>NC_140589.1:532688813-533888813 GCF_964204655.1 Triturus cristatus
ATTCTAGTATCATAGGCCATTTGACTCGCGCATATAGTTTGAGAGCAAATGATCACTGGTGATAAGTAGGGTATCAGATTGTGCAAGTGCCCTTAGGTTCCTAAATATGAACCTTGAACAAAGTGGATCGGGATCACTCTCCATGCGTGCCTGTACGGCAATGTCCTGAAGGGTGTGCCAAAGGTTCAAGCTGACTAAGAGGTAATCAATGTGACTAGAGTGGTAACCATTATTAAAAGTGTTTGACCCTTGTCTGTCGGAGCTAGATTGACTGTTGGCTGCCCTTAAACCTTGTTCTAAACAGAGAGCTTGTATTTGAATGGCAGCTTCAGTCCAACGTTTAATTGGGTGCAATTCCAGCAGTGGGCAACCCCAGTACCTATCCTCCTCCCTCGCTAGGTTGTTATCCTCACTGTCGAGAGGTTCAAATGTTGTGTTTAGATCCCCAGCTACGACAACTGCAGCTTTCCCTGGGAAAGGGTATCTAAAAGCCTACCTAAGGCATTAATAGTTTCGGATCTCCGCCACCCACTAAGACCTCTAGCGTATACATTTAGAATGACACATTTTCCATATGGCCCAAGCGTCACCCTGATTGCAAGGATATCACTACACTCTGAAGGTAGTGCCCATATCTTGAGCCCTATGTCCTGTCTTACCCACATTGTAAGGCCCCGCAGTGGACGGCCCCTAACAACCTGTGTTGCTGGGATATAGTAATTTAGGCAGCGCAGGTTGAAAAGTGGCTCTATAGACCAGGTTTCCTAGAATGCATGGATATCAACTTTTTCTGTAAAGTTGTTCCAGTCAGGAGCAACACCCCTGTTCCTCAGCCCCGCAATATTTCAGGATAATATTGAAATAGTGCATGACGTTTGAAGTATGTTAGTAGTTGGGGCGGCACTAAGGGATGTAGGTCCTGATACCAGATCTGGCTGACTCTGGATGCTGCCGGGTGGGTCTTGTTTCAATTGAAGATTCCCTGTTGTAACTGGGAAGATAGGCTCACTGGTCTGATCTATCATAACTGCCTGAGTGCTATACCCGGGGGACGGGGGAAACCATCAATCTATTTCACTGAGCGCGAACACTGTAGGCTGAGGAACAGCAAGATGGTTAAAGATAAATTTGCAGGTCCTACCCGGGGGGCTATATTTAAGATGGATATTAGTTTGGTACGTTAGGGTAAAGGCAATAGCATCCGTGTCAGTCCCCAAGATAGAGTGCCTTCTAGCCCCAATTATATCATCCTTCATTAAGGATTGGCACCCCCTCACTCGCCGGATCCAATGAATGGATTTATTTATCAGGGACGCCTTATCCTTTGTATGTGGTCAGGGTGCAAACTTAGGTACGTTGGTCAAGTATATTATTCGCTTCGCACTTGGGTGATGCCACTGCCATGGGGAAGGAACTGCCTATTGGCTTAAGGGGGTGGGATGCTTGCTACAGGGACCTGCGCCTGTTTCGAGATAGGAAAATTGGGGGCGCCCGCCTTATTATGTTTATCCCCCCACAAAACCTTTTGGGTCATAATAGACTCCCTTGGCCCTCTCTTGGTTTGTACAACTGCCACTAGCTTCTCTGTTTAGGCCCTGGTGTCCCCCCAACAATGGTCGATGGTTACCTGACCTGCCCTTGTCATATGCCAGGCAGATGGACTTGGATCCTAGATTTTCCTTTAGCAATTGGGCATCGTTATGTACCTTACTGAAGGATTCAGAGAGACAACCCACTGCTGCCTTAAGTGCTCTAATTTCTTCAGTCCAATTCATGATTTGGGCTAATAACGAGCTCTGAGCTGTCAGCTCGCTGCATGTGGGATTTGTATGTGTTTCTATAATTTCACTAGAGTAATCAGCTTTTTTGCTGGTGCGAGGGACTGGGCTTGGAAGTGGGGGTGCCTTACTTTTAAGTTGTCTTTTTGCCTTTGAACCCCCTTTAAGTGCCTCACTTCTTGTTTCGGGAAGCTTATCTGATGCATCTGCGTTATCCTAAAGTGGGGCGTAGCTATTACTACACAGGAAAACAGAGAGATCATCTACAGGTACTAGCTCCTCTATGGCTGTATTGTCGTTCCTGCTCGGGCTTTGGCTTGGGGCGGGTGTTTGGGGTTTTCTATCTTTAGCTCTATTGGAAGTTGATGAGCTGCCGCCATTAAAGATGATATTTATAGGACTTCCATAGTTCTGTTTACTGTATGTTGGAATGCTAGTTGTGTTGGACTCAAGGAGGCCTTCACATTCAGACAGGAGACTATTGATGCGGTCCAGCACCACCCCTCCCCCATCCCTGCCCCCCTCAGCAATGTTCAGGGCAGATTTTCTCTTCTTCGCCATTTTTTGTTTTGCAGCCTTCAGGCCCTCTTCATTAGCTTTACCCTTTCCCATTATATAGCTAGTACACAGTACACTGGGATGTTACTTAACAAAGGCCCAGGAAGGTGATGTAACCAGGTTACCACTATATAGGCAAAAAGGATGATCAAACGGTACCTTAGTTCTCAGAAAAACAACCAAATGTTGTGAGGGAGAGAGTAACAGGATAACAAATGTCAGGGGGGTGGCCCAGCCCTTGGCCCGAGCTCAGCCCGAGCACGGCACGGGCCTGCCCGAGTGCGTCCCGCATTGCGGGAGCCCTGAGCAGCTTTTAAGCACCTCCAGGCGCTTGTAGAGCGCGTTGGTGGCTCCTGCAGCGTTGCCTGCCGGGGAATGGCGTCCCCAAACGTCCCCAAGAGCGCAGAAATGCAATGAAGGGCTACCACGCCGCAGGAGCCCTGAGCAGCTTTTAAGCACCTCCAGGCGCATGTAGAGTGCGATGGCGGCTCCTGCCGCGTGGCCTGCTGGGGTATGGAGTCCCCAAACGTCCCCAAGAATGTGGAAATGCAGTGAAAGACTGCTGTGCCGTGGGAGCCCTGAGCAGCTTTTTAGCGCCTCCAGGTGGGTGTAGAGTGCGTTAGCGGCTCCTGCCGCGTGGCCTGCTGGGGGATGGAGTTCCCAAACGTCCCCAAGAGTGGAGAAATACAATGAAGGGCTCCCGCACTGCGGGAGGCCTGAGCAGCTTTTAAGCGCCTCCAGGCATGTGTAGAGTGTGTTGGCAGCTCCTGCAGTGCGGCCTTCTGGGGTATGGAGTCCCCAAACGTCCCCAAGAATGTGGAAATGCAGTGAAAGACTGCTGTGCCGTGGGAGCCCTGAGCAGCTTTTAAGCGCCTCCAGGCATGTGTAGAGTGTGTTGGCAGCTCCTGCAGTGTGGCCTTCTGGGGGATGGAGTCCCCAAACGTCCCCAAGAGTGCAGAAATGCAATGCAGCGCAGGAGCCCTGAGCAGCTTTTCACCGCCTCCAGGCACGTGTAGAGAACGTTAGCAGCTCCTACAGCGTGGCCTGCTGAGGGATGGAGTCCCCAAACGTCCCCAAGAGTGCAGAAATGCACATACTACTTCAGAAGAGGCTTTTTTTTGTAAATTAACAAAAAAAGACATGGATGCTGGCTTTCTAGAAATCACTTTGTAAAGTGTCAGTATCCCTGCTGGTTTTGTAGACTATCAGCGGGGACCATACTGCTTCTGGTGGGTATCAATGCTTTTATGGGAAACAGATTTGCTTTTTCCATTCAGTATTGTGTTGGAAATCTCTATACAGGCAGTGAGTAAGTGGACACTGGCGGTGGTCTGCTGAGAAATATTTTGGCCATCTGCACTTATTTACTTACAAATTAAGGACTATGGGCCACATGCATCAAACTGTGCATTTGCGATTCCTAAATTGCGATTTTTAAGAAATCGCAATTTAGGAATCGCAAATGCTTATGTATGTAGGAATCGCAAAACAAAATTGTGATTCCTACACATTTCTTATTTGCGACTTGCAAATTGCGATTCACAAATAAGGAATTGCTTCCCATTCATTCCTATGGGCCTAGAGACCCATAGGAATCAATGGGAATTGCATGCACAATTTGCGAGTACCAAATAGCTACTCGCAAATTGCGCATGCAATTTGAGGGGGCAAGGGTGCCAAAAGGAAACCCTGATGCACCCCTGAAATTGCAATCCCAACATATGTTGCACACACACATGCCCTAAGGACATGTATGTGTGCAACATCAACTTTGAATTGATGGTAATTTGCGTTTCTTATTTGCGAAATTGCAATTTTTTTTCCGTTGTTGCATTGCATTTAGGGACTCACAATTTGCGATTCCCTAAATGCAATCGCAATTTAAGTAATTGAAATGTTAGCGATTACTTAAATAGCGATTTTTGCATTTGGGATGATGCATCCCAAATGAAAAATTGTGGTCACAAAGGGGCTGATTCTGCGAATCAGCCCCTTTGCGACCGCAATTTAAAATGATTCATTTGGGTCTCTCTCACTTCCCTCCCTCAATATGAAGTATTGAAGGAGGAAAAGCCTGTGGACTGCACATGCCTATTATTGTGCTGTGCTAAGCGGTCCCTCCCACTTACTCAAGTTTCAGGTAACTGATTGTAGGAAAATGCCTTTTTTTGCATGATCACCCTCATTTATTTTGATAGATGCTGCTGTTTTCTTTTACTCCCTGCACCGGGACTCTGCTAACCAGGCCCCAGTGCATGTGCTTAGATCCATAAAACATGTTAATATTGGTTATACTCCTAAATGTCATATTTAACCTACATATCAGCCCCTATTGTTTGGCACAAAGTGTACCCATAGCTTGTAAGTTAAATGTCGCTATTGGACTGCACCATCCATTGTGCCACCCACCACAGTAAAAGTACAACATGACTGCAGGTCTACTACTGTAGACTGTTTGTGCAGTTTTAAAGCTACAGCCTGTCAAAATAACCCCCTTTCATAGGCCTACACCCTGCTTTTAAATGTTAAATCACGCCTTAGTAGGCCTTAGTGCTGATACAGCAGAGTGCATGATATTTAAAAGAGGGACATGTAAAAGTTTAATGTTAAACATGTCCTTATAGTTACAATGCCCCAAAGCTATTTTCACAATAACAAGGTTAGCTATTCTGTAGGATAGCATTAGGATACTATATTACAATTAACAATGGTATCTCCTCCTAGGAAACAACTACAAAATTAATTCTTGGACTTCTTAAAAATATTTATTATAAGACTAATTCACTCGTTAAGTCGGATTTGTAAATATATATTATGTAAAAGTTACTTTCAGAAAGTCCCCTCTTTCAGTGCCTAAAGCTTCTAGAAGCTCATTTGCAGGAGCTTCCAACTGTCACTCAGGAGCTGATTAGGCCACTTGGTGAGATGTGAACTTGCTTCCAGAGCTGAGACAAAGGCCTTTGGTGTGAGGAAGGATTCTGTACCTCTGGCAGATTGACCGCCTGTGCTATGTGCTGTGCCCAAGAGCATAATTACCTTCAAAGAGGTGTACATTGTCCCAAGCAGATGTACACCTGGCCTGTCCTCTCTTTTGTCCCTCTAGTCAGCCAGGCACCAGTCCCAGAGATAAACTGCTCAAGATGTTTCTCATTTCCCTGCCCATACCTTTAGGGTGGGCACAGGAACTCTGTACAATAAAGAAAGGTTATGCAAATAATGGATTTAGGCAGAAAGAGGCTCTGTGGGACCATTTGCAGTAGGACACACAGGAGCCACTGTAAACGTGGGTAGGCGTATGGGAACTTTTTCCTTATTAGTCAGGGAGGCGCTAGGAGTGACCTCACCCAAAGGCTACTTACAGGTATATATGTGGCACTCCTAGGCACATTCTTCAGAATACTCTTGGACCTAAGGAAGATAGAAGAAGCACTGCACCTGCTATTGAGATGTGTGAGAAGACCAAGGAGGCAGGACCTGCTCCAACATGTACCCAGGAGAAAGAAGTGGTCACCAAGGGTCAGTTGGCTGGCTTCTTGTTAAGCTACAAGGACACAACAAGCTAGAAGAAGCCCTTTTTCTGAAGAGCCCAGGTGTCCATGTCCAACTGAAACTGCTCTGGATCCTGCTGGTAGCTTCTGCTGGAGTGGGTCTTGACTTCAAAGTGATGCTCCTGAAACCTAGGACCCTTGTCTGTTTCAAAGTGTACTGCTCCTAAAAACCTGGGACTTAGAATGTCTTTGACTCCAAAGACCTCTGGAGGATAGGGACAAACCTGCCAAGTTAATCCAATGAAGGTGTGTTGCTGCTGAGCCAAAGAGTCAGGTTGCTCCTGCTTTTCAACAGTAGCAAATCCATTTCAGCCTGACTCTGCAGATAAAGAATCCGGTCTCATGGAGACCTGTTCAGCTACAGCTCCCAGCTTTGCCCCGCTGGAGCTCCAAAAAAGTGACAATGCAGAAATCCTCACCGGGAGAAGGTGCCAAAAGTATCCAGCCAGAGAGGGCTTTATTTGGGCTCGAATTTTGAATTTTCCCCACTCACCGCTTCTGGCAAAAGTCAACAGGTTCACCAAGACTTCCAAGGAGAGCACTATTGCCTCTAACTGACCTCACAGGTGTTACCACTGCTATTATGTCTACGATAGCACTCAACCCTACAATAGTCCTCCTGTTTCAAAACCATAAACCAAAGTGAAAAACAATTTATAAAAGGGAGCGCATAGGAAGCCCAATGTTTTTGCTGAGAGTTCACTTAATCCAATATTAATCCAGATTGTTCAAACATAAACATTCTTCTTATAGATTCAATATAACGCAGGAGCAACAATATGATATCCAAATTTTGTTGTTGTTTATTCTTCACAAAATCAAACTGCAACCCAGCCAATGTATTTCATCCTGATAAGGGACTTCATCAGGGTTTAAAGATTTATTGGTATTCCCTTGCTGGGTAAGTATAAGCCAGAGAGAGGAAAAGAGGGCTGGATAGTTGTAATACCAGAGGTTCATTAAGAATTCCTTGTCTATTCTTTCTGGGTAAGTGTGGACCAGAGTAGGGAGAAGGTTGAGTATCTGTATGCCCAGTGAGACCTGCAAGGTTAAACAGAAAGATGTAGCACCCCATCAACACAAAGCCTTCTCGTGCCCAGGTTGTGCCCAGGTCACCAAACCTTTCTTGGCAGCTGCCTGGCCTCGTGGAGCCCCTCTCAGCCATTGCCTGCTGCCTTTCCCCACTGAGGATTTTTGGCTTCCTATTCAGAGACAAAGTCAGAAGTGAAATATCTGACCAGCAGGAATATGGTTTCTTAATCTGGCCCACACTTCATCACGGTTGGCTTTAAATCATACCTAGGCACTGGTCAAATTCAACTAAATGACCACATTTGGCATTTTTGGCACAGTTTCTTCATTAAATATTTTTAGCATTCATATCTGCGGTTCCCCTTAGTGGAGTCATTTTGTTGTATTCTCTTTTTTATATAAATTAGAGTGGGATTTTCATTGTGTTGTGTTTTCAACTTAAGTAAAGCCTGTCTGCTCAATGCCATAGTGCCAGGTGTTGATCATGGGTTTACATTTCTTAAACCTTCAGTGGACCTAACAAGAACAGTGACATTATTACTTGAGACTTCCACCCACCCCGACTATTAATACACTTTATCATAGTGGTGGTGAACTTTCAGTTTGTATGCTAATTTTGTTTGAAATGAGCTATGATTCATATAGTTATTTTACTTTGAATGTGTTTAGAACACCAGGGGTCAAGCTAGAAGCAGGTGGACTATGACAGGGAGATCTGCAGCCTATGCCTTGTTCTTTTAAGTGGAATTAGTTTTATTAGCTGCTTTGCACAATCTTGGTTTTATTAGGTCACTCATGTTGAATTCCATTTCCTACTTGTTTTGCATGCACATTTAGGGCCTCATTACGATGTCAGGCGAACTCACGTCTGCCCTACACCATTGCGGAATCAGGACCGACCGACCTCCAGTCGTCAGTCCCGACGGCAATATTAGAATGCATCACACATGGTGAGGTCACACACCTCCATTTCTCTATGGGAGCTTGTGCTACGGTCAGAAACTGGCAACAGCACAAGCTCCTATAAAAAATGGGAGTTTTTGTTAATCCCTGCACTACACGGTGCCTGCCACTTGGTGCAGGGATTGACGGGGCCCCATATTTGCCACCCAGGCCTCCACCCAGAGGCCACTGTTTCAAGGGGCCCTGCTAGCAGCCCCCAAAGTTGCTTTCCGACAGACTTTTCATGTCGGAAAGCACAACACGATAAACCTGTGGGAAATCAACATAGTAAACCTGATGGTGAAAACGCCGTCCTTAAGGGATTACATGCCGGTTCCGACAAGTCGACGGGCTCCTTGAGTCTGGCAGGAAGCCAGCCGGAATGACCGTCCGGTTTCACTTTCGACTGCTCTCATTGTAATACGGCAGTCAACAGTGAAACCGAAGATGTCCGTCAGAAAGCTTCCGACTTCAAGTCGGAGGCTTTCCAACCAACATCAAAACGAGGGCCTTAATGTCAGACATGGACATTTCGTAAAGTTTAATTTGGTTTGTTCATATTGTCCTCAGAGGGTGCTATGGGTCAATGTGGTTTATTAATTTAACTTGCATATGGGAGGCAGCTGGATGGTGTCTACCCCCAAAAAATCCTGGGCCCTCTGCACGTTTATTGAAAGGATTTGAAGTCGTGCCAATGGAGGCTCAAAATATCACATGGAAGAAACACACATAAAAGCACTGCTCTTTCATGCAATGATCTGAGTATCATATGCTAACAGTGAACCACAGATTGAAAAGGCAATAAAGTGTGTTTCATCTCAGTGTCCCAAGTGCTGAGATTGGGCAGACACAGCAGAAAATCCTATTTGTCTGTAGATTTGTGAAAAAAACCTCCCGTGGAATGGAGATCACATGTCTTGAATTATAAAGTCTTTGCCTTGCTGGTGGGGAAAGGACTGACCCTCTTGATCATCTTCACTAATACTTTTTCCTGTTATGCATCTCCGCCCATTTATCAAAAGACTATAAATATCCGTACTATGGTGGTCAACAATCCTGCATTTTACAGGTCTGTGCCATTATCATGCCCTCTGTATTGCAGAGCAACTACAGGACATCAATTGTCCTGTATTTTGGTTCCTGCTACTCCTGACCCCCTGATGTGGGCAGCTGATCACAATCACTGCAAGACTGTGCCCGGGGTGCTAGTGATGCCATAGGTGGACTGATCGGAGTGGACTGGCTTGTCTGCACTTTAAGGGTAACTGGCTGCTGAAACCAGACATATGGGGAGGAGAACATCTTTCAGACTCCCACTAACCATCCCTTAGAGAGGAATGCTATAACCATCGTGTAACCTCCTGGTACCATTGCCTACTAAGTTGCCCAACCATCTCACTTCTGGTGAGTTTGTCCGGTGCCAACAATTTTTTGCTGTGGGACTCCAAAATCCTGCATTTTGCTTGTCCAGAAAAGAACACAAGCAACCCCAGACCAGTTTCTGCTTATTTGAGCCTCATCGGTATGTTGCTGCACAAGTCCTATGGCACAGTAAACCTAGGATATATCCCAGTCCTGTATACGAGGTTAAGTTATGAGTACAGAGGGGATATGGAGGTAATTGGATTAGGGGGCTAGAAGCATACCAGTGAAATTGAGCTTGGTTGACAGGTGAGGCTTACGTGCTCACAGGTGGGGAATTTCTTGGTAAATACAGGTAACTGGTGCTACATGGATGCAAGTGATACGAGTCTAGTTGCACACAGTTAAAATGGCAAAGTGTACCGAGGTGAGAGGGGTAGGTGCAGAAATGCAAGATGTGGCTTGGAACACAGAACTGAGAATGTCACTGATAGCCACATATAGGTGCTGGGCGCAGTACATGTTCACAGGTGTTATTCTGCTTTACAAATGCAAGTGCAACAGAACTAGGTCACACAGATAAGAGAGGTCTAGGCGCATACATGTGAGATATGGTTTAGGTGCGCACATAGTGCACACAATTAAAATGGGGTTTGGTGCCTGCAGGCTGACATCTAAAAAATATATCTTCAGGGTAGCACCTATTATAAAGTGCAAAGAGGCAATTGTGTTTTTGGCATGTGCTCTCTACATAATTAGTGCATCTGAAAGGGTGTTCAACAATGGCCAGCTCCATGGCAGATTGGTATGACATCCACAAAAATAATTACATTGAACTCATCATTTTATTTATGTTTTAAAAACGAAAACATAGAGGAGGAGCCTAGCGCGCAACCAAGATGGCCGCGTAGGTGCGAGGCTCCCGAGGACCTCCGCGACCTCCTACATCTATCCTGTTCTCATCCTGATTCGGTTGAGGGGACATTGTTGGTGAACCTGAGCCGAGGTGGTGCCCGTTTTCCGTTTTCGAATCGGACCCCGTGTGCCGTGACGGGCATCGCTTGAAGTTTGCGGCCTGTTTCTCTCCTGACCCCGGACTTGAGTTGGGGGGTGATCCAGTGGAGAAGTGAATAACAACGGCGGGACGTGCCTGGCAAGTCGCGCACCCCACACTTTCACTTTCGCTTTCGAGCCCCCTCGCCATCATCGCAAGTGGGATCTCGGCGCTCCTTTGTGTGGTGGTTGCCTCGCTGGGGGACCCTGCCTGCTCTGTGGGGACCCGCTCCGCCTTCCTGAGGCGACCTCTGGGGTCCTTGGCCTCGATTGCTCGCCCTCCGCTGCAGGACTCGTGGGTGTACGGGTTACAGGGCGATGGCGACGAAGCAGGATGGAGAGAGGCTGAAGGCCAAATCGACCCGGCGTGGCGCCGCCACTCAGGCCAACATTATGGATCGCTACACCCTACCGAAAGGTTCTCCCGGCGGGTCGCATAAGTCTCCTGAGTGGCCCGCGAATGCCCCGGATTTGCCGACGGATCTGACTTTGCAGGACGTCATGGGCGCCATAGCGGAGATGAAGACCTCGGTGGGTCAACAGTTTGATACCCTGACGCACAAACTCGATGCGGTTCTCATCGATGTTAACCTTGTTAGGGCTGATCTTTCCAAGACAAATGATAGGGCTGACTCTTTGGCCCTCACCGCGTCGGGCCTCACGGCTGAGGTGGCGGCCCTCCAGACGGAGGTACGTCGGCTCCGGCAGGCCAGTGCGCTCACGGATCGGCGACTGGAGGATTCCGAGAGTAGGGCCCGGAGGAACAACGTTCGCATTATCGGGGTGCCTGAGGGATTGGAGGATTCGGCAGCGGATCTCTTTGTGGAGGATTTGATTTCTAATCGTCTGCAGCCTCGAGGTTTGAGTAAATTCTTCGCGGTGGAGAGGGCCCATAGAGTTCCTGGTGGCAAGCCGAAGGTCGGAGCTCCCCCGCGGCCTCTTATTGCCCGTATCTTCAACTTTCGGGACAGGGATGCGATTTTACAAGCCTCTAGAGTGCAGGGGCCGCTTAAGCTGGAGAACGTGGAGGTGAACTTCTATCCTGACTTCACGCAAGCGGTCCAGAAGCAGAGGCTGGGTTTCATGGGCGTCAAGCGGCGGCTCCGAGATATGAACTTGAAATACGCCATGCTTTTCCCGGCCAGGCTGCGTGTGGAGTCCGAGGGTCGCTCTCATTTCTTTGACCGTCCGGAGACGGCGGGGGACTGGTTGGACACTTTGCCTAGGGGTCATGATCGAGAGGGGATGGGGGCCGCGGGAGGAGAGTGCCCACCGGACCGGGCCTGAGGTCTTGACACTGGGGCTAATTCCTGATGATGCCACTTTTCGGCTGTGCTCAGGGTTTCTTGAGTGTCGTGCTTGCTCTCCCTCGTTTGGAGGTTGTGGTGTGTCTCGAGGGGGTTCTCTTTCCTCCTCTAGGGTTTTTTTTGTAGTTTAGTTCATGCAAGGGCGACAGGCACACTGCAAGTTGGGGGGGCTGTTTGGGCTCATGCAGGGGTGCAGGGAGGGGGGAGTTGTGTTTGAAATGTTGGGTTGGGGTTGGGTATTGTTTGTTCGTACCACAAGGCAGGAATATTGTTGTGTCATATTCAAGGTGCTCTCTGGGAGGGGACTGATTGGCTTTGGCTGTGATGGGGGGTAGGGGACTGAGACTTCTTTCCTGGAATGTTAACGGACTGGGGGACAGGATAAAACGGGGGGGTGGTCCTGCAGTTTTTAAAACGGATTTCACCTGATATTGTGTTCTTGCAGGAAACACACCTTATTGGTAATTCCTTCTGTGCTATGAATAGGCGGGGCAATCGCCTTGTGGCTCATTCGGGCTTCACCTCTGGTTCGAGGGGTGTGGGCATTATGGTTAAAACCTCGCTCCCGCTGGAGGTTGACGAGGTGCTCCATGATGACAGGGGGCGCTATACGGCTCTGGTGGGTAGATGGGAGGGTAAAGTGGTTGTTTTGGTTTCTGTTTATGTCCCGCCGGGGTTGCAGACGACTACTTTTGCTGACTTGGGGCGCCTTCTTCTTGGGCTGCCGGAGGGGATTCTAGTGGTTGGAGGGGATTTTAACGCTGTGGTCTCCGGAGCTGAGGATCGTTACCCACCCAGGGATCTCCCCCGGGCCCAAACTTGGTTGTCTGGCCTCTTGGATACCCTGGGACTGGTGGATTGTTGGCGGCTAAAACACCCTGCGCAGGCACAATACACCTTTCATTCCGGGGCTCATGGTAGTCTTTCGAGACTTGATTATGTTCTGATGCCAGCGGCACAGGCGGGGAGGGTCGGGGAGGTGCGACATCTTGCTCGGGGTATTTCAGACCACTCCCCGCTCTTGTTACATTTCGATATTGTCCCGGGGGTGGAGGGGAGGGTGGTCCCGATCAACTCCTGGTACCTGCGTAATCCCGCAATTCGCGCAGATTTGATTAAATCCCTTGAGCAATATTTTGGAGATAATGTGGGATCGGTGTCGTCTGCTGTTTCTCTGTGGGAGGCGTTCAAAACGGTACTCCGGGGGGAAGCCCTGTCCCTCATTTCCCATTCCAAGAGGTGCGAACGGGAGGCGGTGACCCGTATTGAGTCTGAGATAACTGAGTTGGAGGGTGACCTGGATTGTGGGGTCATGGAAGACAAATTGCATGCTCTCAGACTCAAACAAGCGGACTACAAGGCCCTGGTCACCGAAGCGGCCAGGGGCCTGAGTAGGGAGCAACAGGGGCGACTGTATGATATGGGTGATAAGGCTGGAAAACTGATTGCGTGGCTGGATAAAAAGGAGAGAGCGAGTCGAGTTGTCCCGCTGGTTGAGAGAGTGGATTGTGTGTGTGTTACTGATCCTGTGGAAATTATTGATTGCTTCGCAGAGTATTTCCGCGGGGTGTATTCCCCGGTCTCTTCTCGCTCGGAAGAGGATTCCCGCGACCTGCTTAAAGATATTGCGTTGCCTTCCCTTTCGGAGGAGGATAAATCGTTGATAGACGCGACTCCGACATCTGAGGAGATCGCCCTGGCCATACGCTCAGTCGCCTCTGGCAAGGCCATGGGTCCTAATGGCCTTCCCATTGAATTGTACAAATTGCGGCCGGATACATTGGCGCCGCATCTTCGTAATATGTTCCTCGCGGCCCGGACGGCGGGTTCCCTCCCGCTGGACCAGCGTCTAGCCACTATTGTGGTTATTCACAAGGAAGGGAGGCCGCGGGATCGGGTCACGTCTTACAGGCCCATTTCGCTTTTGAATGCGGAACCGAAAATTCTGGCCAAGGTGCTGGCTAATCGGCTGGTCAGCGTGGTGTGCGATCTGATCCATCAGGACCAGTCCGGTTTTATCCCTCATCGCAATACCGCGCTTAACCTGCGGCGTCTGCATGGGGTGCTCTCGAGGGTTCCGTTCATACGTGAGCCAGCCATTTTGGCGTCCCTGGACGCCACTATGGCGTTCGACACGCTTGAGTGGCCATATATCTGGGCGACGCTGGAGAAGTTTGGGTTTGGCCCGGGATTTATTGGCTGGGTGAAATTGTTGTACTCCGGACCGCTGGCGCAGGTGGTGGTGAATGGTAGAGTATCGGCTCCCTTTGAATTGGGCAGGGGCACGCGACAGGGTTGCCCGCTGTCGCCTCTCCTCTTTGCGCTCGCCTTGGAGCCCCTGGCGGAGTGGCTGCGGTGGCACCCTTCGATTCGTGGTCTCCGATGGACTCCTGAGTATGAGGATTGAGTCTCTCTCTACGCGGACGATATTCTTTTGTATCTTGCTTCCCCGCGTGAATCGTTGATTGTGTTAGTGGATGTATTGTATTCCTTTGGCCGTAACTCAGGCCTAGTCATCAACTGGGCTAAATCCTGTGTATATCCTGTGTATATGTCCTTTCAGGGGAGGCTCCTATCCCCCCGCGGGGTTGTCCTATCCAGGTTGCTCAACAGGGATTTAAGTATCTGGGAATTTTTATTACCCTGGACTCTGCGGCCCGATACACACAGAACCTACTCCCTCCCCTCCAACGTTTGAAGGCGGATGGCGGAAGGCCGGGCGGCGCTGTTTAAGATGATGTCGTTGCCGCGGTTTTTATATGCCTTACAAAACACGATGGATGTCGTTCCGGCTAGTTACTTTCGGGAGGTGGAGGGTCTGCAGCGTCAACTGTTTTGGGATGGGAGGCCGCGGATCGCCCTCGCGAAGCTGACGCTCCCGTGGTACGATGGGGGGGTCGCCCTCCCCGACATCAAACGTTATTACTGGGCCTCCCAGCTGGCGGCGATAAACCACGGGCTTTATGGGCCCGCCCTTAATCCGGCTTTTGAAATGGACAAATTGTTGTTGCCGGGTGGCGACTACAATCGTGCGCTCTACTCTAGATCGCTCGACGCACGTCTGACGGGTCCGACTCGGGTCGCGGTACGGGTGTGGCATGCGGCAAACTCGGCGATGGGGTGGAAGGATCGGTTGACCCGGGCAACGCCATTGTATGCTTCTGAGCGATTGGGTTGTTTGTGGACGACGAAAGGCTTTGAGAAGTGGGACACGATTGGCATCAGCCGGGTGGGGGATCTTTGGACGAAAGGGGGATTTAAAACGTTTGATGTGCTGAAAGCGGAATACCAGTTGCATGACAGGGAGTACTTCCGGTATGTGCAGGTTCGTCACGCGTTGTGTTCCGTATTCCCGGAGGTCGCGTCCATCCCGGAGGGCTCCCCATTGGAAGATAGAGTGCTAGACGGGTATGTACCGGATGGCACTATCTCATTGATCTATAAAAAGCTCATCAACGATCGATCGGGACTGCTGGCCGCCCTTCGTGAGGCATGGGTCGCTGATGGATTGGAGCTGGACGACGAGGATTGGGTGTCTGCGGTGGCCTCCCCGAAAGAGGTGGCCATACCGGCCCGCCTTCGTTTCGTCCAGCTCAAGATACTCCACAGGGTCTATGTTACGGGACCGGGCCTGATGCGTATGGGATATGCGGTGGATGGGATGTGTAAGCGTGGGTGTGGTATGTTAGGGACCTTCTTCCATATTTTGTGGGAATGTCCGGAGGTGACTCGATTCTGGCGCGGTGTGCATGCGGTGTTGCAAGCGGTCACGCATGTTGCGCTGTTCCCCGAGGCGAGGAGGTGTTTGTTGAATGTTTGGGAGCCGACTGATTACACGGTGACGCAAACGTGGTGGGTGACATTGGGATATATGGTGGCCAAGCGTGACATAGCACAACTGTGGGGCTCCCAGAGGTCACCCACGATTTCGGTATGGAAGGAAAATATGGATTGGTGTATGTTCCGAGAAAAGGTTGTGTATGTGGCGAGAGGCAGGCCTGGGAAATGGGTAAAGGTGTGGGGCCCCTGGAACTCCTATCGCGGCGGGATCTGTACCCCGCCACTGACGCGCGACTCGGCTGCGGCCCTGTCTCCCTAGTCTGCGCATTCCCTTGATTCTGTGTTATTGTGATTACTTTGTCTCTGCCCCCTGCCCTTCCCCCCCCTCCTATTCTTGTAGGTTGGTAGGGCCCTCCCGAGGGGAGCACATAATGTTGCCTAGACTTTTGCCGCCTTGTGGGTTTGTTTTTCGTTTTTCATTTAAAATGAAACCACCATCTGGGATGTTCAGGCATTGTAGCCGCAAATGATATTTTTGATTTGTGGGACTTTTACGGCTTGCCGCTTGTGTTTATAAATATGTTTTATGGTCTTACTGTCTACTAGCGGCCGGCCTGAAGGTTGTAGGCCCATACTTGTATATCTATTGAAATTTGTAATAAAGGTTTCAAAAAAAAAAAAAAAAAACGAAAACATAAATAAAAGGCCTTGTCATTTACAATGCCAATAGCTCAAACTTGCGTACGTGCTGGACCTATTGCAATGCAAATGCATGTATTGTATTAGGGAATAAAACCAGATGGTGGGAGATGAGGCACTGGCAGCCGTTGAAGTGACCCTGGATGGCAGTGGATGCTGAAAACGGCGGGAGCTGTTGGCAGGCCTGGGACGGCTCGCGCTCATAGAACGTCAGAGCAGCGGGTCAGTTCATTACGTTTTCTCAGGATGATAGAAGAGCCGCAGTGGCTAGACAATCTCACTCCTGGTCTACTCCTGACAAATGTCCAGAGTGGCAGAGCACAGAAAACTCTCACATTACAGCCGAAATCTTCGTACAGGGAAATATCACACTTCATGTTTTCTTTCATCGTTTTCCCGGTACAGAAATGTAGTCACAAATTCACAAGAATCTTTTTCTCATAACTAAAGCATTGCTCTTTTCAAAACGTCTGTATCTCGACGATATCAATGTGGGTGCTCTGGTGTATTCATCTGTTGAGTCTTGCACATCCAGTTTACTGGATCTGATAACTAGGCTTCAAACAGTGATGCAGACAGGGGGACCATTTCTACTTAAATTAACAACATTAGCGGTTTCTTTTGTTTAGGTAGTCAGTCCAGTGGAGCAGACATAAAACAATCTGGCAGCAGATCGGCTGCTTAAGGCAGCCATTGCAGGCTACCTGTGACATTCTAATGGCAAGTTCAAATGATGCAACCCTTGCCTTTCATTATTTTAGTATTAAGTAATTTAGTAATATATTTCGTTATATTAAGGATCCTGTTGAGTAAAGGCAGGTAATAGAGTCCAACACTATACAGGAGCCATAAACATACACTGTGCAAATAGTACATTAGCGCAGTATCCTCAACCAACTAAAGGGACAGTAAAATCCATATGTAGCGCAAGCAAAGTTCTGAAGCAACATGATAAAGGGCAGACATTCTAACTAAAAAACATAGCAGAGGCCAACTGCTGTCGGGAACGGCCACGCGGTAGCCGAGCTCCGCTGCGCCACTCCCGAAAACTCAGTCAAAAACTCATTCGCCCCGGCCAGATCTTCTCCCTGCTAACGCAGCTAGCAGTTACTACTCGAGCAGCGGATGAAATTTGAGCGGGTTCGGGAGAGGCTGGATGTGGCTGCCAGTTTAGAACGCTCCGCCCGCTGGGACTGTGCCGGAGGAGGGAGACGCTCAGTAGCGGGTAGCCTTCACGAAACGCCGCGGCTGCAGCCTAGACGTGACGGGACCCGAAAGTGAGAATTGGCGGCATTGAAACTCCGGGAGGCGGCGCACGAAGGGGGCATCTAGCTGAGTGAACCGGCCTGCGGGATTGCGTCGGGTGGTGAGTGGATCTCCGGCACTGCTCGAGGCTGCCCCCTGCACTAACACCACAGCCTGTATCACGATGGGGGCTCCCGCACTGAGACACACCTCACCGAGACCATTTGTCCAGCAGAGATCCCTCCCCTGCCTGGCCCTCTGGTGTAACGGGCGGTCCTGGGGTGCACTGGGGCGACTGATCATCTCCCTGCAGACGCATGTTCCTCCGATGCAGTGAGTGGTGCCGAATGGAGCGTACGTGTGATGCCGCAGGCCACTGAGACATCTAGGGAGCCGCGGAGTTCGGATCGCAGCCTAGACTGATTCACCCGTCTCTGGGTGTGTTGGCCCGCGGGTCCCGGTGGTGCTCGAGACCCTTTTCAACCGATGGATGGGACTGGCAGACGGCCACAACTGACCTGCACAGGGAGGTACCCGGTGGGTGCTCCGGAGTGTGTTCAGCCCCCGCCCGGGCCTTAATGAAGACTCGTAGGGCCGCTGAGGCAGCTTACTGATACATCTTGAAGTGCCGCCCTAACTGATAACTGATCCAGGGGCCATACCACACAGAGGCTCCTCCCAGATCTGATAGGAGACTAATCCATCTGGTTCTAGGCGCACAGCTCCACATAAAATCCCTCGACACGACAGAGTGGCAGGTGTCTCGGGCCTCGGGCCCTTGAGGTACGCCAGTGGGGGCGGCGCAGACTAGGGAGGTAGAGTGCCACCTTCCAAAACTGACAGGCCGGGTGAAGGATTTCACTGCAGGCGGCGGTGATTAACGGGTGTGGCTGGGGCCCCTTCCTTGCTGCCCCCCTGCTGAAGGAGACATGGCGATGGGCCGAAGTGGGCGAACGGTAACGCAGGCAAAACTAGAAAAATTTGCATGGCAGAAACAACATGAGGATGATCGGGCTACCGCCACGGCCCAAGGCGAGACAGCCGAACTAACGAACAAAGACCTCCTTGCGGCGATCACCAGGTGTGCACCTCACCCGAAACCCGAATCGACACAGTTGCTACAGAGGTGGCCCTGATTAGGGAGGACATGAGGAAGATGGCGGAGCGTGTAAATACAGTTGAAAACACTACTTCAGGACTTGTGACGGAAACCACCCTCCGCAAGAAACAAGTTACCGAATTGCGCTCTTCTCACAAAGCAATGGCTCAACAACTGTCCGACTACGAAGACAGGATGAGGAGGAATAACGTTCGTATTATTGGCATTCCGGAGTGGGCGTAGGGGCAATCGGCTGACCTGTTAGTCGAGCAGCTAATATTAAAACATCTCCAGCCGCCAGGCCTCTCTAAGTGTTTTTCCATTGAACGCGCACATCGTGTACCTGGGGGTAGGCCGAAGCCGGGTGCTCCCCCCAACCACTCCTAGCCCGAGTATTCAATTTTCGTGATCGAGATGTGATCCTTCAGCGCGAGCGGCTCCCCCGCTCACATTTGAAAACAAGCGGATAACATTCTTTCCAGATTTCACCTTAAGAGTCCAGAAACAGCGTTGTAGTTTCCTGGAAGTGAAACGGGCCCTTAGAGACCAGGAGATCAAATATGCCATGTTGTTCCCAGCAAAGCTCCGAGTGGAATCGGATGGCAAACTGTGGTTTTTCACAAGGCCGGAGAATGCCTGGGACTGGCTCGACGGCTGGCGTACGGTTGGCAAGAAACCGCTTAAACCTCCTTCTGTAGCAGATGGCCATGGCGACTGGCGCCAACCGCAGCGTTCCCCTCCACACACTGATTCGGACTCTCAGGGTCCCTCAGGGTGACCACTAACACCGCTGTAAGAAACTGGGCAGATGGGTGTCCTTTGATTTCTCATGCTCACTTGGGTGTGACTATGATCTCAATTGCCTTATGTTTCACTCGTGCTTTGCTTTCAGACTCTTGATGTGTTCGTTATTTTGATCTGCAGGTATTGGAGTATGCTTATGATTACTGCTCTATATTTGATAAGTGAGCCCTTGCAACACTGAATTATTATGTTGTGCCCTTCGGGCCTAGTGGCCGGGGCGGATACTGGGAATTGCGCATGGCGACCCACGGGAGTGGGGTTGTTCACGTTCCCGAAGTTGATAAGGGTGGGCGACAGGCGCTCTGCACGTTGGGTGGGGCAGGTGGTTTTAGACTTGCTATGCAGGGAGGCAGGGTAGGGGGGGATCCAGGTTGGGTGGGGGGGTTTGTTCAACCAGTTTTTTTGGTGATTTGCATCGGTGCTTTGCAACCTTGATTATTTTGGTACCGTGTATAGTCCTCAACTCTTCTGTACTTCCGAATATTTATGGTGCGTTCTCCGGCAAGTCGCTGTCCTCAGTTTCGATATGTGGGGGGACTATTGGTTCCCTTCATGGATGTGCCAATCCAAAGTCATGTTTTTTCTATTCCTAGGGTCTGATGGCGCCTGGAACAGGACTTAGAGTGTCCACCTGGAATGTCAATGGTCTGGGGGACAAGATCAAGAGAGGTATTGTCTTGCACTATCTTAAACGACAAGATCTCGATCTTGTACTACTTCAGGAGACACATTTGATTGGAAACTCCTGCATGGTCCTAAACAGAAAGAGATGTTGCATGGTGGTGCACTCAGGATTCACATTGGGCTCCAGAGGGGTGGGGGTTCTTCTCCGAAAAGGTTGCCCAGATATTATTCACAACACCTGAACTGACACACTGGGCAGATTCTCCGTGGTAACAGGCTCCTGGGAGAGACGTACCCTTAATATAGTCTCTGTTTATACCCCCCAGGATTGCAGAAACTAACTCTACGAGACGTAGGGATGTTGTTAATGGAAATGAGCGTGGGGACGTTGATAATGGGGGGCAACTTTAATTTAACGATGAATGGGTCCCGGGATAGACTTCCACCCTGAGTAGACCTGCCATGGGGCTCGCAACTCCAGGAATTTGCCAATGCCCTGGGGGTGGTTGACATTTGGAGATGGCTGAATCCTTTACATTCACAGCACACATTTCAATTGGGTGTATATGGAAGTCAGTCTTGAATTGACTACATGTTTACGCACGCTCACGATATACATGCCTTTACTGCCTGGTGCATGGAATCTCCGATCACTCTCCTCTTTTAACGACTTTCGGCAACAACGAGCTCCCCAGGCTCCCCAGCTCAATAATGATACAGCCATGGGCGCTCAAAATTCCTCACATCAAGGAGACTCTCCTGCAAGACACCGAATACTATTTTGCGGAAAATATGGGGTCGGTATCCTCGGCTGTGTCGCTTTGGGGGCATTCGGCGTGGTGATAAAGGGCAGGGCACTGTCACTAATGGTGAGTCATAGGACCGAGCACGCCCGGAGGGCAGTTGAAATGGAAGCAGACATATTGGCCATGGAGGCGGCCATCTTGCAAGTCCCTGATCCCACGATTCAGCACAATCTCAAACTTAAGTGACAAGATTATAGACAACTCCTGCTGGAGGAGGCTATGGCGCGTTCCCTATCCACCTGACACCGTATCTATGAACAGGGCGAACGTACAGGCAAACTCCTGGCGGGGCTGGAAAGTAAGGAGGAGGCAGCGTGATGGGTCCATGCTATTACTGGCCCCGAGAGTACACTCCTCACAGATCCACAGGAAATTGCGGATGCCTTCGCATTTTATTTCAGAGAGGTTTATAGGAGCCCGGAGGCCTCCCAGGCCCCACTGTCGGCTGATCTCCTTGCCACCGTTAATGTGGTGAGCATTTCCCCACATGAAAGGGATGCCTTAGAGGTGGACATTACTGAGGTGGAGGTCCAAAAAGCCACACTGGCGGTCCGCTCCGGCAAGGTGATGGGTCCAAACGGTCTTCCCATCGAGCTCTTCAAGCCCATGTCTTCTAAATTAGCACCCCATCTATTGGGCCTGTACAAGGAATGCTATCAGTCGGGACTTCTCCCCGCGAAAAAACACAATGCCGCTATAGTGGTCATCCACAAGCCAAATAAGCCTGCAGAAGAGTGCAAATCGTACCGCCCTATCGCCCTTCTCACAGTCAAAGCTAAAATCCTCGCCAAGCTCCTGGCCAATCGACTCCTTCCCTATATCACTCAGCTAGTTCACACAGACCAGTCCGGCTTTATGCCCGTAAGAAATACTGCCAGGAATTTAAAACGGGTACATGGGGCACTGGGTAGACTTCATACCATTGAGGAGGAAGCAATCCTGTTGTCCCTAGATGCTACTATGGCATTACATACCATTGAATGGGACTTTCTCTTCGCTGTGTTGAGTCGCATGGGGTTCGGACCCAAGCTGATTGGATGGATTAGGCTACTATACACACAACCCACTACATACGTCACCGTAAATAACCATCGATCCGTCACCTTTCCCCTCCGACGGGGGGGACGCGACAGGGCTGCCCGATGTCCCCGCTTCTCTTCACCCTGGTATTGCAGCCACTGGCCGTTTGGATCAGGGGGGACGCAGACATACGGGGCTTTAAATGTACGAAAGACCATGAGGATCTCATTTCGTTATATGCAGACAATATTCTGCTGTATCTGACTTCTCCAGCACGTTCGTTGCGGAGGGTCCTCCATATCTTCCACATATTTGGTGCTCACTCCGGATATCGGATAAACTGGTCCAAATCCCAGACGTATGTATTGTGGGGCGAGCCCCCATCCAACCCGCGGGGCTACGAGATACCGGTTGCAACCCAAGGCTTTCGTTATCTGGGTGTATTTGTCACTACTGATGACAATATTTACTTCAAACGGAGCCCACTGGAATCCCTCCAACGTCTCAAATCAGACGCCCGACACTGGCGATCTCTCCCTCTCACTCTCCTGGGACGGGCGTCCCTATTTAAGATGCTTGCGCTCCCACGCTTCCTATATGCGCTCCAAAATGCCCCCTACCCGGTCCCAGACTCCTATTTCTCCCAAATTCACAGTGTGGTACGAGGATTACTTTGGGAAGACCGCCCACCACGCATTGCTATGAGTAAACTCACCATGGAATGGTATGACGGGGGTATAGGGTTGCCAGACATACAACTCTATTACCAGGCATCCCAGCGGATGGCAGTTAATAGTTGGGTGTTTGGTCCACATGACGACCCCAATTTCCGCACTGATCGCTGGCTCATGAGACAGGGTGGCTATAACAGGGCGTTGTATACCAACCCCCGGAAACTAAACTTGACGGGTCCCACAGTCCGCACGGTTGAAGTGTTGCACAGAGTCACGTGAACACTGGGGTGGCAGAATCGTTTAACTAAAGCAACTCCTCTCTTGGAACCCGACATATTGGGATGACTCAGCAAATGCCCCGGTTTTTATAAATGGGACACTATTGGGATTTCGACAGTGGGGGAAATGTGGGTGAAAGGGAAACTGGCCACATTTGCCGACCTCCAGAATAAGTACCAACTTGCGCCTTCGGAGACCTTTCGATATCTCCAAATCAGTCATGCTATCTCAACTGCCATACCAAAGGAAACCCCTCTCCCTGACTCTTCCCCGTTAGGGGACCGGCTGTTATTAGATCCAATGGACCACAAGGCTATCTCCCTTACATATAAAAAACTGTTAAATAACCGTGTAGACCCGATGCAGAAACTACGCAGGAGCTGGGAGACTGACCAGGGAGACATAGATGATGAAGACTGGAGAGATTTCCTAGCCTCTCCCAGAGAAGTAGCAATCCCCATGCGCCTCCGCTTATCCAGCTTAAAATCCTTCACAGGGTGTACTTTGACGCTAAACTACTGTTTCGACTAGATCAACGACCTGATCCGCTCTGTCTCCTACAATGTACCCAAACTGGCTCCTTCATACACATACTTTGGGAATGCCCACGCATACAGACCAATTGGGAAAGGGTGACACGCCAAAAGGCTAGGACATGTGACAAACCCCTGAGACCCTCTCCCGAACTCTGCCTGCTCAACATATGGGAGACTATTGACCTCTCCCAGGCGGAGAAGGCATGGGCTGCAACGGGTTGGGCTACTGCAAAGCGCAACAAAGCACAGAAATGGGGGGTGGCTGCGAGCCCCCTGGTAAAAGATTGGGCACAGGACATGGATTGCGCAATGGTAGCGGAAAAAACTGTGTTCAAGGGTGGGGGTGTCCCAGGAAACTGGATCATAAATGGGGTAAGTGGAACAAATACAGGGGGGACATTTGCATCTTCCCTTCAGTTGAATTGAGGCGTGAAAGACAAACAATGATGGCCCTCCCCACGGACGAAGCTGGGTCCTACCCACCGACGACTTAGTACAGTGGTGTTTGTGTGGCCTTAACACTACAATGTCTCATGGTATGTACTGTATTTGCTTAGAGTTGTATGACACTGATTGTTGGAGGCCTTCCAGAGGCAGTGAACTGAGGTATTTTCGGCCAAATGTATGGAAGGTTATGATGCAAATGTTCTGTTTTTCCTTTCACTGGACCTATCAATGCGATTGTACAATGCTATGCACCGATGCACTTTTCTTGAAAATAAAAAGTTATAAAAAAATAAATTAAAAAAAACATAGCAGAGCAGACCAAGATTACAGAATAGCACATCCACCCAGTTCATCAAGAAACGCTGTGCCCATACCCCTCCCACTTTCGCTGGGTATCAGTAAACAAACATGACCACATCCACCAGGAAACAAGGTGCATAAGGTAAATCAATCGCAATGGAGAAACTTCAATCCATGGATGCAAATACTGGAAAAGCCACCACCCAAATGCAGTTAGGAAGACGATGCTCACAAACCACACTACAGTGCCTGTACAAAATAAAAGCATACTCTTCCTTTAGCTCACTCACACACATGCTCTAATATGTAGTGAGCACAAGTCATTCAATGTACCATAACACCAAAGTTATACGTTAACCATGCAAATAATCACCAATGTGCATGCCCAATGAGCATCCCACTTGGTCCTTGGAGCCTACAAAAGACACACCAGTAACCACTCACAAATCTGAAGAGCAAAGAGGGTACCATGGCACGATGGAGCTGGTGCCACAGTTACAGGGCGTGGACATTATATAAATAATCATGCAATCTAATAGTCTTACCGGAATAAAACTGTCAACCTTCTTGTCCAAGAACAAACTAACACGGGAACTGTTCCGCTCCTCTTCCAAGCAACTCTGTACAGGTGCAGATGACCCAGAGTACACAGTTTAATGTGTGCAAACAATCAGTAATTGAGACTTGTTAGTAGCTTCCCATATGACAATACACTCACCAAGCTCAAAACCTGCCAGAAGAAATCACCTTAAAATCAGGAGGGACCTAGAAGACGACTGCTGGGTCCTCAAGATGTTACACTTTTAAGTGAACCATACTCTGGAATGATCGGTCCAATTGTCCAATAGTGAACAATGCATGCATGTTTCTGTGTTACATCTGAGACAGCGGTTTCTGGATAGGATAAGTAAACAGACTCCTAAACATTTTAGTGACAAACTGATTCTGCCATCAAGCAGTCCCTTCAGCATCACTTTGCTGGAAAAGGTACTTGTCAAAGTGGACTGGGCATTAAAGAGATGAATCGTGAATCAAACTGTGATGCACAGGCCAACTTGTAACCAGATACTATAGCTCTAGGCGACCAATGACAATGATGTGTTCAGCTTTTGGAGACTGCGACTGAGCATGCCTCTAGTTACCTGGCAATTCCTGCTTATTCTTCCCTCTAAACAAGGTCAGTTATACTCAGTAAAGTGCTGGTACTTACGTGATCAAGCTATATACATTCACTGTACAATTGTCATCTCCCTCCAAACCACCCACAACTCTGCCCACGGACAAGAACAGGCACACACAGCAAATAGCAGCAGAGACCAATGTGCAATATCCCATTCTGGCCTCTATCAACTGGGTTAATGGCACCGAACTCCAGATCCAGACCCCATGAACATTTCGGCGACCCACGCCCGCACCTCCCTCCATGCCACAGACCATTAAAAATCAACATGAGCCCTGATTCCCCTTTTATGCTTCTAGAGCAGCCCTTGCTTCACCAGACACAAAAATGGATAGCAAAGGTGAGCTACATTTTATTGCTGTCTGCTGGTATGTCGTGGTTTTGGCCTTTTTCTATCTTCCCTAGGCAGAGCTTGCGCTGTTTCTATGAGACATGCTGTATTCAGGATATGGGCATAAAGCTCCACCCACTTTCTGCCCATCTTTTAAATTGTCTCCTGAACCTGTCCTGTGTAAATGTCGGCTTTTCAATGGTCAATAGGCTAGTAGTCCCTCCTTAGTACCACCTTGTCTCTTCTTGTAACCTCTCATGAGGTCACCCCCTGTTACAATTGTTGTTACTCCCTAGGTTTTAATTACAATCTCAAGGCACTAGTTTCTTAAAAGGCTCCAGGCAAGACACACACTTGGTCCTAAGCTAGGCTGGCAGTGGTTACTTTGCTCACTAGAACATCTCACATTTATATGAGACCGTCTATAAATTTCCCTTCATCAACTCCACACAGAGTACAACCTTATCCGAAATGAATCTAATCATTCTTTTATCACATTTCAAAGCTACTAATTGTATATATGGGCATAGCTATTTGAAAAGTACTCACAGTACTGTCTTGCATGCAATGCGTTATGGGTGGGGTGGATTTACCATATCTTCTGCAGGGTGCAGTACCATATGTGACCAATAGAGGTCCGGAGTGCTGGTGCCTTGCTCACTAAGGACCTCCAGGAGTAGTTTGCGGTACTGCACCTACACATGCAGTGCTGATACCTTGCTCATTAGGGACCTCTAGGGGCAGCATGAGGTACTGCACCAAGACATACATTGCTGGTGCCTTGCTCACTAGGGACCTCTAGGAGTAGCTTGCGGTACTAAACCTAGACATGCAGTGCTGGTGCCTTGCTCACTAGGGACCTCTAGGAGCAGCTTGCGGTAGTGCACCGAGACATGCAGTGCTGGTGCCTTGCTCACTAGGGCCCTCTATGAGCAGCTTGCGGTACTGCACCGTGACATACAATGCTGGTGCATTGCTCACTAAGAACCTCTAGGAGAAGCTTGTGGTTCTGCACTGAGACATACAATGCTGGCTCCTGGCTCACTACGCAAGCATTTGCAAGGCACTAGGTCTCGTATTACTGGGGCGCTATTTACTGATGTCCTCAAGGATGTTTTGCTGTATTTGAGCCAATTGCTTTATTCCAGCCCTCAAGATGGCTGGTGATATTCTTCGGAGCCCACCGAAAAGGGACTAGAGATTGTAGGTGCGGTAGGTCTTGGAGAAGAACTGTCAAATTAAGGGCCACACTGGTGGGCGCATCATAATTTCAGTGGTGGGACCGCCGCCTGACTTGCAGCAGTCCCAACCACCACAACGATGTGTCCGCCCGCCATCGTAATCAGCCCCTAAGTGTGGAGTCCCTCAGGCTCCTCATTGAGCCCCACTCTTATTAATATTTATGTAGCCCTATTGGCTGAAATTATCAGTAATTGGGATTTTGAAGCTATGTCCTATGCAGATAATACTCATTTACTGAAATCATAGGGGGAGGATCACAATGAGACTCACTGTAATTTACAGAGTTGCCTTATTGAACTAGCAGGTTGGATGACAAAGCATTGTTTAAAGCTCAATGCATAGAAAACAGAGATCCTGCTGTTCAGAGGGGCGCATCAGATATGGGATGCCTCCTGGTGGCCAGAGATACTAGGGAGATGCCCTGGCCCAAAAAACTAGCAAATAATCTAGGGGTCATCATTTGGCCAGAGATACTAGGGAGATGCCCTGGCCCAAAAAAACAGCAAATAATCTAGGGGTCATCATTGATAACAAACTTTCCATGCAAGAGTACGGCAGTAAACGCTTTGGCACTCTTAAGCTGCCGAGAAGACTGTTTAAATGGATTCCAATAGCTTTGCAAAAAAAACATAGTACAGGTCATAATCCCAAGTAGACTGGACTATGGCATTGCATTATGTGCTGGAATGGCTGATTACCTCTTCACAAGATTGCAAGTGATTCAAAATACCGCAGCTAAGTTAATCTGCAATACGGACAGGTTTGGTTCTGCTTCAGCCTGCCTAGCCTCTTTGCACTCGCTGCCTTTGTGAAAGCGGGCACATTTTAAACTATTCTGCTATGCACATAGAGTTTTGCACAATGAAGGCCCTGAGATATTACAAGCTATAGTGGAATTTTATCAACCCACCGGGACTTAAGAGCTCGTAATAAGACCCTAGAGAACCGGGGGGGCAATCCTTTTTGTATTTGTCTGCTGCACAAATGGAATTCACTGTCTTTGGAGATTCGACTCGTTAACAACTATACCTGGTTTAGAAAGAAATTGAAACTTGGCTCTCTCCCAGCTAATGAATGTTAAGATGTATCTTGTTTAATGTAATCTCTCCATGGCTAGGTTAGGCAACAACTCAGCCCCGTGATATCCCTTTGGAGATAGGTGTTGCGTTTTAGAAATAAAAAATAACATATGAAAAGAGTATAGCTGGGACAGCTCTAACCCACAATTGAGTTACCTAAATCTGACTGGCAACTTACGTTCCAGCACACTCATCCAAATTGCTTGTAACTTAGGAACACTCACATCTTTTCCAAGAGAACTACTTCCCTGTTAAGAATAACTTTGTGGGGACACATCGCATTTCTCTTGAATGGAATCTTACATCTCATTCTGTCTGGGAGCAACCCTGAACACTTTAGCCACATTCCATCAATAACCCCCATCAACAGCACTGCCACACACTTTATCAACCACAAGTAGATCAGAGAACTTGAAATTCCCTTTCTTAACAAAAGTGTTTTTTTTACACGCGCATAGACTCCTGCGGCAACAGGTACCCTTCTTCACATCACAGTAATCTTTTTGTTTACATTGTGCATTGGTAATGTTGTGCCTTACAAATGAGTCGAGGTCCTGAATGGGCAAATTCTGTTTCAACCATCTTGACATCCAAGCAGGCTTAAATTCAGTTGTGGGTTTTCTTACGCTCAGCAACTTGAATGGAGAAAAGTTGATAGATGACTGTAGGATCACAACATGGTTCAGACTGCAGTGGTCACCACACACCTATTGAACAGAGCACACTTTATACATTCCCCCCAAACTCTATTAAAATGCTCAACCAAGTCATTGGTTTGAGGGTGATAGAGAGAACTCTTGGCATGCCTGATACTACTCATCTCGAGAAACTCTTCTAAATCTGACCAAAACAAATAGAACCCGATTGTCAGAAACCAGGATTTCCAGGCAACCTACTCTCATGAAAACATCTTTTAGGAAATTCAGCACAGACTTAGAATCCGATTCTCCAATAAATGTAACTCTGGTGACTTGGAATAATAATCAATGAGTACTAGGGCCTAACAGGGATGGCTGGGAAGAGAGGTAAACAGTCCCATCAAAGCAATGCCAAGTTTTAACCATGGCCCTGTGAGACATTCAATTGGAGTCAACGGGGGGTAGATATTCTTAAAGTTTAGTCACTACCCAAACATCCAACACATTCTTTGACCAGAAGATCAATTTCCCTTTCAATTTGAGGCAACCAAATGCGGTCTGCACCCTATATTTAGTTAAAGTAGCCCCCAAATATCCTTCAGGTGCACTTTCCAGTACGTTCATCCTGAGTCTATCGGGAGGGATCAATTTGTCAAGTCTCAGGATCAGCCCATCTTCCAAAGAAATCTAAAAAATAAAAACACTTACCTTTTCGCCGCCCACCGCCTCTCCTCTATTGTCTTCAGCTTCACTCTTTCTGCAGTCCTGGCAGCAGGAAGCACCCGGCACCCAGCCTCCCCACAGCCAAACACAATGCTGCAAGGCAGCGTTGTGATTGGTCTGAGCGCCATGGATGCACAGTGAGGCACTAGAAGGAGGATGATTTTATTTGGTTCATCAGTTTGGATTCAAGTGGTTCTTTGCAGACTAGGGCTGTTAAGGTGGACGATGCATACGAGTGGTAGGATAAGATGAAATTGTTTCATGGAGGATAAGCAGTGAGTGCAACATTGTCAAAATGATTATCTTTAAATGAACGCAGGTTCAGAAGGTATATAAGAAATCACAGACATACAGGTCAGGAAAGTAGCATTCATGTGAGGTGTAGGAGATGGTTTTGAAAGAAAACGTATACTTGGCAAAGCTAAAAGACGTCTAATACATGTTTAATTCAAATATTACCTAGCACCAAAAATATTCTAATTGTTATTTGCAGTATCAACAGATCAGTGCTTTGCCAGCTAATCCATTGGAGCACATACTTTGTACTTTTTTGTTCTACTTTATACATTTTCTTCTATGCGGTGAGTGGAGAAAAGAACACATGATTAAACACAAACTCAAGATAGATACTAATGAGTAGGTATCAAGAGAAACTTTTTAACAGAGGGTCCAAGGGAAACTTATTTATAGACCTATCGGTTTCAAATCCCTTATTATCAACACATATGTAACACTATAGAAACCTAGGGTCTAAACAAAAATTGAAATTGAACACTAAAACGAGCAGCAGAACAAATTTCTGACGTTAGAGAGTCTCATAACATAGAGAAAAGAATCCCATCAGCCACCAGGATAGCGTGTATCATCATTTGGGATCTAGTTGTGGTAGTATAGCCCTTTGACAACTTTAGGGCCATAAAAGTGAGTAGAGAACTCACTGTCCTGCAAGAGTATAATTAATGCAGGGATGTTTGTTTAATACCAGCAATCCCTTAACGTGATAATACATTTCTTATTTGTATGGTGCCGATAAATGCAGTGCCAGTGAGAAAATGTGCAAAATGTGCAAATGCTAAAATTGTCTATCGGGGCAGTAATATCTTTATTAAGCACTGTCCAGATGACAAGATTAAAAACCAGTGCAAATGCAGTTTTAAATAATAACTGCTCAAGTCCGAAGTATAAGGTCTACATGTTTCAGCCTTCTGATCAATCTTGATCCAGGCTTTCGTCAGGACCTAGAAAACTTATGCTACTGCAATTTTTGTGTGTGTGAAAAAAATAATATATAATGACGATGGTTATTAGAATACCACCTACATTACCCTGGAGATTCCAGAATTCTTGGAAACTCTTCATAGGATCCATCCAGCTCGGCAAACATAAGGAGGTACCGACGGACAGAGCGGGGCCTCATTTTACTGAGCGGATGCCAGGTGAGGCGAGGAGAGTTCCCGTACTCAGACGGGACTAAAAGATGACACTCCTACGAAGAGTTCCCAAGAATTCTGGAATCTCCAGGGTAATGTAGGTGGTATTCTAATAACCATCGTCATTATATATGATTTGTTTCACACACACAAAAATTGCAGTAGAATAAGTTTTCTAGGTCCTGACGAAATCCTGGATCAAGATTGATCAGAAGGCTGAAACATGTAGACCTTATACTTCGGACTTGAGCAGTTATTATTTAAAACTGAATTTGCACTGGTTTGTAATCTTGTCATCTGGACAGTGTTTAATAAAGATATTACTGCCCCGATAGACAATTTTAGCATTTGCACATTTTGCACATTTTCTCACTTGCACTGCATTTATTGGCACCATACAAATAAGAAATGTATTATCACGTTAAGGGATTGCTGGTATTAAACAAACATCCCTGCATTAATTATACTCTTGCAGGACAGTGAGTTCTCTACTCACTTTTATGGCCCTAAAGTTGTCAAAGGGCTATACTACCACAACTAGATCCCAAATGATGATATACGCTATCCTGGTGGCTGATGGGATTCTTTTCTCTATGTTATGAGACTCTCTAATGTCAGAAATTTGTTCTGCTGCTCGTTTTAGTGTTCAATTTCAATTTTTGTTTAGACCCTAGGTTTCTATAGTGTTCCACTAATGAGTAGGTGTCTAGCTTTTCTCATGGGAAGAATATGAGAAGGCCTTGAGAAAAAGTTATAGTGGGGTACAGTAGAGAGCTGATTACACTACATCTACAGTTCTCACTTGGTAGTGTTTTAAGCAGATATAAAAATGATTTCAGATGTGTTAATACAATTAGATATCAAAGCTGTCCTTATCGCTGACTTGGATTGTGCTTAGGACTTCTAGCTCTGGAGACAGTGGGAATAAGATTTGTTGTGGGTTCTCTGATTGTAGACTTCTTGGCTAGGTGGGGTGCATTTGGGGTTATATTTGAAGGAATGCTTCAAAGTGTTGTGGATGGTGTCCAGGTTTGGGCTATTCAGGTGTAATGCTATAGGTGATTATATATTGTGAGATCATGTGTTGACCATTGACTCGATGTTGCTTTAATTGCATTTTTGTGAGGACAGTTTCTTCTTGTTTCTGTCTGACCCTGCCTTTCAGCTGCGAACGCAGCCAGGCTCCAAGTTACTTGGCACACGCAGAAATGTTTATGTTTTTCACTTCACATAAGCTACTAGGACATACAGTGTGGGCTGCGTAACTCAAGGAGATAGTGAAAAATTCTGCGTCAGCTCTCTTCGGAGCCTGGCCAGCTCTGCTGAGTGACCTCAATGCAAAGAGTGCAGCCAGCACCTACGGTGCAGATGAAGGGAGGGGAGATTCTAGAAGCCTCTCTATGTGTTAGTAAGAGTGTAAAGACGGAGACCTCTTGGTGTTTTGTCAGGAACTGTCTTTAGGGGTGGACCCACCACCTAAAGACCTTTCCCGGTTGAAGAGCTTCTGCTGAGAGTGTCAATGGGTTTCCCAGTGGCACAAACAGAATGATCAAAGACAGACAACCGGTGATGTATTCCAAGTTTTAATTACCTTAATCTTGTGTACATGTAGTTATCTTTCTATGCATTTATTCTTGTGTACATGCGGTTATCTTTCTATGCATTTATTCTTGTGTATCTACATTCACTATATGCATTTATTTAACATGTGTATTATTGCTATTTGATATATGGGAACTTGCCTTCATAAATATTTCTTTTTACTTGGCAAATGAGCATTGGGTTTTTGTTTATGTTGTATTTTGGTACTCTAAAGGGTGTAGAGTCCTATTTTGAACAGTGTTCACGTTGTATCCTGGTGTTTTGAAATCTTGCTCCGGTGTTCTGAAGAGAAAGCAAGACATCAGGAGAAGGTGTGTTAATTGAGGTGTAACAGGGTGGAATCAGTAGAATAGTCCCTGACTGGAGAGTGCTTGTGGAAGAGAGAAATGCAAAGTGTGGGTCGAAGCCACTCTATCATCTCATGCAGGTGATACAGATTAATATTGATGCCAGTAGTGAATGACAAGTAGTCAAAGTTCTTATCTGACTCATGCCTGAAGAGGTTTACATTATTTTGAAGAAAGTCAGTTTGCATACTGTTGTTTTGGTGTAGCTTGAATGCTATGGAAAGTTGACTCCTGGAGGGGAGCTGTACTGAAGGGCAAATGTGGCTAACGGAGGGCTGCGGGTTTTGTCATTGATGGTATTTTGGTTTGTGTTAGCATAGGAGTGGCTTTTTTCTAAGTTATGGTCCAGACTATCATGGTTTTCTGCTACCATTAAGCCATGTGATTTCATTCCTTGAAGGTGTGGAGGTGGTAATGAGGAGATAGAAGGAGAAAGGGTTTGAAGAGAAAGGTTTCGAGGTGTCATGGTCAGTAGAGATGATAGGCGTCATGTCAGCATTCCTAGCTATGTTAAATGCTTTTGAGGTAATTCAGGTTAGCAAATAATATGGTGATGATACAGAGGTTGATTTCCCAGGAGTAGCCCGAGCCTTTCCTCATTTCATGAAACTGATGTGAAACCTGAGTTTCTTCCCATAATAGGATTCTTGTGTTCTAGGAGACTGAGAAGAAAAAACATAGTGTACCTGTCAAGGATAGTTTGCCCTTTGGAAAAATGGTTGGGTCAGTTTTAGTGGCACTTAATATGAGACTGTTGTATTAGTGACTGTTTAAGCTTATGTTTGGTAACCAGACTAACATGATACAAATAATGTGGAGAAGCAAATTAGGGTTAGGACAGGTACATTATGCAGAAATTAGATATCACTTGTTAGGGAGAGAAAATGCATTTGTAAGATGTTCTGGCAGTTGTAAAAGATGCCAAGCAAAAGCACATCACATTTAGGGTATTCAGACAAAATATCGAGTTAAAAATATCAAGGCACACAAATATCAAATTTCTAATATCGTGATACGCAAATATCGTGATGCAGGAATATTGTTGACAAGAATATCGATTTTGTAACTTAAGTATTTTCGATGTTAAAAATATCTATGTTGTAAATATCATTTCCAAAAAAATCTATGTTGATAATATTATTTACGAAAATATCTCTGTTGTTAATATCATTTACAAAAATATTGTTGTAAAGAAAATCATTTTTTAATTATCTTTATATATTTTAGTATATGTTTTAATTGTATATGTTATATATTGTTTGTATAAGTATTGTTGGAGGGAGGCCCACCGGGTAGTCGGGGAGACTATTCCGGGCACCTTCCTACCGCAAAGTTATAGCCGAGCGCCGCTGAGAAGCCCCCCTCGGGGAGGTCCTTCTCCTATGATCGTACTAGGCCCAGTAACACCACCAGACAGGACTCAAATAGCAGTTGCAAGATTAGATTCTTTATCGGCAGTAATACGGGCAATATTTACAGAGGGGTCGAGGGATCCTATCAGAGTCTCAATGTTCGTTAAGAGGATAGGGTAGCGGGACAGTCTTAGTACCAACCAGGTACGGGAGGGCTCTGTGCCAGACCTTGGATGCTGGTCTCAGAGCGGCTCGGACGTGGAGAGCCGCGACGGCGTCTGCAGGGCTCGGATGGTAGTTCCGCTTAGGTCGAGCCGCGACACGGTCAGCAGGGCTCTGGTGGTAGGTCCGCTTCGGTCGAGCCGCGACGAGGTCAGCTGGGCTCAGGTGGTAAGGTTCAACAAGGTCGGGCCGCGACAGCGTCAGCAGGGCCCCAAAGGTTCGTGAAGGTCTTTAAGCACGGTGGAGCCGCGACGTCGTCAGCAGGGCTCAAGTGGTGGTTCAGGGTGAGTCTTCTTCCGTAGGGTCAGCCGCGATCCGATCAGCAGGGCTCTTGACTCCAGGATACAACTCCTGCCCTGGTGTCGGGTCGCCCCAGATATAGGACGGGAGCCCTTTGATGTCCGGACCCTTGCGCCCGGAGGGGGCGGAGAGGCCGGGTAGGGAGCGGCCAGACGCCCAGCAGGAGAGGCGCCAGGCCCCAGAGAGCTGTGGGGCGGTCACACCCAGGTGTGGAGAGACGGTTGGGGGTCCCATCGATACTGCCCTCCGCCGGGAGTGGGAAGGGCTCACGTGGTATCCCCCAGGCCAGGGGTTGGCGTCTCGATGTCGGGCCTCGCTGGGACTGAGGCCGGGTAAAGCAGGGTCATACAGATGGTCACGTGGAGTGACGTGCAATCCAAGATGGAGGAGTCCCCAGGTGCATGGGACCTCGTGCGGCTTAGCGCGCGGAAACAGGACCACGCCACGAGGCCGGCTCCCACACGCGTCCCCCCCAGCTGAAGGAAGGGAGAGTCACCCATCTTCTTGGGGGTTCTCCTCGCCGAGGCGGAAGAATCGGGACAGGCCGTCAGCATTGGCGTGGTCGTTGCCGGGCCGGTGTTCTACAGTGAAGTCCATCCCTTGCAGGGAGATGGACCAGCGCAACAGCTTGGGGTTTTCGCCCCGCATTTGCATGAGCCACCGCATGGGCCGGTGGTCAGTCTGGACCCTGAAGTGGGTACCGAAAAGGTAGGGCCGGAGCTTCTTGAGAGCCCATACCACAGCGAAGGCCTCCCACTCGATGGTGCTCCACCTCTGTTCTCGCGGCAGCAGTCGGCGGCGGATAAAGGCCACCGGTCGGTCAAGGCTCTTGGCGTCCAGCTGGGAGAGGACTGCACCGACCCCGTACTCCGATGCATCGGTCTGGACTACAAATTCCTTGCTGTAGTCGGGGGCCTGTAGCACAGGGGCAGCGCACATGGCCGCCTTGAGAGCATCAAACACGGTCTGGCAGCGGGGCGTCCAGTGCACCGTCTTGGGCTGCTTCTTTGAAGTGAGTTCCGTAAGGGGGCCCACAATGCTGCCATAATCCTTTATGAAGCGTCGGTAGTAACCTGTGAGGCCTAAGAAGGCCCGGACAGCGGTTTGGGTGGCGGGAGGCTCCCATGCCTGGATGGCGTCGACTTTTAACTGGAAGGGGCCACCTGGCCACTCCCCACCTGGTGGCCCAGATAGGTCACAGAGCCTTGACCGATCTGGCATTTACTGGCTTTAATGGTGAGCCCGGCTCTTTGGAGAGCGGCCAGGACTTCCCCAAGGTGTCCTAGGTGCGCGGCCCAGTGGTCGCTGAAGATAGCAATGTCATCGAGGTAGGCCGCGCTGAAGGCTTCGAGACCGGCCAGGACCTTGTTTACCAGCCTCTGAAAGGTCGCTGGGGCGTTCTTCATGCCGAAGGGCATCACCCGGAAGTGGTAGTGGCCATCGGGGGTAGAGAAAGCTGATCGTTCTTGTGCGCCGGGAGTGAGCTTGATCTGCCAGTACCCCGCGGTGAGATCAAAGGTGCTTAGGTAGCGGGCGGCCCCTAAGCGATCAATCAGCTCATCGGCTCGTGGCAAAGGGTGGGCATCGGTCTTGGTGACTGCGTTCAGGCCCTGGTAGTCGACACAAAATCTGAGTTCGGGGGCCGTGCCGGGGGCGGCGGCCTTTGGTACCAAGACTACCGGGCTGGCCCACGGGCTGTCGGAAGGCTCGATGACTCCGAGGGCGAGCATCTTGGCGACCTCGGTCTTTATGCAGGCTCGGACTCGGTCAGGCACTCTATAAGCGCGGTGTCGTACAGGGGGGCTATCCCCCGTGTCCACGTCATGGATGCACCAGGGGGTCACCCCGGGCGTGAGAGAGAAGAGGGCAGCGAAGGGTTGCAGCAGCTTCTGGCAGTCATGGCGCTGTTCTGGTGTCAGGGTGGCGGAGAGGCGGACGCCCTCCAAGGAGCCGTCTTGGCTCGAGGACCCCAGGAGGTCTGGTAGGGGCTCGGAGTCACTTTCACCCCCATCGTCCGTAGCCAGCAGTAAGCTTAGTTCAGTTCGGGCAAAGTGGGGCTTGAGCCGGTTGGCGTGCAGGACCCGGAGGGGGTTCCTCGGAGACTCCATGTCGACCAGGTACGTGACGGGGCTCTTCCTCTCAACTACCTTGAAGGGCCCGGTCCACTTGTCCTGCAGGGCGCAGGGGTCCACGGGTGACATGACCCAGACTTGCTGGCCCGGCTCAAACTCGACGGCGGAGGCATTCTCGTCATACCAGCGTTTCATGTCTTCTTGGCTGGCTTCAAGGTTGGCTTCTGCCAGGGCCCGGAACTTCCGAGTCTGGTTCCGCAGGGTCAGGAGGTACCGGTAGACGTCGGGCGGGGCACTTTGGACGTTCGCCTCCCAACCCTCCTTGACCAGGCTGAGGGGCCCTCGGACGGGGTGCCCATACAACAGTTCAAAGGGGCTGAAGCCCAGGGACTTCTGTGGTACCTCCCGGTAGGCGAACAGGAGGCAGGGCAACAGGACATCCCATCTCCTCCTGAGGGGCTCTTCCAGGCCCTTGATCATCCCCTTCAGGGTTCGGTTGAACCGCTCGACCAGTCCGTTCCCCTGGGGGTGGTAAGGGGTAGTGAATTTATAGGTGACCCCACATTGTTGCCAGAGGGATCTCATGTACTTCGAGATAAAGTTTGTCCCCCTGTCGCTCACTACTTCTCGGGGGAACCCCACCCTGGAGAAGATGCCCATCAGGGCCCGGCCCACCACTGGAGCTGTCACAGTTCGGAGGGGGACAGCTTCTGGGTATCGGGTGGCGTGGTCGAGCAGTACCAGGATGAAGCGGTGGCCCAGGGCGGTTCGGGGGTCGAGGGGCCCCACGATGTCGATCCCCACTCGTTCGAACGGGGTGTGGACGGCTGGAAATGGTTGTAGGGGGGCTTTCACTCGTCCCCCAGTCTTCCCGCTAGCTTGGCAGGTCGGGCAGGACCGGCAGTGCTGGTCCACGTCTCGTCTCATTCGGGGCCAATAGAAATGGGTCACGAGGCGGCTGTAAGTCTTGTCCCGCCCTAGATGTCCGGCGAGGGGCACGTCATGTGCCAGGTTCAAGAGGAACTCTCGAAATCAGAGGGGGACCACCAGCACCCGGCCGGCCCCTAGTTCGGCGACTTTCTGCTCGCTATACAATAAGTCATTGTCCCAGTAGACCCAGTGGGTTCCCGTGGGGTCCCCCGCAGCCTGCGTGGCCGCCTGCTGTCGGGCCCCCTCGAGGGACGGGCAGCCCTTCTGCTCTTGCTGGAATTGTTCGCAGGTGGGGCCCCCGTCGTGGCGCCACTGGGCCAGCTCGGGGATCTTGCTGAGGGGAGCGGCCTCGTTGGAAGAAAGTTCGGACGGCCTGGCCTCCTCGTCAGGTTCCGCCGGGCCGGAGGAGGCGGATTGTTCGGGGCCCGCCGGCTTGTCGGGGGCCGGGGCCGCGGCTGGCTGGGTGGTCATGGATCGAGTGGTGGCGCAGGCCCACTCGGGTAGTCCTAGCATCCCCAGATGCTCTCGGCGCTCCACCTGGGCCCAGGGGGAGCTCTCTAGGTCGTTCCCCAGGAGGCAGTCCACCGGGGCATCGTCGCGGACAGTTACTTTTAGGGTGCCGGACACTCCTCCCCACTCGAAGGGGATTCGAGCCATCCGGCACATGCTCTCGGTGTTGTCGGCGGTCCGGACAGGGCAGAGGACATGTGGCAGGATCTGTTCGGGGGTCACCAGATGGCAGCGGACAGCAGTCACACTGGCCCCAGTGTCCCGGAGGGCCTCGGCCCGTCGCCCGTTGATGGTGACCCACTGTTGGTACTTCTGGGTGGTGCTTGGGATGGTGGCTCGGGGCACCATTTCTCGGGAGCCTAGGCATACAAGCGACATGGTGGCTGGTTCCCACTCGGGGGACCCGTCGTCGTGGTTTTCCTCCTCGTCCTCTCTCTCCCCCAGGGCTGCGGCGGCTATTTGTCGGGGAGGCGGTCCCGTGGTCCCGTTCCGTCGGTTCACGGGGCAAGCCGGGTCGCTTGCATAATGGCCGGTCTGCTGACATCCGAAGCAGGTCACTGTCGGTCGTGGTCCAGACCGGGCGATAGGGGTCCCTCTTCGGCCCTGGGTCGGGGAAGCGGGGTTGGTTGCTTGCCCTCGGGGCGGACTTCTGGGCGGCCCGGCTGGGAATTCTCGACTGCGGTGGGACCCCCCTCCTCCGCCTCGCTGGCGGGGAGGTCCCGTGGTACTCCGGGTGTAGTCCCCCACAGGGTTCCGGGGGACCCGGGTGTTGACCCATCGGTCCGCTTCGGCGGCGAGCTTCCGGGGCTCGGTCAGTTTACTGTCCAGGAGGTGTTGCCTTAGTTCCACAAAGCAGTTGTTGGCGAGGTGCTCCCAGACAATGAGGTCGAACAGTTCATTATATGAGGTGACCTTGCTCCCTTTTACCCATCCTTCCAACGCTCGGCTGAAGAAGTCCACGTATTCGACCCATGTGGTACCGGGGATCTTCTTGCAGTCCCGGAAGCGTTGCCGGTACATCTCGGCCGATAGTCCGTAGCGTGTGAGTAGGGCTTCCTTCATGTGGTCGTACGAGGTCATCACGGCGTCAGGGAGTTGCAGCAGGGTATCCCGCCCCTCACTGAGGAACCTCCCCCATAGGCCGGCGCCCCAGTCCTTCCGGGGTACCCGATGGGAGGTCATGGCTACCTCGTATGCTCGGAACCATTGCTGGATGTCGTCATTTTTATAGTACTCCTTGACGACATCCTTGGGGATGTGAACCTTTGGCTCGGTCAGGGGCAGAGCGTCCCGGGCTCCGGGGTTGCTGGTCTCCCCAGTTTTAGCTTTTAGTTCAAGTTCTTTAAGGCGCCTCTCGTGCTCGAGGGTTAGCCGTCTCTCCTCTAGCTCCCGATGCCTTTTCTTCTCCTCGATTTCCTCTTGCAGCCGTAGTTGCTCCAGGGCTATCTTTTTCTCCGCCAGTAGGAGCTCACCGTCCAGCCGGAGTCGGGCAAGGTCCATTTCGTGTGTCCGTGCCCTTTCCCGTTCTCGTATCTCTTCATGGGAAAGGCTGGTGTCTGGGACGGTTCGCTCCCCGTTTGTCGGGGTCGTGGTCGGCAGGTTTCCATCCCGGGCCGGGGTCCCTTCGGCTCGGGGTGGAGGGGTCTCGAGTTCTGCCCAGGCTTTCAGGGCTCTCTGCATATCTTCCTTGGTGCCCAATCCTGTGGTTGGGATCCCTTTTTCCTTGCAGAACTGTTTGAGTTCTTTGTGGGTGTATTCCTCCAGTTTCTCCACCTGGAAGGTTGCGGCCACGGTTGCTTCTTGGCCATCCATGGTTTTCTTTTCCCGTCTGGTCCGGCAGTGGTTGCGTTACTTGCTTGTACGATTGCGTCTGGCTCGGATCCCGTCGCTGGCCACCAAATGTTGGAGGGAGGCCCACCGGGTAGTCGGGGAGACTATTCCGGGCACCTTCCTACCGCAAAGTTATAGCCGAGCGCCGCTGAGAAGCCCCCTCGGGGAGGTCCTTTTCCTATGATCGTACTAGGCCCAGTAACACCACCACACAGGACTCAAATAGCAGTTGCAAGATTAGATTCTTTATCGGCAGTAATACGGGCAATATTTACAGAGGGATTGAGGGATCCTATCAGAGTCTCAATGTTCGTTAAGAGGATAGGGTAGCGGGACAGTCTTAGTACCAACCAGGTACGGGAGGGCTCTGTGCCAGACCTTGGATGCTGGTCTCAGAGCGGCTCGGACGTGGAGAGCCGCGACGGCGTCTGCAGGGCTCGGATGGTAGTTCCGCTTAGGTCGAGCCGCGACACGGTCAGCAGGGCTCTGGTGGTAGGTCCGCTTCGGTCGAGCCGCGACGAGGTCAGCTGGGCTCAGGTGGTAAGGTTCAACAAGGTCGGGCCGCGACAGCGTCAGCAGGGCCCCAAAGGTTCGTGAAGGTCTTTAAGCACGGTGGAGCCGCGACGTCGTCAGCAGGGCTCAAGTGGTGGTTCAGGGTGAGTCTTCTTCCGTAGGGTCAGCCGCGATCCGATCAGCAGGGCTCTTGACTCCAGGATACAACTCCTGCCCTGGTGTCGGGTCGCCCCAGATATAGGACGGGAGCCCTTTGATGTCCGGACCCTTGCGCCCGGAGGGGGCGGAGAGGCCGGGTAGGGAGCGGCCAGACGCCCAGCAGGAGAGGCGCCAGGCCCCAGAGAGCTGTGGGGCGGTCACACCCAGGTGTGGAGAGACGGTTGGGGGTCCCATCGATACTGCCCTCCGCCGGGAGTGGGAAGGGCTCACGTGGTATCCCCCGGGCCAGGGGTTGGCGTCTCGATGTCGGGCCTCGCTGGGACCGAGGCCGGGTAGAGCAGGGTCATACAGATGGTCACGTGGAGTGACGTGCAATCCAAGATGGAGGAGTCCCGAGGTGCATGGGACCTCGTGCGGCTTAGCGCGGGGAAACAGGAACACGCCACGAGGCCGGCTCCCACAAGTATTGTTCAATTGTTCATGTTTTTAAATATAGTTTGTAAATTTGTAGTTGTTTTTAAATCTAATTTTCTTGGTAATTGTACTTTTTAGTGTTGTAGCGGCTTGTGTGGTTTGTAGGGATACAGGATGGGAAGTAAATTAATTATAATTAATTAATTTCAAATTAATATTAATTATTTAATTGATAATTAATTATGTAAATTGTGTAAATAATGTAATTTTCTATTTTTATTTTTGGTGCAGGTTTCGGTGTTTGAAGGGGTAAAGAAAGGAAAGGTAATTATTTATAATTAATTAACAATAAATGGTAATTAATTATAAGTATTTGATTGCTAATTAATGATGTAAATTGTGTAATTAAGATATTTTTTAAGTTATATTTCAGGTGCGGGTTGTTGGGTTTGTAGAGGTAAAGGGTAGGAAGTTAATTAAGAAATAATTTACTTTTAATTAATTATTCATTTTTTTATCAATTATTTTGTTGATCATTATGTAAATGGTGAAATTATCATATTTGTTAATTATATTTTAGCTGTGTGCAGTTTAGTTTGTAGAGTGGAAAGGTATTTAAGTAATGAATCTAAAATGATGGATTCATTTATTTAAAAAATTGGATTATTTATTAAGTAATATGCTAATTGTGTTAAGCTTTTTAATTTTAATTACATTTTAATTGTTGGCTGTTATGATTATGAGAATATAGTGTGGTATTTTAATTAAATTAATATTCTTTATTTTCATTGATAATAATTATTAAAAAATGTTTAATATTTATGTATTTCGTTTAACTTTTGTTAAAATTAAGCCATATAATTTTTCAATTTAGATATTTCTAATTTTTATTATTTAATAGTGTAGTAAAATATGTTATTTGTTTGAAATATACTACTCTCTCTCTACTGCTGCACCAACTGGAGTGGGAATAGTACATTTTACCCCTCCTGAGTCAAACGCTCTCTTTACTGCTGCACAGACTGGAGTGGAAATAGTAAATTGTACCCCTCCTGAGTCCAACACTTTCCCTACTGTTGCACAGACTGGAGAGGAAGTAGTACATTTTTCCCCTCCTGTGCCCAATACTTTCCCTACTGTTGCACAGACTGGAGTGGGAATAGGAAATTTTTACCCCCCTGAATCCAACGCTTTCCCTACTGTTGCACCGACTGGTGCGGGAATAGAAGGTTTTACACCTCCTGAGTCCAACGCTTTCCCTTCTGTTGCACTAACAGGTGTGGGAATAGAAAATGTTACACTGCTTTCCCTACTGTTGCACCGACTGGAGTGGGAATAGTACATTTGAACCCCTCCTGAGTACAACGCTTTTCCTATTGTTGAACAGACAGGAGAGGGAGTAGTAAATTTTACCCCTCCTGAGTTCAAATCTTTCCCCACTGTTATACAGAATGGAGTGGGATAGTAAATGTTACCAATCCTGAGCCCAACGCTTTCCCTACTGTTGCACTGACTGCAGTGGGAATAGTACATTTTTCCCCTCACAAGTTTAACACTGGTTAAACTTGGAGTGGGAATGGTATATTTATCATTTAAATAGTTAATTGTTTTATTAATATTGTTTAAATATATATTATTATGTGTTCGTGTTTTTAATGTTACATGTTGATATATATAAATGTATGCAATATTAAGATATTTTTAATGAAATGTATTTCTTATATATAGTTTACTTTTTATGTATACTTAAATTGATAGTAAAAAAATGATTGCAATTTCTATGTTGTCTTTTTTATTTTTTTATTGTATGTAAAAGAAGAAAAATATATATATATATATTGCTGCATACTTTGCGACAACGATCCAATAGCTCTGGAATAGACGAATGCTGACCCAATATTCGGTGCAAAAAGTTTTATTCGATGCCCTGCACCACCGCCATGGCGCGTTTCGGCCTTCAGGAGGCCTTGATCATATGTATTTATATATAATTGTTATATTGGTCTGTTAGACCTGACAGCCCCTTGGCTGTCCCCTCCTCATTTTTCTCCCTTTACCCTCTAATTTTTCAGTCCACTAGTTTTTTTTGGTTTATTTTTTTGGTGTTGACTTAGAGGCTCTGGGTGCCCCAATATCACTAATAGATGGTGTGGCGCAAGGTGCTTCTCTAAAATGGAGGGAGGGAGAGAGCTCCTCCACAAAATGGTGGCCTAAACTGTCACCTCAGAACCTGGGCCATAGGCTGTCATGAGGGGTTCCAGAACCTTCTGGACCACTCTGGCTAGTCAGGGCCCAGGCTATATATAGAGGTGAGGTGCGTCAGCCATTTTAGAGGGGGTAGAAGGTGTGAGGTGAGGTAGTCAGGAGCAAGGCACCTGAGTGGGGAGGTAGGTGCGCTAGAGGGGGGAACTGACTGTACATAGGGCCTGCTTTTCCCCCCCCCACGGCTGACACTGCCCTCTACCTTGTGACCTAACCCTGCCTTTAGCCTCTAACCCTGGGATCACGCCAACCTTATGTGCTCCTTGCCTAGCCAGGACCCCTGAAGGGAATCAGGGTAGAGAGTTACCATCACTGGCCAAATCCTCTACATCCCTGCTGTTGCCCGGAACCCTGGAATAACCCAGATCTAGTGACTGACAGCTTTTCTTGACTGAATAAGAATGTGATCATCGCCACAGACCCAGGAAATTGGCTGTCCGATTTGACTGCCCCTGAGCTGCAGATCACCCCCTTAATTTTGGCCACCCCCGCCGGGGACCCCATAAGGAATCACTCACCGCTGCAGCCCAGGGCCCGAAAGATCGTCCCTTCTGTCACCTGGGGCTTGGGAGGAAGACTGGGGCCCCGCCGCTGCCGTCGCAGCCCTTGAAACGCGGCCCTCCGTGAGGAGAGAGAGCCGCCGAAGTTCCCCGTAGGCCGCGTTAGGCCTGAGATCCAGGACTCGGATCAGGTGACGGGGGCGGTCTGAGAGACGCCGCCGCTGTGCGATTTGCTGACTGGGCCGCGCCCCCGCAGGCAGCGCTGCCATAGGCGGCTGCGGGCGCGGACCCTCAAAGAGTGAAGGAAGCTCTGGAGCCCCGTACCTCAGCCCCCACCACCTCGCCAGACTGCAACTGTGGGGGAAGGCCCTCGGCCCGGACATCGCCGGGAGGCCGAGAAACCCTCGTGAGGGCCTATGTCAGGGCGAAGAGTAAGGTAACCCCCAGGGGAGGAGGGCGGGAGACTCACAAGAGGCCCGGAGCTCGCCCCTCCCCTGGGGTGGGGGGGCAAAAGAACACCCTTCGTCGAGACTGCTGGGCAAGTACCGGAAAAGGGAAGGGTTTTGAAGAGGAAAGGGGTGAACTGTCCAACCCAGACTCAGTCTGCTTAATGGGATATAATGCCCTCATTTCAGGCTTGGAGATAACGCCTCAGTCGATGCGCAGATGTAGTGTTGTGTCCCCGGACTCAAGGAGAAACATAATGTGTAGCACGACCGTGAGATCGGGGGATTAGCGCTCCAGGGTAAAAGCCGTTTAGCGCTTCAATGAATTGTAATGGTTAGCAGGGTCATGAAATGCCAGGTTTCAGGCTTAAAGGTAATGCCATATCTGAAGCGCTGTGGGATCGCTAAGTGCAGCGCTATGTTGGAAGGCTCTAATTTAAAATGCTAATGAACTTGCTGTGTTGTGTCAGACCACCAGGTGGCGCGCCTGATTACATACTATAGCTACGGTATTCAAGTACTGCTAATTCTAGCCACAATGAAATGTTTTATTCCTGATGTGATTTAGATAAGCACTGATTGACTTCCCTTGAAAGAAAAGAAATGTTTTGACTCTAATGTGGTATAGATAAAAACTGATTAAAAACTGATTGAATTTGCTTGAAAGAAAAGAAATACATGATATAAGGAAAGATAAAGCTTTTCTACCTTTTCTAATTATTTGGTGTAGCGTCATTTTTAGTGGTGGTACGCTGGAGTGTGAAGTGAGTGTGATGCAAGCACGACATGTTACTCTGGAATAAGGCCTTTCCACCTGAGCCAAGCTACCCTAGGACTCTAGGTCCAACAAGTTGGTGTTCAGAGGTGGGATACTGAGCTTGTGCTTGCGTCCACTCATTAGCAGTTTAGCGTGCGCCACGCACCCTACACCTGATTTTTGTTTTTTTTATTGGAGTTTTCTCCAGGTTGTCTCCCTGATTGGATTTTTTTGGGATTTTCCAAAATTATCCCTGTCCTGTGGTGGGTTTTTTCTTTAAAAGAAGGTTCATCTTACCTTCTGAGTCCTTTTCCGCATTGTTTAGGGCCCCACCTGGCAGGATGGAGTTTGAGCTGGGTAGGCTAGAAGAGTATACGGTAACCCAGCTAAAGGAATTCTGCCAGGAGAGGGGGTATTTTTCAAGCAGGGAGCAAAGAAAGTGGAGCTCCAGACTAGCTTGAGAGCCTGGGTGATGGCCCACCATAGCGGGGAACGGGAGGAGGAGGGACCGGAACCGGACACCACGGAAGGGACAGAATCACTTTTCCCCCCTGAGAGCAGCAATATGGATGTAAGACCCAGGGCACCTTCAAGGGCCGGTAGTAGCGCTTCAGGGTGCAGCCTGTCTTCGGCTGATTTAGCCGACAGGAGGGAGGAGAGGCAATTCAGGATGGAATTAGCCCGCTTGGAGAAGGAGAGGGAAGAGCGGAGGTTCCTTCATGAGCTCCATTTGAAGGAATTGGATCTCAAGGCCCTTCGGAGCCCCCAGTAGTCCTGTTGGTGGCAGCGTACAGAAAGAGGTCACCAGGGAGCCCAGACCCCACTTACCAAAGGACGTAGTTGCCAGCTACGGTGTTGGGGATGACATCGCCAAGTGGTTGGCTGTCTATGAGGTCTCCTTACGAGCCCATGGGATCCCGGAAACTCAGTGGGGGGATGGTCTGTACAGGTACATGCCTCCGGTGGGGAGGGATGCCCTTTTAGCCCTAGAACAACGGGAGCAGACCAATTACCCCACCATGAGGGTCGCCTTGATCAGGAAATTTGGGCTGACCCCTGAGAAGTACAGGCAGAGATTCCGGGGTAGCCAAAAGCTGGCCACCCAGAATTGGGTGGACTTCCTGGACTACGCAAAAAAAAGCTTTGGAGGGCTGGGTGCAGGGCAGTGAGGTAAAAGACTACGAGGGGTTGTATAACCTGTTTTTGAGGGAGCACCTCCTCGAGAAAAGTTTTCCGGAGCTGCGTCAACACCTGGTGGACAGCAAGCTAACTAATCCTAGGAAGCTTGCAGAGGAGGCGGACATCTGGGCTAGTACCCGGGTGTCTTCAAAAGGGATTGGGGGGAATTTCCAAGGAACTGGTCAGGGCGCTCCCCAGAAGAAAGAGGGGGGAGACAGAAAGAAGGAGTTCCCTAAAGGCCCCCAAAAGAGTTCGCAGGGAAAGGGATCAGGATTCCCTCCTAAGGTTGGCCCCCACAAACCTCCTTATCCTGACCGTGGTCAGCAGCCTAGGGTTGTCCGTTGTTATGAGTGTGGTGAGATTGGGCACTACAAGGGGGATCCTAAGTGTCCCAAGAGACCACACCCTCCCAATGGAGGAAAGACCCCTGGGGTGGTGAGTGCAGTGCTGGGGGAGGAGTTGCCCCTAGATAAGGGAGGTGAGTGGGCAGGGCTAACATTAGTGTCCCTGGGAGATTGCGAGATGGTTCCTAAGACCCATGTGCACTCGAATACTACCAAGTACAGGCAATGGGTCACCATCAATGCCCAGAGGGTGGAGGCTCTGAGGGACACAGGAGCCAGCATGACTATGGTAAGGAGTCAGCTGGTGTACCCAGAGCAGGTGGTTCCCAACATAGTCCACCCGGTTGTGATGGCTGACAACTGAGAGGGTCACTATCCGGTGGCTCAGATTCCCTTTGAGTGGGGAGGGGTTGCGGGTCCTCTACGAGTTGCGGTAAGCCCTGCCATGCCAGTCGACTGTCTGTTGGGAAATGACCTTGAACATACGGCATGGAAGGAGGTCGAGTTCAAGGCTCATATGGAGATGTTGGGGACGCCCGAGTGGACTTGTGCCAACACGCGGTCCGTGACTGCCCAGAGAGGGAGTTCACAGAGGTTGGAGCCTGGGGCAAAGGCCCAACCAGCTGCCAATAAGGGTAAACGGGGACAGGGAAAACCTGCCCCGGCATCTGCACCTCGTAAGATGGATGGGGCAACTGAGGTGGTCCCGGAGTCCACAGAGGAGGATGTGACTTCCCTGGAGGGCTTACCTACCCCTGCAGAATGGCAGGTGGAGGGAAGACCTACCAGGGAGGAGTTTTGTCGGGCCCAGAAGGAGTGCCCCACCCTTGAGGGCTTACGGTGGCAGGCCGAAGCCCAGGCAGCGGGTAACGATTCGGGGAACTTCCACATATATTGGGAAGATGGTCTCCTCTATAGCGAACCCAAGGCTCCGGTGCATGGCTCATCCCGGGCCTTGGTGGTTCCCCAGCGTTAGCGAGCCTTCCTTTTGGAATTGGCTCACGAGATACCCTTGTCAGGACACTCGGGACAGGACAAGACCTTTGCTCGGCTTGTCCCTCACTTCTACTGGCCTCAGATGAGGATTACGTCTGACACTTTTTGTAGGATGTGTGTTACCTGCCAAGCTAGTGGGAAAACAGGGGTGAAGCTGAAGGCTCCCCTGGAACCACTGCCTGTCGTTGGCACCCCCTTTGAAAGGGTGGGCATCGACATTGTTGGGCCATTGGATCCACCAACGTCTGCCGTTCACAGGTTTATCCTGGTTCTGGTGGATCATGCCACCCAGTACCCAGAGGCTATCCCTCTGAGTACCATTACTGCACCTGCGGTGGCACGGGCCCTGATGGGGATTTTCACCCTGATGGGGTTCCCCAAGGAAGTTGTGTCTGACAGAGGTACCAACTACATGTCGGCATACATGCGGGCTATGTGGAAGGAGTGTGGAGTTACTTACCGGTTCTCCACCCCTTATCACCCCCAGACCAATGGTCTGGTGGAGAGGTTTAACAAAACCTTGAAGGGCATGATCAGGAGTCTGCCCGAGAGCCTGCGGAGGAAATGGGACGTCCTCCTGCCTTGCTTGCTGTTCTCTTACAGGGAGGTACCACAGAAGGGAGTGGGCTTCAGCCCCTTCGAGCTGCTGTATGGACACCCTGTTCGTGGACCCCTCAGCCTGGTGAAGGATGGATAGGAAAAGACTCCCAGAAAACTTCCCCCGGATGTAGTGAGCTACATGCTGGCCTTTCGTAGCCAAATGGCTAGGTTGTGGAAGCAAGCTTCCGAAAACCTAGAAGCCAGCCAGACGGTCATGAAGGAGTGGTATGACCGAAATGCTCACCCGGTGGAGCTGGAGCCTGGCCAGAAGGTGTGGGTTATGGAACCTGGAGAGCTTAGCGCCCTCCAGGATCGCTGGTCAGGCCCCTTTGAGTTGATTGAGAAGAAGGGCAAGGTCACCTATGTGGTGGATCTTAAAACCCCCAGGCAGCCCCATCGGGTGCTCCATGTCAACCGCCTCAAGCCCAACCAAGAGAGATCAGAGGTCACTTTGATGATGGTGACTGATGGGTCAGAGGAAGAGGAAAGTGAACCTCTCCCTGATCTTTTTGCGTCCCAAGAGAAGGATGGGTCGGTAGAGGGAGTGATCCTCTCACCATCTCTATCTCCCGAACAGCGGAGAGACTGCCGCCAGGTTCTGGAGCAGTACGCTTCACTGTTCTCACTTATCCCGGGAAGGACTCATCTGTGTACCCATGATGTGGACACAGGGGACAGCCCACCTGTGAAGTCCAAGTCCTACCGCTTGTCGGATAAGGTGAAGGCTAGCATCCATGGTGAAGTCACCAAGATGCTGGAGCTGGGAGTGATTGAACCTTCAAGCAGTCCCTGGTCCAGTCCGGTGGTACTGGTACCTAAAGCTGCCCCGCCGGGCACTACCCCAGAACTCAGGTTCTGTGTGGATTACAGGGGACTGAACTCTGTGACAAAGACCGCTGCTCATCCTATCCTGAGGGCGGATGAGCTCATTGACCAGCTGCCCAATATCTGAGTACCTTTGACCTTACATCTGGGTACTGGCAGATCTCCCTGACAGATGGAGCAAAGGAAAGGTCAGCCTTCTCCACACCTGAGGGTCACTACCAGTTCTGCGTGATGCCCTTTGGGCTCAAGAATGTCCCTGCCACTTTTCAGCGGCTGGTGAACCAGGTCCTCTCCGGGATGGAGGCTTTCTCGGTTGCTTACCTGGATGACATCAGCAGCTGGGAGGACTATTTGTGTCACCTTCAGGCTGTCCTTCAGGCCCTGCAGCAGGCGGGTCTGACGATCAAGGGCAACAAGTGCCAGATCGGGCAGGGGTCGGTAGTGTACCTCGGTCACTTGGTGGGTCGGGGCAAGGTGCAACCCCTCCAGGCCAAGAATGAAACCATCATGGCCTGTGAACCCCCCAAGACACAGACGGAGGTCCGAGCCTTTCTGGGCCTCACCGGTTACTACCGACGCTTCGTCAAGGGATATGGAACTATCGTGGCCCCCTTGACTGAGCTTACATCTAAGAAGCACCCTCGACGGGTAATCTGGACCAAGGTGTGTCAACGAGCCTTTGACACCTTGAAACAAGCAATGTGTGCGGCACCTGTCCTCAGGGCCCCTGACTTCTCCAAAGAGTTCATCGTCCAAACGGATGCGTCGGAGCATGGCATCGGGGCAGTGCTGTCGCAGCTCAATGAAGAGGGTCTGGACCAACCTGTGGTTTTCCTATCTAGGAGACTACTCCCCCGGGAACAGAGGTGGAGGGCGATTGAGAGGGAGGCTTTTGTGGTGGTGTGGGCTCTGAAGAAGTTGCGGCCATACCTGTCTGGCTCGCACTTCCTGGTTCAGACCGACCACCGGCCCCTCAGGTGGCTGATGCAAATGAGGGGCGAGAATCCTAAGTTATTGAGGTGGTCCAACTCCCTACAGGGAATGGACTTTATGGTGGAACATCGCCCAGGAGTGGACCACGCCAATGCTGACGGTCTCTCCAGGTATTTCCGCCTTAGTGAAGAGAACTCCCAAGGGATTGGGTAGCTCTCCTCACTCTCAGCTGGGGGGGACGCGTGTTAGACCTGCCAGCCCCTTGGCTGTCCCCTCCTCATTTTTCTCCCTTTACCCTCTAATTTTTCTGTCCACCAGTTTTTTTTTTTTTTTTTGGTGTTGACTTAGAGGCTCTGGGTGCCCCAATATCACTAATTGATGGTGTGGCGCAAGGTGCTTCTCTAAAATGGAGAGAGGGAGAGAGCTCCTCCACAAAATGGTGGCCTAAACTGTCACCTCAGAACCTGGGCCATAGGCTGTCATGAGGGGTTCCAGAACCTTCTGGGCCACTCTGGCTAGTCAGGGCCCAGGCTATATATAGAGGTGAGGTGCGTCGGCCATTTTAGAGGGGGTAGAAGGTTTGAGGTGAGGTAGTCAGGAGCAAGGCACCTGAGTGGGGAGGTAGGTGCGCTAGAGGGGGGAACTGACTGTACTTAGGGCCTGCTTTCCCCCCCCCGACGGCTGACACTGCCCTCTACCTCGTGACCTAACCCTGCCTTTAGCCTCTAACCCTGGGATCACGCCAACCTTATGTGCTCTTTGCCTAGCCAGGACCCCTGAAGGGAATCAGGGTAGAGAGTTACCATCACTGGCCAAATCCTCTACATCCCTGCTGTTGCCCGCAACCCTGGAATAACCCAGATCTAGTAACTGACAGCTTTTCTTGACTGAATAAGAATGTGATCATCGCCACAGACCCAGGAAATTGGCTGTCCGATTTGACTGCCCCTGAGCTGCAGATCACCCCCTTAAATTTGGCCACCCCCGCCGGGGACCCCATAAGGAATCACTCACCGCTGCAGCCCAGGGCCCGAAAGATCGTCCCTTCTGTCACCTGGGGCTTGTGAGGAAGACTGGGGCCCCGCCGCTGCCGTCGCAGCCCTTGAAACGCGGCCCTCCATGAGGAGAGAGAGCCGCCGAAGTTCCCCGTAGGCTGCGCTAGGCCTGAGATCAAGGACTCTGATCAGGTGACGGGGCAGACTGCGAGCCGCCGCCCCCGCAGCTGTGCGATTTGCTGACTGGGCCGCGCCCCCGCAGGCCGCGCTGCCATAGGCGGCTGCGGGCACGGATCCTCAAAGAGTGAAGGAAGCTCTGGAGCCCCGTACCTCAGCCCCCACCACCTCGCCAGACTGCAACTGTGGGGGAAGGCCCTCGGCCCGGACATCGCCGGGAGGCCGAGAAACCCTTGTGAGGGCCTATGTCAGGCCGAAGAGTAAGGTAACCCCCAGGGGAGGAGGGCGGGAGACTCACGAGAGGCCCGGAGCTCGCCCCTCCCCTGGGGTGGGGGGGCAAAAGAACACCCTTCGTCGAGACTGCTGGGCAAGTACCGGAAAAGGGAAGGGTTTTGAAGAGGAAAGGGGTGAACTGTCCAACCCTGACTCAGTCTGCTTAATGCAGTAGCTGGGATATAATGCCCTCATTTCAGGCTTGAAAATAACGCCTCAGTCGAAGCGCAGATGTTGTGTAGTGTTGTGTTCCCGGACTCAAGGAGAAACATAATGTGTAGCACGACCGTGAGATCGGGGGATTAGCACTCCAGGGTAAAAGCCGTTTAGCGCTTCAATGAATTGTAATGGTTAGCAGGGTCATGAAATGCCAGGTTTCAGGCTTAGAGGTAATGCCATATCTGAAGCGCTGTGGGATCGCTAAGTGCAGCGCTATGTTGGAGGGCTCTAATTTAAAATGCTAATGAAATTGCTGTGTTGTGTCAGACCACCAGGTAGATACGGTATTCAAGTACCGCTAATTCTAGCCACAATTAAATGTTTTATTCCTGATGTGATTTAGATAAGCACTGATTGACTTCGCTTTAAAGAAAAGAAATGTTTTGACTCTAATGTGGTATAGATAAAAACTGATTGAATTTGCTTGAAAGAAAAGAAATACATGATATAAGGAAAGATAAAGCTTTTCTACCTTTTCTAATTATTTGGTGTAGCGTCATTTTTAGTGGTGGTACGCTGGAGTGTGAAGTGAGTGTGATGCAAGCACGACATGTTACTCTGGAATAAGGCCTTTCCACCTGAGCCAAGCTACCCTAGGACTCTAGGTCCAACATGGTCAATTTAAAAACAACTATAAAATTATAATGTAAGTTAATGTTAATATATTTCGAAATAGTTTTACATTATATATGTGTATAAAACATAGACACTTATATGTGTTTTTGTTTAAATTAGTAAATATTGATATATATTTTTAATGTTATATGATAAAATGTATACGTTTTAGTATACAGTAAAACATGATATTTTTGTACATATTTTTCGATATTAGTGTAAAATAAGTGTTTTTCTTGATATTTTTGTACTTACCATTATATGTATAGAAAAACTATATTTTTGTGATCGATATTTTAGATACAATATTTTGGTATCACAGTATTTATGATTTCAATACTGGTTCAGTGAACCCACATTTAGTTGACAATTCATTGAAGTGTAACATCACTTTTGGTGCAACTTCTACATGAGGCCTTTATGCAGAGCGTAGGGAACCGGTCCTTCTCACATTTAGAAAACAACTCAAAACGCTCCTATTCAGGGAGACATTAGTCACAGTATAAGTCTGCTGCCTACCGATTGCCGTCTGTGCTTCCGGTCACTCTTTCTAAAAAGCGCTTAGAGGCCTGAAGGTGATTTTACGCTATACAAAATACATTTAACATAACATAACAGAACATTACTTCGGCTAACTTTCCAACGTAAATCCTGATCTGAGTTGGTAAGTAAATAACACTCTGTACCACATTTGCAACACAAACCCACAAACCCGGTGAAAAGTGTCGTGGTGGTATCTACTTTTGAATGAAAGTTGGACATATCTTAGTAGATTTAGTGCTATTCTGCTCTCTCCCTTTCATGCAACGCTGCATGAACAGTTAGTAAATCTGCCCCCAGCAAAACACTTTGGGGCATATTTACAACCCCTGTCGCCACCACAACGTCACTTTTCACGTCGTTGTGGTGGCGATAGGAGCTTCGCTTTATTTACAAGGCAGCGTTTAGCCACTTAATGTGTCTTAACGCTATCTTGTAAATAAAGCACCCTTTCACAAGATACTTAGGGGCTTATTTATGAGCCCCTTGCTCCAGTTTTGAGCCGCCGTTGCATCACTTTTAGTGACGCAGCGGTGGCGTAAATAATGCGCCATGTTGCGCCATATTTACGAAGTGACGCACCTAGGCAGATGAGTCACTTCGTAAGGCCTTGCACTACATTGTACCTGCATCAGGTATAATGTATGCAGGGTGGGCGTTCCCCCGCAAGAAAGGGTCGTAGGAGTGGCACAGGGCAATCTATGAGATTTCGCGGCGCCACTTCTAGGATGCCAATGCGTCACAACCTTACGCCTGCCTCATGGCAGGCGTAAGGGTGACTTAGCCCTTTCACATAGGGCTTGCCCCATGTGTAAAGAACATTGCTGGAGTTGCGCCAGGCTTCCGACAAACTCCAGCACTGCGCCACTTTTTGCGCTGACAGATACATCAGTTATACTGACGTATCTGTCCTTCCTTGCGACATGATGCATCATATTTTAAATATGACGCATCATTGGTGTCGCAAGGAGAGTGCACTGAGAAGTGTCGCCTCGCTGCTATTACGCAGCAATGCACCACTTCTCGTAAATGAGGCCCTTAGTGTGAAATGGGAGGGGAATGGGTTTTGCGGTAGGCGTTCCACCGCAACACCCATTGATTTTGACATTGCCCCATATTTACAAGGGTGGGTGAATATGGGGCAGCACCAAAATTGAGACTAGGGAAAACATGGTCTTACCCTGGGGCAACAAGAATGTTTTTTCATTTCTCCTTGTTTTTGCTGCTTCCATGTGTGCTGTGTTGTGCAGCACACATGAAAACAACAAAACGCCATTGATTGTTTATGTGCAGAAAGGTGTCCCTTCCTTCACATAAACAATCATTTAAAAAAATGACGTTTTGCAACTTCTATGTGTGCTGCATTAAGTACACATTAGGGACACCTTCCTACACCTAAACAATCCTCCCCTGCAATGCAGACACCCTTGCACTATGGTGAAAAGGTGTCTGCGTTGGCGCCAGGCAGCTAAATTTAGCACCAGCACAGGGGGAAACGCAGGGCTGCATCATATTGTAATAAATATGGTGCAGCCCTGCCTTTCAGAAGTGGCGGAGTGCCGCGTTAAGCCAAGGAGGCTAACGTCACGCTCCGCCACTTCTATTGTAAATATGCCCCTTTGTGCTGAGTTTGCATTAGGAAAGTAACGCAAACCTGGCACAAACTGTTGGTAAATGTTTGCTGAGGTCTTAAAGTTTTTCATGCAAAACCAAGTGCATCCACCTTTAAGCCCCAAAAATTAGCCTGAAAGTAGTCCTGAATAGTTTTGACTTCTACATAATTCTGCCTTAGGTGAGTGCCCACTCTGGACCAATTCCCAGAGAAAGGGGAAGGATTTCTCCTTCCCAAAGGAAGGGACTCTAAAAGTAGAGATTACTTTCATAGTACCTATTCTGCATAGTGCCAGAGGTGATCGACATCGTTTTGTGACGAATGAGGTCGAGTGCTTACAGGAGATGGATCAGAAATGTGTCAGCAGAGCTGAGCCAAACCATCTCTATCTATCGGCATGATCCTCAGGAAGTGATTGAGAGGCTGTAACTAATATAGCGGGCTCTAGAGGAAAGAACATTTCTGTTTCTTTAAGAAAATATTAATTCTGGAGTTTATAAAATTATTTTGGAAAACCACAAATGCTTTGTGTACTTATTATATACTGTCAAAGCTAAAGATGTGCAAGGCATCCTCACAGCACTCGTGCTGCTAAGTCTGTTACTCTATATACATTAAGCATTGAAATACAGCTGGATTTACATATAATTTTGCTGAGTATTAGAGCAGGCGAACTTTATTGAATTGGGTTTAGTGGGACTATTGAGTCAAGGCACAGCAAGACAATTGGTCATAGGTAATACCAGAAATGGGCATGGGAGTTCCCTGCAGTTTTCTATCTGCAGAGGAAAGTTTAAGCCTTTATAAATTGTGAGAGAAGGAGCTCCTGACATGGGGCATAGTTTAGCCTGTTACTAATGTTGCTTTGACTGATTAATTGCAGGCCGGAATAGTCATGTATGGTTTTCAGCACTCAGAATGGAGTAACTCATAAATATGAAGAATTTATTCTTGATCTTGAGGACCGAGGAACTCCTCTGTTTATGAAGCTGCAATTATGCGACAGAAGCAATTTGTGCATGTGATGGTGAACATTCATAGCCCGTACATCAATCAGCTCTTGACTCATTTACAGATTGATCTCTAGGAAGGTTCTTGTACAGCTCTGGTTAGATTAGGACGATCACTGTGACGGGCATGGTGATATTTGCAGCAAGAAGGTCACTGGTGATATATCAAGCACTGGAGGCATTGAACTGCTATGTATGAAGAACCTTTGAGAATAGGACATGGCATTGAGTTATTCAGATGGTGACTTGTAAGGAGGTTTATAATTGTGCGAGTCATACTGAGAATAAAAGGCTTTGCAAGTGTCATTTGTAGAATCAAGGGATCTGTAGACTTGCGGGATCTCAATTCAGAGCTATGTATTTGAGGGAAAACTGTGTGTAGGCCAGTGGCAGTATAACACCCATTGGTGGAATATTTGTTCACTTCCATGGACAGCTAAATGCTCAACACAGAAGGCATTGAAAGAGACTCACAAAGCCTCTGGCAGCCAAAGGAGAAGTTGTTAGGCAAGTGAGATGTGATTCCATCAATGGAAAAAATGAACGCGTCTCACGACAGAATCCTGAACCCTCTGCAGTGCAAAAGGTATTGAAGTACACTAAAACACATTCTACTTGCATGGGTCTGACAAGAGAGTTTAGACAATATGCTGGCTAACAGTATAAGTACTCTGAGTATGTAACATGGAAAATGGATTTGACTACTGAATTTGCCTGTCATACTAAGTTAATACCAGCATATCAGACTTTGAGGCTATTCACAGATTTCGAGAGGTAATTGAAGGTACAGAAGATGGCCATATGAGGCTAAGTCCATCATGTCATGACTTCAGGCTTGCTAGTGTTCAGTGTTAGGTGATTTCTGGTAATTCTATATTCAACTGTGAGAAAATAATTTCACAGCATAGTGATGTTAAAAGCAAGTAGGGCTTTCAATTTGATCATTATCTGCAATTCATTTCTTTAGGTGGAGCAGGGAAGGCCAAATTAACTGATGAAGAAGGGAAGGGAGATGGTAGTGAGTGAATATTGATTGCCATACTGGAGATCCAGGGCACTTTAGAGAGAAGGCTATAAAGTACAATAAAGTACCATGTTAACAGGTTGATATGATAAATGTGGCAGCTACATTTGGTTTTACATTTTTAAAATAGCCCTGTGGCAGAACTCACCTGGCCTTCCCATTTTCCTAGGCAAGGACAAGAATGCACCAGATACTTCCCTGAAAGAGCTCCAATGCTTCTAAGAACTGCAACCAGAGGTTTCTGGCAGCCCAGGTAACCCAGAAGTCAAGTTGGTAAAATGGAAGGAGAAAGAAGAGACTTTAAAAAGATCTACAAGGGGTCAATGTCTGAGAAGAAAGTAAAAAACCGGGACACTACCATACATAAATACACCACCAGCGAGAAAAGTATCACCAGAAGTAGCAGCCCAAGAAAAGACAGCGTGAACCAGAGACTGCAGAAGTGAGGATGCAACCAGCCGGAGAAGTTGGCAGGATCCTATCATTATGACTAAAGATGTCACCCAGATGTCATAAAGCGACATCTGTGCCTGAAACAACAGTAGTGTACACCTTTGCCAAGACTACAACTTAAATGTGGATTGTCTGGATTTAACAATGTGGCCTGTGGGAACTCAGAGTAGGAAGAGTAAATCAGATGGGAGAGGGAAGGTTATGCAGAAATAAGTCATGAGCGCACTTACTGGCTGCACTAGAAAGTTGGTTGTGAAGGACAATAAGGAACAATGAGAAGAAAGAGCATGGGAACACCGACATCACCATCAAGGAACACATTGCCGAAAAATACAAAAATGGACTGGAACCAGCTCTTTTCTCTAAAGAAAGTAAAACTATTTCTTCCAGAAAGCGACCTTAAAATTGCTGTTTAAGCCCTGGTATTTAGCATCTGGGTGGTGGTAATGCCCAACTGCGTAGCCTTCCAGATTTAAAACTGGCATTCCTTAGGGCACCCCACACACTGCAGCATGCATTCAGGACCTAAAGAAATATCATCACACCACAGTTATCCTAATGTAACCCAACTGGCTCCCATTGCAGGGCCGAACTGGCCGTACCAGGCATCAGACGTTTCCCCTGGCCGGCTGGAAGGTGGGGGACGGTTGTGCAGCAGTGGAGACCAGTTTTGTTACTGGGAGCTGGTTTTGCAGTAGTGCTGCAATATCGGGCACCAGTCTCAAAAAGTGCAAGCAAGCATTTCCAGCCGCCAGGGGCAAGGCACTGCTTCCCCAGGGGCTGGTCTGAGAAAACTGCCAAGGCTGCTTTGAGCTCCCAGTTCGGCCTTGTTTTCGAGCCCCGCCATCTTCAAAACCAGCTGCATCATTTAGAAAGCTATCATAATCAGTACTCCCACTTATCTTGAAGACATTCTCACCATCTCTGGTGGAGCTCGGCTCACCTGCAGTCAGGACACCAACAGAATGCAGACTAAGAACTTTGAAAAGTAAAAAAAAAACAATGCAGCAGGTTTTTTTATGTTTCATCCAGGCTCCGGGACACTCTCCCCAGTATCCATTAGAATCGCACCACTGCTGCTTTAATTTGACATGGGTTGAAGACTCACCTCTTTAAAGAACACTAACTACATCACCGTGCAGTAAACAATCCCAACCCAGGTTCCTCTCCTTCTACTCATTGACTTTATGCTTGTCTTTCACCATATGCAGGGCCCGCTACCTTCTGGTTATGTTTGCATTGTAGATATACCACATACCTACATACATATATACACACACATACATACACACATACATATATATGGAAAGTGATGCACAAGGACCTGTATCAGGGAGCTGTACTGTTTGACTTTTAACTTCTGAAAAGGTTCATCACATGGTATAGCATCACTGCACTTTGTTTTTTCCCCTTTTTCTGTCTCTATTTCCTCTGTTCCTTCACTTCTTCAGAACTCTGGTTAACTCAGTGACTCTGTGAGTACAGATTCTGCAAGACTCACCTACCTCGTTCTCACATCTCCTTACGTGCTCTTTAGACCTTCATCCGCGATTCCTTCGAAAGAGTGTAGACTCCACTTCACCTTCACAGCTCTGCTCTCCTCTGCATACGTTTGGCTCTAGTCCTCTATCATGGTTTAACCGGGACTAGTTGCAGTCTTTCTGAGCCGAATGAGAGGTAAATTGCTAACATTATTGATTCATTGTTATATGGTTTATTCTCATATGTTCTAAAATCTTTGTGCTGTATTTCTTTTGCCAAGATTACTGCGCAGTAGCATTGTGGTGATCTTAGGCTGCTATTTTCACCATTCTGAGCCCGTGTCTATCTGTTCCCCCAGTTTTTCCTTGGTTATAAATTAAGGTATTGCTATTCAGTATCTTGATTGCAACAACTGGATAATTGAGACTGCTGACTATATCCCTTGAGTTCTTAATCCTTAAAACAAATCCTGACATTTGTGCATGAAGCCTGGGGCTCATTAGCTCCAGTTACTACAATTGTTTCATCATGTCTCTAACGATCATCAACCTACCAGTCTACTGATCTCCTGAGGTTCTCAAACATCCATGATGAAACTGATGCTCTGTCGATATCAGCTTGAATGGGCTAATTGACAAAGCTCCCCCATGCCACTTCCCTGCATGCATCCTCACCACTCATGCTACACGCGCCAGTGGAAGCAATGGAGATTGGGAGTTACAGCAGGAACCAAATATAGGGGAGAGGAGATGGTGATGGCACAAGCCAAAAATGCTCCTTCAGGTTCCCCTGTGTCTGTCACCTGAGGTTGTGTTCGGTCTAGGTGTTTAGTTCAGTCTGTGAGAGCTGCATTTTTGGACAGACCTGGCCTGTAGTCTGAAAGAAATGTATTCGTCAAAATAGAACCTCGTTCTGCAGGAGCTGCTAGCTCTATTGCATCAGTCCATTTAAATTGGTGCATTTTCTATAAAATCTAAGGCATTATGCACTCATCAGTAGGTCTGACTTGAGTTGGGCCTCACATCTAATACCAGTATGCTGTGCACATGAGGAGAAGTATTAGGTTTTTAAAGAGAAGCACATAAGGGATGAGGCTCATGTATTGACCCGGAGAACCAAGTGGAATTCAAATGTTATGGGGGATTTACTGTAAGTTGGAAGAGTTTCCTGCAATATGACAATCCAATGGCCCCCATTTCTGATCCTCCTTACAACTATGGATGAATGACTGGATGCCCTCAATTAGAAACCTACATTCTGCCACTCTCCCCATATTCTATTGTGTCATATAGCTCGTCTCTAACTTTGAGAAGAATGAAAGATGGTGACCAATAATGATTTCCCAAACACCAATGGAGGAGCAGCCAGGTCAGTTTGTTCCAGACCCCGCACATAAAAATGTCCAAACAAAGGCGTTGGACAGTTACCATCGCAGCAGAAGATAAACCACCTGTAGAACTGTTTGCTCGCATCGTATGCTTGGAAGACCCCCTACACTATCGCCAGAAACTGTATCCTAAACTTGAGCCACCCATTGAGAAAGGAATTTCGTTTACACGGGGCAACTTACCTTATTCTGCAATTATAACCCTGTTGAATTATACTACTCCCCTGCGAGGCACGCTGTGATGGTAATGTCTCAGATTGTTTGCTGAAAAACTTAATAAAAATATATTTGGAAAAAAAACATGTCCAAACAAATGCGAGTTTAAATTCAGCAGAGAATATGTTTTTTTCTGATCGATTTCTGCTCTGCTTTGAGCTTAGGTTAGCTGCAATTAGTTCTCCAGACTCAAGGAAGCACTCTTGCAGTCTCGAGAGTATACTGCAAAGCATCTTTCTTGACTTCGAGGTCTTCTTGGAAGCACAGTGTGAACCATCAACAGAAGAAAGGAGTTAAGCTTTGGCGCCCAGGCTGCTCCGAACGTTACACTGGCTTTCGCTGACCTAGGATCAACACCTAGCTCACTTCCTATGCAATTTGTGCCTCAATGCCTTTGGCTATTATACATTTAAGCCACTGATGGGAGCATGGAATAGTAAGACTTTTCTCATTTTGCTTTGAATAGTAACTTATTGCTAACACAGTTTGCCATCTTGAATTGTGGACCTGCATGGATTGATGTCAGCAACTGCACCTTTCAGCAACAGCAGCTCGCATTTTATATAACTAGGTATTTCCCAAAACCCCACACCAGAAACTTGTTTGAAATTTCATATTCCACGATGATATATGCCTTGCAGTTTCTCTCCTTCAATTGTGCCTATTAATGTAATGGGTAGATGGCGGGAAACTGACTTATGTGCTTCTAGAAAGATATATGAATGAGCATGCATGGAGTTTCACTATTTTGTTCCCAGTGAAGTCAAATACCAGAAACTGGAGATCTCCACACCTCAGGTGTACATCTATCATCCAGTTCTGGTTTTCACGTTGCATTCTGTTGCTTCTCTTTGACCTGGTTACTCATCGGTAACCATTATTACTCTGAGTTCAAGTCTTCATTATCCCAGTCTTTACTGTAGGAGAAATCAGTGTCTGCTGACAATATTTACCTTTCCAAGGATAAACACTAAAAACCACACGTCTTTTTTTCTGCTTTCAGTTCCTGAATAAAGAGGAAGGCTCATCTACTGCCTCCTATATAAACCATGTAACACATTCTAAACTTTTCTAGTTGTATCCTCCCTCAGTTATAGTAGGGAGGGAAAGGTACATTTGGACTGAGGCGAGAGAGTCTTGAATTCAAGTACTGAAGAGGGCATTACCTCTGTGTCCATCTTCCTCGTCACAGTCCTTACTGTAGCAAAGGATAGGCATATATTAATGGCCAATAAACAAAATACGTCACACTAGGCAATGCAATCCTCTGTTTTTAACAGCAAATCCTATAATTTACCCGTCAACTATAATTGTGCTCTTCAAAGTTCGTAGATGCACCACCTCCCACCTGGAGGTGGTAGTGAGTCATAAAGGTACATACATAGAGTTACCCAAGTTAGAGCCAAACAAATGTATTTTATTGAATCTCCTTTTAAGATTGCTCAAGGAGCTGCAATTTCCATGGTAGACCTTCTTTTTACTTAGGCTGCCACTTTTTGCACTCGTTCCCATAGGCCATCAAGTTGTCTCTTTCAGCCACCTAAAGTTGCTGTAGAAGAGCACAGTCCTTGCCCTGCCAAACCAAACGACAGAAACAATGTTTCGACATTTCCCAAAACAGAAGATTTATCCAAGTATAGTCAAGGCCCTATGGACATCCAACATAAACAGGACCTCTTCTTCTGGAGGGGGGAGGATAAAAACAGGCAGAACCAATTCCTGTGGCACATGATATGCCAATGGAACCTTTGGGAAAAATGTAGTGCTCGGCCTCAGAATAACCTGATCTGAAAAAAGGTTCAGTCTTAAGAGTGGATCCAATTACCCAATCTGTCTGCATGAGCAAATTACTAATGGAAGCAGAACCTTAAGTTCAAAAGTCATGACTTGAAGGACCCCGGCCACAAGCTCTAATGCAAAATAGCTGGTTAACTCCTTTGGCCCCTCTTACAGGACCAAAGGGTCTTTTGGATCAAAAAGGTCTTCCACTAGAGCATGAAGTTTTCTATCCTCTGCAGAATGTTTCACCATTTTTTAGGTCTCGCCTTGCTATCGCGTAAGCGATCGCAAAGCGAGACTATAGTAAGGGGCATTTAAAAGTGCTCCGAAAAGCGGATTGCATGGCGAGCACGCGCACCATCACGCGCATCGTGCCGCCATGCAATCCGTTTGGCATCGCACTTCAAAGGGTCCGCTCCCCCGCCTGGAATGCGCTCCCCCGCCCCTGCCAAGCACGCGCGCCACGCTCCGCCGGGCTTGTCCTACTTGGCTGCACACGACTGGAATTCCATGCCCTCTGCTTTCAACCCTGTCTCTGACTTTCCGTAAACAGCCCAGAACTTGGCTCTTCTCGCTGCCGGTTTAACGAGGCTCTATGTTGATTTCCTCTTTAGGCTTCCGAGGGCAGAACAACCATGTTGGGTAACAATTGAACTAAAAAACATAATTTTGTTCACCATCGCATTCAGTTCAAATACTCCTCATTCCTAGTCGGCTGCTGTTGTTTTCCACTCTCTGCATTCCACCCAAGCGCCATCCTCCTCATCCTGCTGTGACGCCCTCTTTTCCCAATGTTTGTACAAGAGAGCTCTCTGCAGCTCTCTGCAGTGGCCGGGCCTGCACATTGCCCCGTGCACTGACAGGACTGCATGTTAACAGCAGTGTGTGTGCGCGCCGTTTTACACACGCACTAAGTAAAGGCTGTCACATTAACAGATGTATCCCCTGCATAAAGAGCTTACGTCCATCCCTGCACACAGGCATCTTTGACACAGGATGCCCTGTGAGTGGGTGCCGTGTGCACTTCAAGCCCTGTGCAATCACAGCCTTACAAATAAAGATGTCCTTTGAGAACGCTCTGTTGGCAGTCCTACACACAGAGAAAGAACCCTGTGCATCGGCAGCCCTAGGGAGGGCAGCTCTTGCGCAGCCAGCCCTCCTAGTACACGTGCGCTCTGACAGGCACATGCACAGGTAAACTCGGCACCAACCGCCAAGCTGATTCGCTGCGCATACAGTCCTAGTGAGCAGCCGTGCCTTTTTTTTTTTTTAAGGCAGATTTATAAAGCGCTAACTCGAATCACAGGATGTGGACGCGACCCCGAGGCTCGAACCCTGGTTTCCAGCATCAAAGTCGGCAATCTAGCCGATGGACCACACCCTCTTCTGTAGCCATGCAGAACTTCATTATGCAGCAGAGAAGCCACATGCTGTCCACCAAGGCCTGAATCCGCTCTGTTCTGTAGGTGTGAACACTGCCAGTTCGGTCTACTGCCAACCCTGAACACTGGCAACTACAAAGTAGCCCATTTCTCAGCCTGGTATGCAGTGCTCTGCCGCCTACCTGACACTCCTCACTTTTGCATACTACCAGGCTTTTCTTTTTCTTGCATATTTATTTAGCGCAAACTCAACCCGAAGGTATTGGAGCACTTTACATAGCACCGTATTTACATTACACATTCAGGCACGGGGAGATTAAGTGATTTGCCCAGAATCACAGGATATGGACGTGACCTCGAGGCTCGAACCCTGGTTTCCTGCACCAGAGGCAGCCAGCCCTGTGCTCTGCATGTTATCTATATATGGTACCAGTCCCACAGAGTGTCAGACCAGAATTCAGCCCAGTGCCTGCTTCCGATGTGCACTGCCAGCCCTGTGTTTCCCCTCACCATGCACTGCCACCTTGCCCTCTGCCAGCTCAACGTCTAGACTCTAGAGTGGCTGTATCAGGCACGCGCAGTACTGCACTAAACATGATATTGTCAAAGTGAATAGTATAGAAGTGTCAAGAGAAACGACACATTGGGTGCTGCAGCACAATGACGAGCTACATGATTCAAACAACTATGGTCATGCAAATAAGGCATTTATGCACGGTCTGTGTGCTTGTAAAAAGAGGCAGCTCCAAAGGTAATCTGTGGAAGTCTTTAATGAGCATCAAAGAGCGGCCAGTAGCCCTGGCAGGGATCAGCAACTGCCACCGTTCCAAAGGAAACATTCGAATACCACTTTTCTAATTCATAAACGTTCTAACATTCTATTCCCCTGGCATTAAGAACCCAGCACCTTGGATGGGAGGGCACGAGAAGCGGCAGCCGGAAGGTGTTGGAGCAGCTGGCAGATCAGTGAATGGTCTGATCAGAGGAGTGGCTTCCCTCCCCTGCCCTGGACCCGGGCTGCCGATCCTTTCCTTGCCTCACAGGAGCCAGTCAGGGTCAGATTGGGATCACAATTTGGCCCGGGCACTGTCAAAACAAGCATTTGCAATGCAATAGGTCTCACATTTACGCAGGTTTAAGCTATTGGCATTGTAAATGACAATGCCTTTTATTTATGTTTTGAAAACCAAAACATAAATAAAGGGCATTCTCATTTACAATGCCAATAGCTCAAACTGCATAAATGCGAGACCTATTGCATTGCAAATGCTTGTTCTAAATGGTGGCCAAACATTTTGGACCCTGAAAAAGGCAAGAGCTTGAGTTTCTGGGATGCATCTGCCTTCCAGGATCTCATCCATACATACCTCCTGGCTAGGGTCACTACACCTGAAACTGCTGCTTCGGCTGCACTCACCCAAAGAGTCAAATCACATATTATATTAAAAAAACACTAGATCCTCCATTATCAACAATGTTGCATCAATATTGTTGCCTGGCTGAATCTGATATGCAAGGAGTTGGACATCCTTTAGTAGTGAGTGAATTGTATAATTAAACTATGTACTTGCTCTAACCACAAAATTTGATGAAGCAAATTCTCTCTTAGCTGCAGACGCCACGTTCTTAACTACAGCGTCCGCTGGAGTTGCTTCTTCCAATATTATGGTTCTTTTCGGAAGACATGTGTGCCATCTAATCGACGTTGAACACAAGCAGAAACTCCTCGGCAAATTTCCTGTAATGGGTAGCACTTCAATAGGAATCTGTTCCTCATCAGGATTCTCTAAAGTACCAGGAAAACAATGTTGTCCCTCAAATGCTGCAGCACATCTGACTTCCCAAGGCCCTTTATGAGGTGACCCTGAATGACTTGGTCTTCTGGTTCATCTAAGACATCCTTTCAGGTCATAATAACTTTTGGGACCTCTGGTGGCCTCTCACTTACCATAAAGACAGCCATCCCTTCTTGTTCAATAATAAGCTAAATTGAGCAAAGCATAATTCTATTTTCTGGAGCTGCCTGTACCTCATGCTCACAGCCTCAGGCAAGCAGATGTGAAAAGGCAATTTCAGTATGGTGCCTTTTCCCCATTCTGCATTTCAGTGATTGTTTTTTGGTATCCAACAAAGCTTCCCACTTTACATCATTGCATAAATGCCAACATTTTAGAACAAGAAAGTGGGAGATTTTGAGAGAAAAAATCGGGGAAATGTATATTCCCCAATGACTTTTATTGAAACTGAGGCAATTTTAGGCAGGAGACAGCTAAAGTAAAGTCAATTCTGCTTTAAAAAATGGGGAGTCTACCGTCTGCATTGGTGTGTGTGGCACTGCTAGGCAGCCAAGCGATGTTGTCCTGCTTAATCTTGAGAGACTGCCATCAAGAAATCCCCCAGGGTGACAGCGGCTTACATTAAAATATGACGGCTTTCCCAGCTGCTGATGCCGGCTTGCAATAAGCTATGATGGTTAGGCGTGCAACATTTAAATGGTGGTAAACATTTGCACCTTGGCCCGGACCGCTAGAGCAGGTCCTTAGGGTTGTGCCAACACACTTGCTCCAGTCTGCTCAGCAAAACCTAATAATGGGCGTGAACTTCTTTTTCACTTAAATATACTGGCCTGCTATTGCATATTTTGAATAACTCCAAAAAACATTTAATACATATTCATCTTACCTCCTTCTCTTGGATAAGTAAAAACACAAGCAGAAAATGAAAAAGAAAGTAACAGATGACTTATTTATCTATATACAGGAAGAGGACGAAGAAGGAAACCATATTTGTAGTTTTTAATGTTTATGCATGGATAGGCAATGTCTGCCAATACAAACCAATTTCTCCTACAGTAAGGACTGGGAGTAAGCAGACAAACAAGGTATTTTGCTATTATAGTGTTATAGCCCGCAGCAGGGCTATACCAGTTGTTAATGGCTCCTAACCCGAGGTATACGTCTGAACGGTAGGCGAGGGCCTATAATGAGGGAGACAGCCTTTAACAACTGGTATAGCCTGAAGCAGAAGGACTATAAGGCTATTAGAACATTCCACCCATTAAGGGTAGAACGTTCTAAATTAAAAAGGGAAGGGAAAAAACTTAAAGACAAACTGTGGAAGGTTTCTACCAGCCATTATAAGCCATAGCTACTTAATTGTCTTCAAAAGAGCTCTCAGAATTCCAATGTTCCAATTCTCACTATAAGCACAGGACTGCAAGTACTAGAATGCAAATTTAAGACCAGTATTGGATATACTTTACATTGGGGTATCTGAGAGTGTTTAAAATAAATTATTTAAACTTAATGTATGCACAAAACAAGGTTTTAAAATCCTGAGTTATTTATTATAACCCGAGTTATTAAAAAGATCACACAGAAGAATCCCAAACCTACCTATATATAAAATATCACAATTATGATTCAGAATGCACCATATGCCACAAATGTTACGGCATGTCATAAAGCTTTTGTTGTGTTTCTAGCCTTGCCATTTAATCCAGTAGCAGCGACAGCTGAATAATTTCTAGACATCCCAGCAGCCAACTGGAGAGAAGTTAAGAAATGATCAAGTAGACTTAACAACCAGCAGTAATATACACCTCAAGTTTAGAGAACTTCCAGCAACCAGCATAACTGGATTTACACATTTCTCTGTCTTCATGAGTACTGTGCATTATTTTTAACCCCTTCAGTGCCCATGACGAGCTGGACTCGTCATGGGCTGCGGTGGCGCTGTGCCCATGACGAGTCCAGCTCGTCATGAACTCCGCCCGCTAATACAAAGCGCGGCACTGGGCGGGGAAAGGGGCGGGCATGCAAGGGGTTAAGCTTTGTGGTTTTGTTATTTTTTTATGCAGACATGATTTGCTTGTTTCATTGAGTTAATTCTATGGCAGGACCCGGATGTGAAGATTAGGCTTTTTTATCTCCACTTTTAATCACAGCAGCCTTTTACAAAGTACACAAAACATTGGAATAAAACTACATTTCCCATGGTACAGTGGGGAAATCAGAGAGAAACAGCCCATCCAATCAGAGCTCCCCAGGATGTATAATGGACCCAGCAGACGCTCCTTCCTCCTCTTTCTTCGCTGCTCCAGCAGCATAAAGATAAGTCCTCTCTGTGTTTTTTCTTTTATGGTGCTTGATTGTACATCGGTATTGGCATTTTGCCTACAGATTTCGCCCTTAGGGCTTGATTAACTTCTATTCCATATGCGGTTTTGTTGCTAATTTAACGCTAACATGTTTACCTTTCCAGGGACCGTGGGAGCCTCTCAGCTCCTACGCGGTCATTCTACTCAGTTTTGCACGCTCGCAAGCGGTACGGTCAGATGGCTGCAAGGGGGCCCCGCGCTCTGTAGATAACGTGCCCAGCGCGTAACTACCTCCCGCTCCCCGGCACGCGCCTCGTTCACTGCTATCAGTTAAGCGCGGCCGGCGGAGGGAATTGACACTGGGGAATGTTTCAGACTTATCTGACTCCTTTAAACTCTTGTGCACGTTTCTGTCAGCTGCTCGTTAGAGCCTTTTAACGGTGACAGGCAGCATTCTTGACGCGCAATAGCGAGCACCTGCCTGGAGACAGACACCCAGGTTCGGGTAAGATTTTTAGCACTGTTAGACCTGTCAGCCTTGCCTCATTTTTTCCCACCCTCTTTTTCGTTGGCCTTAGGTCTCCGAGCGCCTTCCCATTGCTAATCAATGCTAAGGGGCAGGTGCTCTCTTCTTCCAACATGGCTGCCACAGGCCCCTGCTACTGCAGAGTGGTCTTTTTAGTAGCACCCTAGTTGCCAGGAGCTGGCTGGGACCTAACATTGTTGCAACACCAGCCCGCCTTTTTCTCCCATAGTTAGAACAGGGAAGCTCCTGGAACCTTCCAGAACAGGGGAGGGGTCTGCTTTTTGCTGCCTGAGAGTTTGGTCACCTGAGCTGGGCATATATAAGGGAAGGAGGGAAACTTTTTAGTCAGTTGGGGCATCACTGACCTGGGGGTACCTATGCAGGAGACTTAGGCGGTAGGGCCTAGTCAGGAACCTATACCACTGGGAGTGACAGGGCTTAGGTGCTGCCTTCCAAGCTGAGTGAGGAACACTGGACTAGCCCACTGATCTGGCCCGGCGGGAGGAGAACCCAGGGACCATCTGCAGTGACCTACTGAGACTATCCTGCCTTCAGCCACCAACTCAACCCCCCCCTCAAGAAATCCCCTACCAAGGGCGCAGGAACCACCACGCGCCGAGAAGACCCTCTAACTGCCCACAGGACTACTGGGGGATCAACCAGGTATTGGCACTGTGTCACCCCTGCGCTCCCTGACTCCACCTGGGTCCCCTTTGCTGAACTGCCACTGTCGTGTGGCCTGTCCTGCCTTGCCTGAACTGCTAACCTGCCTAAAGCTGAACCAAACTGCGCTGCTTCTCAGCGCTCCCCGGCTGTGCCTGGAGAAGCGCTGGACTCCTACTCAGAACTGCTGTGCCAAGAAAGCGCTGTATTTTCCCCGAGCGCTGTGTTACCAGCGATATTGCCAGAACTGTTGAACTGTCCCTGAAGCCCCCCTGCCGAGGCGCTGCAGGCGAAGTCACAGTCGCAGCCCGGCGCCGCGTGGGCGGAGTGCCGCTGTCATCCCCGGGGCCTCTGAGGGGTTCGGGGCTCCGCCATCGCCGTCGTGACCTGGGCGCTTCCCCCGACGTGGGCCCGGCCGCAGTTCGGCCCTCGCGGCAGCCCTCGGTCAGGAGAGGGCTGCCTGAATCCAGAGTGGGCCGTGCTAGGCCCTGAGGCCATCATCCCACCTCACGGGACGGAGGCGTCCTCCCAGACTCCGCCCCCGCCGCACGCCCATTGGCCCTCGCGACCGCGCCCCCGCAGGCCGCGTTGCCATTGGCGGCTGCGGGCGCGCCTTCACCGAGGCCTTCTGCAATTGGTCCAAGGGCCCCAGGAGCTATCGGAGGGCCTGGGACCGGCTCCCTGACAGCGAGGGGCTCCCCGGCCTAATCCAGACCCGCCGGAGGCCCCACGTAACCCCTGCTGATCCCGGGCACTGCCAAGAAGCCCGCACTGCTGGTGAGAGGGGCTCCAGGGACAGTGAGCCCCCGATCTGCCCGCAGTACGCTGCAAGGGCACCGAGGGGGAAGAAGAAAAAGGTAATCCCCGGGGAGGAGGGCGAAAGGCCGGAGGGAGGCCCCGAGATCGCCCCTCCCCTGGGGAAGACTGTAGTTGGGCCCTGTTGGCCCCCAATTGCTGTGGAAGGCATCCTGAACGGGGCCTGAACTTAGTAGAGTTAGCCCCTGGCTGGGGAATAGTTCCTTACAGGCTATTGCCCGGCCCTGATTAGGGAAAAGTTGTTCTTGCCCCAGGAACTGTGGACATTCCGGCCCAATGCCATGTTGATTCTTGCTTCATGAAATGCTCATCCTTGCCTGATGAGCTGGTTATTTTTGCCTAAGGAAATACTGTTGGAGAGAGCTAATGCTACCCAGGTTAAATGAAATGTTTATTCCTGCCTGGCGAAAGGTTTTATTCTTGCCTAATGAGATGTTGTCTGACTTTACTGAAATGTTTAGTACTGCAAAAGGAGTTGTTTACTCTTGCAGAGGGAGATGTTGATTCGTTGCCTCCAATGACCCAATGACATGTTTATCCTTGATGAAATGCTTTGATGAAATAGAGATACCGTGATTATTGATTACCCTGATTCTGATCTAGATAAAAGCTATTTGATTTTTACTCAAACTCACTGGTGTGGTGTCAGTCATTGCGTGCGTTTCCTGTCTCAGTGGATGTGTGTGCTGTATGGTCACTTTACACCTAAGCTTTCGGGTGTCAGCCTGCTCGCGCCAAGCTACCCCCCCCCACCCGGGGAACTGGTGACCCCAGTTCCTACATTGGTGCAGCGGTGGGATAAGGACCTGTGGCTATACAGCACCCTCCAGTGAGACGGTGTGCACCGCAATTGGACGCCTATTGTGTATGCGAGCTGCATCAATTGTCCCCCCCACTGTCTAAGTTGAGTGTGCGGAGTCCTGTTTTAACCCGATACTGTTACCTACGTCCTAGTGTCTTTCCCTTTGATTTATCTGGGCCCCCACCTGTCAAAATGGAGTTCCAGCTAGCCAACCTTGAAGAGTATACAGTGGTGCAGCTGAGGGAATTCTGTCAGGGGATGGGGGTGCCTGTTGGGCAGAGAGCCAAAGGAGAGGAGCTCCGTACAGCCTTGAGGGCATGGGTAAGGGCCCACCCAGAGGGGAGAGGGGATGGGGGACAAGAGGGGCAGGGCACACAGCAGGAGGCGGGAGCACAGGAAGAGCTAGACCTACTGCGTATTGATGTTACTGAAAACTTCCTACCAGGGAAACGTTCCAGGGCAGGCAGTAGTGTAGTGTCTAGGAGGAGTGCGTCGCCTGAAGAATATGAGGACAGGAGGGAGGAGAGGCAATTGAGATGGGAGCTTGCCAAGCTGGACCATGAGAGGGAGAGAGAAAGGGAAGATAGGAGATTTGCAATGGAGGAGAAGAAGCTGGTGCACGAGCTTCAGCTTAAAGAGTTGGAGCTGCGAGCATTGCAGTTAAGTGCGCCAGGGAATGCTAATGGTGGCAGCGTACCAGAGGCTCTACATGAGCCTAAGTTTTATTTACCCAAAGATGTGATCGCTAGTTACACTGTGGGGGATGACATCGCCAAGTGGTTGGAGGCATATGAGGTGGCCTTGACAGCCCATGGGGTGCCTGAGAGCTACTGGGGAGGTGGCCTGTACCGATACATACCTCCCAATGTCAGGGACACCCTCCTGTACCTAGAGAAGGCGGACCAATTCAGATATGCCCCCATGAAGGAGGCGCTACTTAAAAAGTTTGGCCTCAACCCAGAAAGGTATCGCCAGAGGTTCCATGGCAGCCATAAGCTGCCCACGCAAAATTGGGTAGACTTTTTTGACTATGCCCGTAAGGCTCTGGATGGTTGGGTGCGTGGCAGCGAGGTGCATGATTATGAGGACCGGTGCAATCTATTTTTGAGAGAGCACCTTTTGGTTAAATGTTTTCCGGAGCTGCGCCAACATCTGGTGGACCGCAAGCTGACTGATCCCCGTGCACTTGCGGAGGAGGCGGATACTTGGATTAGCACCCGGGTGTCTCACAAGGACCCCGGGGGAGATGGCCCGAAAGGTGGACAGGGTTTCCCCCAGCAGAGAGAGGGGGGAGATGAGAAGAAAGAGTTCTCACGAGGCCCACAAACTAGACAGTTTGGGATAGGAGTAGGTACCCTACTCAGTCCAGTTCCCCAAAGCCCACTTACCCTGACAAGAGTCAGCAGCCAAGAACTGTCCGGTGCTATGAATGTTGGGAGGTTGGACACTACAAGGGCGATCCTCAGTGTCGCAAGAGACCCCCAGCCCCCACAGGAGGTAAGAGCCCCGGGGTGGCTAGTGTAGCGCTTGGGATGGAGCTGCCCCTAGATAGGGAAGGGGAGTAGACAGGCCTGACCCTGGTTTCACTCGGGGATAGAGAGATGGTCCCAGTGACACCCTTACCATCTAACACTGCTAAGTACCAGCAGAGGGTGAAGGTTAACGGGGAGGAGGTGGAGGAGGTGGAGGCTCTGAGGGACACAGGTGCCAGCATGACCACTGTAGTGAGGAGGCTGGTGTCCCCTGAGCAAGTGATACCTGATGTGTTCCATCCGGCCGTATTGGCTGACGGCAGTGTGAGTTCCTATCCTGTGGCTCAAGTTCCCTTTGAGTGGGGAGGAGTTAAAGGCCCGTTGAGAGTTGCTGTGAGCCCTGCCTTGCCTGTGGAGTGTTTACTAGGAAACGATCTGGAACATACCGCCTGGAAGGAAGTGGAGTTTAGAGCCCACACTGAGATGCTGGGGTTACCAGGATGGACTTGCGTGGTCACGAGGTCCATGGCTGCCCGGCAAGGAACTCAACACGGGATGGAGCCGGAGACAACGGCCCAACCCAATGCTGGTCATGAAGAGGAGAATGTTGTGGAGGACACGCCCCATGTGATGGATGGGGAGGCCGCAGAGGTACCCCCGGAGTCCGCGGAGGTGGATGTTGTTCCTGTGGGGGACTTGCCGACCCTTGTCGAGTGGCATGTGGAAGGAGGGCCTACCCGGGAGGAATTCTGTCGGGTGCAGAGAGAGTGCCCCGCGCTTGACGGCATGCGGCGGCAGGCCGAAGACCAAGCGACCAACCAGGAGACCGGCAGTTATCATGTGTACTGGGAGGATGGCCTCCTTTACAGTGAGCCTAAGGCTCCGGTGCAGGGATCCTCGAGGGCCTTAGTGGTCCCCAATGCTACCGGGCATTCCTATTGGAATTGGCGCATGAAATACCCTTAGCTGGACACCTGGGTCAGGACAAAACCTTTGCGCGGTTGGTCCCGCATTTTTATTGGCCCAGGATGAGAGTTGCCTCTGACACCTACTGCAAGACCTGCAAGACTTGCCAGGCGAGTGGCAAGACTGGGACTAAGGTGAAGGTCCCTTTGGAACCGCTCCCGGTGGTCGGGACCCCTTTTGAGCGGGTCGAAATTGACATTGTTAGGCCGTTGGACTGTCCGACCTTTGCGGGACACCGGTTCATTTTGGTGTTAGTGGACCACGCCACTCGGTACCCGGAGGCTATTCCCCTGAGGACCATCACTGCACCCGTGGTGGCGCGGGCCCTGATGGGGATTTTTACCCGAGTGGGATTCCCCAAGGTCGTGGTGTCAGATAGGGGTACGAACTTCATGTCGGCCTACATGCAGGTCATGTGGAAGGAGTGCGGAGTGACCTATCGGTTCTCCACTCCTTACCACCCCCAGACTAACGGGCTTATAGAGCGCTTTAATAAGACTCTGAAGGGGATGATCCGGAGCCTGCCAGAGGACTTGAGGCGGAAGTGGGACGTCCTCCTCCCTTGCCTGCTGTTCTCGTACCGCGAGGTGCCGCAGAAGGGAGTCGGGTTCAGCCCTTTTGAGCTGCTCTATGGCCACCCCGTTAGGGGGCCCCTCAGCCTGGTGAAGGAGGGGTGGGAGAAGACTTCGAAGAAGCTTCTCCGTGATGTCGTCAGCTACATGCTGACATTCCGCAGCCAGATGGCCAAGCTGTGGAAGGAAGCCTCAGACAACCTGGAGACTAGCCAAGCCGTCATGAAGGAGTGGTATGGCCGCAACGCTCGGACGGTGGAGTTGGACGCTGGACAGAAGGTGTGGGTCATGGAGCCTGGGGAGGTTAGTGCCCTCCAGGACTGGTGGACTGGTCCGTACGAGATTGTGGAGCGACGAGGCCAGACTACCTATGTCGTTGATTTGAAGACCCCCCGACAGCCCCATCGTGCTCCATGTCAACCGCCTGAAGCCACACCATGAGCGATCTGAGCTTGCTCTCCTCATGGTGACGGATGGGAGAGAGGAGGAAGAGAGGGAGCCTCTTCCTGACCTTCTGGCAGCCCAGGAGAAGGATGGATCGGTGGAGGGAGTGGTCCTCTCCCCATCCTTGACCCCAGAGCAACAGAGGGACTGCCGCCAGGTGCTGGATCAGTACGCCTCGTTGTTCTCCCTCGCGCCTGGAATCACCCATCTGTGTACCCATGATGTGGACACAGGGGACAGCCCACCTGTAAAAACCAAGTCTTACCGGCTGTCCGATAGAGTCAAGAACAGCATCCAGGGTGAGGTGGCCAAAATAATGGAGCTGGGGGTGATCGAATCTTCCAGCAGCCCGTGGGCTAGTCCGGTAGTGTTGGTGCCGAAAGCGGCCCCACCGGGCACCACACCAGAACTTCGGTTCTGTGTGGATTATCGGGGATTGAACTCTGTCACCAAAACAGACGCTCACCCGATCCCACGGGCAGATGAGTTGATTGACCGGCTGGGAGCAGCCCGGTACCTCAGCACCATCGACTTAACATCAGGGTACTGGCAGATTGCCATGGCCGATAGAGCAAAGGAGAAAACAGCGTTCTCCACCCCCGAGGGCCACTTTCAATTTAGGGTGATGCCCTTCGGGCTCAAGAATGCTCCGGCCACTTTCCAGCGGTTGGTGAACAAGGTTCTGTCTGGCCTGGAGTCCTTCTCAGCGGCATACCTGGATGACATAGCTGTCTTCAGTAGCACCTGGGAGGACCATCTGCAGCATCTCCAGGAGGTGCTACAGGCTCTGTAACCTGCTGGCCTGACCATCAAGGCTAGCAAGTGCCAGATTGGACAGGGATCGGTCGTCTACCTGGGACACCCGGTGAGCGGGGTAAGTTGCAACCCCTCCAGGCCAAAATTGCGACCATCCTGGCCTGGGAGCTCCCCAAAACCCAAACTGAGGTCCGAGCTTTCCTTGGCCTCACTGGATATTAATGCCGGTTTGTCAAGGGGTATGGTACCACCGTAGCCCCCTTGACTGAGTTGACGTCCAAGAAGCAGCCACGAAAAGTGATCCGGATGGCTGCTTGCCAAGAGGCATTCAAGACACTGAAGCACGCGATGTGCACCGCTCCGGTGCTTGCAACACCTGACTTCACGAAGGAATTCATCGTGCAGACGTACGCCTCTGAGCACGGCATAGGCGCTGTGCTTTCGCAACTGAACAACGACGGCCAAGACCAACCTGTGGCCTTTATCTCTAGAAGACTCCTCCCTCGGGAACAACGGTCGAGTACCATCGAGCGAGAAGCCTTCGCTGTGGTCTGGGCTCTGAAGAAGTTGAGGCCATACCTTTTTGGCTCTCACTTCCTGATTCAGACAGACCACCGACCCCTTCGCTGGCTCATGCTGATGAGAGGCGAAAATCCCAAGTTACTAAGGTGGTCCATTTCCCTACAGGGGATGGACTTTCGAGTGGAACATCGGCCCGGAGTTGACCACGCCAATGCTGACGGTCTCTCCAGATTTTTCCGCCTTAGTGACGAGAAGTCCCTAGAGGTTGGGTAGCTCTCCCCACTTTCGGCTGGGGGGTACGCGAGTTAGACCTGTCAGCCTTGCCTCATTTTTTCCCACCCTCTTTTTCGTTGGCCTTAGGTCTCCGAGCGCCTTCCCATTGCTAATCAATGCTAAGGGGCAGGTGCTCTCGTCTTCCAACATGGCTGCCACAGGCCCCTGCTACTGCAGAGTGGTCTTTTTAGTAGCACCCTAGTTTCCAGGAGCTGGCTGGGACCCTAAACATTGTTGCAACACCAGCCCGCCTTTTTCTCCCATAGTTAGAATAGGGAAGCTCCTGGAACCTTCCAGAACAGGGGAGGGGTCTGCTTTTTGCCGCCTGAGAGTGTGGTCACCTGACCTGGGCATATATAAGGGAAGGAGGGAAACTTTTTAGTCAGTTGGGGCATCACTGACCTGGGGGAACCTACGCAGGAGATTTAGGCGGTAGGGCCTAGTCAGGAACCTATACCACTGGGAGTGACAGGGCTTAGGTGCTGCCTTCCAAGCTGAGTGAGGAACACTGGACTAGCCCACTGATCAGGCCCGGCGGGAGGGGAACCCAGGGACCATCTGCAGTGACCTACTGAGACTATCCTGCCTTCAGCCACCAACTCAAGCCCCCCCCCTCAAGAAATCCCCTACCAAGGGCGCAGGAACCACCACGCGCCGAGAAGACCCTCTAACTGCCCACAGGACTACTGGGGGATCAACCAGGTATTGGAGCTGTGTCACCACTGCGCTCCCTGACTCCACCTGGGTCCCCTTTGCTGAACTGCCACTGTCGTGTGGCCTGTCCTGCCTTGCCTGAACTGCTAACCTGCCTAAAGCTGAACCAAACTGCGCTGCTTCTCAGCGCTCCCCGGCTGTGCCTGGAGAAGCGCTGGACTCCTGCCCAGAACTGCTGTGCCAAGAAAGCGCTGTATTTTCCCCCGAGCGCTGTGTTACCAGCAATATTGCCAGAACTGTTGAACTGTCCCCGAAGCCCCCCAGCCGAGGCGCTGCAGGTGAACTCACCGTCGCAGCCCGGCGCCGCATGGGCGGAGTGCCGCTTTTATCCCCGGGGCCTCTGAGGGGTTCGGGTCTCCGCCATTGCCGTCGCGACCTGGGCGCTTCCCCCGACGTGGGCGCGGCCGCTGTTCGTCCCTCGCGGCGGCCCACAGTCAGGAGAGGGCCGCCGGAATCCAGAGTGGGCCGCACTAGGCCCTGAGGCCGTCATCCCGCCTCAGGGCACGGAGGCGTCCTCCCGGACTCCGCCCCCGCCGCACGCCCATTGGCCCTCGCGACCGCCACCCCGAAGGCCGCGCTGCCATTGGCGGCTGCGGGCGTGCCTTCACCGAGGCCTGCTGCAATTGGTCCCAGGGCCCCAGGAGCTATCGGAGGGCCCGGGACCGGCTCCCTGACAGCGATGGCTCCCCGGCCTAATCCAGACCCGCCGGAGGCCCCACGTAACCCCTGCTGATCCCGGGCACTGCCAGGAAGCCCGCACTGCTGGCGAGAGGGGCTCCAGGGAGAGCGAGCCCCCGATCTGCCCGCAGTACGCTGCAAGGGCCCCGAGGGTGTCGAAGAAAAAGTTAACCCCCGGAGAGGAGGGCGGAAGGCCGGAGGGAGGCCCCGAGATCGCCCCTCCCCTGGGGAAGACTGTCGTTGGGCCCTGTTGGCCTCCAATTGCTGTGGAAGGCATCTTGAACGGGGCCTGAACTTAGTAGAGTTAGCCCCTGGCTGGGGAATAGTTCCTTACAGGCTATTGCCCGGCCCTGATTAGGGAAAAGTTGTTCTTGTCCCAGGAACTGTGGACATTCCGGCCCGATGCCATGTTGATTCTTGCTTCATTAAATGCTCATCCTTGCCTGATGAGCTGGTTATTTTTGCCTAAGGAAATACTGTTGGAGAGAGCTAATGCTACCCAGGTTAAATGAAATGTTTATTCCTGCCTGGCGAAAGGTTTTATTCTTGCCTAATGAGATGTTGTCTGACTTATACTGAAATGTTTAGTACTGCAAAAGGAGTTGTTTACTCTTGCATGGGGAGATGTTGATTAGTTGCCTCCAATGACCCAATGACATGTTTTTCCTTGATGAAATGCTTTGATGAAACAGAGATACTGTTATTATTGATTACCCTGATTCTGATCTAGATCAAAACTATTTGATTTTTACTGAAACTCACTGGTGTGGTGTCAGTCATTGCGTGCGTTTCCTGTCTCAGTGAATGTGTGTGCTGTATGGTCACTTTACACCTAACCTTTTGGGTGCCTGCCTGCTCGCGCCAAGCTACCCGCCCCGCCGGGGAACTGGCGACCCCAGTTCCTACAAGCACGTAGAGTGGGACAGTGCCAGGCAGAGTTCTGTTTCTTCCCTAGAAAATAAAGGGAGAAGGTCCCACAGTGAATTCACTGATAAATACTGTCACAGGTTTATATCTGGGTTCCACCTAATCAACTTGCCCCATTGCCTCAAGTTATATAAATGGAGGGCTTTGAGGAGGATGGGTATATGGAGGAGGAAGAGGTTACTTACCTCCCGATTGATGACCATTTTTGTGAGGTGATGGATGCCTCCATTCTCAAGGCTATATCTCAGGTGGTGGCTCCCCTGGAGAAGAGACTCATGGCATTACAGGCCCAATGCCAGACACCCCTCAACCAGAGGGAAGAAACGGTAGGGACTCGAGCCCCTTTACCTCCAGGGAGCCCCACCAAGCCCAATTCCGATAAGCGCATGGAAGGGTCAGGAGTAGACCTGGATGCTTTCGAGCATCTGAAGAAGGCATTTATGGACGCCCAGCCCATTCTAGAACCTTCAGATCAGGGCACTTCTGGAGAACCCCCGGCATCTTCCCCCAAGGGACTCCAGGGGACGGGGATGACACCCCGAATACGTCTGACGGTGACAGTGAGCACTCTAGACCCTGGCGCCCCAACCCGTCCCTTCCTTCTGAGTCAGTACCATTAGACCCAAACCCGATAGGGGCAACGGACCTTTTAGAGCCGGATGACCTATTGCATCCGCGATCAGCAAAGTGGTTCCCGGCCCCCAAGGTTTCCTCCTACATGGCTAGCAGGCTTAGGAAGCCCCTAGATAAGGAGGTGAGGAACTGCCTCTAGACAGAGTGCCCGCGGCCGTCTTTGGAGGGGAAAGTAGCCCTAACACCGGAGATAGACACAAAAATGGCCACCTTCCTCGCCAAATTCGTCTGTGACCTCAAGAAGGGAATTGACAGGTCTTGGCGATCCTGTCAAGAAAAGCTACTGGACATAGCGGGACCCTTGGCCAAAATCATGGATACGGCGGAGGACGCAAAGGCCTCCTGAATGCTGAACTGTCCAGAAACCCTGTCTAGCTGGGCTCAGCGGGCAATAATATTTTTGGGGAATGCCCACTGCGCGATCTCTACCAAGTGGCACAGGTCCTTGCTCATTATCTTTCCACCTCAGAGGCAGGCACGGTCGCCCAAAGCAATCTATTTGGAGACCAATTTATCCAGGAACTGGGAAAATTTGTGAATACATTTAATTCCCTAGATAAGGCCCAAACCTCCATTAAGAGAATATTTAACCCCTGTGTTTTTACCTCTGCCGGCCGAGGAAGGGGGCGCTTGTTCGGCCACTACATGCAGCAAGCCTCCAGAGGAGGAGATTCCCTCAGGGGCCAGTATCGAGACTCCAGTAAATTCGGGAACTTCTACCAGAACAGACCAAACGCCCGTCACAGAGGTGGCAGGGGTGGCCACAGGGGCAACAACTACAGCAATTCACAAGGTGAGAACCCAAGGGATGGACAATCGCCGGGTTGGGGGTCATTTAAGTCTATTCTTGCAGAATTGGGACTCCCTCTCGTCTGACGCATGGGTCCTTCAAACGGTCTAAGGGTTTCGCATCGAGTTCTATGGGACCCCCTTCCAACACCCCTGGTCTTTCCAAGAGATCAGCAAATCCTGATCAACAAAGAGATAGCAGATCTCTTAGAAAAGGGAGCTATTGTCCCCACTTCCAGACATCCAAATTGGTTTCTAAGCAATATCTTCCAGTGGAGAAGAGGGACGGGGCCAACGCCTGCTAATCAATCTAAAGGAATTTAATGGGTGGCTCTTATACTGTCATGTCAAAATGGAGGGCATCCACCTCCCCAGGGACCTTCTGCGAAGCGCGGATTGGATGGTCCACTTGGACCTAAAGGATGCCTACCTCACGGTGCCAATCTTTCCACCTCACAGTGGTGGATCTCCAATATGGAGGCTTGGAACGGCAGGGCAATTTTCGGCTCCCAACCGGACCTGGTGATCGAATCAGACGCCAGCGTATTCGGGTGGGGCGCTCGCTGCGGCGAGTTGTCTCCCAGAGCAAAATGGTCTTCTGACGAACAAACACTCCATATCAACTGCATGGAACTAATGGCAGGTTTGTTCGCCCTCAGGTGCTGGACAAAGGACAATGCACGGTCCTCCTGAAGATGGACAATGTGGCGGCGGTCCGCTATGTCAATCACCTCGGGGAAACCCGCTCAAAGGCCCTGTCGGATCTTGCCAGAACTCTGTGGGAGTATTGTCTGTCCAATCACATATCCCTGCCAGCCGAGCATCTCCCAGGCCAGGACAACCAGGTCGCAGACTAGCATTCCCGCCACTGGAGCGACGTCCGCCTGTAGAAACTGGACCCCCGGGTCTTCCAACGACTTCGGGAATGATGGGGCCCGTTCGCAATGGACCTTTTTGCCTCTCACCTAGACTTTCAAGTGGAGAGGTTCTGCAGCTGGAGACCAGACCCCTTATCAGTAGTGACGGATGCTTTCCTCCAGGATTGAACCCTGGAACAGGCTTATGCCTTTACTCCATTTGCAATGATAACGCGACTGTCGGTCCAATTGCGCAGACAAGGGGCGGATCTGGTCATGATCACTCCAGTCTAGAGGTCGCAAGCCTGGTATCCAGTGATGATGGAACTTTCCTGGGATTTTCCAATCTCTCTACCCCTAGATCTAAATCTTCTGAAGGATCCCCAGGGCAAACCTCATCCCCTGATTCGGGCGGGGTCTCTTCAGCTCATGGCATGGAGGATTACCGGGAACAATGGAAAGTCCAGAGAATTTCAGCAGAGCGTGGGCAGATAGTACCACCAGACGATACAAGTCAGCATGGGCTAAATGGGTATGCAGGTGTCTCCAACGCCAGATGGATCCCGTGGGGACGGAGGTTGCAAAAGTCCTGAATTTTCTGGCACATATGACCTCACATAGCATACAGGTCCGTTAACACCTTTCGATCTGCAGTGTCAGCAGAACACCTTCCCATTAATGGCCACCCAGAAGGAGAACACCTGTGGGTATGCAAACTCCTGAGGGGTATTAGACTATCTCTCCCTCCGGAGCCTAGATATTCCGTGCTATGGGACGTGAATAAAGTTCTTAACTTATTCACCTCCTGGCCGTCCAATAAGTACTTGTCCAGAAAACAATTGTCGTTCAAATTGGCAATGCTACTTTGTCTTATATCCTGCCACAGAGTATCGGATGTGCGGGCTTTGGACATTACAGGTAGGATTTACACTCCAGATGGGGTACCTTTTAATATTTCTCGAAGAACAAAATGTAATTCCAGAGTGGTGTCATATACAGAATTTCAAAAAGTGCCCAAATTATGTGTGGTCCGGACCCTTCGCCCCCATGGGGAAAGACAACTTTTGATTGCTCTAACCAAACCTCATAGGGCGGTTTACGCCCCTACGATTGCCAGATGGATTAGATGGGTGATGCAGGAAGCGAGGATTAATATCTCCCACGTTGGCGCCCACTCAGTCATAGGAGCCATGGCTTCTAACGCCTTCACCCTGGGGGCTCGCTTAGAGGATAACCTCAATGCAGCAGACTGGCCTTCCGATTCCACCTGTAGACGGTTTTACTTCAAGCCGATCTCATCTTTGGCAACTGTTGTGGTGAACCAGCTTTAAACTAGCCTAATCATCGCCTCCGGGTCCTGCCATAGAATTGAAAATGTCCTAGCTATCGTAACGGAAAGTTTCACTTCTATTAAAGACAAGGAGGCGAGGATTTGCCCGCCCGTCTAGCCAGGAACTGGCTCCCAACTCCAGTAAAGTAAAATCCAGTGGTTTCCAATGATATAGGAAATGCTGAACGAATTAGCTAAAACGTTGTGTGGTTTATTGATGTTTATGAGAAGTGTTCAATCAATAATTATGCTTCTTATTTATGATGTATTGTAACTGAGATGTTGAGCCTGAACGTGTAGAAAAGAGTTCTTCAATTTCTTCTTCTGCATCTTTTCAGGATCGGAGTAGTGTTCAAACGGGGAAACTGTGTTCACAGGAAGAAAGAGGAGGAAGGAGCGTCTGCTGAGACGGTTATACATCCTGGGGAGCTATGATTGGAGGGACTGTTTCTCTCTGATTTCCCCACTCTACCATGGGAAATGTAGTTTTGTTCCAATGTTTTGAGTACTTTGTTAAAGGCTGCTGTGATTAAAAGCGGAGAAAGAAAAGCCTAATCCTCACCTCCGTGTCCTTAATAGAATTGAAACTTTCTGTTACGATAGCTAGGACATTTTTTCATTCTTCTAGCTTTCATTTTATCCCTTGACTTAAGGTTCTTGAAACTGCGCTGTCAGCTACAATGAATGAGTTGTATAGCCTTCAGTACAGTACTGTGGTCTGAGCTCATACTTCTCAGCAAGCTCAAGATCTCTCCTTGTGTTAGATAAGTATTTAGATGTTGCATGCCCACACAGAATGGCAAGCCAACATAGCTATATTGAGAGGCTCAACACATTCAACGTATTTTACAGAAAATCAGTTGTTGCCCGAGTGACCAGACTGGTGCTCTCTTCCTATTTTTGGCTAGCTACATCTATAAGGGATGCATCATGCAGCAGTGGTTCTGGTGGGAAGCTGTGAGAAAATGCTTCACACTGAGTCAGTTCTACTTGGATCACAGCTGGGTTGGCAGAGCATCTTCAAGCTCACTTCCAAGGGTCCACACCTGGGGTGGCACCACTTGTGGGGCAAGAAATTGAGCAGACAGAGTCCAGGTCCTGGTTTCAAGGTGGTTGCAACCTTTTCTGTACCTGAGTCTCTGATCAGGAGGCCAGCCAACTAGTACTTGGAGTCACTCTAGTGGTCCAAAGTTCAAGATGCAGGTCCAGTCCTTTTCACTGTGGCAGCAGGGCAACAGAGTAGCGGTCCCTCTTGCAGCAGAGCAGCATAGCAGTCCTTCTGAGTATTCCACAGGTCCAGAGGTGTACTGAAGAGTTGGGTCTGAGTTTCCACTATTTATACCTGGTTCCAGCTGTAAAAGTAGGAGATGTTTCTAGTGGTTTCCACCCTTAACGGTTTTTGGAATTTCTTTCCTCCATGCCCTGGCCCCAGCATATGTGGGGGAACAAAAGACTAGTGTCGCCCCTTTGTGAGTGTGCTGAGGCAGACGCTTTGTGATGTGCATGTGCGGTAGGTGCTAGCTCTGCCCCCATATCAAGTCACAGATGGTCAATCCTGCCAACACTTATTCCCTTTTGACTCCCTATCTGGGAGCAATACACAAACACAAACTCCCAGCTACATCTAGTTATGTGACCCAGGATAAGGCTGCAGGCACCAAATGGTTGGGACAAGAAAATGACAACTTTCTAAAAGTGGCATTTTAAGAATTGTAACTTAAAATCTACCTTTACCAATAAAGACGGTTTTAAATTACAATTCATTAGGCCCCAAATTCAACATTCTTACCTGCTCCCTATTGAACGTTTTCACATATTAAAAGTAATAAGGTAACCCAATGTTATTCTGTGGAAGTGTTAGGCCTTGCAGTAGTGAATAACAAAGGTAAGAGTTTTTCACTACCAGGAAATGTAAAATTGAAAAGTATGTGTCCAAACAAACTTTTAAATACACTACATCCTGCCCTATGGACTGTTTAGGGCCTAACCCAGGGTTGGCTTGTATGTATTAAATAGGACGCTTTAGGCCTGTCAAAAAGTTTATTTTGCAGGTCGAAATGGCAGTTTAAAACTGCACACACAGGTTGCAGTGGCTGGCCTGAGACATGTTTAAAGGGCTACTAGATTGGGTGGCACAATCAGTACTGCAGGCCTACTAGTAGCATTTAATTTACAGGTCCTGGATACATGTAGTACCACTTTACTAGGAACGTACAAGTAAATATGATGTGCCAATTGGCTGTAAGCCAATTTTACCATGTTTAATGGAGAGAGCAGTCTAGCAGTGGTTAGTAGTGGTAAAGTGCACACAGTCCTAAGGCCAGCTACAACAGGAAGGAGAATTGAAAGGAAAAGGTTGGGGGAAAACCACACTAAGGATGTCAGATCCAACATTTCAATTAACTTTATATTTATGAGGGGGACCCTATTTTCTTGCCTTACTCATTCATGTTCTCATTTACCTTAAGCCCTTTACCTTTTTAGGTCTCGCCTAGCTATTACGTTTATGCAATCGCTATGCGAGACTCTAGTAAGAGGGGCATTTCAAAGTGCTCCCAAAAGTGGATTGCATGGCGAGCACGCGCACAATCATGTGCATCGTGCCGCCATGCAATCCGTTTGGGGAAGCGCTTCAGCCCACTGGCGCGTGCACGTGTAGCCACAGCCTCGGCATCATACTTCAAAGGGTCCGCTCCCCCGCCTGGAATGCGCTCCCCCGCCCCCGCCACAGCATGCTTTGTCGGTCTTTTTTTATTGTCTCTTAGTACGTCCCTTTTCTGTCACTATCAGTGCCTCTTTCTCGAGCTCTTTCGTTTTCCTATTCTCTCCAGTTCACTTTCACTTTCACTGTCTCACTAGCCCACCTTTTCTCTTCTTGTGCCTTGTTTTAATCTCTTTCACCACCCACATTCTTACTATAACCACCCAGGGGGCGCTCTGAATCTTAACCCTCCTGTTTTCTGGGTCTCTCCAGCCACTTTCCTCCCTTCTGGAGACACCCTCTCCATAACCTACTTCTGTGCTCTCCCTTGTCCCTAGAGTTGATCTCTCTCTAAGTTACCAAGCGCTATCTCCACCCTAGCTCAAGTTTTTATTACCCTTCTCTACCCGGACACTCTCGCTCCCCTCCAACACCCACTCCTCGGTGATCTCACCGCCCCCCCACCACCCCCACTCTGTTCTAGATATCTCCTCCACTCTCTTTCTTTCAGAACTGTCTTTATCCACATCTCATCCACCGAGATCTCGCACCCCTCCTGCACTCCTCACTCTGTGCTCGGTGTCCCCTCCACCTCTCAGAGCTCTCACTGACCCTTACAGACTTTTTAAAGCATGTTGCGGCAGGATAGCTCTGTGGGTTACTGCGCCTACTGCCAACAGTCTGCCTGCAGCCTGCTAGTCCCAGATTCCCATCTTGGTCTCACTCCTACTTCTGTCGTGGCACGTTGGACATAAAACCACTTTCCATGGTTTGGACAATCATAAACAATGTTATTTGTAGCGCCATGAAGCCGCGAGACTGTTCTAGGAAGCTTTTTGCTCGATATTTGATTATTTTTGACTGAATGAATGGTGTAGTGTGTGTCGGTCCTTTACCTGTGATGAAGGTGGGCGGGGGCGCTCACTCATGAGAAAGAGGCGCTGGCATGTCACTTTTCACCCGTGAAGCCTAAAAATGTTGCTCTTCACTGGGATAACATTCTTTTACATGTCGAGATTCCACTTACAGAAGACTTTTCTTGTGGGCGCCTATAACAAGCATTGGCATAGCCAATAGGTCTCGCTTTTGGGACCTTATAAGTATTTAGTTATGCAACTGTTACATGGCTAAACACTTATAAGGTCCCAAAAGCGAGACCTATTGGCTATGCCAATGCTTGTTTTACTTAGCTGTTCACTTTCCTTTTTGTTTGTCTCCAGGGCTCCAGTTCACCAAGTTTTACTACCCTAATATTTTTGCATCCCAAGGTTGCAACTGAAAGATAAAGACGTCATCAACAAAATGCATGTGTCCATAATAATGTGGAAGAAATCTTTAGGAGAAACCTGCCCTAATTTATCAGTCTTCTGCATCTCAATCAGCAAGAACATCTATATCCTCTCCTATTAAGGAATTTATCCTTCATTTCTGTGGTAAAAGCATTGACTAATACATCCAAGACCCATCCTGTCATTGTTGTCAGTGTATCTTCTAAAGATAAAACTATTTTATAACTTCAGTCTTATGTATTGTTGTCAGGTTAATTTCCAAAGATAAAACAATGTCATAACTCCAGAATTATGTGTTATTTGAAATGAAATGAAAAGACCATTTGATAAGCGCGATAGCTACCCTCAGGCGTCCTAGCACTACAGACAACGCATGCAGGAATACAGTTAGGGACTATACAGGCTTGTTGAAGAGCAGAGTTTTAAAAGCTTACGGAATGGGAGCAGATTAGGCTCTGACCGCAAGTGGAGGGGGAGAGAGTTGCAGAGTTTGGCCGAGTTATAGGCAAAGGAGCGGCCACCACATCTAGTTCTTTTTATCCCGGGTACTATGGCGAGGAAGGAAGATGCTGATCTAAGCTGTCTATTCGGGTGGTAGGGTGTAATCAGCAATTGGTTAATGGTAGGGCCTGTCTTCCAGAAGGCCCTGTGGGCAATGCACAGGGCCTTAAATTCAATTCTCCCCCTACTGGGAGCCAATGGAGGTTCTTTAATCCAGGATTGTTTGGAAGTCGATGGGGGATCTGAAGGAGTGTTCGGGCTGCGCAATTTTAGATGACCTGGTGTTTGGGCAAGGTGGACTGAGGGGCCCCTAGATAGAGGGCATTCCCAAAGTCCAGGTGCGATAGAATGAGACCCTGGACCATAATCTGTTTCGCCTGGAATGGAAGTAGGGGAAGGCTTTTTCAAAGTAGCCTAAGTACACCATAGCAGGTGGCTGCAAGTTTAGCTGCTTGATGGTTAAAGTTGAGGGAGTTATCCAGCCAGATGCCTAAGTTTTTGATTGTGTCCTTTAGCGCTGGGGCAGGACCAAGGCAGATGGGCCAGAGTGAGTTCATAATGAGCTTGGGGGTATTACCTAAGAGCATGAGCTCAGTTTTGTCTCCTTTCAACTTTAAACAGGAGAGTGTCATCCATTTGGCCACCTCCTCCAGGCATCCACTCAGGTTGTTATGGGCGGTGTTTGGCTGGTTAAGGGCCACCGCTAGCTGAGTGTCGTCAGCATAAGTGATGATTTTTATGCCGAAAGGACGGACAATCTCAGCTAAGGGCTCATATATATGTTAAATAGGGTGGGGCTCAGGGTGGAGCCCTGAGGCACATCGCAACTGAGTGACTTGCTGGGGGAGGTGATTTCCCCCTCAAAAAACATGGAAAGAGCGGTCTGCCAGGAAGGATTTAAACCAGGTGATGGCATTTCCTGAAACTCCTAAGTTGGAAGGTCGGTGTATTAGTATGTCGTGATTTACAGTGCCGAATACGGCACTTAAGTCAAGGAGGATGATTGCTGCAGAGCCTCCTTGATCAAGGATCTTCCTGGCCTCTTCAGTTACCGCGAGAAGGGCGGTTTCGGTCCCATGCATGGGAAGGAATCCTGTCTGGGAGATATTGAGCAAATTATTGTTCTCCAGGAACTCTACCAGTACTGAGTTGACATATTTCTCAAGGATCTTGCTCAGCCATGGTAACAGGGAGATTGGCCAATAATTACTGGGGTTATCTTGGTCTAGGTTAGGTTTTTTCAAGAGGGCCTTAACCATGGCGCGTTTCCAGGGGGGAGAGACAGTGCCGGAGAAGATGGAAGCATTGAGCAGGTCAAGTATGGTGGGAAGAATGTTGCCAATAGCTGGCAGCAGGGAGCGTGGGGGTGCCGGGTCTTGGGGGGAGCCAGATTTCACCTGGTGCATAATGGATTCTAATGTGGAGGGATTGAGAGGGGGGAGGATATCCAGGGTGGCTGAAGGTCGGGGTTCTGTATTTGAGAAATTGGCGGAGGTTATGTCGAGCTAGATGGGGGAGAAGGAGGTGTAGATTGTTAGTATTTTTTGGAACTCAGTATCGTTTCCTTTCCCGTAATCTGGGGGAATACCAGGGTGCAGTTGCGATGCTGTGCTTTGTTTCGGAGCATTTCATGGGGAGCACGGAGTCTAGGGAATTGTAGATCCAGCTATTGTAGTCCTCGTTGGCTAGAATGGGATTAGGGTTATTGGGTGGTTTTGAGATTTCAAGGGCCGTCAGCCAGCAGTCCAGGGGAAGTTTAGACCAGTTCCGTTCCCAACGAATGGTTGAGTTGGTGGGGAAGTGGGGGTCAGGGGTGACCCAGGAAAGAGGGATCAGGAAGTGGTCTGACCACGGGAGCGGGGAAGGGGTTCCCGCTGTGAGATCTGCACAGTTACTAAACCAGGATCGAGTAAGTGACCCTTGGTGTGGGTGGGTTTGGACAATAGTTATTTAAGTTGTAATGCGGAGAGGCTCATGGTCAGTTCTATGGCGATGTGATCCGAGGCATCGTCGAAGTGGATATTAAGATACCCTAATACTGTGAAGTTAGACAGCCTACAAGCCAGATCGGCTGTGATAGGGGGGAGGGTATTTAGAAATTGTCCCAGGGCCCCGGGTGGACGATATATAAGTAGCCCAGAGAAGGTACTTGTGGGGAAGAAATCATTGGCAAAGGAGAGACTTTCGCAGTCTGGTATCAAGTTGGGAGAGCTGCGGCACCTATAACAGTCCTTATAGATGACCGCTAGGCCTCCTCCTCTACCCTCTTTACGGTCTTCTCGTTGTATGTGATATCCCTGAGGGAGGGTCTGGATGCGATCCGGTTCTGACTCTGCATTGAGCCAGGTCTCTGTCAGGAATAGAGCATCCGGGTGTAGTTCTTCCAAGAGCATGGCAATTTCAGTGGTGTGTTTGGGGAGTGACCTACAATTTAGGAGGTACATATTTCGCTGGGTGTTTTTAGTATGTAAGGTGGGTTGGAAATGGAATCCACAGTGTGTGCAGGTGATGTGTTTTATCTGCCACGTTCCAAGAATGTTGGCAGCTATCAAGGGTTGCTCCTCTCAGATTAAGGAGGGAGTTTGGGCTGTAGCTCCTAGGATGCGGTGAGAAACGGGCAGGGGTTGTGGCCCCTAGCCCCGGCCGCCCGCGGACGGGCGCAGACGGGCTTGCCTTTGGCGCACCGCCGGCGCACATCCGCTGAGCGAAGCGTGTGGCATCTCAATTTATGCTACTGGTGAAGTGACCAGCAGCCAGTGACACTCCGTCCCCTCCCCTCTCACCCGGAAGTGATTGAATCTGCTGCGCCTCCCTCCACAACAATCGGGAAGATTCCCGTGGTGGACGGGGGAGAATGTGGTTACCGGGTGTCAGAGGTGTGCAGGTGAGCGTGCTAGTGCCCTATAGATTTGCTTTTTTGTTTTAAAAACACACAATTCTAAAAAGCCAAATGTCACAAGTGGGTTAAAATAAAAGGATACAAGAAGCAGCAGAAATGCTGGTCTCGCTACAGCAGCTGCGCAGTGCTATATTCATAGCCCTCCCCCTGCATTGCTGGAGTTGTGTCACGCTTAAGACACAACTCCAACAATGCGTCAGTTTTGCGCCGACAGATACGTCAGTACTGACATATCTGTCATTCCTTGTGAAATGATGCACCATACAGTAAATATAATGCAACCATCATGTCGCAAGGAAGGCGCAGTGAAAACTGCTGCATCGCAGTTTTCACGCAGCGATGCAACAGTTTTCATAAATTGGTTTTCTGAAAGGGGGAAGGTGATGGGCCACCATTCCCTGGCTTGTCTGGGGCAAGGCTGAGTCACCGGTCACTTGGAAGGGGGGTGCGAGTTCCAGCAGGATGCTTGTTTGTCTCCTGTTCTCTGGCCTACAGTCCCTTGATTGTTTGAGTGGTTTTTAGCAAGTGGTGTCTGAAATTGGGAGGTTGCAGCCTAAACTCGTGCTGCTGGTTTGACTGGCTTAGGTTTCTTGGTGGCTTCCTTCTGAATTAAGGCCCCATTTTTTTCAGGTGTGACTTATAATCCGTCTTTTCTTTGGGGGTTTGGAGCTCGCTAGGGTAAAAGATTGTGGCTGCTGTGTTCCACTTAACGTTCCATCTAGGGACCAGCAGTGGCATTGAAGTGTGCTTTACCACATCTAGAAGGGTCATCTAGCGGAGAACGGTCTCCCTTGCAGTTTTCAGAAGGGACATCTATCAATGACATTACAATCTAACAATGACATTACATTCCTTACGAGTGTTACCTTCTCCTTTTTCATATCATTTTGCTGTCTGTGTTTTTGTGTAATTGGATTCTCTCTAACAAAGAAGACCAGGCCTCTAAAGATTGAATGCTACTTTATTAGAAGATGCGTCTATACAAAATGAATTCAGAGTCTTGTTTCAAACTCTCCGTATACATAAAAATATATATGCTACTGCTTTTGAATGGTGAATATGTGTCAAACGTGTTAAATTGTTTTTTATTGATAAAGGCAATGACAAGTACAAGAGAAATGCATGTTTTTTTCAGCACTCCAAAATAGGCTAGTGATGTTATCTAAGTTAACAGACACTGGGGCAGTTGTTTCTATACGGATAAAAAAGGTATGGCACAAATTAATTTGTTGGTTAGAAGAAAAATGGAAAGAGACAATTTTTCACTCGTGAGTGAAACATTTTGATCAAAATGAGGAATATACATCATAATTTTTCAAAAAAGCACAATCTTTGCATAAACCTAGTTTGGAATAAGGGGATGATTCTGATAAAATTGTATGTTAAGATCAAACATGTGTGGTCCCAGGAAGACACATATGGAATACTTTAGCTATTCTCAGGGATCTTATCCGATACAATACAGAAAGAGGTAGTTTGTGGTGTGTGATGAAGCTGGGGATATTGAGACGTTATTTATTAATGATTGTGCATTAGTGAACATGAGCTGAAGATTGGTTATATGGGTGGAATGCATATTCTAGTGAATGACACATGATGGTGGGTGACTTACCTTGACAGCAGGAGGTTCTGCTTCTAGGTCCTTCTGGTCCAAACAGGTGTTTGACTATGTTTTGGCCTCCCTTATGTTGGAAAGCCCAGGCAAGGGATGTCCTTGGGACAGGCCTTTGAAGGTGTGTAGAGTGGAAAAATAGAGCACTGTCACTTCCTGATGAGATGGATGCTGAGACATCAAGAGAGGTCTTCTTGTTCAGAAGGATGGGAAATCTAGATTGTTTGCCTGGTTTCTTATTTTAAAGATAGTTTGGGCTGGAAACCAGTGATATCGCTTCATGTACAGATGAGTGCTAGTAAATGCAGTGATGTCACTTCCTTTTGAGATGGATACTGGAAAATTTAAACATGTCTTCTTGATGAGATGGATGCCGGAAGATTTCATGGGCTGCACAAGAGGTGAAAATTGGAGCAATGGGGCCAAACATCACAGTGTTATAACAAGATTTATAAAATCTTGTTGTAAGAGTGACTAAGGTGATAGAAAGAATATCGACACTTGAAGACTTAATGGTGCAGCTCAAATGTGAACTGTCCTGTCCCTCAGGGGTCACCAAGACGTTAGAGGAGCAGGTAGAGGATACAGTGGGATGGACTAGCCGAAACAACCTCCACTAGGTTGGGTTCCTGAAGGGAGTGGATGTGGCACACACTGAAGATCCTCTGAGCAGCATGACAAAAGACACTTTTGTTAATATTTTCTGATGATACTTGCATGGTCCAACAGCAATAGAAGAGGTTGGATTGAGTCAAACAGATACTAAATAATCAACATGCTGCTATACCTTGTTAAACTGAAGGAACTTTAAGACTTGAAGTCTGTTTTTGAAACAACTAAAGCAGCCTGGGTTTGGGTGGTTGAGAGATGGGATAACAGCTGAAAACCCCCTCAGCCTTGACAGTTTGGAACAGTTAATTCCCCCCAACTTCACCCTCTGGGAAAATTACATAGAAGCAGAAAAGAAGAGTTGGACCTTCATCACCAAACTCCAAGTGGATGAAGGACCCTGCAGAGGACACAGATGTCGATGGTCAGAGACCCCAAATGAAGGCCTCAGTGGATGATGCACAAGAACAAAGTTGGGCACCCAGAATATTATGTTTCGGGAAACATCGTTTACATCGCATGCGATATATCGCATGCCATTACAACGCAGTTGTTACAATGACTGCGTTGTTACATCGCAAACCATTACAATGCAAGTCGTTACAATGACTAGCTGTAGGGGTAGAATGTGTTGGATTTAAAATCCAACACCTTCCCTACTGTTGCACAGACTGGAGTTGGAATAGTAAATGCCCATTCCTCATCGTGTGTTTCCACAGCCGCATCTTTATTGTTTCTTTTGTCCCTTTTTTCCCTTTCCCTCAAAATGGTGTTTCCTGTTGAGTGTTAGTTATGTACTCTCAGGACATTCCATAACAGGGGATAGGGTTAAGTAGCATCGTACATCCCTCCCGCTGTATCAAGCTCCTAAGGTTAGTGGATTTCCAGTCTGTGTCCTGACACTCATCCATTATGCATGAGGATTCTTGGAAACTCAGCAGGACTACCATCTTCTGCATAATACCTATGTATAAGGGTCATTTCTTCCGTCATTCTAAGTCCGACATGACACAGCAAGGTAGAACCCCTGAGGGTACCACTTTGGGTATATAAACACCATATCTTGCTGAGGTAGTCAGAGGAGAAAAGGACTTCCATGCTGACACACTGACGTGAGACGCTGAGGTTCCTGCACACAGACACTCCAGCTCGCAGTGGTCTGACATCCCTCGCGGGGTGTCCATCTTGTGACCGAGACGGGGTCCCACAGTCTTTCACTTTAGGTATTGGTGTTGACTTTATCCTAGAGGGATTCTTGACTTTACACCTAGATACATGCTAGGTACACTTAGGTACATCTAGTTAGGGTCGCATCGTAGGAATACGCATTTTACTGTCATGTATTTTATATACTAGCCTGTATTCATTGCTTTAGCAAGATGGCAGAAATCTACCATCCTTTTACTCTGTTAGTGCTTCTAATCATTTATATCTGTTTCTGTCTAATGGTTGTTTCAGCACACCTATTTTACACTAGAATGACGCTGGTTCAATAAATGCTTATTGAAAAACGTGCCCACTGTTTCTTCTGTGTATCTCTCTGAGACAAAGTGAGCATGAGTGACTGAGCGAAAAGTATTGCACTGTTTCCACGATCCTGAGTGATCAGGGTTGTCATGGTCGATAGTTACCAAGAACTATTCTCTCCTTGGTAAGAGTGATTTCTAGTGGCACTGTGAGCTAGCTGTACAGTCTAACATACCCAGTGGGGGTGTCTAGAATCAGTCCGGACACCAATCTTATAGTGTATGTTGTCTAAACGCGCAGGTCCTATATAGATTTATAGGAACTATACAATAAGAAGTGTGGCAGATACCTTGAAGATATGACTCCCAATTTTTCATCTTCAACCTTTGCAAAGGCAGGCCCATTCTTCCAATCATTAATGCGAGACCACTTCTTTTTTATTCAGTTGCCTAAGAAGGCTGAACACGGTAACCTTATTCAGTTGCCAAAAGAACCACTAGTTACATAATTTCCAAAAATGCTTGTTCCTCAGTGTGGTGTCTTCTGCATCACCGATGAGCAGCTGCTAAGCACATATTGGAGGTTGCACATATCATTGTTAACTTCGATATGAACTTCATAGTTGTTATCCCATTGGCATTGTGTACCTGCTGGGCTTGCTTGCCCTCCTCCCACTGTGCGCTGCCCTGGTGTTTCAAAACCTTTCCAGATCCTTCCCACTTTCCCTCTCTCTTTCCTTATACCATAACTTCCCTCCATACTCACGTTCCTTCTCATTGCTGTTAGTGGTGGGGACTTGTGGGATGAGAAAATGGGAGGTGGGTGCCAGTGCAACATTACATCAACAAAATTGCCGACATGCATTACATTAGAGTAACTTTCAACTGTAATGTAATGCATGTTGGTGATTTTGTGCACATACAATATGATACATCACAATACATTACATCCATTTAAAAAAAAGAAAAGAAAACCCAGTTACCTAGCGGTACGTCTATGCTCCTGTCCGGTGTCCTTCACTCCTCCAGCATGGGCCCCAGGCAGCTCCCCTAAACCATCCTGGTGCTGCTCCTAACCAACATGGGAACATCACAAGGATTGAATGGAGCAGGCTCTCTCAACACAGTGGCATAACGAAACTTGAGGGGCCCCCCTGCAAAATACATGGAGGGGCCCCTCCTCCGGAGTCACCCAGGAGTTCTCAGGACAGGATACTGCCTAGACAGGATCCCTTTTTTGCAGCAGTAATTTTGTAAAGTCAACCAATGATGAGCAACTGGCTGACCCAATGGCCACACTAAAATTTGTATTGTACACTATGGCACAGATTTACTAACGCTTCACGCTGGGCTTGTTACTTTTGTAACACGAAGTGTTGTGGTTGCATTTACTATCCAAAACAAATCCTGATTTACGTTGGAAAGTTGACCAAAGTAGTTAATGCAAATTCCTGTCTACTAAGGTTGGTAGACAGAGATTTGTGCAAAACAAAATATGAGTTCTTCAAGGTAGGCCTAACTGTGGAGCAAGTTTTAAAACTCTCCACATTTTTTCCAACTTTGCATGTGTGCTGCACTGTATATCACACTTATATTCAAATTCAAATTCAAATTTTTATTTAAGTGATCGGTCTTTTATCAAAAACAAAAACCATTACAGCAATGACATTTAAGTAGTACTACTGCATACTTATACAAACATGTAAAATTCTTAGTAAAATTTTTACACGGTTGGTCTATAACATACTTCTATACATCAATTATTTAAAATTTCGTTTAAATTGTAGATTTAAGGATTCTTGTCTTTATAGCAGTCTAATGCGATCTACACGGAAATTCAGTCAATTTCCTTTAGATACATATTTAAAAGTTTCACCCCCTACATACTAGAGGGATTGAGGCCCCGTCAAGCCAGGTGATTACAGCTTCTCTACATGTTCGTATATTCATACTGTTCAGTAGTGCTTTTATTAGTGACTTCCGTTGTTTTAGTAACTTCGGGCATACACAAAAAATATGTTGAATCGATTCGTATTTGTAACCACAAAGTCTACATTCTCGGTTGTCACTTTTATCCTTCCATGCTGGGATTAAATCTTTTGTTTCCCACATGCCAAGACGCAGCCTCATGAATTGATGTTTTAATGTAGGCGAGAAATAGGGTGATAAATATTCCTGTGGCTTCCTTTTTCCATATGAACTAATAACCGTCCAGGCGTGCCGTCTTAGCAGTAAGGTATTCTCATCCGTAGAATGAGACAAGAGTTGTATGGTAGCATTAATTAATTTGTTAAAAGCCTTTTTCCCTATGCTGAGATTCCAGATGTCTTGCGTAGACAGATCCTCTATCACCCGATTTATGTAGCTACCCCAGGATCCATGCATCCCTTTTTCTATTTGTCTGCCTATTTCTTTCCAGCATAGTTGGTCTATGGACCCACTTTCAGAGGCACGTAACCTCCAATATAATTTGATGAAGGCGCCTTTGCTCCGAAATTCCTGATTTTGTAAGCCAAACTCTAGCCGCACCTGGACAGGCGATCCACATTGTTGGATATGAAAAACTTTTTTATCGACTTTTGTTTGTATTTTGTTCAAAGCAGGGATGTCACAGTCTTTCATTATTTCAGTGCCATAGGTTACTGTTGGCAATAACTGCGCCTGCATGACAGTTAATAGGTTACCGTATGATGGACAGCTTAATTTCTATTTTAGAACATTAAAACCATATATCAAGTTTTGAGATTTTGACCTCATTGAGGTGAGCGGTGATTTATAGCTCAATTTGTGTTCTACCATGAACCCAAGATATTTATAGGAGGTGACCGCTTCAACTTTTTTACCCTCTATGTGCCATGTGAATCTCTTGTATTTGGCATCCACCAACCGCACAACCTTTGTTTTTAGTAAATTCAGTTCTAGCCCTTGTGCTGACAAATATTTGGCTAAGGCGCTCATTCCTCGTTGTAAGCCGATTGGGGTTTTGCTTAATAGTACTAGGTCGTCAGCGTACTGAAGGCACCTGATTTCCTCATTGGCTATCAATGGGGGATGACTATTGGAGAGCGTCTTCAAGATCAGATATATACAGATTGAAAAGAATTGGAGCTAACACGCACCCCTGTTTCAAACCATTTTGAGTGTATATTTTCTTTGTTATCCACTGGCCATCCCCTAACTTTACCCGACTCCATGTACACGAATATAGTTCTCTGATGGCATTTAATAACTTTGTTGGGATGCCCCAGCTGTCCAGTTTTTCCCATAAGCGTTTACGGGGCACACTGTCGAAAGCTTGCTTAAGGTCCACAAAACAGGCAAATAAGCGAGTGTTTTTAAATTTGGCTTTTTCGGCTAACAATGTTAGTGCCGTTAGGTTTGTTAATGTGCCTGCTCCAGCCCGAAACCCTGTTTGGAATCTTGGGATGAGGTTGTGGTTGTCTGACCATTTTTTCAATTGGGTTAATAAGCAGCTTGCATATAACTTTGCTTCGACGTCAATTAAAGCAATCAATCTATAGTTTATTGGCTTTGTTGAGTTTCTCCCTTTGAAGATTGGCTGAATGATGCTTCCCCTCTATGATTCTGGGATTCTATTTGTAATGAACAACTCGTTGAATAATGGAGTAAAGTAATGGGCCCAATATGAGACGTCTCCCCTAAAAAGGGCATTGGGGATTCCATTTGGACCTGGCTCGCCATCTGATTTTAATTTCTTTATAATTTTTGTTAATTCGCTTACTTCCGTTAATTCATCCGAGTTTTTGTGTTGTAGGGCGATATGTTTGTTATTCAAGTTGATGACCCCCGGGGAAATTTCCTTTTTTCTTTCCTTGCTTCACCTGCAATCATTTTTTACTGTTTGACTGACTGATGTTGATTTGGGCTTTGGTTCTTTATACAAATTCATTATATGTGCTACCCATGTATCCTCGTTTATCCCTGCGTTTTGGTGTCTATTTTTCCCAAGTGTCAACAAATTTATCTGATACCAGAAGTGTTTCCGTTCTGTTGTTTACTTGCCAGAAGAAGTTTATTCCATATTGCGACTCGATGTCTGGTTTTGGCTATTCAACAGTTTTTCTTATATTGCTTTCTTGATTTATTGAGCTCACTTCTGTCGGGTTTCCCCCCCATTTTTAGCTAGTTTGAGACAGCTCTTATTTTGCACACTAATAGGCTTTTCTGTTTTTGTAATTCATGGCTGAACCAGGGATGGTGACTGCTTGTAAAAATGTGCTTCCTGTGACACTTAGAGCGATGTTTCCTCTTATTGTCTGCAAAGCTTTCCATTAGTGCTCCCACTAGATTTTCCCAAGCGCTTGATCTCTTGCCCTTCCCTGCTTGCGTTGTCTCTGAAGTTCCGGATTCCTCTAGGCTTCCTTTACTCGTGCCCGCTTTGCGATATACTTCAGCCATTACCTTTTCGATCCCCATTCCTCGCCAATTCAATCTTTTTAAGTTATAGGCGTGTAGCATTGAGAGTAAATTTCTAGTTGCTGTCGGCCTAACTGTAAATTGCTCCAGTTGCAAAGATTGTGGCATGTGGTCGCTCTCTATGCGTTGCACGATTTGGAATTTTTGCGTCTGTCACGCTACACTTTCCCTCCCTATGGTATGGTCAATGGTTGAACTTTTGGTCCCACTTAAAAAGGTCATTGCGGCTGGAAAATCCTCTTTTGTGTTTCCATTGAGGTGAATCAATCCCAGTGATTCAAATTGTCGTCTAAAGTTGATACCCTTTTTGTTCTGGTTTCCTGGGGTTTTTATATAAATTGATGTTAAAGTCACCTGAGGTGATAAACTGTGCCTGACAGTACAGCCTTTGTAGTGTTTTTATTATTTTAAACAGCATATGTGTGTGCTCATCTTTTGTCTCCTCACTTGGGTGAATGTAGACATTTAATAGTATTAGTATTATTGGAAACCCTCGTTCATATGCTGTTCCAGCTTGGATACGAGAATCCAATGTGTCCCTATAAGGAGTTTTTTTAATGACCAGTCTAGTTTGATTGAAAAATACAAGGACAAACCGCCCTTTGGGTGACCAAATTTTGCCAATTTTATTGGCGGTTCATGGTGACCAATAAAACCTGTAATGTTTTAAAGAGCTGTGCGCCAAGTTTCTTGGGCTAAAATGATGTCATACGCTTGCAGGAATTCCAAAGCGCCAGGGTTTCCTTTCAGATTTTCTAGGCCGTGAGCTTCACGCTCGTCAGGATTGCGAATTAACTCGGTGTTTCGGTAACCCCCTCCTATTTTCTTTAGTCATCCGTTTGGTCGTATTTAATTCGTCTATACGTCTTCCGAATGGAGCAGTTATTAAGGGCCTTGTAATTATTAGATTCTCAAAAGTTGTCTGATTTGTTGCTGCACCTGTGGCACCTCTCAGTAGGAATCCCTCACTTTCTATTTTGGGGATAAGCGGACAAGGGTAGCGTGGGTGCTCTATCCTTTGTAATTCAATGCCCCAAGCCTGAAACTGTTGCTGATGGGTCATTATATGCTCTGCAATTTCCGGTGAAGACCAAGTTGATACTGTTGCCTCTCTCTTAGTCATAGATGGATGCGGTTTAAATTTGATCGATAACAAATTGGAAGAGTTGATGTATGCTATTTCCCGCACTTCGTTTACCAGTTTTATTATTGTACCTCTGTTTAGGGTATCAAAGTTTCCTCTTGAGGTATAATTTGGCAGTAACACAATTTTATTTGAATCATTGACACTTGTCTTGTTTGTGCTTGATACCTGCATCTTGGGAGTAACCTCTCTTTCCGCCCCGTGGGGACATCTATTTCTGACTTCCTCTTTAGTTATTTCCTGAATCCCGGGTCTCATTTGGACATATCCCTCTGAGTTAGTATGACCTTCCTTTCGGCTAATGGAGGTTTCCAAAAACTTGTGAGCCATGAGGGTTTGCCTGTTGGGTGATTTCTCTTGTTCTCCTGCAGCTAGCATCAATCTGCTTTTGGTATCACTTTTGGACAGTAAACTGGTTGTTCTTTCGTTTCCTATGGGATTGGTTCCTTGTGTGCTTATTAGATTCTGGATCTGTTTTTATTTCGATTTTTGAAGGTGGTGACCTGACATTCTTGTGTTGCACAAATAATGGCCATATTTTGTTTTTTTGGGCTGCTTTCTCTTTATTTCGTGCTTTTCTTAGCCTCTTTCTTTCTTTTTTTGACAGCTCGGGCTTAACCTCCGCTATTTCTGGTTTTTTCCCGTCCTTATTTCTTTTTGTTATAGGGTTAATGTCTTTTCCCTTAAAGTTGCTTTCACTTGTTTCTGTTAAGACTGTTACTTCCAGACTGGACGTTTTGGTTAGTTGTGTGTTGTTTAGATCTTTTTGTAGCAGTCCTGTTGTTTCCCTGGGGAAATCCTCCACTGCCCAGTCTTTTTCTCTTTTTGTTGGCCTGGTGGCTTGGGCTCGCACTTCCATCAGTATATCCGTCAGGATTGTCGTTAATATTTTCAAATTTCCAGATGTTGTTGGGCATTTGCAGTTGACTTGCTGCTTATAGTTATGCTGTTGAGCTCTCGTAATCAAAGAGTTGAGTGTCTGTAGCTTCTTATCGATACCTACTATGTATGTTGCCATTATTTTTAATAGATCCACTTTGAGGTAGTGTTTGTCCGATTGATGGGAATTTGCTGTTGAAATAGACTCCAGTGTTGACAAAAGGATGCCCCACATACTGGGAGGTGTTCGATTTTCTATGTTTGTTATGTGAGTGTGTTTAGTTGGAGAGAGATGGTTACTTGGTTCTGGTGCTTGATCCCCTAGATGATGTGAAATATCTATGGCCCTTGACTTTTCTGTTGTTAATAAGGACAAGCTTTATGATGGCCCTTTACCTAGGGTTGAAGGGCTTTCTGCCTTACACACGTCTATCCCTGCTGCATTGAATGACGGAGTTGACACATCATCTTCTTTAACTGATGAGGTCCGTTGAATGTTACAATTTTGCATCCTCTTTTTATATGAGGAAGATGTTGTTATTGACAGTTCCGGTGATTTGTGGACGAGCACTTTCCCTTTGGCAGGTGAATTTATTGATTCTTGTTGCTGGAATTGACTAACTCTCTCTCCCTGCTCATCCCAGTTGCTGAGATCGAAGGAAAGAAGAGTTTCACTAAAGATTTGGTTGTGAATTACTGCTTCTGTTGTTATGTTCCTTACTGCATTTGTTGCTATGTGCGTGCTGACTGCGCGCTTCTGAATTGAGACGTTTGCGAATCCTTCTTGGCTATTTGTAGTTCTACTTTGCTTCCCTGGTCGGACCGCTCTTTTGTTAAGGGTGCATCTTCTATTTCGTTTTCCTGATCGGACTGCTGTTTTGTTAAAGATGCACCTTTGGACTCCTTTTCCATCTGCGGAACCGTACTTTTTAAGCTTCCCTTGTTTGTTAACCCTTTGGCAGTTAGGAAGTCAGTTATCTTATAGCCCTTTTCCCTTTTGTTATGGACCAACCTTGTTCTCTTTGTCGCAAAAACTTTTCTAGGAGATTTCTTCTCATTTGTGACATTCAGGGCTGAATCCTGTTGTTGCTCCTGACAGATGGAGTCTTTCCTGAACCTCTTTGGATGTCTTTGTTTCCCAGGTTCGTCATGACTTGGTCCTGGTCTTGGTCCTGAGCCTGAGCCTGGGCGGCTCAGCTTCTTCCGGAGCACATCTCTGATGCCATTACTGATGTCCCTTGTTGCACCTTTTTCTCCTTCTTACAGATACCTTATCTTTTTTCTTTTTAGTAGGTTGTATAATCCCCTTACTTTTTCATTTGCTCTTTTGTTCTTCTGCTTTTTTTACCTTTCGGTCATATGTTAAGGGTTTCAGCAGATAATCTTTAGGCTGTACTAAGTCGTCCTGTGTAGCTGTGGACAGTCTGCCAAGAATGTGGTAAGGGGTAAGGAACACAGGCGTAAACACAGGTACAGAGCTGCACGGAACCCCTGAGCGCCAGATGGAACGGTCTGGCAGTGTGGCGATGACTATGACTGTGGAGCAGCGTGTTAGGCAAGCTAGACCAGGAACGGAGTGAGGACCAGGAACACAGGCACAAACACGAACACAGGGCTGCACAGGCTCCCTGAGCGCCTACCACCCCGCCGTAAACAAGGGTCCACAGCAAGCCACTGCTAAGCTTGCTCGTGAGTGCTCCCACTGCAGCCTCCCCCAGCCTCCCCCTCTTGCCTTCTTGCCTACAGCCTGTTTGCCACCCAGCTTGGACGTCTTCACATGACCCGCAGTGGGGAGTGATCAGCGGGGGGCTGGGGCTATTGCTGATGCTGATGGCGAGGCTGGAGGAAGCAGGGAATCAGGGAAGACAAACGGAACAAGCATTGGCATAGCCAATAGGTCTCGCTTTTGGGACCTTATAAGTATTTAGTTATGCAACTGTTGCATGGCTAAACACTTATAAGGTCCTAAAAGCGAGACCTATTGGCTATGCCAATGCTTGTTATGAATTAGGTAAGCTTTCTATTTTCATTGGTTTCACGAGGCACCCCACATGCTTGTTTATTTGATTTAATCAATTGTTGCTCTAAAGCTAAGGAAAATGTCACGTGCATACACCTGTTACTGTTGATTCCTAATAAGTTAGAGTTCTTTTTCTTCTAAGTAGTTATTTTTGCTTTTTTATTTTTGTTAGTTTCTATAATTTATATGTTCATTTTCTTTTTTGATTACCCAGTTTTAGAACACACTGTTGTTTCTTGGATATTGTTTTAAATGTTTGCCACAACGTCCTGATAGATCATAGGTCTAATGATCATACAGTTACCTTGTTAGCAGATTTGGGTCTTACAAACCTGAGAAATTACACATCTTTGCCAGACAACAATCATATTTTATTAAATACCAAGTGGCATATCCATCATTCAAAATGACAGACCGTCAGTGCATCAACATCAACATTTTACTCGGACATCCCTAAGTCATTTATCTTCTAAAGATGTTCTATAAGTGAACCACTTCAATCCTTAGTGTGGCTGCGTGTAAAACAAGACAGAAGCAAACACTGATCCAGCATTTTTTTTAAATCCACAAACTGACAATTGACACCTATAGGCTACCGTGGCGAACATGTATTTTACTCTGTGTTCTGACTGTACAATTCTTTTGCTTCCTTTGACCATTGCCTACCCAGAAAGCACACATGCGTCTGTTCCATGTGAAAATAGCATCCAGTGGCAATGCTGTGGGAAAGGAGGGCCTTATGAATCACGAGACTCTGCCTCTCGAGAGCCATGCTTGCTTCCGATACTGAACATGGACAATAAATTGCATATAACAGGGGGTGCAAAAGCATGTAGGTTAGTGGTGAATGCCTGGATTTGCCTCGCAACAGGAGCGGTGAAGACACTAGCAAAGGAAGCTCACATGCAACAAAGGCTGAGTCAACCTGCTCTTAGCTGTCCCTTCTTCTGCACAAGTTTAAATCTTGCCTCCTGAAAGCACATTTTCGAGCTACCATGCAAGCACAGGGCCCTGGCCTATGTGGATTTTACGCAGTCCGTATTTGCTGGTAGTGGTCAGCGTGACATCAGAGTTCACATAAACAGAGCATTTTTAAAAGACGCTGAAGGAAGACAATAGATTATACTGAATGGTCTCAGAAAAAAACAAGCGGCCGCGATCAAACATCAAAGCGGCCGAAAGTGAAAGTAATCGCGGTAAAGCGCGCGCGCCCGCGCACATGCACTGTAGCCCTAGGCTGGCCTGGTAGCACTTTTTGGAGCCCTCTCAATAAGTCTCGCCAGACCAGCGCATGCGCTGGGTCAGGCGAGACCTAAAAACCGAGTGCGCAGTCGGCAAAGGCAGCCTCGGCTCGCTCGCGGCGCGTCCTCCTCCTACCTGTTAGAATGACTTCGTCACATACATAGTAGGAAAAGTATTAAAACATAGGTTTTTGTACTATGCTTGACGGATGTCACACACCCTTGCACTATTATGCAAGGGTGTGTGCAAAGTGTAAGGGTGGGTGCTTTGGTGCAAGGCAGCCAAACGTGCGCCATCGCAGGAGGGACAGAAAAACAGCACCATCTGGTTTTCTATCTTTCAAGTTTGGTTGCTGTGTCAAAGTTAATAAATCTGCTCCTGAACGTCTTTCAACAAACAGATAAAGATGTAAGTATGGGAGACCTGAACATTTCGCCAATTTCTTCACGGTGTTGAGTATACATTTGCAAAAACATAATGCAGAGAATGGCTTCCATGACTATGCTTGCAGGGAGGTCTGCGCCCCGGGTTTTTTGTAGAAGTTGGTGCTGTGCAGCAACTGCACGGGAGATTGGTCTCCATTTGGGGTACTTCGTAGCCCAATGCATATATAGGCCCCCAATTTTAAGGTACCAGCCACCATTTTTTCTCTGTGACACGGTGGCTGGTACCTAGACAGGATCCCTTTTTTGCGGCAGTAATTTTGTAATAGATTAGTCAGGCTCCCTTAGTGATGGCCGATGTGGAAGATAAAGTGGCCCAGGCGGGGCGGCTGCTCACAGAGGCAGGGCGTCTTGAACTCCTTGCTGGGGGGGGCGGGGGGGAGGGTGCCTATGCTGGTGGTCCGCCTGATGGGGAGGGCAGCCAACGGGGTTACAGCCGCGGGGATGGCTTGTGGGTCTCCGCCCCAGTCCCAAGTGACTTTCTGCCAGGCAGGGAGGTGGGGCCGCCCTCATACTCAGACAGCTGCCCCGGGAAGGTGTGCAGGGTGAGGAAGTGCAGTTAGGGCAAGGAGGTGCAAAGTTGTCTCTTCCACTGCTGCAGCTGCAGTGCAGGGGAGTGGCAGTCACCATGCAGCATTGTGTGAGCCCTTGACTGCACCCAGCAAGGCCTAGTGAGTAGTTACAGTGGGCCGAGCCACTGCGGATATTGGCATCGGCTGTGCGAGAAGAGAGTGAAGAGGGAGGGGCAGGGAGATGTTACCCATTGTGGGTGAAGGGCCGGGGGTCAGTCACATACAGAATACAAAGTTGGCTTCCTCAGCAGGGATTAGCGAGGTCTTGTGCTTTTGCTCGTTGGGTGGGGCCACTGCTGATGCCTGCGGGGGATCCCGTAGAGGGAGGGAGAGGGCGAGGTCAAAGCAGACTACTGCACGCAGAGTGAAGGAGGGCAGCACAAACGGGGGGCAGTTTCGAGGACATGATTAGCGCTATAAGGGATAGTGTGGCAGATAGACAGAAACAGGAACCAATGGACAGTAGGGAAGTATATAAGGAGTGAGTAGCAGAGGAGGCTGAAAAGGAGCTTGCATGGCAGGGTGAGGGGTTGGGCCCACTGCAGGGCAGGGCCTGAAATGTCATAGACTGGGGCAATGACAGCTGGTTGGAACAGGCGACATTGGGCATCAGGGCAGCCTGGGGGAGGGCCCCACGGGGTGGCCGTGGTGGCCCATGGGGAGAGGAGGGTGGGACAGGCCTGCTCCCTCCTGCCACCCCTCGCCATAGGCAAGTGGTGGCTGATTTGGTGTGGAGCAACGGGGAGGAGGACGGGTTGACTGGGGGTGGGAAGGGAGCAGACAAAGCCATGGCAGGGTATATGGAAGACCACTAGCGGGAGTGGGGGACCCCCGGCAGGGAGGGGAAAGGTGGGGCAGAGGGCGAAGGAGGTGTTTGAGCGGGGGACCTCGTTTCCAGCACACCGGACCATGTCTCTGTCTTGCAGGTCAGCAGGATTCTCAGGGGCCAGAATCGGGAGGGCTGGGTGCGGCTTTTCGGCCCGAGGCGAAGAGACAATGTGGCCCGTGCGGCTATCTAGAATGCATCAGGGGATGGCAAGACCATGGCCCAAGAAGGTCTGGGGTGACCTCAGTGGTGCAACGGGCAGAAGGACTGGGGACGTCCTCCTTCACGTCAGCGCATGGGACTAGGTGTCCTGCATCATTGGAGAGATGAGGAGGGCAAGGACGCCCCCCCCCGTTAGGTAGGCGCGCCACTGGTCATGGCAAGCTAATGAACCCATGCCCAGGTGGGAGAACGATTGGGCGCATGCGGAGCTGGCGCAGCTTGAGAACACACTGCTGGACTGCGATGAGGGCAGTTTAGAGGAAGGGGAACTGAAAGATGAGGATGAGGTTCAGATAGAGGTACGAAACTGGTGGCGGGAGGGTGCATTGGGGGGGTCTTCTAACCGATCTGCACACAGTATGTTACAGGACAGAAAGACCTAGCAGACCCAAGGGAGTTGTGACCGGGCATGGAGACAACAGGCGATGGCGAAGTAGCAGGCCCCGAGCAGGCATTGACCTTTGTGCCAGGTTAGATACTTAAATATGGGTCCGAGACACCATGCACAGGTTCTATGGGGGCCGCAGCTCACAAGGAGCAGGGAAGCGGGGATGGCCCACATACAGGTCCCATTGTGGGTCGAGGCCATGGAGTTACAAATAAGCGGGGAGGACCGCCATAGGCTACCCAAAAGGGGAGTTGAGGCGGGGATGCCCTTAACAAGCACGGAGGCCCGCACAAAAATAGTGTCCATTGGGATGGAGGCATGGGAGCCTCAGGACAGAGGGGAGGCCCGCTTGAGGAAAGGGAAATACGTGCAGGACACTAAGGTGGGCACTGGGCACAGGTAACACAGCAGGCCTGCTGGGCGGCAAGAAAAAAGGGGCTTTAGAGCAAGGGGCTATAGCAGGCAAGAAGGATGCCAAAGGGTTAGGACCAGGGGTTGAGGGGGAGACTAAGAGTGATACGCAGGCTGAGCCGGGTGACAAACTGGAGAGTAAAGAGATTAAATTCAAGAAGTTGCCCTACATGGAAATGGCCACGCCATTGGGGGCACACCTTAAGCAAGCAATAAAGGAAAAAATATGAAAGGGGGAGTATGTGGAGATGATGAAGCTCCTCCATAGAGAATTGAGGTCTAAGGAAGCGTCTAAAGAGGAGGAGCTAGAGGAATTGAAGTGACCAAGAGTGCCAATGACGATAGAGAACTGGACCACGGCGCTCCTCATAAATGCGAGTGTATACTGTGAGAAATACCCTGAGAGGTCAGTGGCACTTTTCAAGTATATGGATGTGATAAAGATGGCCCAGCTTAATTACGGGGGCTATGCTTGGATCCAGTATGACGAGAAGTTCAGGGCACGCATGGCAGTGGCAACCACTCAGAAGGAGGAGGCCCCTGATTTAAATATAGGTAGAGACCAACAGGGGAAGAACATGAATTTAATTAAAAGCAAGAGGTTCGGGGGAGGAGCCAAGATGGCGACCGGGACGGCAGCGTAGATTCCCGGCTCCGTGAACCTCCGCATCCCGCACGGATATCCTGCATGAGATCCTCATTCTGCGCTACGAGATCGTGTTCGTAAACGAAAGTGGCAACCGATCGTGTGACTCCGAGGTCTCTGACTGCCGTACAACCGGAGAAATCAGCGGTTGAACTTTGCGGCCCGTGCGGTCCCGAAGCCGGGACCTCGAGTGGACGCCTTGGCCGGGAGGCAGTTGAACAACAGCGGCCTGTGGTGACTGGGTGGAGTCGGTCCACCGGAGTGGAGCTCCCCTCGGCCTGCATTTCGCTGCGGCCGCTCCCCCCTGCTGAACGTTGCGGACTGAGGACATGCCCGGGTGTGCAATTCTTGGATTCCGTGGCGTTTGCCCCTGCCTTTGACGGTGAGCTGCCCGGACGCCGTCCCTGGCTCGCCCTGATCCTTGCGGGCTGCTCCCGGCTTTTCGCGGGAGCTGGTCCGTGGCAGAGACGACTGTTGCCCGTGACCGTGCAACGGCTGAATCTGTGCCTGCCCCAGGATCCCTGTCTTCAGCGACGTGGACCTTGAGGAGTTGTTCCCGGGGTCCTGGCCCCACTACGAGTCGGGCCTTCCCAGCGGCCATTTTGTCGCGATGCAGCCTACCATCCTGTCCGCTGGGACGCAACGAGACTGGGGGTGTGTGACTTTCGGGAGTGTGGCGGAGCGATCGGAGGGAGCTGCTCTGGGATACGGCAACCTCCTGGAGGCCCTTGGTGCCCTTCATTCCTCCTTGGCTCATGGCGCCGGGGTCCTGGAGGGGAAGCTAGATGGTGTGGTAACAGCGTTGGGACAGTGGCGGCATGCTGGTCCACAGGTACACAGTGGCTTTCCACACTGCACACAAGAGGAAGATGTTGCGGCCCCCCCCGCGATTAGTGTACAGCCGGACACTCCGGACAATATGCTGCCGTGTGGTCGGCTAACTGTGGACTTGATTTGTTCCGGAGGTATCGGACCTGAGCGGAAGATGGTGGCCTTGTCCCGTGCACGGTCTCCGGCGGCCCAGGGACAATTCCAGCAACGGGTGTCTCATTTGGCTGATTCAACCTGTCTGGACCTTGTGTGCAGTGCAGATCCTGGGGCGGCACTGGAAAAGACGCCCCTCCATGAAGTGGTCTGTGCGGATGCTCAGAGACTTCCACCCCACCTGTGTGCGGCGCTTCCCGACTGTTTTCGGACACTCCTGTACCTTGGGACATCGGACATGGTGCTGGGTCGAGGGACAGGCATGGGCAGAATCGCAAAAAGCGGTCAAGGCTGAGGCTGATTCTTCGGGGGTGGTTACCTAGTAGACAGGCGGACTCATGGTTGCGCGCTCTCGTAGTTATTTGCATAGTTGGTGTATAATGCTCCCCATTCTCTCCCCCCCCCCCTTTCTTGATATGGTCGACTTGGTGCTGCTAATCGTTTGCTGGGGGGAGACTTCACCGTGCGGGAGGGAGAAGCCGGGGGTATGTTTTTAAGGCCCTCCTCCAGTTTATTATATTCTTTCCGCCCCCCCGTCTGGGGGGGGCTCTTTCTCACTCTCTTTTTCCCTGTCTCTTCTATATTTCGGGTCTAGTTCCAGGGCGACAGGCACACTGCTGGGGGGTGGGGCCATACTCATTCGCAGAGGTGCAGGGTGGGGGGATGGGGGAGGGGACTCTTTAGTCTTTATCTCTTTTTCCATGGCCTCCGTTTTCTTCACTATTTCTTTTTTGCTTTCTTTTTCTGGGATCAGTGCGATACACCACCCTGATTGTGAATCGTTTGCTCTTTATGTGTGCCACAGTTTCCGGGGGGTTCGCTGGGCTTTAGGTACGGGGACCTGTAGGCGCAACTATCTTTGATATTTCTCCTCATCCGTACTTTCCCGCGCCTGCGCCATTGATTTAATGTAGTGCTGCTTATTGTTTACGTCTCTTATCCTTGCCCCTTCTCGCTGTTGGGAAATTGTTTGGCACTTGATCCTATTGTTTTGTCTTATCATAAAATGAAAAACCCTTTCTCTCCTGGTGTCCTACCTGTGCGGCTCATTGGCCGGACTATATTGGATTGAAGACTTTGCTCTCCGAGGTGCCGCCTGTGTTGACATTTGCTATTATTATCCTGGTTACTTAGCGGCCGGCCCCGGGGGGTTGTAGGCCCATACGTGTAAATGATTGAAACATCAATAAAGGTTTTTCAAAAAAAAAAAAAAAAAAAAGCAAGAGGTTCTCTACCTGTTTAACTCAATTTGTGCAAAAAGTGACGAATCATTAAAACATTACCAGTGCATATCTCAGAGTAATAGTAACACCACAATGGTAAAATAAGAATTATGAAAAAAGCCTTTTATTATAATTTAGTACTGTGATGCATTACATTTTTTTATATATAAATTTCCAAACACATCCCACAACACATTCACTCAGACCTCAGGCATACCTTCTAATAAACTCACATTGTCACACGCCTAACAATATCAGACATTCAACCAAATATAATCAATATGTACATAGGACGAAACCCCCCAATGGATCTGAGGTTGCATGTGAGGCCTTACAGAGAATACAGATGTGCCTCAAGGAGAAAAAACATGTCAGGACATCAGAATCAATAACACAATAAGATAATAAACACAAGTACATTTTCATGAATTAATAAACATTCTTAAAGAAACAAATGGGGGGATTTTTCCTATCAAAGCTATTCCACGTATGGAATCCAGAGCCGACACGCGTTTCGGTGTTAGACCCCGGTGTGGGTTTCACCTTCTTCAGGGGGCAAGGTCAGCTAGACAGAAACAGTGGGATGTGCCTTAATAAAAGGCTGGAGCACAATCAGTGAGCTGAAGGTATCGGATGGGATACGAGTCTTCTAGGGTCGGTCATCAGATTCGGTCGAACGGATAAGAGATTCTTCAGCCGGTCCGCAGCGGAAGCAAGTACTGGACAGTGGGGAGCGAAGCAGACACGGCGGGGGCTGCAGCCATGTGGATATGATAACAGGCAAGATAAAAAGTGATGAGCTGCCGGGTTTCAATCTAGATGCGGTTGTTCGTAGTAAAAAGTTCCCTGTATTGCGGCCGGCGGTACCCCTCAATAGAAAGAGGGTGTCTGTGCGGCAGCAGGATAACAATCTGTGTCAAAGGCGGCCCACCCTGTGGTTGATAATGCGACGGGTACTAAGAGTACATGGGAAGTTCCACGGTCGGTTTCGCGGAATGAATGTCAGAAGGACGGCATGATGGCCGGGCCGATAATGAAGCTCCACATGTCATGGCAGTGGACCCGGGCAAACAATGGGGAGAGCAAACAATGGGGATGGCAAAACAAAATGGACCCGGTAAAATTCGGCGTCTGGTTTTAAGGCTAGGGGTCTGCCTAATATTTACAAGCCCTTTCAGGGACGCCCACCTGGGTAAAGGATGGGGGGAACAGGGAAACATCAATCCAGCCAATGTAGGGCCTGTTGAGACTTTAAAAAAGGTCTGTGCATGAGGGAACTTTGTAATTTACGACATGAATGCTTAAAGTGCTCCGGCCCAGAACCTCCGGAACCTCAGATCCATTGGGGGGTTTCGTCCTATGTACATATTAATTATATTTGGTTGAATGTCTGATATTGTTAGGCGTGTGACAATGTGAGTTTATGAGAAGGTATGCCTGAGGTCTGAGTGAATGTGTTGTGGGATGTGTTTGGAAATTTATATATAAAAAAATGTTATGCATCACAGTACTAAATTATAATAAAAGGCTTTTTTCATAATTCTTATTTTACCATTGTGGTGTTACTATTACTCTGAGATATGCACTGGTAATGTTTTAATGATTCGTCACTTTTTGCACAAATTGAGTTAAACAGGTAGAGAACCTCTTGCTTTTAATTAAATTCATGTTCTTCCCCTGTTGGTCTCTACCTATATTTAAATCAGGGGCCTCCTCCTTCTGAGTGGTTGCCACTGCCATGCGTGCCCTGAACTTCTCGTCATACTGGATCCAAGCATAGCCCCCGTAATTAAGCTGGGCCATCTTTATCACATCCATATACTTGAAAAGTGCCACTGACCTCTCAGGGTATTTCTCACAGTATATTGGTTGCCTGCTCTGGGGCGAGCGGGAATGGGTATGCACCCGGTAATGGGCAGCAGCAGGGGACAGCAGTTGGATAGCAGGGGGCCATGCAGGGTTGGGCCGCAGGTTTCCGGACAGGTCGATGGAACACCTTATTGTTTCCCAATTGGAGTTGTACCTAAGAAGGAGCCTGGTCATTTCCGCTAGGAAAGCGTACCAACAAGCATGGTCTGAATTATTGGCAGGGGGGGGCCTTAAGGTGGTCACAGGATTGGGAGAGAGTGGAAGATGTGGTACAATTTATACTCTCTCTCATAGGGAAAGGCCAGTCTAAGGTTATATTAGCGGGCAAATTGGCCTGTATTGCATTTATAGGGAAGCTCTCTTGGGGCTATGCCCCGTCGGCAGGGGAATTGGGGAATAGGATTTTACAGGACTGGGTGAGGGAAATGGGACAATGGATATGCAGGCGAAGACCTCTAACTTTAAATTTTTTGACTGAGGTGTTTCTGTCCCTCATGACTGTTAGAATCCAGATTCTCTGGTTGGCACCGGTAGGTACTTGTACCAAGCAGGGGACCTTTCCTCCAGTCAGGGTAAGGGGTTACACTCTAACAATAAACCCTGCTCACCCTCTAGGTAGCTTGGCGCAAGCAGACAAGGCGTTATCTCAGGCGTAATGGTTAAGCATTTGTGATCACATACAACAATTCAATGACACCCCCACAAATGGACTCCACACTGGATTATCAAAAATATACTTCTTTATGTAAGCAGACTTATCACAAGACCCAATAACTTGTAAAACGGGCCCACAATACTATTTAGATCAAGCGTTCTTGGTTAAAGCTTAGTTCAGGAGGTCTGTGCGCTTCGTGCGCGTCGGCCGGTTCGTGCGGTGATAAGAGGCTGCAAGCGGGGCTCACAAGCGTCGGCAGGCACTCCGGGTGACGCGTGCACCTTACGGTGTGAAGGGGGCACAGTACCTTGGTCTTTGTAGAAGTTCGTCAGGGACGGCGCAGTAAATCCTCAGGGCGCGTGTACGGCGCGATGTCCTTTCAATCGCGGTGCGAGCTCCGGCTCGAAGGGGGCCTCAGTCGCGGTGCTCAGGGGGACGGTGCAGACGTACGGTGCGCTGGCTCTTAGTTGCGGCGTTCGAGCCGTACCTCTGAGGACGGCACCTTTGTTCTCGGCGTGATGCAAAGCCGGTAACACGCTCCGGTGGGGAGCCGCGAACCAACCACTCTAGGAGCCACAGCCTGCCCTCAGCAAGGGTAGGGGGGCACGCAAAGTGGCACGATGCAGAGAGGCAAATCAGGTGTCACAAAGTCCTTCCTTTGCGTTGCGAGCTACGGCTCGGGGGCATTAGTCACGGTGCTTGGGCCGGGCAGGGGGCACAGGCTTATGAAAGTATGCGCCAGGTTGGGAGGCGCACACTTCTCTTGGCGTCAGCTTTACGGGGAAAACGGCGGTTCTCAAAGGAGGTGAAGTCCACTGGTCCTGGGACTTCGTTCAGGGGGCAAGCTCAGCACAAGCCCTTGGAGACCTTAAACAGCACAAGTTGAAGCAAAGTTTATCAGCAATCTTTCTCCTCTCCTTCAGCAGCAAGGCAACCACTGCAGGCCAATCCCCCAGGTTAGGGACAGTACTCCTCCTACAGCTTTCCCGGTTCCTTCTCCTGAGGCAGAGGTTCGTCTTGTAGCCGGATCTGATTTTTTAGGAGCAGGGCTACTTCATTTATACCACATTTCTTTTGTTCTCCCAGGCCAGGGGGCCCTTGCCTAGTTCAGTCCAGTTCTGGAGCACTTTGTTTACGCGATGCAGGCTTCTTCATTCAGGGTGCAGTTCAGAGTCATCAGACGCTCCACAGGGGGCGGAGCCGGCATTGTGGTGGCAGAGCACAGTCCTATTCAGAGCTCAGGTGCGCTCCTCCCACCCATCTACCTGTCAATCGCCCTATTCTCCACCAGGCTACCTAGCCCTGCCCATCTGGGTTTCCCCAGCCCTGTCACTCACGCAAGCCAGACAGCAGATACACATTGCGCAGAGGTGGGCTGAAATGGTTAGGCAAGCAAAGGCCAGCTTTCTAAAAGCACAGTATAGTTAACAAGGGGACCCGATAAGGTGGCTTCGGACCTCGGGTGATTACTTATTACAAAGAACAAAGGTCCTTAGCTTAAGGTAGATAAAAATAGTATTTCGACATAGGCTGCAATGAGAACTATGGATAGTTTTCCAATGTCCAGCCGGACAAAGGAGCGTTTATTTAGAATAAATGTCATAAGAAATAAACAAATTGAAAACAAGGAAGAAGAATGAGGAAAGGGCACAATCCTGTGTCGAGTTTTGAAAGAGGGAAGGTAAAGAAATACATAGAAAAAATATTATATCAGGCAGAAACTTTGGAGCAAATGGTGGCTTAAAGTATAATACAATTTTCGAAAAGCTCAAAACCACAGTGGCCACAATGAAGTTTACACAATGGGTACATAGCGGTACTGTTTAGAAAGTCGACGTTTCGACGTTTCGACTGTTGGTATAAAAATCTTTCTGAAGGTATGGGTAATTGGATTCTGCAGTGTAAGATTTTATATCTTTCTTAATTTTATTGGCCTTCTTATTCTGCTCGATTCTGTGAAAATCTGCAACCGTTTTGTCAATCTGTTCTAACAATTTCTTCCCCTCAGATGTTAGGATCATAGGATGTAACAATCTTAACAGCCCATTCTGGCCTATGAGAACAGGGTAGCCTTACAATAGTGAAAAACGAAAATGGCTGTAATTCACTATTAGGACATGCCATACACATCAGGGCTTGTCCTACCTTATGCTTACAATGCACCCTGCCCTGGGGCCTACCATAGGGGTGACTAATATGAAGTTAAGGGAAAGTTTGGGACCAAGACCACTGGGCTGGCCCAAGGACTGCTGGAGGACTCAATTACCCCGAGGGCAAACATCTTGGAGACCTCCACCTTGATGCAGGCTCTCACCCTGTCAGTCACCCTGTAGGCCTTGTGCCTCATGGGGGTACTATCCCCAGTGTCCACATCATGGACGCACCAATCAGTGACACCGGGAACCAGGGAAAACAGATCAGAAAATTGCCCCAGCAATTGGCGACAATCATTCTGTTGCTCAGGGGTCAGGGCGGAAGAGAGGATGACACCATCCACTGACCCATCTTGCTCCTGGACCGACAGGAGGTCAGGAAGAGGCTCGGTCTCCTCTTCCATCCCAGCATCGGTTGCCAGGAGCATGCCCACTTGGGACCTCTCCAAGTGGGGCTTGAGGCGGTTGACATGAAGGACCCTTAAGGGGTTCCTTGGAGACCGCAAGTCCACCAAATAGGTAACAGGACTCTTGCGCTCCACCACCTCAAAGGGACCGGTCCACTTATCCTGGAGCGCACATGGCTCCACGGGGGCCAAGACCCATACCTTTTGTCCAGGCTGAAGCTCTACCAGAGTGGCATTCTGGTCGTACCACCGCTTCATCTCCTCCTGGCTGGCTTCCAGATTTGCCTCAGCAAGTTGCCTGAATCGCCTAGTCTGATTCCTGAAGGCCAGCATGTAACTATATACATTCTGGGGAGGTTTCCTGGGAGATTGCTCCCAGCCTTCCTTGACCAGACTTAGAGGTCCTCGCACTGGGTGGCCGTACAGGAGCTCAAAGGGGCTGAACCCTAGAGACTTCTGTGGCACCTCACGGTAAGCAAAGAGAAGGCATGGTAAGAGGACGCCCCACTTACGCCTCATGGGTCCTTCTAGGCCCATTATCATGCCTTTGAGGGTTCGGTTGAATCTCTCAACCAACCCGTTTCCTTGGGGTGGTAAGGTGTGGTGAACTTGTAGGTTACACCACACTCTTGCCAAAGAGATTTCATGTATTTGGACATGAAATTGGTACCCCGGTCAGACACCACCTCTAGAGGGTATCCCACTCTGGAGAAAATTCCCATCAGTGCACGTCCCACCACGGGGGCCGTCACTGTCCTCAGAGGGATGGCTTCCGGGTACCGGGTGGCATGGTCCACCAGGACCAGGATGAACCTATTGCCCATCGCTGTCCTGGGGTCCAGTGGCCCTACAATGTCAATCCCCACTCGCTGGAATGGGGTACCGACCACAGGGAATGGTTGGAGTGGAGCCTTCTGCTTCCTTCCACTCTTCCCACTTGCCTGGCAAGTCTGGCATGTCCTGCAGTGGGTGTCTGAACTCCTGCGCATTTGAGGCCAATAAAAGTGGGTGACAAGCCTTTCAAAGGTCTTGTCCTGCCCCAAATGCCCTGCCAATGGCACATTGTGAGCCAACCCCAGTAGGAAGGCTCTGAAGTCCTGGGGTACCACCAGCGCACGGGCTGACCCAGGCTCAGCAACCTTAGGCTCTGTATACAGGAGGTCGTTCTCCCAGTAAATGAAATGTGACCCAGACTGATCACCTGCGGCCTGGTCTGCAGCCTGCTGCCGCATACCCACGAGAGAAGGGCATTCTTTCTGCGCCTTACAAAAGTCTTCCCTGGAGGGACCCTCTTCCTGCTGCCAATGGGTCAGCTCAGGCAGGTCTCCCAGTTCAGCTATCTGTTCCCCTGTAGGTTCCAGGGCATCCCCCGCAAGGTCTGCTTCCTTCTGAACCGTGGGAACTTTAGGGGCCGGTTTCCCGCGCCTCCTGCTCCTTCTCTCTAAGGCCGGTCCCTGGGCCTCCCTCCTAGGCTCCAGGACCTCTTGAGCACCTCTACTTGCTGCCATGGACCGTTTGGTGACACACGCCCAATCCGGCATACCCAACATCTCCAGGTGAGCACTCTGCTCCACCTTAGCCCAAGGTGAGCTCTCCAAATCGTTCCCTAACAGACAGTCTACAGGCATGGCGGGCCTCACAGCTACCTGAAGAGTACCAGAGACCCCCCAACACAAAGGGAACCTGAGCCACCTTGCAGTGACTCTCTGTGTTGTCAGTGGCAACAACTGGATAGAATGCTCCTGGGACAACCTGCTCTTGAGACACCAGGTGACACTTGACAGCTGTCACACTGGCTCCTGTATCTCTCAGAGCTTCCACCCTATGGCCATTTATGGTCACCCACTGCCTGTACATCTTAGTGTTATCAGGTAGCTGGGTTTGGGGGACCACTTCACAGTCTCCTAATGAGACAAGGGACATCTCTGTGGGACCCCACCCACCTTGGACACCCATCTCCGCCCCCAAGGCTACACTAGTCACCTGCCGGGGTGGAGCACCAGTGGGTGCTGGTTTACCAAACAAAGGACATTTTAAATCAGAGGCATAATGCCCTATGTTACCACACTAATAACATTTGATGGGCCCCTTCTGAACAGGAGGACCTGTCGGGCCCCGGTCGGTTTCTGGGGTGGGGGAGGCTGAGAACCTTTCCCTTGGTTCCCTTGGGGATTACTTTGGGGCCTTTTTGGGAACTCCCTCTGGTTACTCCTGTCCCCCCCACTCTTCTGCTGGGGACCCTGCCCACCTTTGGCGGAATCTCCCACGTGACCCTTGTGGACCCTGGTACTGATCCAGCGGTCCGCCTCCTCAGCAAGCTTCCTAGGGTTAGTCAGCTTACTATCAATCAGGTGTTGGCGTAGCTCAGGAAAACAATTACTGGACAAGTGCTCCCAAGCCATTAAATCAAGAAGCCCTTGAAAATCATCAACCTTGCTACCCTTCACCCAACCATCCAGTGCTCTGCAAAAAAAAGTCACATACTCCACATACGTACTGTTAGGAATCTTAGTGCAACCCCTGAACCTTTGTCTATACAACTCAGGGGTCAACCCATACCTAGACATCAATGCTGCCTTCATATGGGGATAAGAATTATAAACATCTGAAGGTAAGTCTAGCAGTGTGTCCCGCCCCTCACTAAGGAACCGTCCCCACAACCCCACTCCCCAATCTTTCTCAGGGACCCGGTGGGAAGACATGGCTACCTCATAGGCCTTGAACCACTGCCCTATGTCATCATTCTTAAAAAATTCCTTAACCACATCCTTGGGTATGTACACCCTTGATTCTGCCTGCACTGACGGTGTGCTGCCACCAGAGGGAGTGGACTCTAAACTTTTAGCTTTCAGATCCAATTCCCTCAACTTCATTTCATGCTCCATTTGGATTCTTCTCTCTTCCAGAGCCAGCTTTTTGCTTTCTAGCTCCAGTTGCCCACTCAATTTAAGTTTTGCCATCTCCATTTCATGCATCCTGGTTTCTTTCCTGTCTGCCAATTCTCCTGGCGACAGATCTCTTCCAAAACTTCAGACGCTTTCTGCTGGTTCAACAACTACCACATCTCCAGGTGCCCTTGACTCAATCCAGGCCCTCAGCGCCTTGAGTAGATCTGCCTTGAGCTTACATCCAACAGTGGGGACTTTGAACTTTTTACAGAAGCCCTTCAGCTAGGCCTTGGTGTAGCTCTCTAGTCTCTACTCTTCCCAGTCAACATCCTCAATTTCAGAGACGACAGATGCTGCTCTCTCCACAATGACTGAATCAGGCATGGTTTCTTCCAACAATGGTGATTTCCAGCAAAACGAAAATTAAAAAGTATGTGACTACGTTATGGGTCTGAATTCACTCTGTGGCGTCTCAAAAAACTGCTGTACATAAATCACAAATGCAAATTCAGAATCCTCACCGCTGACCACCAATGTTAGAATCCAGATTCTCTGGTTGGCACCGGTAGGTACTTGTACCAAGCAGGGGACCTTTCCTCCAGTCAGGGTAAGGGGTTACACTCTAACAATAACCCCTGCTCACCCTCTAGGTAGCTTGGTGCGAGCAGACAAGGCGTTATCTCAGGCGTAATGGTTAAGCATTTGTGATCACATACAACAATTCAATGACACCCCCACAAATGGACTCCACACTGGGTTATCAAAAATATACTTCTTTATGTAAGCAGACTTATCACAAGACCCAATAACGTGGAAAACGGGCCCACAATACTATTTAGATCAAGCGTACTTGGTTAAAGCTTAGTTCAGGAGGTCTGTGCGCTTCGTGCGCGTCGGCCGGTTCGTGCGGTGATAAGAGGCTGCGAGCGGGGCTCACAAGCGTCGGCAGACACTCCGGGTGACGCGTGCACCTTACGGTGTGAAGGGGGCACAGTACCTTGGTCTTTGTAGAAGTTCGTCAGGGACGGCGCAGTAAATCCTCAGCGCGCATGTACGGCGCGATGTCCTTTCAATCGCGGTGCGAGCTCCGGCTCGAAGGGGGCCTCAGTCGCGGTGCTCAGGGGGACGGTGCAGACGTACAGTGCGCTGGCTCTTAGTTGCGGCATTCGAGCTGTACCTCTGAGAACGGCGCCTTTGTTCTCGGCGTGATGCGAAGCCGGTAACACGCTCCGGTGGGGAGCCGCGAACCAACCACTCTAGGGGCCACAGCCTGCCCTCAGCAAGGGTAGGGGGGCACGCAAAGTGGCACGATGCAGAGAGGCAAATCAGGTGTCACGAAGTCCTTCCTTTGCGTTGCGAGCTACGGCTCGTGGGCCTTAGTCACGGTGCTTTGGCCGGGCAGGGGGCACAGGCTTGCGAAAGTATGCACCGGGTTGGGAGGCGCACACTTCTCTCGGCGTCAGCTTCACCGGGAGAACGGCGGTTCTCAAAGGAGGTGAAGTCCACTGGTCCTGGGACTTCGTTCAGGGGCAAGCTCAGCACAAGCCCTTGGAGACCTTAAACAGCACAAGTTATTATTATTATTATTATTAGGTAGGTTTTATAAAGCGCGTAGTCACCCGTAAGTATCCCAGCGCTAAGATCCGGATAGACCAGAGGAAGCAGGCACAAGCGGGAAAAGATGGAGAGAAAATCAGGGAAACAGGTGAGTTTTTAGCTGCTTCCTGAATCTGAGATAATCTGGTTCTGTCCTAAGGTCACGGGGGAGGGAGTTCCAGAGGCATGCTGTGTTGACAGAGAAGCGCCGTCCACCAGTACGGACCCTCTTCACTCTAGGGATAGTGATGAGGTGTTCATGGTCGGACCGAAGGGATCTCGAAGCTTTATAAGGCCTGATGAATGTCTTTAGGATAGGGGGGCCTTTGTCCTGTAAGAGTTTGTGTGCCAGGCAGAGAGCTTTAAACTTAATACGCTCTCTCACTGGGAGCCAGTGGAGAAGTTTCAGGGCTGGTTTGGCCGAGGATCTAGCCGGGGTATTGGTGAGGATGCGGGCTGCCGCGTTCTGGATCATCTGTAGTTTATTAAGGGTAACCTCGGGAGCGCCAAGAAAGATGGTATTGCTGTAATCCAGCCTAGATAAAATGAGGCCTTGGATTAACAGTTTCTGGGAGACAGGGGGAAGTAAGGGCAAAATCTTCCTGGTGGATTTAAGGAGCCCGAAACATGTCCCAGCGTTTTTTTTGGCTTGAGTCTTAAAAGACAAGTTGAAGCAAAGTTTATCAGCAATCTTTCTCCTCTCCTTCAGCAGCAAGGCAACCACTGCAGGCCAATCCCCAGGTTAGGGACAGTACTCCTCCTACAGCTTTCCCGGTTCCTTCTCCTCAGACAGAGGTTCGTCTTGTATCAGGATCTGATTTCTTAGGAGCAGGGCTCCTTCATTTATATCACATTTCTTTTGTTCTCCCAGGCCAGGGGGGCCCTTGCCTAGTTCAGTCCAGTTCTGGAGCACTTTGTTTACGCGATGCAGGCTTCTTCATTCAGGGTGCAGAGCAGAGTCATCAGACACTCCACAGGGGGCGGAGCCGGCATTGTGGTGGCAGAGCACAGTCCTATTCAGAGCCCAGGTGCGCTCCTCCCACCCATCTACCTGCCAATCGTCCTATTCTCCACCAGGCTACCTAGCCCTGCCCATCTGGGTTTCCCCAGCCCTGTCACTCACGCAAGCCAGACAGCAGATACACATCGCGCAGAGGCGGGCTGAAATGGTTAGGCAAGCAAAGGCCAGCTTTCTGGCTTACAATGTTTTTCATCTAACAAGTGGTGGTTTGCATCCTGGGACTGATATGTAAATATCAGCAATCTTACGTACAGCTTTCTAAAAGCGGCATTTGCAAACGCGGAATATTAAAATAAACCTTACTAAAAGGTGTACCTTATTATTCTGAGTTCAGGCATACTAAACTCGATCTTCTACCATGTTCCCTGGGCCTGTTAACATCATAGGATGTAACAACCTTAACAGCCCATTCTGGCCTATGAGAACAGGGTAGCCTTACAATAGTGAAAAACGAAAATGGCTGTAATTCACTATTAGGACATGCCACACACATCAGGGCTTGTCCTACCTTATGCTTACAATGCACCCTGCTCTGGGGCCTACCATAGGGCTGACTAATATGAAGCTACGGGAAGGTTTTAGGGACTGGCAAGTGTGGGCACTTGCCCAGTCAGCATGTCAGTACCAGACTGCACGCAGGTTCTGCAATGGCAGACCTTAGATACATTTTACCAGGCCGTTTCTGTGGGTGGCACAACCAGTGCTGCGAGCCCACCAGCGGTATTTGTATTTACATGCACTGGCACTCCTGGTGCACTTGACTGGGGTCTGATAGTAAACATAATAAGCCAATCATGGAATCCAACCAACATATACATTTTACATAGGGAGCACTTGCACTGTGGCACTGGTTGGCAGTGGCACAGTGCTCTGAGCGGCCAACACCATAAAAACACATGAGGCACAGCGACCAAAAGTGGAAGGGAGACTCACGCCAAGGTGCCAGGTCTAACAATGACGGTATGCGACGGAAAGAGGAGATGGTGCTTTTTGCAACCCTCATGTCATGCATATGTTCTTCGAGGCCTTCAGGGTACCGGAACTGCTGAAGGGAAAAGGGAGTAGGGGTCTGCAGTGGGAGGAGGCTCATTGTCGGGAAGGCGGTGTGCAGGTTTTGCTGTATAAGCCCAAGACCAACCAAAGGAAGGAAGGCAGTGTTGTTTTCCTGACAAGTTACCCAGTAAGAAGCACCTGCCCTGTGCTTTAGGCCACGGCCATACAGCTCCAGGGGGCCATAATAGGCAAGGTGTTTAAACATGAGGATGGTAAGCCTGTGACTTCCTTTCAGCTGCTAGCAGTCTTGCGCGCGAGCTTGAGGGTAAGAGGCGTGGACCAGTCCAGGTTTGGGACACGCTCGTTTAGGATAGGGGCAGAGACGGGGTTGGAACCAAAGACATATTATGGAGCTGGGCAGAGGTCATCAAGATGCTTTCGCAGATATGTCAAGGGGGAGGGTAATGGGGGAGAATAGGTTGCAGTTTGTCATCTTTGTTTCTGTTACAGGTTCTGTCCCAGGACCACAGGAGGCAGGGATAAACATCTGGATAGTTGGGCACTCCTTTGTGAAGTGAGCGGAGCGCCAAGCCAGAGACAGCTCCATGGCAGGAGTTTGAGTTTTGATAAATCACTGTATGCTATTACTTGGGTAGAGAAGGGGGGAATGAGGTGGAAGGAACTCATCTCCTGTTTAAATAGGCTGTTGGTGGGCGGTAAATGTCCGGACGTGTTGATTATTCATTTGGGGGAAAACTACCTGGTTGTACAGAAGGGTTTGGCACTCATTAAAGCCATGAAGGGGGACCTGAGAGACATACGTAGGTCATGGGCCGGATGCCACACGTTGAGGACTGAATTCATCTCTAGGAGATCTTAGCACGTGGAAAACAGGCCCACGGCTTAGATAAGGCGGGGAGGAAGTTAAAGAGATGTGGATATTCTGCAGGAACACAGGGATTGACATGATAGAGCATTCGGATCTCCGATATGAGCATGTGGAATTTTTAGAGATGACGTGGTGCATGTCTCATTGATATGCATGGAATTATATCTACTGCAGGTGAAGATGGCTCTTGCCAAAGTGCTAGGCACATCGTGAAAGGAGACATTTCCAGTTATATTCTAGGGGAATTAGGGGAGGGGGTGGGAGGCAGAGAAAGGTGAGGGGGGAGGGAGAGGAGCAGGGTTATTGGGTAGCTCCCTCCCCCTTCCCCTTCCTCTGGGTGATGGTGGGCTGAGAAGTTGCCATGATTTACCACAGTTTATTTTTTGACAGAGGCAGTTCACGCCTGGACAACATAGGAAATTCAAGGTTAGGTAGGAAGTTCAATGGGGTTCAAAGGGTAATTGAGGTAGAAAAACGAAAGGGATTTTAGAGGTCCCAGTTACAGGTAATCAGCTCTGATGCAAGTATTTTATTGAGAAATCAAGATTGTTAGGGAGGGGTATGTTATGGGTGGGGGTAGCTTACCATAGGTAATTAAAGATGTATAGTGAGATCATGGTTCAGTAAGGCAAAGGCCCAGGTTATGTCGTAATGTGCACCTATTTCAATAAAGCGACCTTTTTCACACACAAACCCGGTGTCTATGGTCTGTGCTGCTCCCCTCTTCCCCAATGCCCCTCATAACTAGGCCACTTAACGCCCAATGATCAATATGTTTTCACTCCCGCAGTGATTGATACATTATGTCTTCAATAACAGCCCAAATAAACATTGTACTGGTCTAGCAAATAGAAGACACCACTGTAATTTGCCGCGCGTGCGGCGTGCTTTATCGCATGTAGGGTGACCAACCGTCCGTAAATTTCACGGACAGTCCGTAATTTCGGCCGTCTGTCCGTTGTCTGTGAAGGATTCTTTAACGGACGCCATTTGTCCGTAATTTTAACCGGCACCGGTCGCACCACCCAAAAGCCGGCACAGCTTCCACCCACCTCCCTGCTTGACTCCGATGCTGTTGAGGTCGTGTGTAACAGACGCCGATGCAGTACCAAAGCTCAGACCCCCAGCAGCATTGGAGAGGCACAGCGGGATGGCAACCCTCACACCTTCAGCCCTTGATGAGCTGTTAAGAGGTGCTTGAAGGTGACTGAGAGGGAGGGGCTGCAGCTTCAGGAGCAGGGGCATCTATTCAGATGCAAACAGCCCTGAATGCGTCATGTCTCTGCAATTTAGAGGGGCCTCACACATTCCCTTCCTGCCCAGGGCCCCAAACATCATAGAACCGGCCCTGATTACACCGAGGCAGCACGTGGTTCTCTTCACAGAGCTTAATTACTGTCACCAAATTGTAAGCAAACCTCTGTTCTGCAAACATACAGGCTATAATGTAATAAAATAAAGAAATGGCACAATCGCACCCACACTGATTAACAAAGTATGCAGGACAATCAGTTAAATCAGTTCTCTTGGAGTATCTCCTTTAAGTACTGTACATCACAGTGGGGGATGGCAAAACTAACATTTTGGAAAGAGAGCCTGTCCTCTCGTTGTCTTGTCCAGGAGGAGGTGAGGAGCCCTACCCCACCCTGGAGGGGCCAAGATACTTGAATACTGCATGCCCACCCCTGTGCCCACCCTGGTGGATCCTGTTCCCCCTCTTGTGATGGCTCCTGCTCCCCCCCCCCCCAGTGATGGCTCCTCCCCCCCTTACCCCCCTGCCTGTGATGGCTCCTGTCCCCACCGTTGTGGATCCTGTCTCCCTCCTGGGTGGCTTCTGCCCCAGTCCTGGAATGGCTCCTGCAGCGAGGGTGAAGTTCTTGATGGGCCTCTTCTCATAAAGGCTCAGCTCACAATTAATATGAAAAGGTGGGCGAGTGAGAAAGTGGAGGGATGGGTGGATGGCTGGATGAATTAGTGAAAGGGTGAAGGGACGAATGAAAGATTGAATAGATGGAGAATGAGAGAGGATGGATGGATGGATTGATGAGTGAGTGGAAGGATGGATGAGAGAAAAGGTAAATAGCTGGATGTATGGGTGGAAGGGTAGCTGGATGGGTAAAAGGGTGGATGGATGAGTGAAAGGATGGATGAGTGAAAGGATGGATGAGTGAAAAGGTGGGTGATGAGTGTGGGTGGGTGGGTGGATGGATGAATGAATGAAATGATGGATGGATTGATGAATTGATAAGTGCAAGGGTGAATGGATGGACGGATGAGTGAAAGGGTGGATGTAAGGATGGATGAGTGAGTAAAAGGGTGGGTAGATGGACAAAAGGATGTATAGATGAGTGAAGGAGTGAAAGGATAGATGGATGAGAGAAAGGATGGATGAGTGATAGGGTCAATGGATGGATTCATAAGTGGATGAGTAGATGGATGGGTGGGTGGATGGATGGAAGGAAGGATGGCTAAGTGAAAGGGTCGATGGAGAGAGAAAGGGAGGATGGATGGATGACTGAAAGGGTGGATGGGTGGAAGGATGAGTGACTGGGTGGATAGATGAGTAAGTGAAAGGATGGCTGGATGGGTGAAAGGGTAAATGGCTGGATGGATGAGTGAATGGATGGATGGGTAGAAGAGTGGATGGATGAGTGTACAGATGGATAGGGTAAAAGGGTGGATGGATGATGGATGGATGAGTGAAAGGATGGATGAAGGGATGGATGAGTGAATTGATAGATAGGATACATGATGGCTAGGTTTGCAAATGGTTGAATATGTGGGCTTACTTATATACTATTGCACGACCTCCTCTGATGTGTCTGTAAAACGTATCTATTGTCCTGAAGTTTTGTCCTGAATTTTGACCTCCTGTCCTGAATTTGTGTCCTGAATTTTGACCCTTTGTCCTGAATTTTTACACTCACTGTCCTGAATTTGCACCAATGCCAGTTGGTCACCCTAATCGCATGTCCAGCAGCAGTGGGCAAAGGGGGCCCCAGAGTTAACTGAATCGTCGCTCTCTGCAAGGGCATAGAAAACACTAGTAGATTTCAACTGTACTGCCTGAAATTAAAGCACGCTCACTGGGATACTCCCACAGTAGAGTCTGCACTCTGTCCTCTGTGAGCAATGCACTACCACTCCCTAACAGCCGGGACAGCTCTCCTTCTCACTACAGACCCCGCCCCTCCAGTGCATCCAGATTGGAGGGCACCCCAAGTTGCCGAAGTTATCCTTTCCTGAAGTCTGCTTTATTAAAGTATTTCACCCTAAAATGCAGCCTCTTCTAGAGCTATGAGATGTTCAATCTCAGTCACCGCTCTAGCAGGCCGCCCCCTGAATGCTTTTCCGGTAGGCCCTGCCCCTTGGGTGCTCAGATGTCTGGAAGCCCCGCCCTCACCGGCGCTCCCAGGCTTCCTAGCCCCGCCCTCTCTGGAGCTTCATGCAACTGACGTCACCAGCGTCTCTCTGGACTCTGGTGGGAGCCGGACGGAAGGGACCTGAGACCGGCCGCGGCTGCACGGACGGGAAGTAGCAGGGGACACAGCCACACGGACGCCCCCACCCTCACTACAGTAAGGAGCCGCTGTCAGATGAGTTCGGGCAGAGAGTTCACTAAAGTGACGTACCGGGACAGGGTTTTTAAACTGGAGTACTAGGAAGAGGGAGGCGAGTGTGTGTACAGCGCTACAGGGAGCAACATATACTCGGAGAGTATACACAGGGGCAGCGGGCACTGAAGAGCTAGGACAGCGGGCACTGTCCCATGGGGTGAGGGACGGTCATCGGTACGGGACAGTGACGAACAGGCTACCACCACCATACAGGGGTCAGTGACGTGTTTGCCCCAGTGGACAATGTGTTACTGGGCCTGTGCCCACAGAAGGTAGTTATTTGGTTCACTGAACAGTAGGCTCTATGGACAAAGTGCACTACCGGTGAATACAAGAGACAGAGTGTAGAGTGCAAAGAAGCGGTGGGGGCTTCTAGGACAGGTGCATTTAATATAGGGAACCATGCTAGAGGGGCAGGCAGCACAGACGGAAAGATGTCGTATTTGGAATGGATTAATGGGGCAGTAGGCACCGCAGGCGAAGAGCAGATGTACATCAATAGCAAAGGGGAGCAGGGGATGTGCTGGGCAACAGGTGCGGTGAAGTAGATGCAAGAAGAGTAGTTGCAGAGTAGATGGTGCTCAGTCGATGAGAGCAAAGGCTGCAGTTGCAGCGGTCTGTGTCTAAGCTGTCACAAGGGTGTTTGCCCCACTTCCTTGTGGCGCTACTTTTAGCTCCGACCAGGGCTTTCACTTATTTTATTTATTTACGTATACGTTTTTATATAGCTCGTACTTTACCCGAAGCTGTCAGATTGCTTTACAATAGAACCAGTTACCTTACATAACGACTTCAGAGTATATGTACATATACGAAACAGATAAATGCGTCTAAACACAAAACGAAAACGTTATAATGGGGTGTGTCTAACTTTGGCTCAGAAACGTTATATTTTCAATATTAGGTTGCGTCTTGTACAGGAGGGAAGCTAACAAGGTCAGGCCCACACGGTGCCTGAAATGGAAAAATATAAGTGCAGGTACTCTGTACCAGAGTACCTGCTTGTTTCAGAAAAGTGCCAGCACTCTCCAGTTAAAAGTATTACATCTATCTTGAGAAGTTCAGGTACTCACCCTCTCAAAATAAAAAAAGTGACTCCCTACCGGACAGTACTAGCCCATTTAGAGCACTGGGCCCACTCTTTCCTCGAGAGGGTGCTGCTGTGTGGGCATCAAATTGTGCTCTGTGACTCTGGTCCTAGCAGTAAGCATTGCACTTATAGTGCATTGATCAGTGAAAGGATTCTGTCCTGCAGAAGATACAACATTCTGCTCTACAGGGTGACCAGGGAAAGAGGCACTACTGTACTGCGCTCTTCACTTGATGTCCCAATATTTGCACTGAATCTCCCAGTGCCCTCCCCAACCCAGCCTTGTAAATCCCCCTTTCCTTAGGAACTTGCCGTACTTGGGTATCTCTTTAGTCCACTATATTCCTTGCAGTTACGTATGTTTTAGGTTCTCTTGTAATTTCACCTGTTACTATGAACCTCCCCCTCCATGTGGTCGATGTACAGTCATTTATTTCCAAGTTCCTTATTGAATATTTTACCAGGGATATATGACTCCTAAAGATGTCCCTTCCGAGGCTCCTGTTATCTGTTGGCTGACAAAAGCCGATCTCTCAGTTCATCCATTCCTTAAACTTCTCAGGAAGCATGGGTATTTTTTGGGGGGGGGCGGGGGGGGTCGGGTGAGAGTCCCTTTCCTTGTGGTTATTTATTGTTGAAACTATGTAAAGGATATGTGTTCAAGGATTTGTATACGTTGGACAGTATGTACAGAATATGTGTGCTTTAATGCCCAAAGCTCGTCTCTGGAAATATTCTCATGTGCTCTCTACTGGGCACTCACAAAGTTGGGTATTGTTATCACCACTGCCAGTTGCCAGACAAGTCATTTCTTTGGTTACTCAAGTTTCTAGGTTGAAATGTGTCATCAAAGACGTTTCATGTTGTGTCTAGTAATGGGGCCTTGGTATTGATCAATACGCGCACTGATCAGAGTTATTCTGTTGGGTAATTCTGATTAAGATCAATACTACGTGGTGTCATAGAGTATCTTCTTGAAGACAACACCGAGCATCCCCTCTAACAAGAAGTGATAAAAACAGATTTTAAAATGTGACATCATAAAACGTGAAACCAGCAGCCATGATGTAATGGTGGCAAACCTTTCAGAGGTTCACATGATTGCATTGCAGATTCCGGATTCTTAATGCAAGTACAGGGCAGTGCAGATTCATCTTTAGCTCTGGAGAGCCTCGTTTTAAATTTCTAACTCAAGCTAAGTTTTCAGCTACTTAACATGAACAGTTTGGCATTATGCATTTTATTTTTAATGCTGTTAAATGTGGGGAAAGCCAAGTTGCTCAAATGTAGCAGGTGTCATTGTGGCGAAGTGTTGCAACATGAATGTTAAGCAGACCATATAATTTTCAGTGCTTTCTGATGATCGTAACCGAGTACAAAGGTGACGCTTTAGTTACGGACGCTTCTTCGCTTAGGTAACTTTATGAGGGTGCAGGATGAGTGCTTTTATTGTGGCGCCCATGAGGGACAGATTGCAGACATGGCATAAGTTGGAGCTCATTGATCAGAATACATCTCAGCGTATTACAGATCTATATTAAAAAATAATTGTATTGATAATTAGGACATGGCATGTAGCGCACATCCTGTTTTTTTACTTTTTTACACTTGGAATATCTATAGAACTTGAACATTAATGTTACTTAATTCTTGTGGTTACAGAAATGTATTATTTTGCCACCATATTCAAGACCGTGGCATGACATTGCTAACAGTGAAGTTAGCCCCTACGAAGCATAATGTTTTGAAAACCACCTACCTTTACCGCGTTAATGTTTCATTTGAGGGGTGGGGGGCTTGACAAATCTACATAACCTTTGGTCTGTTGGGTTCCATGTCACCTTCATCTTATCACAGCCACACTGAGCATCATCATTCTTTGTTTTTGTAGTGGAATTCCCCATTCCCTGCTTGCAGAATTGATATACTGTACAGTGGAATAGAAGCTAATAAGGATTGACTGTGAGGGGTAAGCTAAACCGAACAAATATGTCTTTCGTGGAGCCTTGAAGTGGGTGAGACTTGGAGTGCAGTTAACATGAGGTAGGATCAAGTTCCATAGTACCACTTGCATAGTTGAAAAAGCATGACTACCACATGCAGAGTCTAAGACCCTTGCATAAGTTGGAGGCATAATTCTGTACTCGTCTAAAGATGTAGTTATGGGGTTGCTAGCATGCCATTTGAGGCTGAAAATACAAAATGCTCCAACTATGCAAAGCTTTTGTGGGTCGCTATTTGCAACTTGAATGTAACACAGAATGGCACCAATAATTGTTCCAGGAACCCCAAATAAGGGGTATATGCATGAAGTGAGCGGGACCAAACAGCATTCAGTCAGTCAATGTTCCGCATTGCTTGGAGCTTCTTTGGCAAGCACTAGAGTACAGTAAACTTTCAAGACATTCATACACACAGGTTCTGGTGAAAGTCCTGACAAATGATTACGGGTAAGAGTTGACAGAATTTAACACAAGCTTTTGAGAGTTCTGTTAGAGTAAATCCCATTCCTGGGGCCTCCACATACATGGTTATACATGTAATAATCCCATTTGAAGAGGATGCCAATGATAAATCTGTATTTTTTGTAAATCCATATTTGTAAAGCGCGAACTACTCGCCTTTACGGGTCTCAAGGCACTGGGGGCTGTCGTGGAAATTAAGTGAGCTATTGCCCAGAGTCACTTGGTGCTGAGCTGCTGCCGGGGATCGAACCGTGAACCCTGTGCTCCAAAGTCAGCTGCCCTGACCGCTGCACCACACCTCTCCACAATGATGCACTCCTGTGTCATGGGAACTGGCTGCATACCATTAATAAATAACTGTTTCAGGATGTTTGGATCTTGAATGATTAGAGTTGCCCACTTTCTTAAAGATTTCCACTGGAGAGCTTTTTCAGTTGTAACTTGTCAGGGAGACACATTTCATATATATGAAAAACATATTTCTGTGCATCTTTTGGTTGAGTCTTCTCAGGCAATGATATCAATTCTCCATCTTATGCCGCACTCGTTCCATGTGACTTTGTGATCATCTTTTTTGCGGAACCTGTTCAGTGCCCAAGTCGACTCAGTCACCATGCATGAAAGTCGCTTTCAAGTGACATAATTATCACTCATAAGTGAGAGATGAGGGTTTTGCATGGAAACTTTGATATTACTCATTCACGTGTTTAATACTTCACTGAGGTCTCACTTGTAACTTCATGCATAACACATTGACATTGGTTGACCTTAAGTAAGCTGGAGTCTACTCAAAGAAGTCACACACAGGAGACTGGGTTTGATGACATCGAATAGTGTCTGGAAAGTAGCCACTACTTCTTAGAGCTTCAGTTTCCGACTCCAGGATCCTCCCGAAGCACTGCATATGCCCATGCCCTGCAGGTGATCCTATGTGCACTGTGCTGTGCAAAACGCCGTACTACCCAATCCTTGCTGGTATATTCTTTGGTGACAGTGGGTATTAAACGCTGCTCCATGCAGACTTTCACCTTACAGTTGAAAGAAACCCTGACACTTTGTTGCAGGATGAGTAATGCGTGTTTTTCCAAAGTAAATACATAGAGTAAATAAACTGATTTAGGATGGATCGTTTTGTATATTCCTGTATCTAGGTTACAAACCTTTTACATCTATGTTTTTGGCATCGGCTGAACGCACGCATGCGACCAGGTTTGCTATCCTTGTGGTAGATTTTTTTTGTATATTTTTGTTTGCTTAGTTATCTCCACAAACAAAACAACTTTTTTCCTGTCGCGAGCTGTACATCCCTGAGCATCATTAAAAGAAAAAAAGGAAGCGAGCGTGTTAACGAGGATTCAAAATAAGAAATGCTGACCTCATGTATAATCATTCTTACTCGTAATAGACCGGATAGGAGCCAGGAAAAGTTTGGATGCTTGCCACGTCACCCCTCCCTCCTCTGAGAGGCCCATCGTTGCCCCCTTTTCCTGCTTGCGATACCATTTCCATAAAGCCAGGACGTACATCGTTAGATTAATCATAGGCAAATTAAATATGAATTTAGATTGAAGGTAAGAGGACAGCTCCGCTCCTAATACCAGCGGCACACTTAAGCCGCAAACTTACTGACAAAAAAAACTTAGACAAAGCAATGTGAACACTGGCGGAGGGAGAGTCCACATTGAACTGCTCATGCCTTGCTGCAGACACATTATCATTGTAGCAGGGCAGTGGTTTTTGCTTTCTATTGCGGGATTTTCTAATGCAGCTTTTTGTTCTTTCTTTTTAAAAACACTTTCAGAAAATATAAAATGATACATTTTACCAAAAAGCCATTCCTGGCCCTTGAAACATATTATTTGGCACACATTAAAGAAACAAAGCCAGTAAATACTGATGATAGATGTTAATTCCCACGTTGCGGCAATACTCACAGCTGTTTTTTAGGTCCGATGTTAGCCAAGACCTTTTGATTTTTAAAAAATGATATGCATCATATACTTAGAGGGGCTACAGGTCTGTCGTTAGCCAAGACCTTTGGATTTTGCTAAGGTTTTATGTATAATGTACTTTGAGCGGATGTCAGCCAGCCCTCTTCATCCATCTGCTTTTTAATGTATCATTCATAATTTTTTTTACCCGCCTTTGCATACAGCATGGACAATGCATCAGACCACTCCAGCCATTGGCACACCTCTATGCCCTTCACAAAGAGCATGTCCATACTCAAAGTAGTTCTCTCAAGTGTCAGGGACATCTTTGGTATTGTGTGCTTTTTGAGACCAGAAAAATTATTTTGCATTAAGAAGTCTTTTTTTTTATTTTAAGATTGATGAGGTGCTGGCATTTTCCTGAAGAATAAAGTTGTGCAAAACCATGACTAAACAAAGCAAGCATTGATAAAGCCAAAAGGCAGGTGCCTAGCAGCAGACCTTGTGTCTTTGCCAATGCTTCTTCTGTTGTGAGAGCAACATTCATAAGACCCATTTGGTTGTTTGGACACATAGGCTGTACTTTCCAATTCATTTTTGATTATGACTGAGTTTGACTTACTCTGGAAGTTCGGGAGTAGGTCACACAGCCAAGAGTAAGTCGGCTCAGAAAAATATTTCTCAATTGGTCCTATAGATTTGTTTTCTGTCAGTCCTGTAGACCGAATAGGACCTCATATCGAATAAATTCTTTGATGCAATAGCTATGTGTGTGTGTTTCTTTGAATGTATCTAAGTTTTTTATATACATATCCCAAACAACCCTACCTCAGTGATATTGAAAGCAAAGTACAAAAAAGGTGACTGGTTGTGGAATACAGTGGCTGCATGATGCGTAGATAAGTGCAGGGACTGTCTTCCTATATGCACATCGAAAATGCGTGATGGAGGCAGCTATTTTAGTTCATACCCATTAAGAATAACATGTTGCTACTTGTATTCCTCTCTGGCCCCAGGGCATTTCTCTTCGACTCCGTGGTAACGTTCGTTTTCACATCTCTGTGGTGCGTGCTAAGAAGCATATAGTTTAAATAGAGGTACTCTTTTGAGTAATTTCCTTGCACCAACGTGTGTGAAACTGAATACGGTCTGAGGACACAAACTGTTGCAGGGATTCTGCTCTGGAACAGAAGTATGATTGGGACCATTCTTCATCAGTAAGGACTGAGTCACCATACCACCTCCGTATCCATGATCCCGAGTCCTTCTAGCTATAGTGCCTTACTTGCCCTCCTAACCTTACCAGAGAAGCAAGTGAATTGGCACCCAGGAACACAGCACTCCCTACCCTATCTGGCATCGTAGTAACAGTACACACCCTTTCCCTCTCTCACTCATACTTGTCCACAATAAGATAAACAGGAGACACAAAGGAAGTTTAGAATATTTATTTAAACTATTGTTTGTGGCACAGTTAGAAAACAAATGCATACTAACAATACTTTTAGCATGGTTAATAAACAGTATACCATGAATATCCCAGTCATTATATAGGACAGACTAGCCTAAACCCCCCCCTTCCTGCTACTGAAGCTAAATGATTATATATAAATAAAAGATCTCTGGGATTAGTGGCAGGCCCCTTACCTTAGCATACACAGATGGACACACAGCAGACGCAGTGATCTTGTCTCAGAACTCTCGTTCCATGCATATGTTTTTTGCTCCTGTACTCATCTATATGACAAGACACAGCTGCATTTCTGTGTTATGTCTAGGTGCTATTGCCTGGTCATAAACAATAACAAGGGACATTGTTTAACCTTGTCTATGATGTTCAGACTAAATCCCAGGAAAAGAACATAATTCAAAAACATATGCAGTTTCCATGTGGAAGCACAATGTGGCACAAAAACCAGCGTGTTTATATAGTAATGTGTGCAAAAGAAAATGAGGCCTATAACATGCGCAGTTAGGCTAACATGGGGAAAACTAAAATCGTCAGTAGCAAGGTGTGATCTATGCTTAGGGACTTGGTTTCTACATTAAATGTATCAGGAAGCAATGGAAATACACAGGTTGCACAAGTATGTGAAGGTGTGCCAAAACTAAATTGGTGGTTAAAGAACATGGCAAAATGTTTAAAAAAGCAGTTAACTGTAGCTCTAGTGTCTCTGTTCTTGATACTGATGTACAGGGATGGTTTTTCGGTTAGTAACACAACCTGTACATTATAGCTTACAAAGCACATTCAACACAAAAATGTAAATATGCAATTTCTGCTCACATTATGTGTCTGCATACTGGTGTGAATGTTGCAACAAATAGTAGGACTCTTCATATACCAGCATACAAGAACCCAACTTATACACACACACCATCAACTGATGATAACTCTTACTCGGTGGGCTGGGTGCCCTACCTGGGTCCTTTTAATCACAAGTAGGTGGGTTCCCTGATAGAGAGGGGGCCGGTAAGCCATCTTGTAGGCTACAGGGTAAATGCTGAGACAAACTATGTACATTACACACCAGAAGTGTCTATTCTGTGGGGTATGGAACAACCAACATTGAGGTGAAACAGAGAAATTTTATGAAGTTCAGGGTCTAACTCTTCTGTATTACAAAAGTCCTCCAAACATCAGGCATACAACAAGTCGGAGGGTGAAAAATCTTTGCAGTGAGGTCCACCCTCTGAGCAGAACCAGTGCCTTTTCTCACATATGAGGTTGTTAGCCCTAGGAGGTGCCTATTCACTGCCACTGAAATGCATTGTGTCGGGATTCCTACCAATTCCTTTTTACCATCTGCACGGGTCAACCTCCAAAAATGCTCTCAAGGTCGGGATGGCCCTGGGGGGTCTACCCACTGATGGTTTGTTTATAGCCTTATGGTAGACTGCACAGACTCTATGCTTGTGCCCTCCCAAGGCAGATCTTATTTACCATGTCCCCATGCTTGAGTGCAACAGGACTCAAAGCCTGTAGGGTTACTCAGCTGCCAGAACACCTACAGGCTGCCTTTCTCTGAGACAACTAAGTGGAAACCGTCCAAGACACTCCTCTCATTTCACCCTCGTACACTCCCTTGTAGACAGATACCCAATCACTCACTCACCAGGCTCTGTCACTACTTCAGACTCAGCCCAGACATAACCAGTGACCTCATCCTTCCTTCTTGACAAACAAGCTGCACTGTATCCCTCAGCTGCCTAGCCTGCTTGCTGGAGCACCTATGTAATGTGCCTTCAGGTGCGATGCATTCTCAACTGCACACATCTAGACTTGAGACTTAGTCTTCTTGGACGCTTCGTACCTCCTGTCTCGTAACTTAGAGAAGCAGCCCTCACATAATGTACAGAAATTCGTGCAGAATTCTGAAACTGAGGGGAATGACAGATTGCAGTCCAAACATATATCTATACTTACCACCTATATACCTTTTGTTAGTTGTCCATTTGCTTTAACTACTACTGCCTTTTATGCAAAGCTTAAACATGTTTCAACAGCTGGTTGACAAAGGCTAGTGACACCCTTGTGCCTTTGAAATCCCACTCCCCGAACATACTCAAACCCTCCACATTTTGGTTCTCTGACACCCTTAAGTCAGAGAAATCAATTTGTAAAAAGTTAGAAAGGCAGTGGAGGTCCAATTATGATAAAGGGGCAAAAGCAATTTACCAAGCTGCTCTCAAAAATACCAAACAGCTATTTGGTCAGCCCAAAAAACCTTTATTACCTCGTCTATCTATGAGAATGCAAACAAACTGCGTGAGTTGTTTAAATTTGTCAACTCTTTTCTCTTCACCATGGCAACAAAAAATACCCTCTCTCCTACTAAGGAGCTATGTGAGGGCCTATCTGACGTCCTCTTCGGAAAAATCCAAGTGTCTATGATCAGTTCCCGGTGCCCTATAATCAAGGAGTAACATCTTGCTCCTAGTCCGGCCTGTTGCTGTCCAGTTTTGTCACCATTACCCAAGAGGAATCAGCAGTGGAACTTGTAAGTTGAAAGTCTGTTTCTCTTCTAGATCCCTGCCACCCCCCCCCCCCCCCCCCAACCCCCTCCACACAAAGCCATTGTGAATTTGGCTGCCCTTGTGGTTAACCCCTTCTTTTTTTTTTTTTTTTTTTTTTTTAAAAACCTTTATTTCTTCAAGAGTCTGGACACAGCTATTCAGCCGACAACCCGGAGGTTCGGCAGCTTCGATAGGAGAGTACAAAGAATCGTCCACAGTACATTGAAGGAGCAGTGAGAAGGTTCCATTTTTAATAATTACAAACACACAACAAACCCCAGCAAGGCAACAACACTGAATGCCCACGGTGGTAGCCCCTCAGGGGGAGCCGGACCCCAATCATCTAACAGTCACAGTACTATGATAAGAGGAAAAAGGGGGAAAAGCAGAGGCCCAAGAAGTCAATTCACCATCACATCTGCATACTGAGCTGGAAAGAAGGTCAAGAAGAAAGCTGTTCCTCGGGGGGATCCAGATCAGGGGCAAGACATATTCCCCCCCTGTATTGATTCCACCGCCCCCAGATGGCATGCCACTTCCGAGGGCGGCCTCTGGCGCAATATACTGTCTTCTCCCTGAGCATACTCCAGTCCATATTTTCTTTCCACGCAGTTAACGTGGGGGGCCCCCCGGAACCCCACAAGCGCGCGATGTCCCTCTTAGCAACCATGTTACCCAGGGTCACCCACTGGGTCTGTGCCTCATCATGGTCAGTGGGCCCCCAGACATTCAGGAGACAACACCGCGCTTCCGGCTGCATAGCAATGCCCGTCACCTCCCCCATCACCGCATGAACTCGCCTCCAAAATTCCGTGATGACACCACATTCCCAGATGATATGTAGGAAAGTACCCACCATACCGCATCCCCTCCTACATAGGCCTTCCTCAGAGAATCCCATATGAACCAGTCGCGGCCCCGTCACATACACTCGATGCAGGATCTTGAGCTGCACCAGCCTCAGACGCGACGGGATCGCAACCTCCTTAGGAGAGGAAAGAGCAGACTGCCAGTCCTCATCATCCAACTCGAGTCCGTCCCTAGTCCACTGGTCCCGCAGCCCCAGTAGCATATCAGCCCGAACATTTATCAGTTTCTTGTAGATGAGCGAGATCGTGCTCTCCGGCATATGGCCATCAAGGATCCGGTCCTCCAAAGGAGAGGACTCAGGCACCTTCTCACCCTCCACGAGGACTGACCGCAGGGCATGACGCACCTGAACATATCGGAAAAACTCAGACGCCCCCAACTCATACTCCTTCTGCAACTCTTCAAAGGACTTCACCCTACCCTTAATCAGCATATCTCCAACCCTGGAGATGCCGATCAAGTCCCATTTATCAAACCCTTTCGTATGCCAAAGCCTACCCAACCTTTCAGATTCAAACAACGGAGCAGCTAGGGTGAGCCTATCCTTCCAGCCCAGAGAGTCAGTCGCCATCTTCCATACACGCACCGCCACCCCAGTGGGCCCCGTGAGGGATGAGTCGAGGGACCGCGAGTACAACGCCCTAAGATAGTTCCCACCGCGCAACAACCATCTGTCCATGGCATAACCAGGGCTGAGGGCCGGGCCATAGAAACCGTGGTTAATCGCGGACAACTGGGTGGCCCAGTAATAGCGTCGGATGTCTGGAAGCGCGATACCCCCGTCATACCATGGAAGCGTCAATTTAGCAATCGCTATCCGCGGCCGCCCATCCCACAACAACGTCCGTTGGAGGCTTTCGACCTCCCGAAAGTACTTGGCCGGCACCCAATCTAGAGTATTTTGCAATGCGTAGAGGAACCGAGGAAGGGACATCATTTTGAACAAGGCAGCGCGCCCGACGAGGGAGAGCGGCAGCCTCCGCCAGCCCTCAACATCCCGCCGCAGGCGCGCCAGGGGGGGGAGCAGGTTTCTCTCATACCGCAAAGCGGGGTCCATGGAGATAAAGATCCCCAGATACACGAAGCCCTGCTGAGCAATCTGGATCGAACAAGTTCGCGGGACCGGCGGAACCTCACCACTCAGGACGTATAAATACGATTTACTCCAGTTGATGACGAGACCCGAATTCCTACCGAAGGATATAAGAACATCACAGACCACTATGAGTGAGTTCTTGGGCGAGGCAAGATACAACAAGATGTCATCAGCATATAGCGAAATGCGGTCCTCGTGTTCGGACGACCACCGAAGGCCACGTATATCCGGGTGCCAGCGTATCCACGCCGCCAGAGGTTCAAGAGCAAGGGCGAACAACAGAGGCGACAGGGGGCAGCCCTGCCGAGTCCCCCTCCCAAGCCGGAACGGAGTCGATGCCCGGCCATTTACCACCACACTCGCAAGGGGTCCCTCATACAGCAACCTCACCCAGCTCACAAAACCAGGGCCAAAGCCGAACTTGGCTAGCACAGCCCACAAATACTCCCATTCCACCGTATCGAAGGCCATCGTGGCATCAAGAGACGCCACAATAGCCGGTTCTCGCAGCGTGCCAGCCCTGGCGATCACCCCATGAAGGCGCCGAAGGTTCAACGCGGTGTTGCGATGCGGAATAAAACCAGATTGATCAGGGTGAATCAAGTCTCCAAGTACCCTGACCAATCTGCCCGCCAGGATTTTAGCCAGGATCTTCGGCTCGGCGTTGAGGAGTGATATGGGCCTATATGAGGCACACTTATCTCGGGGTTTACCATCTTTATGTATCACAACAATTGTCGCCAGCCTCTGGTCCAACGGGAGGGTCCCACTCCCCCGCGCCTCCACGAACATGGCGCGCAGGTGAGGGGCTACCCTATCCGGGAACAGTTTATACAGGTCAATCGGCAAGCCATTCGGGCCCGAGGCCTTGCCCGAGTTCAGCGCGCGAATAGCTCCCGCCACCTCATCGACCGTTAAGTCTCCATCAAGATCATCTCTATCTACATCAGAAAGACAGGGCAGAGCGATATCCCGCAAGAGGTCACGCGAGTCCTCGGGCGGCCTATCCGACACTGAGGCATAAACCTTATGGAAATAGTCCGAGAAACACTGGACAATCCCCTCAGGTTCCACAATCACCTCTCCCCCCTCTCCCGTCAGCTCCGGCACTACTCTATTAACCCGTTCTTTTTTATCCAGCCAAGCTAGGAGCTTCCCGGCCTTGTCACCAACATCATACAGGCGGCCCTGCTGTTCCCTACTGAGGGTCTTAGCGGCATTTGTCACAAGGTCCTTATACTCGGCTTGCTTCAAGCTCAGCTCATGCAGTGAGGCCGCTGTTACCTCCTCCTCTAGCGCTCCCTCCAAAGCCACGATCTCCTCCTCCACCTGCATAACCTCGCCATCTCTCCGCCGCTTGGCCGCCACTACAAGTGAGAGGGCCTCCCCTCGCAGCACGGTCTTAAATGCTTCCCAGAGCGACACTGCCGAGTCCACGGACCCCTGATTATCCTTGAAAAAATTATCAACTGTCTTCACCAGTGCCCTGCGCATCTTGGAATCTCGAAAGTACCAGGGGTTAATAGGAGCCACCCTTCCCCCTCCCTCTCGGCCGACATCCAGCCTGACCCACACTGGCGAATGGTCCGATATGCCACGCGCCATGTGCCTGGCCTCAGACACCAAAGGGGCGTGCACAGCCAAAGTGAGCAGATAGTCAATCCTAGAAAGGCTACCATGCGCCCCGGAGTGGAAGGTGTATTGACGCTGTGTGGGGTGTCGGAGCCTCCAGCAGTCTATCAGGCCGAGTGTGTCTAGGAAGTCTGGAAGCCACTTCTGAGCCCCCCCTGTGTCTCTGGGCGGGTACCTATCCAGCAGCCCAAAGCCGACAGCATTGAAGTCCCCCCCTACCACTAACATACCCCCCGGGAGATCCAGCAAGGCCCTACCCAGATCTACAAACGTGGAGGCCTGCAGGGCTGGAGGGACATAAACCGAAACTAAAACCAAAGTTCTACCTTCCCACCTCCCCGCCACCGCCACAAACCTCCCCCTATCGTCAACAACGGTGGAGTCCACCTCAAATGGTAGCGAGGCCCTGACAAGGATGCCCACACCCCTAGACCCGGAGGAAAATCCCGAATGAGCTATGAATTTATAACCCTTCCTATTAAGAGCATAGCACGTGTTACCTATAAGGTGTGTCGCCTGCAGTAGGGCAACATCTGGCATTGACCGTTTCAAGTGTTGCAAAACTATCCCGCGCTTAATGCGATCCCCCAAACCATTAACATTCCAGCTAATAACACTTAAACCTCTACCCCCCATCCCCAAACACAAAGAGGCCCCCCCCCCCCCCCCGAAGAGCCACCATGGGACAATACCGAAGATGATCACTACGCCTTGCAGAAACAGACCCCCCAACAACAACCCCAAAATCCCAACCATCCCCCCCACCCTGCACCCCTGCTGCAGCTTACAAAGCCCCCCCAACTTGCAGTGTGCCTGTCGCCCTACAAAACCCAAAATCTACAAAAAGCACCCTAAGGGAGGAAAGAGCTCCCCTCGTCCTCCCGCAACCCTCAGCATTTACTGCACTCTAATCAAGTCATCAAATAAAGTCAAATCGAGTCAGACCGGCTCCGAAAAATCAGCCTTGCCCATCCCGGCCACTGTCCCCATCCGCGGCAGTGTCCTCTCCCGTCCGCCGCCGGGGCAAAGCGTCCAGCCATTCATCGGCCATGACAGGAGACTCAAAGAAGAATGTCCGATCTTCGTACACCACACGTAGTCTGGCAGGGAAGAGCATGGCATACTTCAGATCCCTCTCCCGAAGTCGCCTCTTCACCCCCAGAAAGCCCTGTCTCTGCCTCTGCACCTGCTGGGTGAAGTCCGGATAGAAATTCACCGACGCGTTCTGGAAGGGGACCGGGCCCGTCACCCTCGATGCTTGCAGGATAGCGTCCCGATCTCGAAAATGAAAGAGCCGGGCGACAATCGGCCTCGGTGGGGCTCCCACCTTGGGCCTCCCACCCGGCACTCTATGGGCCCTTTCAACCGCAAAGAACTTCCCAAGACCCTTAGGCTGCAGATGGTTAAGCACCAAGTCCTCGACGAGCAGGTCAACCGAAGCCTCATCCGAGGACTCCGGGACCCCGATAACGCGCACGTTGTTGCACCTGGCCCGGCTCTCAAAGTCCTCCAGCCGGCGGGCGGCGATATCACTCTCGGTCCTCAGCTTACGAACCTCGGTCTGCAGTTCCGTGACATCATCAGCGAGGCCCGTGGTCTTGAGGTCCAGGGTTTTAACCCGTTCATTCGTTTTGCCCAAGTCCGCACGGATCAGGTTAACATCCACCAAGATGGCATCCACCTTATGCGCCAGGGCATCAAACTGTCTCCCAATCGAAGTCTGCATCCCTTCGAGCGCGCCCATGACATCCTGCAGCGAGAGCTCCGGGGCCAAGGGCGAGGCCTCCTTCTGGGTATCCGGCGACTGGCTCGACCCACTCGGTGATCCCTTCTGCAGAGCATAGCGGTCCATATTATTGACTTGAGTATAGGCTCCCCGCCTGGTAGACTTAGGCTTCAGCCGATCCACCTCTGCTTTGCCCGACATGGTTGGTACCAAGCAGGTCGGTTCAGATAAGACGGCCCTCTCTCAACGAGAGGAATCAGGAGTAATCAGTTCTGCAATGGGCCGCCAGAGTAGCATGTAGAGCGTCCAAAGGATAATAAAGCCACCAAGAGCTCTCCAGGGGCAGGGCAGACAAAGGGAGAGAAAGCGAAAGTGAAAGGACGGGGACCTCCATCCGACAGTTCACACCTCGCCTGGCCGTTGTTGTTCAACTAGAAGTCGGGTATCCTGCCAACTCTAGCCCCTGGCATCCCTCGGAGATAGGCCACAATCTTCCGCCATGCATAACTCCGGTTCCCGGTGGGCGATCCGACCGCGGGTAGCATCAATCGCCTCCCTGACAGGTCATCTACACGATGCCATGCATACAGACAGGATTAGAGACAGGATAGTCGACGGAGGGCGCGAGGGTCTCGGGAGCTCAGAGCTCACGCGGCCATCTTGGTCAAGCGCTAGGCTCCTCCGGTTAACCCCTTCTTGAACAGACTGCTAAATGAATCTCTGGACCTGGTGCCTTCCTGCTGGAAGCAAGCTTTGCTGCTCCCCCTGCTTAATAAACCACCTGCCGACCCTAAGGTTCTTAGCAACTTCAGATCAGTCTCACTCGTTCCTATGGTTGCGAAACTTCTTGATAAAATTGTTAACATGCAGATTTCATACTTCCTAGAGCCCAGTCATCTGCTTCATGACTCCCAATTGGGTTTCCGCGCTGGCGATAGCACAGAGAACGCTCTACTTGAAGTCTCTGAGTACATTAAAGAAAATCTGGATTCAAATTTCCCCATCATGGTAATGCTTCTGCATCGCTCCTCGGCACTCGATATTGTCTCTTACACCATTTTGCTGTAGAGACTTGAAAGGATCGATATCAGAGACAAAGCTCTGTTGTAGCTGAAATCCTTAATCAGTGAGCGCTCCCAGGCTGTTTTTCTTCCACCTTTTACTTCTGCATCAAATCCATTAGAGTGCTGAGTTCCACATGGGTCATCTGTCAGCCCCACACTCTTTAATATGTACCTGGAGCCACTGGCAAAACTAGTCAAGTATTGGGGAGTGAGAGTTGCATCCTATGCGGATGACACTCAACTAATTTTGGCCTTTCAGTAAAAAGGGCCCACATCCTTGAGCTCCTTCAAACTCAAATCAGTGGTGGACTAGATGAATACAATCTGTTTGAAGCTTAACTTAGAAAAGACTGAGATCGTTTTTTCTGGCCTCAAGTCCACCCCTGAAACCAGCCTTTAGTGGCTATCTCAATTGGGTCCCCCTCCCCTTCCAACACCGGTGGTGAGAAACCTTGGGACGAAATTTGACTCCAGCCTTACTTTTGATCCCCATATCAAGGCATTATCCACCACCTGCTTCTTCACTCTTAGGAGAAGGATGCTGCATCTTATCCTCGTCGAGTTTTGCAAGACAATTGCCATTGCCCATGCCATTGTCGCAATTGTTCATTACCTCCAGGTTGGATTACGGCAATAGCTTGTAACAGGGGCTCCCGGCCCTTCTGATACTGTGTATCCAAATAATTTCAGAATGCTGTTGCCTGGCTAAGTCTCAAGATCCCCCCCAACCCTAGGTAGAGGTGTCAGGACACCGACGTCCTTTGCTGTGGCTCTGAGCGAATAAAAAGAATCCGGTTCAAGGCACTCATCCTTGCTTTTAGGGCCTACAGCCACAAGGGCCCTCTCTACCTCAGGAGTCACTTCAAGCCATACGTCCAGGAGCGATCTTTGAGATCCAACGATCTCAAACTCTTCCAACTCCTCTGTATTCACAAGGCTAGAAGAGGAGGTAGATCATTCACTTTCCTGGCAATTAAGCTGTGGAATGCAATTCTGTTTACTTTGAGAAGCAGCCCATCCAATGCTGCTGTTAGAAAAAGCTTAGAAAGCTTACTCCTCGACTCCGGCTTAAACGTCTGTTAGCATCTCTTCTGTTAGGTTTCCTGCCGGTGTCTCTTTCACTAGTTCCGGGACGCCTCTTTGAAGGCAGCTGTGCGCTCTACAAATGCATTGTATTTGTTGTAGATGTTATCCTCTTTTCCATCTGATGGCACTCCCCTCCTCAGCCTAAATGGTACCTGACATGTTACTGTTTGTCTCAACTGTCAGCAACGTATAAAAAGTACCTATACCAGCAGTGTAACTGAGTTAACCATCAGTTATGAGGGAAAGCGCTAATGCTGCTACTGTAGTCTCACTTAGAATATAGAAAGAAAATAAGTATTCATTCAGAGTATGAACAAAAAGTTGCAGTGATTCATTCTCATAAGCACTTACACATTATAAGGTCATAAAGTTTGGTCCGACGTACTAAAAGATGAATTTAGGAGATGGGCTTCAATAGGAGCAGGGCGCAGACAACAATGGAACTGATGCAAGAACAACTTGTCCCAGCACAAAGTTAAGATTTACAGATAAACATCTCAGAGTACCATTTCCAAAACACTTTTCAATTTAAACATTGTCAGAATTCACTTCTAAACAATACAATAATTTTTAGAGTGAAAATTAAGCGTTAGTCGAGTTATGTTTTGCAGCAATCCGGACTACCTGATCATCTCATACCATATTGCCTGTCGGTTTGTGAACTACCCAACTCGAATTAAGTCAGGCATGGGTTCAAATTATTGCACCCCAAAACAGGATGCCCCCATGGAAGTGGTGATCATGGAGCCCTCTTTCCCTGCCGCCATTTGGTAGATGAACCTGGGCATGCGGCTGTAGGTGCAGCACCATATGTAAATCGTGACCAGCCACGCAAGTGCCCCATCTCACCCACACCTGGGATACAGTCATTGAAGTTAGAATAAGGCATGGTATTCAAATGGTGATATACCATGATCAATGTCAGTCATGAGCCATGTCTGCCATGGGATGACCAAGCCTACCTTCCTAATTATGATAAGTGCCACCAAAAAGTACCTCTACTCAGGGTTAAAAATCTCTTGATCCCTAGCGTCGCAAAGCTTCATTCTTCAGTTCTAGGGACCCTTTCTTGGACGTGACAACCACCAGGGTCACAATCATGTAAAAGTCTTTAATAAGGAGCACCTTTGTCTCTGCCAGTACCTGCCCCCAATTACGTGTCTCTCTATGCTGGAAGACCGCTTTTCTATACTTTTGGTAAACTTTAAGGCTTTTGTGGTTAGAGGCAAGCTCCTGAGGGCTTTCAGTGGAATGGTATGTAATCACTAAGCTATTGCCTGCTTTCTCAAGCCAATTTCTTTTCTAACATTTATCTTGAGCAGACAGCTTAGGGTGTGGGAAACAAATTAAGGAATCTTTCTTCTGACTCAACCAGGATTTAGAAAGTGTCAAGGATGTACACTGTGTTATCCATGGCATTATTGTCCCATGTGGCTTTTCCTCTGGAGCCTTGACTCCAAATATTGGACTTGTTGACGTCTCTACAGCGTTCACTAGGGTTAACTATTGGACACTATGGAGTAAATTCTTGAGCTGGAGAGCGCTACATGTATTGTCTTATAAAGCTCACTAATAATAAGCAATAAAACTAAAAACTAGAAATTATTTTCTTTATTACAGGGTTCCGACAGGACTGTGTCCTAGGCCCTTTTTTCACCCTGCCACTCGCAAAGAGCCTCAGCTCATTCCGAGCACGACAGGAGCACTCTTCAACTACAGGAGCAGCCTCTCAAGGCTAATTAGCACCGCTGCTCGGCTAGGAAGCCCCAGCACATCCCGCGGCCGCAGAGGAGGGAGAGGCGCTGGCCCCGGGACTGCGAGGACCAGCACACAACAGCCCCAGCTGGTCCTCTTCCCGTGCGAGCCGCGCCCCCTCCCAGTGCCACGCCCCCACCTGAGCGCGATAACTCCTCGCGGCACCCGCTTCGCGGGTGCCACTCGCCAAGAGCCTCAGCTCATTCCGAGCACGACCGGAGCACTCTTCAACTACAGGAGCAGCCTCTCAAGGCTAATTAGCACCGCTGCTCGGCTAGGAAGCCCCAGCACATCCCGCGGCCGCAGAGGAGGGAGAGGCGCTGGCCCCGGGACTGCGAGGATCAGCACACAACAGCCCCAGCTGGTCCTCTTCCCGTGCGAGCCGCGCCCCCTCCCAGTGCCACACCCCTATTTACAAACCACAGCATAAAGGCAATCCCTGTAACGCGTATCGCGGGACGCGTGCGGGGCGCAGTCCGGGACGAAGACCGGACAAAGAGCGGGCCGTTTGAGGCCGTTCGAGGACATAGAGGACTGGCCTGGCCCACCCCCCTTTTGGTTCCTGTTATTTGTTTTGTCCCTTCTCCATCAGTAAGTACATTGTGGGCACTGTAATTGATATATTATGAGCACACGGGGCAGTCGCAGTAAAACTGCAATGGGGCTGAGCAAGCCCACCGGGACATTAGATGATTTCCTTGTTAAGACTAACTTAGCAATTGATGCTGAAATCACCAAAATGCAAAAGAGGGTGTCAGACGAGCTTGATGCGGCACGTAGGCTTTCCCAGACTTTTGCTAACTCTAAAAAATCTTCCCTAGGGAAAATAGCGTTTGCTGCATCTCCACAACATGCTTCTTGTCCTTCCCCATTGATAATTTTGGCAGATGTTCATCATGCTTCCCCACCATCTTCCCTTCCATTGGACGCAATATCTACATCAACAACTGGCCTCCCAAAAACTCTCGAGGGAGTTACTTCCATTGGACCTGGAACCGTCATCGTTTTGGCGGATAGTCCTGACCACCCTGACCCCTCTCCCTCAGCAGCACAAAACAAAAACAAAGTTGGTTCAACTCTTAAAAAGAAAAATAATGCAAGATCTGCCTATGCCCGCAAAAAACAAAAAATTGCAAGGTCACAGTTTTTTAATAATAGGCGTACACTACCCACCACTGGGGGGATCACACAAGCCCCAAATTTGGTTAATCAATTAACAGGGGTGGATAGCGAACATAGCAACCTTAACGCAGTCCTTGACCCTATCCAAGGGCCTTTCCCCACATATGGTGAGAATCCTATTCAGGGAGGGCAAAGTGAGTTAGGGAGGGACAGAGACAAGGGGGGTGACGACGAAGACTTTCTTAAGATAGTCTGGGGTACATTAAAACAACTACTGTCACCTCTGGATCATAGGCTTTCTCGCATAGAGAACAATCTCCTCGAGATGGACAAGACCTTAGTCTCCCTGGCCACTCTTAGCCTAAAACAACTGGAAGCAATTTATCCTCATATTGCTGAGAGTACTTCTCAGGAGAATGACGATGCCATTCACCCGGTACCAGAAACTAATGCTAATGCTAGTTCCCTTGCTCCTGAAATTCCAGCTTCGGCCTTGTCCCCACCCCTACCAAAGCCAATCACAATATCCAAACCCTGTTTTAAGCCAACTGCTCCCTTTCCCCCATTACCAAAAACCCCAAAATCAGTGGTAACAGGCTCCGAGAACCAGCCCTTATCCAACCCTATCCCTAAGGCCGTACATAAGTCCAACAAGATTAATGTTCCCCCTACTGCATGCATAACTAACCAGTACCATGGCCGCCAGAATTTTCGTGGGGGTTACATTGATCTTCCTCCTGATGCCGGGCCTTACGTTGTTATACTGGCTGGTGTACCACCACTCGACCCACCTTCTAGGGAGACCCAGTGGTCCCTAAAGAACAAGGTGATCCACTGGCTTAATACCAATAGGCAGCTCCCCAATACCATCAGGACGAGGGTTCTAATGGTCAGGAGAGTGCCATGGGTGGGTCGTACCCATAAATCTATCCCAGGTGATTGCATAGTGGTCTCATTTGCAGACCCCCATACAGCCCAGTATATCACTACCTGGGACTTACAGGACACTGACCAATCTATTGTCACCAGACCCCTTACTTTTTTCTATCCCCCAAAACAGACGGTTGAGTTACCTGGGGCCTGGTCAATAGTCCATAATCGCAGACGGAAAGGACATGGGGATGGTTGGCAACCTTTTAATAACTGGTGGGAAGGAGCATCCACCATGAACAGGTTCGAATGTCTGGATCAGGTGGATTGACTGGGAATTAGTGTTGCTATAATCCCTACCAACCCTAAAAATCCCCTAACGGAAACCGTTCCGAGAGAAAAATCAATGCCCATACCCCTAGTCCCAACCCATATTGGGATAGATCTAAACCCCCCTGTACAGCGCCCTCTTGCACCACAGGTCAAACTACCGGCAGACTCTGAACATCTGCAAGCTCGGATAGGCGTTACTGGGAACGCGGGGCGTTATCCACAGGAAATCAGTAACTCAATGCATTCTCTCCTTTCTTGGAATGTCGCAGGCCTCGATAGTAAGATCACCCACAAGCCTTGGCTGGAGATTGTGCAGAAGTATGGCATCCTATGCCTACAAGAAACTTGGCTTATAGAGGAAGTGCATATGTTGGGCTATCGAACCTTGCATACCCCAGCGGCGCAATCAGCCAAGGGTCGCAACAAGGGGGGTTTGTGTACATATATATCCAATGTAGGGGACGTAAAAGTTTACGATTTTCAATCTAATCAGTACTTCCAAATTATATCATTTAAATGGGGCACCTCGCAAAAGGTGATTCTTGTGAATTTTTATAATAATTTACTAATTGGTGAGGTGGAACCAATTTTGAACGTTATGATCCATCATATTCACAAGTTGAGAGATCAAGCCTCGGGGGATCTCATAGTGCTGTGGGTGGGTGATTTCAATTGCCCCGTCTGTCCGTCTTCTGAGTTAGGTTTGTGCGGCCTTGCAGATCTCGGGGAGGACGGGCCCCTGCACTTTTCCCACACCAATATGGGGTCTCTCCTTAACAATGTTATATTTACCTTTGACCTCACCTTTATTAACCAGGTATGCTCGCCCCCGGTTCCCTTTGCCCCAACGTATCATGGAAGAGGTTGTAAATCCACAATTGATTTCGCCTTGATATCACCCACCTATCCTGATTTTATAACATTCTGGGAAACAGGTGATGACCCCACGAGCGATCATTATCCTATTACCTTCGGGGTAAATCTCATGGAGGGCAAAGTAAAGGAACCTAGTAGGGCTTTATATCCATTTGAGGTTACCCTATCTAAGACCAACGGGTATGTAATTAAATGGGAGAAAATAAATTCAACATCTTTTTTTCAAAACTTTTTATCCTCTTGCTCCACGGATATACTTGCCTGCTTAGAGGAAGATACTGACCCAAAGAGCATCATGGTAGCTTTTTCCAATATTCAGTGCCACATAAAAAATGCACTGACTAGGAATTCCAAAGACACGGGGAGGCATACTCAGGGCTGGTTTGACTCTAGATGTACATTAACATTGAAAACCTTAAAGAAAGCTTTGTCTGCCGACCCCAAAGATAGAGTTCAAATTCGTCGAGCGAGATATGATTATAAGCTGGCAATTAAACAGCGGAGGGCGAAATTGAAGCAAGAGGCCTGGGAAGCCCTGGGGGAAGCTGCTGGGAATAAGGACAGTAATGCCTTTTGGAAAGTTATAAGGTCTGTTTATAACTTAAAAGACAGAGATAACTCTGTAGAAGTGGCCATAACGGCTGAGCTCTGGGCAGAACATTTTGGTAACCTCTACTCCAGCAACATACAGGGTAATGCCTCGAACCCAGGCAATGTGAATTTACCACCAGATGGCATTACTCAGGATAGCAATCTTACTGTTTCCCCAGCACCTCCCTACCCTATTGAACTGGTATTCACCACACTAGAAGTGGAAGATGCCCTTAGAGAAAGTCCCTTAGGTAAAGCCCCCGGCCCTGACCACACCCCAGTGGATCTCTATAAATCAGAACCGGACTTCTGGGTTCCCTTGTTAACTAACGTACTTAACATGGGAAATAAATACGGTTTTATCACCACCTGGTCGGATGCAATTGTAGTCCCCATTTTTAAAAAAGGAAATAGGGACGACCCTGCTTGTTACCGTCCTATATCGTTATTGGACGGTCTCATGAAAGTCGCTGGCAGGATCGTCCTCAAGAGGATACAATACTGGGAAAAAGAGAAGAAGGTTATCTCGGAGTTCCAATATGGGTTTCGAAAGAGACTAGGGACATTGGAGCAATCTTTAAATTTGTCCCTATTAGTCTCCAAATATACACAGGCCAAAAAAGGGGATCTATTTGTTACCTTTGTCGACCTCAGCTCCGCATTTGATTGTGTGGATCATGCGATGCTCTGGTCGACACTGGAAGACATCGGGGTGGACACAGCTATCCTTATATTTATTAAAGAATTATATAGAGAAGCGGGGGCCAGAGTGAGATTTGGGACCCAGGGGCAATGCTCACAAAAATTTGCTATAAACAGAGGGGTGAGGCAAGGCTGCATACTTGCACCCTTGCTCTTCTCATTTTACATAAATTCTATCGCTGAAAGCTTAATAACATTGGCAAGCGATTATCCGGCTGTTAAGGGTAGCCCTGTACCTATTCTTTTATATGCTGACGACGCGGCAATCATGTCTAGGACAAAAATAGGTTTGCAGAGAGCAGTAAATGAATTTTCATCCTACATGCATAAAAGAAATTTAAAGGTGAATATTTCCAAAACTTTCTCCATGCCCTGCTCTCAAAAGAACAATAGACCATCATGCTCAATATACTTAGATCAGCAAAAGATTGCTATTACAGACACCTTTTGCTATTTGGGCATTGTGTTTGACAGGTGGGGAAGGTGGAAACACGCAGTGTCAGCTAGGAAACTCGCCTTTAGCCGTGCCATAGGTGCTTTAAGAACCTTTGCAGCTAAAATTGGGGGTAAACCCATTCAAGAAATGCTACAGGTCTACCGCGCAAAGTGTATAGCAACGGCCACATATGGCGCAGGTCTCTGGGGTTTTGAGAATGTGTCCGCATTACAAACCTGTGAGAACATCTTCATTTGTTACTTACTAGGTGTGCCCAAAACCACGTCGACTTTTATGACTCACACTGAGATCGGCGTCAAATACCTCAGCGACATCATAAAAATATCACCTTGTCTGCTTTGGTATAAGATCTGGACCACAGAGGAGTGCTATTTGAACAGAAATCTCATAGAAGACTGCATGGGTTTGAACGGTGTTGCAAAAATTAAGTGGCTGCGACACGTACAAGCGATGTTTACTAACATTGGACACCCTGAATTTTACAACGAGCCTGAGACCCTACAAACCTTGACTAGACCGGCCCTCAAAAAGCTATTAACTACACACCTAGAGAGCGCTAGATGGGATACCGAGAAACTTAAAGGCACAACCCTGAACTATCAGCAAATCACCCCTACTGAAGGCCTACAATTTTATCTTGGAATTGAAAAGGCACCCTATGCTCGCATGCTCCTAACTAGGCTGCGCCTAGGGACTTTCTTCCGTTTGGTTGCTTTCCCGAAACAGAATGACTGGGCCTCATTGAAATTAATATGTCCATGCGATGACCATTCCACACAAAGCAACATTCACATCATGTTCTTTTGTAATTTGTATACCAGTCCGAGGAAATTATTCCTCTTACCCCTTCTCAAACGCTGGGGGATAAGAACATGTAAATCGGCATACCTAAAAATTTTGCTTTTAGAAGATGTGGATGTTATTTGGGTTGTTTCTCGCTTTTTAATGTCTGTGATGAAATTTAGAAACTCTATGAGTTAACTAACACATGTCAACCTTGACTGATTAATTCAAATGACTGTCGTACTTTTTTTAACTCTTGCGAGAAATGTTTTTTATCCATTTTGGTAACTTGTTTATATGGAAAATGTTTTTTAACTGTCTGCATAAATTGTATCTGTATGCTTTTATGATTTTTAGATAAATCGAATAAAGCTATTATTACCCTGTCTAATCCACCTTGAAGATTAATTCAATGGGGTACAACTAAAGTGACATCATTTACGTGCAGACCATCTAGTCATTTGTGTCCGTAGACCTCTTGACCTTTTGAGGGCATTTTACGTCCTGCCTAGTGATGAACTTTTGCAATAGGAATTTTAAGGAGAATTGGTATGCACAGGATATTAAATTGGGAATGACAACTGGAAAAAGGCATTTGGAAATCTTGATGAATATTGTGAAAATGTTTTATTTTGGTCTCGGTTATTGGATATCTAATCCATCTCACACCATGATTTATCATACGCTTTCTCTTTATTTATCCGCAAGGAGTTTGGGCCCTCACTTAGAAAATTATTTTAAACACGGAAGGCAAGGTTGAAGATGCTCCTCATGTTGTCTTGCAGTGCCCCTTTGTGGGTTTTTATTCATGAGCATAACAATGGATGTGTCTGAAAATAATTTATTCAGTTTATTTGGCTTTACTTGGTCTGTTGTGTACTTGGTTTAAAGAAGGCAAATCTACTAGAGTTGATTTTTGTAAGAACCCAAAATTCTGTCTGTCAGAATCCTTTCTATGCAGTTTGTATTTTATGAGTATTTTACCCTGTGTTGTTCTCCACCTAATAGGTATTTCTAGTTTAATCCAAGTGAAAATCTGCCACTTGGGCAAGGGAAAAGTTCGAAAACTGCTTTTTTATTCTTTGTTTATAGAGTTTCTGGTCATAGGTCAGGTATTAAATCATTGATGATGTCAAGTCTGAGTTTTAAAGACATCAGAACTGCATGCAAGTAATGTCCTAAATAACATTTTATAAACGTCACTACTTTGGTTTTGCTGGCAACATCAGTTACATAGCTTAAGTTCTTCTGGATCTTGAAGACTGAAGATAAGATATGAATTTAGATTTAGTAATTTATCTGAGTTAGAAAGCTTTGGTCGATTGAATCGCCTGCATATAGATTATGGTTACCATTTGTGGAGAATGTATTGAAATAGTCTGCCTGCCTAACCATTCTTCAGATCATACAACTGTGTTGGATGCAACAACAATACACACATTTTTAGGTCGAGGCATGCTGTATTTGAGTATGGTCTTAAAGCTCCGCTCATATTTTTCATTGACTTGTCATTGTCCTTTGTAAATGCTGGCTTCTGATTCTGTAATAGGCTTGTTAGTCTCTCCTTAGTACCGCCTAGTCTTCATTTGTAACCTCCCATGAGGACTGGCCCTTTTACTTCTGTTGTTACACAGTATGTCTTATTTAGTCTGAAAGCACCATTTTCTTTAATGAGTTTCTTCTACTGCAGGCACGACATGCTTTTCCTGCAACATTCAGTGTGCCATGCGCACTTTCATTTTCCAAGCTGCCTGGGACAATGGCAGCTGCTTCTTTGAAATGAATTGGACTTGTAAATGACAATGCCTTTTATTTATGTGTTCATTATCAAAACAGATAAATGAAAGGCATTGTCATTTACATTGCCTGCCAATAGCTTAAACTCTCGCAGATGCGAGACCTATTGTATTGCAAATGCTTGTTATAGTTGACATTGAGTTTTGAGATGATAAATCACATTTCATTTTTTTTTTACAATGGATTTGTTGATGATTAAATCAAGGCATAAATGTAATACAAAATAGTATTGGGATACACTCACTTTGAGAACGTTTTGTCCAAGTTGGTATGGTGTTATTTTGTAAAACAATAAACAAAGCAAAGATGATTCTATAACTCCCTCATCCTTGTGAAAAAATACTTGTGGAATCGACCCCACACCATCCTCCATTCAAACTTATATTAATTTGACTTCCTTACCTGGATTCTTGTTACTATTGACAAGTAGTTCACCAAGTGCTTAGTTTAGTTTCCACTGCTCATCACCGATACTTAAACATCAACATCAGCGCTTTTCATGAGCATCAGTTAAGGACACATTTATTTATGTTTAAAACGTTTTTATTGAAACAAAACAAACCATGGGGGAGGGGGATAGGAGGTTAGGGTACATATAATACAATCAAAGAAAAAGGGGGCAACTCAAGAGGGTTGGCGATGGATAGCTCGATGGGCCAGGGGAAAAGCACAATAAATGAAAGGCTAAAAATGCAATCTGTGGAATCCCTGCGTGCATATCCAACACCCCAAATCTGAGCAATGAAAGCCAGCATCAACTCAACGAGGCACAATCCACCCCCCCCCCCCCATCCCCCAGCCCCCCATTAAAGAAAGTAAGAAAGAAAACACAATATCCCACCCCCCCGTCCTATGGTCCCGCTCCAGATTAGTCCTCACCAAAAGGCCCCGCACCCCCCCCCCCCGGAGGGCCCCGTCTCACATGTGATCTAGTCCGCTGGGATCACCGGCGGCGTCAACCTGAGAAGCCTAAGATGCCTCGGGCAGGTGAGCTCCCGGAATTCGGTGGACAGCAGCGCTAGAAAGGGTTGCCACAGCTCTTCAAATTGGTCTATCTCCCCCGCCACCGTAAGCGACAGCTTCTCCATTCCCAGCACATGCCAAAGCCTATGCAACCAGCCCGTGATGGAGGGGACAGTGGTGGTGCGCCAGTGGATAAGGATGTTCTGGACCGCAGACCCCAGCGCAATCGCGATCTGCCTGCCCCTGCGGGACTTCAGTGGGTACATTAGGTCATTGGGGAGGCCCAGCAGGACATACGCCGGGAAGCGCGGCAGCTCTATCCCAAAGTGCTTATCCACCTCGTCCAAAACTTCCTTCCAGTAAGCGGTCAGCACGGGGCAACCCCAAAGAATGTGTGAGAGGGTACCCTCCTGCCCGCAGCCCCGCCAGCACCCCTTGTCAGTGTGTTTATGCATTTCATACAGTCTCTCCGGGGTGTAGTACCAATAAGTGGACACCTTGGTAAAGGTCTCCGTAAGGCCCGTGTGGTACGCAGAGTGCCGCGCCCGATACGCAATTTTGTCCCATTCCTTGTGGCTGAGTGTCCTACCCAATTCCCTGTGCCAGCGCTCCCTCCCCGGGTTGTAATAGTGAAACGGCGGGGGTTGTAGGTACTTATACAGATCGGTAATTAGCTTAGCGTCGGAGGTCCGGGTGGCCAGCCACCTCTCATACGGTGTAATTTGACGAGCGGCGGTGTCACGCACTTGGGGCTGAAGGGCCCAATGCCGAACCTGCATGTAGCGCAATCTGTCCAGCTCCGTCAGGCCGAACTCCTGGCGGAGTTGCTGAAAAGGAATCACTCCCTCCGGGCCATAGACCTGGAAGAGCGCCCTGCAGCCCGCCTGCACCCAATGGGAGAAAACTCCCGGCTCCATCCCTGGGGAAAAGTCCGGGTTGCCCACTATGGGTGTGAACGGCGAAGGGAAGGTGGTGAGGCCCCGAGCCTCACAGACTGCATCCCACACCCGCAGGGGGACCCGCGTAACCAAAGAAGCGTAAAGGTTAGGGGGGCGATGCGCGCGGCGCAAGAATGGAACCTCTTGTAAGGTGCGGCCCGCCACTGCCTGGTCTTGAAAGAGCCAGTGTTTGTCGGACTCCCACCTGCTCCACTCCACCAGATAACGCAGCTGTGCCGCCTGAAAGTACTTACGGAGGTCCGGAATACCGAGACCCCCCGCCTCCGGAGCAAGCGTGGAGAGGACCCTCTTCATTCGTGGCTTGCAGCCCTGCCACACAAAGCGGGAGATGTCAGCCTGCATTTGTCGTATCCAGCCCACCGGGGGCTGGAGAGGGAGGGCCCGGAAAAGATACAGTATCTGGGGCAACACCGTCATCTTAACCGCCGCGATTCGCCCCAACCAGGACAGTAGGCCCTTGCTCCAGCGGCCAAGCTCATCCTTGATCTTCCTGCTGAGGGAGGCATAATTGGCCGTTACCATCTCCGGCAATGTGGGCGCCAGCAGAATCCCCAGGTATGGCACCGTGGACGAGGACCACTGCATGGGGAAGAGTCGCTGAAGGTCCCTCCTGGTGTCCGCAGCCAGGGACACGTCTAACGCCACTGACTTGCTCATATTCATTTTGAAGCCGGCCGCACAGGCAAAGGCGTCCAGTTCCCGGAGGCAAGCAGGCAGCGACCCCCTAGGGTCGTCCAAGGTCAACAGGACATCGTCCGCGTAAAGACTGACAGTGTGGACATACTGGCCCATCCGGACCCCAATAGCGTCCGGGTTATCGCGAATCCTCTGAGCAAACGGCTCCATGTAGAGGGCAAACAAGAGCGGCGAGAGGGGGCAGCCCTGCCTCGTGCCGCGTTCGATGGCAAATCCGCCGGAGCTACACCCGTTGATCCGTACCGACGCCGAAGGATGCTTATAACAGTTGAATACCATGGTGCGGAACCTATCCCCGATTCCCAATTTCTTGAGAACCAGCTCGAGATACGGCCAGTGAACTCTGTCAAAGGCCTTCTCCACATCAACGGACAGCAACATCCGCTCCCCCGGGATCCGCGAGGCCTTCTCCAGAACATGCGTCACCCGCTTGGTATTGTCAACCGTCTGTCTGCCGGGCACAAAGCCAGCCTGGTCCGCCTCCACCAATCCGGGGAGGTGCGGACCCAGCCGGGACGCTAGAATCCCTGTATACAACTTGACGTCGACATTTAAAAGCGAGATGGGTCGATACGAACCGCAGAGGGCCCGGTCCTTCCCAGGTTTCGGGATTACCGTGACCGTCGCCCTCAGGAGGTCCGGTGGGATGGCTCCCGGTTCGGAAAAGGAATTAAATAGCCGAGTAAGGACAGGGGCCACCGCCGTGCAAAAAGTCTTGTAAAACAACGACGTGTACCCGTCCGGGCCCGGGGCCTTACCATGCTTCAGCCGCGCGATAGCGGAAATCACCTCCTCAACATGGATATCTCGCTCCAGGTGGTCCGCCTGAACCGGATCCAGCACCGGAAGGGTCACCGACTCCAAGTAGTCTGTGGCATCCCGTGGTGAGGAGGGCTCCTCAGCATACAACGCCTCGTAGAAGCCGCGGAAAGATTCCGCTACCTCTGCGTCCCCGGAGACGGCCACCCCGTCCGTGCCCACCAGTTCCTTCACGACGCCACGCTGCTGCGTGACCCGGAGCCGGTGTGCCAAGAGCTTGCCACATTTGTCCCCCCAGTGTAGAAGGCATGTTTCAAGCGCAGGGCGGCATACTCCACCCTATCAAGATCCAGTGCCGACAGGAGCTTCCTCGCAGCCTTCAACTGCCTCCACACCCTGGGCGCCCCCGTGCGGCGGTGGACCTGCTCAAGCTCCCGGACCTGAACGGTCAGCTCATCCCTCTTCCGTTGCCGCTCCCTATTTTCGGCTGCGGAGATAGAGATAAATTCCCCCCGGAGGACTGCCTTCAATGCCGCCCACTGTGTCGCCTGCGAAGTGTCGGTGTTGCTATTGTGAGTTAGGTAGTCCTGTATGACCTCTCCAATGCGCTGCACTACAGACTTTTTGTGTAAAAGGGTATCCCGGAGGCGCCACACCCCCCGAGAGGGGGAGGCCGCCGGCCACTGGAAAACGCCGGTGACTGGTGAATGGTCAGACAGGGTCAGGACCCCGATGTCCGCCGCCGTGGCAGCGGCACGCATCGGTCCGCTCACCAGAAGGTAGTCCAGCCGTGAGTAGGTGCGGTGTGCGTGTGAAAAGTAAGAGTAGTCCCTATCCGTGGGGTGCATGGAGCGCCAAAGGTCGTGTAAATCCATTTCCGCAATCCGGGCCTTCACAGCCTGGGACAGTTCCCCCGTCTGCGGGAAGCGCTGTGCCGATCTGTCCATCACAGAATCGAAGACAATATTAAGGTCTCCCCCCCAAAATGACGTGGCGGTCGGGAGAAGCAGTGACATCCACCAACACGGAGTCTAGGAAACGTTCTTGGTGGTCGTTTGGGCTATAAACGGAGCCGACCGTAAACGCTATGCCTCCTAAGCGCATGCGATACGCCAGAAGCCTCCCCTTCTGTTCAGCACACTTATACAAAACCTGCCCCCTAAAGGAGCTCGCTAGAAGAATGGCTACCCCCGCCGTCTTGTTCGCTGCCGAGGAGAAGAACTGGGTAGGGAACTTAGCAGAGCGCAGCCTATGGTAATCCCGGGACAATAAGTGGGTCTCTTGCAAAAGGCAAATGTCCGCCTGCGTCCCCTCCAGCAAAGATAAGATCGCTCTGCGCTTCACGGGGTTATTCAGACCCTGAACATTAAGGGTCACCACCTTTAGGGCCGACATTCCTCTCGGGGATCGGGAACGCCGTGCAATGGGCAGTGGATCAGCGGGTAGGGCACGCGGGGCAGCCGCGCGGGACAAGCCAAAACAGACCAAGCGTGGGCATGGACAACCTCGGACGGGACCTCCCCAACCCCAGAACAACCCCTACACCCACCCAAAACACAACCCTGGCAACTAGCCAAACGCAAACTCAAACACCCCATTGTCCCAGTCAAGCCCCAAAACGGGCAAGTCCGTAGAAAAGAACGAAGTGGACGTCCAGCCACTCACCTCCATCTGCTCCCCCCCGACCCCCCCGCCCCGTACCCAGCAGTTAAAGAAGCTAAAGGCATCTCCCCCCGGAGTGAGTGTTAGGCCGTCAAGGCCACGCCGGTGGAGCCGGCCGAGTCCCTGGCCGCCGCCCTCAAAGCATCGGCCATGTCCGCCCTGATGGTAGGGGAATCAGGACGCCCTGCGCTGGCCGCGGATCGTCGCCTCGTCGACCTCCGCCGGCTCCGTCTCTCCGAGGGCCTCCACGACGGTGTAGCTCCTTCCTCCTCCGCCGCCGTAAGCCCCAGGACTCCACAAATGTCCTGCAAGGAGCGTAGCTGGTGTAGCACCCCATTCCACCGGAAGATCAGGCGGAAGGGATGTCCCCAAGAGTACGGCGTCTCGTGTTCGCGCAAAAAGTCAGTGGCAATCCTGAAGGACCTGCGTTTCTGCAGCGTGATGGCGGAGAGGTCCTGGTAAAGCGCCACCGGCCGCTCCCGGAAAGTAAGGGGCTGTTTCCTGCGGGCCTCAGTCATGATGCGTTCCTTCAGCGGGAAGTCGGGCAGGAAGGCCAAAATGTCCGGTGGAGGTGCCGATGACTGGCGCTGCCGGCCAACCCTATGTGCCCTATCAATGCTAATGGGGAAGTCCGCAGCTTCCCCCAGTATCTCTCGGAACAGGTCCCGCAGGTAGCCCCCCAGATCGGACCCCTCGTCTGCAGTCGGCACACCACGCACTCGAATGTTGTTCCTCCGTGATCTGTTCTCAAGGTCCTCAGAGTGGGCCTGGAGCTCAACACACTGCTCCCGGAGGCGGAGAACGTCCTGTTGAAGATGGACTATCTCCTCCTCCCGGCGCTGGGCCTCCGTCTCCACCGTTTCCACGCGCTCGCCAAGGCCCTCCACTTCCCTGCGCACTTCCCGGACCTCGCTGGCCACCTCCCGCTTCAGTGTCTGGAAGTCCTCCCTGAGGGAGCTGAACAGTTCCTCCATAAAGGTCCTCGTGACGGGTGGCTCCCCCCCAGTCACATCCGCCGAGGCCCGGGAGGACCCCGGCGAAGGCTGTGTTCTGTCCCGCAGTTGCTGGGCCCTGCCAAGCATGTCCGGCAGGGTGCGGTCCCCCTTCTTCGAGCCGCCTCTTCCAGACATCGCAAGCACTGCGGTCGGGCACAGGTCCAGCCGCCCTAGGGATGCCCAGCTGCGTCACAGGTGACAAAATGGCGGTCCAGTCCGGTCACCGCCAGCCGCGGGTGCCCATCCGAGACAGCAATGGAAACTACAGTGGGGGGCTCCTCTTCAGCACATCCCCCAGAAAGTCAGCCCGGCAGCAGCGGCGATCACATACATCCACCAGCAAGGGCTCCAGTGAAGGCCAACACCACTGATCTCTCGGGGACAAGATGGCGGCAGGGCGGGGCAAGGCAGAACGACCAGGCCCGGCGACACCGCCGGGGCCCCCAAAACGCACAGCAATCAAAGAGGTTCCGCCACCGGTTCCAGTCTGTCACACGCAAGGGCCCAGACGGGCCGCCCCCATCAGAAGTCCGCCGTACTTCGGTCAAGGGACAGGGGCCCCGCAGTGCGAAGTGTCGCCGACACCAGACTGAGTGCCAAAGCGCCCGTCCTAAGTCTCCCGCACCGTCGGGTCCCCTCCCGCGGCTCCTTCACCCTCCGTCGAGCGACGGGCCAGATTCCCTCCAGATCGCAACTTTCAGCACCAGGCCCAGCCGAGGCGCGCGGACAGCATTCCGATGCACTCCGCCTCCCAGGCCTCCGTCGCTCTTCGAACTCGATCGGACCTTTTGGGGGACTTTCCCCGAGGCGATCCGAACCAAAGCGGCAACAATGTGCGCACCAGGTGCTCCGCCACGCTCCTCTCACACGCTGAGCCTCAGCGGGGGGAGAAAAGCGTAAGAAAAGGGCTCAAGCTCGGCCGGGCCGGAGGAGCTACGGGAGGAAGCGTCCGCTCACCCCGCCATCTTGGCCACGCCCCTCAGGACACATTTATTTAAGGAGAGATTAAGTGATTTGCCCAGAATCACAGGGTGTTGAGCTGACACCAAGACTTGAATCTGGTTCCCCAGCTCCGAAGTCGGCAGCACTGGCCATTACACCACATCCTCTCCCCACATTCATGCTTATCAGTTGGTTCTATTTTAGGCGACACTAACAGGAGAAATGGGCTGGTGCAAGCTTCCTTCTGCTGAGAGCCCTGGCACTTTTTTATACAAATTAACCACTGAATTCACTTAAACATGCCTAAATTCATAGGTTATAAGTTAAGACTTGGAGGAGTCTTCAATTCCAGAAGTGAGACAGGATTGCCTCTGGAAGTCCTGATCGGTATGAAACATAAGAACCCTCAGGTAGCTGCCTCAGGTAGCTGTTCTCCACGGCAGCTCCTCAAGTCCAGAACTACATCCTCTGCTCTCTCTCCAAAAGCACCCTGCTCTTAGCATCTCCTTACCCAAGATAGCTATCTGGTCTGCAAGGAGACAGGCCTCGCTCCTTAGTATATCTTTGCTTCTGGGTAAAATGGTCCGACCTGCCTCATGCATTATTGCTAAAGGATTTATCCAGAATGTCTGGAAATCATAGTTGTACTGAATGCTCCATTGAAAATCTGCATTTGATACTATTAAAACTAGGGGTGGGCGGAATTTGCGTAGCCGCGCTACGCAAAGCTCCGCGGAACGGTAATAAATCTCCGCGAGCACGCAAAAGTTCCGCCCGTTCGTCACGGTTTTTTTTTCTGTTCGCGAATGCTGTTTGCGTGCTCGGGGGGAAATATCTCGCGAACACGCATTTTGAAAGCGCGAACAAGCAAAAAATTCTGCGAAGCCACGGATCGCGGAATTTCTGGCAATTCCGCATTCTCCGCGGAACGTGAAATTACCCAAATTCCGCGAGCGGAACAGAATTTACCACCCAAGGCCTAATTAAAACACTTTTGTCTTGCTCATATGGCTTTAATGTACCTGCGTGGGGCCGAGAGTTAGTTGAGCTCTTTTGGAAGGAGTGTCCAGATTGGTAAAAGGTGACTGTGTTCTCTGCAGCTGTCATGTCTTTCATGTTTCCTTGTTTTGACATTCAGTGGCAGTGAGTTATCTATATTAGACGCGCCTTTAACACACAGATTCATCTGTTTAGTGTTCTTTGGCCACACTTCTAAAGCACAGAACTGTGCAACCAAACGCAATTCCGAACACACCCGTCTGCATTGAGAGTTGTTTTACCAGAAGAACAAGTAGGCTGTCACTTTCTCCATTTGATGGAAAGGGTGAAAAGAGGTTGTTTGATTGTCACCTTGATGCAGCAGCTGGTCATAAATAGGCAGGTGCATGGAGTTTAATTGCCACCACAGCCTTCTCTTTTGTGGAAAATCATTTTTACTTCTGGAGTTAGCCTAGACCTCCTTTTTGGTTTTAATAAAATTGCATATATAATACTTACTTATAGGGACTTTCAGCTAGCCCGCTTCATCCATTGCTCTGTTACCACATTTTTCTTCTGCCCACTCCAACATACCCCACGGGGCAAACGGTCAGCCCACTTCAACCACTGGCTAACTTTACTGTTGCAGCATTCTGCTTATTCACAGGGAGCAAATCCCCATGCAAAGTCATGCAAAGTTCTTCCTTTCATTGCCAGGGACTACTACGTCCCAAATGATCAAGTTTTGCAAAAATACTTGACAAAACAAGCATTGACAAAGCCAAAAGGCTGGGGCCGAACGCCAGATTATTGGCTTTACTGAGGTTATTAGGAGTCTGTCTGGAGGTAACTCCACCTACGCCTGCTTTGCGTTAGGGGTATCCAATGCCATGCAAATCTTCTGTTGAGTTAAGCTGATGGGTAAGGCTATGTTACAGAGATGGCTCTTTTTACCCCAGAGTGAAGTTGGGAAGGGACAGCTTTTTATATATCAGTGTGTACAAGAGCAGCTGTATGTAAGCCAAACAAGAAAAACACGTCTAAACAGCACATCGTCTATTGTGTATTATATTTTAGAAAATCCTGACTCTATTGGATGTGCTCTCTTTTGTTTGGACAGAAAACAAGTGGTTGAGGCGAGGTTTTTTAAAACTACATTTACAACGCATTCCATTCCATCGCATCATACCTTTACAACGCATACCATTACATTGCATTTAAGGTAAGTGTTAGAATAGGAATTTTTACCCCTACAGTATCCAACTCCAGAGGGTGCAACAGTAGGGTAAGTGTTGGATAGTGTAGGGGTACTATGCTTTGTAATGGGAGGCGTTGTAATGACATACGATGTAATGCCTGCGTTGTAGTGACATGCGTTGTAGTGTCATGCAATGTAATGGATGCGTTGTAGTGACATGCATTGTAAAGGATGTTGCAATGGAATGACTGCGTTGTAAATGTTGTGCGTTGTAATGACTGTGTTGTAAAGGTTGTTTCCCCTTTGTCTTATGTGTTGTTCCTGAGGATATGGGACATGATGCAACACACCGACTCCAAAACTGATCACTTTGGGGACACAGCAGAGTGGGAGATGGCAAAAGAAGCCCACCCCCCAGTTGACACTATTTCTGTGCTGCACAATGTTGGGAGCTTTTTGGCTGTAAATGTAGAGATTTGCTGCTAGAGATCCCACTCGGTACAGTGTGCTACGGAGGTGTTGGCGGCGACGCTCAATACACTGTGGACGCACCTACAGTGGGTTGTTTCCAGAGCAGACCACTAATCAAAACTCCTAGTTTATGTAACAAAGACCAGAGCTCATTGACCACTTGCGTACCATATATTCTTAATGGCAGCCTCGGGGCTGAAAGCTAAGGAAAGGTTTGGGTAATAAATATGGGTCCATTTCTGGCTTATAATACCTTCAAAGACAATAAATACAAGATGACCAGAGATAAGATGGACACTTTGGTGCCTAGATCCTTGGCAGCAGGTGCAGATAGGGCAAAGAAAACAACATGGAAGATACCTTCCCTCCAACGTGACTCGTGGATAGATGGTCCTGCTTGAACTACAAAACTTAAAAGAAGTCATATTTTGTCCTCTCTGGTAAAGTAATTTTAGTTTTCCTACACAAAAGGAGATTATGTAATAAAACTGAACCAGGAGCGTTACAAAGGTGCAAGACGTGAAATCATGGGAGAGTTTGCAAACCATCTTCAAACAGATTTGGAAATGTAAACTATCAGCCCTGAGCAGGCTGTTCAGAAATTTTTCAACTACAATGCCCCTATTGGAGTGGAAGTAAGCATATGCCTTCTTTTTCTTGTTAGCGGATTAGTCAAATAATACCCAAATTGGATTGCATCCCATTCCTCCTTGCCCCTATATGGTATTAATTGTACAAATTGTTCTGCTCTGTGATCTGCGTTTGGGGAAAAAGAACTGCTACTTAGTCAGTGATTGTGTGGCAAGCGGTAACCATTCAGTAAGCGTATTTTTACCTACTTTTGCTGTTAAGTGCAGTAACAAATCCCATTTCCACCATTTTGATGGTGTTGATTGCTTTCAGAATCCGGGCGACCTTTATGATTCTGGGATTGCGTTGGCTTTAGATCAAAGTTGCCTATTGTACTGTAACTGATTGTGCTTCCTATTGCTTAGACGTAGAGCATATTGGCTACTTGCTGACAATATTAGCTTCGACAATTGTATATTTTAGCGATGGAATCTATTGAATACTAGCCAAATAGATTTAAGTTTTATGTGAAGGATTATGTGCATTGATGTGTGTGATGAAGAACATTATTGTTTGTGTCATTCTGGGATGCACATATGTCTATTGCTTGGGTTCAGGTAGCTGTCTTTTAAGACCTCTTTCCTCAATAAGGTGTCTTTGAAGCTGTTCTTTTTGTAAGTGTCTGTGGATATATTTGAAATTACATACTGTCTAGTGGGCTATCTAAGTGGCTTGGAGTGTTGTGCATGACTGTGCCAGAATTTGTGCATAATGTGTTCTGTTGGAGGTTGTGTTTGGGTTGTGTGCTGTGCTGTTGGGCTCCCATGAGATCAATTTAAGTCATTGTTGAACTGCATTGGGTACTTGCATTATGTTTCAAGAGTACAGTTGATATACCGTGTGGGCCAGTTGCAGTACAGACACAAGGGGTCCAGGGCCCAGTGTGCATCTGCATTCACAAGCCATCTATGACAGGGGAACAGTCAGTGGTTGTATAAAATGCTGCATGTCCCTTTAACAATGTGTCCCTTTGTGTAGTATTTAACCCTTTCAGGGACAGTGATCATTATGTCAGCATATTGTGAACGCAACTGTAGAGGCAAACGTGTGCTGCCCCTTCTTGTCCTCTGTCCCTGGCTTCACAGAGGATGCTTGCACCTCATTTACTCTAGTAAATTGGGTACAATGCAAAGGAGTTGTTTTAAAACTTTGTGCTATACAACGTTAGTACTTCACCATCGGAGGGGTTGTTGGCACATACCGTATATATTTGTCCCGCCATCTTTTTTGTGATGTCTTTCAAGGAACCAGCCATTCAAATGGATCCTTACACAGATTGAGAGCAAAAGCCAACAAGTATGATTCGTAGGACCACAGTCATACCTGCCTTTAAATACGATCCAGTTTTTCCTGAGGAACAGTGGTTGTTGTCCACTTGCACTACTTCCCTTTCTATAAAATATCCACATTTAGCGTTTTTGTTTTTGGTTGTGATTGGCTGGCCTGATCACGATCTATAGAGAGCTTTTTGTGTCCATATCGACCTTAAGAAATTCAGTAAAATACCTCTGCTCTTCTCTTTTGGCGGCTCTTCTGTGAGCGTACACTCGTTGGAGGCATCCATTGTGTTGAAGACGCCTTCTTGCATTTCATGCTTCACGGTGGTTAGAAGGACTCTTTGTTAGGAGGCATTTCTGCACATGGCACAAGGGAAGAGACCAAAACGTACGGTATTTCAAATGCAAGCTTGTCCCAAAGGTTTGTGATGTGTCGCTGGTACCCACCTCAGGTAGCCAGCACTACTTGATGTCTTGCTTGCAGCTAATTGGTTCCTGTATTTCTGTTACCTCTCAACTTTTCCTTCTGGTTATCAGCAAGTTATGTCTCTGAATGAGACTGATGCAAGTTAAGCCTGGTATCTGTTGGTGGTGTTGAATTTCTTCAAGGACTTTGTCTGTCTGTGCCATCTCTTTGTAGGAACTAAGACGGAAAAGGAACAAGTATATATAGATCGGTGAATGACGGGCATGCAAAACTGTCAGTGCTTGTAGAGTCAGCAGCAGGCCTGGCCTTTGCTGAGAAAATGCCCCCGGGAAAGCAATTATGGCGCCCTTTGTAATCATCTGTGCCAAGGTAGAGGTGAAAGGCCTGTGGAGAAGAGATGCAAGTGGGGCTTCAGAAGTATAACAAATGGAAAGAAGGGGCTAAGGAAATGGAATAAGAGTTTTATGGCGAGCCCTGAAGACCATGAAGAGGCGCGGGGGTTTGTAATTAAAAATCTAAATGATTCAAAGCAAGTTGTTGGATAAGTACAATGCACCCATATGAGCCTCGTCCATGCCTCAAGCTGGCTCTCAGCAGCATTACTTGTACTTTAGACCACATTATAGTTGAATTCCCAAACCATAACACAAGAGCATCTTGAGGTAAGAAGGCCTATGTCGAAAGTGGCTCTGGTAGAATGTTGGGTGTTGCACAAGTTGTTTCTTGTAATTGCCAATACGTTGAACACCATGTATCCTCTCCCTCTACAGTTTTCAAACTTTGATAAAACGCGTACGTACCTGTGTAGGAGTTATTATTGCAAAACTACAGTGCGAAGCATATTATTTTGCTTTTTTTTAGTAATTGAAGTGTAATATTTAAAACAGTGCTTAACCCCATCCAGGTATCCTAGCAGCTGCTGATGAGAGGGTTGCACAGCTAAAAATGATTCCGTGGTTCTCATACTGAATAGAAGGGGTTACAGCTTTTTTTGAATTTCAAGGCAGTAGTCTCCAGTCCTGACCTTCATTAATCAAGAAAAGCGTGTGTTTCTTGTTATGCGCAAAAAGCCGTTGCTTGTCAATATTTACTTTTCGTATATCTACACGGATTCTTTTTGTGCCCTTAAAAGAAGCACAAAGCCCCCCTCGAATCCGAGTCCATCACCTGTCGGTTCTGGTGCTCAACATCTGATACTTGTGAACTGCGACCATGCTGTCCTGAGACAATCCTTTGGTTTCCTACTGCCACTCTACAAGCACATGTTAGTAACTTGACCCTCTGGTCTTTCAGGTTTTCAGTGTGTCATGGCGAACAATTTCACGTCAGGCTGCTGTCAGCCGCAGAGACTCTGTAATACGACCACGCCTGCTGTTTCGGAGGTGTTTACTTCATTATAATATGATGATTAATAGTGCTGGTTCAAGTGACTCTTTACTTATATTTGTGAGCACAAACTATTGACACTTCGGCTCACCTCACGGATTCGTTCTCATCAATTTGTAGAGGTACATTTTATAATTTTAATCTAGGTGACTTGTATTATACAGCACGCCACAGCATAACATTATGTCGCGACAACTCTGCACTGGTTGTACTCGCACAGTATGTTCCAGTCCTAGGATCTGCAAGGTAGCACTGTTAAATAGCAGTAGCTCAAAATGTGGATTATGTGAGGTTTATTTTTCCTTCTTTTTCCAGGACTAGCCCACGTTTAATGGAAAGTTAAGCGGCCCTGCCACAGCTTTCCCCACCAAGCAGACTTTTGTTCAACCACATCCAAGCTCTGCTCAGCCGGGAGCTCGTAACAATAAAAATAGATTTGTTATGTTAAGTTGCTTTGAATATCTGCTGCGGAATCTCCTGGGTGTGTTGATCTTGTTGCTGGCAGATGCGGTGATCTGAAGCGAGGCCAATGCGCCCCTCCCCCACATGGGAGGATATGCTGAACTGGCAAACTGCTGAGCGCGCGTGGACGAGATTTCGTTTGTTCCGGGGTTTCTGCTCCACTTTTAAATCGGATAACCTTCTAAAATTGTAATTTTTGAATAACCCACCCTGCCACGCCAGTTCTCGTGTGAATAGCCACGTTTTCCCAAAACGTGTGCATCTTTAGTAAAGAAACGACACGTCAAACTTTCACGAAAGCAGTGGTCGAAGTGGGGAAAAAAAGTAGGGGAACTGTGGGCGGAGGATCAGAGGGGGGGGGGGGGGGGATTAACCTGAGGATTGGATCAGTGGGCAGAGTTAGTGGTGTGGCCAGGATTGGCAAAACATCCCAATCTTTAGTATTTGTTTGCCATTTCACTGACCAGTTACCGCTTATTATGTTATGTAATTCAACCAATGGATACACAGTATTATTTAACGATTAATATGAGTTATTGACATTAAAATAAATTCACAAAGTGGGATATGTTTCTAATCACAGAATGTCCCAAAGATGCTTAAAAGTGGAAGCACAAGCCATTTGTTTCCGAGGCATGGATTTTCTGTCGTCTGCAATATACACAGAGACAATCAATTTTACGTCTGTAAATCACTGTATGGGAAATGTTACATAAGACAAAGGACAACAAGGTGTAGGAGTCACATGACAGCCATATTAGTAGGCAGCATAGTTTAATAGTGATTTGATCTGGAGAAAAACAAACTCAGAATTTGAAACTTAATACCATGTTTGGGGGTTCACTTTAATAATCATTATTGATTTCTATCCAAATGAACACTTTTTGCAACATTACGATAATCAAAGGCTTAGGGAAAAAACCCATAAAGCTCTAGTTTATACCTTGCAGTTTGTATGCAGCTCTAAGATGAAAGTTAATAGCTCACTGTTCTTTGTTAGGATTTTAACTTATAAACTGCAAGTAGCAAAAGGATCTCACTGACAAAAGCAATAACCCACTGACCTATTTACAATATGTGCACTTTGTGATGGGCATGGTACATGTTCTTAGCAGCAGGCACATTAACCCTATCTTTCCATGAGTCAAACCTTCCACTAGACAAAACTCTGATCTCGCTCTAGGAAGCCGTTTATTCACCGGAGTTATCATGACATTTTTATTATTGCCGAAAATTGCTGTAGGCCAGGAAGGAGGCAGCAAGTGCTTTTAAAACCCATAATATACAACGCCCCCACTCAAAGTCAGCACCTGTTGCGGTCACACCGGTCGCACTGCTCTAGAGCCAGCTCTTCTCAGGGGTCCTGTGACCTCAGTGACAGAGTCACTGTTGCTCTAGGGTCTGCTACTTCATAGGCCTGCCTGCAAGACTGGAGGTGAACTTCAGCATAGATTGTGGTGGGCAAGCGTTCAAGGTGAACCCACACTTGCCACTGCTAGGGTCCACCTGCTGTTGTTAAGACACCAGGGCTTTTCCGGATTTGCGGGGCCTTCTAAGGTCTAGCATGGGAATGTGCTCCCTCAGGAGAATGGTCTGGGGGACTGGTCATAAAGGCTGAACCTGGTTCCCCAGTTCTAAATTCGGCAGCTCTGACCATAGTGCTACATCCGCTCCCTCACGGAACACCATACTGCCCCACTGAGAGAAATTCACACTACCTTCAACTACAATCCAATTTGACCTGCTATAAACAACTGGATGCGACTCAATTCAAATTACGCACTAGGCAAGAGCAATATGCAGCATAAAGGAAAAACTAACAACATCCTGGAAAAAGCAAACACTCATAGGGAATGAAAGATTAAATAAAGCATGTGAAATGTAAGCAGAAACAACATGGTGAACTTAACGCTTTTACACTCACTATTCAGAAATCAGTGAGTGCTTCTGCCTGAAAACTACAGGGCCCAGAAAGGACCCATTTCAATGTCCACTGCTTATATGCTTACAAAACGTAAGCAGTATGGTTTAAAAAGACCACATTTGTGAACACAAAGCTGCCCTACACATTTTGTTTTCCAATCCACCCATCAACCAGATATTGCAGTACCTCCAGGTTTGGCGCACTTCCCGACCGGGGGAAAACAGTGCTTCACTGGCAAACTCAGTAAAGTGACGCTAATGTTTTTGGGGTTTGAATAAAACCGATCTGGCCACTTAAAGAACACTCCATCTTGCTTTGTTTAGTTATTGATTTTTCATATTTTGAACCTTTTATTTCCGTGGCTGCACTTTGGAATAGAAAAATGTCAAAACGGCATTTCCAGCAAAAGTGGTTTTCTTTCTTGCATCCATTTCACAGGGGAACAAATAAACGACAGGAAGAAAGAGAGGGTGAGAACCATTTCTTGAGTCAAGGTTTTCGGTAAGTGAGGAGGAGTTAAGACCGAGAGAGGAAATAAGGGTAAGAAAGCGGGGGGGGGGGGTTCGACAGCTGCCAGCGGGAGAGCAGAAGTGGACACCTTCCTGTCTGGGCTGGAAGCAAGAGACCGAGACCTTTTCCTTCTCTGCTCCCCGCCCGTCCCCGAACAGCCACAAATGTCGAGCCTTCTCTGCAGGCCTTGGATATTTCTGAGGTCCAGGGACACATGTTCAAAATAAAAAAGTAGGGGAACGGAATCAATAGAATTAAAGATGTAGGGGCACGCCGTGCCCTGCCGTTCCCGCCCACTTCGACCACTGCACGTCAGAGAGCGCTGGGGGTGTTGCTGACAGAGACAGGCTCCTGTCTGCATATTCAGAGCAGAGGGTGAAACGTAAACTCGCGATCACGGATAAACTGCGAGTCTGAATGCAAACTAACGAACAACTGTCTGCTGCTTGCAACAGGATCTCGATGGGCAGGTGCACGCGCCTCCTCCCTGTATCAGTCTCTAGCAACCTTTCGGCTTCAGTGCTGTACAGGTTAATGAGAAATTAAAGACGTCTAACGACGGGGTCTCCGCAGTTTAAGCGATCCTACAGTCAGTGCAGTGCATAATTTGTAAAAGAATTATTACCAGGGTCCACAATGTTGCTCAGAAACCCACCGCCGGTGCTATAGAATGTTGGGGTTTCTGCTCCCCAAGGATGCCTAGTCTTGATTTCCCCCTTATGGCTCTTTCATCTACCGCATGGTTCTTTCATCTCTACCAGGCACTCCGGGCCCCTTTACCTCTCTCTTTTAGGTTTTTTCATCCCTGCTTTCTTTGTTGCGGTTTTTCTGTCTTTCTCTTCTTCATTCTTTCTTCCTTCTGTTTGTTTTTCTTTTCTCTCTCTTAAACTGGGTCAAAACCTGATGAGGAAAAATATGTGACGGTCTCCAAAATTGAGTGCCAGTTGGCCCCACTTCATTCAATCAATCAATCAATCAATCAGGTGATTTTTAAAGTGCGACTACCCTCTGTAAGGGTCACAAGGCGCAGCGGGTAGAGGGGGGCTGCTGATCTGCCAAAGGCACTGTGGTTCAGACGAAGAGCTAGGTCTTGAGGTCCTTCCTGAATTGAGGCAGTGACAGTGATTGCCTGAGGTGGAGAGGCAGGGTGTTCCAGGTCTTTGCTGCGAGGTAAGAAAAGGACCTTCCTCCAGCTGTGGTCTTGTGGATACGTGGGACAGTAGCCAAGGCCAGATGGGCGGAGCAGAGGTCTCTTGTGGGTGTATAGAATGAGAGGCGGTGTTTGAGGTACTCAGGTCCCGTGTTGTGTAGGGCTTTGTAGGCATGTATGAGGAGCTTGAAGGTGATTCTTTTGTTGACTGGGAACCAGTGGAGAGGTCTCAGGTGGCTGGTGATGTGGCTCTGGTGGGGGATATTGAGGATGAGCCTGGTGGAGGCGTTCTGAATGTTCTGCAGTTTCTTTAGGAGTTTCTGGGTGATGCCGGCATAGAGTGTGTTGCCGTAGTCAAGTCTGCTGCTGATGAGTTCGTGAGTGACTGTCTTTCTGGACTCGGTGGGGATCCACTTGAAGATCTTTCAGAGCAGGAGTAGCGCGTGGAAGCAGAATGATGAGACGGCGTTGATCTGGCAGTTCATGGTGAGCGAGGAATCCAGGATGATTCCAATGTTTCATGCGTGGTCTGTGGGTATGGAGTAGATCCAAGATCTTCAGGTCAGCTAAAGTAATCCCAAGCAGAGGGGTGGAGCCCGGTAGGAGGACTTCGGTCTTCTCCAAGTTTAGCATGAGGCAGCTGTCCTTCATCCAGGTAGCGACAGCCTTCATCACGTCATGAAAGTTGTTCTTGGTGACTGTGGGTTCGTTGGTGAGGGAGAGGATCAGCTGGGTGTCGTCGGCGTAGGATTCAATGTGTAGTCCGTGGGTCCTGACAATGGCTGCGAGCGGGGCCATGAAGATGTTGAAGAGAGTGGGGCTCAGGGAGGAGCCCTAAGGCACTCCGCAGCTGGTCTGTGTGTTCAGAGTGGAACAGAGGTAGTCTGACTCTCTGTGTTCGGCCGGTGAGGAAGGAGCGGATCCATTCCAGGGCACTGTCACAGATGCCGGCGTCATAGAGTCTTGTGCATAGGGCAAGGTGGGAAACTGTGTCGAAGGCGACCGAGAGGTCCAGGAGGGTGAGAGCTGCAGTTTCGCCTCAGTCGAGGAGGATGTGGACATCATCTGTGGCGGCGAGGATAGCAGTCTAAGTGCTGTAGTTGCTTCGGAAGCCGGATGGGAGAGGTCCAGGATGTGGTTTGCCTCAATGAACTCGGAAAGTTAGGCGTTGATAGCCTTCTCGATTACCTTGGCTGGGAAGAGGAGCAGGGAGATGGGTCTGAAGATCTTGAGGTACGTTGGTTCGGCAGAGTGTTTCTTCAGCAAGGGGTTGATCTCTGCATGTTTCCAGTCTTCCGGGAAGGCGAGGAAGTTAATGGAGCAGTTGATGGTGCTGCAGAGTTCGGGGGCCATGGAGGTGCCGGCTCTGTTGAAGATGGGGGTGAGGGCTAGGATCCGAGGGTACTCCGAAGTGGATGCTCTTCATGATCCTGAGGATTTCGTCAGTGATAAGGGGAGTTTAGCTAAGTTGGGTCTGCTGGGGTCCAGTGTTGGGTGCTGTGGTTGCAGGTGTGGTGCAAGGGTCTTGGGTATTGAGGTTGTTAAAGCTGTCTTAGATCTCGTTAATCTTGCGGGTGAAGAAGTTGCTGAGGTTGTTGCAGAGGTCTTGGGAGGTGGGATGTCTTCTGTTTCTGTGCTGGTTTTGGCAAATTCTTTGACCACGGTGAATAGCCCTTTGCTGTTGAGTACATTGACATTGATCCTTTTTCCTAAGGCCACTTTCTTTGTTGTTCTGATGAGGTGGTGGTGTGCAGTGACAGCGGTTTTGAAGGCTGAGTGGTCTTCATAGGTCCTGCTGCTCCTCCATCTCTTCTCGAGCCATTGACATGTGCACCTGGACTCATGAAGGGCAGGAGAGAACCAGCTAGCTTTTTTGGCGTGCCACTTTTCTGGAGCTTTCTTGAGGGGAGCCAGTGTGTCGGCGCAGTTGGAGATCCATCGATGGAGGTTGCATGCTGAGATATTAGCATCTGCGGATATCAGTGGTGGGGTTTTGCCTACGCCGGTGATGAGCTGACCTTGTTCCAACTTCTGTGAGGGTAGCGATGGATGTGATGGTGTACGGGGGTTTGGTGAAGAAGTGGACCTAGCGATGGTCGGTCTATGGGAGCTCGGAGGTGTGGCTGATGGTGATGTTGCTGGCGGAGAAGATTGGGTCGAGCGTGGATCCTGCTCAGTAGGTTGGGGAGGTGACCCATTGTTTGAGTCCGACAGTGGCAAGGTTCTCCAGCAGGGACAAAGTGTTCTTATCGTTGAGATTGTCCAGGTGAAAGTTGAGGTCGCCGAGGAGGATATAGTTAGTGGAGGCAAGAGCGTGGGGTTCAATGAGGTAGATGATGGAGTTGCTGAACAGTGGACAGGATCTGGGGAGTCTGTAGATGAGGGTGTCATGGAGGGTGGTGTTCGGGTTGTTTTGGAAGTGGAGGTGCTCCATGTTGGTCTAGTGGTCCTCCGAGTGTGTGGTGAGAGGGAGGGTGTATTTGTGTAGGATGGCGATACCTCCACCTGGTTTGATGATGCAGTCCTTGTGAATGATCTTGTAGCCATCCGGGATAGCAGTAGGGATGTCCGGGTCAGAGTTCATCCAAGTTTCTGTGAGGAAGGCGATGTCAGGGGAAACGGAGTCGAGTAGGTCCCAGATCTCCACGGCCTGTTTGTGGAAGGAGCATGTGTTGAGGAGGATACAGCTGAGGTGGTCGGGTCTGTTATTTGTCTGGCGTGCAATGGGTGGGGCTGGCGTGCAGTGGCAGACGAAGGTGCAGCTGCTGTTTCGGCAGGAAAAAGGGCCCTGGGTGTCATTTGGCGACACCCAGCGGCAGGTGGAATGGTGTCTGGTGTTGAGGGCATTGAGGGTGCTGGCATTGTAGTGGTGGATGGTCCGAGGACCAAGGTCCGTGGTGCTGGGTGAGGTCCTGGTGCCTACAGTGTGCCGGCGGCGTGAGGGTACGGCTGGATAGCTGGGAGATGGGAACAACAGGAAGTGCGCTGGCAGGGGGGCGAAGCCGTATGGGACATGCAGCGGCAGGGAAACTGCAAGGAAAAGGTGCAAAGGTGACAAACGTAAAAGTGGAAAAATGCAGAAAGTGACAGAAAAGCAGAAAAATGCGGAAAGTGAAAGAGTGACATCAAAGAAGAAAATATGAAAGGACAAAAAAGACATCAGGGGAGGAGGCATCAAAGCAGAGAGACAGAAAGAAGGCTGCAGAGCAGTCACTCACTGGCAGTCTCTGGGCGGATTTAAGACCCTGCAGGGGGCAGCAGGAGGGGACCACAACATTATAAGGGCCCCAAAATGTCAGTGAAGAACTCCAGGGCCGACATGGGCCCCCGCGGTGAAATGCGTTGGCCATCCGAGATGTCGGCACCCAGTGCTGAATCCCAACTCGTGGATCCGCACAGGTGAAGTACGGCGGACTTGAACCATGGGCTCCATTTAAGCACTGCCTGCATCAGTTTACATAATAAATGGACTTCCTTGTAAGAGTTTGACGATCAGCCTATCTTGTACGATCACAGTTACGTCCAGTCCTTAACTTAGTTCGCATTGGCTGGAGCTTGGCTTTTTTGAACACATACAAGTTGAATTTTGCACCATCATTTAGTCCGCCCATCGGAGCAAAACACACATTTGCACCTTTCAATGAGTGTAAATAATGCATAATTTCACTAGTATTTCTTCACAATTGCTAGCCACTGATCCAACAGGTTAGGGATAAATCATTCCGCTCTGATAAACAGTATATTGAACCTAAAAGAACACTGACTCACTTTAATTAGGTTAAGCTCAAGGGGGGAATTTGTGATCGATAGTTTAATGTTGAGAATATGACACTCTGTTAGCACTCGCCATTACTGAGACTGAGAGCTCCTAATGATTATCATTATTATTTTAATAGAGGGTTTAATTTTTTTTGTCAGTGTCAGAATAGAACATTACATAGCCTTGCGCATTTTAATGTTATAATACCCCTCAGTACTCACTAAGAGAAAATATTTTATACTAGTGATTAATGAGAGCCTGATTTCACCATATGCTCTGTACATTAGCTGTGTGTCTATTTGTCATGGTGTTAGTAAATGAGTTGGTGAAAGTTAATGGATACCCACTCTTGTCTGACAAGCGAGGCATAATGATGGTGTTCAGCCATATCCATTTTACTACCTTTCCCTTGCTCTCGATATACTGAGCATGCACTGTTATACCTTTCCTGATTTCACTGAGATATCTGCACACGTGGCTCTCTTAGACAACGGATGGCTGCAGCTGGATCTGCCTGTTCTACTGAAATACAGCACCACAGTGAGCCTATGCCTTTTACTGATTATCGATTGTGTATATACTGTCAGTTTAATGTTATTTTAGAACCAGCCTTAGGCCCTCTAACCACAAACCTTGGTACACTTGTACTCCTACTGTCCTTATATAGACCTTGAATTATACTGTGTGAGTGTACCTGCCTCAATTGTGGGACTCGGTCATAGTGGGTATTATGACACAGAGCGATCAGTGCTTCTTATCCTCCTCCTTGTCTGATTTCTCACAATCTATTGAAACAAATCAATCTCTGCTTGTTTTAAATACCCCTTTGTGGTGCGTAGTGCTCTCCGACCCACCTTTTCTACATGCTTAGGGTATGATTACCCTTTTAGCCGGGTCTGATGGCCTAGTGAACTGATGTGTCCACTGTAAGGGCCTGTGTTCGTCCTCATGGTCACAGATTCAAATCCTGGTGAGTCCACTCAGTCTTTCATCCTTCTGAGGTCGATAAAGTGAGAACCATTGGATTGGGTAACAATAAACATCTGTTATTCAGTGATAAGATACTCCTGGGTGAATGTGCGCTTTACAAATGCACGTTATGTTACTTTTATTGCTGTAACATGACAGATTTACACCTCCATAACCATGTCTTTGTCCCCTATTATCCTACACATGCCCCACTTGTCGGATTTTCTTCTTCCAAGACTCCTCACCTCCTTTTAACGCTATTTTTACTTTTCTCAAGTGTACATTCCAATTACCCTAGCCTACCGGCTTGCAGTCTTTATTGCCTCCCAAATCCTTTGAATGAACATAAACCTCTTGCACCTTCCAGCAGCTGGACTTTTGCACACTAGCGTAATGCAGAAGGAATGCAGAAATAAAACCTATTTTTACTTTCTAATTGACAAAGAGACCTTTGAGCCAGATTAACTTTTTTGTATTATTGTAATGTTGAAAATTAACCTGAGAACGATAGAATAATCCAGTGGTATTTTCTTGTCACCTTTAAACTGTTGTATGGTGTTAATGGCCCACCATGGAAGCTTCAGTAGTGGAACGTGGAACAGTCTAGTAATGCGTACTTTTTTACGCATAAGAATTAAGCTTGTCGGGCCTGTTGCATAGGCACTATCCTTATGTTTGGAGCGCAACTAAGTAAGCATATACTGGTGTACTTCAGATGAATTTTATCATTTACGTCACTCGGTGATTAATTTCTTTAAAAAAACATAGCACTGGGGGGGCAAATGTTTTTCTTAGGAGCCTGGTGCCGAATGCATGAGTTGTCGAATATCAAAGCTTTAATTTCTTGATTTCACCTCTTCCGTCTTTCCGCCATCGCCCTGTATTTTGTCTTTCTCTCACTCTTGCAGGTTCGTTTTCATCCCCTCCTCTCTTTCTTTGTCACTGTTTTCTTTTCTCACATTGATATTTTGAGTTGCATTACACCCCATTTTTATAAAAGTACTTTTGGAAACTTGTCTTCGTACGCTAGTGTGAGCTACGGCAAGGTTTAATGGTGCAGTGTTACCCACCCGTAACCACTCCCTACTGTGACCAGCTGCACCTCCACTTGGCATCAACCCACAACAGCCCTTCTTCCTCCCGTCCTGGACTTCCTTGTTTCCTAAGAGTTGTCGCTGACCTTCACCATATGCCCATCTCATTTCTCCCATTGCATCACTGCGAATATAAGGATAAAACCCTCAAACACACTGTGCAGCTGTGCTGTCTCTGCCATTTTTTTCTTTTATCTCTGAATTTACCCTGCATTTTTAGGTCGAGCATTCAAGACCTCTTGTATATACTTTATTATATACTTATATGTGTATGTACTTTGTGGGCTCTGGAGATCAGCCCTAGGACTTGTATTCTTCTGCTTAGGGACTTTTTTTTTATGTTCAACTGCCTCTATTTAACTGTCTTGATAGAAAACGACCAGCAGAGGTCAGTAAAATACCAGAATAACTTTAGCATTCTCTAGATTCCAGTCCATAGAAATTGTTTTCCACAAGCGCCAGTAGACAATAATTTTTTTTTTTAAATCTTGTATTTTCAGTGATTGACCACCGAAGGCCCTGATTTTTTAAAATTAAAAACAGAGCTTGGATTATACCATTTCCTGCTGAAAGGCAATATTTCGCTCAATATTTTCCCATACCTGGCGTGTCACGCAGTTTGGAACTTACTTTTCCACATGTTAAAGAACAGTAAACTGTTTCAGCATCCAGGCTAATGTGCTGCATAGCTAAATACATATAAGGTCCCAAAGGCAAGACCGATTGCATTGCAAATGCTTGTTTTTTCTATTTTGGCAACTGTGTGAACACCTTGTAATTCATCGGGACAACCTACACTGCAGATCGGTGCCCTTTAGAGTCACGGTATGGGTGTACACTGAGAGCGGATGTCCTCCATTGTCCGCCTGTGCCATCATGGCCCGAAGGGGGTAGTAGCTCCCTGGGGCCTGTCTACTTGATCTCTGACTGCTGGCAGGAAGTATATATTCAGGGGTGACTAAGGTCACTCGGGGAAGTTGCGTTCAGGCCTCCACTTGTAAACTGAAATTCAGAGGCTCAGGGAAGACAGGCCCCCTAGGTTTAAAAAAAAGATATATTTAATATTCGTGAACAAATTTATTTTTTGCAATTTTACCACAAAAATACCTTGTACCCACTTCCGGTCCTGAGTTGCTTGTGTTTCGGTCAGGGAGGACCTAGCTTGGCAGTTCAGGCTGGACTGTTCAGATTGGTGCAGAGTCAAGACTGATTTGCATACCCCTCCTTGCATCTTCTCATAACTGTTACTATTCAGATCTCCCAAACAAGCCTTTCTAAACCCTTTCCTCTAACTCTTCCCCTCCCCTCTAACTCTTCCCCCCCTCTAACTCTTCCCCTCCCCTCTACTCATCCCAAAACCCCTTCTACTGCTATGAACTCCCCGAAAAAATACCCTTCCCTCTCCTATCACTCCTTCTCTCTTCTATCCCTCCACTATTCCTTTTGAATCCAAATAAGACTAACATGTGCACCACTCGCATTAATTTCATATTTACCTATACTAACTCCCCTTTACTCATCTCAAATCCCCTCCAATGGCTATAAACTAAAAGAAAAATAAATTCTAGACCCTTCCCTCGTTTATCCCTCCACTATTCCTTTTCAGTTCAAATAACAAAACTAACAAGTCCAGCACTTAAATTCATTGCATATTCCCTTTACTAATTCCCACTAACCCTGTTTGGGTTCCGGTGTAGCGTGCTACTCACCGAAAAACGCTTCAACACCTCATCATTTGTAGCAAGCACTATATGAATGCAGACCTTTTTTCCTCTTCTATCCCTCCACTATCCTTCTCAATCCAAATAATAGACGAACATATCCACCGCTGAAACTACTTTCATATTTGACTAAACTAATTCAGCACTAATCCTTTATGGGTTCCGGACTAACATGCTACTCACGGAAAAATCGCTTCAACGCCTTGTCAGGGGTAGTAAGCGCTATATAAATGCAATTATAATACAATACAATAAAGTGCATCCATTGCTGGTATATCTCTTCGTATTAATTAGAGCAAGTCAGGTACAGCAAATAGCTTTGCAAACATTACTGCTGCACTGGTCATTAGGTTTGCCAGTAAATGTTTGCAAACATTTACTTTAAATGGAAAACGGACTTTGCAAAATGAAGGGTGTGTGCTACTGTCAGTGGGCTACTCTACTCCACATATATTCCTCCCTTCGGCTGTGTGATGTTTCTAGTGAGGTTGCTATCACAAAGGCCTCCCTGAGAAGGGAAGTCTACTTCAACCTGTTTGGCCAACTGTTTGAAATCATGAGGAGCTCTGAATACCAATTGGTAGTGGCCATGTACCCCATTGCTCATCTTTGGGAATGTAAGCTGGAGTTGCCCTGATGTTGCTGAACATTCTTTGGACCTGGACCTGCGTGAGCTCTGTGCTATCATTTCACTGTGTGGATTGATAGGACTAAGCATGCATTCCCAGTTGAAGCTTTACTGCACTACTCTGCTGCTGTTGCTGCCTTGCCTCAATGAAACCCCATAGCTAACCCAACCAGCCAAGAGAACCATCACCGTACTTTTAAGCACATTCTAAAAGCAAAGTCTGTGGCACAAACTCACAAAGAGGAATTTACTGGGAGTGTGGCCTCGCTGGTGATGCAAAGTCCTAGACTCGGCACAGTAATCAGGCAGGATTTGTATAGTAGAACTTTCCTTGCTAGGGAGACACTTTGTTGGAGTGTGCCCTTTCACCAAGCATCTTTAACAATAGATTGGAGGGGCCACCTGTCATTGAAAGAGGAGCCTGGAAGGTCTCATTTTGGACTAAAAATACATAAACAATTCTTATTGAATTTTCCTTCGAGCAAATAAGCATGTTCTGTTTGGGCAGAATTTGTTCACAGTGTTTGCTTGCTTCTGAATTTATCATATAGCCAGTAAAAAGGAATCAGACTACTACAATTTCCCCCCGACTTTCGCTGCATTCTCTGGATGCAAAAAGAGCATTGCTTTCCCCTGACCTGAAGAATCATTGCAACTTTAGAATCTGTGGATCGATAAGGAGGCAGAATAAATGGGAAAATAGTGACATAGGAGTCCCCACATTCCTTTGGGCAGGCAGGCACTCTTTGCCATAGCTTCCAAGGCTCGAAGAGCAATATGTGTTACTTTTCAACGTGGTTCAGCACTCTGCTCATCAAAGAGATTGTTTCACATGCAACCTTTTAATTAGTACCCAAGTTTCTTCCTAGTTGTACCTGATATTTGATTTGCCGCTCGAGGACTGCTGCCTGGCTGTTGCTCCCTGGGGCATACCTTTTCCATCGGACGCTGTATCTTGGAGGTCATTACGCTGCCTGAAGCCACCTGCCACAGGGGAGACTTTGCAATTGCCATCTACGCACTCGGGACTGCGAGGACCAGGGAGCTGTGCGCGTTGCACATTGGCTGCACCTGGCCCTCTTCCCGACTCCTCCCCCGCAGAGCTTAACACGACTCGCGGCCCCCGCTTCGCGGGTGCCGCTCGAGGACTGCTGCCTGGCTGTTGCTCCCTGGGGCATACCTTTTCCATCGGACGCTGTATCTTGGAGGTCATTACGCTGCCTGAAGCCACCTGCCACAGGGGAGACTTTGCAATTGCCATCTACGCACTCGGGACTGCGAGGACCAGGGAGCTGTGCGCGTTGCACATTGGCTGCACCTGGCCCTCTTCCCGACTCCTCCCCCGCAGAGCTTAACACGACTCGCGGCCCCCGCTTCGCGGGAGCCGCTCGAGGACTGCTGCCTGGCTGTTGCTCCCTGGGGCATACCTTTTCCATCGGACGCTGTATCTTGGAGGTCATTACGCTGCCTGAAGCCACCTGCCACAGGGGAGACTTTGCAATTGCCATCTACGCACTCGGGACTGCGAGGACCAGGGAGCTGTGCGCGTTGCACATTGGCTGCACCTGGCCCTCTTCCCGACTCCTCCCCCGCAGAGCTTAACACGACTCGCGGCCCCCGCTTCGCGGGCGCCGCTCGAGGACTGCTGCCTGGCTGTTGCTCCCTGGGGCATACCTTTTCCATCGGACGCTGTATCTTGGAGGTCATTACGCTGCCTGAAGCCACCTGCCACAGGGGAGACTTTGCAATTGCCATCTACGCACTCGGGACTGCGAGGACCAGGGAGCTGTGCGCGTTGCACATTGGCTGCACCTGGCCCTCTTCCCGACTCCTCCCCCGCAGAGCTTAACACGACTCGCGGCCCCCGCTTCGCGGGTGCCGCTCGAGGACTGCTGCCTGGCTGTTGCTCCCTGGGGCATACCTTTTCCATCGGACGCTGTATCTTGGAGGTCATTACGCTGCCTGAAGCCACCTGCCACAGGGGAGACTTTGCAATTGCCATCTACGCACTCGGGACTGCGAGGACCAGGGAGCTGTGCGCGTTGCACATTGGCTGCACCTGGCCCTCTTCCCGACTCCTCCCCCGCAGAGCTTAACACGACTCGCGGCCCCCGCTTCGCGGGTGCCGCTCGAGGACTGCTGCCTGGCTGTTGCTCCCTGGGGCATACCTTTTCCATCGGACGCTGTATCTTGGAGGTCATTACGCTGCCTGAAGCCACCTGCCACAGGGGAGACTTTGCAATTGCCATCTACGCACTCGGGACTGCGAGGACCAGGGAGCTGTGCGCGTTGCACATTGGCTGCACCTGGCCCTCTTCCCGACTCCTCCCCCGCAGAGCTTAACACGACTCGCGGCCCCCGCTTCGCGGGTGCCGCTCGAGGACTGCTGCCTGGCTGTTGCTCCCTGGGGCATACCTTTTCCATCGGACGCTGTATCTTGGAGGTCATTACGCTGCCTGAAGCCACCTGCCACAGGGGAGACTTTGCAATTGCCATCTACGCACTCGGGACTGCGAGGACCAGGGAGCTGTGCGCGTTGCACATTGGCTGCACCTGGCCCTCTTCCCGACTCCTCCCCCGCAGAGCTTAACACGACTCGCGGCCCCCGCTTCGCGGGAGCCGCTCGAGGACTGCTGCCTGGCTGTTGCTCCCTGGGGCATACCTTTTCCATCGGACGCTGTATCTTGGAGGTCATTACGCTGCCTGAAGCCACCTGCCACAGGGGAGACTTTGCAATTGCCATCTACGCACTCGGGACTGCGAGGACCAGGGAGCTGTGCGCGTTGCACATTGGCTGCACCTGGCCCTCTTCCCGACTCCTCCCCCGCAGAGCTTAACACGACTCGCGGCCCCCGCTTCGCGGGAGCCGCTCGAGGACTGCTGCCTGGCTGTTGCTCCCTGGGGCATACCTTTTCCATCGGACGCTGTATCTTGGAGGTCATTACGCTGCCTGAAGCCACCTGCCACAGGGGAGACTTTGCAATTGCCATCTACGCACTCGGGACTGCGAGGACCAGGGAGCTGTGCGCGTTGCACATTGGCTGCACCTGGCCCTATTCTCGACTCCTCCTCTATCTCCGCCCAATTCTCCTACATTACCACACTACTGCTCTCGCGCGCTAGCGGGACGCGTGCGGGTCGAGAGCCGGGGCGAAGACCGGGCAAAGAGCCGGCCCTCTGAGGCCCTCAGAGACACGAGGAGACCGGACTGGGGGAACTTCCTATCTTCATTGTCCAGTAACCGTGAGTTCTGTGTCTGATATTTTCAGCAATAATATGACTGAGACTGTAGCTACTAACCCTCCTACAACATACGGTGCCCCAACCAAAGGTACATTGGTTGATTATTTTAAAAAGTTTACTGTGCCCACGGACAAGGAGACTACGCTCGCCGAACGAAGGGCCGAGCGACGCCGCTCTATAGAGTGTATCAAAAATAGGACATTAATGGACACTCCTTTGACTTCGTCCCTCATTGTGCTAAGTCCTCCTACCTTGACGCAGGAGGCGCTAGCTATGGATAATGTCCCTGAGCTGCTTAGAACTATTGATCCTACATCTAGCAACTTTAATTATTCACTAGGTTCAACCGATTTGCTTCCTTCCAGTCCCATTATTTCTAACAAGGAAACTGATACTGTCACTATTCCCTCTGAAATTAAGGTTAAGGCGTTTACTAAGAAGGCAGGGAGGGCGTTGCTGTCTAAAGCTTCAAGGCCCCCTCCGTCCAAGAGAAGAAAGAGGTTAGGCAATTTGCCAAAAGATAAGATCAAACACACTGATTTTGGCAAGGGCCCTATGCAAACTGCAGGTTTAGCATCGCTGACAAAGGTTCCATCACCGCCATCAATAATACACGATGTGGCCATAACACCTTCTACCTCCTTGGTTCCCCCCCCTCCTGATTTGTCTCGTTCTCCGTTGCTCCTACCTGATTTAGGTACAATGCCATCATATCTTGAGAGCATCGAGCAATTGATAAGATCATTTACTTTACCCATTATAGAACGACTAAAAAATATAGAGTCTCGATTGGGGAATTTAGAATCTTTAATCATAAAACACCCGGGGTCACGGGAAGATTCTGCTCACCTAGTCCCGCCCCCCCTATGGCATCAGATGTATCTCCTACTCACACTAGGACTAACGAGATAGGCAGCTCTAATTCCCAGCACAGGGACAAGCCTCCTCACACTATAACCCATCAATGCCATCGACAACATGAAGAGGATGAATTAAGGAAGGAAATAGCAAACCCCACTTTAGAAACGTCCCCAAATGAGAGGGGGGTGAATCATCACTTAGCTAGAGCAAGTTAATTTACCCCCAGAGGCGGTTCCATATGTGGTAGTGCTAACAGAAGTTCCGCCTCTGGAAAAGGGCAAAAATGAAGGCTATTACGATCTAAAAAACAAAACCATGCATTGGCTCAGGTCAAACAGACCCCTCCCTTTCAATATCAATGGGGAGATATTGCATGTCCGGAGACTTCCTTGGCTAGGTCGTAGAATCAAGGATCTTGAAGGGGATGTAATCATTATCAACTTTAGAGACCCCAGAGCAGTCAAATACATCTTAGACTACCCCTTGGTTACTACCCGGGTGTCCATAAATCCCCGTGTACTATCATACTTCTACCCAAGATCAGCAGTCTCTTACAATGCATATCCCAGGGCTCCAGTAAAAACGTTGACTTATCCCCACACATTGCTAGCAACCTCTGTCCCCCCTGTCAAACATTGTAACATATATGCACCCAGTTCTGTGTCCTACGGAAATGCAGCAGAATGGGCTACGGTTCTCCCTGGGAATCACAGACATGGACCACGGAGGGTGAACTACAGGCTACCATTCACTCCTCTTGAAGTCGCAAATAGATTCGGGGCCTTATCAGGAGTCGATGATTGCGACTGACATAGTACTTCTTTTGACCATGGGCTTAGCACACAGGGTGACCAGGTTGAGGATACGGATCTGATTCTCAAACCGCAGACTTCTTGCCCAAACTATTCTATCTCCGTTGGGCTACACCTGCCCCTACCGGTGACTCATATAGTGCCCCAGGAATATGCCCCGGCGGCCGCAGACGAATTAGCTATAAAACCTTACCGTCCCGCACATAGGGAGGAGAGGGTAGAGGCGGAGGGCGGTTGTTTATCACAAAAGACCAATGTTTCACAGGATTCCTCATCTAAAGTACGAAGTGAGGTGGGGGTTTGTGCCCCTCCAAGGCCGGTAGAAAGCACCTCGCATGAGATTGCTACGCCCACACATAGGGCTATGAGGTCACTAGAGATACTGTCATGGAACGTGGCTGGGCTCCCTAATAAGTTAGACAATATTGACTGGGAAACCTTTATCAAAGAACATGATATATGCATGTTCCAAGAGACGTGGGCCAGAGAAAACCCTTGCCACCCTGGGTTCGCAACTTTCAATATCCCAGCTAGATGGGGTGGGAAGGGACGCCCGTCTGGAGGTCTATCAATATGGATCGCCTGTCATCTAGGCTGTACGGCCGAGGTGGTAGAAACAAATTCACCTGACATCCTGTGTGTGGTCTTACGTTGGCCAACTGGGATGGGTCTGAGTCTGGTAAATATATACTCTAGACCAGTCGGAGTTGCGGCCACCTCAAGGACAATGGAGGATTTAATGACATTCCTTGACTCTCTCACCGGCCCAGATACACTCCTGGTCGGAGGGGATTTTAACATTCAGTTTGAACCACTTCCGACTCACTTAGATGGGATCAGCAGTGAGGAGGATGATCTCTGGGGAATCCAAAGCATTATAGGTCCGCCAGTCAGGGCAACATCGCCCCTCCTACTGCAAGTTTTAACATTAACTTTGGCAAATTCACTTAGAGCATGCAATGGTAGGTTCCAAGGGGATAACCCGCCCCAACCAACTTTTAATAGACCAGGACAGGAGTCCCGGATTGATTACATACTGATCAAACTTCAGGATTGGAAATTGGCATTAGATTTTAAAATAGTCCCAAGGGTAGATAGCGATCACAACCCCCTAATCCTTTCACTAGCTGCAGATGGTTTCCTTAGGGGCGAAGTTCGAGGAAATAGACTATCTGCCCCCAGTCTCACCTTATCCAGTAATAGGCGAAGACTAAGGTGGGACAAATTGTTAGAGAAACCGACCTGCATAAGGGCAATATACGAGCAAGTGGCATTAACCCTGGAAAGAGTGGAAAATCTCCTCCCTCAACTGTCCTCGCCAGAAGGTTGTTCTCCCCTTGAGGATATTCATCAGACCCTCTGCGACAATCTAGCTGAGGTATTGAACCCTGTGGTTCGGGGCAGGAAATTGAGGAGAGAAAGAGCCTCATGGTTCAATGCCAGCTGCAGGGGCGCTAAGAAAGATCTTCTCCAAGCGCTTAAAAACAAGGAAGCATCCTCGGTGATTAGGGAAAAGAGGGTGGCTTATAAGCTCCTCCTTGAATCTGCTAAAATAGACTGGGATTGGGAGAACTGGACAGAAATAACAACTGCTCTCAAAATCAGAGATTCAAGGAAATTTTGGCACATAGTCAAACATGGCTCAGCCGAGCCTGTTATGGCTATAGAGGGCAACATTGCATCGGAAGTCTGGGAAAAACATTTCTCATCGCTCTATAGTAGAGCTGGGCTAGACCAAACGGGAACTCAGCCTGGGAGCCTAGTGGCCCTCACCACCGATACTCACTCTGAGATGGAAGATTTTAACCTGGAGGAACTGGAAATGGCAATTACTTGCCTTTCCTCAGGAAAAGCGCCAGGCCTAGACAAGCTCCCAGGCGACCTCTTAAAGCACAAGGTCAGAGTTTGGGCACCATACTTCCTGGTACTGTTTAACGCCATCATCCATGGGATGGCAGTCCCTCCAACTTGGCTTGGGGCGGAGATTGTGCCCATTTTTAAAAGGGGCTCACCTATGCTCCCTGCCAATTACAGACCGATCAGTCTGATAGACGTCCCACAGAAGCTTTTTGCGAGGCTTCTGTTGGATCGACTTTTGGACTGGATCGAGGAGAGGGACATCCTGAGCCCTTTTCAGGCCGGGTTTCGTCAGAAGACTTCTACTATAGATCAGGTCTTTAGGCTGTCCCTTCTACATTGGAAGACAATACAGTTGGAGGGTGGCAGCCTCTATACTGTATTTGTAGATCTAAGGGCAGCCTTTGACCTGGTCCCACGTGGCAAGCTCTGGGAAGTCCTGGCGAATGTTGGGATGCCAGCTGATCTCCTGACCATGATCATCCGCCTCCACACAAACACCTATGCTCGTGTGAGGTGCGGTGGACAGGGTGCACTCTCAAATAAGTTTCCCGTCGAGAGAGGGGTAAGACAGGGGTGCGTACTTGCACCTACCCTGTTTTGCCTCTTTGTCAACGGTGTCATTGACCACCTTAACGGGGTCCCCAATTCGGACGTCCCGAGGTTGGCGGGAAGGAGGGTCCCAGCAATTATGTTTGCTGATGATACCCTCCTTCTCTCCAAGTCACCTATGGGAATCCAGCGTGTGCTGGATGGATTTGGGGACTTCTGCAGAGAGCATGGATTGGAGATAAACACTACAAAGACCAAATTCATGGTCTTCAATCCGCCACCCAAGTTCCACCGTATCCCTCGCATAGGGGACAATATACTCGAACGAGTAAACACCTTTGAATATCTGGGTGTTACACTCAACGAGGAATTGGGGTGGGGTCAACATCAGGAGAAAGCGAGGATGAAACTAGTGCAACATATTGGCGGAATACTAGGGATGGTGGGGAAGAACAGGTCGACCCTCAAACCCATAGGCCCTCCCCTTCACATTTATAGGGTTCAAGCTAGAGGAGCAGTTACATATGGGAGTGAACTATGGGGTCACAAAGTACTGGACAGCTTGACAAAGGAGGAGAACAGATTTCTCAGGTGTCTAGTAGCTCTTCCTCCGAGTACACCTCTAGTGCCTTTAAGACTTGACCTAGGCATTAGACCCCTGGAGGAAGAGTTGGCACTTCGACCCGTGATCTACTGGCGCAGATTGTGGACGGTGCCCGAACTGACTCATTACAGACAGGGCCTTCAGGAAGTTCTCAGCTTCCCAAATTCGGGGAACATTGCCTGGCTTAAATACGTAAGGAATAGTTTGGTGAACCTAGGTCTAGATGCACTATGGAACGATCCTTGTAACGCCTGTTCCAAGCTTTCCAAAAAAGCCTTAACTAAAGTGTATCACGATTCCAAGGCTCCCTCACTCCGACCTTCTAAATCTTTAGGGTCTTTAACAAATCAATTCCTCCACATGAAGAGTATCTACACCTTTGAATTGGCCCTTGACAATGTTTACCCTGTAATAATCAGGAAGCTTTATTTGCAATGGAGGCACGGGTCTTTGCCAATTCGTGCTTTTACTAGTTCCTGGTCTGTGTCGACACCCAGTATTTGCCCGGCATGCAGAGTAAGTGACGAAACTGAGCTGCATCTCATATTCTTCTGTCCGGGATATACTGAGGCGCGCAGAAAATGGATCATTCCTATTTGTAGGAGCCTGGGCTTCACCAGGTGCCACGAAGCCTTTAGAATTCTTAAGAGCGAAATGGCCGTGCACATTGTGTTCGCTGTGGCAACATTTTTGGGGGCTTTTTGGTACAAACGGAAAAAATATCTAAAAATACCAATCTGATTCATTTGTATGTAATTAGCATGTATTAGCCGTGTGGCTGCACCATTTTTAAACATTTTATCTATTGTTGTTAAATGTTTTTATATTCATTTTATGTACTTTTATGGAGATACTCCGAAATAAAGTTTTTCTTGACTTGACTTGATTACAGGCTTAGAAATGTATGACTTTATTGGATTTAGTAAAGAATTACCGGAGTAGTTCTGAAAATTTGCTAAAGTCTCAGATTGTTAGGACAACTTCAGTTTGTAGGGTTTTTGCCCACAGAAATGATCAAGCTCACATTTGCACATCATAGAAGTCACACTGATGTACATTTGCACTAATTAACTATTTTTTTGTCTGTACTGAGAACTATATTTCTCACAGAGAAACTCAATCCTGTCCAACCCCACTAACTTTTAGGAGTGTAAACCTGAAGTAACATTTGACTCAAGTAAATCTCTGACGTTTTTCAGAGTGGGAAATTAAGTGAAAAAGATTTGTGAATAGTCATAAACCTGAAAGTTTGTGGGTGTTCAATATCCTTGACGGGTGCTACTTATGGTATGTTCCCAATCAGCTCAGGTGAGGAGATTTCCTCACACTGAAAATTCCACCATAGTGATTGAAATTTATATGGGTAAGTAAATCCATTTATGAGGTAAAATTCTGTAGTGAATTCGGCCCATAGAATACATTTTACTTTTGTGTGATGACATTTACTTCTACTTTTGACACCCTGAGCATATAATGATGACATAATAATAAACTGTAAGCTTCCCGCAGTTAGTGATAGTGCTAATAAGACAAAGTGAAACTACAGGTAGGGTAGGAATGAGAGCAAAATGTTTGTGTGTGTGTGTGTGTGTGTATATGTATGTATATGTGTGTGTGTGTGTGTATATATATATATATATATATATATATATATATATATATATATATATATATATATATATATTCACTTAAAAAACCATTGGTTTCACACATGTTATAGTTAGCTGGACATTTCACTCGTGAACAACCATTGAAATTCCCCCGTTATAGTTAGTGCAGGCAACTATAACTCACACGACCGCAATCCTCTGCTGATGACGTCAGATATTACATCACTGTATTTAGACACCTATTTACCCATGTCTTCTTCCATTAATCTTTAGCTATACATATATTATAAATATTTATTTTTCAGAAAGACACCTATGTCATCAGTGATGTAATATCTGACGTCATCAGCAGAGGATTGCGGTCGCGTGAGTTATAGTTGCCTGCACTAACTATAACGGGGGAATTTCAATGGTTTTTCACGAGTGAAATGTCCAGCTAACTATAACATGTGTGAAACCTATGGTTTTTTAAGTGAATTTGCAAGGTTTTTTAAATGCTAATTCCGAACTATAACGTGTGTGAAACCTATGGTTTTTCAGTCAATTTGTACGGTTTTTTAAATGCTAGGTTATGTATTTATTATTTTATTTTTTTAAGGTTTTTCACCGTCCGCCTGATGTGGGCGCGCGGTGTGCTTCGCGCGCCCACGTTACGCAGTTCGCGGAATTTTTCCGTTTCTACAGTACGCGCACGCTACGCGCCTATAGATATATATATGTTTTTAAATGCTATTTTCTCAGGAAATACTGAACAGATTTACACCAGACCTGCAAAAGGCACATCCCTGACCTGAGGACTACCTCTCTGCCAAATTTCAAGTAATTCTGTTCAGCTGTTCGGGCTGTAGCTTGGACTAAAGGTCCTATGGAAAAATGCATGGGGAAAATGCGTTTTGGGACCCCCCTTTTTCTCAGCCCCTGCTTGACGAATCCCCCCGAGACTTTCAGGGAAGGAGCGGAGCGCCCCACCTATTTTGAAAATTTCGCGAGGATTCGTCAATCGGCGCCAAAGTTATTCCAAATAGAATGTTGCGGATTTCCTATGGAAACACGATCCTAACTATAACTATCTACTGGTGACCGCCAGTAGATAAAATATATATATATATATATATATATATATATATATATACCCCCTTTTTTTCTCATTGCAGGGTGTAAGTTCTAGTTTGCTCAGGCAAATGTAACTGCTGAATTTCACTGGTTTTGTACGAGTGAAATGTGAGCCTAACTATAACGCCCCTCTAACCTTTGGTTTTTTTCTGTGAATTTCAAAGGTTTTTTAAATTCTATTTCCTAACTATAACGTACCTGTAACCTTTGTTTTTTTGGCCAATGGATATATATATATATATATACACACACACATATAGTTAATATATACGCAAATGGCATTTATAGTTGGAACATAGTTTTGAAAGGAAATAGGTTTTTTGTTTTACTAATAACTTTGGTGCCATTTGATGAATCTTCATAGGGATAAGGGATTTTTGAACAGTGTGACAGGCAAAAGGACTGAAAAGAATTATACCAAATTTGGCAGAAAGCTAGATCTAGTGCTTTTTTTGGTGTTTGATGTAAACATGTTCAGTCGTTTTTGAGACGTTAAGGTTCAAAATGTATTTTTATCTGGATGGTTGGGTGTGAGGGAATTACGCCGGAGTACCGCAGGTGCACAACTTCAAATATTATAGCTATTCTATTGGTTGAGAGGGCTTGTTTTCCCATTAGCGGTCTCGCTCTCGCATGCACTTTGATTCGCTGGCCACAAAGCAAACAGAAATGTTGCGCCGCCATTATAAGACTCGGTCTCCATGATCTGGAAAATAAAAGCATTTAAGGTTTGAGGGGATTAGGGTAGAAATAACCTTACCCATTACACCTTGTGACAGGATTCCCAGAGGGACACCCCCTGGTGTAAAAAGCCTTTTTTTGTGCGGGACGCAGTATTTCTGCAAGAGTCTTGTGGAACCGGTGCAGCCCTGCTGTGCTCCAGAGAGAGTCTTGCGGGTGCAAAGAGGCTGTGTTGGCTTCTGCGGGACCCCCGCAGGATCGGAGAGAGTATTATAACAAGCATTGGCATAGCCTATAGGTCTCGTCTTTGGGACCTTATAAGTGTTTAGCCATGCAACAGTTGCATAACTAAACACTTCTAAGGTCCCAAAAGCGAGACCTATTGGCTATGCCAAGTGGCCGTGCGGCCGCGAAAGTGAAAGTGATCGCGGTAAAAGTGGTGCGTGCGCCCGCGCACATGCACTGTAGCTCTAGGCTGGCCTGGTAGCACTTTTTGGATCCCTCTCAATAAGTCTCGCCAGACCAGCGCATGCGCTGGGTCAGGCGAGACTTACAAAAATAGAATGTACCATGGGTGTCTATGGTGGTTTGGCCATGTACATTAGATTGGGTGAAGGGCCGGGCCCTGTGGCTAACCCCACACAGCACACAGGCCATGCGTGGCGGGGGTTTAGCTGTCTGTGGGATTTGGGTATGGCAATGATACCTTACTTGACGTTAGAAAAAGCAAAAAAAACTCTGAAATTCACTGAAATAATCAAAGGTTAAGGTGATGTTAGATTAAGGTGAAAATGTCAGTTGTGAACGAACATTTTAAACTCCAAAAAACGGATTTTCACCAGTTATAATTAACTGAAGTAACTATAACTTGTGCTTTTCACCATGCACTGCTTATGACCTTCCATATTATTACATCACTTATGGCATCATCTATGACCTCTTTAAAAACATCACTGATTACTTCTTAACATATTTCATTGATAACGTCACTGTACATTGGGTAGCGCCCGTTCTGGTTAGTTTAGTTAACTATAACTGGTTCATTTCACTGATCTTTTGAACTTAAAATGTTCTATTCTAACGGACTTTTTCACCTAACTATAACGTTACTTTAATCGTTGTTTTTTTACAGTGAATGTGCGTGTGTGTGTATATATCTGTGTGTTTGTGTGTTTGTGTGTATATATATGACACAAGCAAGGGTAATTGCTTTACGATATAAACATAAAATATTATGGTGTAATCTGCTACTATGGCACCTTGAAAGCATCTGGATCTGTGATAAGTTGTTTGAGGCCTTCACACCACTGGCCTGTTTTATTCTAATTTATTTTGTCCTTCTGATTCGTATGAAAAATGGCTTGAGCAGCTGAAATGTATTTCCAGTCTTTGAATTTGAAGCGTTTTCTTTTGTGTTTTATTCGGGTTGCTCCCCATTCTCATGTTTAGGTCGGCAGGAAAAAATCCACTTGTCAATTCTTTTTGTGGCTTATATAAATAGTGGTCTGAAAGCGTCTGTGCGTTGCATTGGACTGATTCCTATGCACAGCTTGGGACTCTTGGATTTCATAAAACAATGGTTGAATCTCACATTGAAGCAGATAGGCGTGCTGGAAAGACAAGATCTTGAAGACAATATGGGTCTGGAGGTGAAACCACTACAGCTCTGTTTACCATAAAATATCTATAATTAGAGCTGTATATCTTTACACACAAGAGAGCTTATCAAACAGAACGAATCCGAGGTACTTCAGAACTATCAGCCCTTCTGCACCTGAATATATTTTTGATCAGTGTGTAAAGTGGTAGCATACTGATTAGGTGTATAAAATGTAACAAGTGCATGGTTGTAAAAATAAATATACCCATTGCACACTTTATAGCAAAATATATAATATAATTAGAAGCTATTTGCTTAATTATCGTAATATAGTAATTATTCAGTCCGTAAACATGCTGTACGCTTCTTTTCTCATGGAAATTTACTACCAGTTTTAAAGTTCATTGTCCATACAACAGTCCCGATAGCAGGTCGTGCTCTATAGATTCCTAAAGCCAATATACAGCAAAAAGGCGCGCACGTGGTATGTTTTGAGTGGCTTCTGCTAAGCTCCTAAGGGGTGTCTTTAAAATGTGTGGTATGGTTGCAGATCCAAACTTAACAGTCAAAGCTATATTTTACATTTAAGTGAAATGTAATTAATTATCTTACTGATGAATGAGTGCCCACCCCTTACAATGCCTATATTTCCTCTTTACTTCCTGCAACTGGTGTGCACTTTAAACCTTTACTAAACATTGCCCCTTTGCTCTTAACTCCACATTAAACTTCCTCCCTGGTGAGCTTTCCGTTTCTAGCTTTGTACTGTCAGGTGGATATGACTCCATGTTACTTCTTCCTGGAATCCTAAAGAGAAACATCTTTATATATATTTACCATGAAATTGTTTGGTTTTCTGTTTGAAAAGGTTAATGTGTTGTGTCTTGTACCAGAGGTTTAGCTTGAAAATCTTTATAGGTTGTATTGTGTCTTTGTATTTTCACCACTGTAGAGTCTAGATATAGCATCAGTTCCACTGCAGACCCCTTTCCCATTAATTACCCAATAATTCTCCTGACTCGGCCTCGAATCCATTTTTGAAGAGAAGTACTTTTTTGAGAACTACTTATCCAATCAATCAATCAACAAAGCTTTATTTCGACACGTAATGTCATAAAAGCACAAAGCACATAAAACAATTACAAATTCATTATTTTTAAAACATGTCGTTAAAAAAACAGTTTGGAATAAATATCTAAAAATGTATTAAATTTTTGCAGCTTTGAGAATTAAAAACAATATTGTAAAAAAGTTTTAATTGGACCTGCTAGATTTTTGCCTGATTAGCCATGCCCATCCTAGGAATTTCGCCACTCCACAGACTAAGGTGGTATTAGTGGTGGTTTTAAGGATTCGCATAGCAACAATGTGATCCCTTGTTCCTAACAGTAGACATGCAGGTTTAAGCCATTTCGTCCTAGGTGATAGGTAGGCTGGGCATGCAAAGAAAAGATGGGAGACGCATTCGGTAACACCAGGACAGAAAGGGCAGTCAGGGGGGGTCTTGTGGGGGGGTTTCCACTTACTAGTATAGTTGCGAACTGGAAGCGTCCCAAACCTGAACTGGATAAAAAGTGACCTGTCCCTGGGCTTGGTAATGAAGTCAAGGTATGGTTCTAGAAGAATAGTTGACTTATGTTGATAAAAAGCCTCTGTCAACCTTCCAATGTTGGGGTCTCTTTGTTCCGTGGCATCCACCCAAGCCCAATAGGCTCGCTTAACTTCAATCTTTGATAGAGGTTCCCCCGCTGGCCAGTCAGTTATAAGGCCGGTTGCAATCAGGAGTTTTTTTGTATTTACAAGCCACTCAATTTTATGGGCACCTTGTAGGTTCATAACCTCCCTGAGCCCTTCAGCATAATTAGAGAGCTCAGGGGTTCGCCACAGCCGCGCCCAGTATAACAGAGGGCGGAGAGTGGCTAAATCCCTAATTGAACGCCTGCCAAAATCACTAAAGAGTGGTTTAGTCGGGGTACCCCTGGGAAGTGATACAAGTTCCCTGAAGAACTTGTTTTCATTGGTAGTCAGTGAATCAACACAACTGTAGCCCCATAATTCGGCGCCATAAAGTGCACTACCCACAGCCTTTGCTGCATAGATGTTTAGCACTGGGGTAATAGGTTTGGAAGTGGAGGTCCGAAATTCCTTGCCCAAAGCACCAGTTACTCTTTTCAGATTAAGTGCCATTTTATCTATATGAGGCTGCCATCTGAGCCTGTCAGAGATTCTGATTCCCAGATAGTCAAACTCTCTGACACGCTCCAATGGTTTCCCCTCTAGGGTCAGAGTGGAACCAGAGTATTTTGAGGGATTAAAATAAAGGAGTTTAGTCTTGGTGGTGTTGATGACGAGGCCTCTGCGCTCACAAAACAAAGAGAAGCGCTGTAGCAACTTCTGTAAGCCAGACGGAGTTTTTGATATTAACAGGGTGTCGTCTGCGAAAAGAAGTGCTGGAACTTTATCGCCCGCCAAAGCGGGAACATCCGCTTCAACTTCAAGCAAAAAAGAGACCACGCCATTGACAAATAGCGTAAAAAGTGTTGGCGCCATGACACACCCTTGCCGAACCCCTCTATTCACTGGGATTTTATTTGTTTTCTGGCCCTGTGATCCCCATCTGATGCAGGCATAGTTCTCTTCGTGCATTCGGATGAGGAGTTTCAAAATGTAGGAAGGGATGCCCAGCTCCTCCAAGATTGACCACAAACGGTCGCGGGGGACCAGGTCAAAGGCGGTTTTAAGGTCAATGAACGCAAGGTATAAAGCACCCTTGCCGATAGAAACCGTCTTCCAATGAAGAAGCATTAACCTGAAAGCTTGGTCAATGGTGCTGGTGCATGCCCTGAAACCCGCCTGGAACTTGGTTAAAATCCCTTCCTCATCCACCCAGGAATGTATCCTCTCCAAAAGAACCCTGCCAACCAGCTTCTGACCCGAGTCGATTAAGCTGATAGGGCGATAATTCGCCGGGTCACCCCTTAGGCCCTTCTTGAAAATGGGGATTACTTCTGCACCCTTCCATGACTCCGGCACCGGGGATCCACTCAATAGGCTGTTAATATAAATGGTAAAGAACGCAGCCCAGCCTGTTGGATTTGCTTTAAAAAGGTCTCCCGGAATGCCATCAGGACCTGATGCCTTGGCAGATACAATCTTATCTATAGCGGTTTGGACCTCTTTCTCCTTAATGCTGGGGAACAGGACATGGTCATGCGATCTTTCTGTAATCCCAGGGGTGGAGAGCTGGTCTACCACAACCTCAGGATCTGCGTACAAGTTCCTGAAGTGGTTGAACCATTCCCCATCCGTGATGTGATTAGGGATTTGCGCCTGGGCACCGCTGGATGATCTCCTCATAATAGACCAAAAAAGCTCGCCATTTTTTGCTTGGCTCGCTAATTTCAGGGAGACCCAACGCTGTTCTTCCCAGAGTTTCTTAGCAGATACGAGGGCTTGCCTGTAAAGCTGCCTCGCTTGCCTAACCTCAGCAGAATTATTAGATTTAATTGCGGAAATTAGGCAATTTTTCTTGGTTCTGCAGTCTTTATTAAACCAATCGTTCTCTCTTACAGCTCTAGGGTTGGGTTTTTTCCTGCGGTCAATAAACAGTGCCCCAATTGCATTCGTAGAATCCACATAGACTTTAGTATGGCTAGAGATGTCCTCAGATAATGAGGAAAGCCTAGTGGTATAGTCAGCAAGAATATTCTCCAACTCAGAAAGTTTGCTGTCGCTGAGGGCGATTTTAGACCATTTAAGGAATCTTCCACAGTTAGAAGGCTCAAGCTGTTTAGTCAACAGCTGCATGCCTAGTAAAGGGGAGGTAGCCTGTCTATGCCAGACTTCACGCATGGAGAGGGACAGGGGATTATGGTCACTGGATGTAGATGGAATTACAGCCATATCGACTACCAATTTCCATCCCCTCTTGTCAATTAAGATGTAATCTATTCTGCTTTGGCTGCCTACTCTATTAAAAGTGTTAGCGCCCACTAAATCAGAAGGGGTGCGCCCGTTGGCAGCTCTTAGGCCGAATTCCAACGCTAAGGCGTTCATTTGAATTACGGCAGGGGTCCATCTTTTGACAGGGTTCAAGGAAAGTGAGGGGATATTCCATCTAGTGTCCTCATCATGTGCACCCAGTAAATCTTCTGCGGCAAGTGGTTCAAAAGAACAGTTGAAATCACCGGCGACAAGAAGATAAGATTTCGGGGTGCATGCAGAGAGTAACTCTGTGAGTGCTGAGATGGTGAGCGACTTAGCACCCCCTTGAGTGCCACGGGAATAAACGTTGAAAAGTTCCCAGGGTGGACTATTCTGGGTGTCTTTAATAGTGAGCCTCATTATATCAGGCGTGGAGCGACCATCAATGGTGACCTTCAGGTTAAGATCCGCCTTGATCCATACCATTAGGCCACCAGAAGGGCGCCCACGACCTGACGAAATAGCTGGGATAAAAAAGCAACAGAACCCTGGTTTGTATATTGGATCTACGCTCCAGGTTTCCTGGAAGATACATCTATCGTATTCTTCTATGAAGGTGTTCCAGTCAGGGAGATCTAATTTGTTGCGTAGACCAGCAGTATTCCAAGAGACAATCTTAAGAAGACTAGGTGTGGATACCCCGGAGGTTGAGGAGTATGTGGAATAAATATGCGGGGGATCAGAGCTACTGATGGGCCTCGTCGGGCTCGCTGACATAGTAGGTAGGTTCAGCCCCAAAAGATCAGGCACTAAGGTGGGCTCTGGGGGACCAATTGCTGAGAGGAGTGGAGGAGGGGCTAGGGTGACTTTACTGACCTGCAGTCAATCGACAGCTTCAAGACTGCTGAAGCGATTTGCTGTAGGCATAAAGTCTAGGGGTGGCAGGTGTATAAGCCGACTCCCCCGTGGATGGCCTCTCCCTTTTCCTTTTACAACTGTCCCAGACTCTGTAAAATGACCAGGTGGATAAAAATAGGTTAAAGGGAGAGTTAAAATACTTGAGCCTGTGGTGGTCGACCTCCAATTGCAAATATGCTCAACTGTTCTAGTATCCTTAAAGTTGATTAGGATGCAGTCACCCTTTATGTTTTTAGCTAAGTGGCCTATCCACGGAACCCGTCGCACCATAAGAATTTTGGCGCTAATGTGTGGGGGTAGTGGTCTGTTTATGTTGAGCCAGTATACAACCCTATTCCTTAAGGTTGCTGGCGACTCAGATACATTACTCTCCAATTCAGGCACTCCTGCCAAGATTACAACATATGGAGCTGTTTCAGGAGGCAAGTTGGGAATGTTAGCCATGGCTATAGACTCTGGAGTTGAGAGCCTAGCAGCCTCAAATAGTTCAGTTTGGCTGTGCAAAATAGATTTCCTTGAGTTGCCTGCTCTAGGGGGGGCGTTAGGTGTGGTTAGGGATTGGCTTTCAGTTGGGGCCGGTGGCAGAAGTTTAGGGGCTAGCGGGACTTTCTTGACTCTAGAGATGGCAGTTGGGTTAGGGACCTCTGGCCTAAGAGTAGAGCTTGAGGCGGTGGACAGACCCCCTAGAATGCGTTCGATCCTGGCTAGATGTTCTTCAATTTTAAGAAGTCTATCCTGCACAGGACAGAGAGAGGACCTAATTAGATCCCGTATGTCGTGCAAACATAGAGGGTCAGGAGTCCCACCCTTGGCCGCTACGCTTTGCCCATCTCCCTCCTCCTGACTTATTAACCTTAGTGGTGTAGAAATAGGATGGGGGGCAGGATCATCCAGTAGGGCCCCCTGTGGGGCTTGCTCGATGATATCAGGGGTTTTATTCATTTTTCCCTTTTGACTTGGGACCTTGTGTTTGTTTTTGGGGCGTTTGCCCTTTCTGCCAGTGCTAGGCGGGCGTCCTTGAGTTGTTTTGGGAATAGCCCCCAAGTTGCGCTCCCGAAGCTGCCTAGTGCTACACTCCGGGGCGGTGCTCTGGGCAGACGGCAGAGGGCAGGGAGACAATAACAAAGAGTCTAGGACCAGAGACTGGTCCTCCACTAAAGTATTAGCAACGATTCCACTGGCTGGCAGCTCCTGGGCTGATGCATCTGTGTCAGATCTAGCTACGCTTGTGGAAGATAAAGATTGGCATGGTGGAGACCGAACATTAGCGAGGTATCCCAAGGACGACCTTCTGGCGGCTGCCAGATCCTGGGAGACGCGGCGCTCCAGAAGCATTATTTCTTTGTCAATGACACAGTTAACTTTAGTCACAAATTGGTCCATTGTCCCCGTAAAATGAGCGTTTGCCACCCTAGCTTTGTTGTTCTTTGGTGGCATAATGATGGACAATTGGGCAGACTGCAGGGAGAAGTGGTACAACAAGTGCAGAAGCAATAATTAATAGATGATCAATTTCACAAACAGTTTTGTGCGCGAGGCGCCCGTGGAAAAAAGTGTGGCAACAGTACCTTAGATGGAGTGGAGTGCAGGAAACGTTAAAGGGGTTGCCCAGCCCAGACTGTTCCAGGCAGTGACGGGCAAGGACGGGCCCGCCCTTGGCCCGGGCGCTGCCCGCGCGCGTCCCACGCTGCGTGGGGCCTGAGAGTTATTTATACAGCCCGGGCGCTGCCTGATGACATCAGCGGCAGGCGGCAGGCGCCCGGAGCTGAGGGTGCTGGGAAGTGTAGTTCTGCTGCCTCCCGGCGATGCCCCAGATAGAGTGAGATTCGTTATGGCCCCGCTGATGAAGCCGTTCCCCTCACGGCGAGCCTGGTTCCAAGTAGTAGCAGTGGTGAGTTCAAAAAGCGCGTCCCGCGCTGCGTGGGGCCTGAGAGTTATTTATACAGCCCGGGCGCTGCCTGATGACATCAGCGGCAGGCGCCCGGAGCTGAGGGTGCTGGGAAGTGTAGTTCTGCTGCCTCCCGGCGATGCCCCAGATCGAGTGAGATTCGTTATGGCCCCGCTGATGAAGCCGTTCCCCTCACGGCGAGCCTGGTTCCAAGTAGTAGCAGTGGTGAGTTCAAAAAGCGCGTCCGGTTGTATTGTGTCTTTGTATTTTCACCACTGTAGAGTCTAGATATAGCATCAGTTCCACTGCAGACCCCTTTCCCATTAATTACCCAATAATTCTCCTGACTCGGCCTCGAATCCATTTTTGAAGAGAAGTACTTTTTTGAGAACTACTTATCTCTTCCAAGTATCATTACTCATTTCATAAATCGGATCTCTGCATTAGCTGTCTGAACCTTTACGTTTTACTACGTTTTGAGAACATACACCACCCGCTGACGTTTTTCTAATCTGTGACATTCCTAAAGCTCTGATAACATAAAGGGAGGGTTAGAAGCAACACAGTGGAAATTGTGGCTTCTGATAGGTGAAGACATTTCCCACAGGGTTGGTAAGTGCCCTTTGAGCACCATGCTGCTCGACAATACAGCTTTATTATCTTTGACTTTTCAATGCACTAGGCTTCCTTTTTGACAGCCTTGTCTATCCTTTAGAAAAGGAGAGGACCCGAGATATTTTGTTTAGCGATCAATAGGTTAGTCATAAATATTTTTATGTTTTAAGTGTTTCAGTCGCTATAAAATGTAAACTCTTGAATACTTTCTTTCATGGTTTTACAAAAAAATTACTGTTACAGGTGTTTTGCTGGTGTGGTTCTGTCTTGTTTCTGCTAATAAAGAAGTTGTAGTGTTAACAATGTGATTGTGTTTTACAAAGAACCTGTCTGAACGATGTATATTTGTGAAAACGATGTAAGTAAACCGAAAACTAGAATACATCATGAAAGTCGGATTTACAAAGTTAAACCGACAGCCAAACCATGGGCATGTTGGGTTTCACTGTATCAGTGGCGTAGCAAGGTCAGTTGGTACCCGGTGCGGAATGTTTTTTTATGACCCCCGTAATAGCGAGCACATTAGAAACTATACATTTGCTGACAATGGTTGTGACACGTTTTAAAGCACGTTGTAGGTCTGCTTCCAGGAGCTTGATGAACGAAAAGGAGACAGAGAGGGAGCATTGAGGCTTCAGCTGACACTATTTTTTTAAGTTTTGTTTCCGAAAACAAAAAAACACAGGCCCGACCTTCATGACATTGTAGCCCACCTTGCATATACATTGTTTTCCCGAGGTGTTTCTGCCGTGTTGGGGGGAGCACTTACTGTGAAAATTCCTCAGAAGAGAAATCTAAACTTGGCAGGTGGGCTGGCTTCGGCCTGGTCTCTGCCTCTCTAGAGGTTTGCCCCCTGTCCTTCAAACCTTAAATTGACCTCATAATCTGCTGGCCTTCTTTGTGAGAAAGCCTCTGCATGGTCTGCGTTTTCAGCCAACAGTGCGTTGAATTCTGGGACATGTAGTTTTGCTTTCCACAACGCAAGTACAGAATGAAAACTCCTAGCATGCATACTGCTGTTGGCGAAAAAATCTTCACTGGCTAAAAGTATCAAACATTGACGGGGAACCACTTGAAAAGCTATGCGTTCTTCGTCACATGGGACCAGTTGGGCAGCAATGAAGTCCCTCAGTAGTCGTATTTCAAATAAATAAGCACGTTTATTACTACGGCACACTAGTTGCAAAACAGTGTTGTCGCGTCAGCTCAGCCGGGTGTGAAGGAATCCGTAATTTTGAACACGTCTCTTCAAGGTAATCTGAAGGACACAACTGCTCCTCGCCTGCCTGTCCTAAACAGGTGGGCCCAGCAACTCCCTTTATTGATGTTGTCAGACACGGACATAGGGGCGGAGAAGTTACTATTAGACAGAAGAACAATAAAAGTGAATGGCGACTTACCACTTTGAGGCCACAAAAGCCACCGACTTTTATGCCTGTCCATCAGTACAGAGTAGAATCCGCAAGCCGCTCTTCTGCTCTGATTGCAAAGAGCCCTTTGGTGAAAGGCTTTCACCTTCACCCCTCAGTGACATTTTCTCACCCTCCTCAGTGATGACACCCGGGGCGGCCCGCACCGCCCTTCCTACGCCACTGCACTGTATATAGGGATGTAAGTATGCATTTACTCAGCACTGTACAAGGCCTTTCATCCGTACTCAGTATAAATGGGAAATTGTGCAGACACCTACTGTGCAGATCCTTTGTTCCAAATGCAGTTCATCCACTTACTACTTGATAAAAAGATGTTAGCACCCTACTTGTATGGAGGTTAATATAGACAGGAGAGAGCGAAAGAAAGGAATATTAAAGAGGCTCAATAGTACACCTCTGTTGGAGGATATGTCTTATCCCTTTGGGTGCTAATTTCTGCCCTTTGTTAAAAATCCACTGTAGTGCGTTGCTTTCAAGATAGGAAATTGGAATCGTCTGGGATGGTCTAGTTTCGGGCTTATGAGAGGACTCTATAATTCATTATTTGTACCCAGTTATAATACACAATGTCACAGGTGACTACAAATGATGTTTTTCAATTAATACTTTCTAGTCAAGTCTAAAAATAGACTTTAATCTCAGTTTTCTACCAGAAGATTCTGACTGTTCATACACATTACAGCCTGTACTCAAGCAACGTGGCATCCACGGTTGAGTCAATTATCCTCTATTGTCAGTATTAAAGGTTAAGATTCGAATACTTAAGTAGAAAAGTTTTAATAAATCAGTCTAGTACATTTTGTTGCAATAGAGGATTAGTGCCAAAATTGTAGCATTGTCAGTCGTGATGCTAAGTAGAATTTATGGTGTTGGAATAAATGTCTAATAACATTGGGAACATATACACACACTTTTCAATATTCCACAACACTCTGTGCAAGTTAACAAGTGGACTGTGAAATCGAATTATTTGAATCCTGAGAGAACAGAGGTAGTAAAATAGGTTCAGCTATAATTGAATAAAGGAACAGATCATTTGTGGGGTAAAAACTGTGTCTGTTTCTTTAATTATGTTTTCATTGTTTCTACCTCATACTCAATGTGGAATTTGAAGTACGTTTCCTGTAAAGCCACACTGATACAGTTGTCATTTGCTGTGATGGCTTCCATGTGGATTAATGGCCAACACCTGAATAACTGCTGATGCTTTGAGAGCTTCTTTGCAAAAACAACTCAGTTGTATACAATTGTCCAACATTCATGTTAATAAAGAGTTAAAAACAGTCGCGGTTGGAAATAGTTGTCTACACTGCATTAAATCAGTATTTGATGTGGTCATCTTAGAAACCTGGGAGCAAATTCAAACAACTGAGATTGCAAATTAGAGAGATGCATGCACTCTACACACGGAAATCATTATAGTTCAGTTCTTGGGTTGGGTTTGAGATCTACGCTACATTACTGTTAAATCTTTACAGTACTCTGACTAACGATACATCGGTTATATATACAAATGGTCAGACGTGGGGTCAAGTATTTCTAAAAAAAAATGCTTGTTTTCCATTTTTTTTGTCCGTTCTTTTTGGTATAGATTGACAACATGTTGGGTTTCTTAAACAATTTGAGCAACAAATTGTAATAAGTATGCATGTGAGAGGCAGGGTTTTGCTCGTCGAACAATGGCCCTACAAAACATTTTCGCGTACTCAACATATTTTTTTGTAGAATCCCCCCCAAAAATAATACAAATACCTCATCCTTCACTGGACACAATATGATAACATTTCGTTTTTCTAAATTTATTTTAAACTGTAATACCCAAAACTTAAAATATATTAAACACCCAACAATGAATGGTATGGTAAAATGGCATGTGCATACTGCAAAATTAATGTTGAAATTATTTAAGCAGTGATTGGAGAATGCAATTTTGTATTAACGCAATATACTCTAATTAGTCATTGACTGATCAGCATATGCTCCCATTCCGAGAGGACAAATAGTAGGTTTACCAATGGTAATATGTTGTTTCGCATCTGCACAATTTGTTTACATATATGCAGAACTCCTGCCACATAATGTATGGGGTGTGTTCTGGCTAAGACTTCTCAGAATATGTAATCATATCTCTCATCCGTTTTCCTGTTTTTGGGGTTCTGGAAAATTACCCACCAAAGAAAAATCTGCTTACAGTCATCGGGGTTAGTCAGTTTCTGAAATATTTAACAACCTAGCAGTGGTGTAGCAAAGTAGTCCTGCAAGGAATCTAATGAGCAGCCCAAGTGTTGACTTAAGTAGCTCATATATAACTTTGGCCAAATCAGGCTAGCATGAGAGGATCCAGAGACCACTCTAGGGGCGATGCTTGAAGTACCCCGAATGAGGTTGCATTTTCAGGATTTATCACTATAGTGCATGTCCTTTTCATGCAGTCTAATATATGTCTAATGTAATTGAATGGCATAGTTATGACTCAAACTGTACAGACCAGTGCAGTGCTGCTGGTGTGTAGGGAAATGAAAGCCCAGGTTACATAAGAAGTCCCAAATAATAGTTCTTTCCTGTGCTTCCCTTTCTGTTCCCTTTAGTAAAGAGAGGATACGCCCACCTTTTCAGTATGCAGTTTCCTCATTGTTTTGAACAATTATGTATGTTGTCACAATATGGGGGTTGGGTCACATTTCTTTACGCCAGACCATGATCCTATCATATTAAACTATAAGTACATGTGGGCCAGCCTTCTCTACGAGATAGGTCTTATTGAGATATTTGATGTATATCAAGATGTCTTCCCCTATGTTGACCTCAAAATGTCTCTAGCTAAACTGAATTTGCTTATCGAAGGTGAAGCTATTTTTTTTTAGAAGAGTGAAAGAAGCAACAGTTGTTCTCTCGGGAGAACCTCTGTAGCTTCTTTCATAAGATACCCAGGTTCTGAGGGACACAGGATTACCCCATTGTAATTATACAATATTTTTAGGAGTGTGTCAGATGTCCTGTTTTGGGAAAACAGTATTGATGTGTTCAGTGATGTGGGTTCTTGATGCCATGCTCAACAGGCAATTGGGTCAAGTCATCTTTGGAGATGTCTAGGAGAGAATACCAGGGATGTGTTCAGGAGAGCTACCTACAAGTTGTTATTCAACATGTGGCAGAATGTCAAAGCCAGAAACTAGTACGTAAGATAATTTATTTTCATGCCACAGAATTCATTTGTGAAGAGCCCTAAATAAGGAGTGGGTGAAAAGGGTGATTGATAACCAGTTTACAAAGTGAAAATCTGTGCCATAGCGCAGTTCATACTTGTATGGTCATAGATTACCATTTTTTTAAGGTTTTTACTTACATTTCTGTCTTGTGCATCCATAAATTAGACAAGCGAATCTATATGATGTTCATGGTTATCTATGTATGTATATTGCTAACCACCTGTGCGAATTGTTTGGGTTTAGAAAAATAGTAAAATAATGTTTTTTTTTCAAAATCCAACTGCACCTGTTGCCATCACTGTAAATATTTTTTTGTGTTAAATGACTCTTACACTTAATGTGTGAAAAATAGATAGTCTTGTGTTTTTTCCTACATTTCCTACATATCTACTTTGTGTCTGGCTAATTAAAATGTAAGCTGTGGAATTTGTCAGTAATGCTTTAAAAATGCCTACCAAATTACAACCGCACCTATTTTAAATGTATGTGTTGGATATCGATAAATATTCCACTAACACTCAAAGTAATCTGATATCTGAATTATTTGTGTAGCCCATGGGCATCATTTCAGTTCACTTCATATATGTATTATGCTTACGGGTTTATGTTATCCGTTATTAACACTTTACCACCTTAGGGCTTTTTTCGACCAGAAGAGGTATTTATGCCAGGAAAACCCCTTGTAACTTGGCTCTTGCAAAGCTGAAGTTGTGAAAGATGTTTTAAGATACGTTGAAGGTCTTCCCTAGGTATTTTAGAAATGTCGGGACTGAATAACATTAAAAGAAAATTGCTTCCTTCCGTCTTTAGCCCAGTCCTCCAGTTTTCAGAAAGTTATTATTTTATTAATATTCACGATTTTCAAAAGAGCTTGCTCTTTTATATAGGAATTGAACAATGTCAAAAGCTTGCTTACGAATCTTAGTTTATCCTGTGAAGTGATAACAAGCTTTGGGCCTTTATTTCCCCTTCACTGCTTTGGCACCTAGGTGTGAGGCTACAGATAACTCCCAGACTGTACTCGCGGAAAAGGAAAGCCTTTAAATCAGCCCACGGTCTTGAGCCCAGCTGTGGGGGTGAATAAAAAAAGCCCCTCCACTATCTGCATGTTGTTGTGCGACAGAAAGCAGTCAATGGTGCAGGTGCGTCTAAATGTGGTGTGGTGTCGGAAAATTACACTAGGAGAAGTTCAACTTAATTCACTGTGGCCCCACTTCTAAACAGGGGTGACAGCGTCCACCCTGTGAAAATAGTGGTTTAGACACCATCTACTTGCATTTACCCCCGACTTGTGACCTGCATATATGCAGATTTTGCCCACTCAGAAGTGAAACTTGTGGTTATTTGAATCCCTAAATCCTGATTTTACGGTTTAGGATTTGAAATTTATGACTGTAAATCCAACACTTTGTGAAGCTAAGGGAAATTGAGCTGAGCAGAAATCTTATTGAATCTGGTCCTAGGAGAGCAGATGGCAGCACTACAAAGATTCCATTGTATTTACTCTCTAGAAGTAGTAGCATTTCTGTCAGACTTCAGAAAAAATCGATGTACATCTACCTCCAAATTTTACATGTAAGAAAGAGGCTGGCAAGTACAGTCTAGTCAGCATCTCAACTGTAGTAGTGAAATTTATTTTTTATTTATTTATTTTTCACATTTATAAAGCGCACTGTTACCCAGAGGTGTCCTGGCGCTGATTGACAGTGAGTGTATGAAACAAGTGATTAGTGTGAAAAGAGCCACGTCTTTAAGGCCCTCCTGAAGGATAAGAGGTCCGGCAGTTGTCTAAGGTGCAGTGGCAGAGAATTCCATGCCTTAGCTGCACCTAGGGAGAAACTCCTCCCACCCCAGCGAGCTTTCCTGACTCTGGGGATGACTACCAGACCCTGCTCTGCTGACCTCAGCAGTCTTTTAGGTCTGTGCCATTGAAAAAGTTGAGAAATGCAGTGGGGTCCCAGGCCATGCAGGGCCTTGAATGCTATGCAAAGAGATTTGAAGATAATTCTCTTGCGAACTGGAAGCCAGTGTAGTTTTACCAGATCCTGTGACACTGAGGCAAATTTAGGTGTGCCTGTGATCAGTCGGGCTGCCGCATTATGCAAAGTTTGGAGTTTGTTGAGAAGCCCCTGTTGGGCATTCAACAATAAGCTGTTGCAGTAGTCTAGTCGCGACATCACTAGACCTATGACCACCGTCTTCTTGTATTCGTCAGCAAGAAAAGGCAAAACTTTCCGGATAGTTTTTAGGACGAAGTGAGTAGCTGAGGAGAGTGCATTGAATTGAGTTCTGAAGGACAACAAATCGTCCATCAGAACACCCAGATTTTTAACCTTCCAGACCGGAGCTGGGGGGGTGCCCATTTCCTCCGGCCACCAGCACGGGGACCAGAAGTTATCTCTGGACCCAAAAAGCAACACCTCGGTTTTAGCTGAATTAAGTTTAAGGCAGTTTTGCGCCATCCAATTACTGACTTCCCGCATACAGCCTCTGAACCTTTCCGCGGTGCTGTCTGTTTCCCCCGGTAGTACTGAAACTACTATCTGAGTGTCATCCGCGTATGATGTTAACTTGAAGCCAAAAGATCTGATGACCGGTGCCAGGGTGGAGACGTATACATTAAAAAGGGTAGGGCTCAAAGAGGACCCCTGAGGGACTCCGCAGGGAAGCACGAAAGGGGTAGATTCATAGTCCCCCAGCGCCACCTTTTGAGTCCTGCTGGACAAAAAGGCATTCAAGATTTTGAGCGCATATCCTTGAATGCCACTAGCCCTGAGCCGGTCCACAAGTATCTTGTGGTGGACCGTATCAAAGGCTGCGGACAGGTCCAGCAGGATCAGGGCGGCTCTGCCTCCTGCATCCATCACTGTTCTTACGTCCTCTGCTGATTTGATCAGTGCAGATTCGGTGCTATGGCCCGCCCGAAATCCATGTTGAGATGGATCCAGGCTCTGACCTGTCTTCAAGAAGGCGCTCAGCTGCGAGTTTAGAATACCCTCTAGGATTTTTGCTGGAAGTGGCAACCTGGCAATAGGCCGGTAGTTGTTCAAGTCGGTCAGCTCCAGATTCGGTTTCTTCAACAAGGGAAGGATGGAAGCTTGTTTCCAACGTGAAGGGAACTCCCCCGTGTCCAGCATAGCATTGAACAGTGGAGTGAGACCTGCGGCCACAGTCAATGAGGCAAGTTTGGCCACACTGGCTGGGCAGGGGTCATTAGGGGAGCCAGATTTTATCCGTTGAAGACGGTTTTTCACCTCCTCCTCCCTAATGGGGGAGAAGTTCAATAGCCTAGGTGAGTTGCTATCTGCCTCTAAGTTGGTTTCTGGAGCGGCCATATTGGCACGAGTGTCTAATGGAAGGAAGATGTTTTCTACCTTATTCTGAAAGAATTTCGCCAAGTCTTCACATAGTTTGCGACTGGGAGGTATCTCCACTGGTTTGGGGGCCGCCAGGGACGATACTGTGCGGAACAGTTCCATGGAGGAATTACCGGCCTCCCTAATGCGTTTTGAAAAAAACTCATGTTTAGCTTCTTGAATCGCGAGTTTATACCTTTTCAACTCTGCGTTGAGAAGCTTCCTATCCTCCTCTTTATAGTTCTTCCGCCAGAGTCTTTCCTGTTTTTTGCAAAGCATTTTATGGTCCCTGATATGTTCAGAGTACCACGGTGCCGAGGGGTTAGAGCGTGTGGAGTGATACGTTTTAGGAGGGGCTAGGTTAAGGCAGGCAGCCTCCAACCAGCTCGTATAGGCAGTGGCAGCATCTTCCAGGTTGACTGGGAGGGGCTCCATGGAGATTTTAAGCAAGTTTTCTAAGGCCTCTCCATCTATGTTTTTCCACCTCCTGATCACTCTGGGGGGGTTCAGGACTTTACTACATCTGGGAGGCGTGGCTAAGGTAATTTCAAATTGCACCACCGAATGATCAGACCAGGAAACCGGTTGAACTGCAATGAGTTCTAGGTTGGGAAGATTAGAAAAAATCCCATCTAAGGTGTGTCCTGCCCTGTGGGTCGAGCCGGTGACCCTTTGGTTCAGCTCCATACCGTGCATCAGTTCTATTAGGTCTCTCGTGTCCGAGTCAGAATCACACTCGAGATGAAAGTTAAAGTCTCCTAGCAGAGTAAAAGTCTTAGCGTAAAGCGCTTCTTCTAACAGACCACTGAGTGCAGGGAGGAACGGGGCTTTGGGTCCTGGGGGCCTGTAGATCAAGCCACCCTTGAGAGTTTGATGGTTGGACAGAGTAAAGTTGTAAAAAAGTGATTCGAATAAATCCGTTGTGGCCGACTGGAAGGATCCTCTGATCGAGTTGTGATAGATAATAACAAGACCTCCTCCCCTTTTACTTCCTCTGTTTTGGACAAAGCACTGGTACTCAGGGGGGGTGGCCTTAACAACATCTGGGCCTGAGGCTGCGTCAGTCCAGGACTCAGTAATAAATGCTATCAAAGATTTGCCAATGCTTTACACTTGTTAACTCTGTCTGGGCATTGGTTGCACCTAAATATTACCGGTTTAACACCCAAATATAGCTATAAGCTACATAAAGTTGACATTCAACCTTTGCAAGGGTACCCCCCGCTGCTCGACAACATGTCACTCCGTTTTTCATAACGATTGCACCATTTGAGCTAGAAATAAAATTAGTTTTTTATTAACATCTGCAGATTATGTAGCAGATGGTGGATTAGGTGACAAATCTATAATTATGCGAACAATTCCACCACCACACAATGGCATAATTTCAGTGGCCCTGTCTATAACTTTTCCTAAAATAAAATACATTACTCCTACAGTCGTGGTTGTAAGCGCAACCTGCAGACATAAAAATATCCAAGTGATGATTCTGTGAATCAGGATATGCAATTTGTCATCAAGGTTGCAGCTTAAGTACACATAAATTTGACTTCCATGCACAAAATGGTTTTCTATTCGATCCCATGTTTACAGACACTTAGTTCATTATTTAAGTTTAGCACTATAAATTGCAGTTAGCATGTATTTCAGTTTTTTAAAATCCATTTAAGACATTTCTTCAGTGTACTACTTGTCTTCTAAAGTTATGACTCAACAAAAACGTGAACCCACATCGATTAAACGCATCTCTGTAAAGCTGTATGGTAAGATATTGAAGAAGTCATGGGTTTACTGATAATAAAATCTTTATATAGTGCATAAGGGAGCTTGGAAGACTTGTGAGATGCATCCTGGTTAAGTAATTGCATAGAATTTGGAACATAACAAACCAGTAGGCATTCATCCCCTAGACAGGCCTTAGTATACACATAGATTAGGCAGAGTCATTGATTTAGTGTTTGAAAATTGAAGTGCCTGCCTGTCTAGTCACATTTACTTATGGAGGTATTCATTAACATTGCGGCTAAAGAACTGCAGTTATCAGGTCATTGACGTTTTGAGGCTATGTTTTTAATCTGGATCCGTACGTTTAATTCGACATTTGGATTCTCATATATGGATATTTAGAATTCAAAAAGGATTTTAAGATCACTTCTGGAAAAAATTATGCCTATACAAATAGAGTTCTGCATGCACATTTGTACATGGTGTACAGTTACACATGTAAAAAATGTATTTGTGCAGTCATACTTTTATGTATTTATCCAGAAGTAAAATCAATTATTGTATTTGCACTTGCAAGCCGTTTACATGTGAGTTTAACTTATCTTTGCTTTGAGGCCTAACTGTGCAAGACTATAAGACACGTTTTATTGAATCTATTGCATAAAAATGGAAGTTACTTTTTTCTCTAGTTTACAGTTTGAGCCTTATGCGAGCAATAGGAGCTAAAGGGAAATCTGCAGTGGGAAAGAGATGGTTCACAGCTAGTCAGTCGACTTTGCTTTAAGATTATCACTTAAATGCTTCTTTATGAGTAATGCTTTCATATGGGAGAAATAGACATATAGGGCATACAGGTACTTGCAATAGGTTTCCGGGGGCTCCCCTTCAGGAATTAAAATGGTGTGGGGATATAAGGTCCAAAGTACCACCAGCAGTTAGAGTTTACATGCCCGGGGCGTCCGGGTGCAGAGGTGCTGGGCAGGTTGGGAGCCTTATGCTCTACACCGAAGGAGAGTGGGGGGCATCTAAAAACCAGCTGCAGAGGGGGACTTGCGGACAAGTCAAGAAATTCCCAACAGGGGGCTTGGCTCACCATGGTCCTGAGAGCACTGCAGCATAGTCGGTTCTTGGGAACCCGGGCCGGGGCGCTCGGGTGCAGAGGGGTTAGGTTGGCTGGGCTGGTGCTTCGCAGGTCCATGCAGTTGTTGTTCTCGCCGGTTGAGGGTGCAAAACCCAGGACAGCTGGGCCACTGTGGAAGTGGTTCTCTGCGCTGCTGATGTCCTTCAACAGCTGCTCAGTCTCTGTGGTGTTTGAGTCCGGATTGGACTCCAACAGGCTTTTGTTGCTGGCAAGGGGTCCAGCACCCCGGGCATTACCCCGGGCAAATGGTGCTGTGCAGCTCTGGTTGATCCTGACGTCTTCACTTGGTGAGAAGACGCATCTGACCTTCTGTAGCACGGTGACCTCTTCCTGGGTGACAGCTGCCTCGGTTTGGCCGGAGAGCGGCAGCACGTTAAACCGGATTCTGCTGTTTTGATACTTGTGGTCTGCAGGGGAGTAGCTCCTCTACTCCAAGGGAGATTGCTGGCAATGTGCCATGGACTCGAAGTCTACTGGGGATCTTGGCAGAGGCTCAGCTGCAGGACGAGTCTGTTTCTTCACGATTGTCGAGACTGGTGCAAGCAGGCAGGGTTTGGCGCCCAAAAGTCTACATTTATTTCAGTTCTCGTTTTCACAACTCTTTTTGTCCTTTTCTTCTGGGTCCATCGAATCTGAGTTCCTGGCATCAGGGGTGCCACCTGAATACTTAATTTAGTGGTGTTAAGGGGAGTGACAGGTGGTAGCCTATGGCCTACTAACCTTTAGGGTGACTAAACTCCCTATAAGACCACTTCTGGTGGAAAGTGAGCATACGCCTGACCCAGTGAACCTAATTCCACCAAAAACCAAGATGGTGGAATTCTAGTTTCGTGTTCAAATCAGGTAGCCCACCTTAGAGGTACAACTGGCCTGATATTGAGCACGCCTCATGACTAGCTAATAGCCCTGCCTGACATGGTGACAAATGAGCCCTGGGCAAGGGGTGGCAATTTCCTTGAATGAGGGAAGCCGGGGTCAAATGTCAAAGGCGTCAGAGGCCTTTGAAGCCTCCTGCCTTGATATGCTGATTAATAGCCATCCTGCTTGGAGGAGGGGACAACACCTCCGGCCGGAGCAGGCATTGATTCTGCCCTCAGATAGCGTGAGCTCTCACCTGCTGGGGATCAGAAATCTGGCTGTAGTGGCAGGATGGTCTGAAAAGAGTCAGCCAGCACACTAGATGTTGGTAGGCTTTCTTGGGGGTACCGCCAAGGTACCCTCTGGGTGCATATATTAATAAATCTATAAATCTATAACCGGAAGCAGTGTGGGTTTATTAATACGAGATGTTTGATAGCAAGCATCTTTGGATTTCAATGATGCCATTATGTATCTAGGGAACTTGTGTAATCACTAGTGCCAAGTACATATACTCAAAATGGCTTCCTTGTTCCCTGGCATTGTCCAAGAATCGACTTGGACATCATAGGGGCATATGCAGATATGTCCTCACATGTAATAAACTTTACCCTGACTTAGGGCTGTAAGGACTGCTGTAGTGGTGTAATACATATATTGCATGCAGTGTCTGCAGACATGGCTATGCCATGTGTATCTATACTTTGTCTGCACTGTGTCATGCAGCCTACAATGGCGGTTTGCATGAGTGTAGGGAGGGGTTCCTTAGTCTGGCACTATACATGCTGCAGCCCGTAGGGACCCTCTTTAGCACCCATGCCCTAGGTAACTAGGGTACCCTTACGAGGGTGCTAACGATATTGCCAATTGGTGGAACAACAGTACCATTTTAGTGAAAGAGATCTGGCACCAGGGGCCTGGATACCATTAACCCAGTACACTTTTTTCAAAATTGCATCATTTAATTGGCAAAAAGTGGGGGTGACCATGTCTAAAGTGCACTTTCCTACACAATCCCCTCTAAACGAAAGAGATTGAGACTAAGCTTTCCCAAGAGAGTCCTCATCATCTAATTAGAAAGGCCTTCTGCATTGGCATGGTCAGTCCCAGGTCTGTGGTCCACTGTAAAGTCATTTGCATCAGCCATCTCTGAGGTCTGTGGTCAGTTTGGACAAGGAAGTGAGAACCAAACAAGTATGATCTCAACTTCTTCAGGGACCAAGCCACATCAAAGACTTCCCTCTAAATGGCACTATAACGCTGCTCTCTGGGGAGTAACATCCTGCTAATAAAACAAACTGGCTGGTCAAGGCCATCATAATTGGTCTGGGATAGGACATCTCCTATCCCATGTTCGGAGGCATTTATCTGCACTATGAACTGCTTAAATAATCTGGAGCTTTTAGAATGATGGGAACATTGCTTCCCTCAGAGTGTCAAAAGCCTTTTGACAGCTCACTGTCCAGTTTACTTTCTTTGGCATCTTCTTGGATGTCAGTTCTCTGAGGGTTGTCACAATGGTGCCATCCCCATTCACAAACCTCCTGTAGTAACCAGTCAAGCCAAGGAATGCCTTGAATTTAGTTTGAGTGCTTGGAGCTACCCAGTCCACAATTGTCTGGATCTTGGGTTGTTAGGATTGAACTTGGCCTCCACCTACAATGTGGCCTATTTGGCACTTGCTTGCCTTGATAGTGAGGCCTGCACTCTGCAGAGCCTCATGGACTTTTCTAAGGTGGATCAGGTGATCCTGCCAAGTGGGCTACAGACTGGAATATCATCTAGATTTGCTGCATTAAATGCTTCCAACCCAGAAAGGACTTGGTTAACCAACCTTTGGAAGGTGGTGATCAATCGGGAGCATTATAATAGTTTTTAATTCTATCTCAAACTTCCGCTACTTACTAATTTATACCTCTACCCGTACCGGATCTCTACAGTTGGACGTATCACAGCATTACCCTTACCACAGAGGCGAATGGTCCTTTGGTGGATCTTTCTCTGACAATAGGAGGAGTGGCAATTAGGGTGTCCAAACACAACGTTAGTCACCCAATGAGGACCATTAATTGGTGACTAGCTCACAAGTTCGAGATCAGGTTCAAATGCACAACTCTCAGGACCTTGCTATAGAAATTACGTATTGCAATGGAAAAACCCAACCTAAAGAAGTAAAGTCTAACTAAAATTATGCACACTAGGAGCTCTGCTACAGCACCACTGAAGAAAAGAAGCAGAACTTGATAGTCTGAAAAGAGGCGCTGATTCTCCCTTGAATGCATTTATATTAGAATAAATCATGGCACAATTCAATTAAAGAACATCAGGACTCAATAATAGTGTCAAATAATTTAGATAGTTTGATTATTCTATTAATGATCCGAAATCAATACAGATAAGCAATCTCTTAAGCATTTTAGTTAGGAATATTACAGCAAGTAGTACAATACTGCACATTTAGTCAGAGATTCTGATCCAAAGAGGACAGTTCAGATAGTCATGAGATACAAGGGTACAGATTCCTACCAACCTTAAAGGTAGAAAGATGGTTCGTTTCTCTAACAGCATCCAAATGTTGTAAAGCAAATAAGAATCAAATTAAAGTCTACTATGGGTGTGTCCATGTGCATCAGCAAAAAGGTGAAATAAGGCAAATTCAATTAGTTAAGCAAAGATAAATTCCATCTCACTGCTTAAGGCAGAAGTGTCAGCTAAATGCAGTTCGTAATAAGGGATAAAGGATGATTTATAAATACATAGGAAACGCATTGGTGGAGGAGTGTGGCTCAATGGTTAGAGCGGCAGACCCTGAAGCAGAGTTCTGGCCAGGGACCAGGGTTCGATTCCCGCCTCGGCGGGGCTCGGGCTCAATTTCCTCGGACCTGTCTATTCTCGCCTCGGTGCCTATTCTAATCACGGGCCCCACGCTGCAACTCTGGGCAATAGCTTGCTTAGCCTCCACACCGGCCCCAACAGCGCTAAGGATGCCTGGCTTCACCCTGGGGGTGCCCAGGAGTGGACACTTCACAGGGAAAGCCAGGAGGGGTTCCACAGCGGTAGGAGTATCAGCGCCAGGAAACCGCAAAGGCGACACCGCAGGGTGTCCGTCTGGTGACAGTGCGCTCTATAAGTACCTTGACATTTACATTTACATTCGGTCCTCTCGCATAGAAAAGAGAAATTTATATTGTATAGTACATCTTCCAAAGATAGGAAAAATAGTGCTACCCGTCCTCTAGGGTTTCTTCTTTTATAGTCTTTGACGCTTTAGTGATGTAATATCACTTCACTGGTCAGTCCATCGCATGTTTAGTTTACGTATGAAACTGGCTTTCTGTGCCTCACAGGTTTGCAAACGGTAAGAAGTTTACATTGTAACAGTCTCTGACATCGGGTCACGGTTCACTTTCCTATCAGACTAATTCACAGTGAACTCTAAAAGAATTTCCTTTAAATGTTAAATGATACATGTACACAACATATAAGGCAACATTTGCAGATATGCCAAGGGACCATTATATTGGGCTGAGGGGAAAAATACAGCTTCAGGAAGGAATATGTTTAACAGGACTTAAAATTTATATGTTCGCTTAAAATGAATTAAACTCAATTAGAATCAATTCAATGCATTAAATCATTATTTCATAGTAAGAGAAAAATAGTAATGCTTCACCAATGTGTTATTACACGGAATTGATTGGCATTAACTATGGTCTACTGCTACAGTTTTCAACATCACACATGTAAAATATTCTTAAAAATCATTTTACTAAAATCGTTTCTTGTTTTCCATAATCATTATGGGTTCTACTATCACATTTGTAAATGTCAGTTTCCTAACTCATTTTATCACATAATTGCACCACAATCATTTCATGATGCATTTCAATGTAAGGCAATGGAAATGCTAAGCTACACCATTAAAATGATTGATTTCATCAGTAAATGAATAATAAAGCATAATTTTCATAAGTAATCTTGTTATGGAAACCTAATGATAACCAATATAATCAGTTAGCAATGAATTTCTCTTTTTCTAACACTTTCAAGCACGTTTTTACGGTGCTGTTACTTCACTTGTCTCAACTGCTGTATCACTTTATCTAACATGTGCAATGTGCACATTCAGGTTTCTATGTCTAAAAATGGTAAATGTGTTGTGTAATGTTTAATTAAATATTTAGCATCAAGGGGAATTCTTTAGTTCAAATGGTATTACTGTAAATTGGTAATGTCCATATGTGGTCGATAATGCTGACTTTTATTTTGCTCCAGGGATTAGACCAATTTGCCAGTAACTTGATGTTAAATCAAAAGTACTGACAAACTTGGCTGCCCCTAGCCTGTCAATCAGTTTATCTGCCCCTAGGATGGGGTGTGTATCTGTCTTAGTGACAGCATTGGGACCTCTATAGTCCGCACAAACTCTCAGCTCTGGTTTACCTCCTTTGGAAAGAGGTTTGGAGACTAAGTCCACTGAGCTAGCCCAGGGACTTTCAGAGGGTCAATCACCCCTAACTCCAGCATCTTGCTGACTTCAGCCCTGATGCCTTCCTTCACCTGGTCAGACTGTCTGTACATCTTATTTTTGACAGGAATACTGTCATCAGTGTCCACATGATGGGTACACCAGCTAGTCTGATCAGGGGTGAGGGAAAAGAGCCCGGCATACTCCTCCATGACTTGCCCTCAGTCAGCTTGCTGTTGGGCAGAGAGATTGTCTGAGAAGACCACTCCATCAACTGACCCATCTTTAGGACTGTGGGAGAGGTTCACTCTCTTCTTCCTGATCCTCATCAGTGACCATCAGCATGGTCACATCAGCCCTGTCTTGGAAAGGTTTCAGGCAGTTCACATAGATGACCCTGTGAGGGCTCCTGCTAGTGCCTAGGTCTACTAAGTAGGTGACCTCGCCTTTCCTTTCAAGGATAGGGTAAGGACCACTTCATTTGACCTGGATACCCCTTGGAGCCACAGGCTCTAGTACCCACACCTTCTGCTGTGGTTGAAACTACACCAGTGCAGCCTTTTGGTTATACCAGAGCTTCTGGAGTTCTTGGCTCCTCAAGGCGTTTGGATGCGTTTTCTATATACTCCGCCATCTTTGAACTTAGGCCAACTACATAGTCCACAATATCTAGCTTAGGCAATTTGAGAGGTCTCTCCCAGCCTTTTGTTTACTAGACACAATGGTCTCCTCCAGGATGACCAAACAGACGTTCATACGGACTAAAGCTCACTCCCTTCTGAGGCACTTCTCTGTAGGCGAAAAGCAGGCATGGCAATAGGACGTCCCATCTCCTTCTGAGTTTTTTAGGGAGTCCCATGATCATGCATTTCATGGTTTTGTCTCAAATAAACCATGGGTATGGGGATTATATGGGGTAGTGAACTTGTAAGTCACACCACATTCATTCCACATGGCCTTTAGGTAACCAGACATGAAGTTACCACCTCTGTCTGACACCACCTCCTTAGGACTATCCACTCTTGTAAAGGTACTCAAGAGGGCTCTGGAAACTGCAGTGGGATAGCCTCAGGGTGACAAATGGAAAAAGGAGACTTGATGGACAGAATGTTGAACAATGTTAAACATTCACCATAGTACACAAATGTGGGCCTAAATCCTTATTTGTTTGTTCACCATGCCATTCCAGTTTACACCCAGCCATATGCAAATCAGTCTAGACCCTGCACCCCATGGGAACAGTCCAGCCCAAACTGCCAGGCCAGGTCCTCCCTGGACTGGAAACAAGCATACTGGGGCCGGTTTTGGGGTTTCACTCCTCATCAGAGAGGCTAGCTTGACTCCAGTGGCATGCAGAGCACAAGACACGCGTCTGGGCATACTCGTCCCACTCGGGGTGGCAAATGCAAAACTACCACCAGTTTAAATCTATTCACTGATGCTATTGGAGGGTCACGGGGCAAAAAATGTCAGCTCATACCTTTTCAAAGGGAACCTCATCCACTGGAAGTGGAATTAAGGGAGCCTTTGGGTGGTTACCTGTCTTGTCACTGGCTTGACAGGTAACACAGGAGTTACAAAACTCCTTTAACTTCTGGGAAATGCCTGGCCAGTAGTAATGGGTGACTAACTTACTCCACGTTTTGGTCTGGCCAAGATGCCCAGCTAAAGGGGTGTTATGAGCTATAGAGAGTAAGAACTCTCTGTACAGCTTAGGTACCACCTCTCTCCTAGTGGCACCTAGTTTGGGATCTCTGGCCACATGTACAGGAGTCCCTCCTCCCAATAGGTTCGGTGGGGGCCACTGACATCTCCCTGTTCCTGGTATGCAGCTTGGACTCTCAGGCTCTCAAGTGTAGGACAGGTCCTCTGTCCCTGGCACAGATCTTCCCTAGAGAACCCCCATAGGCCGAGGAGCTCTGCCGTGTAAGGCCCAAGTTCCTGGGGCTCAGTTCACTCTGGGGCTGACAGGTCTTCTCCCAGAGGAAAGGGGACCTCAGCTTGTGTCTGATTCGCAGTTAGTTTCCCAGACTTTTTGCCTTTCTCATGGAGGATTGGGCCATTATTCCAGGCTCTAACTCCTCTTTTTCACCCTGGGCTTTGTTTTGTGCTCTGGTTTTCACACACACCCATTCAGAGTATTCCCAGCATGGCTGTAGGGGTTTTCAGCTCTCTCCCAGCCCAAAATGAGGACTCCAGATCATTTCCTAACAGACAGGCTAAATGAATAGCAGAGGATATGACACCTTCTTTTGGCTGCTAACCCCTTCCGATTCTAGGGACACCATTGCCATGCGATGGAATTTAGTTTGGTTGTCGGCATTGATGACTGGATAGGTCTCTCCAGTCAAGTATTGCTTTGGGTATATCAGTTTTTCTGTCACCATGGTGACACTTGCACCTGTATCCCTTAGTTCTTCCACTCTAACCCCATTAATGGGTGGCTGTTGTCTGTATTTTTTCATGTTACTGGGCCAGAGAGCCAGGGTAGCTATAGCCACCCTACCCTCATAGACCAAAGTGGCTTCAGTGTGCTCTCTGACATGGTAAGGGCACACTAAGGATCCCACATGGAGACATGCCACTGCAGCAGGAACTACAGGTGCCCTAGGGGGAACTTTTTTGGGACAGTTAGGGTCTCCAGTTCAGTGCCTGCTGGCTTTGCAATTAAAGCACCAAGCCTTCTTTGGATCCCATTTTATACCCCAGTACCCTCCCTTGGACTGTGTATTGTCTCTGGGGCCACCCTCTTGAACAGAGTTTAGGGGTCTATAGAGGACTCTTTGTTTTTATCTTTAGATTGCTTACGCTTTTGCTTTTGGGGGAGGTTGACAATCTTTTGGTGACCCCTCCATGAAACATTTTGGACACCCTAGGCTTGACCCAATGGTCAGGCTTCTTTCCCAATTCTTGGGGAGAGACTGGACCAAGGTCTTCCAAGTACTGATGCAATATTTCAGGAACACAGTTACTTAACAGATGCTCTTTCATAATTAGATTATAAAGCCCATCATAGTCTTGCACCTGGTTACCTTTCAACCAGCCACCTAGTGTTTTGAATGAGAAGTCAACAAAACCTACCCAGGTCTGACTCGAGGTTTTGTGAGTTTCCCTGTACCTAATCCTGTACTCAGTGGTGAGTCCAAAGCCCTCAAGCAGGGTATCCTTCATGAGGTCATTTGACTCAGCATCTGCCTCATTAAGTGTCAGGAGTCTATACCTGCACTTTCCTGAGAACAGCTCTCAGAGCATAGAACCCCAAACTTCTGGCTATGTTTCATTATCTTACAAACCCACTCGAAGACTGTACGCCACTTGGTGATCTCATCACCTTCTATATATTTGGGGACAATCCCTTTGGGGAGTTTATGGTCAAAGGCTTAATCTTTCTCCCTATTTTAAGATTTTACTGCCACCAGACATGGGTCCTAGGCCCATCTCAGCTTTTACTTTTCCTAGGATTAAGATTTTAGCCTCAAGGGCTATTCTCCTAGCTAGCTATTGAAGATCAGGGTCTTCTTCTTTGAATTCTTCCCAGGTACTGCCAGAAGTACTTGCTTAAGAGGTGCTGTCAATAGGGGAATCTGAGGACTCATCATCATCCTCACTGACCTCTCCATCCCCTGTCCCATTAGGACTTTCGGCAAGCAACTTTTGGAGATGTGCCTTAGTGGATGACAATGTTCCATGCTTTACAGAGTTACTTAATTGTGGTCAACTTAAGTTTATTGTATGCGACCCAGGTTGAGCGCCTGGTTACTACCCGCTGTCTCAAACATGGTATTAAATCAGTTGAGACTTTTTTTTTAGGAAGCCAAGAAAACATTCTATTAGACTATTATTGAAGGCCTGCCTTCAGATACTTTTTAACTTCTAATGCAATTGGACTGGGGGACTTAACCAAAGACCCTGACAGTTCAAATTAGCAAATTTAGAAAAAAATCAAAAATAGTTTTTTTTTTAACTAACGTCAATTGTGGATTTACTTTTTGGAAACACCTATTGATCACATGGTATCGACAAATGCAAAGTCTTGTATCCCACCGCTTAACCACCAATGTAGGAAGCTAGCTCTCTATACAGTGCACCAAAATGAGGTGCACTGTGCAGAGAGTACAGGCAACCCTTACTGGTTGACCGAGGCAAACATGATCACATTAAATGCTCTCTCTTTTGTGGTAGTGTGGGCGTGTAGTTTAGGCTTATCAGAGGGTAGTGCTAAGCATTTGTCGTGTTCACAAAGGCAATAAATGAGACACGCACTCAAAGAATAAATCAGAGACCAATTTAGAAAAATAACTCCTATTTTTATATAAATTATGATACCAAGAGTTTCGTGAGCAAGTAAGTACTTTTTAACATATCCAATTTCACAGGTAAGTAAAATAATCACTTACGTGCGTCTTTACCCCTAAAGCTTTCCTATGGGAGAAAAAAACATATACAGCATTCAGGTACGTGCAATAGGTTTCCGGGGGTCCTCTTTTGGGCTTAAGGTGGTAGGGGGTAAGGTCCAAAGAACCACCAGCAGTTAAAGTTTAATTGCCCTGGGGAATCCGTGTGCAGAGGTGCTTGTCAGGTTGGTAGCCTTACGGCTACCCTGAATGAGAGGGGCGGCGCATCTAAAAACAGGCTGCAGAGGGTGGCTTTGGGTTAAGTCTGGGAGCTCCCAACGGGGGACACGGTTCCTAAGGATCCTGGGAGCAAGGCAGCACAGTCAGTTCTCGGGAACCCGGGGCGCTCAGATGCAGAGGGGTTAGGTCGGCTGGGCTGGTGCGTCGCAGGTCCTTGCAGTTGTCGGTCTTGCTGGTTGAGAGTGCAAAAATCAGGATGGCTGGACCATTCTGGAAGTGGGTCTCTGCAGTGCTGACGTCCCTTGACAGCTGCTCAGTCTCAGTGTCATTGAAGTCCGGATTGGACTCAGAGGCTTTGGTTGCTTCAAGGGGTCTGATACCTCGGGTATTGGTGCTGTGTGTCTCCGATTGGTCCTGGCGTCTTCTCACTTGGTGGGGAAATGGATCTGACCTTCTGGAGCACGGTGACCTCTTCCTGGTGGCTGCTATGTCAGTTCGGCTGAAGAGCCGCAGCAGAGTAAACCATACTCTGTTGTTCTGGTGCCTGTTGACTGCAGGGAGCAGCTCCTCTACTCCAAGGGAGATTGCTGGCAATTTGCGAAGGGCTGGCAATCTTCAGGAGTTCTTGGCAGAGTCTCAGCCGCAGGACCAGTCGGTTTCTTTATGATTGTTGAGACTGGTCCAGGCAGGTAAGATTTGGAGCCAAAAAGTCCACAGCAAGTCTTCTGCTCTCGTTTTCAAGGCTCTAGTATGTTCTCTTCTTCTGGGTCCATTGAATATGAGTTCCTGGCATCTGAGGTGCCACCTAAATACTCACTTTAGGGGCATAAAGGAGAGTGACAGGTGGTAGCCAATGGGCTACTCCCCTTTAGGGTGACTGCACCCCCTATATGACCACTTCCAGTGGGTAATGGGCATGATCCTGACCAGTGAAGCTAATTCCACCAAAAACCAAGATGGTGGAATTCTAATTTTCATGTTCACATCAGGTAGCCCAACTTAGGGGTGGAACTGGCCTGTTAAAGAACATGCCTTCTGACTAGCTAATTTTCCCGCCTGTCCTGGTGCCAAATGGACCATGGGCAGAGGGGGCATTTTCCCTGTCTGGTCTGGGGGAAGCCTGGGTCACATATCCAAGGCAGCAGAGGCCTTTGAGGCCTCCTGCCTTGATGTGTTGATTATTAGCCATCCTGCTTGGAGTAGGTGACAGGCCTGCGGCTGGAACAGGCATTGTTTCTGAGAGCATGGGCTTTCACCTGCATTGGGTCTGAAACCAGTCTGTGGCTGTAGACATGGTATTAAACCAGTCAGCCAGCTCTCACTAGATGTTGGTAGGTTTTCAGGAGGTACCTCTGGGTGCATGTATTAATAAACCTAAACTGATTCTAGTGATGAATTTATCAACACGAGATGTTTGATAGCAAATTTGGTTGTGTTAAAAAAAGCCATGATGTAGCTGGGGAACTCGTAATCACTTGTGCCATTATATATACTCAAGATGGCTTCCCTGGTCACTGGCAATGCCCAATAATCGACTTGGACACCACAGGGGCATATCTGCTCATACAAATATGTCCTCACATGTAATATAATGCACCCCGCCATGCGGCTGTAAGGTCTCCTGTAGGGGTGACTTACATATATTGCAAGCAGTGTCAGCAGACATGGCACACAGGAGGTGTGCTGTGTTGTGTCTTCACTTTTGTCTGCTTCATGTCACGCAGTCTGCAATGACAGTTTGCATGAGTGTGGTGAGGTTCCCCTTAGGGTGACACTATTCATGCTGCCGCCCTTGGTGACCCTCTTTAATGTCTATTCCCTAGTTACCAGGGGTACCATATACTAGGAACATACAAGTGTGCTTAAGGTATTGCCAATTGGGGGAGCAATTGTACAGTTTATGGAGACGAGATCTGGCACTGGAGGCCTGGATAGCAGGAACCTAGTGCCCTTCTGTAAAAAATGGCATCATTTAGTAGGCAAAAAGTGGGGGTGACCATGCCAAAAAGAGGCACTTTCTTACATGAGCTAATAGAGGTAGGTTGTCTTAAAACAGAACAGCTTTATTATGGATCATATACATCTGTACCTAGCATAAAACCTGGTGTGTACATTCTGAGATGCGTATATTGAAAGGCAGATGAGATTTGGGATACAATTAGATGGATTGGGATAGTTTCCCAAGTTCTATATATTCCAGTCAGGGTTGGTACTTTAGGAAATGTTGATTTCATTTGATTCCACACTCATCCTCCTGTGACCGTACCTGTACAGACTCCTTGACTAGCGCATCACTCTGTTAAGTCTTGTTAAAAAGAAAGAATGTAATGCTATTTTAGTAGCTCCGTCTGGGTAGCTGCCTGGTGAATTTTTAATTTGTTTTGAATTTTCTTTTGTGCAAACAGTTACCTATTTATTTTGGGGGTTGCTCGTTAGAGGCTTCCCAACTTTCACATTTGTTCCTTGAATGGGCTGTTGCATTATCCTGTATGGTTTCAGATTTACTGTAGTCAACCTCATTGACTACGGCTACTCTGTTGTGTCAGAATTCCAAATTGCCAACATCCTTTGAAGTCTCTTGCCTTGATAAATGGTATACAAGTGGTCCCAGGTTACTGTGTATGAAGAAGGAAGCACATCTCATTTATTGGCCACATCTCCACATGTGTGGTGAGGAACCAAGGAATTAATGCATTTTCATTCCACCCAGCATTGTTTCAATGGTTTCTGATGTCACCAATGTTGCTGAACTTTGAGATCCATAACTGTGATGTTTCACCCAAAGGACTATCACAGCTGCTAATATCACAGATTTATTGGGCTGTTTCTTGTAATCTGCTTTCGTCAGGATTTCCATTGCCAATTTTGCCTATGGTTTCCATAGTGTCTTTTGGTTCCTGACAGATGTTTTAGAGCAGTGACTTAAGTGCATTGGTTTGGGTGATAGAGTTCATGATGTAGAATGTTCAGTTAATGGTTATACCCTAAGGAATAAAGACGTGTAATACCAAGCTTGTATGTGGTGTGAACATGTGGGCGTTCCCAGGCTGGGCTAGGACACTACAACTGACGACAAGATAGTGGATTACAAAAACCCCGTGACCGGCAGATCCAAGAGTGATCCCCGCAGAGTTTGCCATGGTTCAGCGAACTGCTCATGCGTGCCACGTGTGCCTCCGTTGAAGTGAAAATTGTCAGTTGGTGTATGTGAAGTCAAAGCACCACTCCAGCCAGTGCAAGGCCTGTGAAGAAAGTGAAGGCCTTACAGAAAGTGTGTTTGTGGTCGGCTAGAAATTTGCTGATAACATAGAGACAAGAGGTACTGCACCACACAGAGGTGTCATTCATACAGTACGACAATGCTAAAGGCAGTGACAATCGGGTATAGAGTTGCGCTAAAGGCAGTGATAGTTGATTGCAAAAAAAGTACTAAAAACTGAAACATTGCTGATGCAAAGCAATGCTAAATCAATCAATCAATCAGGGGAATTGTAAGCACGCTACTCACCTGTGAGGGTCTCAAGGCGCTTTTGGCGGTCTGTTTAGCTGAAGAGCCAGGTCTTGAGTCTTCCTGAAGGTGTTCAGGGAGGATGCGCGTCTGATGTCTGCCGGTAGCTCGTTCCAGGTCTTGGCTGCAGTGTGGGAGAAGTATCTTCCGCCTGCTCTGGCTCTGTGGATGCGCGGGGTTTCGGCCAGTGCGAGGTTGGAAGATCTAAAGGCACTAGAAACCAGGTACCATGCAAAGAGGTGAGCTAGGTGAAGAACCTGTGCAAGAAACAAAGTAGCTACTGATCGCAAATAAAGAAGACATTGGCTTACGGTCAGAGAGCAGGTGCGACAACCCAAATGTCAGCACAGGGCTAGTGCGTGATGAAGGTTCCGGTACAAGTGGGCAGCAGACGCCACCGGAGAAAGCTCCGCTCCCGGTAGCAGAAAGTTCCACAGGTTATGATGCTGCTGCATTTCTAAAACCACCTCCTTCATTAGCTACTGTAAAAAAGAAAAATATTGGCGACAGATGGACTGCAAAAGAAGCAAATGACAAATTGATCATTAAATATCTAAAGAATTTAGCCAGCAAAGGTGTAAAAGAAGTGATAAAGAAAATACCACAGTGTGATGAAGTGACATACTGTCCAATCAAAGAAGCGTTAAACACCAAGTTCAATTCACTGCCGAATGTTGACTATGAAAGGTAAATTTTCAATCAGGACAGGCAGACAGCTGGTAAAACGATGGATGAGTTTGTGGAAAGACTTGAGCGGCTCATAAAGCACTGCAAGGTCAGTGAGTTCAACAATGAAGAGGCCATGCATCTCAGAGTCATAGATGGTTGCCTCTCCGACTCCTTCAGATGGCGAATGTGGAAAAAGACACTCAGCTTGGAGTGAGTATTCATGGCTGCCAGAGCGGAAGAAAGAGCTGACAGACAAGCAGCTAACTTGGAGGCCGGAATGACCCAAGGAGAATCAGTGCTGAGTGTGAAAAATAAGTTGAAATACAAGGCAGAAAGCCATAAAGTAATGATTCCACTGAAAATGAAGTTGTGTTTTCAATGTGAATCTTCCTTTACACATGAAGGTCGATGTCCCGCCATTGGACAGATCTGTAAAGGTTGTGGGAAAGAGAACCATTTTGTGATGGTTTGCTGAGCGAGGGGAAGATCAAGTGCGTCACGTCGAGAAAACAAAATAGATGCCTGAAAGTTCCAGACGTGATTCTCTATGCACTCCCACAAGGCCAAGTGGCAACATCAGTTGAGGCAAGTAGAACTGAGCTACATCAATTGTCATCAAATTCTTTGTCTAAGAGTTTGTCATTGTCAAGTGACAGTGAGGAAGATGGGTGTGCGATGTCAATGTTGACTGCTGGACAAAATGCACATGTAGGATTAGTTTCATGTAAGGAAGTATGTCGGTCGAAGCTAGGTCAACAAGTGAAAATGCAAACTTTATTTTGACATTAATTTGTCCCAAGATCACACTGAAAGTGAATAGGTGTTCCATACCTTTTATCATAGACAGTGGCACGTCGATGAACATTATGACAGGGGAAAAGTTAAATGAACTGACTCCAGTGCCCTGCTTAACTCCATCGAAAACCAAAGTGTATAAGTGGGCAGATTCAACGCCACTGCAAAGTCAACGTTCATTCATAGCAACTTTGAAGCATAAAAATACAAAAGTACGAGTCAGGCACTTGATCAGGTGCATGTTTACTCAGTTTCTGTACTACTGCTGACATTGGGCTGATTTCTGTAGACTACAATGTCAATTCCTATCTTGAGATAGTGAATCAGTTTGCCCCTTTTTTGTTTCATGAGCTTATGACTATGAAAATGCAAGGACATCGGACCTGTTTCTCAAAGACCTAGTCAAATTGCATTTCATTTACAAGAGGCTGTAGAAAAAGAACTTGAGATACTATTAAAGCACATAATTGAGCAATCCACTGGTCCAATGCCATAGGTGTTAGTTTAGAAAAAGGACAGTGGAGGAGCTGTGTTCATCTTCATTGATGTGCCCCAAGTCAACAAGGAGATTGAAAGAGAATGACATCCAGGTCCGCACATTGCTGACATGATTACATAGCTGAATGGAACCAAAGTCTTATTTCACCTTTATTTGAACAAAGGATATCACCAGCTTGAACTAGAAAATAATTGTAGGTACATTACTACTTTTTGACTCATGTTGGTTTATTTAGATACAAAAGGCTAAGTTTCGGAGTGTTGTTAGCTGCAGAAATATTTCAGGATGTCATTCGTCTCGTACAACCAGTCACAAATACTTTCAATTACAGCAATGACATATTCATTTTTGGGGCACACAATTGTGCTGTATGCTCACCAATGCAGGTCTCCATTTAAGTGTGTCTAAGTGTGAGTTTCATTAAACCGAACTCAAGTACTTTGGTCATATCTTTTCTGATGAGGGAATGACTGCATCCAAATAAAGTACAAGCCTTGTGATCACTTCTCCCCAACTATGCTGAGATCCTTCCTTGGTATGGGCAGTTACTGTTCTAGGTATATATATGACTTTCCCACTGTGAGTGCCCCATTGAGAAACTTAACAAAACAAAATGCAATCCCAGTGGGGTTGGGTGCCATTCTTGCCCAGCACACTGGACATTTCAATGCTCCAAGGCACATAGTTGCTTTTGCTGGTCGAAGTCTGTCATTAACAGAACATGCCTATTCACAACCTGAAAAAGAATACCTCACCGTGATGTGGCCTTGTGAGCATTTTCTTGTGTTCCAATATGGCATTTCACAGTTGTCACGATCACCAAACATTGCTCACCATTTTCGGCAATCCTAAAGCAAAGATACCTAATAGCATTGAGAGGTGAGGGTTGTGATTGTAGGAGTATGATTATACAATTGTGCATCGTCCACAGGGCCGCACTGGGACTGGGAACCAAAACCGGCCCTGACAAAGTGCTCGGCCGCCTCCCTCCCTCCCCCCGGAGGGTTGAGGGTGCCGCCGAGCTCTTTACCAGGGCCGGTTTTCGGCCGACTTTGTTACAGGACCGATTTTGCAGCATAGCTGCAAAATCGGCCCTGTAACCAAAACGGCCCCCAGGGGCCCGAAACCGGCCCCCACCCGTGCGGTGCACCGGAGGATTGCCCGGTGCCGCTACGGCCAGTCCGGCCCTGATCGTCGAGGAAAAGAGCAAAACCCTGCTGACTACTACTGATGTGAGCCAATACAGTCTCATGGCACTACTTCTAAAGTGGTTGATGTTTATGTTAAGTTCATGTGAAGTCCAGTCTGCTATATCAGTAGAGCAAATCATTGCCGCCACGAGTACTGACAGGCATTTGCAGATACTCAAAAACATTATTACATACCAATTGTGGCGAAAAAATAACCGACCTGTTCATGATTACCTTAAATACCAGAAATTCAAAAATGTGCAGGAAGAACTTTCATTTACCCCTTAAGGCTTCATCTTACGAGGGTCGAAAACTGTCAAACACAACAAGTATTTGAACTGGCTCATTAGGGACACCGTGGAGTTGTTGCAACAAAATAAGCTCTACGGTTCAAGTGTGGTTCCCTGGTCTTGATAAAAGGGCTGAAAAAGAGATAAAGCCATGTCATTTGTGCATCTGTTTGTCATCCAGGACATCATCTACTAGTAATTGTTGATGAATATTCCCGTTTTTCCCTTGTGAAAGATCTGTCATCAACTACTCATGACAGTCATTGAGAGATTAGAAAGTATCTTTGCAACATGGAGTAATCCTTTGATTTTGAAGTCTGACAATGGCCAGCCTTTCAATTGTCGAGAATTTAAAGATTTTCTCACTCCTCTAAATGTCAAGCATCAGAAAAGTACATGGTATGGTCGAGAGATTAATGAGCACCCTCAAGAAGACCTTAAATAATTTCTTCAGTCTACATTTCATGTATACTTGACCAATGAGAGATCTATTGACATTGATGAACTACGAACCAGTGATTTGTCTCACAAATGCAAAACGAAGAACTATGCAGGATGACGGCACTGTGCTCGGAACACTGTGTTCCACAGGTTGACACATAAGCGCAAGTCTGATGCTCCTTGTGATGCTGTTCCACTGAGGGTTGTGACCAATAAAGGACACATAGTGACTGCTTACCATCCTGGAAAGTCTGCTACGCGAGATTCTTTGCATTCAAAGCACCTTCCTTGACCTTCGCCAACTCCAGATGTCAGGAGTGAGACTTGTCCACTTGAGAGCCCAGGAGCCCAGTTACTATACCCATGTCTCTATCACCCATGTCCCTCACTTCTCCGGTATCTCCTCAGCTTCAATATATATATATGTTAACCAAAGGGAAGATGTAGTGTGAGTTATAGCTGACTTGACCCTTTTGGTTCCTGACGGACTCCGTAGAACAGTGACGCAAGTGCATGGGTTTGGGTGATAGGATTCATGATGTAGAATGTTCAGTTAACGGTTATAGGCTAAGGAATAAAGACGTGTAATACCAAGTTCCAAATGTGATGTGACCATTTGCAAGTACCCGGGCTGGGGTAGGATGCTACCGTTTCAGTCTATAGTTGCGAGGTTCGTGTGTAGAGTCAAGTATTTCTCTAGTTCAATTGGTCTTTCTTTTAATCCTTCTATATAGGCTCAGAGAGGAAGAGATCACAGTTTTGATGTGAGTTGTGATTAAGCTCCCTTAGGGCTAAAATAATCTAGAGCAGAATGATACATTAGTTTCTATGACTCCTGGTTTCCTGGATCAAGTAACAAAGTCCTCCTCAGTAAAATGTTTGTGGCTTTTGTACACAAAACCAGCCAAACAGATAAGAAATAAAGAACTTAAAATGTGTGAACCAATTTGGCTAATTCCACCTAAGTTTATTAAGAAAAGTGTAAACAATTATTTTTTTACAGGAATAAAAACGTTGAATGAAAATAAATTTCACCTATAAGAAAGAATAGGAGAAATATTTTTTTTAATCATAAGTGGATTGCAGATGTCATGAAAAAGTATTGTCTTTGTGGTTGTCCAGGACCTAGGCACACTTCATGGGTAGCCCGTGAGTAATCACTTCATTGGAAGTTGATGGTTGGTCCCATTGTAAACACACCTTCAGATTTTGAAACTTTTATTGAGGTTGAAAATCTTCAGCAGAGATAGACTAGATGCTAGAGCATGAGAGAACTCCACAAGATTGCAGACGTTGAGTATGTGGTTCTGCTGTAGCCTAGAGTGTCCATCTAAAATGCTCAGTGTCAGAAAAATTGTTACGGTCAAGCTGCAAATTTTGCTGCTTTTTCTGGTTGTCTGGCATGCAATTTTGGTCCTCCAAGAGTTGATTTCTGGACTATATTCCAATTTTCCTAGTTGCAGGAGGGTCCCCAAAACTCTGTCAAGGTCTAAAGGAAGGTTCAGTTTCAACTGGCCCAATGAGATCCCTCCAGGCACACAACAGTAATATGCATCTACCCACATTCGTCACCCTCCACTTACATCAGGGAAATTTCTCAAAGGAAAGTAGACCTTTCTTTCAGGACACAGACTTCCTTTTGCTTTATAGGTCTGCATGAAACTCGCACCACCAGTTCTGGAGCAAAATACCTCAGATGGTCAAGGCTAAGCACTCATCCGCTTTTCTCATCATTCATTTAGACTGGAAATATCCATTGCACCAGGCATGTAAGTCTTATCTCTTTTTATGTTTAGGTAAATCCTGTCCCTGTATTGGGTCAATCAAGTTATTTTATAGGAAAAACCATTCAGTAATTGGTTAGAGGCTTAGCCAATCCTAATAAAATGGACAGACTTTCTGCCCTCGTTTAGCAAAGCAATACACTTCTGTTCCTGGTTATATGCTTTGTGTCATAGAAATGATCCTGAGTTCCAGTCACACTGAAAACTAAAAAGGTGAATCTTTTAGTCCGTTATTTGAAGGTACCTTCTGCCTCGAAACCCTCTCTGTAGCTCTGTCAGGTCAGTGTGCTGTACTAGAAAGCAGGCTTTGAAAAATCATAAAAATGTTACCAGACCTACAGGTCTAGTTTCTTGAATTGTTTCCTCTCAGCCTAAATGTTCAATGCTTGACCCATAAATTGCTCTCAAATTGTGTGATCCTAGGCAAATATTTTCTTTCACAATCGCCTTTTTCTTCATTCTCACATCTGAAAGCACCTTCAAATATGTGAGTTCAGCATGTGTACAGTATAAAAATTATTTTGTTTGATTTATTAGTTGAAACTTTTGCACCATGTATTATATGAATTCAACGAAATGGTACACAACTCTTGACTTGCCTCTTAATTTCCGAACAGTAATGTCATATCGGCGGGGGCAGGAATCTCTCTGTTTATGTTTAAAAACTCCCACTTTTAATATATATATTTCAAAGCATGATGTGGTAGCGCACTGTCATTTACAGTCAACACATTTTTTCAATGAAATGGCCACAAACTACCCACTGACATGCAGTTTTACTGCTACAACTATATAACGTTTTGAACAATAATCATTTGAAAACTGGTTTCTGCAAATATTTATCATTGGCACATCATCAATTAAAGTCTTATTTGTTTTGATCATATTAGAATCTTTTCTTTCATAAGTCTGAATTACAAAAAAAAGTGAGTTTCCAAATTGCGGATATATTTTGAAATATTTGTACGGTTCATTTACAAGCTATTTGAATGCTGCATGTTTGAAAAGAACGGACATCCTACAGTGGTTTCCAAATGATTCACAGACCGTTCACGTCACAAAATCCTCTAAGTTTGCAGCCAGAGAAAGAAAAGTAAATGCCAATCTCCAGGATAGAATAAGCAGCAATTTGTAAGAAGACCTAAGCTGACATCCCACTGGGGTCTTTGTGTTTGAAAGCACAGCAAATGAGACCAGATAAATACAAGATTTAAAGGCATCCTAATTGTTCATTCAAAATGAACAGAACACTTGTTATTTGCCAGCTCCAGCTCTCTCGCCAGAAAAGACTCGTATGCCTTAATAATAGCTCTCCCTGATAAAATCTGACTTGCCATAGCAATTGGGCAAGTAGATTTTTCGAGGCCTGGAAAGCAAAATTGTACCATTGGAACTGTTGTGATCCTTTTCAGGATAGGAAAATGCTAATGGGATTAATTAAAACACAGATTACCCCTTTAACCTGAACAACAGCAATTCTTCTGTTACCTTCAGATCCGCCATGCCTTATATCTGCACATTACGGGTTTAAGGGAGCTCCCTGAACTCAATCGCTTGGAAGCTGGACTACTACAGACCGAGGATGTAAGCAAATATCCTTGATTTATCGTACTATGCTGAATAATCCATCTGATTATGATTTACTCATGGTAGCATGGGAGAGAGAGCTTCGATCCTTATCGAGTGAGGTTTGGTGAACTGTTAGGATCGTCCCCAGGGTAATAGTCATCGTCATAGCGTTTTGATTAATTCAGCTGCGGGTACTACACATGGTTTACATCACTCATTCAAATTTGTGGTGGTTTGGGGGGGCCCCTCCCCGGGTTGTCTTTGGTGCGTGCATGGGGAGGGTAATTTCCTAAACCCTGCCAAGTACTGCAGCACTTTTGGAATGGGGTGCTGGCGACACTGGGGAAGGTGTTGGGTTGGTCACTGAACTCGGAGCCTAGGCTTACTTTGCTTCACAATAGAGAGGACATAAACTCTAATAGATATAAGGTGTGTCTCCTCCACTGGGGCTATTGGTGGCGAAGAGAGACTTTGCAAGGAACTGATGAAACGCGTCATGCCCATCTTTAGAGAGATGGACCAGAGGGCTGAACCACCTCATGGCTCTTGAGCTTTCAGTCTGCCAGTCCAGAAGTTGCCCTAGTAAAACTACCAAGATTTGGACTAATTGGCAAGAGTACAGTGGGATTACTGTGGGGGATGAGGAGGCATGCAGGAACTGGGGAGCGCCAGATATCCTTGTTGGGTTAGATAGTCTTATGTGATTTTTAATTTGTCGTATTCTTAATACTCTCACTACACATGCATGTACTCCTTCATATGTATGTAAGGAGGGGGTACTGATTTACACACAGGGATTATTTTGTTCTGTATGTTTTATAATTCGCGAAATTTCAATAAAATTACATTATAAAAAACACAGATTACCCTCATGGCGTGCCCCAAGGGCTTCCCCCTTCCCATACAGGGCATTGTATGTCTAGTCTATGGAAACAACATCTGGCAGTAAAAGCCTTTTGTAAATGTACTTAATTTCCCAAACTGTGCACAGTACCAATTAACATGAATTATCTTGACAACTAGTCTTTACAGTACAGGTTAAATATCTGCTTTGAGTGTTGTTGCACATTCAGTTACGGAACGAATACGCTAGTAGAAACATGTAATTTACAATGACATGTTATGTTATATACGTAGTTGGGACCAATATAGCCATCTCTACTCTGAAACTTAATAGGATATCTGTCTGCAAATAGTTAGTTGCCTTTCCGGTGTAACATGTTCTGGCACAGCTGTACAGTATACTCTTTCTAAACCTTTCTTCAAATTGCCTTGTTCGAACACGTTTGTATAGTGTCATTGATGTTATGCCGGCTCTCTTTTCCTATTATTATTATTTCATTTTTTATGCAGTCTTCTGGGTAAACTGTTAAAATATTTCTGCAGTTTTAAGCGGGAGAATGCATTTCTATCTTGATTTATTAAATTTTTTAATCAGTTCTTTCAATGGTGCCTATCAAAAATAATATCTTCGCATCCCTACCCCATGGGTTATTGTAGATTGAACCTGTCACAAAACAGCAAAGCTTTTCTCTGAGAGAGCCTGATACTTTATGTTACAGAAACCGGTCTTATGCAATACTTTGTATTTTATTTTGGTACATACTAATTTCAAACACTATCCGGATGCTTTATGGACTTTTTTGCTTCACTCTTTCCCTTCTCGAATTTACTTCCAGGATTACCACTGATTTACCTCTACCATGTATGATATACAGTCATACATTACATAATTGTATTTCCTTTCTTCAAATGACATGCTAATGGGTTATGAATGTGATAAAACCGAAACAAGTAAACTATTGGTTTCAAGAGTGTAGCCTCTAGTTATACAAGTGGAGTTCGCCTACATTATCACGACAGACATGCTTGTAAATACATTGTAAAGACAAGAGTATTAGCTGTAGTGTTGACCTACCACTGCACTTATTTAAATACAGCTGCATCATTAGTGACACTTTATACAAGTGACACTTCTTTAAGTTACCTACACATCATAAGGATAGCTTCAAGCCATAAATGAAAGGTGACGTTGTAACGTGGACTGCTTTGAGAAGGGTCCATGCCCTCGGATTGAAATAGCTTCAATCGGGGGAGTGGGCAATGTTTGCTGGAAGGAGGTGTAGACAGAAGAGGTTCATGAGAAAACATTGCAAGTTTTGGTCAACTGTGGAAGCATAACACTGAAAGGTGAACCAGGCCTGAAGAGGAGTTACCATCAAAGGCATTTGTGGAGTAAATTAGATGTTGGCGTGTCTGAAAGAGGCATATATAGGAGATTGTGTATTTGAGGGACTCGATGGACCTTGGTGAGGAAACCGTGGCACTGAAAAAGAGAATGTGTAGAGGACTTCTATGAAGGAATGAGAGAAGCGCCAACTGGATTTCATGAAAGTAGCTTTATTGCAGAGTAAGATACCCACGACAGATCTCTGAAGGCAGAGATCTTAAGGATTCCAATTGCATCACAATACAAAGGGTGAAAACTTTATTACAATATAGGGAAATGTAAAGTAGACTTTAACATGACTTACCACAGAGAACTATACTTGCCTCATTTGTGATTAGGAAGATGTTTATATTTTGTAGCATGTCTTCGTTGTATACTTTCAGTTTGGCTTCATCTTCTTTCATCATAAATGTGTTGCCATGTTGTTAAAATGTTTATGATTAGAGTGGTTAATGATATTGACTCATTTCAATACTCTGTGTATTGTATCGTTTTCTAGTTGCATTGAAATTCATATATGTAGTTCCCCTAACCATGGAGTACCAAAATATGTACATCACCCTCAATTGTACTTTTTCTGTCTTAGTACTAAAGCTCCTCGATGGTCAAATTCATTTTGGGGAACTACATAGGCATAATAAAGATGTAACACTTCAGCGTTATCTTTGGCATCCCCCTTAATATTCATATCTTGGTGTTCGTTAGAGGGAGGGAATCCTTTGTTCAGGACTCATTAACAGTCATTTTAAAATTTCGAAAAATATAATATGCCCCTCATTAGTGTCTCTAAGTATTTTGCTCTCATAGGGGTGTCAAGTAATTGTCATCTTTCTCCAGCTTCGGCATACCCTTGCCATACTTGGAGAATGAAGAATGGAGAGGTCTCTCCCCTTCATCACTGGGCGAGAAAGCTCGCCCTGTCAGGCAGAATTTTTTCAAAAGTGTCCAGCAGGGTGATAATTATCCTGTAAAGGTACATTGCAGAATAATGAAGTTAGCTAAACATGTTTTATATCATATGGAAAAAATATTCAGGATTTCCTGTTTGCAAGCTCTTGTTTTATCCATGTTATGTAAAAAGAAATTGTTTGGCCATCAAAAACAAAAAAAATATGTAGGTGACTGTTAAGGACTTATATCCTGGTACCTTTCCAGTGTTCTTTAGAGAGAAACAATAATGTGAAGATAATTGGACTTATTTCAAGTATTGACGATAATCGGCTGTAGCAAAGGCTGGAAATTGAAGGCATGTTACTGGAAGCAAGTGTCAGTGAAGGTGAATATGCAGCCTTTATTTATACTCTTTAAAGGCAGCCGAGGTAAATACAGCTTGTTTGCCAGTATATGCTGAGGGACTATTTGTCTGTCACATGGGTAGCTCTTTGATCTGGCGTAGTTTGCAATTTGGAGCAGAGTCCTTGGGCTTTGGATCCAGCTCTCGATTCAGTGAATTTACTAAGAACTAAGTATTTTCCTCTTCAGAACAGAAGTACTGCAAGCCCTATTTGGTTACTACCTTGAGCTAGTTGAACCTGTAATCCAACCTCTGCTTTATCTGATAAAAGATGGCTATGAAGCCATACACGAACTCGCGTTTGCGTAATTATATTGAAGTGCACCTTGTCCTGTTAGCTATTGTGGGTGTGGAGGGCACCTGTTATGAGTCATTCATGTTGAAATTATCATCATCCTAATCCACTGCAAGGTGACGTGATAGAGATGGGGTTATTAGCCCTGAAATCTGCACTTTCTTGCTCAATTTGGTTCATGATTCCAAGGCGAGAACAAAACAACGATAGACTCACTGCTTGACTCTTCGGGACACTATTGGAAAAAAAAGAAGAACCAGCAGACTACTCTTATATTTTAGTGGGAGGGGAACTAGTCTAATTGTGGAAAAACCCTTTGCTGTCAATGTCGAATTAGGTCCATTGGCAGGTATAAACCTGTAGACATTATACGGGATACCACCAAATATGCCTGCAAATTAAACACAATTGAAGAGGAATATTGATAGTTGTGCAGGCAAGCTTACGAATCTCTTGCACAACATTTTTATGAATGTTTGCACATTGTATTGTGTATAGAAGTGGTACAGCAATAGCTAAGAAATACATTAAAAACTTACATTGTTGTTTAAGACAAATGGTTGATAAATTGATGAAGATTGAGCACAAACAACAAAAAAAGTACCGTTAAATGAAAGAAAGGTAATATCATCATACGTTTCTAGTCCAGCCCTTGTTAGGCCCTCTTTGGAAATACTTTTATTTTTATTTTCAAACTATACGTTTGTATATATTTGTCATTGTCGGGCCAAATGACTGAGTGTCACCTTGTGAGAATGTTCATTTGCCCTTAATAGAAGGTCTGAGTTGGTCATGGTGATAAGCCAATGCCAAAGACTGTAGGCCTATTTGGTTCATTGGAAAAAAGTTATGTCAGATTACATAGATTTGATTTATTCTGAAAAGTTGTGACAACATCAGTAAGCGTGACTTACTTTTTGGGAAAAGCATGTGTTAAATTCAGTAGGCATTTAAGGGTGGATTGTTATTACACTATGCTAAAGCCTGTAGGCATGTATATTGTTATATGGAATCTCACAGATTACTGTAGCAGGTAAAGGGTGTTGCTGTTATTCACCAAACCAAACTGTGGAGATCAAAGATTTGCTGTATGATAACCCTTATTGTGCATTCTTAAGAAGGATTTTATATTTTTTGACAACTGTAATTATCTACATATTTGTAACTTTATTCCTTTATGCCTAATGGTTCTATTGGTACAAAGTGTTTAATCCACATAACTTCATTGTTGTGAAAAGTTATGTCAGATGCTATAAGTTTCTATTTATTTATGTATTATGAAACCCACGTTTTTTCACATAATAGGCCTTTAAGGTTGGGTTGTGACGAGGAGAAAATTATAGTCGCTCATATACAACTTGGTGCTTTGGTTAGGAGAGCTGCTTACTGCAGCTTGTTAAGGTCCTCAGATATGCATTTTATTACATGAAAAACACGGGTAACTTGGTAGGCAAGGGTATTGGCATTGATTAGTTCTTTTTTCCAATCTTGAGGGTAGAAGATTTGCACTGTAATAATTCATGTTAGAATCTATTCGGAAGGCCTTGAAGCATTACTTGTCTGTCTGGATCTTGTAATCAAAATTGTATATGTAGTACATGTTTGGGCCCTTTTCTGTATGAAATGCAGTGGCCTAAATTCAATGTTTGATGAGGTATTGTGAAATACAGAAAATATTTCATGGTTCTCTGTAAATTATCAATTTAATAATCCTAATTACTGCTGACAAAACTTTCTGCAGAACTTTACTATTGCCAAGGCCACAAGGATTATGCAACATGGAAGATCAAACTATGTAGCAAAATTATCAAAATCTTGCAAAAAATGATAAGCCATTTGAGCTAGAAAAAATATTTTTGGGTGAAAATCTGCAAATTATATGGCATATTATGTGTCAAATATGATACATATATGTATAACAATGCAATAAATGCTGCTGACATAGAATCGCATAAATCGTCTGGCCCTCATCTTTGTCCATTGTTTTATGATAAAAGTATTCATGAAAGGTAAACAAAATATAAACATCCTATTTTCAATCAGTGCCCATTGTTAGCTGCACTATGAATAAACACCCTTTTGACGCAACTACCCCCAAAATAAGCTTGTAGTATAAAAAAAAAACATAAAATATAATCTGTTTTATGGCCACTTGTTGCTATCTCGGGGTTCTGGTGACACTTACAAACAACTCTGCCTTTGGCCTCTTGATTTATGATGTCACCACCAGAACCCCTCCTTGATGGTGATATTAGACCATAATATTAGTGTGTGTGTGTGTTTTTGTGTGTGTGTGTTTTTGTGTGTTTTTGTGTGTGTGTGTTTTTGTGTGTGTGTTTTTTTGTGTGTGTGTGTGTTTTTGTGTGTGTTTTTGTGTGTGTGTGTGTGTGTGTGTGTGTGTGTGTTTGTGTGTGTGTTTGTGTGTGTGTGTTTTTTTGTGTGTTTTCTCTCTCCCTCCCCCTTATTGGTCTGTTTGATTGTCAAATGCACTCTGCTTCCATCCATGACAGCATGAGACCTGCACCGTACATGATGTCATTTGGCTGACCACATCTGCCTGAAAATGAGTGTGCTGCTGGGCCAGTCCTTTAGTTTTCTTCTTTTATAGAGCTCCTTTAATTTCTTTCCTTCTACTCGTTATTCAAGTAACTCCCTAATCAGTGTTAATGGGCCATTTACTGTCTGCTCATTTCATGTGCAGTGCAAAACCGGGTGACCATCATGGAATGGTATTGTTGTTATTTTACCATAAAAAGATGGCCAACACTTAAATTTGGTGGCCATGCTAAATTGCAAAAACAAAGTTTCACTATGTACAGTATCACTGCAGGATAGCCACTTATTATGTTTCATTTGTTATTGCAAGCATATGCCCCCTCATTGTTTAGGCAGCAGCATGTTTTTTTTTCTACTTTTAGTCTTTTAATTTATGTTGTTGTGTTGATGTGAGGCACTTTCATATTTACACTAAATCTATTGGCATTGTCAATGTTTTTTTGTTTTTTTAACATTGATGAACAATCTCAAGCAGACCTGCCACCCACCATAGTCCACTAAGTTGAGCTCTGTGTGGAATTTGCTGTTAGATTCTCTTTTTAGTAAATGTAGTTCTGTTAATATGTAAAATACATCGGTTCTGCTAATTAAATTCTATCCTTTCTAGGATGTATCTACATTTTCTTTTGTATACCTGAGTAAAGATCTGTATAGATTAAGTATGCTGTAAACTATTTTATTCTATTAATAATTGAAAGTCTATGAATCTGGGTAACTGGAGGAATAATAATGCCTATCTGTGATCAGTGATGTCCTAGATTGCCTTTAATATGACTTGGAAGTAAAAAAGTGATTGCATTTAGTGTACCACTATACCAAATATTTTTTACCATGATCTAAAACTCCCAAATGAGTACTTTGTGCTTAACTACACTTACTGAACAATTATACCTTACAGTCATAAAGTAGTAGAGTTGACAGGGATTCTAGATATAATTATTCCCAAAACATAGCTGTTCCACATGCCTAGTAACTATTCTTCAGTATTTTTATATTGTGAACTTCGGTTGTTCTTTTTGAATGACGCAAAACATCATGCTTGAACTTTCTGAATAGGAACATTGAACCCCCCGTCAATGTTGGGCCATTAAAAGTATGTATATTACATAACATTGCTTAACTGTTTGTAGTCACTACTTTGTCATGGTTTTTTATAGAGCTGAGTTTTGAATCACCTGACATTACTGGCTAGTGCACTAACACACTGCCGTTATGGTTAGGTTGTCTATATTAGACTATAACTGGAATTTTCTTGAATCATTTTAATACCTTGCTGTTTTTATTACATGTTACCTTCGGTTATTTATTCTTGTTGATTTATTAATATATTCTGCTCTTATAGCCATTTGCAAGTTAAATCCTGCAGTTCTACATCTCCTCTTTTGGTTGCCCTACCGTCTATATTCCAGTGACACCCCAATCATTTCATTTCCATCTTACTCACTCATTCTGTAGTCAAGCATTTCTGATGACTGCACTACTATTCGTCGCTCGATGGTCCACCACTCCCTCATGGTGTTTTCATCCAAGACATAGGTCTGATAATTTCCATCCATCCATGTCAGTGATGTCCCTGACCATGTCATGAGTGATGTAATATATTAGGTAATACGCAGTGTGTAGTGTTCTTAGTTTTAGATCTATATTGTAAGCTATGCAACCTTCATGTTTTCCCTGTTGCTATTGAGTCACATTCCTTAGTAGAATCCTATTGTAGTAGAATGTTGATACTTAAATAGATGTTCAGTTGCTGCTGTTGGTTGTAGGATGAGGTCTCATGTAATGGAGCTACATTAAAGACCTTTCTACAAATACTGCGCCTTTGGTTTTTCTTCTGGATGAGCGCACCACCTCATTTTGGCGACGAGCGAAAACCACGCCTGCCGGCTTCAAGAGACCTCAACTCAACATTTTTGTGCATTTTTATCCTCATTGCTGCTTGAATGAAGACTATGAAAAATTGAAGTCCATGAAACTTACCTACAAGGCTGTCCACTCTTTCAAAGCATTTCCCTGCTCATTACTACCGAATTGTGGCTCCCACGGACTATTTCTCGATCAGCTGTTAGATCGGCAATTGAGGCTGACGAGGCCTACGCGGTTGCTGTTTCCTGTTTCTTAGCAACCACCGCCTCACCGTTGCCTTACAAAGTATCAGCTGAAGTCTTCACGGCAGAGGTTTGATTTCTCTGTTTTCCCCTGAACTTCAACTTGTATGCACGTCGAGGGGTAAGTCAAGGATCTTCCTTTTCTGGTCACGCTTATCTGCACAGCCTCTTCTTTTCGCTGGTGTGTGCTGCAGATCATCTCCTTCCTTCACAACGCTTACACTATGCTGATCTGAACAGCAATTACAATACAATTTTTTACTACTCTTATCAGCATTGTGCTCCATTTATTGTGATTTCTGTGTAACAAATTCACTTTTATTTGTTGGGACATTTTTTAAGTTCAGGGTCACACATTCATATGCACAGCTTTCCTATTAATATACAGTAAATATTGCTGGAGAGTGTAGATTCTTATTCTTGTTAGCGCTCCCTTGCTGCCATGCAGAATGTCACTCCACCCCTCCCCCTCCTGCCCCCCGTTTTTTCTCTCCGCTCCTGGCGAACCTACCATACCTTGGTTGAAGTGGAAAAACGGATTTACTAATTACTCCAGTGTGTGTGGTACGTCACTAAGTGCAGAGAGGAAAACCTCTGGTCTGAGGGTCAGGAAGTGTTTGAACATCTACCGGACCTTCCTGATAGTGAAGCTAACTCCCTTCATGAATATGAAATCTGCATTAAAAAGATGGATTTGCATTATCTTCCAAAGGTGAGTATGATCTTAGAACGCTACCACTTTGGGAAGAGGATGCAAAGGCAAGAAGAAACATGTTCTTTTGCTGGGAGTCTTGATGAGAGGTTAAAACTTTCCTGTTCTCTCAGGCTTTCCCTGGTTAGTCCTTCTGGGTTTTTCTGTGAGCATGGATGAGTCCTCAGCGCCAGGAAGCCGCTTGGCCGCAGTGCGCTTTATTAAATTCCTCTTTTCATTTCATTTTCATTTCATTTCATAGGTGTCTTACGCAGACCCAGCGTTTCCTCCCGTATCATGGCAATTCCCTCTGCTTTGGCCCACGCTATGAGTGAATACCTCCATGTCCTTACGTGTGGTGGGTTTGTGCCTTCCAGCTCTTCGTTAAGAGTCGTTTGGCAAATCAAGGAAACGAGAAGTGACTTTTGTGGCCGGGGTCCTGCGAAATTGATGTAACAAGTAAGTAGGCCATTCAAAGGGTATGTTGCGGCCCGTGCATGCGTACAGCGCCTCATCGACAACCCGCCAATAGGTATGTAGTGCGTGGCAGTCCCATAGCATGTGCATCAGTCCAGCCCCTACCTCCGCCCAGCGGGGACCGGTCGCATCCACGTGGTGAAAGTACCTATTGATCTTCTCGGGTGTGAGGTATGCCCTGTGAACTATGAATAATTGAATATGGCGGAACCGCATGTTTCATTATTTGTAGTTTCTTATATAGCACTTTTCAAGCCAGAGTAGGGTGTCAGAGCACTTACAAAAATACAAGTGAGTACAAGAGTCCGCCCTTACCTATGTGGTCGATAACATCCGACGCAAGGTGGACTCTGGCCAAACCACGGTCCTAGTTCTGTTGGACCTCACGGCCGCTTTCGACACCCTCTCCCCCGCCATCTTGTCATCTCGGCTAAGGGAGACGGGTGTCACTGGATCGGCCTTGAGTCTCCTAAATTCCTTCCTGACCGAAAGGGAACAGAGAGTGATGCTTGGGAACCACCTCTCCCCTGCCAAGTCTCTGCAATGTGGGGTGCCACAAGGGTCGGCCTTAAGTCCGACCCTTTTTAACATCTATGTGGCCCCCCTTGCAAGACTTATTAAATCTCAGGGGATGGAGGTGGTATCCTATGCAGACGACACGCAGATTATGGTCTCTCTTGCTCACACCTCGGTTAGCACATCTGCCGCCAGCTTCAGGGTTTGCATGCAGTATGTGGCAGACTGGATGACTATAAATTCCCTGAAGCTGAATGGTGAAAAAACCGAGGTGTTGATATTTGGGAAGAACCAGAATCTGTGGTCGAGCGAGTGGTGGCCCTCTTCTCTTGGCATCTGCCCCACCCCCTCCCTATCTGCCAGAAATCTGGGAGTGATATTTGACACCTCACTCTCTATGTCCCTGCAAGTCAACAGGACCGTTGCTACCTGCTGTGGTGTGATCCGGGTACTCAACAAAATCCGTGGGTACCTTTCCCCCCAGGCGCGTAAACAGGTTGCAGTCGCCCTGGTGGGTTCGAGACTGGATTACTGCAACTCCCTCTATATGGAAGTCAACAAAGGGCTGATCCACCGTTTGCAGACTCTTCAGAACTCTGCAGCACGCTTTGTTTTGAATCTCCCCAAAGCCTCCTCTGCCACCTTAGCCAGGAAAGAGCTTCATTGGCTTCCGGTACAGCACAGAATCGCCTTCAAAATCCTCTGTCTCACCCACAGAGCATTGATGGATGGTCCTGCCAGTGCCATTGGCTCTCTTCTCTCGCGCTATGTCCCCTCAAGAAACCTGCGCTCTGCGGGACTCTGTCAACTAGCTGTCCCCCGCATCAAATTTGTCAGATGGGGAGCCAGAGCCTTTTCCGTCGTCGCTCCGCAATTGTGGAACTCCCTCCCCATGGAGATAAAAACTCTCCCTTCCATCGACTCTTTCAAAAAGGCTCTAAAAACGTATTTCTTTAAGAAGGCCTACTCATGATTAAATAGGACTAAGTAGGGTCTTATGTTGCTGTATTTAATCTAGGCGCCTTGACGCCCACTGGGCTAAGTACGCGCGATACAAGAAACTCCTCATTCATTCATTCATTCAGTAAGACTACATGATGTAAGTACAGAAACTTAAATCGTCAAGTAGAGAGAGGTACACATATTATATCATGTTTTTGGCAAAAGCAAAATCTGCAGAAACAGGTTCCCTTACCTCACAGCTACCTTTCACGCTCATCAAGCCTCTCATTGAGCATCTCTCCCTGCTACTTTTTTTATCTCTGCATCCCTCACAACATAATGTGGTGTTCATCTATTAAATAAAGTATCCTAAGTATTTTTAGGGTGGAGTGGCATTGATGTTTCTTTATCCTTAAGTTAATGGGACCTCTTCACTACACAGCCTTCTGAATGAACACAGATGTAACATATGCACATAAACCAAATTCAGGTCTTTGAAGTGCTGGTATTGACTGACAGTTGTCTACTGAGATGATATCCATAATGGTTACTGCATTTCGAGCAACATGTGTTGTTGCCTGTCACTGTGTCGTTAATCCCTTGCATACCTTTGTACTTCGTGACCCTGGGAGAGCGTTCTGCCCCTTCTTCTGGTCTACCCTGCCGTACAGTTTTTTTTCTCCCAAACTTGCTGCGACTTAACAAATAGGCTTGTACAGACATTAGGATAGAACCAGCCTGAAGTAAAGAAATGGCAGTGTAGGTTCCCCCTTTGATGTTGAGATCCTTCCAAAGTCAGTGAGGTAGACTGGGAGGGCTAGGACAATGGAACAGACTTCTACTAGGAATGTTTTGATCCCCATTTCCCTTTGTTGCTTAGTTGTATTGTAAAACCAGAACAGTAGAAAGGCTCTTCACCATCAGTGCAACGATGAGAAAGAGGATTGAGCAACCTGCCCCTTTCAAGGATAATATGCTTCTGAACTGAATGCTTGTATGTCTCCTCATGCTTCGGTTGTGATGTCTTATGCTGCTGTCTACTGCATTGGTACTTAACACACAGAGGTCCGCAAAGCCTATTCGGGGGAGCGGGGGGGGGGGGTCCATGAATGCTTGGAAAATGAAATACTATTAAGAGCTTAATAAAGTGTCTTATTGTAAATGTGATGGAATTTAAATTTGGAGGTTAAAATTAAGTTAGTATCCTCACCAGTGTGAGCAGTGCAAGTGCTTCAAACTGAATTTAGTATGGACAATGAATGGCCTCAAATGAATTTAGAAAAACTCTAACTTTCTTATTAAAATTAAAAACATGTTTTTAAATATTTGTGAATTAAATTAAATGAAATATTTCATAATTTGTGTATTTTTTGGATGAATGCTTGTTTCTGTATTTTTTTGTGTATTGTTTTACAGTTCAAATCATCTAAAATGCTTAGCACTGGATCCCCGGCATTTCTACTTTTAGTAGAGGGTGTTTTGTGAGAATTTGGCAAACCTTTTACACTGCTGCAGTTAAGATTGATATTTTGTAGTCTTATAATAAGATGTTCATCAACAATGGGGTCAGCCATATCTTTTTGCGGTCCCTTATAATAGAGATTCTGCGGATTTGTTTTATTTTGTGTAGAGTGGAATTGAGAAAAGGCAGGGAAGAGGATCCTAAATAAATCTGCTGTAGGAGCATTAAGCTTGTGCTTCTCGATTGCTGAACGTGTTTTTTTGCTGTCAAGAATTTGTTTGGTCTTAGCACAGTCCTGTGTTATTAGAGGGGTGGCTCCTCCATTAGGGCGTAGGAGTGCCGCACCACTGCTTTCTCGCAGTGCGAAAAGCACAGACATAAAATTATATTTTAAGTACCATTTTATCCTTCTGCCTCTTGCTCTGCGAGCAAGCAGAAGGCAGGGTATGCCTGGTTTATGCCTGGTTGGGGGTGGGCGTGCGGGTCGGGTAGGAGTGGCTTGCCCACTGTTGTTGGCCCTGACTGTTTGGATGGCCCTCTGGGGCCGACCAAACCAGTCATGCACACTCTACTTTTTCTCTATGGCCCCCTACAGCCACCAATCACAACTATGTCTTTGCAGCGTTGTGATTGGCTTACGGGAGGGGAGGGAGCCTGCCTGTTCAGGAGCAGGAAAGCGGTAAACTCGGGACCCAGTCCAGGAGCAGAGGTGGCGCGGGACACGGTCAGGTACGTTTTTTTATTTTTTTTATTTCAAACCATGCAAATCCCCATCCACCCCCCCGCCCCACCCGCTAATATTGCGAGCCGCGTCTGGTGATTAGAGCTATGGACGAATCCCAAGCATACAAAATATGAACAGATTGGGCTATTTTATCAAGTAAAGCTTTCAATGGCATGTAACTCCAGGCAGCAATTTTATAGGAGACTTATAAATTAAAATTACTACGTATTAAATTACATTAATGATGGGAATAAAATGTTCTGCAAGAGTACATGTGCAAGTACATTTTAATTCCATAATTGGAACGAAAAATCAGTATACGATTAAAAACGTTTGTGTTGTTGTTTGAAACGTTATCCTTTTTTCTAGTAGATGAGCTTTAAAAGCATGAAACAGTTTGATCATATTTATAGACCATGGTTTATGAAATATTTTAATGAGTGGCTTATGTCTAAGTAAGCCAAAGTGTTTTCACCACAATAAAAATGTTTTACTGGGTAAATATACGGGACGGATCTGCAGTGATTTCAGCTGTTGAACTCTTGAATGTTCTACAGAGTAATATTGGCCACTGTTTGATCTATGGTTACCCTATACCGAGGAGGCTATGGCTGGAAGTTAGAATGTTTCATAGAACAAAGGAATCCACCTATTCCAGAATAGGCCATGCTGTGTTACACGAGTGCCTGTAAAGTTGTTTTTTCTTTAAAATCATTGTAGGATTGTGTAGATATGCATTCGTTTGGTACTCTAATTGCTTGTAAAATATGCTCAGTAAATTAATATTTCATTTTTTTTATCCTTTGGACCAGCTATGACATTTGGGGGTTTAACTGTCCTAGAGGGTATGGATTTGTCTGGGGGGATAGGCATACCAGTCAACAGAATGCATTTTTGTGCTTACTGAAAACTGCTTGGGTTTTGCCTTAGTTGAAAATACAAAATAAGATTTAGTCTTAGTAAAAAAAAATGTTTATTAAATATTTACATCCAATTGTAGCACTTTCTTTTTGCTCTACCAATGAAAGTTGAAAGCGATGCTGGTGAACAAGGCATGAACAACACACTACAAAGATTATCATACCAATGATTGTCCGCCTATATGAAAGCTGAGCTTGACACTAACTGCTGGTGTTTGTCTTTATTCTAGGTTGAGTGAGAGTGTAGTGAGAAAAAGAGAGCAATCGGGGACGATTGGCCTGTTTGTCTGAGTAGGAAGCTGGCTCTTTATATAGTGGACCAAAAGGAGGTACACTGTTTAAAGAGTACAGGCAAACCCCAAAAGAATTACAGAGGCACAAATGGCACCTCAAATGCTTTCTTTTGTGGTAGTGTGGGCGAGCAGTTAGGCATATAAGAGGGTAGTGCTAAGTATTTATTGCACACACAAAGACTGTAAATGAGACACACGCTTAAAAAAAAAAAAAGAAATCTGACACCTATTTATAAAAATAACATGTTCTTTTATATGAATTTAGATACCAAGATCATCTGAATGAGGTAAGTACTTCTCGAGTTATGAATTTCGACATTTTTCAAAAGTTTATAATTAGTGCAATTTTGGGAGCAGTTATGTTATCCTATGGGGTGGAAACATGTACTTAATCCGGGCACTTAACAGCGATTTAAGAACTGTTCTCTGGGACTTAAGGTGAGTATGAGGCAAGGTCCAAGGCCACATCAACAGGTCACCTTGGGAGGCTCTCTGGCGTTGGGGTGCAGAGGTGTGTCACGGCATTGGGTGTCCCTTTCACTGCAATGGGGAATGTTCCAGTTGGCAAGAGGCTGCAAGCTGGGATTGGGGGAACAGTCTGGGGCAACCCCCAGGAGAGCTTGACCCTTGAGATCCTCAGGCACATAGGGACACCTTTAATCTTCTTCTCCTTGGGCTGTGGGGCCTGGGTGCAGTGGTGTCTTTTTGCGTCAGGCTTAGTCCTGTAGTGTCCCGGGTTTGGTGGATGCTGGCAGAAAGAGGATGCAGGCAGTGACTGGAAGTTCAGTCTTGGCAAACCCAAGGGTGGGTTTAGCTCTTGTGGGTCTGGGGAACCCCTTTTGCACCATCACCTCCCTTGGACTCGGGCTGCGAAGCATGGGTTCAGAGGTACTTTGAGGCGTCAGGAGGCGGTGGTCGCAGACTTACTTTTTGTCTTTCTCTTTCTGCTGCAGAGACACAAACAAGACAGCTGGACCTATCTCGATCTGGGTCTCACTGTCCCTAAAGTCCCTCAATGTGCAGGTCGGTCTTCTTCGGCGTTGTTGTCCGAACTGAACACAACAAGTCTTCTTTGCTGCAAGGGGTCCAGTGCACCAGGTATTGGTACTGTGTGGCTCGATCGGTCCTGGCATTCCCACACTTGAAGGGAGGACGGATCTGACATGTGGGAGCACTGCTACCTCTTCCTGGGTGGCTGATGGGTGGGTAGTCCCCATAGGGGGCAGGTCGGTGTACCAGACGTTGCTTCTTTGGTGTGCCTGCACGGGAGTAGCTCTTCTATTCCAAGGACGTTTCTTTGGCGAAGCACTGGCAGTCCTCCAAGTATCTTGGAGTCTGCACAGACGCGGGATGAGTTGTTTGCTCCATAAGGGTTGGGTGCAGCAGGCAGGCTGGTCGGGTTGGCGCCAAGTCAGTCATGCTCCTCGGGTCAGCAATCTTCTTCTTTGTCCAACTTTCTTTTTTTGTCAGCTGAAATCTAAAGTCTTGGCATCATGGGGTCCCCTTAATCCTCAATTTAGGGTTGTTAAGGGGAGTGAGGGGTGGTAGCAATGGGCTAATTACCTCTGTAGTCACTACACCCCCTAGATGACCACTCCTTTGGGGAGTGTGCATCACCCTGTCCCAGAATTCCTTATTCCACGACACACAAGATGGTGGAATTCCCAATTTTGTGTTCGCTTCAAACTGGTCACCCTAGAGGTGTGTCCAACCTAGTAGTGTAATACGCTTTCTGCATAGCTACTTTTCCCACATGGCCTCGTGCCAGATGGACCCAGGGCTGGAGTTGGCATTTCCTCTGTTTGGGAGAGCCTGGAGTCACATATCAAAGGCGGCAGAGGCCTTTGAAGCCTCCTACCTTGATATGCTAATTTACCAGCTTTCCAGAGCAGGCATTGTTCCTGGACTCCTGAGCGTGCGTTCTGTCACTCCTGGGGTCAGAAACTCATTTGTGGTGGCAGGCTGGACAGGACCAGTCAGCCAGAACACTAGAGGGCTGGGTAGGTTTCAGGGGGTACCTCTAAGGTACCCTCTGGGAGCATATATTATTAAATCCAACATCAGTGAGGATTTATTAATATGAGCTGTTTGGTACCAAACACCATAGGTTTCAATGAAGCCATTGTGTAGCTGGGAAACTCATTTTGACCATTGCCCAGTACATAGCTTAAGATCAGGGGCGGCTCCATACACTGAGCGTCGGGGCCACGCCCCACTCCCATTTCCTGCCTCCTGTTCTAATCAAAATTTCTAGACCTATTAAAAATAATTCTGCGAGTTCAGCAGCATGGTTGTTTCTCTCTGACCCACGCTCTGAGCGAGGGCCAAGAAGTCAGGCACATATCATAGACACATGCACTAGTGCGCATGCGCCAGCCACCCGTCGCAGGTTTATCCGAGCTTACCTCCTTCCAGCCCAGACATCGGATACATCAGCACTGTTGGGCCATCGCTCCTGTGACGTAGTGCAACCTCGCTGTACAAAAGTAGCCTTGGGCGCTTGAGGCAACTTGCCTTGGGCGCTTGAGACAATTTGCGGTTGCATATCAGTCAGCAAGGATATGTCCGACCCTTTGGAATGACATTGGCAATGCCTAAATGACCACACCCACCTGTAGCAGGTCGGGAAGAGTGCTCATGGCTGTTGTACAGACTACCTCGAGAACGAGAGGATGATGGCCCAGCATGCAAAACTGTTTTAAAGCAAGTGTGCACTAACAAAAGATAATAATGAAATTCAATTGAATAAATGTCTGAATCTTGTTTAAAATATGGCATATCCCGGTTTGTGCTTTATGGGTTAATTTATGTAATTTATTATTTCTTCAATTAGAAGAAAATGTTAACGTTTTGCTCAAGTTCTTGCATTTATACTTTTTAACTTCTCAAACCATGAAGTTTCCATTGAAGGGAAACAAACACAAAACAAGCATTTACAATGCAATGGTCTCGGCATTGTTAAAGTTAGAGCTATTGGCATTGCTCATGACATTATTCTTGTTTTTGTTTTTAAAACATTTAAAGAAACGGCATCTCTCTCAAATGCGAGACCTATTGCATTTGCACCCACACACTGAGCCACACACACAAAGCCACCCACACAGAGCTATTCACTTAGAGCAAACCACACACAAATAGAGCCACCCACACAGAGCCACCTACACACACACAGAGTTACCCACACACAGACAGAGCCACCCACGCATAGAGCCACCAAGGTCTCGCCTTTGATCAAGTTAAAGCCATTTGCTTTGCTAATGGTATTGTACAGCAAAGCAAATGGCTTTAACTTAATAAAAGGCGAGACCTATTGCATTTTCAATGCTTGTTATATTGGCAATTACAGAGCCCTGTTTTCAACCTGTCTTTTGTGCCCTTTGAGCAATTGGTCCCAAACTAGCTGCATCAGTTGACAAAATGGGCCATATCAAGTTTTCACTCGAATCAAATATCATTTTTGCAGTACAATTTTTATTTAAATGTGGATGTCCAATGCCACTCTACTCAGTGCCCCGCAAGCTCCATAAAGCATGTTAATAGCACCTTCTTTTGAATGTAGTGCTAAATACCGAACGTATGCCATTTCTATGCACTGTCACCACAGAAGTTATGGTTTCCTAAGTTAGGTGACTCAGTGTAACGATGTACGGTAAGACTGTTTCTGTTTTAGGTGGGGTTTGAACTCGCGACCGGAGGTAAACTGCACTGTGACAGCGGCGACCGTTCAGCTCACTGAGCTTTCTCGCTGGCTTTGGTTTAAAGTGAAGAGTCTCCGGGGTGGTGAACATCGCTGAAAGTGCCTGCCTTGGCACGGCGTCTGCTGCTGAGTTGAGTGCGCCCAGACTATGATGTATGGGGTCAGATCTCAGCTTTCACTCTATGGGACGCTGCATGAATGACAGAGGAGCGACCAGGCCTGAAGGTGCACGGTGTCGGCGTCGGTCACTGCGGCAGTGCACAGGACTCACTGGCACTGGGCTCTCCCATCAATCGCCCGTTGCTGCTAGGCCTGCACAGTGCAGGGCGGGATAGTAGAGCGGGGTGTGCACAGCCCGGGCTGCCGCTCAAGGGATTTGTGTGAGATTAACATACCTCGCAGGATTTGGACTTTGGTTGTTCCAAGGCCGCAGTGCCCTTGTCGTGCTAGGGAACCGCGCAGAGAGCACCATAACAACGGTGGACGCTGTCCTCTGCACCCCGCGGGCACAGCACTTGTTGTAATGTTAAGTCACCGTGTAGGCCTTGGTACTGCCCTGGTGAGGCCTCCCGTGGCTTGGAGGCAGCTGCACTGAGTGGAACCAAGCCATGCCCTGCTATGCCTTAGTGAAGGTTGTGCCATTTTATAGCACCCGTGTCCTGTCACTTATCGCGTGCGATGTGCGTGTATATAACTTGACGGAGGCCGTGCACGCCGTGCCACGTCACTGTTATTGTGCGTAATATGTGTGTATTGTATATAACTTGACGGAGGCTGTGCACGCCGTGCCACGTCACTGTTATCGTGCGTGATATGTGTGTATATACTTTGACGAAGGCTGTGTACGCAGTGCCACGTCACTGTTTATCGTTTGGTGTTGCGTTTATCTACCTTGACGAAGGTTGAGCACGCTGTTACATCACCTGAGCCACGTCATTGTTTATCACGTCTGTCATTCATTTCTTTATGTAGCTGTAGGTTGTGCCGTCATTTTAAGTCACCCGTGGGCTGTGCCTTGTCAATATTTATCATGCTTTCCCTTATCCTGATTGAAGGTTGTTCCATACGATTTTATATCACATACGCCAAATCATTTACACACTATGTGAAATGCCACCGAGAAGGATCTACCGTCCAATTTTATATCACGCGTGCCACACCGTTGTCATGTGCGCCAGGTATGTGCATACATCGATGAACATTGTGCCACGCGAGGCGTGTTTACTGTCCCGGGCTTCTCTCTTTTTTTAAGTTTACCTAAATAACTGCGTTGGGAGACAGCGGCATGGCTGACACCGACCCCAGGACCCCGCAGGAGCTCGCCGACTTTGTAACCATCTTTCTCCGAGGTCAAGCAGAAATGCCTCGGAGAAACGCAGCGTAATTTTCGGATTCGGGGGCGTGTTTTTCTGTCTCTCCTCTTTCCATTGGCTGGGATGTTTACATTCCAGAGGAGAGAAAGAAACTAAAAAACACGCCCCCGAATCCGAAAAAGACGTGGCTTAAATGGACTGACGCCCCTCTCCTCCAATGGCTGGCCTTCGTTTAGGAAGCCAGCCAATGGAGAAGAGGGGCGGGTTCAAGCCCCACTGCTGAAAAACGTTAAATCTCGCAAGCGAGAATGCGCAAGCGCAGCCTTTGCTAGCCGAGACCTAACCATGTCAAAATGGTCTTCTGCTGAGAAAGGTTGTTGAAACTAAAGAACATTAGAGTGCCTGTGCTCTGCGTGCAGCAGCTTCGGTCACGGGAGAATCTTGTATGCACAGCAGCAAGAATTATATGAGCTATGGCTCACCACTAGTGAATTTTAAGTGGCAGGTAACAAAGGGAAACGTTGTATGACCTATGTTTATTTTTTGTTCGTGGTGCATCATTCTTTACACAGTAAGGTTTGCCAATTAAATATTTAAGTAGTGTCCAGTTTTATTTCACTGCGTTACACAATGGCTTTCATTTAAATGTGCCCCAAGGCGCCCGGTCACATCCACCACACTTATAAACAGAACGTATGACAGACATGATGATGCACAGGCCATGTGGCTGCTTTCTAATCTGATCCCAAACTAGAAACCCAAAGAAACTTCTCTATTATGCCAGTTGCACCAACTGGACTATTGTGCTGACTGCTACGCCCACTGCAGGCTTTGTGAGCCCGAGCAAGAACAGGACTGGGAACAACTTCAGGGTCAGTCTGGGACAGAATATAGGCCAAGGCAACAAAATGAAAGTGCCCCCCAATAATGAAAGTGTTTTGCAAGATTGAAAGACTGCATGGATTTGAGTTTACTGCAGAAATTATTGGTTTTTAATCTCATGTAAAATTCAGCCCAGTAGACCATAAAATCGGCGCTCAAACAGCCATAAAACTGACCCATTTACTGACCTGTCAAGAGCAGTACATTGAGCACTGCCTGATTGCCCTTTTGGCCAGTCCAACCCGGACACATTTTTACAAATGCCAAAGGTAAATACAAATGTGTAACCGTTCTCAAGTTCTACCCAGCTCTCGTCTTTATTCTGCCTCCCTTGTCTGTCTCTCACTATTTACCCCTTCCCTCCATCCCTGTCTATTTAGCAAGAGAGAAGAGAGTGAAAGGGAATTTTGCTACACAAGATACACGACTCATTTGCATCTCTGTGAAGTAGTATGAATGGTGAATGATGCAGGCATTACAAATACTCAAGGCTTGAATGAACACATGTTCTAGAACACTGAAGCTCCCCATATACTGCTTGATAACACATATTACTAGTTACACTATCCAACTAGTACACCGAGGCTTGCCTATTGTAAGGTAAATGTGAAAGGGCTGATAACGTAAAGGACACTTGGCTTGATCACATTCAAGGCCTGTATTACCGCCTATCTTCTTTAAAAGATCACCGGCCGCCACTGCTTAAGATGGCTTCCTTGTTCACTTGTTCTGTCGGTATATGAACTGGCCAGCACAGGGGCATATGCTCATGCAGATATGTCCTTGCATATAATATAGTGCATCCTATCTTAATGTTGTAAGGCCTGCTGTAGGGGTTATTTACAAATATTACATGCAGTGTTAGGGGAGTGGTTGCCATGTGGTGTTTTCACTTTTTGGAGCATGGAGCACCTTGTCACACAGCCTCCAGTGGCAGTCTGTATGAGTTTAGTGCTGGTTCCCTTAGAGTGGCTCAAGGTATGCAGCAGCTCTTAAAGACCCTCTTTAGTGCCTATGCCCCACGTACCAGAGGTACCATTTCCTAAGGACATACCGGGGTGCTAAAGACCTGGACACTTAGGGGTTGGTTTGGGGAAAGAACACTGACACTGGGAATCTGGTTTGCAGGAACCCAGTGCACTCCAGTCAAAGTTGCATCAAATTCCCAGCAAAACGTAAGGAGACTACTGCAACAAAAACCCAGTTTCTTACAGTCTGACAATGTTTGCACAGGGTAATGGATGCCACTAGTCTTATTGCCCATATGCGGTCTTCTGTAAACCGATACTAATTATATTTGAATGCAAAGCTGCTTAAAAAGGCTTAAACAATGCACAGCCTTTATTATATTTATCTACTAGGACTAGTTTCACCATTGCACCAAGTATTGGTGGCAAAGCCAATAGCTCCCACCTTTTGGAACTATTGGCTTTGCCAATGCAATTTGCTAATGCTAGACAGCATCAGCAACAAAAAAAAGAAAATGGGTACAGTAATGCGACCACTATTGCCTTTTGTGTCATTCTGTAGCATGCAGCCATTTATGTGTTTTATTTATCAAATCAAGATGGTTGATGCATGGGCTTGAAAAACCAAATCAAATTTATTAGTGCGAAGGTTTAAAATAAAAATAAACAAGCATTGAAAATGCAATAAGTCTCGCCTTTGATTAAGTTAAAGCCATTTGCTTTGCTAGTGGTATTGTATAGCAAAGCAAATGGCTTTAACTCATTGAAAGGCGACACCTATTGCATTTTTAATGCTTGTTAATTCTGGCAACAATCCGAAGAAATCCCGCCTGGATGCTGAGGCTGCGTTAGCACCTGTAACATGAACGTGTTTTCCGTGCAGGTATTTGATTTTGCAAACACTAAATAAAAAATTAAAAAATTGTAGTTTTACATAGTGTGAACTCGACCGAACGATATTGTAGCGCTTTACGTGAGCACCAGTTACATTAAGCAAGACCATCTACATTTTTTATATTTAGGCAAAGGGAGATTAAGTGATTTGTCCAGAATCACAGGATGTTGAACTGACACCGAGATTCCAAACTAAATCCTCCTGCCCCAAAACCTGCAGCTCTGGCCGTTACAATGCATCCTCTTCCTCGTTCGACCTGGATGGCCTGTTTGCTTCTAAGAGTCACTCGCAAGGGATTTCCTAGCTTCAAGGCTGAAGCTTTGTCATTTAGAGCCTAACAGGCTTTTGTTTCTGTCTGTACCTACCGCAGCTGGCGGCACTAGGTGCTACACACACATACACACATATTGTAATTGCAGGTGTAATAATTAATAGCAGAGAGTGGCGCTCACAAGAGGGACTGCACCGAGCGGTTTTCTGCACATAACATACGAACCTGCTATAATTAATGCAGCTGGTGGCACTAGACACTATACATACACATCTGTTGTAATTTCAGTTGTAATCAGAGAGGGATAATCACAAGAGGGACTGCACGAGCGGTTGGTCTGCACATATGTATGAACCTGTTATACATAATGCAGTTGGCGGCACTAGGCGCTATACATGCATACATACACACGTCATTACAGTTCTAGTCAGTAGTAGCAGAGAGTCACGCTCACAAGAGGGACTGCACTGAGCGGTTGGTCGGCACAATCTACAAACCGGTTATAATGAATGCAGCTGGTGGCACTAGGCGCTATACACACACATCTATTGTAGTTTAATTGGAGAGTCATTCATACTCACAAGAGGGACTGCACCGAGCAGTTGGTCTGCAGGGCCTCGGCCAGCAGCCGCACTCGCTCCAGGCTGCCCACCACCCCCAGGTTGAGGTTGAGATTGAGCTGGGCCAGGGAATGGGATTCGGCGAAGGCCCCGGCAGACGCACCCGAAGTCCCGGTCGGAGAGGCGTCAGTCCCGCAGCGAGGGCAGGCGCACCGAGTTCTCCCGCAGGCTCTCGACCACTTCCTTCACCTCGGCGCTGGACAGGCTCTCCCCGGAGATCTGGATGGAACCGGGCAGCATCTTCAGGGGAGATTGGGCACCTGCGGCGGAGATCCGTGTGCAGCCCGTGGGTCACAGGCTTGACTCCTGGAAAGCTAGATCAGTGGGGTTATGCACCTGGGGCGGCAACCCGAGGTCAGGGGGTCCAGTTCTACGATTATGGTAGTTCAGTGGAGTAATGCACCCGAGGGTAAATCAAAGCGGCATGCAGCTCAAATTCCAATATAAAGGGCCGGTGGGTTAATGCACCTGCCACTGGGAGTTTAACTTAGTAAATAAACCGCCAGGCGAGACCCAAAAAACTGAACCGGCCACAAACAAGACGGCCCCACCAATTAAAGAAAATAATAGTTGCCGTTGCTGCACCGGAAGAGACAACACTGCTCCGGTTTACATTACCCAGCCGCACGTGAGCCGGCACTCCAGGCTGTGCATGCGGAAATGCAGTCTGTGAGGTGAAGGAGGTGTGCGACTAGACTGCCCTATTGAAATTTGACTTCCTGGTGTATGAGAGGATGCGCCACCTGCTGAAAGAGACAGAAGCTCGACCAGTGCCGCTGCTTTAGCGCCACTCTGTTAATCACGTGAGCAGGTGGTGACGGTGTTAAAGAAGTCGCATCACGTGACAGCGGTGGGGTATCTTGCTGCTTGTCATTTCCAGTTCTGATGTGCCCCGGAAGCTGGAAGAATTGTGGAAGGAGTGAATTTTTTGGGGCAACAGAGAGATGGATGAAGGGCTGACGGTTACGAGGACACCAGGCTTCCGCTGATGATGTGAGCGGTAAGTGTGTTGGATATATGTCTCTTTGCCAAGACCATAATGGAGTTGCGGGTCGCAAATTTGGGGAATTTTGAGCATTTGAAAATCTTGCTGTTCCAAAAATATGCCTCTAGCAATTCTCATGGCGTAAATAGTCCTGTTAGATCTGCAGTAGCCTGCCCGTTGAGGGAAAGGGTATGCAGTCAGGAGACACTGCATCAACAAGACAAAGTCACGCTGGTAAGCGTATTAGAACTAGCATTCACTGTTGTGGCCGCTGACTGGGTTGGGCAGTCCTTTTATTTTTCGTAACACGACCATTCTGGCATTTCCCGCTTAGCGACAAGCGAGGTATTGCTTGTATGACTGGATGGGATAATAAGAACCAGGGCTTTAAGTTGGATGAAAAAACTGGGGGCGGACCTCTCAAAGGGGCGTGGCCGATGTAATTAGGGCATGGCTGAAAACAAGCGAAAGTGCTGGCAGTAAATCTGCGGCGGCACCTATCCGATGTCACGTGAAATCCCACGCCGTGCGTGCACATCTTCTGTCCGTCCGCATACACGCTTTGGAATCCGTATTGATTCCAAAAGGCCCTTGCATGGCGATAGCAGCACATGCGTGCTGCTAACGCCAGGTGAGACCTAAAAAGGAATGTGGAATGATGGGGAGGGGGCAACAGAGAAGCAGTGGGAAGAGTGGGTGAGGAGGGTAAAAGTAGCACATGAGGGAGAAAGCAAAACAGGGGGCTGTGGAAGAAGCTTATGATGGATAGAACAACACTGAACGTAGGGTGTGAAAGAGAAGCACACGAGAGGGAGAGAAAGCGAGCGGCACCCGAGGTAGAGAGCTGCATGGGTGGGGTTGGGTATTTGACAGTGGAAAAGCACACAAGGAATGGGGCTAGAACATAGCTTGCACTCTTATGGAACGCTTGACCAAAAGGAACGAAGTTGTTTCCTAAAAGAGAGCAGTGGAAGGATACAGGTCAACCAGTCAAAACTCTTTGTTCCTGTGGTGGGGCAAAGCTAAAAAGAGTAAGACAAGCCATTGAATACAAAACAAGCAAATGAGTGACATTAAAGCCAATCAGTAGTAAAGTAGGGACAATATAGGGAAGGATTTATGTATCTTCTCAATGTGTATTTATGTTCTTTCCAGACTGTTGGCCTTATTTAGAGTTTGATAGGCAAAGTACAGTCTGTCATGGTGGAGGAGGACATTACCTTTGACACCATGCTGGAGTACCACCTGCCAAATTTAAAAATATTCGCCCAGGTGTCAAATCTGTACACTGAAGGGAACTTCCGTCATTGTAGCTCCTTTCAGTTGATTAAAAGTTTGATTTGTGGTCACTGTCGGTTTTGATATCAGACTACCACATTTTTTACTTTTTTTTAGTTTTTCAAAAAACAAACTCCAAAGAATAATGGGCTGGCCTGGCATACGCCCGGCCAATGTGTGTGTTATCAAAAAATAACCCGGGGCTCCGAGCGTGGTTTAGTTACGATCTAACGAACACACGGAGACCTGTTATGATCCCACTCCAGCTGCACAGCCATATCTGCTGCCAAATGAATCCAATAAACCAATTCTGTATTCCACTCTTCGTTTTATCCATATTTTTCTTTATCCTTTATTTTATCGATTTTATTATATCCATTTCCGTTTTTCGATCAAAAATGTTCATAAACAGGAGATGTTTCGATAAAACACGACTTTATTTAAACTTCACCCAATGCATTTCGGTATGAAACCTTCGTCAGGGGTGTCTATAAAAAATTAATACATCCATCAGCTTAAACATACATCATTAATTGTAATGAACAAACATAAAACTTATAATACATTTAAAAAAAGATTGTCTCTTGAAGATGTTATATTTCAGTAAACTACTTATCTGCATTTGCTTCCATAATTTGCATTTAGTCAGCTCTATCAACCAGCTCTAATCTTTGTTAAACCATCCGATTACTAACAGGCACCACACGTCTCTACAATGAAGTTCTCGCCGCTACTAGATGACCATTTGTGCAATAAATAATGCCCCCATGTTGCACCAAAACCTAACTTCTGCTTCTAACTCCCACAGTGTTTGTCCAGCACGCTTACCGTGTGGTGGTGTTTCTAAAATCGGTTCACTCAGTTCCCATATGCTTGTGTTTCATCATAATGTCCCAGCATCTCTTTTCGTGCAAAAGTTGTTACAACTGGTATAAACCTGTTCACTCCTTTATAACCCCTCTCACTCCACCTTACTTATGGTCACATGCCCGTGAGTGAACACTAAAACCAGTACTGGAGTGCAAAATGTAATCTACAACACACTGGCCCTCAAGTTTTATTCAAATTCTCAAATTGTACTACGTTTCCCAGAATGCCATGTGTGCGAGTCGTCAACATTTTTTACTTCACCGCGCTATAGCGTCAGGATAGTGATTTGAATATTTGCTGACTAGCAAAAATAAACCACGTTCTTGTGAACATGCAAGTCTTTACCATCCTCGTTTTTCATTTTCAACAAAACTCAAATTCCATAATGTCTCATTACAGTACAATGCATCACAATCAGTCTATGACTCGTATAGTTTCCGTATTCATGATGGTTATCCGGAATCGGAGCTCCTGAGTTGAAAATCTTTTATCATATGAATAACTATTCGTATTTCATCCAATATACTGCCACATTTCAAACCAATGGGTGCATCTGAATGTTGAGGACGGAAAATTCATGACAACGGCGCCTGCCACGCAAACGGCAAGACCTGCAGTGCATATGGGAAGCTAAACCACTAATCCAAGGTATGCTGGTCAACGCAAAGGAGAAGGACGAAAAGCCCACAGCGTCAAATCCGGGCAATCGACCCACTCCCTGTTGGCCCCCACGGTAGTGACATGGACGACGACAAAGTGGCCACTGTGCACGTAGTCCGAAAGCTGAACGCTCTCACAGCCACCCAACACGCCGCGCCCATGTGCAAAATCAACGTGCAGGATCATGCAGTGACTGCCCTCATTGACACAGGGGCCACCATCAATCTCATGGCTGCCAGCGTATACAAGTGCCTACCCAACCCTCCACTGCTCCGCAACACCAGAGTACCGGTCTATGCATTTGGCACTCACTCCCCGCTCCGACTTTGCGGGGTGTTCCAAGCTAATCTCTCTCATGAGGACACACATCAACAGGCCAAAGTATGTGTGTCACAAGAAGGGTCGGGTTTCCTGCTCAGCTGCCGCACCGCCCAGGACCTCAACCTCATCCAGTTAGCTTTCAATGTGCACGCCCATGACCTAGACCGCCTGCTGCAAGATTTCAAAGCTCTCTTCGAAGGCTTTGGGTGCCTAAAAGGCCCGGCTCATCGACAAGCCGGTGGCCCCGATAGCCCTCCTTCACCGGAGGATCGCCTTCCACCTCCATCCTAAAGTAGAGGCTGAGCTACGTCTTTTAGAGAAGGTCGGGATCATCGAGTGGGTGAAAGGCCCACCCCGTGGGTGTCTCCCATTGTCGTCACGAAGAAGCCAAAGTAGCCGGAAGCCGTCTGCATCTGTGTGGACATGAGAATTCGAACCTCGCCATCAAGCGTGAAAGTCACCTGACTCCGACAGTAGACGACATCATCGGAGAGTTAGCCGGGTCCAAGTGGTTCTCCAAAATGGATCTTCGTTCGGGATACCATCATATCCCTCTCCATCCGAACTCGTAGCCCATCACGACATTTTCCACTCATGCAGGGCATTGGCGCTACACTCGCCTCAACTTCGGAATCTCAAGTGCAGCCGAGGTATTCCAGAACATCGTCAAGAATGTCCTCCAAGGGCTGAAAGGTGTACTCAACGTGAGCGATGACATTCTGGTGTACGCTCCCACTCTGGAAGAACACCTCCTGCGCCTCCAAGCGGTATTCTCCCGCCTTCAGGACAGTGGACTAACCCTACACTGAGAGGTACGAATTCCTGAGAAGAGACATTTGTTTTTTTGGATTCCGGTTCTCAGACATGGGCATTAGCCTTGACCCTGACAAACTACAGGATATACAGGAAGCCCCCGCCCTGATGTCAGTGTCCGGAGTCTGCAGCTTTTTGGGCATGGTCACATGCTGTGCGCGCTTCATCAAGAACCTCTCCGACCACCAGCCACTGGGTGTGGGAAGCAGAACAGGAAGAAGCATTTCGCCGCACGAAAGCGGTTCTCTCGGCCGACACAACGCTTGTGTACTTAGATCCTAGACACGAGTCCCAACTGGTAATGGACACCAGCCCCACCGGCCTGGGCGCCGTCTTAGCTCAACAGCAGAGCTGTGGAGAATGGGCCTCGGTTGCCTACGCCAGCTGGACACTTATGCCCACAGAACAACGATCCTCTCAAATTGAAAGCGAGTCCATCGCGATTTTGTGGGGGTGCCGCCTCTTCCACATCTACCGTATGGACACTCTTTTACAGTCATTACGGACCACAAGCCTCTCATCCTGCTGTTTCAAGGGTCATCCTCACGCCCTCCCCCGCGCATCGAAAAGTGTGTCCTGCAGCTGCAAGAGTTCCAGTTCACGGTGAAATACAAACCAGGCACCCGAAACCCAGCGGACTTCCTGTCGAGACATGCTCGGCCAGTCACCCTACTTGAAGCGGTGGCCACAGAGGACTATGTGCGGATGATCGTCGAACGGTCTAGGCCTCTACCAATATCGGTGGAGGAAATTGTACAGGCCACCAAGGACGATGACTGCCTCCAGATCGCCATCCGGGCGGTCGCCTCTGGAGACTGGAAGCTGCTACAAAACCCAACACAGTTCCGCACAGCGACAGCCCAAGCCACCCTGAAGGCTCTACACCAAGTGCGCCAAGAACTGTCCGTATCAGCCGACGGCTGTCTCCTGAGAGGCCCGCACCTCGTTCTACCAGAGAGCTTACCCCAGCAAGCAGCCCTCCTGGCACATGGAGCACACCAGGGAATGGTCAAGTCAAAGAACCGCCTCAGGAGCAAAGTCTGGTTCCCCGGCCTCGATCAGCGAATTGAGTCAATAGTCCAACACTGCCCGGTGTGTCTCGCAACCAGCCTACCCAGCAGGCCTGCACCAGTAATCACAGAGGCGGGTCCCAACGCTCCATGGGAATGGTCGAGCGCTGATTTTGGCAGCCTACCAGGAGGGAAGTACATGCTGGTAGTTGTGGACGACTTCTCGTGATACCCGGAAGTTGAAATTGTCTCCTCCACGGCCGCATGAGAAGTAATTCCCAATCTAGAGAAGCTCATTGCCACCCACGAACTCCGGACAGACAACGGTCCACCATTCACCAGCGCCGAGATCACAGAGTATCTGACCTCCCACCGAGTCCAGCATCGCCGAATAACACCAAGGTGGCCCCAAGTGAACGGGGAAGTTGAGCGTCTCATGCGGACTCTGAATAAAATGATCCAAATTGCCTTGGCCAATGGTCTCAAGCTGAAACAAGCTCCATACAAATTCCTCTGCGAGTACCGACCTACCCCTCACTGCACCACAGGTGTCTCCCCAAATAGACTGTGTTTTGGTCGAACGGTGATGGACACCATCCTGCATCACCCAGTGTGGGCCGAAGCCTGGAATCCCCCGAACCAGTCACTCACAAGGCGGATGAAGACCAACCACGAGGCGTCCCAGAGGAAACATGCAAAGGAGAGCCCGACCACCATCCCTGAGGAAAGTTGAGGCTGCCATTTGAACTAGACCCCTCGACTGTAACGGAAGTCAAAGGCATGATGGTGACCGCCTCAAGGGGCCACGAAAGCGTAACCCGCAATTTATCGTTCTTTACTAGAGACTCCCAGATGATGACATTGAAGAATTTCTACCACACGATGATCCAGGGACGGCTGTCCCAGAAGGTCCTCATGACTCCTCGAGGGTAGCTGGCAGACCTGCATCCCCCGCCACGGACGACGGACAAGACACACCAGCTCGGGAGAGTGCCCGGGACAGTGAACTTGGTAATGGGCAGCCATCCATGGACTGTGGCAGTGTACCTGAACGGTCGCCCAACCCCTCGGCGAGGAGCAGTCAGAGTAGATACAGCCTGTGGCCCTGTCCGAAACCATCCCAGAGGTACCGGGACTTTGTGGCATGCTGCCAACCATCTACCAGATGGAGATGCTGTGCCTGCAGACCAAGTAAGACTGTTCCATAAGCACCCCGCTGCTATGAATTTAAATGTTTGATTTGTCTGTTTTCCAGTCCCAACCCCCTTATCGGCATTTGGTTGGTGCTGTTTGTTATTCTCTTGGTAGAGGAGGAATGTAATGTTGTGACTTACAGGGAGGTTCCATGATAGTTGCTGAAGCAGGGTGACCCAGATGAAACCCCCTTCAGACGTAGAATAATGGACTGGCCCGGCGTACGCCCGGCCAGCGTGTGTGTAATCAATAAATAGCCCGGGGCTCTGGGCGTGGTTTAGTTACGTTCTAGCCACCACCACAAAACTGTCATCTGAGTCTCTTTGCCTGCACCACGAGGCTTCGGCCACGACACTACAGAGAGGAGGCAACACCATCCTATTTCTTCCACATTGTGCTACATTACCCCCATGGTATGTCTCCAGATTCCAGCTAAATACAGGGCAGATATGTTGAAACTTTCTGAGTGTTAGACCCGGCCTCGTGGCATGGCCATCCCTGTCCCCGCACCACATAACCTTACCCATGCACATCACGCCGCCCCCGAGCACACGGCCTAGCCGATCCTTCCCACCAGAACACACACACACCCGACCCAGACTTCCCCGTCCGTGGCCTTCCTCCTTTCGGCCACATCGGGCCCGCGTGCCCACTTCATGTACCATGATGGCCGCCCGGCCCCAGCGCGACCCTGGCCTAGAGGCGCCACTCCGGCTGGGGGACATCACGCTCCCATCGGGATGAGAGAGGGAGGAGCAGTTTCCATCACACCTCTGAGCTCCCCTGGGAAGGTGGGTTTCGATCGGCCCGCCGGCCTCCCCGAGGGCTGGCTCCACGCCTGCTGGGTGTCTGGGACTCCTCCCGACCCGGCCCTGAAAGGACTCGCGGCTCCCTGAAGATCGTAAGACCTCCGAACTTGTGCTTGAGCCCTGCTGAGTGACTCGCGGCTCCCCGAAAAGATCGTAAGACCTCCGAACTTGTGCTTGAGCCCTGCTGAGTGACTCGCGGCTCCCACAGACTCTTTTGGTCCCGCCGGACCCCGACGACGACAAGCGTATCCCCCAGCTCGAGGATTCTGAGCTGTGCGCCGGGTACGCCCCTGCATTTGATCCATATCCCCAAAGACTGTCCCGCTACCTCCTACCCCCCCTCCGAGACTCTGTGAGCCCGTGCTCTACTTGTATATAGTTGCCTTGCTGATCATAAAGATCCTACGACGCCGATCCGATAAAGATTGGTTCTTAAGAACTCACGGTGTGGTGTCTCTTTGTCGTGTCATGGTAATAACACACCTTCGTGTTAATTTCAACGTGATGCAAAGTTTTATATTTACCAGTTTTCAGTCAATCCTCATCTTGGATATTTTTCAATAATGAAACGCGAGCTTAGCAGTTCCATGGCCTGCATCTGTGTTACTCAAGATAAAACGTATAGAACGCAGGCTTTGAAAACAGTTTATCTTTCCATATGTACTCTCGAGAAGAGCTGCAATCTCTCCAACTTTTATCTCTTCAATACAGAACTAATGCTGTAGTCTGATTGTACCAAGCTTCAATGTGCTCACGCATGTAAACGCCGTCATGTACAAAGGTGCGCTGGCTATATGTGTAGTGTGAATGTTTAACCTGCTGTATTGCACTGCAAGCATGGGGAATAAATGAGGGCTTCTATCTAGGCAGTAAAAGAAACCTTCAAAGAGAACTTAATTTCCCATCAACCATCTGCACAGAAAGGGACGTCACTCGATTTCTGATCATCCATCGTACAGGAAGTGACATAACTGGTTTCCGTTTCCCGTCCACGGCACCCTGCACTCCTCCTCTTTCCCACAAACTACTTAATGGCAGCTGCAAAACGGATGATGAAAGGATGCATGCAGCAGGCACAGCTGCATCTATCTGCACCTGCACTGTGTCCAGCACCAGGGACCCTGGTTCTGTCCCAAGCCCCGCTACCGTGCTGCACTCCTCTGTGCTTTCAGGCCTGGCTGCCGCTCACTGCACTGCTGCCACACTGCACCACACAACGTTGAACGAGAGTTCACATGCGTCTCCTGCAAGTTCTTATGATCAACCACTCCTACGCCAACAGCATCCAGCAGCCCACTTGCCAATAGCTCAAACTCTCGAAATGCGAGACCTATTGCATTGTAAATGCTTGTTTTTTCAACTATAGGAATTACAGGAAATTAAATAGAAGAACTTTTTAATTAAAAAGTTGTTAAGAAAAATACAATTTCCTCTTGATCACCAAATTTGTTTGTAGAGCCCCAAGAGATACAGTGGAGCAGATCTGCCACAAAGTACAACAACACAATCATTTGCAATGCAATTGGTCTCCCGTTAGTGAAAGTTGGAGTTAATGGTGTTGTAAATGACAATGTTTTTTGTTTATGGTGTGGATGAATGTAGTGTGGAGTTTAATTATATGGATTGGGTTGAACTTGTAAGCTGTGGAACTGTGTGGGGTGGAATAGTGTGTGTGTGTATTTGTGTAGTGGAATTATGTGGATAGTAATTATGTGGTATTAAATTAGCAGGAATTATGTAGAATGGGATTGAGTGTTATGGAGAGTAAATATGTGTATTGGTATGTTGTCTTGTGGCGTGGTATGTAGTGGAATTTAATTATGTGGTGAGCTGTTGAATTGTGTGACATGATATTGAATTTTGAGGTGTGGATTGGATGCATTTGTTTAAGTGTGTTGATTTGAATTATGTGGTTTGTTGTTGAATTATGTGGTGCAGAATGGAAATGTGTGGAGCTGAATTGCGTGGCGTGGAACTGTGTGGTATTTTGAGTGAAATTATGCTGATGGGAATTATGTGGCATGGTGAGGACTGTATTTGTATGGATGGTTGCTATGTGGCATAGTGGTTTTATGTGGGATGTATTTATCTGGTATTTAGTAGAGTGTAATTAGGTGGCAATGATTAATGTACACGTATGTGCAAAGGCTATATTGAATATACTTTATTATCCTTTATAAATAACGGTAAATACAGCTGTAGGAGGACTGTCAAATTTATATGTGTTTACAAGGCCTGTTTTAGCCTTAGTAAGTTGTTGGATGCAAAGTTACCAGACAGAAACCGCTACAACATTTCCATAAAATAAACAAACAAAAATCCTGGAGATGCTGCCAGAAAGAGAATTTAAATGAAGGGTTTCAGGTGATATTACAATTTGGATGCAGCACTTTAAACCATCCCTTGCCCATGAATTGGAAAAGAAATAACTTTTTAAACATAATTTAGGTGGCGAATGCAGATTTAATGAATTAAGCTTCAGCAGCATTTCAAATGTCTAAAAATGCAAACTCTAAATATGTTTCTTGAAATAGGATTAGAACTCAGACATACAAAGTGCACAGTAATCTAAATACAAAGTCTTGATCTGCTAGTGTGCTGGGTTTATGACACTGCCCTGGTGACATTACATGTGAAGTCTAATGGCTCATTGTAGGAGGGTGGAGTAGCAGACACAGATATAAATCTCGGCAGAGAGCTCATTTACAGAAAAGAGCCACCTAGCGAAGCAAAGAGGCCCAGCTCGGCAGGCGCTCATGTGAGAAAATAAATAGCTGTTGGTGTGAAAAGTGTGGCAGAGCAGAAAGAATACAGAGGAGCAGGACAGCATGCGAGGTCCGTCATGTGGGGCAAGTGCACGGAGCAGAGAGGCACACTGGCGAGAGAGCCATAAAAGCACAGATGTGGGGGAAGAGCAACAGAAGGGAGACCTTTGGAACAGCCCTGCCACTGCGCATCGGGGTTGAACTAACGCCAATTAAGTCACTTTCCCCTCATTCCAGCATAAAAATGAGAAACATTGATCAATAAATCTTACAGGCTATAAATAAATTAATAGTGTGTTAAACACAAAACATGTACAACAGAAAGCACCCGTAAATGGCGCCTGAAAATAAAGTGACCGTTGCGTTTCAAAATCTGAATGTTTTTATTTATGCAGCTAAAAGAAAGCACTGCTTTGCTAATTTACACAAGCACAGTGGCACACAATAATGGGTGCAGACTGCAAATAAACAGCGTGCTGGGTGGTGAGATTTTTAAGAGTGCTTCACGTTTGCAGTTAACCTCGAGGCAAACTCTTTTGAGGAATAAGAACCGCTGCAGTGCTGGGGCCAAGGTGCCTTCTGTTAGCCTCGGTCGGGGGCACACATGAGTGCACCATTAAAGACCCCGGCAGTAGGGAAACAGGGGGGGCAGCGAGGATCTGCAGCATGCAGCTGAAGTGCTCCCTGGAGTCAAACTGCAGCAGCAGTAACCTGAAAAGTGTGAGGAAGTGCAGCTACTTGCGCAGGCACACAAGAGGTTTTTCGTGCAGCTGGGGCGGGAGAGACGCCTGAGAAGCCGGCCCAAGTACTAGGAGATTGAAAAGAAGTGGTACAGCAGGCCACCCGTGCGCAGCATTTGGCTCAACTCCTCTAAGTAACAAGATGAAAACAAATGTAAAATCATGATGGAGTAGTGTTTATTGCAGTTTTATATAGCATGAACTCCACATAAAGATATTGGATCACTGTGCATGAGCACCGGTTAAATTACACAAGATCACATTCATGTTTTGAGGCACGGGGAGAAGTGATGTGCCCAGAATAACAAGATTTTGAGCACGCCGATATTCAATAATGGTTATCAAATTCCAAATTCTGCAGTTCTGGTTGTAACACCACAGTCAACACTGCAGCTGGACAGACGTGGAGATTAAGACGCACAGCGCCATTAAACGGAGTCTTGCTCGTGGTCGTGTGCGACAACTTGTATTTTGCTACTTCTGTCATTGCATACAGATAGATAATACTGATAAAGCAAATACCATTAAACCTACAGCAAGCCAGGGCTATTGGCTTTGCCAATGGTTGTTGTTTGTGTAAGATAAATCAGCAACAACTAAGGCTTCCTTGTATATAACATTGAAAATGCTTCCGTTCTGAAATGATGAGACTAAAAGATCTATAACGAGTCTCCTTGAAGTTACCTCAAAAGCAGTTACGAGTGGCATTGCTGCAGTGGAAAGATTTTTTTTTTCCACCCCGAGGGCAAAAATGGAGACCCGGTTTGGCAAGTGCTTTATAGAACTGCCAGTGCAAAGCACCGGCAGGACCCAGTCCACTTAACGACCTGGCTCTCACCTGTAGGGCGGATGGAACCCAGCAGGGACCACTGCTCCTGATGCACTCGTGATCACGCAGTACACACAACACTGGCAGTAAAAGCGTGACCTATCCAGCTGTGCCCCTGCATCTGTGGAGGACTAGGACAACTAATGGTGACACTGAGTCCGTTTAGGTGCAGGTGAGTTCACACAGAGGCCCAGAGCTCTGCGCACACTCCTACAAGCAAGATTAGCCAGGACGGAAAGCAACCCCAGAAGGCCAACCAACAAGATGAAAACAAATGTAAAACCATGATGGAGTAGCGTTTATTGCAGTTTTATATAGCGCAAACTCCACACAAAGATATTGGATCACTGTGCATGAGCACCGGTTAAATTGCCCAAGATCACATTCATGTTTTGAGGCATGGGGAGAAGTGATGTGCCCAGAATCACAGGATTTTGAGCATGCCGAGATTCAATCATGGTACTCAAATTCGAAATTCTGCAGTTCTGGTTGTAACGCCACAATCAACCCTGCAGCTGGACAGACGTGGAGATTAAGACGCACAGCGCCATTAAACTGAGCCTTGCTGGAGGTCGTGTACGACAACTTGTATTTTGCTGCTTCTGTCATTTCATACAGATATATAATAAGCGAAAGAGGACCGCGCTGCAGCTGGAGCATGGGGATCTCTTGTCTTTATGGGGCCACATGTTTCTAATTAGAAACACATAGCCCCATAAAGATAAGAAAGTGCTTTGTGACAGCAGCAAAGCAGGCCACCGAGTCCGGATCGGAGGCGAAAGGGCGTGAACCCAAAACCCTCACTTCCAATGACAGGCCACCGTTTAGCATAAACGGTGACGCCAGCCAATGGAAATGAGGGGCGGGGCTTCAAGCCCTCTTCTGAAAGTCCTCCTTAACAATAAATCTCTCTGAGCACGCAGCGCATGCGCTGCCACGCTAGGCGAGACCTAAAAAGGCCAAATACATACACAGTAAATGTTCAAATTATCCACTCGTATTAATTGGGTAAAAGAAATACCCTATACATCAACATTAGTAAACCTAATTTTTCAAGAGAAAAAACAGACAGTATACTTTGTCATCAAATTAGACCCACTCGTAACCAGGCAATTGTCTTATGTTCAACCCTACGGTGTACATCAAGAGTACATAATTTTGTCTTGAAATAGATGGTATAAAGCACAAACACCATCGAAACGAGTTGACGCCCTTGCTTTACAAAAATGTGTCCATTTAGCTGGAACCACAGATACCGAATTAACGTAACGTATCTGGCTCTTGTCAATTTACCCTCTTTTCTCACGAATGTGTCTCATTTGATGATTAAAAAAGGAGCAAAGTCATCACCATAAATCAGAAGAAATAAGAAAGTAGACACAATGTGATGTAAAGGTTATAGAATACATAAAAAAATGTCAACATTGCAGGCATATAAATGAATTCCACATGAGGTACAGCTGTAGAACAAGGACTCGTGGTGGAGGACAAATTACTATGCCATGTGCAGTGCTTAATTGGCGCAGGTGGTGAGCACTACCACTTAATTTTGGTAAGATATTTATTTTTCGTCATTTATTTTAGATCTTGCGCAAGCAGAAAGAAAGAGCAGGGGTAGGAAACCCGTGATAAATGGCGAAGGCAGGGATGAAAACACATACAAGAGAGTAGTAAAGAGGCAGAACGCGTAGTTTGGAGGAAAAAGGGGCATGAAGTAGAATCAAATTAGGCATATAAATGTAAAAATTAAACAGCGTTCATGCACATATGACAAATGCTGATGCGAGAGGTACTGCATTTTTTAAATAATTGTTTTACTGGCAGTGCATACAGTAGCGCTTCATGTCATGAGTTATCGCAAACACTACAGACCGCACAGCTAGTAAACGCAAAACAGCAAATAACACTCCGTATTTCCTTGCTCTTCTGGCTGTGATGCATACACAGAGGCAGAGCGTAAACATCGCCAACAGAGGGATTTCAAACGGACTGCATGGCGGCACGATGCACGTGATTGTGCGCGTGCTCGCCATGCAATCCGCTTTTGGGAGCACTTTTGGGAGCCCCTTACTATAGTCTCGCATTGCGATCGCTTACGCGATAGCTAGGCGAGACCTAAAAAATGTTCAGTGGGCTTTGACCCAACCTATTGATTTCCATTTGTTGTCTTTGTTACCACTCTTATTTGATTGCTTTTTATGTCATGTTTTTCCTTGCCCTTGTGGTTGTCCCTTCTTTGGAATTTGGCTTCATTCCATCTTTTATATTGTAAGAGTTTTACCCTTTGACTGCAGATATTTGGGGAACTACTTTTTTCTTTTTCTTTCAACCCTCGATAAGAGTGTATGGGCTTGCTAGCTGTCCCTCATGTGATGCTTCCCTCCCCCTAACACTCCCCACCACGCACTCTGGCGTGCTCCTTCATCCTTTCCCAGAAGCTCATCCATTGCTTTCCCCACACCCTGGCTTTTTAAATTTATTTTTTGGCCTCTTCCAGAACTAGCCTCAGGCGTCTCAGTTGCTCCTTTTCCCCCTTGCACATACCCTGTTGCTTACTCCCACCCACTTCTCCAATGTCCCACTGAATTCCGCCATGTTCCTTCTTTTAAAATTCTAATTGTTGCAAGGCCACTCCTCCTTACAAAAAGCGCTTTTGTGCTACTCAGATCTCATTTTGTCTTTGTTTACTGATCCATTTTGGATCGTGAATAAATGATTTTTTAGATGATAGTTGCATCATTTCTTAGACGCACGTCATCGTGTGTGCCCACCTACAAAATCACTTAGCCAACAGCAGTGGGTTGCGTCATAGTGTCTATTTCTTTTGCTCGATCTTACACAGTAGGGACAAAAAAAAATGCTTGTTTTGTTATGTGCATTGCAAAAACACAGAAATTGCTTTAACACACAATTGGTATTCAGATGACATGTGCGGCCTTGCTTGCTTTTTTTAAATTCCTCACAAGCAGTTAATGTGCATTGTATTATCACTCATTCACCCATTAGTTTGTTCCTGGGCTTTTATGATGACGTGGCTTTAACTGAAGATAATTCAACCCTGCAGTGGTTTGGGTTGATTCTGCTGTACTGAAGTGAGGAGTTGTTTCGTGAAGTACTTCCCAACAATTATAAAAATGACAAGGTTGTTTGCATTATTATTATACACTCGGGGAATGCGGAACCGCCTTAATTTTGAGCAATTAGCCTATTACCATAGGTGGGGTGATACTGTTTCTATGTCATAATGCCTCGCAAATGCTTGTTGATCTGCCTGTGGCTAAGCTCTAATGGTGATTCACACCACGCGCACCCGGGCTGAATGTTGCATTTTGATGTCTCCGAGGTTAACAGGTCACGGGTCCTCTTTGTATTAACAATTCTTTGTTAAGATTTTAGGTCAACAGTAACTCCAACGTAGTAGTCACAATGTGGCAGAAGCGCGTTTAAGAAGTACACAGTATTACATCTACCAGAGCAGTAGATGTCTTAAGGTCTTGTAATGTCCATCATTGTGCCAACAATCTTCCTTTCTGTAATAGTCCAGTAATTTAAGGGGAGGTTCTCACAGGTGCTAAAAATCCCTTGCAAATCTGCCCCATGTGTCTTGAAATTTGTCTAATCGATCGTTCAGACTGTCGATCGCCCTTTCATATGATTTTAGCTTATACAGGTCCCGTAGCCATGTCTCCATGTCTGGGCTACGGTTTGGCTGCCATAATCGGGTATGGAAAGTGTTGCTGTGGCCATTACTGTTGCAAGCGATCTCCCCTGGAAGTGTGTGCTTTCTGGGTATTGGATAGTGTCTTGTGGGATAACAACTTGGATTGTCATGGGTTCTACAATATCCACTGTTTGCCAGACCTCTCTGCCCAGTAATGTGGGGGCAGTACCAAAGACGATACACTATACCGCTGCATGGGTGGGCGCATCTCCAGCGCTGTGTTCCTGGTGTAACCTCGCCTCATCTAATCTTTGGGGGATCCCGTGCATAGCACTTTATCATATCGCAGCTTTAGACGGGCTTGCCTATGTCATATTCTGCCATTATTTCAGACCAGTTGTGGGCATCATAATCTAACTGTTGGCGTGTGACCACCAGCTTTTCAGATGTTGAGAGATCTGCTCAGAAAAAATGTGGTCCGTTATGATTCGGTAGATCCTAAAGGCTACTTACTCCCTTGTATGTGCACTATTTGCGTACAAAATTAAGAATGGAAGATTTCCCAACCTCAATAGGGGGGGACTGTTAATGGACTGAGACAGTGCGTAAGACGTTGATAGTTCCAAAATTTATGCTGAGGCAACCCTAATATCACTTGTATTTTTGCAGATATTTCCAAACGGCGTGTATTATTAAATGATTCAATATCTTTACACCTTCAGACTCAAAACCTACCCATCTCAGCTCTGAACTTCCTGTTAGAATTGCCTTGTTTGTTCCACAGGGGTCATGCGTGTGTATGTTACAGTTCTCTATCAATACTGTATGCACTGCGTACCAGATGCAAGTCATTGCCGATAGCATAGGGTTGGATATAGTCACATGACTCTTAAAAATCAACATTTGGGAATACCTTAATGATGACAGACGGACCTGCATTAGTGATCAGATTTTTTTTTTTTTTAAACCTTTAGCGTGTGGTGATGTGCATAATGAAAGGTTTACCAAGCGCTGCATGTAGGTGTACACTTTTCAAAACCACTTACATAAATATGTTTGCACTTTGAAGTAGAACGCGCCCCTTGCCCAGTTGTGAGTGTAATAGTGTTATTCCTCTCATTGGCGAGTGCTCTGGCTTCTTCCATTTTGGCTGATTCTACAGCAAGCGCATTGTTTACATTTCACTCGCATTCACTGGGGGATTGGAACCTCAAAACGTTGTCCTTCGGTTCGCCCCTAACTGAAACCATAACATTCAGGAGATGTATACAATGTTCTGCGTCTCCCTCTGGCTTTGAAACACCTCTCATCGCTCCAGGAAGCTGAAAGGGTTTCCGGTTTTTTATCATCTTATTTGTAGCATAAAGTGTTGTTTGAGACCTGAAAGCCTCAGGCGGGTTGCTGAACATTCTAACGTGTGTACTTGGTTGTAGATTTTGAACATTTCTTCATTTTTTAGTCTGATAACCTGTAAAGATTACTCATCAAGCGGAATGTAGATCCGAGCTTCTTGCGTAACATAACCGTTTTCGGATTGATCAATTATGAAGGAAATTGTTGGGGCGCAGCGCACCCGTTTGCAGTCTCCCCAGAGTATGAGATAGCACCTCTTATTTATAGTGCTACGAGGCCACACCTAGTAACTTTAATGTCCGTTGCAACCTTGTTACCAGCTGTGGTCAACTCTGCAGGCATAGTTGAAGAGACTTTGAGCATCCTTGTAAAGGGTAGGTTGATTCTGTAGGAATTTTAAGAAACATTTCTATTATTTGGAAGCTACACTACACTCGCACTCATCGCTTTAATCATTGTAACCCTGACGTTATTACTAATGACTGAATATCCCGAAATGCACATATTGTGGTGCATCACACTGGTAACACGGGCCCTTGTGATTTTGATGGTGATGTCACTTGGTAACAGTCGAGAAAACATGGTTATGCGCTACGTAGTTGAACAATGGGCTACACACATTTTAACTTTGTAAGAACTGTGCATACATCAGCATTACAGCATCATACTCCTATGATCACATCATGGCATGCCGTGACATTAATGTATAAAGTACAGTGTATTCAAGATGCAGTCCATAGTGATAAATGCCACTATGCTCAACAATGTTGAGGTTGAGTTACATATTGGCTTTAGAAATTCAAGACTTTATTATTATTATTTTTAATAGAAAAAAGCTTTAATGTTACTTTAACTAGAGGTTGTTCTGTTTTACTGGTTGTTTTTCAGTGTGACTGCCAAGTAGAAATTGAAGCACCTTAGTTATTCCATTTCCCAAAAAGACGTCAAGATGTATAGAAAGGTCACATGGTTATTGCCATTAAATTGTGATTCTCTTTGACTTACCATGGCAACATATGCAATGCTCTGCGGCTTGCTGTATTGGAGTATGGATAAGAAGCCCCGCCCACTCTCCACCCATATTGGTCATTGGCTTGTGTCATTGTCCTTCGTAAAGGCTGGGTTCTGATTTGTTAATAGGCTTGTAAGTCCCTCCTTAGTACCGCCTTGCCTTCATTTGTAACCTCCCTTGAGGACTAGCCCTTTTACTTCGGTTGTTACACGGTACGTCTTTTTTAGTCTGTAAGCACTATTTTCTTTAATGAGTTTCTGCTACACCACATTGTTTCCTGCAACATTCAGCACGCTATGCATGCTTTCACTTTCCGAGCAGCCTGAACAATGGCGGCTGCTTCTTTGAAAAGGTCTCGCATTTACAAGAGTTTAAGCTATTGGCATTGTAAGTAACAATGCCTTTCATTTATGTGTTAATTAGCAAAACATATAAATAAAATGCATTGTCATTTACAATGCCAATAGCTTAAACTGTCGCAAAATGCAAGACCTATTGCATTGCAAATGCTTGTTTTCACTGGTTGCTGGCTGCAAACCAGCCAAATTCAATCGGGCAAATGACTACTTTTCTTCCAGGAATAATAGATTTCTGGAGTCCTAAAGCAGATAACAGTGCCTTCCAGCCTCCCATCCCGTTTGTCGAATTGAATAAATTAATTGTATTTGTTATGGCCAGTCTCTATTCACTGTTCAACTAGTGTGAAACATTTTTCGGTTTGCTATGCATTGCCAGTCTAGGTAGTCACACAACACACTTTTTCTTATTTCTTGGTAGGCAGAACATGATGGAATTATTATCTTTATGTTGAACATAGCAATTATTCCAGATAAGGGAACACCAGCTTAATAAACTCCTAATACTTTCTAAGCATCAGCTTTTCTTCTTTAGGTTTAATACTGATGATAGTTGTAGTAGGTGTGAGCTTTGAAATGAATGGGCCAGGTACTAACTACTTGATCATTCCATTGCGATCTGGTTGCATTCTTTGATCTTAAAGTTAGAGGCCCGGGACAGCAACATTCACTTTCTGTATGCAAGTCCCATTTTTAATCCATCAGGTAATGAGGTGCTGCAGTAGTTTGTGACTAGAAGTGTCATTGATGGAGCTTTATGATTTGTCAAAGTGGTTCTGATAAGACATCAAATCTTACAGTCTCCTAAGACTTTACAGTCCTTCAAGACAGAGAAACACTTTTTGCCTCAAGCCTCCTGTTTCACTGATGGCAATATGATATGATTTGTAGAGTATGCATATAAAACAAAAGATATTGTGTGCATTGCTGACGTAGAGAGCAGTGAACACCTAAATTAAGATGGAGGAAGTGAAGGGACTTTGCCTCACAGTCCAAGAGGGACGCTTCAGTGGAGAAAAAATGAGTCACATGCTCACTGAACAAAAAGACCAACAAATTTATGGAGCTCAATGTACGCAGAGCAGACATTGGCAAAGCCAATAGGTCTCTCCGTGTGGCCCGATTTTCTTAGAGAAAACACATTTTGCAGATGCTACACAGTACTAGCAAAAAAACAAGCGTATGCAATGCAATAGGTCTCACGTTTTTTTTTACAATCAACTTTATTGATTTTTAAGATCAAACGAGTAACAGCACAAGACGTTTATCCAATGTTACAAGACATTACCGTATGTGTTAGCTTTGATTGCATACAAATAAATGGTTTAAATCACAACCACAGCGCATAAACAGTACATTTGTGTACATAAGTTTGGTTAGTCCAGTTGATTCGTCCATTTGCCCCAGACCTTGTTGTATTTGGTTGGGCAGCCCCGGGCCTCAAATAAAGTTTTTTCCTGCGCGGCACACCAGTCTACCCGTTGGTGCCATCTGGCCATGCTTGGGGGTTTAGCTTGCACACAAGTGGCGGCAATATCTCGCTTGGCTACTGAAATAGCTGTCCCAAGGAATAGCCTGTCAGCTCGAGAACCGTCCAGGCCATCCATTACCCTCAGGATGAGACGTATGGGATCGTGGGGAACCTGCCAGCCCAGGAACTGTATGAGTGCGGACTCTATTGCTGTCTAGTACAGGGCAAGTTTAGGGCATGTCCAGATCATGTGGTAGAAATTGGCCGGTTCTTGGCTACAACGCGAGCAGTTTGGAGAGGGACGTAACCCTGCCCTATGTAGACGATATGGGGTGAGGTAGGTGGCGTGCAAGTTGTATATTTGAATTAGGCGAAGTCTGGCTGAGGTCACAATGGTTTTGGGAGCCATAAGGGTGTCACACCAGTCTTCCTCCTCCAGGGGTGCCAGCCATCCCTCCCATCAGGTCCTGAGCGGATCGAGTGTTGTCGGGCTGTTATTGACAAGGGTACGATATATCCGGGACACCCCTCCTCTCCCCAGGTTCCCCATCATGACCTGGGCTTCTAATGGGCTGAATTCAGGTAGCGACGTGCCTGTTAAGATGTGTGCTTTAAGGGCATGATGGAGCTGCAGGTATTTGTAAAATTGTGAGGTGTGGAGGGTGTAGTGCTCTTGCAGGTCCTGGAACGCCCTAATGTGGTCGCCCACCCAAGTTTTGCCTTGCAGTGATATGCCTATGTAGTCCTATTGTTTGAACCCCGACAGTGCCGCCACTTCTCTTAACCATATGCCTTGCCGGAGAGGTGTGTGTTGGCTCAGTTGTTTGTCCCAGCGTGTGTGCCTTAGGGCAGTTCACCAAGCCACCAGGACCGCTCTGGTTATCGGTGGTATGGCTTTCAGTATTGGGCTTCCGTATAAGTATGCTTGTATTTGGGGGAGCTCTATATCCTTGAGCTCTGCTTTGTAGGCCGGGTCAGACCAGCCCCTGGTGAACCAGTTGTGAATTACAAGAAGCCGCGTGTCTAGGTAGTATAGGTGGAGATCAGTCATACCCATGCCTCTGCCAAAGGGTGGGATCATGCATCAGACGAGGGCGATGCGTGGTCTCGCCTCTCCCCACTGAAACCTTGTGGTCACACTGTACATCTCCTTGAACCAGCTGTATGGGAAGTGGAAAGTGGTGTTCTGAATGATGTATAAGAAGCGTGGAAGGATCATCATTTTGAACAACGCCACTCTCCCGAATGGGTTGAGTGGTAGGGTTTGCCAGAACTTGAGATAGTCTTTGGCTTTTTTGACCAGTGGGGTAATGTTTAATGCCCATTCCAAATCAGGAAGCAGAGCAACCCATAGCCCTAAGTATTTGAATGACTGTCGCCTGATGGGGATGGTTGATTGCCAGTCAAAGCAGTCCCTAGAGAGGTGGAGGGGCACCAGGGTTGATTTTGCCGAATTGAGCCGGAGGCCCGAGATATTTTCGAAGGCTTGGAACGCCTAAAGGCACCTAGGACCAGAGCTGGCTGGGTCTGACAGGAAAAGCAGGATGTCGTCTGCGTACAGAGCGATTTTGTTGGTGTGGTGGCTTCCCCAAGCCCAGCCTTGGATTAGGTTATCTGACCGAACAAGGCATGCCAAGGGCTCCATTGCCAACGCAAATAGGTGGGGCGAGAGGGGACACCCCTGCCTTGTGCCTCTCTGTGTGAATGTAAATGTAAATGTGTAAATGTATGTGTCTTGTAAAGCGCACTGCTGCCCTGAGGCGTCGTGGCGCTGTAGACCGCTGGGGAACCCGTCCTGGTTATCCCTGTGAGATGGTCCCTCCAGGGTATCTCCAAGGTGAAACCAGGCATCCCCGGCGAATGTGGGGGGCCGTTGTGGAGATGAGGCAAGCTAATGCCCAGAGTTGCCGAGTGTGATCCCTGGTTAGAGTAGGCACCGAAGCGAGAAATATCGAGTCCGCTGGCCCTGGTCCACGACCCTGCCGCGTCGGGAATTGAACCCTGGTCCCGGGCCGTCCTCTGCTTCCGGGTCTGCTGCCTCTAATCAGTGAGCCACACCACTCCTCTGAATCAGGAACGCCTCTGTAAGGGCTCCATTAGTAAGTACTCCGGCTCTGGGGTTAGAATAGAGTACTTGGACAAAGCGTTGGAATTGTTGACCGAGGCCCATCATCTTCTAGACGTCCTCCAGGTAACGCCAGTCTACTGTGTCGAAAGCTTTTTCAAAATCGACAAGGAGGAGTGCTAGGTAGGGTGTAAGGAGCTGGCAGTGAGCAAGGGCCAGGTGGAGGTGCCTTAGGCAGTGTCTAGTGATACATGCTGGCATGAAGCCGCACTGGTCCGGGAGAACCAATTTGTGTAGAAGGGGACGGAGCCGCTGGATCGTGACATATATTGTTATCTCTGTATTAATTAATGAAATTGGACAATAGTCCTCGCAAGCTGGGGAGGGTGGTTGGGTCTTGGGAATAACTACAATAGTCGCCACGTCAGCCTCGGAGGGGGTGGGGGAAAAAGGAACCAACCTCTGCAACATGCTGGTAGAGGTCTGTGAGGTGTGGGACCAGCAAGTCCCAGTAAGCAGTGTAGTATTCCTACAGGAAGCCATCGGGCCCCGGCGTTTCCTGGCCTTCAGTAAGGAGATTGCACCATGTAGCTCTTCTGGGGTAAAGGGGAGGTCTAAGTCTGCCGCCCCATCCCTGGTGAGGGAGTCGGATCTTTGATTGGCTCAGCATGTCCGGGAGGGTAGCTTCCGGCTCACGAGCGGAGTACAACTGGGCGCAGTAGTCCGCAAACGCCTGTGCGATTGCGGGTGATGTGTATTGGGTGGTCCCTGAGGCGTCTTGGACTTCGGGAATTATTCTGTTGGCTAGGGGATAGGAGACTAGACTGTGTAGCAACCTCCCGTTTTTATCGCCACAACCTTACACTCGGGCCATGGAGGAGCGCCACAGTATCTTGGCCGACTCCAGGGAGATCTATTTGATCTCCTCGCAAATGGCGGCGAGTTGCCGGTCTCGTTGAACATCTAGGGTCCCAGTTAGGGCTGTTTCCAGCTGTATTGCTTGCGCTGCAAAAACGGTCAAGCGGCCATTTTGCGCCAGTCTCCTCGCGTGTACCTGGCCCCCGGCTACTCCACGGATAGGTCTTGCATTTACGAGAGCTTAAGCTGTCAGCATTTATAATGCAGATAGCGCAAACTCTCTTGAATGCGAGACCTACTTAATTGCAAAGAAGCGGCCCCCATTATCCCGGCTGCTTGGAAAATGAAAGCGCGCATGGCGCGCTGAATGTAAGGAAACCACATCGTGCCTGCAGTAGGGCAAAACCTAATAAAGAAAATAGTGCTTAAAGACAAAATAAAACATATTGTGTCGCAACAGAAGTAAAAGGGCCTGTCGCTTTGTGAGGTTTCATATGAAGACAAGGCTGCCTCGTTTTCCAACATGTACACAATGTGAATTGCACTACAGAAGCACCAGGTTATGTCTCAGGCAGGGTAACCATTCCACTCCATGTCATGAAAGACACCGTTTCCAGTCGAAAGGTTTCATGTGACAACCTAAAGATTTCTGGGTGTTGTAGGTTTGCAATCATTGCGTCAGACGGTCACTAAACACTTCCCAGAATGGTTGCAAGTGGGGACACGCCCCAAGTATATGCAAGAAGGTTCCCTCCACACCACATTTCCTGAGGAAGAGATCATAATGCATCCTTCCAAATGTAACCATCCGAGTTTGTGTATAGTAAATTCTATGTAAAATGTTGAATTGGGCTAACCTGAATCCAGCTCTAATAGCCATTTGGCTCTGGTACTGATAGGCCACCTCCCTGGCCGAATCCTCCAAGTCAGCCATGTTGGTTACCCATTTTTCCCTAATTCTACTCAGTGTGTCTGCTTAGTTAATTTATATAGTAAGGCTTTAACTATTGTGTGCAATTACTCTGTCAGGACCATGTCTTGTAGCTTGGAACTGTCTTCAAGGCGGACGGTTTCTTTGACATGGACTGCAAGTGCGTGCATAAGTCACAGGTACCGAAACAGGTTTTTATCGTCGTGTTAGTATTCCAATGAACTAACACCTCATTGCAATAAATTGTTGGCAGAAAGGCCGGGATTGAAAACAGTGTAGTGAGGACATGATGGGAGGTGACCGAAGTGGGCGATGCTGTCTAAAGTTACATCGTTGTTTCCTCCCAACTATACACTCAAGTGTAAAATATTCTGTGACCAGAGACGAAAAATTGCAAGTTTCTCACATTTTGCGATATACTTAAATGTGAACAATCTAAGAAATCAAACAAACGTGTAATTATCAGATAAGTGTACAGGTGATCTAAACATTTTAAATGCAGTTAACGGTAAGTGGAAGGCGAACAAAACGGTTACAAGATACTTTACTGTTTTTAGAAAAGAGTTTGAGCCAGCCACCAAGGACCGCACCGCCAGCGTCCCCTCCTACCAACCCCTTTGCATTTAAGAGTACAGTTCCTATAATTTTCTTGCTACACTTAAACCACTTCATTCTCCCACCCCTGCCCCAAGTCCTTCATCTCAAGTGAAATACCTCCTCAATCCCAGTACCATTTCTTTCATGCGCCTCCGGAACTGGCCAATTCTAAATATTGAAAGTCCTTAAAAGAGGCCTACCACTGTGAATCTCTTTTCTGATCCCCTGAATCCATAACCACGGAATCGCTTCCGGCTTTCCGGGTTTCCTTTTTCCAACCCCCACCCACTTTCCAGTAAAGGGCTTCATCCAGGTCCATATAGACACTTTCTTGGTTGCGTTAAATGTGTTTTTTTCATTAACTGTTTCGTTATATATTTTTACCTGTGACTTGAAAGTTGCTTTAACACCCAAATCTTTGGTCAGCTTTGTGATAGTTGCTTGACAAGGTCATAAGAAAGGAGTGGAGCTTTAATGTAGCACCTGTACGAGTTTTTCATGCCATGTGTATCATTTTAAAGTTCATGTGACCGCAGTCGACATGTGGCAGTTACACATTTGATGTACTTTGTGTGATGATGTCAGAGTATTGCCTCCTGAAAAAAGTGTATTCAGTACGTTTACCAAAACCTGTTTTTTTCTCACATTGAAGTCATTTAGGTTTTTCAGGCTGGTTTTTATCGGTTTTCCATTGCTCTAACAAGCTTTGTATGAAACTTCACTGATAGATTTTCTGCCAGCTGGTTACCATTAAAAAATGCTTTCATTTGTAGGCTCACTTTTTGGTACATCTCTGGAAAACGGGGTACTTAACTTGTATTGTAAATACAAATGGCGATGCTGTAGACATGATAGCAAGTCAAGTTATCAAAATGTCTATAAATTTGTCTTTTTTTAATTCATTTTCCCTTTCATCTCATTCCTCTTTCAATGCAACACCCACATTCATCCATTAGTTAACCTAGACTCATGCATCCCCCCATCCGTACGTTATTCTGTTTTGTCTCTGATTGTACATTAGTGAGGCAGGTAATTAGAGCAGGGGGGCACACATACACACTCACCCACACCCATCCTTTTGTCATGCACACGACACCCATTCACAGCACGCACTCACAAATGCACACACAATCATACATGCACCCACTCACGCAGCACACATGAAAAAACTAAATGCAGCCTCTGAAGTGTCTCAGTGAGGGAATCCTCCTGCGATTCCAGAAGGGTTTGGACTACCACCTCCTCTCACTGGCTAACCTGAGGTCATCCAGTGAGAGGAGGCAGCAGTCTCTCACTTGTCAGAGTGGATGGGATCAGTGAGACTGCTGACCCCACCTCACTCTGTGACGAGTGCACTGATAGACACAACTCTGGGCACTTCAGGGCTTAAAACTGGCACAAGGCTGTCAGTGACGCTCCCTCTTCTCATGAGGGGGAGGACCACCAAGCTCTTTGCCAGGCTGAGGAGGTCATGCCCACCAGGCTGTGACATCTTCAGCCAAGCAAAGTTCAGCTCCGGTAGTCAGGCGCCTGTCCATTTAGTGCATGAATAGCTACGAGCTGCCTGACCTAAACATAAAGAGTGTCTGCCAGGCTGATGTTTGCTCAGCCTGAAAGACACTCTTCATGTCTGGGGAAAAAGGTGAGGGGCGGGGACACTCCGCCCATAAGGGCGGGCTGCTGTTGTTGTTGTTGTTGTACACGTCTTTAGATACGTTATTTTACACTTGTCTCTAGATACGTCCCTATGTGTTGCCTGTGTGCCTCAGTACTGTCAGTTTGTGCATGTGTTTCTGTGTTCCTGCTATGCGCATACATCCCTATATGTACTTTGTGTCTTTATACTTGTGTTCTGTGTTTGCGTAGATATGTTTAAGGCTCTGTCTGCATGTGTACATACTTTTGTGTGCGTGCACTATATAGAAGTCAAACCTATTGACTTTATCAATTCTTGCACATATCCTGATGCACCAAGGAGGGCCTGATGACCGAAGGACGCGTAGTAAAAATTTGATTCACATGACTGTTTTGAATGTATGCATGACTTAGTAAGGTAACTTAATTATTGCAATATAGGAAGATTCCTGTGTGTACTGTAGTTCTCATAGAAGGCAAGCTTGCCTCCATATTTCCTTATAAACTAATATTCGTGATGTCGTCATTGATGTTTTTGCATGTCATGTACCCGACTATCCATGTAGTGCTATATGGTGTTAAATAATGATCTTAAGTTTTTATGTTTAACTGTAAATCATACTTTTTCTTTTTGGCTCACTCTTGCAGTACAACATATTTGTGTCTTGATTTAATTTGATGGGATCCACATGCCATTGCTTGAGTATCCAACTGTGCAGCTATTCCGTTCATTTAATTAGTTTGGCAAAAATAACATGGGCTTGCTGCTTGTGAGGTGATAATCTTATTTTGTTCCGCAAGTGGGGTAGATTTTGTTCAGGCCACAGCTTCCAGGTACTACACACTTCAGTTTTTCTGATACCGTTTTAGGTTTTGTGTCTAAAGGGCTAGGCTAACCTGAGTTACATAAGGCAATCTGGCATATCAATTGAAAAATGGATATTAAAAAGATACTTAAAAACAAAATGGCTAGAAAAAATATTATATCATTAAAGTAACGTATATGTACCCTCCTCCCGTTTCGAAGAAACGCTGTATACGACATATGTTAACACCACCCATTTTAATGGGACGCAATATAAGGACCTCAGGCGCATCTGCCTTGCTGGGTCTGGAGCTCCTGACCTTCGGATCACTGCAGAGGTCAGGGATGAGCGTTAGCTTGCTGGGCAGAATAGCATACTGTCTTTTACTAAACTGAGCAATCTTAACGTTTTATAAATACTTTCAAGTTGAATGCATCCTTCCCCTTCACCGGTAGATTCAAGTCGCTAGTATTAGAGCAAGATCCACGTTTGACCTTGTGTTCGCTGCAAATTCCTGGGCTGTAATTGGAAGCCTTACGTCTCCTGCAATAGTAATTCAATATAGTGTGCAATTTATTCTTTTCAGTGGTCAGTGATGCACTTCAAAGGGCCCACACAGGAACATGTGCACCTGCTGCTGAAATGTTCCAGCGTTAACATATTTATGGCTCTCCGATGACACAATTTGCTATTGTGTGGCTTTTGGGAAATTTGTTTGACCCAATTTGTGCTGTGGTTTAAAGCCCTTCGATGTGAAACAAAAAGGCCACCCTGATGGTTATTCCATATATGTGGCCATTTTTTTTTCTTGTTCAGTCCTAAAATAGATGCTAGGACATCTTAAACAATGCAGTGTCTCCATGGAATCCCATGTTTTACATCCATTTCGATAGAAGAAGCCTGACATTGATGTTAAATTGTCTTTACATTCGAATTATGGGTTCAGTCTCTACCCTGAACATAGCTCATTGGGTGACAGTAACAATCATTTGCAATGCAGTAGGTCTCGCATTTGCGAGAGTTTGAGCTATTGGCATTGTAAATGACAATGCCTTTTATTTATGTTTTGGAAACCTGCAAGCGGTACGTAAACACGCACTTTGTACTTGTAGTCATTGCTTATGAGAAGCAAGGCTGGCAGTAAAAGGGGTGCAGTTACTGACAACCTTGCTTCTCATAAGCAACAACTATATATCAGTGTATTGAGTTACCTCAAAGGTAGCAAAAGATCCTCTAGCCAAGGTAGAGAGTTATTCGCCGAACAACTAAAGTAAAAGGCATACTATGATTAATTTTTTTCTGGCAGCAGTACAGAATGCAAGAATGCAGCCTGGCCAGGGTTCTCATACTTGCCAAATTTCCACACTACATACTTTGCACAGATATAAGGTTTTTTTTAATGTGTGTGGCAGAGTTCCCCTGGGCAACTAGTATCTGATGTCAGCACCTTAAAAAAGTGACACAGATTTTCCCACTTGAGTCTGGTGGTGTAGCCAAAATATATATCAGGTATAACATACAAAATCCAGAAACTATAGAACTGGCCTGACACCTCCTGTATATTGGTTATTATGGCACTACACTTCCCCTGCATATGTCCCCCAGGAGTGTTGCACTCTTTTAAGGCAGTTCTTATACTATTAACACTGCAGTAATTAATTTGTGAAATACGGGCGTCCTCTTTTCGAAAGAAATCAACACACAAGGCATTTGGAATGTTACATATAAGCACACTGAACCCATGGAAATGTCAGACATAAGTAATCACAAAACTTGGTAACTATGCCTGCACAGGCAGGGTCAACTACTTGGCAAGCGTCTTTCACAAAACTAAGTAGGCCGCACCAGCATTTTGAGGCGAGCACTTTCACTTTTAACACTATGTGCCGGGATTTAAGATTACTAAACAAAGTGATGCTGGCTAAAAATTCAAGATTGGGTGACAGAAAGCCAATAAAGGAGAATTCTTGCTAACTATGAAAGAGTACATATAAGTTGACTTTAGAGAAAATGATCTCAATACCCTTCCTGTCATAACAGCATGGCAATTTAGCAGGAGAGGACTGCTGTCATCACAGTGCAATATATGGTGCAGGAGGTACCAATCAAAGGCAGACCCTTAGATAGGATGATGCCTTGCATCTCGTGCAGATTTAGGGGTTGGGTTCTGTTATTGCTTCAGCCACATTGCAAAACCATGGGTTCGACGTCAAGAACTGCCGATGATGTGCGATTTTGTGGATGGTAACACCAGTCTATACTCAAAGACCTCTGGAAGCTGTTTGCAGGGAGTACAGACTTTGAGCACTGTGGTGTGCTGCTAATGCAGATCCACCGAAAATTAATGCTGAGCTTGTGTGCATCGTTCGGTTTGGGGAGTAAGATACGACAGCAGGTTCAGTGTGCAGTCTCACAAAGTTCTTCTTATAGGTCCATAGTTGTGGAGACCAGGAGCTTCAGTGCTTCCACCTTGTCCGGGATATATATACACAGAGTTTGCTAACTAGTCTTGTGTTGAAGAGACTTTGTGTGCTTCTGGCAGATTCTAGATGGAAGACATCAAGATACAGATGGCCCACCAGTGTTTGGCTCAGAGATTGCCCTTCGGGCCCCGAACTAGTAGAGGTAAAGGAGTGTTCACGGGGAGAAAACATTCCCCATGTGGAAAAAAAAAAAAGAAACCATTCCCAGTATCACGCCGGAAAAGATACAACTTACTCAACATGGAACTGTTAAAATAATTAAATTTAAAATCTACATTGAAAACAGGAGTATACATTGTTAAACAATGCTAGATGTTTAAGCTCCCCGTTACCGATAATGCTACGTGTCCTACTTCGGAAGAAAGATAAATACTACCGTGGGCTCAACGTCACAGTACCCCATAAAAGAACGATATCGTGGCAGAAAATGCCAGTACTCGATGATGCCATGCCCAGAAAAAGACACAACTTCATCGATGGTGGCTGATTAAGTTTGAGTCCCCACCCATCAGACTGTCCAGTCTAGAGTCTCCGATGTTATTTTCCAAAGGGGGGTTTTGCCTTTCTCCTTTACCTTACGATGTTGTGGGCCTCCATGCTCCGATTCTGGTTACTGTAGCAAACCACGGCCATTCGGAGGGGTGAGGCAGGCATTCTACTGTCAGAGCCTGGGGCATCGGTGACCTAAAACCTCCGGGAGGACTCTACAGCACCACCGCTTCTCACACAAAATGGCGCCAGCAAACTCAGCATAACCGGAGTGACGCTACCCTGTCAACGGAGGTTGGAACGATGAAAGTACATAGAAACTGCCACAGTGCAGAGAAAGAGAAGAAATACTACATAAACAAAGGGACTCTATTGGCATTAGAAACAAGCTGTAAGAAATGCATTAGAGAAAGCTATGAAACCAGTGCACAGGACATAAAACAGAGGACATTTTTATGGCAGGTCCCTTCCAGTAAAAATATTAGAGATGTCCTCTTCGTATTACAAAATCAGACACGCTACTCTGCATGAGGTAATGGATCAGGGCACAGGCAGGCACCTGAGGCCCGATGTGCTCCATCAATTAGGAAACACAGGGAAGCAGCCTTCGGTTACCTGTTTTACAGAAGTGAACATGGAGAAGCAGCCTCCCGTACGCGTGTCTGGAAGAGACGCCGTGCGCGAGCGTGCGCGAGCGAAATCTCCAGTCTAGGTGGGTGGGGCCTAATGGAGACAGGGCGGACACCAACCCCGCTTCCAGAGAAGCCGGGCACAAAAGCAACGACAATAGATCTCGCCAAGGCGAAGCAGCGCATGCGAGAACTAAAAATGACACACAAGAGCTTAGTTCTGGTTAAAGGACAATATGTGGAAGAAACTTAGCGATGGTCCTTAGAATTCCAACTGTAACTTGACTTGCTATATAGTGAAGCAGACACGAAATCCTATGTGGTATTACTTTTGATATTCTACAAGATGCAAATTATATCATCATCATCATCACTGAGATGGGTAATAACTGCAACAAACAACAAAGTAATTGAAAGGATGCATTAATGAATCACAGCCCCTGGCGACCTTTCAGACCCCATTTCCATCCATCGTTTTTCGAGGGTTGCTAGTGTTCCAATATGGAGGAAATCTGTCATGGAAGTTCAAACTGCACTGTTGCTATTGGGTCCAGACCAAGACTAAATTGCGTATGATTGGTGTCCGTCAGGAGGGGCACTTTGGGTGAAAACGACTGCAGTGGAGCCTGAGCAATTCCAACCGACTGAGATGAATTCAAGCCTTTCTTCCATCACTTTGATGGTATGGGTAATCACTGAGAGCAAAACACGTGCTTCAGGATTGTCGCAATTTATATTGTATTGTAAAAATCTTCAAATGGGGAGTCTCTCAAAATATTTTGTGCTTCTAAGTTCGATTTATCGGTGCAAAAATGATTTGCTGTTACCAGTTACACACCCTAGTTCGCAAATCTAGACTGATGGAATTTACCATACATGGAAAATTCATTCGTCTTTTTTTTCCTTTTTACAATTGTTAAAGCAGGGTTGGTTATGCAGGCTTTCTGGTATAGGGGGTGTTGTCATGTAAACTGCATTGGATGCCCACACAATGTTGCGTTAAGAGCCATTGCAATTTACTAATAGCCTATCACTGTGAAATTGCATTTATATTTACTCCTGTGATAAGCTTAAGAAACTACTTTCCAAGCTAGGAAGGGGGTGGGAGCCCCCCTATATTTATGGGTTTTACCTTTTACATGCAAGGCTTATCACAAAGAATCTTGATAATAGGCGATTTCAACCTATTGGTGGATATCACATACAAAAAGCAAACCACAGAAGTTATGGAAAATCGAGATTGCCGAGGGTTTGCTCATCTAATCTTAGTTGTAAACCACACTGCAGATTATACCCTGGGCATGGCTTTCACCTGTGGCCTCAACACATGACCCTTATTAGTCAAACCCAAATCTTGGTGAGTAAACAGCTTTATCACTTTCACAATGTATTCCAAATGCAAATATCGAAAGCCCAGAGTGAGTAGCCCATGTAAATTTTGCACAAAGTTCTCTGTAGACATTTTTCCAAAATGATTTAACACAGATGGTCCGCATCATCAGTCTTCATCCTTCCTCAATCTTACGATGATCCTCCACTCTGTAGCCTTCAGCTGATAAAAATACAACCCCAAACCAACAAACAAGGCTGTCAACTAGTAGTTCCGGAATACTCTGTCCAGTATGAAAAGACAAGGGCATAAGCAGCAGAGCGTAGAAGGCTCACTATGGTGTCAAAATAAACCAAGTTACACATTGGAAGAGATAGCTGTTTAAAATCTTCCAGAAAGCGCAGGATCTGGAAACAGCGAAGAAGTCTCCAATTGCATCTGATTTATTCTGTGAAAACCTACCTCCTTTCTTAGAGAATAAGATCCCTGCAAATTTGGTTCCATTGCCAAGTGTATTCAGAATCTTCCACTTTGAATCAATTTGTATCACCTACCAATAGATTACAACTCTCAGCTTTCTTAACCACATCTCCAACAAGTATGCCAGACAGTGGGCACAATTAATGTTTAACCTTTCAAAGGAACCCACTAACAACGACCACTTACTCTAGGACCAGCTGTCCCAAGAATAATTAAGACTTCACTCCATAAGACTGCTGACCTCACATAACACAGGCCATCTCGAATTTCTTGTTTCAACTGACCCTTATGCAGCCGATGACATAGTGGCACTCAGATCCTTATTTGAAAGCTTGGAAAAACTAGCTGGAGTAAACTGAACAACTCTTCAATTGTGTTTGTTTCTTTTAAACCACAGTCAACAGCTCAGAAATGGATGGTCATCATTGGCTTTGAAACACATTGCTTGAAGGGTCCTCCAAAGATGTCCTGATTTCTTGATACTGACCGCACTACCAAATCCATGCAGATATTATTCAAATCCACACATATGTCATTCAATTCCACATCAACTTGGATGACCTTCCCAACCAGGAAACAAATATTCCAACTTGCCTGAAATATATTTCTTTCTTAGTTTAGGAGATTTATCTCTACTTAAATGATAATTCCTATAACTGGTACTGTGCAACTGTTAGCCTACCCTTCTAATAGATCTAAGAGCAGCTCCATCTCTAGCAACAGCAGTAAAAAATCTCCAGGCATGGTTCAACAAGGAGATCTCTTGTGCACAGTAAATCGCAGCAGTTATTAAAAATGAAAATCATCAGCTGATAATGTGAAGAAGAAATGTCCTCCTTTACCAACCATGACACCAGATTGAACTCACTATGGGCAATAATCGCAACACACTGTATGTGGGAACACCTGAGAAAGACATACGGAAACTACAGAGGATGGAAGTTCAAGTGACCAGGTTATGTCTCAGCTTCAAGTCAGATCACATCACCCAAGCCCTCAGAGAACTGCACTGTCTCCCAATGGTCCAGTGAATTAAGTTCAAACTACTCTAAACTTAGGGACGGTTGGGTCTCAGCTTGCTGCATAAGCTAACACTACATTCCCAGCCTCAGTCTCGTAATAAGCAAAGCAGATCTGATTCGACAAACCAGATTGACCAGAAGAGCACTCAGAAGTAGTATTATTTTTACATTTACAAGTTCAATTTAATACTCAGGGTAAATTGTATATTTATGATTCCTTGTTTTGCAATTATGTTGTAGGACACACCTCACCCTGGCTTTGATTTAAAGAAGGTATTCCAATGACCAGATCCCCCAATGTGCCCTCTGAATGGAGCATTGTGGTTATACCAATAGAAAGGAATAAGAAGGGGTTTATAACTACAAAGATCCACTTTACCAGCTTGTATTGGTAGCGGTAATGTTTTTTAAGAATAGTAAGAATGTATTTGTGTGACTGAGATGATTTCATTGGGTGTGATTGACAGGTAAAAGGGGGTGTTTGGTGCAAATTGGATGTTTATGGGATCATGGTCAAATAAGAAAATTGAAAACCGCAATTAATTATATTTCATCAAAATTGAACCAATCTGAAATATAAGTACAAACGATGTTTTATCACAATGAGTAGTAGATGTTTTTAGGAATAGTAATTACGGTTGTTAAATTGTTTTGTATCAATTTTGTGTAAACATTTCTGATGTGGGTGCTAAAATGAGTCTGTTTATTTGTTTATATTAATCAATATGAATTTTGCTAACTAATGAATAAAAGGGATCTGTGATCTTATGGACTAATCATTTGGTTCCTCCATGGGTATATTATGAGCTATGCTATGGTAAAAGAAACATAGCGCAGGTTTTTTTCTTCTTTAATTGTATTGATATTACTCCTTTCCAGTGATCTCACTAGATCCAATTAGAGGAACCCCTTATTTTTGTTAGAATTGTTTCAAAGCAGGTACACATTGCTGTGGGTTAATTATGACTGGTAATTAATGCCTAATCACCAGTAATTGAAAACAAATCACTGCTAGCAAACATCATTAAAGTTAAATTAGTCTTAAAGGGGGGCACTGTGTAACATTGTCTATGCACGCCAGTGTTAACTATCTTTGGCATGCTTGGTGCCCAACTATTATAATATTGTTTGGGGTCCATATTAAGGCACAGACTGTCATAGAGTCATCTGGTTTTCACTGTTTGTATTAGTTTAATGTGTAGTGTGTGTTCCTTTTGTGAATTACAGTATTTTTCCTGTTTTTCTTTAATCAGGTAAAGGACTTACTGGGTATTGATCTTATTAGCTGTCCATATCAGAATTTTCAGGACACCTTCTTGAGTAAGCCTTGAACTGCCGGTCTCGCTACCTTGAGGAAGCCACTTTCTAAATGGGAACTTTTTGAGCCTGATTTATCAAGTGATTTTATGGTCTCAATTGTCAAATTAAGTCTTTGTGACTGCTAAATAGCTTTTTTAAATGCAAAAAGCACAATTGTGATTCAGTACCATGTTACTGAATCGAATTTTGGACTTGGAATAAATACAGAATCTGTATGTGGAAGGTGTGTGTAATTGGCATCCCTTCCAAATACTGATTCTTTAGGTCATATATTAATGGTTTACATCCGAATTCGAGGTGAAAAACATTACTATTTTACCACCAAATAAAAACTGGTGGTAACCATTGGCAAAACCGGGGAACCCCTTGCCCTTAATGAATATAATTTGGTATCGCTTTGTTCGCCCTAAGTTGGCAGGGTATGCCCAGACGTGGGTCCCTTGCTCACTTTTGCCACTGGATTCAAGATAGCCTGGCTGATGAGGGTTATGAACCCGAAACCAGTCCCAGGATGCTTGTTTCCAGTCCAGGGAAGACATGGCATGGCAGTTCGGGCTGGACGGTTCCCATGAGGCACATGGTCAGACTGATTTGCACATGGCCATGTCTGAACGGGGGTGGTGGAGTGAGCTAAAGAATGATGATGGATTAAACCCAGATCAGTTGACTGGGGGTGAGTGTTTGATTTGCTCAAGCGCTCCGTCCATCATCCCCTTTGGGTATCGCTTAATGAATGTCGGCATGAATGTTTTTTTAGCAGCTGCAGAGGTCCCACTGCCCGCTCCTATAAAATGTTTATTGAAATATTCACTTTAATGTTTTCATTTTTATATGCATCCTGTTTTCCTATTAAGGACACAGGCTGCATTGAAAAAAAAAGATGCTTTAGTTAAAAGTAATCATAGACATGGTGGTCCACTGACCCCAACAGGCCACCATGACTGTGACTAACCAATCGTAGAGGGTCTCCGTTTGTAATCTACCTCACTACTATTAATGAGTTAGCCTGAATTGTGACCCACTACGAATCTGTATTTTGTGAACCAACCTATTAATTTATAGGTTGGCTCACCAAATATCAATTCATTCGGTAGACGTTCGTGTGCAAATTGCACCCACCTCTGCCAAATCCATTTTAAGAGATTCCTAATAAGAAATAGCAAATTGTTATTTGATGCAATTACGATTTCGTAATAGGAATATTAGTACATCGGGCACCAAGTTATCTACTTCAAGATCCAAAAGTGTCCCCCCGGTAACTTTATGATAAAGAATGAAAATGATCACAAGTGGAGCCCAGTCACCCCTGATTGCCCTGGTGCTCAAGAACCCAGGGCATCCCCTTGCTCTTATGTTAATTACATCAGTCGCCCTTGTTATTGCCTCCCACTTGTGAACAATGTGCCTGGGTTAATTTAGGAAAATGTTTTCAACCCGCTTCCAACCTTCTTTTCACCCCTCTTTTAATTATATACTACGGTAATTTCGAAGAATGTCAAAAATTCGGCCCTCAATTATGTTGAACGAATACTAAAATAGGCTCTGCCAACCTGTAGGACTTACACAGCGCTTTGGGCGATAATTACCTGTGTCATGCATATAATAAAATCGTCAAGGGTGTCGTGTATCTGTTTGATTTTCTACTGTCTGCCGATTTTCAGATGTGATCGGGAAAGTGCTTATGAGTAATACTCGTCTCAGCTTGTAATTGATTGATGCACAGACACTGAGAACTCTTTTCTCGCTCGAACAAGATATTTTTAACAGTCCTTGCTCAGCTCCTCCTTTAGAAGTACCTTGATATGTCAGCATATTAGCTAATGGGAAATCCCAACGTTTTGCCATCAATGTCACGGAAGACCTGTGAAACAGAATTCGGTATACTGCATGTGGCTGTCACACGTGCATGGCTTCATTTGGGCTTCCACAAATCTCTCATCATAAAATAGCAAATGCACAAGGAAAAAAGGAGGTTCAACAGCAGTTAATAGCAAAGCAATCCACTTTTGATGAGTAACTATTTTAAGCAGAAGCTAACCTGTCAGTCGCTGTTGTGTGGGAACTGTTACTCAGTAGCTATATTGGGATTACCTATTACTTGTGTCCCATACACGAGAGGTGTGCAGTTTAGGACACAGTGCAGATCATGTCAGAGTTGGATGTTCAGTGGTGCGGGCAGGAAAAAGTAGAACTGCCACCTGAAATACTTATTATATTTGAGCGGCAAGTTTGCCTTTTACATATAGAAACCGCCTTTATCACAGTCAAAACTTGCTTTGTAATTTCAAACTCCTTTTTTCCTTGATGCCTTCTGGAGTGTTGTTGACATATATTCTTAAAAACAACTGGACGCCTAGCACGGTGTAATCCAAAATGTAACCTGCATATGTCGTCTCACATTTTGAAATAGACTCCCAAGTAATCCTATAACCCGATGGACGTGTCACCCTGGACCTATAGGTGGGGATAGGACCGCTAGACCCCTGGGATCCTACGTCCCGGTTCTGTATGGGATCTTTGTCCCCTCTGCTGGTCATCATTCCATGGAGCGCGCGCTGTTCCCATGACCAAACACCCGTTTCCTATCCTGTCTTGAGGGGTATTTATGTATTCTGCCTGTTGTGTACAGGTGAAAATATTAAACTAATTTAACTTGATGTTAGACAGTTCATAGTACTGTTCAGTTCAGAAGTTCTGCCCTGTGCTGTTTTTCTGTCTTAGTGGCACACAAGTTCGCATTTCTGAAGTACATACCTAGTGCTCATGCTTACACTTTAGAAACTAGGACTGTTCCTGTTGGTTTTTAGCATGTAACCACTGTGCACACTCATAATTGTATTGAGAGGTTGATATTGAGGATATGCATTGTAAATAAATGTTTTTTATCTCTGTGCTGCTCCTGAATACCTGCTTTTGTCAGTTCTCAATTTATGCACCTGCAGAAATGGCCCCGCTAATGCAGTTCTCAAATTCCACTTGCATTGTTGGGAGCGATGCAGGTGAGACCCGCACAGTTTGTTTTTATTTAATTGACTTGTGTTGCAAGGAAAGCTGAGGCTTTACGTTCACACCACATCCGCTCAGCTGGCTCTACAGTTCAGCTCAGCATGACCACCTATGAGATGACGTAAGCATATGATAAGGTATGCCTTCCCAGCTCTCTTGTGCTGCAAAAGACTATCTACACATTAGAAGCTGTGCCTACCAATGGAACCAGGTTTTTTCAGCTTCTGCTCCAATTCAAATGTCACCCCAATGTACATCTTCTCTTACCAACTACTGGTATCTCTTTAACCAATGAGATTGACTCTTTTATCTAGGAGAGATATGTCTCTTCACCTGCATTAGCTTATGTGGATTCACAATTGGTCAAACTGAACTCTGATTTTGATAGTTGCAGGGTTTGGCACAAGAGGTTGACCCGAGACTAATGTAGAGATATTCATCACTTAAGCCACTGGCGCAGTTCTGATCTTGTGACTCTAGAGCATTTCTTCTCTTGTCGCTCTGTTATATTGTTGAGATGACTACCTTTTCTAGGTTGAAGTCTTAGAATCGTTTGTGATATCAGATTTCTGAAGCATTTCTGAGTTGCAGACTCTGGGTCATTTATGAGATGATAAGTGTTTGGGCGTTGCAAGTTGATGGCTGCTGAACATTTTTTAACTGATGTATCAGCTAGTAACATTCTAAATTACATGTGTGTATTTCGGTCAAATAGTCAAGTGACTGTGCCTGAAATTTGTTTGCACCGTTGCTTACTCAGTCAGTCAGTCAAAAAGTCTTTATTCGGTTTAGGTGCAAACCATAAAAGCATACTACAATAAATAACTTTAAAAATACAGAATTCATTTTAGTTAACCATTACAGCTAAAACACATTGATACAAATTAATAAAATAGAGCAATGTATACAGTTTAAAAACATTAAAAGGGATACAGTTCATTTCCACGCCACGCCCCCTGATATCACTTTAAATAGCGCGCACAGCTGACAGCGCGGCATTATAGAATTGTGAGTCTCCTGAGGCGGAAGCCGGGAGTGAACCCTACGCTTTTTAAAAAACTTGATTGTGTTCTGTTTTTAACTAAAGACCTACTCACCCCTGCTCCTGAACAGCGTTCTCAGCGCTGCAACGATTCCTTCATCGCCATCACAGAGGGCGAGGCGCGTCCTTAGACACGCCCACCTCAGCTGGCCACGCCCCCTGATATCACTTTAAATAGCGCGCACAGCTGACAGCGCGGCATTATAGAATTGTGAGTCTCCTGAGGCGGAAGCCGGGAGTGAACCCTACGCTTTTTAAAAAACTTGATTGTGTTCTGTTTTTAACTAAAGACCTACTCACCCCTGCTCCTGAACAGCGTTCTCAGCGCTGCAACGATTCCTTCTTCGCCATCACAGAGGGCGAGGCGCGTCCTTAGACACGCCCACCTCAGCTGGCCACGCCCCCTGATATCACTTTAAATAGCGCGCACAGCTGACAGCGCGGCATTATAGAATTGTGAGTCTCCTGAGGCGGAAGCCGGGAGTGAACCCTACGCTTTTTAAAAAACTTGATTGTGTTCTGTTTTTAACTAAAGATCTACTCACCCCTGCTCCTGAACAGCGTTCTCAGCGCTGCAACGATTCCTTCATCGCCATCACAGAGGGCGAGGCGCGTCCTTAGACACGCCCACCTCAGCTGGCCACGCCCCCTGATATCACTTTAAATAGCGCGCACAGCTGACAGCGCGGCATTATAGAATTGTGAGTCTCCTGAGGCGGAAGCCGGGAGTGAACCCTACGCTTTTTAAAAAACTTGATTGTGTTCTGTTTTTAACTAAAGACCTACTCACCCCTGCTCCTGAACAGCGTTCTCAGCGCTGCAACGATTCCTTCATCGCCATCACAGAGGGCGAGGCGCGTCCTTAGACACGCCCACCTCAGCTGGCCACGCCCCCGTGACGCCCTCCCTCTTAGGTATAAATCATGTGCCTCGCCAGGAAGCGCAGCGGACGGGCGCAGCGGGCGCGCCGTCTGCGCGCCGAAGGCGCGCCAAAGGCAAGCCCGTCTGGGCCCGTCCGGGCCTGGACTGGGCCTAGGGCCTGTCCCCCTGTCCATGCTGCTTATTCCGCACGTATGTGCTGGACTAACTCCCAGCTCCACTCTCTTAATCCCTCCCTCTGCGCGGCCACTACCCCCTGCAACCCTATCCATCTTGAATCAGCTCCATTTCATTGCCCTCAATGCAACTTCACTCTCCCGCCCTTCCTTTCCCATTCGCTACCTTATCCCATGCCGCAGCTCTCAACCCCTAATCATCGGACGCTGAAAGCAGGCTTAGTCAACTGCCGGTCTCTCCCCCGTCATGCCAACGACATCTGGTTGTTGATTTCCTCCGAGGAGTGGGACATTTTATTCCTCACTGAGTCTTGGATGACTGACTCCTCCTCTCCGGACATCTATTTAGCCATTCCATCAGGCTATGACATAAAATGTGTTAATCGTGCAGGGGGAAAATCGGGAGGCGGATTAGCAATCATCTTTAAATCTTATTTTCAGCTGACCATTACCAAACTTACTAACATTGGTATCATTGAAGCCCTCTATTTCTCAGTATCCGATTCCGCGGCTGTTATTCTTGCTGGATCTCTAGTCTACAACCCCCCCTCGGCGGCTTCCCTTTCTCTTACCGCTCTCACTCACCAGTTAGCTGATCTAGCCTTGAAACATCAATACTTTTTAGCTCTAGGTGATTTCAACCTTCATGTCGATAATTCCCTCTGCGCAAAAGCGAATAATTTACTGGAAATCATGGACAGTCTTAATTTTACTCAACTCGTCACCGGTCCTACTCATGTGGCGGGTCACACCCTGGACCTTATTTTCGCTAATTTCCCCACTATCACCGTCTCCCCCTCCCTTCCTCTTACATGGTCCGATCATTACCTTATCCCTTTTTCTTTGGCCTTAGACCGTAAATCTATCCCTCCTGTGCCCAGGAAAGAGCTGGGAAGGAAGTGGCACAAAGTCACTTGCGCTTCCCTGGACCCGATCTTTCATTTCCAGACGGACCATCTATCCCCGGATATCGACTCTAATATCGCCAGGCTCAACTTCGCCCTCATCAACGCTATTGACCACATTGCCCCCCAGAAACTCATCACTTCCACTAGATCCCGTCCTTCCGCTCCCTGGTTCTCCACCTCCCTTCGCGAGGAAAAAAGTAGCTGTAAAGCACTCGAACGGAAGTGGAGACTAAATTACGATCTTGAAGCTAAGCTTGCCTATAAGGCGGCCTTGAAAAAATTTCTCAAACATAAAAAAACAGCCATGAAAGATCACTTTTCGCTCCAAATTACCAAAGCCAAAAACTCTTCAAAAACCCTCTTCTCCATCGTTAAAGATTTCATTACCCCTCCGGCCAGAACCACTCAGGTCTCAGCTAGCCAGAAACTATGTGAAGGACTCTCGGACTTTTTCCTCGATAAGATCGATAAACTCTGCGTTTCCTTCCCTAAAGGGCCAATGCCTCGGCCCCCTTCTACCGATCCCCCCACCTCTCCGTCCTTCCTTGCTTTCAATAAACTTGCCCATGAGGATGCTATCAGACTACTCATTCATTGCAAGTCTGGTTCACCCTCTGACCCCGTTCCGGCCAAAATTATGGGTGAACTGGCCCCCCTGCTAGCCGACCCTTTCCTCTCCGTCTGGAATGCCTCTCTGCACCATGGCTTTTTCCCTACCACCTGGAAGGAAGCCTTGGTGATCCCAATTCTAAAAAAGGCAGATGCCGATCCCACTGTTTTCTCCAACTACCGCCCTATTTCCCTCCTCCCCAAACCTGCTAAGGTTTTGGAAAAAGCCGTGCAGCTGCAACTCTCGGAGTACTTGGAGAACAACTTACTACTGCACGACTCGCAATCTGGATTTCGGGCGGGATACAGTACGGAGACGGCTCTGCTGGAGGTCTCGGAGACCATTCGGGAGTGCGTGGACAGAGGCGAGGAGGCCATGTTGGTCCTCCTCGACCTGTCCGCGGCATTCGATACGGTATCCCACTCCATCCTCCTTGACCGACTACGGCATATGGGCATTGGCGGCACTGCCATCAGTTGGATCGAGTCCTTCCTCTCTGGAAGAAGTCAAAGGGTGCTGTTGCGACCTTTCAGATCGGAGGAAAAACCCTTATCTTGCGGTGTGCCACAGGGCTCGGCCCTCAGCCCTCTGTTTTTCAACATATATCTTGCCCCACTGGCCGGCGTGGTGGAGTCCTACGGAGTCAGGGTGGTCTCTTATGCTGATGATACTCAGCTAGTGTTCTCCTTTAGAGGCCACTCTGACTCCGCGTTCTCTAACTTCCGCCGGTGCCTTAACAACATCAGTGATTGGATGTCTGAAAACCATCTAAGACTCAACGCAGACAAAACAGAGGTGCTGTTTTTTAACCAGAAAAATTCCATCCCCTCCTCCTGGTGGTGGCCCACGGCACTCGTTCCCGCTCCCTCTCCCGTCCATTCGGCCCGTAACCTGGGCTTCCATTTCAATGACTCCCTATCATGTAAGACTCAGATTCAAAAAGTGACCTCTGCCTGCTTCCTGAAGCTACGCATGATCAGGAAAATCCTCCCCTACCTCCCTTTGGATTCCCGCCGGACAGTTACCCACGCTCTCATCACGTCCCACCTGGACTATGCTAATAGCCTCTATGCCGGAGCTCCCCAATACCTGATTGACCGGCTGCAGATTGTCCAGAATGCGGCGGCGAGGCTGATTGGCAATATTTCTTATCGTCAGTCAGTTGCCACATATCGTAAGGAACTGCACTGGCTACCTGTGGCCAGCCGTATTCAGTTTAAGATCCTCACTCTGACTCACCGAGCCATTAATGATCACGGACCAACCTACCTAAAAAAACGAGTTTCAATATCCCGGTCCATCAGATCTCTGAGATCCAATGACCTACGCCTTCTGAAATCTCCCCGCTTTAGACTATCTAGAATGGGTGGCAGAGGATTCAGTGTCATTTCTGCAAAACTATGGAACTCCCTGCCAGTCGATCTCAGATTCTGCTCTTCCGAATCTATCTTCCGGGCCAGACTCAAAACCTGGCTCTTTTCCAGACTCTGATTTATCATGCCACTTCCCCTATTTGTTCCTTCTCTCCCCTCTAAGACTCAGGTTCTAGCGCCGGGACACCCCTCCGGGGGTAGCTGTGCGCTTTATAAGCTACATAAAATAAATAAATAAATAAATTTCCTCAGGGAGCGAATTACAACGGATAAAAAATTCGCAATGTTAAAGGTTTCCCAAACATTATTTAACATCTGGAGATAGAGAAGAGCAGGTCTCACCTGAACAAAGCCTTTATTCCTTAATATAGGGAATAAAAAGCGTTTCCTTATGTCAATAAAGTGCTCACAGAAGAAGAAAAAATGTGTCATGTCCTGTGGGGAAAAATTGTCCAGGAACAAGGGCCAAGATCCAGAGCCCTTTTCCAGCCTTTCCTGTCTCCAAACAAGATGTGTAATTGGTTTAGTCTAAATCTAGTCAGTAGGAAACGATGATTTGCATTTGTGACATAGCCTAGGTATGGTTCCATGGATGGTGTAGTTTTACAGAGCTGGTGAGCCCTAACGGTGCCCTTAACCAGCTCGTTCCCTTCCCTATCCATGGTAGATATGTACATAAATGTTTCTTTGCACCAATTTATGTCACCCTTTACAAGGGCCTCTGGGGACTGATATAATTCAGGCCTTCCTAGCTTTATGGCCAGGTTCTGAATATATTTCAGCCAAGGTATTCGGGACCCAAAGTCTAGCAATGTACAGTCTTTCATGATTGTATGATTTAACTGTAGGTCTGGGTTAAGCCAGGTTCTAATCCATTTCAGTAATGGGGCCAGAGCGATGCTATCTTCTACAGAGCCGATTCCAAGTTCCTGATGGACATTATAATTAGCAGTTGAAATCGGGACTGAGAGGAGGTTTTTTAGAAACCTATCCTCAATAATCTGAATACTTTTAACATTTTTGTAGCCCCATAACTCAGCTCCATACAATGCCAAAGAGAGGCATTTAGCTTCATAGACTTGAATAAGGGCCCTCATTGGTCTGGCACCTAGCTTTCTGGCAAAACCCAGAACGCCCACAGTAGCTCTAGATAAAACAATCTTTTTAGCTGTAATTTGGGTTACCCAGGAGCCTTGGTCGTCAAAAAGAACGCCCAGATATGGAAATGAAGATACCCTGGATAATTGGTGGCCCCCACATTTAAACGTTTTGGACTTAGCAGATTTTGGACCAATAACCATGACGTGAGACTTAGCAAAATTGACAGTTAAATCCAGGGCCTTCATAAAGCCCTCAAATGAGTCTAGCAGTAACTGAAGGCCCACTCCTGTTCTTGCAAGTAAGGTGGCGTCATCGGCATATAAAAGTGCAGGGATTAAACATTTCCCTGCACGGGGGATATCATTGCATGAGGTGATAAAGGCATTTTCTAGTTAATTTATATAAAGAGTAAAAAGCAGGGGTGCCAAAATGCACCCCTGTCTAACTCCATTTGATATGGGTATGTCTTTTGTGCAATTGCCCGATTGATCATACCGTGCTGTGGCCGATAAATCCCTGTGAAGATCAGCTAAGAAGTAGACGATGTTTTTGTCTACTCCATAGGAAAGGAGCAGGGACCATAGTTTTGACCTATTTACACGGTCAAAGGCCGATGACAGGTCCATAAAGGCTACCAACAAGGTTCCCTTTTTGGCCACCGTGTATTTGCCTATTAAAAGTTGTAAATTTAGGCATTGGTCTGTGGTGCCCATCCCTTTTCTAAATCCGTACTGAACCTTGGAGAGTGTTCCTGTTTCCTCTAGCCAATCAGTCAATTGGACAAGGACAACCCTCCCCAGTACTTTCACAGATGCGTCTATTAAAGAGATTGGACGGTAACAGCTCGGGTCGCCTCTATCCCCTTTTTTAAAAATAGGTATAATGACAGATTTCGCCCAAGTCGACGGTAGACCCAGTTGACATGCGTTAACGAAAACGTTAAAAAGAATTTTAGACCAAATTTTTATGTCTGATTTAAAAAGGTCGGCCGGGACACCATCAGGTCCTGGGGCCTTATTGCTTGTCATTTGCATGATGGCATGTGTAACCTCTAATTCCGTAAAGGATAGGGTATAATTCTCGGAGTTCAAAATAGACGTTACCCTAGAGCCATCTCCATCATACACCTGTTTGAAGTGGCTAAACCACTTGTCTTCTTGAATACCGCAATCAAGCTCATTATTACTTTTACCGTTAAAAAAAGGCTTGTTTACGATAGACCAAAATTTGGCACTATTTTTAATGACATCAAGGGATAAAAGTTCGTTCCACGCCTCTTCCCTAATTTCATTTTTACGCTTATTCTGGGCCTTTTTATAGGCTTTCCTGAATACAGCGATTTCTGCTCTGTCTGGTGGGACGGCTTTCAGAGCTCTCATTAACTTCCGTTGGGCTAATGAGCAGCTGTGATCAAACCATTTCTCCCCATTCGTGGGTTTGGCCTTACAAACATTTTTAAGGTCACTGTTTACCTGTGAACAAATTTTGCCATAGGCAGACAGGACCACATCACCAAAGATCCCGTCTTGCAAACACGTATGCATTTCTTCCCCCACCGTTCCCAACAAGTTCTCATTAAAGTCCTTTGGGACCACTTGACACCATTTCAGGCGACGTGTTTGGTCAGTGTGCCTTATGTCCGTGATTCTCTCTTCCTAAGATCATCAGACAGAATTATCTGGACAGAATTATGATCACTATAAGTAGACCAATTAACCTTATACCGGTTTACATTATCTGCTAGGGTTGTACTAACAAAAATGTAGTCGATAGTGGAGCCCAAGCCAGTTCCTTTATACGTTGGGATATCATTTAAGTGGTTAACGGGGTGAACCAAAGCATTACCAGCAAGAAGCTCTTCTAGATACAAGCCCTGTGGTGTGTGTTCGAAGTGTATATTTCCTTGGTGTGAAGGACCTAAACTGTCCCATACAAAACAATTGCTAAAACAATGATGAACATTAAAATCACCAAGCACTATAACCGAGTAAGGATTCTTGTTAATTTCATTATACATTTGCAAGAAATCATATAGACTGACCAAGTGTTCATTTGGTGTACTTTTAGTGAACAAATTATAAAAATTAACAATAAGCCAATTCCCTTTTGAGTTGGATTGAATTTCCACTGCTAAACAATGAGGCGAACCTGACTCCACTTTACTGTATTTACCCTCCAGTGACAATGAAATAAGAGTGAGGAGTCCGCCCTTTGCCCTCCCCCGGCGAGATACCACCGCAGGTGACCAAAAGGCAGAAAACCCATCTAACAAAAAGGTGCTTTCAGTGTCCCAAGTTTCTTGTAACCCAATGATTTCATGGCCTAATAAACAATCCCTCCATAGGGAATCATGCATTTTACTATTAAGGCCGGCTATATTCCAACTAAGGACACTTGTGCCTGCAGGCTGTAATGGAACAACAGCTATGCTATCCACATTATCAATATTAACATTCCTCACTCTTGTCATAGCATGTAGGGTGCCCTCAGGACTCATAGTTAAGTCAATTCCACTTAGACCCTGGTCTACCTCAGGTATCGGAGTTGAAACTTCCCTAGTGGATATGGAGGAAACCCAGTCATCGTGAAGTCAATCATTTGAGTCTAGATTGCTCAACGCTTGAAAACGATTGGATGTGACGACACCCTGAGAAAATTGTTCATCAGGGGAACATGCTCTACCCTCCGTTGGATCACTAACAGGTGGATTTGTCAGTTGCCTATAAAAATAACCCAACGGTCGGACAGTAATACCCTGGTCAGTGTGGGGGAGCGCAGTAGCTTTTAATAGGATATTATTGACTAAGGAAGAATTCCTAAAATTTATTATAACACAATCCCCCTTTGTGTTCTCACGAGAATGCCCTATCCATGAGACTCTTCTAGTGGTTGAGATCTGATGGGCCATATGCACTGGAAAACCACACTGTTTATTTAGCCACGAAACAGTTTTGTTCTTGAGAGATTCGTGGGATTCTGATTTAATTTTATGAGAGTCATCCTTCAGGGGGGGGAACATTTGTTAATACTACGACAAATGGGCACACTCAGGGGGTAAGTCTGGTTGCGCTCCTCCTGTGTGCATAAACCTAGGTAGCTGGTTGCTCCTTGGACAGCTATCCAAAGGTAAAATATTATTCACATTGATCTTGGGTACAACACCCGGTGGTACGACACAATTAGAGATTGCCTTTAAGGATTTATGAGGATCAACAGATCCACCTGAGCCCCCAGCTACACTACAAGGTTTCACGGGGGAGTTAATTCGAAGGGCCACGAGTTTACGTAAACCTTCGATCTCTAGCGATAGTTCACTGATCTTTGCTACAAGGGGTTCAACTATTTTTATAATTTTAGCCTCCAAGAGGCCTGCCAAAAACTCTAGTTGCTCGGGATCGAACTTAGTGGTTAGATTATTAGAGGAGGCTTCCTTCGGGATATCCCCGATTACAGAAACAGAACCTGTTTTTTTGTGGTTACTTCGTGCGCCTCCTTGTTTCAATTGAGTATGTTTACGGGGTCTCAAGGTTCTCTGGGTTGTCGGATCTGGAGATTCCTCTAAAGGGAGCTCATTTACAACTTTTGGAGGGTCCCTATCAGTTTTAGGCAAATCTTGTTCAGTAAGAGCTAAGTCACCCAGGGTAACCAAATCATGATTATCATTGGGACTAATTACCTCGTGGAAAAGAGGGGATAATATGGTGGATGTATTATTCACTAAAGGGGAGATGGGAGTCGAGGTGGAACCTTGACCTAGGGATTTGCGCCTTTCACTATTAATTTTAGTAACTACTTTGACTAGGTAGTTATCCAGTGTTGAAGCAGTGGAAACTTTGTTTCCCAACGTGGGATTAGACATGTTAAACAAATAATTTCGAAAACCTAAAACATTCAATTAAACTATAACAAAAAGTTATCCAAATGTCTTAATTAAAATCAGCACTACAGTCTCTTAATTCCTGGGGTTAGGCAGGTCACCAAGGCCAACTAATCGCGGAATAATACCTTGGAGCTTAGTAGCATGGCCCGTCCCGGCCTCTCTCGGTCCTCTGAGGGCCACAGAGGGCCCGCCCTTTGCCCGGGCTTAGCCCGGCTCCGCCCGCGCGCGTCCCGCGACGCGGAGAAAGCGGGCGATTTTTAAGTGCCTCCGGGCGCGTCAATGACGTCCGGGGCCCAGGGGAGTCTGGGGACTGTAGTTTCTCCCCGCTCCGAGCCGCGAGGTGCTGTGGCGGCTGCAGGGGAGAGATGCAGTCCAGGTGGGCCAGGGGTCAGCGACCGTAGAACCGGGCAGCAGAGCGTCCAGCAGAGCCCACAGCAAGTATGTGCACCTTGTTTCCTGCTTACTCACGTTAGTATGTTATCAGACATCCCTGCGCCATATACAATTTTGTGTGTGTTTTTTTTTTAATTGCTTCATTAAAACTCTGCCATATATCTATTTCATTTACCTTATTTTATTTGGATAAGAATAACTTATTAACTAGTGTTCTTTCTTTATCTTATGATTGTCTCAGGTACTATAGAGACAATGTTGTCTAGAGTTTTCTTTTTTGTGTCTCCTTGCAGCACTCACATAGGACTTGCTGTGCCTTTGTAAGAGTGTATAGGGATTAACAATAACATCCAGCCATCTTCATTACAGTGCACTAGTAAGAATAGAACAGTATAAAACAATGTATAGGCTTGGAATGGAATACCTTCTAAGAGTCTCTTATGCAAACTTTATAATGTCCTGTGTTTGAAACCGACACCTAGGGGAAGGAGGAGTGGTTGGTGCCATGTGGTGATTTTGTAGTGTGATTTAGGAAGATTAGATTAGGAAAAATAATGCCTCATTGATTGATATTGTGTTCAACTAAGATGTGCCACCTAAAAGTCTTGAAGCGTATTAAACATGTACAGTCCGCGGAGAAATATTGGTCAGTTGCGCTTCGCGTAAAACAAACATCAATTCAGAGTTTTAAACCTTCATGCGTGCCAAGCTGTATCCTCTGCTCTGACTCCTCTGGACATATCTAGTCCTCCTCAGTTTGAGAGAAGGTGTATACCTTTTCTTTATACTGGATGTTAGGCCTGGGCGCATGCGAAGCCAAAGCGTGGATTTTCATCTCCGTTAAACCTTTTTATGATGGGGTTTAGGGAGATCAGTATACTTTTTATTTTAAAGATAAATCTGTATTTTCTTGGCTACTATTAAAACAGTTTTCACACTTTTGCTTTACACATCCTTACTTAGCTGTCTAGGAGTCTGAACTCTTCCTGATTCTCACAAGAACTCTATACTTACTTCAGCTCACCTTTTTGGAAAAACACCGCCCTCAAAGCTTTTTAAAATTATTTGTGATAGGTGGAATACAGAGAATTTTCAGATTGACTAACTTCTTTTGTTTGGAGTTTTTAAACCTCTGTTTATTGCATTCTGCTATTGACGTTGACGGGCGCGGTTTGCGAAGTCGTTAAAAGAGAAAAACAACGAGGTGGATGGAATGCGTGACTTAATCTCAGTGACTTGTAATTGCTCTGGCTGCATTTCACACTTTTGCCCTGCTCCAATGGGAACTGTCCAGCCTAAACTTCCAGGACACGTTAACCTTCGAACAGGGAAAAACAACTCTAGACATGTTTAGGCCTTATCTGACCTCATCAAGTAGAACCCTGTGGCACAGCCAGCACCAGGATGTAAGTGTGGGCAGATTATTCACACTTCAGGCGTCTCACTAAGGAAAACCAAAAAAGGATAGGTGAAATGCTTGAAAAATCTTTTTGCTACATTCCTGTCCATCTTTTTTCTGACATTGCTACTGCAGACGGAGACTGTCCTTATGTCCTGACAAAGGTATTTACTGTGGACCTTATTCCATACCATCATTTATTTTACAGTGTGCTATTGCATAACTTTTATATGTTTGCACAATTACATTGTAAATCAGCACCTCCCCCTCCCCCCCCCATAAGCTGCAAGGTTATGTCCCCTGTGAACAAGAAAATACATCAAGGCATACATTTTGCTCTTAGTGCACTCAATGAGAAGAGCAAGAAATGTTGATGGGAAAATTGCCTGAGTCATTTGAGCCACCGTTAATTACAATGACCTTGTGCCAGTCCATGGAATGGAATATAGCCAGAGTAATTACAAGCATTCAGTTCATCATTTTTTGGATATCAATGTCATTGACTCAAGGATTTTCACATATTTCTCAAGCTCTCGTAGAACATGAACCCTGGCTTTCCTATTAAATATGTTTTGTTCTGCTTTAGTAAGACGGGCATTCATTTAATTTTAGAACAACATTGAAGGAAGAATGACTTAAGCCCCTGTGCCGCTGGAACTACAGCCGCCAAAATGACCTCCATTACTTTCTCCCGCCAAGCCCTGCACAAATAGAGTTCCCACCTCTGTGGACAGCTGAGACTTTGTGACTCTCCATGGACAGGCTGGGTATGTGAAGATCGCCATACATCGCCATCAGATTGGTATTTCCTGGTCCATCAGCGCACCCCTTACAGTGCACCACCCAGTGCTTAATTTGTCCCTTGTCAGGAGGCCACTACAGCTTGCACCACCCATTGCCCCTGCCAGCGCTGCCAATGACAGTACCAACATAACTGCTAACTATCGCACTCCCAAAATGTGACAATTCAGACTATTTCAAGCCCCCAAAGCTATAAGAATGGCTTGGGTGGCAAGTATAGGTCATTTTTAATATATATTGAATTAATAAACAACTGTTGTTGTGCTCATCTTTAAATTTGAAACTTTGACAGACAGTGCCACCAAGTGGCAGAATGTCATAAGTGCTGGTGTTGACAATTAAGTGTTGGTGCCGAGCCCCGGAAAACACCGGCTCAAATTAAGCACTGGTACCACCCCACTTCTTCATCAAGCATCCTCGCTGTGGCCTGTGAGATTGATTGACATATGCTAGACCAATGTTGTCATCTTGGCTTTCAACTGCTTGTGCTCCTTACAGTATTGCTAAACTTTGTCAAGAAATGAGTCATTCACTTTCTTTGTGAATGAATTTGTGAATGAATGAGTCATATTTAGTGTTTGAATCATTTAAGTATTAAACTCTTTTGTGCGTACAACAATGCTTTTTTAGAAATGCAGTAAGAATTGCGCATTGTTTTGTGCATTTCAAATTGCAGCCATAACCTTTACTGTGCCAGTTTGTTTTGGTATTGTAAGCAATGTTCCCTCTAATTTCTTTCCTCTGTGTGCGGCAGTGGAGGGTCTCTGTGCGCTGCAACCATGGCTATGTGTGCCAGGAACCAGACCGCGCGTGTGCGCGGCGCCAAATGTCACTCAGAAAGTTCACTTTAAAAAGTGAAAAGATGGTGCATTTTCACACATACAGTGCCACAATAAGTGTCTTAAGGGCAGTTTCCAAATTGAATAACCACGCCATGACATGAATTGGTTACACAGGCAAGTACACTTCAAGTTTAGAAAAGCACAAGACTTAAACGGTGGTACCATCATAAGATTTTAATAAATATTCTTAACTTGAGCACTGTTAATTGGGTGGGGAAATGTTGGGAGCCTATACAATATCACATATAAACAATAAGGGAGACATGTCAAGTGGCATCACTAGAGGGGTGACAGGGTTGCTTCTCACGGCGATCTTTGGCATTTTTCCAGTGCTGATAAACTCGATCTAGGTCAACTTTCCCGTTCAGGAGGTAGGCCTTTGTCCTCATCAGCATATCCAAATGCTTCTGCTCTAGTCTATTCCTCAATTTACTCTTGATAGTATTCATGAGGCTGTATCCTAGTTCACAATCTGCACTAGATGCTTGAAACGTTGCGCAGACATCAACAAGCTGAGACACCACACTATACTGAGCAGCATTGCGTACAGTGAAATTCACCATGTCTTGAAAGGTGGTAAATAACCCACCCTTTACATGTTCTGCCACCACATATTTATAGTCTCTGTATTGTCGAACAACATCTTCTGGTGTTTCGCAATCACCCAGGACCAAGACATTTTTATACTTTTCTACAAGTCTTTGTATATTCTCAGTCCCAAAATCAAAATGTGATTGTGCGGCCATTGCCTGGATTTCAAAACTTGCCCATTTTTTCAGCTCATCTTCAGGGAACCTTTTTTGCATGTGCTCACAAAGAAGGGAAACAAAAGACAAAATAGGCCCACTGTCAAACTCTTGCCTTTCCTTGTACAACACCATCAGATCTCTTACATTGCTGCTCCAAAAGACAGTGTCCCCCAAATACTGTTGCTTAACTTGGCCAATCTTTGCTCTTGCATACTGTACAGCTTCAACAGTAGTCAGAGAACTTTTTTGGAATAGTTTGCACAAAGATGCAAATTCACCCAGAATGTCATTAAGTACTGCAAGTGAAATATGGTAGTTGGAGTTTGATAGCTTTTTATAACAATATTTAGCAACTGGATCATTCTCCTCAACTTTCTCATGCTCAAAGTACTTAAGAACAGCCTCGTAATTACGAATTAGTGCACCAACAGCAAAATGCCTTGAAAGCCACCGGACTTCCTTCAGTGGTCGAAAAGAGACCACTTCACATTCAGTGACCGATGCAATTTCATCCAGCTTGGACTTCCTTGCAGGAGATCTGGAGAACACAGTGTAGACAGTCCTCAATAATGTCTCCATCTCTTTAACCATTGGAACCCTTTTCCAGGCATCATCAACTCCCAAATCTTCTCGATGGGCGACACAATGCTGCTCAACTAGATGAGGTATGGATTGTTTAAAGCGAGTAGCAACACCATTATTCTTACCCAGTATCACGGACGCACCATAAGATGTGAACATGACCATTTTCATAAGGTCCAGTTCATTGGCAGTGTAGAAATCTTTCACAGCAGTAGTGATAGCCTCAGCATTACAACTAGTCAGCTTCACTATGCCCCCAAACTGTGTTTTGTGCTCTGTTGATGTTACTGGTCGGAACTTGAAGTACAGGATGAGCATTTTTGAAACAGAAATATCAGTGCTCTCATCAATTATCAATGTGTGATACAAAGCGTTACGAAGTTCTGCCATAGCTTCACAGTGTATCACGCTATTGATGGCCTCAAGGAACTCAAAGGCATAGTTCTTGCTCCTCCAGCTGTCTGGTATCTTGACATACAAAGCTAGGTGGTCATGGATGTCTTGTACAGATAACATTTAAGTATTCATCTTGACTGCCAGCAACATGTTGTTGATGAGAATCTTTATCTCTTCAGGCACAGATCTTTGGCGTTCAACTACTTCCATTCTATTTGCTTTGTCAGTGGCAGTTTCTGTCAGCATTGCCCGCACTCCAAAACCAAACCTGGCAGCAGCACTTCTGTTTCTCAAGATCACCATGGCAGACTCGTGTACTTTGCTAAGTAGATGGCGTTTCATGTAATCCAGTTTCCAGCCATCACTCCATTTCTTCCCTGTGGAAAAGTCCCCAACAATCTTGGCTTCGGCACATGCTTTGCAAATCAAGCCCACGTCTGGACTGTATTGGAAAAGTTCCCCGAGTTGCACGCGAACCTTGCTCCGTGATTTCTGCGTCTCAGCCTCCACAATTTCCTTCATCCACTCTTCCTTGAATACAAGGCAACATTTCTTCCTGTGTGGTGAAGCACTGCACTCTCCCAAAGTGACAGCTTTGCGCTTGAACATTTCCGTGCCCGCCGGTTTGAACCTGCTGTGCCACAAAGCCTGCAAGATAAGGGAGCAAGGCTTACGTTGACGCCTAGCTCATGAATGCAATCCTTTATACTACAATGTTCAAGATGCACCACAGTTTAACTCTACCAAACAATTACCTCTTCTGCTTGAACTCACGTACGCCTGTGTGAATGTATGGGGTTCTGGCTGCGAAGCCTGCAACAGAAGAAAACATGGGTAAGTATATTATACTACAATGATGAAGATGCACCACAGTTTAACTCTACCAAACAATTACCTCTTCTGCTTGAACTCACGTACGCCTGTGTGAATGTATGGGGTTCTGCCTGCGAAACCTGCAACAGAAGATGCACTACTTTAACTCTAGCAAACAATTACCAGTTTGTTCTGCCTGTACTCCCGTCTGCCTGTGCAATTGTATTCGTAGTACGGTCTCCCAAACCTGCAAAAGAAAAGGGGTGCAGATTGTGATTCTATTTACCCAGCAACCCCCAACCCAACGAGGAACGTACACAGAATTACCTTGTCTTTGTGGGTACTCGCACCTGACCACTCATATCCAAATACCTTACAGACTGGAAACCTGCAACTGAAGACAAGATAGTCAGCAAACGCTTGAAGAATCACAAACTATGAATGGGACCGGTCTAGAGACCCCAATAGATATATTACCAAACAATTACCTGGGATTCCAGTCTAGGACAAACAGGCGTGTGCCAATGTGTTTCATTCTTAGTATGATGTAAACAGTACAAGAGTAATTCGAAAAAAATAAACACATGGGCACACAAAAACAAACTCTAATTACTAATGATTTTAGTATTTTATATTGGAAGAGTTTACCAACGCGTCTCAGCTGGTGTACTAATATGCCAGTAATACATCCAATACCACTGGATGGAGATCATTATGCCAAGCATGTTAAATTCTGAAGTGGAAAATGACTGTGTAAGCATCCACAATGTACCATGGCTCTGTCGGTATTGTTAACTGCATTTGTGCTGGAAGCAGACTCATGAGGCTGTCTTGTAGACCGGTGCTTAAGATCAAAAGGCCTATCCCACCAGGAGTCATCCCCATCATGGCCCACCCTGCCGAAATGGTCAGCGAGGAGCCTCCCATAAGAGTTCATGACCTCTTAATTTACGATACAGAGATTGAGCACGCGGATTGGTAAGAAAAAGGTCACACTTCTTATAAAGAGTACCTTCTGTAAGAGATACTAAAAGCAGCACAACAAATGTATGGAATTTATACCGCCATCCCAAAAGGCTATAAAATGGACCAGTCACTGAACAGATATTTTAATCTAATTTAATGAAACCGTAATTTTTAAGTATTTGTTTGTACGGGTACAAATCTGAACTCTGGTATACTCTTACATGGCTAGGTGCTACGGCAAGGAAATTCTAGGCAAGCACCAAAGGTGGCATCTGCTGGAAGGCAACATTTGGACCCTAGAAGCATCCAAATATCACTTTGCCTAGGGCATGAGTCAGGATATATATAACATGAGGGATTTAGACTTGCACATCAGGTTAGGTTTCACAGTTTAGTAATTCATGAGGTAGCTAGAAAGAAAACGGGCAATATACAGTAAAAGAGGTAAAATGTGTCAGTTTTGGTAGTGCAGAAATATTATTGATGGCTCTTTGCTGAAATCCAAAAGAAAATATTATCTTTTCCAACAACAACACAATTATGAAAGCTACTCTACTCTAGGAGATTGGAAGTGACCCCAATGATGCGCAGAGAGTGGCACGAAAACTGTCACCCTGACAACATCATAACCTGCAAATATTCAGGCACAGGGAGAGTAAGTGATTTGCCCACAATCACAGGATGTGGGCGCGACCTCGAGGCTCGAACTCTGGCCCCAAAGTTGCTGCCTCAGCAGTAGTCCCTGCACCGCGCTTTACTAACAAAAAGAGTAGAGCCAGTTTCAAAATACAGCGTGTACTTTCTGAAAGTACACGCTGTGTTTTTAAACTGGCTCTACTCTTTTGTTAGTAAAGCGCTGTGCGGGGACGATTGTGGCCTTTTGTTTATGTATTGATGGCAATCACAGCCCGTGAAGGGGCACCGATTACCATCCATACTTAAACAAGAGGCCACAATCGTCCCCGCACCGCGAAATGTGTGCTAACGGTGACTGCCCGTTCCCTAGATTTCCAATCAAGTTTCGCAAATACCAAGAGGGGCAAGCAGGCTGGCACACAACTCACTCAGAACTCATTCAGAAAAGCAGGCGTCGCCTCTTCGAGGGAGCCAGTCAATGCACAACGCAGGCCACATCTGTCTCGTGGCGGTATAGAAATTACAATCACAAAAGCGCTGGTAATCCTGCAATTACAATAAAGCTAATTGGTAGTTGCTACTGCAAGCGTGCGTTCCATGTTGTCAATGCAGCCTAAATGGAAGAAAGTGCCTTATTTGCGAACAGCGTGTCAGTAGGAGCTGTTTGCCACATTTTAAACAACAACGTCTGTTTTATTGCGCAACGCTAAGCAGGGGCAATTTAGGGAATGCCAAATTTGGCAATAAATCCACTCTAGAAATTATCACAAAACCATCACCGTGGGCTGAACAAAGATCGAGATAATGGGACAGAATTGAAAGGGTTTGCAATAGAAACCGCCAGCGCGAGCTCACAGACGCAAGTCACCCAAATACATAAACACGGAGACAAAATGTGGCCTTTTGTTTATGTATTGATGGCAATCACAGCCCGTGAAGGGGCTCCGATTACCATCAATACTTAAACAAGGGGCCACAATCATCCCCGCACCGCGCTTTACTAACAAAAGAGTAGAGCCAGTTTAAAAACACAGCGTGTACTTTGGTACACGCTGTGATTTTAAACCGACTCTACTGTTTTGTTAGTAAAGCGCGGCAACGATTGTGGCCTTTTGTTTAAGTATTGATGGTAATCAGAGCCCCTTCACGGGTTGTGATTACCATCAATACATAAACAAAAGGCCTCAATCAGCCCCGCACTCTGCATCCACAAGCCCCGAGCCCCCTGCCCCACCAAGGCGCCACAAGCCCTCAAGCCCCCAAGCCCCCTTACCTGCACTCTCCACGACTCCTCTCCGGCACCACTTCAAAAGTGCCTGCTTTTCGCGCCGCCCTCTTCTTAAAGCGGCAGCGCCTCTCTCCCGACGTCCTGGAATCGTTGTGCGCGCTCCACATCCGGGAGTGCGCGCTGATGTCGTGGAAGGTGCGCGTGCGCCTTAAAGGGAACGTAGATTGTAAGTAGTTATTCCTCATACCAGGCCACAAAGGGTACTTTTGCATGCCAAGTTCTGAGCTTTCTTGGAAGACAGGAGATATAAGGAAACCAAGATAAACTTTGCTTTTTAGTCAAACCTGGCAAAAAAAGGTTGTAGCTGTGTGTTTCCAGCTGAGCTAAGAAGGGTGGAGTTGTGCATTGTGTGGAACAAAACAGAGCTTGGGGTTTGCAGAGATGTGAGTGAGGAAGTAGCACATGGGGAGTGCTCAAAGAAGAAGTAAAATATAATTTCTTGATAAGAGCTATGAAAAGATGCAAGTTATCCAATCAAAAGGAAGGTAAACACACTGTGCTTCAGGGGAGGGATACGCATAAATAGTAGGAAAACACTGATTAAGAAGCGAGCAAATGAGATTGAAAGGAACACCCTCAAGTGATCAGCAATGATCTGACCTAAAGCCAAGTCTTAGTATTGGTATTGTACATAATAGGTCTTTAACAAAAGGCAGCTAGAAGGTTTCTAGGCAACACCCAAAATGATAGCTGACCCTACAAGTCTGCTGCTTTTAAGCCAAGGTTTTAGTAAAGCAGGTGTGAAGCAGACAATTGCTAACAATATACATAGAGTGTGTTTGGTGCCCATTGGCTTTCATTGATAAACCTCTTTCAACCATTGGCTTGTGACTTTGTCAATCACATCTTGGCCTAGTCCAGTAGAGTATTCATATCTCACCTAATACTGTTGGCTGTTTGAGTATATTATTCCACCTCCATCCTAGTGTTTGCTTTAAACTGCATGACAGGATACTGTACAACTGTAGCCCTCTCTGTCCACTCTTGGTGACTCCCTCCCATGTTTCTTAGTCTAAAGTGCCAACACTGCATGTTTTAGCACAAAATACCCAGATTTTTCACCGTAGTCAGTGCTTGTTTCTTATTATCACATAATCTTTTTGCTCAACTTAGTCTCTGGATTTACCTTGAATTTCCTAAACACTTACTGCACTGGCTTTCTAAATATCTTTTATTTAGCTTCTTTGCTTTTGGTAGCATGTTCCCTATTTTCTGCTTAGTGCTTATTTTTATGTATAACCTATTATGGTGCCAAAGATTTTATATTCTCATCCTTGCTAATGACTTATTAGTGAATGGCGAGAGTAAGTGTTCACGCGGAATCTTGTAATGCATCCAAAATGCTCCCAAATTCTGTTCTCTTTTCTTGGTGTGATCCCTCTGGGTATTTGTCCCCCACTATGCTGTATCGATATTCTGCTTGTTCATGGGTGAAGGTAGAGACTGCATTAGTCCCTCTTCTTTGGTTCTAAAGGTGACTGGACAGCTCCCTTGCAGGAGAGTGTTCATCCGTCTACCTTAGTCTTAAGTCCAAAATCTGTACATATTTAGAAACCTTGCTGGCTCTTTAATGATGGAAGTTGTCATCTTTGGCATTTTATGCACCCATACTTCCTTTTCATTGTGCCCATTCATTTTTAAATCTAGGAAGACATTTGTACTTCAGGTAGTATTAAAACATTAACAGTTTGGCTGTGCTTAAAGGTGTGGGAGTTCTGTTGCTTTCATTTCTCCTGAATGAATACCCACACAACTTTCAGGTGCAGCCATGGTGGTAACTCCTTTTAATTTTCAAGTTGCAAGACACGTATTCTCAAATGCCATCTTTTATAGGTCCCTCCTAAATACAGGAGTAGAAGTCTGTTGTTGACAGACCTATTGCACCTAATATAAGTATATATCCCTAGTACCACTTTGTGTTAGACCACTGCAAATCATTGTATTTTTGTGTTCTTCTACTAGGCATTCGATTGTATTCTAGAACAATCCACAGGTGAATGGCTCTCTGACCTATGTCTATCAACTGTTTCTTTACCTCTCCACACCTGTAGAGTCCTTGCAATCCAGTGCATGTAGGACTATTTTCTCTGATGCCTCTCCTCCTCTGACTGCTTATTGCTGCTCTCTAGTCCCCCTACTCTCTCTCTCTCTCTCTTCCTGGATTACACCCTCTTTCTGCTGCCCCTGCACTCTCCAACCCTGCTACACAATCCATTTGCATCTAGTATTCTCCCAACCCTTCTTCACACGCTCTCCATGATTCCTGTAATATGTTGTCTCCAACCTGTCAGCACCGCTTCCTACCCAATGATATTGGCTAACCAATGCGGGTGGCTATCTCCAAATTTTGTTTTTTCATCCTAATCCTATTTCATTCTGATTTCTTCAAAAAAACATACATAATAAGAAACCATTGTGTGCAGACATTTAAAAACTTTAAAATGTACGAATAATCAACGCCAGTGTGTAAAATAATTCCCCATCTCCATTGACTAATTTATTAGCAATCAATTCATTATTCTGTTTTACAGCAGTTATTAACTTTCTCTGCAGATTGCTTGCTCCATTATTAAAGATCTTTGCTTTGATAGTCTAGTGAGATAGTTAATTACACTGAGCTGGATTTTAATATTAGTAGGATCTATGCTTAAATGTAGTGCTTTGGACATATATTATCCCATTTATCTGCTTGGCGAGTAAAAACTGCTTAAAATGCGTATATGTAAGAAACAGAAACAAGAAAAGTGGATCTCATCTTATTATTCTGAAATTTCAACATGCAATTTAAGATAGTGCCCTTTTCACATTTAGTTGTGTAAGCATTTAACATAAAACTGCCAATGCTAAATTTAATATAGGAATGAAAGTAAAGTTTGGCCTAAAAAATGCATTTCAAATTGATTTGAATAAAACTATAGCCCAAAGAAGTTTATTAGTGGCATTCAAATCCCACTTCTCCTAATAGCAAATCTTAATTAGAGCAAAATCACTCTTAATAACTTCATTGGGTCCAGACTGAATCCTAGTATGATCTAAACCTATCAAAGAGTTTAAACCATGTTAATAGTCAAACATGATCATGGTGTAAGAAGTTTTGAACCCCTTGAGTTAGAACGTTGCATCTGGATTGGCTCATAGTCGTACTCAAACATTTAAGGGCAAAACGCTGCAGTCTTTGACATTCCTCACACCTAATTCAGTACAGACTGTCATAGGAGGGGTTCATTTAGGAAGACGAACAGCAGTGCTCAAAACTTATTTTGTGAGAGCCCGACAGCGCAGCCCTTCAAAAGTCCCAAAAAGGACTGCTCCATACAAGGCTGATTTTAGCTTGAAAGACATTAAAAGATGATACTTATGATTCTTTTCTAAATTTGAAATTAGATCTTCTAAAACTTGGGTTGATGTGCACTTATTCTTAGCCACCACCTGTTCCAATCAATTACCTTAGTGATTACATTGAAAAACCAAGGTATATAAATTGGGGGACTATCTCCAGTGTGTAGTTATTGTCTCCCCATAGTCAAAACTTAACATTCGTTTACATTCATTTTAAGAGTTTTGTCTCACGTTAAGTCTCAAAAGATTTCAGCAATTTGTAGAGTGCTACTTCGGCACGAGTATCACTGCAGGATCCTCTCCATAAGAAGACGCATGATGGAGTCCCCCGATGAAGTGGAACATCCCTTATGGCTATAGTAAAAGCTGATACTAGTTCGTTGATGACTAGGGCATTTGTTCACCTTAGTCTCACACATGTATTTATTGAGAGACTCTAGCAGTGTCCCCCCGAATAAAAGTGAAATAAAGTTGAGCAAATATGTTGCTTGTTAAATTTTACGAAGGCAGCTTCCAAGATTGTGTTATCTATAGTACTCAAGTTTGCTTGCAGATTAAAGCTATAAACAACATTCCTTTATTCTGATGTACATATTTCTGTATTAGTAATATTAAATTCAGGTCTTGCTCCACTGACCCTATACTGGGATGAAAACCGGCCTAATGCTCAGCTATTATAATATTCACCGCTAAATAATAATTCGATTGCTAATTATTTTACCAATTATTTTTCTCAATGTCTCCAGTAGTGCTTCGCCATTGCTAGTCTGGCCCGTCCATGTCCTTCTCACTTTTTTAAATTTATTTTTTACAAAAGTGCAAAACCCAGGTATTTCTTCATTTATGGAGGAGATGATAATTTTCATTATGTCATTTCATGTTTTGCTAATGTAGCGTTGGCAGCAAGCATTGGCATAGCCAACAGTTGCACCTAAAAAATATGGTCTCTGTGGAAGTGGGTCAGTATGCTTTCAGAATAATCGCTCTTCCCCTGAGGCACATTTTTATCTGAGCTTCTCAAAGTTTAAATATAGAAATGCCACTTATTAATTAATTGGACAGGTAAAAGCTATTATCACCTTCATTGAACGAATCAGCCAGTCAAGGGTGTATGTAACGATACTCGCCTCAATCAAAGCATTGTATTACTGAAAGCATAATATATGTATGTGTCATGGATGAATAAAATGTAAGGCAGAAGATTTTAACTTGTCCATGCCTTGCACAAACCGGGTCACTCGGCTGCGCCGATCTTGTTTCGTGAAAGTAGGTAAAATGGTTGTAAGTAAATCTCACTGAACCTTCCTATTCAAAACATTTCGTATGTGCAGCTTGCAGACATAGATTTATTTCATGGTTTAAACTGCTTCTGATTGAGATGGCTGAAGCAACCTTACAGCCGAATGGAAGCGTTTTGAATCACAAAACTATTACATTTAAATGCAGAAACATTTCTGTAGAATACAAAATTGGTTTTGCATTAGCATAAAGTCCATAAACCATAATTTGCGCACTAAAATATGCGAGTTCTTCAACATTTTCAGAAGAAAGCTATGCACCTAGGGATGCTGCTAAAATCGAGGGAGATTTCATTATTTTACTCTAAAGGCATACAAAAATCGTATGCATTACATTATACCTTAACTCCGTAACTCAAGAAGGGCCTTAAGATGCCACTTAGTTAAAGCTAATCGTTCTATGCACACTTGAAAAACAGTTGTAAGTGACATTGCATTGCACTGCTGTGTGAGCTGTAAGTGTATAAAACAAAGGACTAATTCCTTTTAGTTAATTACTAGTTATTGATAAAAAACGCAGTTGCATGGAAGCCTGTGCTGCTGATATATTGAATTAACCTGTATAATTAACAATCATTTATCATTGATCTCATTGGTTCATTTCACATTTAAGGAAAGTTCTGGTTTGCTTAGAGAGAAAATAACTACTTTTTATTACTTACAGGTAAAGTGTGGCTGAACCCTGAGAGAAGATGGAGGACGGGAAGCCAGTGTGGGCGCCACATCCCATAGATGGGTTCCAGTTGGGTAATATTGTGGACATTGGACCCGATACATTGACTATCGAACCTCTGAATCAAAAGGGCAAGGTACGTTTACGTCTTTAGTTTCTTAAACAATTATGCTTAAAATATATTTATTGTTGTATCAGTCAATACATTTGCTTAACTATTTAACTTAAGAAAGGACCCTTTCGTGCTGTCATCAGCAGTGAATAGGTGAGTTGACATTTGTTGTAATACAGAACAAAAGTTAACAGTTCATTTAAGGTGAATAAACACTTTGGACTGTCAAAGGTTATTCATTTGAGATTTTTTTTATTCTTTGGATGAAGCAAAGACAAAAGGCATGTTAAAACCACTAAGGGAAAGAAAATCATGCTGCTGTTTTTGTTTGAGATCCATTACACAATATTCAAAATACTATTGAATGTCCTCAACTTGAAGGAATACTTGAACAGTGATTATCCAAATGGGGCATTTTGTTCCTAAAAGTTTAGAATGATGAAAAAGAGACCATGGAAACCCATCAAATTCTACATATGTTTCTATTTTGTATTATTTCTTTATTGGGGTATAGAACACTCATGGTACAACATTCATGGTTGCAATGCACAAAATCACAGTACATCGGTCAAGCAGCTCGTCTGAACAATATATATTTTTAGCATTGAATGGAGATCCATGAGCTCCTGTGCTGTGGACCGCGAGTAAGTGAGGTGTGTTAGTCTCTATACCATAACGAAGAATATGCGAGTACCTGATGCAAGGAGTTTGGTGCTAGTAGTCTAATAAACTGCCCAACGGGGGCAGAAACCATGCGAACCAAATGTTCATCGAATCACTCTAGTCTTTCATTGAGCAGGGGTGTCAATCACTCTGTTACCATGTGTAAGTTATACCCGTAGTTCGGTGTGTACCGGCATTGCATGAGGTAGGATAGCATGGTTAATATCTGTAGTGTGTGTCCAGAGGTGATGGAGGCATAGTGTAGTGTGAGTCTGAGTGTTATGTCATGCTCCTGTGGTACAAATGAGTATAATGTGGATGTTCACTGTGGCCTGTCATCTGTTTTTGCCACCAGCTTTTCCAGGCATTTATTCCAGGCATTGCTGATTGGGGTTTCTCCGTTGTCATTAGGTAGTGAGCTCCAGGCATCGATCTCTGCAGTCGCCCAGTTAAGTAAGTCCCTCAACCACAACAGTATGTTGGGGCATCCACTGACTTCCATGCCTTTGCTGTGCGCCTTTTGACAAGCAAAAATACGAAATCAATACATCTCACAGCATAATTGTTTTTGTATGTGCACACACGAACTCCAATTTGCATTGTAGAGGGTCAGGGAATAGTATCTCCCCATGAACTCAGCCAGCAGTGATAGCGCTTTTGCCTAAACTCGCGATTTTAGGGCCCTGGCAGCATGGACATTTGAGAGTAATCCCGGGCAACATGCTGGTGTGAGGTATGTCTGGTGTAGATAGTTGACCGGAGTGTGTTTTAGGCAGGGATTCCTGCAGACCCCAAAGAAATAGCACAGTGTTGCAGACCATTGTTTGCCTGTGATATTTTGATTTATGGTGCCATCCCATTTCACTTTTAGGGCGGGAAGGTTCGAAGTACTGGAGTCTAAGAAGGTGGTGTAGAGTGTTGTGATCACTCGTCTGTTATTTCTATGTCTTAATAGTGTCTGTAAGGGAGGGTGAACCTCTTGTTTCCTTCTGATCCGGTCACCAGAACATACCTATTGCATGAACCTGTGATTTGTAGGTCAGGAATTATTCCCCATTTATATTATATTGTTCTGTAAGCTTCTGGAATTTTAGTAGGGTCTTGTGAGTATTACAGGTCTCCCAGTGTGGCCAGACCTACTTCATTCCACAGTCACACGTTATGGTGTCAAGTCAGGGTTTGAAGAGCAGAGAGTGCCCACAGGGGGAGAACCGGTGAATATGGAGTCTGCCCGTGTTTAGTTTAGATGCCGGGAGGGTCTAGACTAGGGTCAAAGAGCTAGTCCACCATTTGGCAGCCTCCTAAGTTAAGGAGAATAACGGAACGCTCAGGTTTGGGGGGGGCTCGCCAAGTCACTGTGTCGGCCACAGCAATTGGGCAGCAGCGTAATAGAGTTGGAAGTTGAGGGAACCCAGTCCCCTTTGTTCGAGTGGAGCGTATAGTTTGTGCAGTGCTACTCTCTCCCTACCTGGTCCCCAAATCTAGCTGGTGAGGGTAGAAATCAAGTCTCTGAAAGAAGCATTTAGTCAATTGGACAGGCAGTGCGGAAAAATGGTACAATAGCCTGGGCAACAGTAGCATTATGGCTATCTCTATTCTGCCCTTGGCAGTGGGGCAATGACCCCCAGAATGTAATTGCGCATGCTGTTCAGCTCCTTTCCCAGGTTCCCTTGTACAAGATCGTCCTCAGAGTGGTAAATATTGATCCCTAAATATCTAAATGTGTTGCACTGCCATCCCAGTGCCAAGAGAGGTCGTGACTTGTGTTCGAGTTGCATAGGATGACATAAACGGAACAACAAAAACGTAGTCCAGTTCAGTTTTAGGCCAGAAACACTTCCAAAACCTTCAAGTGTTTCCATCACTCATGGAAGGGTTCTGTGGGGATCTTAGAGATATACCAGTGAATCATTTGCATTCAGCAAATTAGTCTCCCAGGTGCCACCATTATGTATCCCCCACTGGGGGCCCTGCAACCACACCAGGCCCACTAAAGGCTCCATTACTATAGCAAATATGATTGGTGACAATGAGTATCTCTGCCTGGTGCCCCTATGGATACCAAAACTGGTAGAAATCTCACGGCCCGTATGGACGGGGGCCAGTGGGTTAGTATATGGTAGGCTTATCCTCTGTAATATTCCAGGGCCATAACCCATTTTCTCCAGTTCTGCAGTTAGATAAAGCCATCCTAAGGTGTCAAAAGCCTTTTTTGTATTAAGGGATAAGGTTGTAGGTAACCGGTCTGAGAGTTTGGTTTCTTCCAAGATTCAGAAGAGGAAGTGTCCCTATTTGGTATGTAGCCGTTTCAGTTGGTTTGTACCAAATTGGGGAAGTAATGGTAGTATCCTGTTGACTAAAACCTTTACCAATATTTTCCAGTATGTATTGAGGAGCGACAACAGTTTGAGAGTGCACCTCCAAAGATTCTGTGCCTAAATTGGGAAGGCCATCAATCGATGCTTCGTGCTTAGTTGCTGGTAGAGTGCCCTGATCCCTCACATGATTGTACAGTTGTAGACATTTTGGGATAAGTGTAGCTCCATAGGCAGAGTAGAACTTCACTGGGAGTCCATCTAGCCCCGGTATCGTGGTTCGTGCCATTTGATCAGTGGCAAGTCTTAAGTTCCTCATTTGCAGAGGCGCATCTAAAGTATGGCATTGCAGCGGGATGACACCAAGAAGGAGACCTTCTCCGGGCACTGTCCCTTTGAATAGCATGCTATAGTAGTGCAAAAAGGCCAGTTGGGGACGAAATTACAGTCTCCTGAGATTCAGGAGATTCGGAGCTCAGTAACAACGCCAATACCCACCCCGTTTTCTCTCCCTCCACCTTGTGTCTGGCAATATACTCTGCATAGTCCAGGTTCCCCAGCCTAACCACTGCCACTTTGTGTTTGCATGTGAGATGTGTGATGTCACTATTGTTGCCTGGTGATATGTGCACCCCTATGTGCACCTGCCCTCTCGGATGGCATGGCATGCTCCAATTCCACACCTCTGTCCATGGCAGTCCCTTCATTTTCTGTAAAGTAATCAACTTTGTGTAAGTTATGGTTTCTTGGAGCACCCTTGTCTTGTAGGGACAGTGTTTACAGCTTCCAAGTAGGGATCATTAGTTTTAAAGGGTTATGATTGGACAGTTTGTGATGGAGACACTCTGTCCTGGAGATACAAGATAGCATATCGATGTTGCATTGAAAGAGGTCAATTCTGGTATGAAGTTGGTGAACAGGGGAGAAGAATGAGTATTCTCTTGCATCCAGGTGCATGGAGATCCAGATGTCGGGCATGTGACTGTGATCTAGCCAGGATCGCAAAGCCTGTGCAGTCCGTGTCCCGGTAGTGCCCTGCAGTGGGGAAAGGTTCCTGCCTAATGTGGTGTTGTGAACTGTGGTAAATCCCTGTCCCATATACATGCCACTAGCAGGTCTTGGACTAATGTGGGTAGGAGATTTGTCAGGAAGTGCAATTGGTTGCTATTGGTCGCATAAATCGTGAACAGGGTAATCGGTGCCCAATCTAGTAGCCCCTTCACCACCACAATTCTTCCCTCGGGTTCAATCTGTGTGCTAGCTCTTGCCAGTGGTACTACAGAAGCCACCCATATCTGCACATGTCTGGCATAAGCCTAGTTGGGGGTGGCAACAAGACATGGCCATTTTCCGGATATTCAGGGTCAGTATGTTACACATGTGCATGGATGTCATGTGATGTGATGTCATATCAGTAGCCCTCCCATCACCCTCCAAGTTCGAATTTCTAAGGTCTGCACCCACAGCCGGTCTCTGACTCACGTGTGTAGAGTAGTGTAGCATGTCCATGAACAGAAACATAAAACAATTACCCCAACTCCCAGTCCCTGGTTGTGTCTCAAATGTAGCCATGACCAAATGAAGATTGAAAATGAAATTGGAAAGGAACATATTCTATCTGGAGCAGGGGCGTTAAAGTCTTCTGGGCTGTTGAAAATAGATATGCACAATCTGTGTCCTAATGGTAGTATCTATTGTTTCTACCCCCTTCAATGCCCCAGCCGAGGCCAGGAAGAATGCAGCCGCCTTAGCATGGTCTCCGAAGAGCCTCCGCCCTCTGAGCCAGGAAACAGTTTGTTTAATCATATCACTTTATCGAATGTCATTGATGTGAGTTCCTGGCCTATTCACTATTCTGCTGGAATCAGTTCCAAGTCAAAGGTTCTATTTCAATCTGGGGTGGTTAAGGGGGACCTGGGGGAAATCTGTTCTCAATCTTATTGTTAATTTAATTGATTAATTCACAGTCTACTTTTGTTTGACATCAGCAAAATAGAAAAGCACACACTCTTATTATTTAAATGTAAGCAGGCAAACATACATTGATCTTAGAAAAAGATATTACAGTTTCTTGAGTTCCTTTGATGTCCTTAGAACTCCAAATGGCTACTTCCATTAGCAAATCAAAACGTATCCTCTACCGTCACCACTAATACATACAGAAAAACTCTGTTCTTCATTTTGGAAATCGACTTCTCTCATATTGAAATCTTGCCCTCTCCTTTCTCGCCATATCTCAGGTTTCCTCTTCATTACGTATTGTTAATATCTGCCATAGTGGTACTCTCTCCAGGTCCAATCAGTCAATATTTTGTTGATGACTAAAAAGATTGAACAGCATCTCCCCCTAGCCTCATACTATGGTAAACCTATAGTTACATTGACATATATTTTGTCATGGCTGATCAAGTGATGGCAGGGAACAGGAACTCAGATATATCTGTTCTCGTTGTGAATAATGGATTTGTTTATCTATAAATCACCTTAGAGGGGAATGGAGTTTTAAGAGCGAGGAAGAAAAAAAAGAGTAATATGGTTCAAAAGGTTGATTAAGAATTTAAGATCTTCAGACGTGGTGGATGTCACTTTTGCCACTGTGACTTGTGCTACTCCAAAAAAAAGACAAAATTATGGTTTGAAAAAAAGGATGTGCCTCAACTAACCGTTCAAAGGTGTACCTCCTTGTTGCGATTACCAACCTGTAAATACTTATAATTATAAAAGAGTGATAACATTGTAATCCACTAAGGGAGTACTTTGAACTGAAAACGTCCACCTGAGAAGGCAATGTTTAGGGGTGTCTGATTCCTGGGAAGACTAAACTATAAAAACCCTCCACTGCGTTTTCTCTTAATTTTACTTCTTGCTAAATATGAATCCCATTATCTCCTTATTATCAATCTCTAAATCCCATCTGTATACCTATTCATGGTGTTGTTACAAAGACTCACTATAGCTTAACATTCACATCACTCATGTCATGAATAGAAAATACAGAGCTGTATCCGTGTGTTGTTATTAGAGCCTCATTTCTATTGTTAACAAATTATCATAAGAGTTCAGTCCTAGTCATTGTTAATTGGTTTAGGCTTCAGTATCATTTTGTCTAGTGTTCCAGATGACAGGGTAATAAAATCTCAAAAATGTGTGTTGTCTATTGATATCAACCATCAGCCAGCAAACTGCAGTTTGTACTTCTACTAAATCACATTAGTTTATTCATTTGGTCTAATTGTAAATTCTTCTAGAATAGAGTACTGTCTTGTGTCACTGGTTGAATCAAACCAGTCATTAGTGTGCTAGATAGACTGACAGTTGGGTCAAATATAAGACCAAGAATGGATTATTACAACACTACAAACATTTTTTTGCTTGTGATATGGGGTAATATTTTCTTTGTAATCCTCTATGCTAGGTGCATGAGTTGAGCTGCAGGCTTCCCTCTAGCAGCTAGAGACGCTGTAAATTGGGACCCTGTAAAGAGTCCAGATTAGGTAAAGAAGCTGACAGCAAATGTTCAAGGTCAGGTTTTTTTACTGACCAATAAGGTATCACAGTACTACACTGTGCTACTCTACTTGAAAAGTTTAGTCTACATGGCTAGGAAGTGTTGTCCCTTGGAACTTGAGGGACTCTGGATCAATGGCTACCCATTCAGGGGATCATCCTCAATGATGGGGAACAGGTGGACTTGCAATGACATTTGATAAGGGTCAAAGCCATAATAGAGGTTTAGGTAATTTGTTAAAGATGTTGTTGACTTAATACCTTTCAATGTGATAAGTATATAGCAAACTCTCACACTAGTTGGATGATGTAATCAGTGATATCATCAATGATGTAAATGAACATGTCATGAGTGACGTAATAGGTGAGGCTATAAGCAGGGGCAAAAGTTAGGGTTAGCTCGCTGAATAATAACTGGCGAATTTCAGTGTTTTTTTTTTTTTAGTTTAAAACATAACATTATGGCTGACATTTGAGGTTACCTTAACCTTTGGTTTTATCAGTGAATGTCAATTTTTTAACATAAATTAGTCTGTTTTTTGTAACTAACTATAATGTCAATGTAACCCGTTTTTCAGTGAATTTGTTGAGGTTTTTTTAATGTAACATGAAGTAATTTTTTCACAGTTAACCAGAACGTAAATTTTGCCTTTAGATTTTGGAGTACATTTTCAATTGTATTGTTTAATGTTGAAACTTAATAGATGTTATCACGTGTATTAATTTGTCTTCCCCTTTCTATGGACCAGTGGCAGTCCTGTGGGACCGCTGCAGCCATTGGCAGGCCCATACAAGATTTCCGTATGTTTTACGTCCTGTTCCGAGTCTGCCTTAAAATAAAAAAAGTGTTTTTTAGTATGAAGGTATGCTTTTTATTAAGTTTGATCCCAGAGGTTTTCGAATTGGGCCAATTTATGAGGATCCATTGAGTCTTTCTTTTTTAATTTTTTTTCTTTTTTAGATTTCACAGTCCTGCTGGAGTATTGCGGGATTATCACGAGACCTTTGACATAGACCTCATTTATGATTAGCACTTTGGTGTAATCAGAGCTTGCGCTGTGCCTTACACCATGGATATGTAGTAGCAGGAACCACAGCTACTAAGAGTCACCAAGGAGTCCTTGGTTTGGCAAATGTTTAGTTTGCCTGCTGGAGAGAAAAAAGTCTCCTTGAAATGCGTCATCGGTAATATCTGCAAGCAGCAGTTTTATCGAGAAACATTGAAGAAGTGCTTACCGCTTCGCTCTGATATGTGGAGGCACATGTGGTCCATACACTCTGACCACCTTAATAGAGCAGAAATGGAACAAGATTTACAGGAAGCATCCACATCAAGTTCAAGACCCTCAGTTGCACCCAGCGATGATCAAGGGACCATTGAAGTGCTGCTAGACCAATGAGATGCCATTCCCGGTGACCTTATTTTTAAAAATGCCCTTTCTGGTTTAAAAATAGAAAAATGTAATGTTGTTTGTTGTGTAAGTTACTTTACATGTGTGTATCATAATAGCATGCTACAGCAGTCTATACCTAATACTAAAAAGTAAGTCTATTCTTGTAAGTGTGAATAAAACCCAAACAATAATAACAAGACCCAACACAAAATCTAGATTTGTATTTATAAACCAGCAGAAGTTACTTTTCTGGTAATTTATTTTAAATTGTTTTTATTGATTTTTCAAAAAGGAGGATGCAAAATGAAGTCATGGTAAAATAACATAAATAACAATAATACTAACATATGATGAAACTAAGGAAAATTACAAAAGAAGAAGAAAAAGACATGTTATCCAAGTGCATTGCAATAGGAAATGCAGTTATGTTTTCTGTTAATTTATAACCAAAAATAATGTAGTGCAATGCAATGAGCTGCCTTCTACTTTCCATTATGGGAGCCTTACATTGGTTGTGCTTGAGCATTCCTGTGCATCTACTCATGGATTTTGTTGTAAATCCATATCAGCACACACTAGTAGGCATGGATTTCCGCCAAAATCCTGCACCTCCCTGAGGCTGGTATAAGTCTGTAGAAAGTGTGCAAGCACATTGAGGGAGCACAACTGGTAATTGAACTTGGGTGTCTAGAGGCCAAAATAGTGTGTAGTAGGGGCTAGGCCTCCTAATGGGGCTTGGCTGTCTGGAGGAAGCTTGTACAAGGCGAATGCTGGCATAGTAGGAGCTAGGGCACCTAATCAGGCTTCAGTGTCTGGAGAGAAAGAGTTTGTCTAATAGCGGATTGGCCGCCTAGGGTTTCTGGAGTTGAAAGTTGTGCGTAATAGGTGTTTGGCTACTTAATGGGCTTGGTTGTCAGGAGGGAGTGTGCTCTCTGTCAAGACCTCTGTACAAGAGTAAGGCTGTGTGTACTAGGGGTTGGCCTCCTAATGAGGCTTGTGTGTTCAGAGGCAAAGGGTGTACATTGTAGGGGCTAGGCTACATAATTGCATTTGGCTGGAAGGAGTGGCCTTTCTGTGAAGACTCTGTACAAGGCGAAGTCTGTGCGTAGTTGGGGTTTGGCCTCCTAGCAGGGGTTTAACTACCTAATGGTGGAGTACCGGGGCTGGGTTTGTGAAAATTATTTTTTGAGTTATTTTTCCCTTTTTTTTAAGCTTTTGAGGGGCGGGAGTCCCTCTAGGAACCCCCATACCTGTGAGACGGCAGGGTACCCTTCGCTACCCTTCATATACTATTTTATTTACATTTATTTTCAGGACCTGGGGACTGAGTCCCAGAGTCCTGTAATCGCCAGTCAATTAGGTTGCTCTCTCTATGAGGGGAGGGACGGTCCTATGGTAATTTTTCTCATCCTACTTTTTTTAAAAACATTTTAACGAATTTACTCCAAATCACAAAAAACCCACTTAGTGAATCCTCCCAAATGTGGTGCAATTCTGTGCCAGGATTTTTCCTGTAGCTCTGTAGCCCTCCTCATCCATTGGTCTGTTGTCATTTTCACATTTTTCCTCCGGGCAGTGAGTAAGCTAACTGCAGACACTGGCTAACTTCACTTAGAGGTGGGCATTCTGCTTTTCCACACAAAGTAGTCTCCTTCAGTGCCAGGAACTGTATCGCAGTGTGTGCTTTGTGAAGCCAAAAATTATTTTTGGTTTTAGCCAATGTTATTTTTTTATATTGGTGATAGCACAGCAGCTTCTAAAAAATAAAGTGTATTAAACTGTGAAAACGCTGTTGGCACAGAATATGCAGGCTAGCTGTCTCACCTTCTTATTTGTATTTTTTTTTTTTTCACTGTTTTCCTTTGATGATAGTGGAGGCAGCTTTGCACACCCATGTAGGATCAGCCCCTCCTTTGCCCTCTGTTTAGTCATCCTTCTTCAGGACCTCAATTTCCACTACCACTTAGACAGGCTTAGCTGCGGACACCAATACTTGTTAACCACCCATCTCATAGATAGTTATTATGTGGCCCTCCTCCCCCAGTTCTGCCTTAGCTGCTCTAGCTAGCGTGATGTTCTTTTTTTCTTCCTTACCATGGTGCCATCTTGGATTCTTCCATCTTTGTTTCCGGTTGCTCAGGTTGCCACTGAGCACACCCTCTTAAGACATCGCCAGTGTCCTTTCACTTAAACCACTGCATGGCCGGTTCCTTTAAATTATCAGCAGTGGAGGGTGCGTGGCCAAAATGGTGGCAGAGTAAGTTGCACTCTCTTGCTCCTCCACTGCCATTAAAACATTGTTTTGCGCTATGCTGGGCTCACGATCGTTCCTGACCTATACTGCCTTGCTTCTGACTGTGTCCTGTGGGGACGAAAAGGGCTCAACGACACCTGCTAAGCTCCTGCAGGCTGCCTGAAGCTCCCAGGACGGTGCGCCAGCCGCTCCTCATCATGGCAGCCTCTTGAGACTCTCCTCTGGGCCGTGCTCCTAGCCTTCCACGCTTGAGGTGATGATCGCCCGTTCATCATCAGAGGACCTTCTTGTTTAATAAAGACATTACCACACATCGACCACTAATGACATTTTGATTTTGGAAATTTATATGTCATGCAAAATTGTCTCTATCACAATTCAATGTACAATTAATTTATGACTTTGTAGCCTAAGTATTGCTAGTAACTTACTGTATAATGATTAGGTTTACTGAAATTGCAAGGTGTGCGTGTTGTTATAAGTGGAAAACTTTATGTGAATGTGAAGCGCTCAAGTTCGTGCTATATAAAACACCAAATGAATAAATGAATAAAATCGAGCTGAGGGGCCCGATTTTGGTTGGCTGCCCTCCCCTGGGGACCAGTGGAGAGGAGCCCGACTTCCCAAAGACACCTATAGAATGCAATCACAATGGTTCCCACAGCAGCTCTGCTCCTCATGCCCTACTAAAAGAGGTGGGGAAGTGATCTTGTTATCCAGAAGCTTTAAGGGTGAAAACCTCTCTAAAGTTGCCGAAATTAAAGGGTAACTTCTGGCCTACAGGTTTCGGGTGGGTTCCTTTCATTTCACCGTAGCTAACATTTACGCCCCAACGAACACCAAGAGTCCTTTTTGATGAGTGCCATTGCACCAGTGCTCTGGACTCCCGTGCTTGGTTTTCCTGATGCTACCATTCCCGTAGGAGGGGACAATAATTTAGTCATGGACACTGATTTATACTGATCAGGACAGCGCTCTGACCAGAAGGGGCTTTCATGGCTCAGGGCCTCTGGTGGCTGGCAGATTGTGAGTTACACGATTTGTGGCGCCAGCGCCAACCCACCACACAGGACTATACATTTTATTTCCCAGCACAGAGGACTTACACCTGCATCAACCACTTTCTCACGACCCCCTCAATGTACGACCTAGTTACTGGCACCTCCATCACTCCCCAGACCCTATCTGACCACGTACTCTTTTTTTCCCTGGTGGTGTTCCTTGATTCTCACTAGGTCAGACAGTCACTCTTCTCCAGTCCCCATCCACAGTGCCCTCACTCTGCAAAGTGATAGCTGACTATCTACAAACTAATGGCACAGGGAAGACATCTCTAGCCTCTCTTTGGGAGGCTCTGAAGCTGGTGATGCAGGGTGGATAATCGCTGCCCGAAAAAGAAGCAACAGAGTTTAGAACAGAAGTTCTCCGATTTCGAGGCTAAACACAAATTCATAGGAGCACCAAGAATGTAGGGAGAGTTAGAAAAGGTGCGACTCTCTCAAGCTCCTAGACATCAACATGGCAGAATATGCCATGCTACGTTTGAATCACAAGTTCTACTTTGGACCAATCGCTGTAGTCGGATGCTAACGCATTGCCTTCGGGCCAAAATACACAGGTAACCAGCCCCACTCCGACCAGTGAAGTACATAGCAATGCACAGATAGCGTCAGCATTTCAGTCATTTTATGGTGCCCTGTATGCAAACTTGGATGACCCGGGTGTCGATCCCTCCACCTATCTGTGCACTAGTTCCCTTAGTACCCTTCCATCCCATGACTCCGGCGATCTGGAGAAGCCCATCCGGATTAAGGAGGTGATCTCTACCATCACATGCCTAAAAGTTATTAAATCTCCTGGGCCAGATGGCTTCTGGTAACTCTTCTACAAAGTCTTTTGCCAGGAGCTGGCCCCACTACCTACACACCTTTACAATACCTTTGCTGATACTGACAACCTAACTGATTCCATGCTCGAGGCCTCGATATCCGTAATCCCGATGCCCAGCAAAGACCCTGCTTTCTGCGGGTCTTACACACCTATCTCTCTTTTGAATATAGATGCAAAAGTTTTTACCAGTATGCTGGCCCACCGCCTCAACCCTCCTATGCCCGGCTTGATTGCCCCGGAAAAGGCTGGCTTCCTTTCTATTCGCCAATGGGGTGACAACACGTAACGCATCCTGCACATTTGGATAAAATTCACAGGTCCCAGAAGGAAGCTCTTTTACTCTTCATTGACACTGAGAAAGTGCTCAAGTCAACTGGCCGTACCTGTTTGAAACTCTGAAGTGCTTTGGATAGCAACAAATTCTGTAGATGGATCTGCTCTGTCTGTAGTGCTCCCGGGGCAGCTGTACAGGTCAGTGGGGTACTCTCCCAGCCCTTTCCTATCCAGCAGGAAACACAACAGGGTTGCCCCCCCCCCCCCCCCTTCTTTTTGCCTTGTATATGGAATCCCTAGCATACAATATGAGAGCCAATACCTCAACCTCCAGAATCCCCTTTGGCGGTGAACCACATCTCATCAGCTTATATGCAGATGATGTGACCTTCTCTGTCGCCAACTGAATGTCATCCTTACCTGCCCTTGTGACTCAACTCCAGCCAATTGGTAAAATATCTGGGGTTATGGTAAACATGCAAAAATCTGAGATTCTAAACCTCTAGTTTGCTCCACCCCATGAGGCACATCTGCACTCCTTGTTCCCCATTGAATGAGCAAAAGACAGTACTCCCTATCTCGGTATCTAATTAGTACACTCAATTTCTAAGACACTATCACTCAGTTATTCTGCACCTGCTTTGCATACAATTCATGATTTAAACAAGTGATTTTCTGTTTGCCTCTCTTGGCTAGACAGAATCTCAGCTATAAAAATGACTATTTTGCTGTGCATCCTCTATCTCTTCCAGGCCCTCCCTCTGACCCAACCACCATGTGCTCTGTGCAACTTGGAATAAATTTATTTGGCAGAGGAAGAAGCCCCGCCTCCAGAAACACCTCATCTATCGATCAACACAAGCAGTCTCCATGTTAACGCGCTACTTCCAAGCTTCCCAACGTCGTTTTTTAGTAGAATGGAGCCATCCCCTCTCTGCGAAAGACTGGTGCTTCATTTAACCAGACAATAGGGGGCTTTCACATGTGGAAGGAACCCTGGCTCCCTTGTAAGCACCAAGCATGGGGTATCTACTCAGTTTTCAAGGTGTGGGATGCTGTAGTGGCTAGAGCAGGTTTGACCACCTTTCCTTCCCCCATCACCCTAATACTATCCAACCAGGATTTTAGCCTGGGATTAAAACAGGAGAATTTCTGACGATGGGAGGAGGCAGGTTGCAATCGTACCAGTAGCCTATTTGATTCCGAGGGGATTATCCTTTTTGAACAGTTATAGTATGACTATGGGTAGAAAGAAGATCACCTCCAATATCTCCAGGTACGCCACTGGGTGATGCAACCTACTACCAAACCACATGCAAGTAGGCCTTTTACCCACCTTTGTAAAATCTCGGAGCTCTATGTCCTGTTGGGGAAAGGTACATCACCAACTACTGCTACGGGTCGGACTAGATGGGAGGCGAAGCTTGGTAGGGCACTCGCAACCAAACAATGGGAAAACATTTATTTTAGAACCAAGCACACCACCCACAAAAAGGCCAGCATCGAAACCATACAAAATAATCTCCTACTGGTACTTGACCCTGGCACGGCCTCAAGAACGCTTGAAAGAGTACTAGAGGGGATGCGGCGGCACAGGAACTTAAATTCATATCCTTTGGCTCTGCCCGAAGCTCTGCTATTTTTGGAATCATATCCTTAATAACATAGACCAAGCCTACCACACGTCTGTCCTGAGGTTCCCGGCCTACACGATCCTGGAACTACCTAACCCTACCCCACTACCATCCTTGAGAGTGAGGCAGATGACCCTCGCCTTAGCAGCGGCACTTCAGGTATTCCCCTTCCTGGGTACTGCCCAGGTTCCTGACCACACTGCCTGGCTCCACAAGTTTTGGTTTATCTTGAGTATGGAGAAATTATCGTTAGTTGTTGAACAGAAGCATGAGACTTATTCCAACTTGTGGGAACCTCTCATCCACATTAATCCCTCTGAATTTCATGAGCTCACCTGCCCGATACCTCGTTACTCCGCCTGCTTCCAGAGCCCCTGTCTCCTAACAGCACAGCCACGCCCTAATTTCGTAACCCACCTGTACACTTGCACGTTTAACACAGGTTTTTAGCATTCAAAGATCACAGACCACCCTGCTACACCTTAAGAAGGACCTGGGTGGGGGACGGGGGAGGTTTTCCGTTTCCATGTGTTAGATTTTTCGTATTCTTATGTTAATAATGCCCTACAGATACTGCAGACCCAGATGAGATTGGGCTCCCACAAATATAATATGGTGAAACTGCTCAGCAGCAGCTGCCAGCCCTCTGGGTGGAAGGCGATCGGCTGTGTATGTCTATGACTCTTAGTGGTTTACTTGACTGAACTGTTTTTAACTGCCTTTTATACGCTGCCGGCCCATAAGGTTGTAGGCAAATGGCTGTGTTCATTTACATTTTGATATTGCATTGACGCTGTTGGCCCCCTGGGTTGTAGGTGACCAGCTGTTCTTGTTTACGTTTTGCTGAGGCTTTAATAAACAAAATTGATCCATAAAACGTCTGCAGTGGAGTCTGGCTGGGGTCGATGTATTGTATCCAGTACATTGGTTGGGCCACTAGTGTTGAGGCTAAGACACACATGCCCACCTTATTTTCCTGCTGGCCACACCTCTATCTTTCTTTTTAGATTTTCTGTTGCAAGACGTTTGCTATTACTTATACCTTTGTCAGGTAAGTACAACTTTTTTGAAAGTGAGCAAGACTACTTGTTTTCTTAGGTCGAACCTGGGCAGCGCATGCGCTGCTCTGCAAGGCATGCTGTATTGGAATATGGACGTGAAGCTCCCCCCACTCTCCGCCAATATATTTTTAATTGGCTTGTGTCGTTGTCCTTTGTAAATGCTGACTTCTGTTTCGTTAATAGGCTTGTTAGTCCCTTCTTAGTACCTCCTTTTCTTCCTTTGTAAACTCCCATTGGGACTTGCCCTTTTACTTCTGTTACACTGTATGTCTTATTTAGTCTGTAAGCACTATTTTTGTTTAATGAGTTTCTCCTACTGCAGGCACGATATGCTTTCTTGCAACATTCAGCGCCCATGTCAGCTTTCCCTTTCCAAGCAGCCCGAGACAATGGCGGCCTCTTCTTCAAAGTGAAATAGATCTTGCTTTTACAAGAGTTTGAACTATTGACATTGTAAATGACTATGCCTTTTATTTATGTGTTAATTATCAAAAGATGTAAATAAAAGGCATTGTCATTTACAATGCCAAAGCTTAAACTCTTGCAAATGCAAGACCTATTGTATTGGTAATGCTTGTTTAACTGGTTATGATATTTTCACATGTGGAAGTAGATGTCAATTTGTATCCTTTATTTAATGTGTCTGCATTTAAGGCTATCGACGCATGTACCCGTATCCATTCAGGTAGAATGAGTAACTGCAAATGGGCATTTTCTCTGGAGGACCACTTCTCTCGGGGATAATGATTGTGAAATTGTCCTGATGAAAGGGACTATGTTTTGGGAATGGAGAAGCAATTCGGATTATGGAGGCAACAGATATTTTTTGTAAAAGTCCTATTTTAGTGAGCTTTATCTCATGGAAGAAAATCACCTGCTGCATGTTTTGTACAACAAATGTTCTGCTTTAACCATTGAACAGATAGATGCATCTCCTGGCACATAAAACCGGGCCTCTGAATCCTGTATCCAGTAGATAAAACGCCTGAGCATAAGCATCTAATAAATTATCAAACACAATGCCGTGCTAATATGCTATTGATATCGGTTTTGTCTTGCTGTTCATACATCAAGGCACTGACTGTGGCAGCACTGGAGAAATCTGAACTTTTCCACATTTAATGGGGCTTTACTAAAGATGCACTGTATTCATCTGGCCCTTTCTCTCTTTCAGATTCTGTCAACATTTCAAGTTCCTATTTCCAGACAAAAAAACATAAAACAATGCATGTTTTTTCAATCCGATTGTAACGAAAGGGTTGCCACTGAATTATTATTCTTCGAAAGGCCACGATGATCAGAGGATGTTAATAGATTGAAATGATTTTCGAAATCGCCCTGTAGTTCCGTACAGAGCTTGAAGTGCATTGCACAAGTGAGGTACCAGGCAAGTAAATTGCAGGCCCATTCTGCCCTCAAAACTCTCTCTATGTTACCATACGCTAAATTGAAATATCAGCAGAAATAGTTAGATTAAGCCATGCTTGAGTCCTAGAAGCACTATATAGTGCTCTATATATAGCGTTACACTGGTAGACGTAACAATATAATTTGCTAAAATTCACCTGCCCCTTCTTTCTGCCCAAGAAGAGAAGTGCTTTAAATGACAAACTGACAGATGAAATTTCTGAAGCCACCACTTGTGTAGGATCGGGCAAAACATATCCTAAAACCTTAACTCAATCAATCAGGGGAATTGTAAGCACGCTACTCACCTGTGACGGTCTCAATGCGCTGGGGGGGATGGGGGGTTCGCAGAGCTGTTAGCCGAAGAGCCAGATCTTGCCGGTCTTCCTAAAGGTGTTCAGGGAGGGGGCACGTCTGATGTCTGCTGGTAGCTCGTTCTAGGTCTTGGCTTATCTTGGCTTACGAACTTGCAGATAGTTGTGCATCATACAGGCTGATCTATTTAGTCAACTGCAAGGCCAGAAATATTAGTCATAATCTTAGCCAATCAATTCTCAAAAATAATCTGCAGCTAGGTCAATATGAATCAAAGTGGGTTCATGCCAAGTTGTTCAGCAAGACACAGTATTAGAGCACTATATAATGCCATCTCCTTGGCAGACAGACTATAACTGCTGGCCTTCATGCTCATAGACTTTGAGTAGACTTTTGATAGCCTCTTGTGGGGCTATTTGTTCTCATTACTGTTACACCTGGGATTTGGGCCAAACTTCTTACGCTTTTGTGAATCTGTTGTACAACGCATCGGTTGCCTGGGTGAGAGTGGGTGTTAGAATTAAGGTGATGCACAATCCAAGATGGCCTTTCTCCGCCTTACTCTTTACCCTGCCTAACAGGCTGATGGCACAGCAACCTAGGCAAGAGGACTCTTTTTCAGACTCCAAATGGCCCGACCTGATTGAAGAGAAGGTTTCTTTTAAGCAATCGTAAATCCTCCAGACCTAGAACAGAACAGTTCTTAAATGTATTTGGTGAATATTCCAGCTCAGCTCAAATTAAATTGGAATAAAACCAGAGTGTTTCCCTTAGGCCAAAGAGTTAAAGAAAAGTCTTGGCGAGACTGGGTGGGTAAAATAAGGTTATGTTCCAAATTTTTGGGCATTCACTAATTTAACAATGAGATGGAAGCAAGGACCAAAAATATGCAACCATTACTAGACCAAACACTGTAGGACACACTGCACTGATGAACACTCCCTGTCTCTATAATGGGGTGAATCTTCCTAATCAAGATGATACTTTTATACAGAATCATTTATAACCTTGTTGAAAGGAGCTTTTTTAGGGGCCCACTGGTGCAGGGGTTCACCCTTATCTGTCCATGGGTCTTTAGACCAACAAAATAGAGATTGGCATGGAAGCTGGAATATCAGATAACACGTTTATTCACTCATGAGTGAGACCACGTCCATACAACTCCCTCAAGTGTTCCAGGAGGTAGTGGCTTGAATACACAGACCATGGGCCTTTGATACTGAGTGTTCTGCACTGGTAAGCATATAGTTACAAATAGAAGGTACAGGCCTACACAGGAATAACTATCGACAAACATGGGCAAATGGGAAATCACTTAGTCAGCTAAGTGGGAGGGGGAGCAGGAGTGCTTATGGCAGCACTAAGAGATTGACAGTTGAGTCTGAGACCAGGTGTTCTGGCTGCTACAAACTCTTCAGCATGCATATTGCTTTTAGCTGAGTCAGGAAGTTAACTAAAATAGACAGCACAGGCAGGGAAAAAGACAAGCGGCAGAGGATGGAAGAAATACATAGCTGACAAAATGGATACCACAAACAAGATGATTTCAGCTTATGCTAACAGAGATTATCTGCGATTTCCACACCCTAAAAAACTATCCATTTCATCCGCCGAAAGCTAAATTAAAAACATAAGCATGTTTATGTAACAAGGAAGGTGCCTCCGGGTAACATTTGTCAAATGCTGTAAGTTCACATAAGTTGGTGAGCTGAGCATGGTTGATACAATATCGTGCTAGAAAGTGGCACATCTGCTTGTGCTCAATGATTGTATATGTGTTCTGGCATTTGACCAGCTTATAGAGTTGAATTATGGAGAAAAACTCCCCATTCCAGTACGTCTATGGGGAAGCTCCCTCTGGAATCCCAACTGCAATTTTGACATTCAACGTGCATCACTTAGGCAAACACAATGGGCAGTAAAACCCTATCCACAGATAGCTACATTAAAGAGCTTTAAGGAATGGGATCACCTTGGAGTTTCGACCCTAGGCAACATTATGGCCACTTACACCCTGAAATCCTTCGAGGAGATGCAGGAGGAATGTGGTCTGAAGAACTTCATTCTAATACCAGCTGCTACGTCTGCATCTAGCACATGGCTGTGCGATCCCGGAGATCACTAGAGGCCAAACTCTCTATGGACAAGTTACCCCTATAAAGAAGAATAACGACCCTTTATAGATCCCTTGTGATCAACATGCTAAACAGGTTGAAAAACCTTAGAATGAAATGGGAAAAGGATTTGGGTCTACTTGAAGATGAAGAATGGGCCTATGATTTGATAGCTCAATGAAATCCTTGATATCCCCACAATATTATCTGATCCAATTTAAGTACTTGCACTCTATTTGCCTCACTCAACAGCCCCTCTGTTCGAGACCAATCATGCCTCAGATGAAGAATGGAGGTAGGAGAATTATTGCATCCAGCTTGGTCATGTAGGGTAGGGTAATATGCCCCTTTTAGAATGTCATTGCGCACACAATCTATTTTTATTTATTTTATTTGAAAAGTTTTATAAAGCGCGAACATGACCCAAAACGGTTATCAGAGCGCTGTACAAAGGAAGGTACATGGCAAGAGGTAAAAACATGAGTACAGAACAAAATAGAATAGAAGAAGTTTCTAAAGAAAAGTTGCAGCAAGCAGTACATCAAAAAGGACCTGTGAAGAGAAACATAACAAATCTTTAGCAAAAGGTATAAAAGAATGTTAGGCATGCATTGGTAGTGTATTCAAGAACGCCTCAGGGCTTTTGCTGTTGACGGTCATTCAGGAGTAGCCACTTGACATGTTTTTTGAATGAGGCAGCTGATGGGTTGGATCTGATCTCGGGAGGAAGAGCATTCCAAATTCTTGGAGCAAGACGAGAGAAAGCACGCATTATGTTCTTTTCTTATTGAATTTAGGGTGTTTCAAAGTAGAGTATTAGAGATTCTTAGGTTCCGAATCGAGCCAGATGCCTCAAGTTTTTTGCCAGGTAGATGGGTGTGTTTTAGTGAATTGCTTTGTGCGTCATACAAGCTATCTTGAAATGGCTCTTTGCTTCAATGGATTGCCAGTTAAGCTATATTAAGTCAGGAGTGATATGGTCATGTTTTCTGAAGCACGTGATAAGTCTGGCAGAGGCGTTAAGAGTGGCCCTAAAAGTAGCCAATCTAGCTTTGTGTAGGCCAGATAGGGTCACCAAACAATATTCCAAGCGTGAGATAACTAGGATGGGACTGCTAACTGGATGTCCTCAGGAGGTAAGAATGGCTTGATTTTCCTTAGCATGTTGAGCTGATGATTGGCTCCCCTAATAGTGGCACTGATGTGATTGTGCATATTTAGGTATTTGTCCAGGGTGATACCTAAAGATCTAGCAGAGTCAACAACATGAGGGGTGCAGTTGAGTGCCGAGAGTTGTTTGATCCAGTCTTGGGTTGGAGTCGAGTGGTTGCGGGGGGCAATCAGAAATAATTCTGTCTTGAGGGTATTTAACAGCAGATGATTATGTGGTAGCCATTGTTGAGTTTTCAGAAGTGCATCATTTAGAGTTTTTATATCATCTGGAGAGGAGATCTTCAAAAACAGTTGAGTGTCATCAGCATACATATGGTATTGAATGTTAGAGCAGTTCAGAATATCGGAGAGAGGTTCCATGAAAAGGTTGAAGAGCGTGGGTGATAAGTGCAGAACCTTGAGGCACTCTAATAGTGACCGGGGTACTAGCAGCAAGTGATTGAATAACTTTGCGGTTATGCAAGAAAGAAGCAAACCAATTTAAGACAGGGCCTGATAACCCCATGCTATTTTTAAGAATAGCAATCACGTTTTCATGTTTAATAGTGTCAAACGCTGAGGACAAGTCCAGAAGGATCAGAAGACGAGAAACATTTTGGTCAAGAGATCTCAAGGCATCATGGACAATGTGAGGAAGATCTGTTTCTGTACTTTACCCTGCTCTGAAACCTGGCTGGTAAAGGTCAAGGAGCTGACATTTCTCGATGTGGTTGCAGAGCTGTGTGTGAACCCATTTCTTGAGCAATTTAGCTAAAGTCATGATGCTCGTGATCGTACAGAAATTGTTGGGATCCGCTAAGTTGGCATTAGTCTTCTTAGGGATGGGAGTGACTTGCCCCATCTTGAGGCAATAAGGAATCCTCCCTGTAAGAGAGATTCTTGAATGATCCGGGCCCAAAGTGGAAGAATGGCCGAATTGAGATGTGTGAGAAGCTTAGCAGGAAGAGTATCGCTGAAGTGATTGGAGGGTTTTAGAGACGCCAGAGAATGTGCCAGCTCCGCATCATTTGGGAGCAGGAAAGAATTCCAAGAAGCGTTGTTATTAAAAGTGCAGACTGTGGGGTAGGAAGGCGCACTCTCTGCCTTAGGTACCGCAAATGCAAACGAGCTCAATGACCTCCGGTTTGATGCGGCACGTTGCAGTTCAAGTTCAATTTTTCTGGCCTTTTCCGAGAAGTGAGCTGAGAAGTCCTCCTCACTGGGGCAGGAGGTCATGAGTGACGACATATGATTTGTAGAGTGAGTAGCTTGGTGTTTGCTGATTTCAGTTTCTTGGGTCTGTTTTTAGCGCTGTCCAGCTGGGCCATGAAATGATCTGATTTCGCACTGTGAATGTGTTTGTTGTATGCGCTTCTTAGCCTCCTTAACTGGTTGAGGCTTGTAGTGGAGGGAGAATTTCTCCATAGTCTCTAAGAAAAGCCTACGTTTGTGACGTTCCTCATTTATCCTTTTGAGTTGCTTGGGAGCAATAGAGCCGAAAATACTTGACATTGAGTTGATGTAGTGATCCGTAATGTCATCCAAGTTAGACATGTTGGGGGAGGCTGAAGCAGATTCTTGTTGATGGCAGTTAGATTATTGATGTTGATGTCTCTCAGATTGTGAACCAGCTGTTTGATTTTAAGCGGTTGTCCTCCTCTGAGCAGGACCTTTTTGAAGATGTGAAAGGAGATTTGGTGATGTTCCTACCAATCACAGGGTATAATGTCATCAAGATGTATAGTGTTGTCTCTAGCTATGATAAGGTCAAGGGTAGCGCTCTTATTGTGGGCGGGTCCATTGCAGTCCTGGATGAGGTTGAGGTCAGAGAGGAAAGCCTTAAAAGAGCATACTGAGGGATCATTTTTGTTGTTCCAGTGAAGGTTAAAATCCCCGAGGAAGATATGGCTAGTGTGAAGGTCTGCACATGAGGAAATGGACTCCATGATTTGCTTTATGAAGAGCAGATTTTTACCAGGTGAATGATTTATTGTGTGGAGCACACAGACAATCTTGCCATTGTTCCAGATTTTGGTGACTAGGTGCTCACAGGAGAACATCAGTACCTTTGGAGCCTGTTTCAATATGAGGCTGGAGTGATGGATGCAAGAAATGCCCCCTCCAGTTTTAACCAGTCTATCACATCTGATAATGTCATAATCAGGAGGGATTAAGATGTTGAGCATTGGGGAGGAGGAGTCATTGAGCCAAGTTTCAGTAAGGATCAGGAGGTCCATTGTTGAGAAATGATGAGTTCAGAGATATCCGCAGGGTGTTTAACTGCTGATCTGCAGTTGAGAAGCATCGATTTGATATGGGAGAAGGTAGTGACCGCTTCTGGGCCAGACGCGGTGTTCTGAAGTAGGTTATCACTATTCACATATCTGAGGTTGACACTTGTTTCTCTACCAGGGTCAGAGGAGATAGTTGGGATATTGACTGGTGAGTCAGAGGAGCCTCTCCGAGAGCCATTTACAAAAGAAGTGTGCGCATGTCATTCGACAACTGAGGCAAGAACCTAAGAGGCTTGGAGGGTCGGTTAGGAAGAGGCAGTGTAATCCAGAGTGGGCAGTGTAGGATAGTGACAAAGGACCTATCCTCCCGCAGTGTTTAACTTTAGATAGAAGAGTAGGTAGATCAGACCCGCAGGAGGGATAGAGTTTGCAAAAATTCTCCATCTTCCAGGAGAAGTGTAGGAGGGTCTGCAGGTTATCTTTGACAGTAAGCAGATCATGCTTGAGGTCAGCCATTTTCTCCTCAAAGAAAGGGATGCTAACATAATCATCGTCCGGCCTAGAGTAAGATAATGTATGGAGCCACTTAGGTAGAGGGGAGTTGGAACATATACCCTCACCAACACTAAAATTGCAGGGGGAGACCGTAGTCTGCTTGAGTTCAATCATATTATCCCTGGGGGGGGAAGGGGGAGGTTTAGCATAGATGACGTCCGGACTCTGCGAAAGAGGTTGAAGAGAAAACCCTTGAGGTGGATAGGTGGAGGGCAAGGTGAGTTTAACCTGGGAGGTGGGTAAGAAATAGGAGAGGAGATAGGAAGGTGAGGGTTAACAGGTGAGGTACTGGGGTAAAAAATTGGGTGCAGAGTAGGAGAAGCACTAATATCATTGTTGCTTGTCCCATAAAGGTAACTCCTAAAATGTTGTTAAATGTCAATGACAAAGGTTTTACACATACCTACATATATGCAGTTTAGTCATTGGAAAAAAGAATATCACACACAACTGGAGAAACTTGACTGATCTTTGTATTTCAAAAAAGAAAGCCAACTTGGACATATGCTGCACTTTAGAGAAGTCAATTTATGAGGCATGTGAAGAGAAAATGTTTGGAAAACTGACCATGTAACTGAAAGGAAACCGCATTTTATAAAGCGGTGACCGTAGCTTTATTGCAGCTGGCATTCAAAATCTGTTGGCAATGGTGGGAATTCACCCTGGAAAACGACCCGTAACTTATAGATACAGACATTGGCTGTAAAGGACTTTACTCATACGGGGTAAAGATGCGAGTATTATGAGTTTTTGTTTGGTAAGTAATACAATAGAAATAAAAATACTGATAAAAAAAAATATAAGACCTGAAATATGTTTCTCTAACCAAGCTATATGAAGGTATACTGTTTAAGACTATAATTTTTAGAGCCTTACTTATGAATATTTTTGGAAGTACGCTATTGTATGTAAGCGGGGTTAAAACTAAAAGAAGCCTTTTTGTTTTTTATTAATAAAAACAGGTGATTTGAAACCCAAAATGTTTCCCTTTGCACTTTTGAAATTTCAGGGTTCCTGTCATAAGTAGATCTCAAAACTGTGCTTACTTAACCTGTTCGGTCTGGAGGACTGCTCTATGCCTTCCTCCACGCCAGTGCTCATGTGCAAAGGACAGCCCTAAGCTGTCTTCTCACATGAGGCAGGAAATTTCGCTGGTGTTCGCACCAGAGGGATATCCCTTTTTTTCTTTTTTTTAGCCTCGGAGCTGGGGAAACTTCAGCCGAGGCATTCTTTTCAATGTAATGACGATTGGCGCGCCTGGCGCACTGATGTCATTACATTGCAAGTGAAAGTGAAACCTGCTCATTTCCTTTTCACTGCATCAGTGCTCAGGGGTTCATCTCAGTCCCCCAAGCACTGATTCAGACAGGGGAGGTGTTATTAGAAAGGGGAAAATCCCCCCCAAGCCAGGATCCACCCACTAGACACCAGGGAGAGCGGGAGCGGCCCCTTGGGCAAGGGATTGTGATTGTTTTTTTGTTTTTTTATGCAGTATCTCTGCCCTTCTCGGGGGAGGCATATGGGGGCGATTGCCCCCATCTGCCCCTCCAGATGGGGCAGAAAGCCCACTAGATGCCAGGTGTGAAAAGCTGGCCTGGTATATGCTGTCCACTAATTAAAGTGGGCACCTTGCACCAGTCCAAACAACCCCTATGGTGATTTAAGTGGTCAAAGATAACCTTAGAATGCTATTCAAGTGGTAACTGTGTTGAGCAGGCTTCAGGCTTAGTCTTGAAGGAATGTTAAGCAGTTTGTTTTACCAGAATGCAACCTTATAGTAAATTAAAGGAGAACCACACAGTAGTTATAAAAATATGTATTTATTAATATAACACTGTCCGGACAACAGAATATCTCCTACATGGAGATAATCGTAAAGCACACAATACTTAAGCACAGAAATGATAATAAATAGCACCAATACACAGTGGGCCCCAGGGGGGACCAAACCATATACTAAAATAGTAATATAAGAACCACGACTCGAGTCCAGACAGTGTCTAGAGGATGTAGAATCGCTGGGACCCCAAGGAACCACATGAGGTGATATAAGTAGGCACCCCACGAAGGGCGGGTGCAGTGTAGGAACACGACCGCATGCTCCGTACAATTCTATGGGGAAGTCGTGGTTGAACTTTTAGACATTAAGGACCCTTACCAGTGGACGTTGAAGAAAGCCAGTGAAATTTAGGAGGTTGGAGAGCCACCCCACCCGTGGATACCGAGGCGTCGGAAACTGCTGTCGAACCCAATGGAGGACTTCGAAGAAGAGCCGCTGCTGGAAGGAAGAAAAGTGTCCATTGGAATACAAAGGTGGATTCTTGTTGAAGAGTACCTGAAAGCAGAGAGGACAGAGTCTGGGTCACTCAGGAGTGACCAGTGGCTCGGTAGACGAATGCCCACCGATGTCGGGTGCTTCAGGTGCGTTGATGGAGTTCTTGACTCTGCAGCAACGGAGATCAGGAGACATCGAGAATGACCAGGAGCCAGATACAAGCTGTCCCACAAAGGGCGTCGAGTGCTGAGAGGTCGGTGTCCTGCTGAAGCAAAAGCAAGCCTTGGCAATGGCAACCCACGCAGAAGGTCAAGGATGTGTACGGTTTGAACCAGCAGGGTCCAGCAGACTCACCAAACACAGGGGAGTCAGGGCAAGCCTGGAGCAACCAGGGGAGCCCAAGAAAAGTAAAGTTGACCCTCAATTAGACCCAACAGGCCGGAGGCACAAGAGTCGCGAGAGGACCTAGAGTGATTTCACCAAACAGCCTAAGGAGCACTCTGTGCGAGGAGGCCGGAGTTCTTAGAATGAAATGGTGCCAGAGGTTGGGGCTATTTGAATCCCAATGCACTTGTTCAGGAAACGCCAACAAGCATATGCACTTGCAAATGTATGCAGTGCACAGGGGTTCGGGTGTTGCAGGCTCCACAAAGAATTCTGACCTCAAACTTGGTGAGAGGGCAGCTTGGACCTTGAGGGATGTAGAAACCCACCTCCTGTGTTGCTGAAGCCTTCGTAGTCTGTAGGAGTTCAGGGTCAGCAGACCGGACAGAAGTGTTGCGGTGCCTGCGAATGCAGGGGAGTGACTCCTTCACTCCAAGGGAGTTATCTTCGGTTGTCCTTGCTACTCCATAGGTCCTACATGGTGTACAGGCACAGACGATGCTTCAGACTGAGAGAGAGACGAAGTCGGGCCCAAACGAAGTCCAGACTGTCCAGACGGTCGAAGTTCAGTGGTCTCTGGTTCAGAATCTTGTCCACGTCGAATCTGGGGTCCTACAGCCAGGTAAGCCCTCTTGTACCCACGGAAGAGGGCTGGCCAGATTTAGGGGACCCTCCCAGGGGTGGGTCTGGACAGTGGGGAGGTTACTCCCATGTCCTTTGTCCAGTTTTGCCCCAGAGCCAACAGCTCCCAGGACTGGTTTGAACTGAACTATGCACAGGGACACCAAATGCAGACTTTCGGTAGCTGGCAAGCGCACCCACCCAGCCCTATTACACAAATTCCTGTCTGGGAGGTGGTTACACCTCCTTATTGCAGGATGCCTATTGTTCTGTCTTCCCCTGCTCAGCAGCAGGAGGGCAGAAATGTGTCTGGTCGGCAGCAACCATTTTGTGCTGCCCGGGACTAGAAGGCTGGTACCGGGAACACCAGGGAACCAACAAAGCTTGCTTCTGAGGGGTGGAATCATACCTCCTCCCACACCGCACAATGTTTGACATCAAGCACAACAGGGTTAGTTTCAGCCGTTTTAGAGTTGGTCATCACACGGTCGCATAAGGCCACTCTATATGTTGTAAATGCCTGCCTCACTGACAACCCGGTCGAATCGACTCCGTAAGCTGCAGGGGTTCCTGCTCATTCAGTGGCACCCTCTCACTTAGAATCAAGCAACCTGCCTTCAGGATTGTTAAGGCGTGCTATAGGGGGGACTGATAGGTTTCAAATGCAGTGACACTATATTAAACTATATCTTAAGTAAGTGGTGCATGCACCAACTTACACAGGCTGCAATAGCAGGCCTGTAGGTTCCATTTTGCATGGTCTCTCATGGGTGGCATAATACATGCTTCAGCCCATGGGGTACCTATGCCCTGGGGACATGGGTATCATATACTAGGGACTGACAAGGGTACCCCAGTATCCAATCTGTAGTGTACCTAAGAACATAACATAACAATTTAGGGAGAAAGCAGATAGACTGGGGTCCTGATTAGCAGGATCCCAGTCAGATTAGTCAAAAACAGTATCATATTTAGAAAACAAAGTGGGGGGTAACCATAAGAAGCAGATCCTACTTTCCTACCCCAGGGATTATGAAAAAAAAAATATATATATATATATATTTATTTATTTATTTACCTGGTGAGGCCAACACGATATTTTTGTGACACTCCCTTGAGAAGAGGGAGGGGCAAGCAATCATCTGAGTGGCAGCAGTCACTTCATAAACTCCACCTGGATAGACCCCCTGGGAAAGTGAGGAGCCTGTGAAACCGGCACTGAAGAAAGCAAACCAAAGCTGAAACGCGTCTGCCGTTAGCGTTTCATGGACTGCCTGTCACCGCATATCTGAATATCAATAAAGCGGCCTTTGTCACTCTGGAGCTGTGTCGAGCTTTCCTTCGTGTAAGAGAGAGCATTGGGTCTCATACATATTGGGGTGGGGGCTGCACAGCATGGGCAGGGCAAAGCCCCAACCCCATAAAAATGGGGAAATAGTCTTTCTGCCCCCCCCGACAGAAAACACACTAGGAACCAAGGATTACTTTTCAAAATATACTTTTAGGGGTGTGGGTTGCTCAGCATGAACATGGCCATGCCCCACCCCCATAAATATGGGGAAACAGTCTTTCTGTCCCCATGGGGCAATAACCTCCCATCTACCCCCCAGGGGGTAAAAGCTCACTAAACACCAGAGATTACTTAAAAAAAAAAAAATGTTATTTTAGATGTGGGGGCTGATCAGCATGGGTATGCCACCACTTCCATAAAAATGGTGAAACAGTCTTTCTGCCCCTCCTGGGGGCAGATTGTGGAAATTGCTCCAATCTTCCCCCACAGGCGCAGAAAGTCCAATAGAAGCCACAGATGTATTTATTTTTAAATATAGGGGTGTGAACTACCGGCATGGCTATGCCCACACCCCATGTAAATGGGGCATCAGTCTTTCTGCCCCCCTGGGGGTCAGATGGGTTGATTATCACAGATTTTGCCCCATTCCCTGAGGGGCAGAAAGCCCACTGTATGGCAGCAATATATATTTTTAATAAAATAATGGGGTGGATCTTTCCCACCCCAACATCAGGCCCCACCCTCACCCCTGAAACCTCAACAGTCGTTCTGCTCCCCTGCGGACTTAAGCATCCCATCCCAGTGGCAAGCCAGATGACATTTGATTCTTTTGGGTGTTTTTATTTTTTTATTTAATTAGGTTTTTTTACATATGGGCCATCCGAGTTTGGCTAGCTCCCAGTATCATTTCACTTGCAATGGTGAACGGATGCACTTTTTTTGATTGGGTAGGCAGCCACCTGAAAAAACCTACCAGACCCAGACAGTTCTGAAAACTAGACATCTGGGGAGCCCAGGGTGGTGTGCTTCACATGCCTTCCACAACATTTTTACCCTGGAAACCAAAAACATTGACTAAAAAACACATTTTCTTCACATTTCTGTGAGGAAAACTTTTAGAATGTGTGGGGAGCCACACATTTCCTACCACATAGCATTTCTCCAAGTATCCTGACAAAAATGGTACCTCACACGTATTGATGGGCCTAGAGACTTTAACATAATGGTCCTAAAGTGCTACGTGTCGAGATCAGCGATTTTTTTTTTTTTTTAACATATTTTTATTGGCATTTCAAGGTTTCATTAACAGAATACATTTGTAATTAAGCAACTTCGTATAGCACTCAGTAACAATCCGATCAGAAGCCTCCATTCATGTAAAATAATGTCGAGATCAGCGATAGGTGTAGCTGCGGGATTTGGGGCCATGCTCGGCCACCACCCATGGAAACCTACCTACTACAATTTTTTTTTAATAGTAGACAACCAGGGGATTCAATGGTGGTGTGCCTTGTGTGAATCCCAATAAGTTTTCATACCCACAATGACCAGCAAGCCTAAAACTTTGCTTGAAATCGTGCATTTTCCCTACATTTCTGTGATGGAAGCTTCCAAAATCTGCAGGAATCCACAAAATTCCTACCACCCAGCATTGCCCCACTTGTGCCGATAAAATCATTGCACCACATTGGGCCTAGTTCCAGCGTCCTGAACAGATCCAACTGAGGTTCATAGGAATCCCAATGCATGGGCTCCCATTGTCCTTGGTTTCATCCGTTCCTATTGTGGGCACTTGGCCCAGCCACATAAGAGGGGCATAGTTTTTATTGGCAGAGGTGGGGCAATGCTGGGTGGTAGGAATTTTGTGGATTCCTGCAGATTCTTTAAGTTTCCATCTCAGAAATGTAAAGAAAATGTGTGATTTTAGGCAAAGTTTGAGGTTTGCAGGGCACTGTCAGCAGAACAATTCCATGGGATCCAGGTAAGTCATCTCATCCTGGATTCCCATAGGTGTCTAGTTTTAAAAATGTACAGGTTTGCTAGGTTTCCCTAGATGCCGGCTAAGCTAGGGCCCAAAATCCACAGCTAGGCACATTGCAAAAAAAAAATAGGGTCAGTTTTGAGTAGGAAAATGTGGAGAATCCATGGTGCGTTTTGGGCCATTTCCCGTCGGGGCACAAGGCCTACCCACACAAGTGAGGTAACATTTCCATCAGAAGACTTGGGGAAATGCTGGGTGTGAGGAAGTTTGTGGCTGTCCACAGATTCCAGAACGTTCCATAACATAAATGTGAGGAACATTTATTTTTGTTGTCAAAGTTTGAGGTTTGCAAGAGATTCTGGGTAAAACAACCTGGTGAGAGCCATGCAAATCACTCAATCCTGCATTCCTCTAGGTGTCTAGCTTTTAAAAATGTACAAGTTTGCTAGGTTTCCCTAGGTGCTGGTTGTGCCAAGCCTCAAAATCCACAGCTAGGCAAATTGGAAAAAAAGGGTCAATTTTGAGTTGAAAATGTGATGTATCCATATTGCATTTTGAGCTGTTTCCTGTTGCGGACACTCACCACACAAGTGAAGTGCCATTTTTATTCGAAGACTTAGGGGAATGGTGGGTGGAAGGAAGTTTGTGACTTCTCGCACATTCTAGAGCTTTCCATCACAGAGATGTGAGGAAAATGTGTTTTTTTGTGTCTAAGTTTGTGGTTTGCTAGTGATTCTGGGTAAAACAACCTGGTGAGAGCCATGCAAGTCACCCCTTCTTGGACTCCCCTAGGTGCCTCATTTAAATTGTTTTTCAAGGTTTGCTGCCAGTACATTGAAAAAAAAAAAGGGTCAGATTTTAGTTTAAAAAATTGGATGTGCCCATGTTGCGTTTTGGGGCCCTTCCTGTCACGGGTACCAGCCCTACCCACACAAATGTGGTACCATTTTTATAGGGAGACATTTAGGGAACACAAAATAGTAGAACAAGTGTTATTGCCAATTGTATTTCTCTGCATGTGTGCCTTCCAAATGTAAGCCAGTGTGTAATAAAGAAGATATTTTGATAAATGCCCTTTAATTCACAATCTAGTTCGGGTACCCACACATTCGGAGATGTGCAAATAGCCACTGCTTCTAAACTCCATATCTTGTGTCCATTTCAGAAATACATAGGTTTCCTTGATACCTATTTTTCACTCCTCATATTTTACCATATGCATTGCTATATACCGGGTACACTATGAAAAAGCATTGCAAGGTGCATCTCTGTTATTGTCTCTGGGTGCCTCAGGTTTTTGGAACACCCCAAACCCTAAATATCCGCACAACCAGAAGGGTCTAGCAAATGTAGTGACATATTGCTTTTGTAAATAAGCCATTGTGACGAGAAGTTACAAATGAAAATGTTGTCACAAATAGAATTTTTCTCCTACTAATTTGAAAACTTTTTATTTTAACACTTCTTTTCTTTGGGAAACCCTTGAAGGATCTACACAAATGACCCCTTGATAAATTCTGAATTTTGTCTCGTTTCCAGAAATATATAGCTTCTGGAATCCACCTTGATTTTACATCCGTCTCCACCTGTCACAGTCACCAGGTTATCCTCAGGATCGGGTTGAAGCTCAAAGGGATCCTCCTCTCGACAGCCCCAAGTCCGAATAGAATAAATCCTCTCGGACTAGTGGGATGGTCAAGCGAGGGAAGGAAAGGGTAGGAACAGCTGGGAGGGAGACCTGCGAACAGACAAAGAGAGAACACAGTTTTACAGTAAGGTCAATGTTTTAACTCTGCTAATATGTCATTTAAGACCCTACCAGAGGGAAACTCACTCTACCTGTAAAGAAAACAATGATGGCTTTAAACTGGGCAAGATGTGAGGGTGAACACAAGATATCAGCACTTTTCTATCCTAAAGAAATAAACATGTTCAGTTATCAACATATCACACTGTGTGCTTGTCCACACCAGACTAATTCAGTGCAGTCCGGGACACCCCCCAACTGATCTCCCCTACAATTGAAAGGATAACATAGAAGCCAAGGTTAATGGTATGCAGGAACCAGTATTACATTCCTGGATAGACATTCAGTAAATCCAAAAGGGAGTTAACAGTTCTCCTCCATTCCCCAAGATGAAGGGAAGACAGACTCCAGGATAGGGAGTCCCGCAGCGTATATCAGTTTGTCCAACTTGTCTGTATTTGTCCGAACATATCCCAAGCACGAGTCCCTTTCCTGAAAAAAAGCCATGAACACTAGAGGCATAAGAACATGCAGATCGGCAATTATGCGACCTTGGACCCAACTGACACTACATTGAATTGCCAACTGATAAAGTTCCTCTTAGCTCATGCACAAGCACTAAAAAGTAATCCGTGCCCTGCTCGCAAAAAGCAAATAAGACGGGCAACTCCGAAGCAGACCGTACTCCCGAACACAACGCTGAATAATATCAGAACATTGGGAGGAACACTTTACAGGGACTAATTAACACTCCAGACTTACTAAACTGTATACTATGCACGTTAAAATGTCTTTATTTTTTTAAACAATGACATTCTTTATGCATAAGTATAGTAGAAATGAAAGGCTTTGACGATTTTTAGGAAAACAAAAAAAAAAGTAGGAACAAATAACTTCTTTTAATCGCAGCACTCGGTTTTAGTAAATGTATTGTTATGGTTTTAACTAACTGAAACAAACTTTTTGATTGATTATTGATTTTATATCAGTTTGTATGGAACCTTGATATATATTTCCGCCAAAACAAACGATATGAAAAAGCATAAAGGGGTAATCCTGCGCTCCTGCTTTTGCCTCAAAGCAAGAGTGACAATTGTTTCAGAACACTGGTCTTAGACCAACAGCAACAACCTTTACTCCCGCATGAGACCGTAAAAGATAACGTGTCTCCCCAACAGGAGGAACATAGAAATGTGCTCCGGGATACTCCGCAGCACGATCTAGCCAGAAACAACAAAGGAACAAAGCTGGTGCTACCCGACTGTACTTTCTGGTACCTCGGGTTTCCACAGTATAATTGGCGTCTTCGGAAAAGCGCCATCTCCTAATGTCCATTTCTGCTGATGGCACGTCTCACAGCGTGCTACGTCAGCGCTTACGTAACTAGCACAGGTGGATGCCGGGAATTGTGATTTTCAGTCCCGTTTGATGCTCTGCGGCCGCTGGCAGTGCTCTCACATTCTGTGCGCCCTGACACCACCACAAACTGGAAGGAGGTTGAAACCACAAAAAATTGGAACAATGGGCTATCTCCCAGGAAGAATGGCAAAAGTACATTAAAAAAATGTTTTTTTCAATCAAGTCTGCCTGTTCCTGAAAGCAGGGAAGATGGTGATTTTAGCACCGTAAACCTTTCGTTGATGCCATTTGCAGGAAGAAAAAAAAACCAGACACTTTCTTCTGCAGCACTTTTTCCCATTTTTCATCAAACACCTAAAATGTTGCTTTATTTTGGATAATTTCTCAGTCCACTCCGGTCGAATCCACAAACCCATAGCTCATAGTTGAATCATCGCACGCACCACATGGTGATGGTTGGTTTAAATACCAAACGGTCAATCTGAAAACTGTTGTGACAACTTCCCCCTGCATTAGACATGGAACAGTTGTGCTGACACTTTCCTAACTCATTATTGAGAGGGGGCACTCAAGGGGCGAGAAGGGTCATTAGGGAGAAGTTTTATTTGGGAACAACAAATATCACATGGGGCATTCGAATCTGCGACTTTTTCGGTTATAATTATTTGCAGTACCAGGGGGCAGAGTTTGCCTGACACAAAGATGGCCGCCATTTAGCCGAGCTCCGATTACCATCTAAATTATCCTTAAGGTATCTAGCATATCCAGAGCCTGTGCTGCTGCAAACACAGTGAACTTGTTTGGCCCGAAAACGAGCATTGCAATAAGGTATTTTTGGGTGCCAAAATCAAGCCCTGTGGCTGGCATAAGCAGTGAGGCCTATCGCACTGTGACGAGGATAGGCGTGCGGCCTGGGCGCCGAGCGACCCGACATTGGTGGCGAGCCCGGAAACACAGACGCGCACAAACCCCGGAGGACGTGTGGGGACCTGTGCTTGCTCCCGCTGTGTGGATGTGCTGCAGAGCTGCAAGATAAAGCGGAGGGAGCGGGCGGTCGCACGCACCTGTGAGGCCGCTCCGTGTGACAGCGAGTGCGGCGGTGATGCCATACTGTTGTTGGGACTGCTTGCTCGGAGCGGCGCCGGAGGACTTGCACACAGCTACGCGCACAGCGGTGAGTGAGCGATAACTCAGGCAGGCCGCCAGGGAAAAGGCGCAACGCAGCACCGGGCCGCCTGGGTGAAAGAAACTGTCTCACCTTTCTAAAATGATCCGGCGGGACAGTAAAATGACGACCGGGATGTGAAGGCCAGCATTGGCAGGGCAGTGGAGAATAAATGCCAATCCCGCTCATAAGCTGCAGGCAGTGAAGTGCACAACTCGAGGAGAACACTAACAAATGCACAGATACTGCAGCTGGGGGCTTGTACTGACTCATTAATCAATAACAGCCAGAGGACACTTCACAGAGCACATTGAGTGCTTGTGTGAAATACTAGGCTAAACTCTGGGAATCACAGTTTGGCCTATCGTGGTCAGGTGGGCAGGACTGCAAACACTTTAGGTCTGTGCAACCAGTAGCCACCCACAATTAATGCATCGCAGCTGAGGGTGTCTAACTGAGCTGTTCGCCTGTATAGAAGCACAATTTGCTGTGTAGCCAAACACTTTTGAATCAGGTGGCAGCTCTCTAGCGCCACTAAATATTCCCAATAGTGACATCAACAGCAACGCTGAGCATGGGGAAAACAGATAAGCTGCAATCGAAATTGCAGTTCGAGCAGCGTAAATTCACGAGGAGTAGGTATGAGGGAGCGAAGTCTACCTCACCCACACAAGACGCAGTGCCCGAAGGCATAGAGGGTGACCTACGCCAAATCCTAACTGGTATTCAGAAGAGCCTCACCACGATAGATGGTAAAATATATTCACTGGTCTATCGAATGGACCGAATGACGGAGCGCATAGATAAACATGCAGAGAGGTTGGGCATGGCAGAGCGCAGAATATCAGAAGCTGAAGACGCTCAGACCGAAACCGATAAAACCCAGAAACAAATGGAGACGCTCCTAATGTCTATCCGAGATAAGTCAGAAGATTTAGAAGCGCGCTCACGGCGCAACATCCTACGTATCACGGGCCTTCCAGAAACCACTGCAACCGGAAATATGGAAACATTTATTAAGCAATTACTGGTTTTCTTACTTGTGCGCTACACTTTCTCCACAGTATTCATAGTGGAAAGGGCCCATCGTTCTCTGGCCCCAGGCCTCTACCGGGAGCAGCTCCACGTCCTGTGGTAGCGAGGTTACTCAACTACAGGGACAGAGATGCCGCGTTGCGCTGAGCAAGGGAGCTGCGTGAACTTCAGTATGATGGCTCGACGCTATCCGTATTCCTGGTTTTCACACACATGATGCAGGAAGCAAGGAGGCAATTTGTTCCGGTAAAACGCAAACTTCATGAGCTCAACATGGACTGTGCAATGTTATACCTTCCCGGTTAAAAGTCACTATGGATGGCAAATCTAAAATCTACACGGACCCCAAGGCCTTACAGAAAGCGCTTCACGAACACACTAGAAAAGCAGCGAGAAAGAGCCCCACCGAACTGACTGGAGTAGAAGAAGCGGCTGGAAGTGACCTAGATTAACAGGACTAGTTTAAAAAGGTTACCCAAGCACTGTAATAGAGTATTTGATCATGAATCTGGTCTATTTGATTGGTCTGTGTGTAAGTGTCATGCCGGCCATTTAAGACAATATTGACAAAAAGTCTCTGCTGATGCAACAGAACTGATGTATTGAGTGGGCAATCTGTAAGTTATAACTTGATGGTAGTGCAGTCTTCGGAAGTAATGTTAATTAGACAGTAAGATGCAAGATAACAGAGGGAAACGGAAGGAGGCCTTCTCCGCCTCCAAGTGTATACCACAACAGAAGGGCTGTTTAAAAAGAGGGGAAAGGGAGGGGGTGGGCACCACGAGAGGGTTGCATTTCCCCATTTCAATTGTTTGGGGATGTGGTGTGGACTGGGGGTTGGAAATGTTGTTCAGTTTTTGTTTGTAGGCAGCAAGAAGATTGACGTACGGTTTAGGCTATAACTATACACTACTAAAGAAGTATGGGACAGTAGACAGTACACTCCGGAATGCAGGGTGATGGAGATAGGCAACCTATGGGCACAAATCTGAACCTAGTGACATGTAATTTCTGAGGGATGAACGATGGACGCAAGATTCAGAAAGTGGTCACCTATATAAACAGAAACAAAGTTGATGTAGCTATCCTGCAAGAAACAGTTCAGGGTTTTGGGGATGCACTCATGAATTCTCCTCCTACACGTGTTTACTACTTAGTTAACGTGCTTTTTCACAACGGTGCTGCACCGCTACCTGTGCTGTCAACACACGTATTCTAAGACTAACAGTTTATAACAAGTTCACAGACTTGGATGCGCTGCACACTGTTCACAATCAAAAAATGAAACAATTTTCTTAACTTATATTTTGACACTCTACTGTTTACTCCATTTGAATACTTGTTTTATTCAATCAGTATTCATTTATATTTTTGGTAATATTTCAGAATACATACCATATATCAATTCTGTACAAATTTGACTCAATGTAATGAGTTCTCTGAAAACACAGTTTAACATCTATGAAACATCAAAACATTACATTATACACAATGTTGTGAACATGTTCCATTTCATGCTCGATGCATTTTGGGGAGTCAGTGTCCCTTCCTCAGGGGCATATCTGAAAACCCAAAAGAAATTTGCATAATTATACACCAAGAAATACATAGAAGTTCTCAATCGCCCAAACTAAAATGTAATGATAATGGCAGTCCACTGGGACCCACAGATTCGCGTGCCAAATATGATTGCACGCTTCTGTAGATCAATGTGTGTTTATATAACCTGTAAAATGCGGTTGTCATGCTGTCAATGAAACATACTTGATTACTTCATGTGTTATTAGCACTATTTTATACACCCGGTGCTATGAAATAATGTGATCAAGTGATCATCACTCAACATCCTACCTCTGAAAATCCAAATCAAAGTTTGAGCCATATATAGTTATAGATCTGACCTGTCAAAAAATCAATTGATCTGACCTGTCGCAAAATTCAATATATACACAAATATTCCAAACGCACACACTGCCCTGCCAGTGTAATCCAAATACATTTACAGATGCTTACCTCCGAAAAAACGAGTCCCAATGTATACTTGAAAATGGAAGAACCCCGATCTCTGTAAAACAAAAACCATGTGTGAAATGCATGGTGTCAACTGATACCATCTGCTTAGAAACAATTCACACGCCCATATCCATCTGAACAATATCGAGAGCAAAATGCCAGTATTCCAACCTCTTCCTCATATCTTAGCTTAATGGACCATTTTTCAAATGTTCTATTGTCAAGAATCTTAGTCATAATGGCAAAATACATTAGGATATTAAAAGATAACCCAATGCCTTGCGATCATGGACTGAATTGTCTACTCCATTAACAACATTGCGCTGTGCTGCCAATGCTCACTCTCTTGCTTACCAGTAATTCGAAATGGATGTCTTCACAAGATGATTCTACGGCTGTCGGCGTTTCGTAAAGATTAAGTCGAGTGAAATACTAGTAGCTGCGTAATAGACAGAGGAGGCAGACCTACATTTGCTGCTCCTTGAAAGTGGAAAGCAGAAACCGCCGCCATATTTAAACGTTTTAATTATAGTGAATATAGAATGTAGTCACTGCACTGTAAGTGATTGAGGTGATCTACCGTAGTTCAGGTGAGATAAAAACAAGAATATAGGAGTATACTCATGAATGACTATGGTATACCTGTGATAATGAATGCTATGATGTGCTCTAAAGCGTCGATGTAAACACAATATAAATGCAATGATGAAATTATCTCTAAAAAGGACACTGAAAAGAGTCAACCGATATTGGAAAGTGAAAGAGGGGCTAGCAAACTTGAATAAATCACTCTACCTTGGAAAGATATAATATGACGCGCAACCAATGAAGTGTGCTAATATAGTGACGACTTCCTGGTAATAAAGCCTGCCATGTTGGGAGGAAACAAAGAGCATATATGATGAAGTGAAAATGTCATCTGCCCCAATTAGGAAACAACAATGTCACGTGACACTAGGAAAACTTATGTGCAGGAATCTCAATCACCTACCGAGATGACTCCAAACCAATATTAACTGTCCGTGCCAACAGACACAAATATGATAATAAGAGATGTTACCACCCATCCCTCAAGTCCTATGTAACATTGTGAAAAATAACCCATTGTGAAAAATAAAACTTTATTAGTCTGATTTTGGTATTTACACCTCCCGTCACCAGAAGCTATCTGATAATGTGAGGTGATTGATCATGTGATGATGCATGCTTCCCTGTAACGTAAAAAGCTTGTATTTGGAATCAAATTGATCTTTGTAGTGTATTCATGGACATTAATATATTGATCTCTGTGATATATACCTACACAGATGATCTAAATAAAACCACTCAAGTCAATCCGGTCATTAAGGCCTCTATGTGCAATTGTGTCCAATTTTTTATCCAATAGATCTCTCACTGTAACAGTTTCTTATTGTTATCAATGCCAGGTAATACTGTTACTTTCTCAATGATTTGATATCTCAGTTGTGATATAGAATGGTTAGCTTATTGCCAATGAACTGACAAACAAGATGCGTTGTTCTTTGTTCTGATTGTGCTCTTATGTTCAGTGAGTCTTACTTTAATTTTCCGTTCTGTTTTCCCCACGTACGCTTTGCCGCACAGACACTTGATGCAATAGATGATGTTACGTGTATTGCAATCACTTGTGTGTCTAAGTTATATGCTCCTTTCTGAGATGGGATGTGTCAAAATGTTGCCTGTAATGACATTGTTGCAATGTGTACAGTTGAAACATGTGTTGGTCCCTCGTCGTTCCTCCTCTTTGTTTTTTTGTCTGGTGTTGCCAGTAGTTCACGTACATTCTTGCCTCTGGTGTAGGCATGGAATGGTTTACTCGTGAATAAACCTTTGAAGTCAGGTTCGTTCTCCAGGAGTTCCCACCTGGTGCTGATCATTTTTTTAATGGCACTCTCCAGTGCGCATGCGTCTGACGATACCTAACATGAAACCCAGAATCAGGGAATGGAGGATTCCCCAATACTCCCTATTGGGTGCTGTGTTCAATGCCGAGCTAGATAAAGCTATAGTAGAGTTCATTGAGGCCAAATTGGGTAGTGTCCCCAAGATGTGTACCATCTGGGAGGCGTTTAATGTGTATATCGGAGGGATAACGATCTCCAAACATGCTGGTGTACTGTGATCGATCAGGACGCATTTGCAGAAGGTGGAACTGGAGCTCAAAGAATTGGAGAAGCGAATGCTAGTAAAACCCGAGGCTACGACTCTATCGCAAATCAGAGCTAAGATAGTGGAGTTCCATGTGTTGGCTGACGCGGAGGTCAAACATTTAGGGAAGTACACCACTGCAAGAGTATATGCAGAAGGGGAATGACCCGGCGCCACGCTAGCATTACTCACCAGACCCAACATAAATAATGCCGAAGTGGAACAAATCTACAATGATAAAGATGTATTAGTTAGTACTCCATCCGAGATTGTCGATGTGTTCCATGACTACCATTCCGTATTGTACACATTGCATAATGCCATCCCAGATGAGACAGATGAAGAATACTTGGCCCACATTGTGATGAAATGGCTACCAAACTCGGACAGGGAAAGATGAATAGCCCCACTCCGCCCCACAGAACTCACTGCAGCTGTAAAAAGTATTGCTAATGATAAAGCTCTTGGATCTGACGGACTCACCATAGCCTTTTGTAAAGCATGCCAGAAACATTTGATAACACACTTGATGAATCTTTTCACTGAAATGGCTTGGGACGGCATGAAGGCCGCCATCTATGAGGTATGCCACACCGATTACTCTAAAACTGACAAGAACCCATCGCAATGTGCTTCATATAGGCCCCTGTCCCAAACTTTTTGCGAAAGTCCTTGCCAATAGAATAGCCCCGATGCTCCCAGCCATTATTGGTCAAGAGAAGACTGGTTTTGTACCTGGGCGCTCTCTCACGAGTAATGTACTCACCATTTTTGGTGCCATAACACACAGTGACACGGAGGTACAAGCCGCAGCTCTTTTTTTAGATGCCGAAAAGGCATTTGACTCTGTGGAGTGGCAGTTCCTCTATGCGGTCCTAAGAAGAGTGTCTTCTCCAATTGATATCACTAGAGGCACACGACAGGGCGGTCCTCTCTCGCCTTTGCTTTATGCTCTGGTAGCAGAACCTTTGATAAGTGTAATGGGGAGTATCACTCTCACTGGGGTATCAGATTCCCACAATACAATTTGATTATATCAGCATATGCTGATGACATGTTGTTATACATACGCCACCCTGACCAATATATTAGTCTGCTATTGCAAGAGGTAGAGCGATTCGGGCAACACTCTGGGTTATGTATCAATTGACACAAATCCATGATCACCCCGCTTATACCTCACACTATGCCTGTTAACACGGAATACCCCATCGAATGGACAACCGAACCTGTTAGATACCTGGGAATCAAAATACATACTAACCCAGAGGTGGTGGTGAGAGAGAATTACGGAATTGCGGCACAGAGACTCACTGAGGCAATAGATAAATAGATCAAACTTCCCCTATCACTGCTGGGCCGTATTGCAATTATGAAAATGATAATTCTCCCCAGGTTTCTCTTCTTCTTCGCTAATATCCCAATAGAGCTTACCAGATCCTTTTTCCACACATTGAATACACAAATGATACGCCTGGCTTGGGCGGGCAAGCAGCCTCGCATTAAATGGGAAATGCTGACTAAACCTTATGCAGAGGGTGGGCTTAATGCACCAATCTAGAGACATACTATAGAGCAGCGCAGCTATTACATACACATTACTGGATACATGGCCCTCTCACTCTCCCCCAATTGTATATTGCCGGTATATTTGATGCACAAATCACAACGCAGATTCCACATAATAGATCCGGTTGGCTGTGCGAAGTCCCAGTTGTGGCGGAGAGCATACACACAACATACTCTGTTCCCTGAAGCTGCCGGTGAAGTGATGCGAATGGCTCACAGTAAGCAAGGATAAAGCAGTCCTCAGGACAGTTAGCTCCCTACATATCGAACGCATGTCTGACCTTTTCCAAGAAGGGGTATTGAAGTCGTGGGAACAAGCACAAGCGTAAACACTGCACTTAACTATGCTTGATAAATACCAATTTCACAGACTGAGACAGTAAATGCGCACCTTGATAGGGAAAGACATGGAGGAGCCACAAGAACTAACCCCACTGACACATTTGATCCGAGCTGGATCACCCCAAAGAGGGATATCTGTTTTATATGCACTCTCCCGCCCATGCTCCAAGCTTGCATTAAGCAAAGTACAGCAAGAATGGGTAGGCGAGGTGGGTACAGAGATTACAGAAGCACATGGGCATTCTGCTATGCGTGCACCAAGACCATATCATAAAATGGCAGGCACAGACTTATTTATCATAAATATTTACACAGAGCGTATTATACCCCTGCTAGGATGCACAGATATGGCATGAAAGACTACAGCGGCTGCCCGCGATGCGGGGAAGTCAATGCAGATTTCCTGCCCGACAGTGCGGGCATATTGGGGTGAAATATTTGCTACATTAAGCGATAAGCTGGGAGAGCAGCTGCATGAATCCCCTATGGTAGCGCTGTTGGGGTATGATAAAGACATTCCTAATCCAGCAGGAAACTGGTGGCAAGCGGCATTTTGCTGGCAAAGCGAAGAATAGCCATGCGCTGGATGCAGGGCCCAATACCTACTCTACAAGACTGGCATGCACACTTAGCATATTGCTCCACACACTCAGATAATTATAACCCTCTGATACCAGTAAGATGCGGGCCCAAGAATATATAGGGTCCCTACCAGCAGTATTCAATACGGAAAGAAGCAGATAAAGAGGAAAGCTCAAAATTGGAAGCTACTGGCATAGGGTAATCGCATATTAGTTGGACGCAATAGAGTGCTGTGGGAGATGTTATAGCGGGGGTCTCTAAGGGCGTGTTCTAGCTAGGAAGAAAGATCAGTGTAAAGAAATGAAGGGATGGTGGAATACAATGCTGGTTCTAACCTGGGTTTGGATCAGAAGGTGTAATGTCTGTTTATCATCATTCCAATCATGCTTTGAAGATCATGATGTCGCTGTCTATAGATGCAGCTAGATTTTATGTATAGTTTACCGTTCGTAATGCTTACTGTAAAGCTCATTAAGTAATGCATGTCATATTGTTGCAAAAGATAAAGTTTCCCATTTTTTAAAAATTTACAGCACCAAAAATGCAAATCTATTTTCTGTTTGATTTGCGAATCAAAAGTAGAGCTTTATGAATTCATTATGGGTTGCTCTGGAGATGCACTGGGCAACAGCTGTTAATTAGTTTAACGTGGTTACTTTGAAATATTGACAAGCACACATAAATATTGAATTTTACTCAATCCTTACTGTGGGGGATCAAAATCTTTTGCATAAAATTCCATGTATTTAGAGTTTTGTCTCTGCTTTGCACTTAGATTAAAAAACAAACCGCAGTCATTTTTACTGAAGCTTTCTCCTTCCTCCTGGGATTCTATTTTTGTTTTATTTTTCATGTGGTCCATAAGAGGATATAGACATAGTTAATACCAATTCCTGTCCGGATTCACATGTCACCATGAACCTCAGTTCATACTTCCTGGAGGAGTTTTCCGTGTAAGGGAGGCTGCTTCATCCGCTTTTTTCACGTTTCATGAGTAGTGCTGATCAATTTACTTTTAAAACCATGTTTGTGCATGTAGGTATTATATATATATATATATATATATATATATATATATATATATATATATATATATATATATATATATATATATATATATATATATATATATATCTTTAAATTGGCTGGTACTGAGTACCGGCACTTTTATATTTTCGCCCCTTGAGTACCGGGACCTTTCCTCGGAAAAGGAGAGTTACCGGTAAATGACAGCCCGGTTTTGATACGGTTGGTGCTGAGCTCCATCCTTGGCAGCTCTTTCTGCAGGCCTGCATTGTGTTAAAGCACTTTTAAAATGGAGCTGAAGCCTGGGCTGCGCTGGTTCAAAAGCGCCAGCGCAGCAGCTCATCTTCAGTAGAACACAGAGCTGCTGTGCCTCTCTTGGGTGAAAGGTGGAGTATCGCTGTGTGCCTCTCTTGGGTGAAAGGTGGAGTATCGCTGCCTGCAGGGTGTCTTTCAGAGGGGGTCAGAAGGTATCGATAAAACCTAATAGGCGCAAGTGTGGGCCACATTGTTCAGGGCATGCAGCTTGTTAGCATGCCCACTGTTTTAAACGCCCGCAAATCTTCGCCCATCAACAATTTAAATGAAAGGGATTTGCAGGAAACAAAATCCCTGCCCTCTAGATTAAATCAATGCATTCATGCTTTTTTTTTTAAAAACTGCAGCACTAGTACTGTTTCATCAGTGGGCCATTTATTGATAAACATTTGTGTTATAACCACAAACTTAGTTATAACCACAAATTTAGTTAAGTATTATGTAAATGGTTAGACAGTTTTACAATGCATGCATATTTTTGGCGTACAAAGCTTAGAAAGGTAAAAAAAAAAAATAGCCCCGCCCCAAACTCCACCCCCAATCCACTGCTATTTTTTGGGTGAGTACCTGCACTTAGTCTTTTCCATTTAAAGCACTGTATATATATATATATATATATATATATATATATATATATATATATATATATATATATAATATTTATGTACAAACACAAAGCGGTCTAGAAACGGCGCGCTCCGGAGTGCTGGTGCCAGTGTTGGAGGTAAAGACCACAAATCCCCGAATTATGTATGCACAAAGGGAGACGAAGATGCACTCCCGGAGGCTCCACTAGGCAACAGTCTTTTATTAAATAAACAGCCTTAGCAAATCACCACGATGCGTTTCGACATTCGTCTTCAAGTGGTTGCATTCTTTAATTGCTTTCATTGCCATGTCTTATATGCAATGAGCGGCCTTCTGGGAAACTTAGTTCTCTAATTTAAGACACATGTGAGACCTTGTACTACTGTTCGAACGATTCAGCAGCCGCATGGTGCTCATATTAAGGCAGTCCATTAAGTAGTTCCATTAGAAGGTCCCATTATATATTTCCTCTTGGCGGCAGATTTTAATATCGAAAGAAATGTGTTGCTGGCTTCCGGGCCCTACTCCCATTCAATTATGGGCTGCATCGGTGTGAAAGTACTAGATGACACACACTCACCATCTTTCCTTACTGTTCAGTACATGCGCAGGGGGTTAGTATCTCCTCGCAAACACCAGATTAGTTGCTACCGGGCGTTGGTGCTTTTTTAAAGATATATATATATATTCACTAAAAATCAGTTACAGCTATCTCAATTAACTTTAACTCATCCTGTAAAGTAACTATAACACATGCCCCTGCGATACACGGATTTGGCATCGATAATGTAATTTCAAATGCAGTAGTGATGTTATCAGTGATTTAATCGACCATGTCATGAGTGATGTAATATTTGGAGTAATTAGCAGTGCATGGTGAGGGTGCGAGTTATAGTTTTTTTAGGGCACAAGTTATAGTTACTTGAGATAACTATAACGGGAGAATTTTAGGTTTTTTTTTTTTTAAACGTTACATTGTCACTGACATTTTCACCTAACTATAATGTTAGTTTAACCTTTGGCTTTTATTGAATTTGGAAGTTTTTTTTGTTATGTAAGCTAAAACTACAATTCCTAACTATAACCTCACTTTAACCTTTGTTTTTTGGTGAATTTCTATGGTTTTTAGTTTTAACATAAAGTAATATTTTATCACTGTATGTCGAGCCAACCTCACACTGTGCAGAGCTCAAGGGGTTGGCCACAAGGCTTACGTCCAACTCCCCGTGGGCAGCTAACTCCCTGCCGTGCATGGCCTTTGGCCATGTTTGGCCTACGGTTGGCTGCGGACACGCCCCGCATCCAACCCCACATTGGCCAGCCAATGCCCCCATGCACACGGCCTTCTAGAATGCGCTGCGTATGGTTGGTGTCGCAGGTCCTGGTCACCCAAGGCAGGCTTACTGACTTTGTCAAAGAGTCACAACACCATAATATAAAAAAGTGGGCCTATTGCCCTTATCAAGGGGGTGTGCATATCAATATATATAACGCATATATATCATCTTTCTCCAAAAATTACAAATATTTTTATCAAATGTATATTTCTTTAATTTACACAATGCAATGTTTAATAATCATGAGTATTATTAAAAACAATCACGTTTTAATAAAAAAGGCTGTCTGTCTTTTAGCACTTTTAGTCCAAAACATGCAATCATAAAAACAACCACAAGAGGGCTTTGCACTCCAGCTGAAGAACATAGAGCTCCAGCTCAGAATGCTTTTAAAAACAGGCATTGGAAATGCAAAAGGTCTCGCATTTGTTTGAGTTAGAGCTATAGGCATTGCAAATGGCAATGTCTTTTATTTCTGTGTTATGGACCTAGCTCTTCGACTGACCGGAGCTGCACCCCTCACCCCCCGGCGCCTTGAGACCCTCACAGGTGAGTAGCATGCTTTATAAAACCCTGATTGATTGATTGGAGTATAGTGGAGTTATGTGGGTTAGATTGGATTAGTTGTGGAATTGTGTAGAATGGTATTGTGTAGAGTGGATTTTTGTAGTGGAATTATATGGTATGGTGTGCTGTGGAATTATGTGGATAGTAATACTGTGGTATTGGGTGTACTGGAATTATGTGAAGTGGCATTGTGTGTTATGGTGTGTAATTATGTGGATGGTATTTTGTTTTGCGGAGTGGTATGTGGTGGAGTTTAATTATGTGGTGTGCTGTTGAATTTTGTGGCATGATGTGGAAGTGTGTGGTGTGGATTGGATGTATGTGGTGTGTTGTGTAATTGTCGAGTCGTATTACGTAGTTTAGTGTCGAATTATGTGGTGTGGATTGGAAATATGTGGAGTTTAATTGTGTGGCGTGGAACTGTGTGGAAAGCTTTGCCTTATTGGTGATTTAAAAAAAAAAAGGTAGGAGCTAAGCTCCAGATATGAGTATTTTGGTGTTAAAAAAAGTTAGAGCTATTGGTGTTGTAGATGTCTCTTATCTATGTGTTATGGAGTGAAGTGGATGTATGTGGTGTGTTTTGGAATTATGTGGGTTGGATTGGAATTGTTAGTTGTGACTTTGTGTGGTGTGAAATTGTGTGGAGAGGAGTTATTTTGTGTAGTGGAATTATGTGGCATGGTGTGCAGTGGTATTATGTGGATAGTAATTATGTGTTTGAGTGTATTGGAATTATGTGGAGTGGGATTATGTTTCATGGAATGTGATTATGAGAATGGTATATTGTGTTTTATTGAGTGTTATGTAGTGGTGTTTAAATATGTGTTGTGCTGTTGAAGTTTTTGGTATGATGTTGAATTATATGTTGTGATATGGATATATGTGAATTTAGTGGAATTGTGTTGTGGAATTATGTGGTGTGGAGTGGATTTGTGTGGTGTGGAGTGGATTTGTGTGGAGTTGAACTGGGTGGCATGGAACATTGTGGCATTGAGTGCACTTATGTTGAGTGGAATTATGTCGCATGGTGTGGAGTGTATTTATGTTGATTTTTATATGGCATAGAGTGGATTTATGTGGGGTGTTTTGTGTGGTATTGAGTAGTGTGTGATTAGGGAGAGTTGAATTATTTGGTGTTGAGTGGTATTATGTGGAGTGTAAGTGTAGTATGAGCATTGTGCCTGTATCAATGCATAAGTAAGCATGGTACCAGTATGAGTGCAGAGTCAGCATTTTGCCTGTGTGAATGCATGGGTGAACATTGTGCCTATGTTGGTGTGGGTGGAGCATTGTGCCTGTTTGCATGCCTGGTGGGCGTTGTGCCTGGTTGAGTGCAGGTTCAGAGATAAGCCTATGTGATTGCAGAGTGAGAGGTATGCATATGTGAGTGTAGTGTGAGAGGTGTGACTGTGAGTGTAGGATGAGGTGTGCTTAGTGAGTGCAAGCTGAATATTAGAGTAAAAGCATTGCTGGGTCTTTGTGAGTTTGTAATGAGCAGGGTGCTTGCAGTGTGAATATCTGCTGTACTTGTTTGTGTTGGGTAATCGAAGAAAAAAAAACAAGGCATTTTTTCAAGATTTAAAACACATGCACTCTTGAATGCACAAAAGGCTGGCATAAAAACCCAAATACTTTTTCATTACTCAGCCTCTTTTCTGCTGCACCAAAGAGAAGAAAGGGAGACTAAAAGTCCAGACGTAGCAATTGCTGAATCTATCAGAAAACGAAACTATCGTGTCCTCTCACAAAAGAGCGTATTTAGGAATAGCTTCCCAGCGGCAGTCCTTGAAAATGTAAGCGACCGCACCCAGATCTGTGGAAGAGCTTTCGTCTTTCTAAAGAACTCTACTGATCCTGCCGTTCCTTTTCTAGCTGTACTTCCAAAGAGGTGAACGTGTTTAACTTTTTTCTCCTTTGCACCTTTTCCATTGCACTACTTAAGTCTATTGATCTTTACAGACCTTTTTTATCAAGAATATTTCAACTAGAAGTTTCATCTTTCTGCTAAGCTGTTAATGGGTGATATATGTTCAGCCTGCAATTAGATGCTAAAGAAGCAAGGGCAGCAGCCCTCTGAAACGCTGCTCCTGCGGGCTGTACTCACACTATGTGTGAATCCCCCCACATCTTCACATCACTGCATAGGAAGTTTGAAAAGGGATGTGTTGGAGCCTTCTTCCCAATGGAAAGGCGTGCCAATAACATTTTGAAAAGGTAGAACAAGCAGCGACAAGCAGAAGGTGGTGGGAGGACGTCACCTCGACCCGAGGCAAAAGAAGAAGTAGTGCCCAAACCTACATAACTGGCCAGAAGGGAACTGATCCATGTAACAGGGTCAGTCTCCAGGGCTGAACAAAACAGCCAAAAGGTGGGACAAATGTGAACTATTCACCAAAGGAAGGGAATTAATTTTGAAAGGCAGACATAGGAACCAATGAAAAGCAGTGGGCGTAGTGAAAGCCCACAGGGTAGATGACAGCATGTCGAGAGACAGCGTATGCATTGCCTAGGCTCGACCTAAAAATACGGTAAGTTCTCCTGAGATCATAGATTTAATGACTCAGGAGACTTACTGTTTTTTTAATGTAGTTGGAGAGGCTGCTCTCCCTGGACCCTGCCACCAACATAAAAAAAGTGCTTGGGGGTGCATCTGCCTCTTCTAGGACACCACACACATGAAAATATGCTATTTTAAAATACTCTGAGGCATTAGGGGGCGCTCCTTCCTAGGAGCAGTGAACAATAAATGAGAGGCCCCTAGCCTCATTTATTTTTTATATATTTATTTTGTGTGTCTCATACCCACCCAAGGTACCCAGTTCATTGTTTTTGGTGGAGGGCGTGGGGGAGTCCCAGGGCTTCTGCGGCCCGCTGGCTGTCCTGCCAGCACTCTTCATGGGTGTCAGCGGGAGTTGGCAATTTTTTCATTTTTTTAATAAATATTAGGGAAGGGGTGCATGGCCTCCCCTCCCCGAGCCTTTAGAGCCCAAGTTACCCCATCCCTAGAGCCCATTTTCGTTAATTAGGGGAGGAGAGCACATGGCCCACATCCGACCCTAAAAGGCCCTGGGGACCCCATCCCTCGGACCATAATCATTTTTAAGAGGATGGAGGTGCTCAGCCCTCTTCCCCGAGCCTTTACAGGTCCTGTGACCCCATCTCCCAGGGCTGTTAACTTAATTAAGGGGAGAGGTGCACGTGCCACCCCACCCTGAGCCAATAAAAGCCCTGGTGACCCCATCCTCATGTCCTTAAGTGCCCAGGTGCCCACCCGGGAGACCCACTAAACACTATGTTGCCACTATGTGGGTGCATCAGTAGCTGGAATTGCAGCCCCCTGGTGGTAGCAGATATTTTTGCATGCTCCCTCAGGGCAGGAGCAATCTGAGTCTCCGTGCCCACAAGAGTGTGGGCAGGGAAACAAATATCTGCTCCCACCCAGCAGGAGCATGTTTAATGCTCCCACAGGGTGGGAGCAGACAAGTCCCCCTGCCCATGCTCTGGCGAAAGGGGAAATGGTGTCACAGGACTGGGCACCCAGGGCATCACAGTGAAGCCAGGCCCTGGGGATGGGATCCCAGTCGCCTTTCAAGGCTCGGGGAGGTGAGCCGTTCACCCACTCCCCTTAAAAAACATGATACGGCCCTGGGGGATGGGGTCCTCTTGGTCTGTAAAGTGTCGGCAGTGGGGGCGCATGCCCCTCACCTCTTTAATTTTGAATTGGACCCAGGAGATGGTGTCTCAGGGGCCCCTGTGAGGCTCAGTGGGGGGGGCGGTGTTCTTCACTTACCTTTAGTTTATTGCCTGACTCTGTGGAAGGAGTCCCCGGGCTGAAATCGGCTTGGGGAGAGGGGATGCACGCACATAAGAGACTTTCAATTCCATTGACCATGTTATCCTGTTCCAACGATTTCCAGTGATTTTCAGTTTCAATAATTTACTCACATGGGCATGACCCTTCCAAATTGATACAACTAAAGCAGTAGTAGTAATAGTGTGATTTCAGACTTAGTAGTGACCTTTAGGTCCTTGTTCTGGTGATTTTACCATTATTGACTGGTAATGTGCTCTTTTGGATTTATATGCCGTTATTTGTCGAGGAGGGGTAATTTCTGCTAAGTACGGGACACTCAAATGCATCCCATGCTACAAATCTAGCACCCTGCGCAGAAGAGATCTTTTGATATGCTTAAAATATTTTAAATGAACCCGTCCATGCCTTGGTCATCCTATTCAGTGTACTCCAAAAAGCGTGTTCTGGGGATTCTATGGCCAGCAGCCCTAGGTCAATGTTAGAGCACAGTATTACATGGAAAAGTAATATGCTGGGCACTAATTTAATTCCTCAATTGGCAATTGTCTACCTGGATATCTTGGTTGCTGCTAAGGGTTGATGTGAAACATGAAAGTGCTAAAGCACCTGCTAGTGTTAGTTTTTCTGTTTCTATGCACAGATTAATAGCAACAATAGCATCATGGTAAGGCATTTCAAATAATCCAGCAAATGAAGGTCTCCTCGCCCTTTAAGTAAGAGTTCAGAATTCTGATGCATAATTCATCTTAGACACCCTGACCTTCCTGCAGCTCTTTAAATTCAAAATCATGGGTTTTATATCTCATCAATCATGCTATGGCACACTACAGTACAACTGGCACCGATTACTCCAGGGAAGCGTAGTAATTGAAAGGTTCCAGTTTCACTAAGGCTTGTGTGAGCAATTTAACTCCTCAACCAAGCTTTTTGAGAACTCAGCCTGACGTCAAACACAGTTGTCTGTCCTTAGTCTGCACATTCCCTTAATTCTGTGTTATCGTGACCACTTTGTCTCTGCCCCTGCCCCTCTCCCCCCTCCTATTCTTGTAGGTTGGTAGAGCCCTCCCGAGGGGAGCACATACTGTCGCCTAGACTTTTGCCGCCTTGTGGGTTTGTTTTTCGTTTTTCATCTAAAATGAAACCGCCATTTGGGATGTTTGGGCAATGTGGCCGCAAATTATATTTTTGATCTGTGGGATTTTATACTGCTTGCTGCTTGTGTTTATGAATGTGTTTTATGGTCTCACTGTCTACTAGCGGCCGGCCTGAAGGTTGTAGGCCCATACTTGTATATCTCTTGAACTTTGTAATAAAGGTTTCCCAAAAAAAAAAAAAAAAACACAGTTGTCTGCTCTTCCTTAAGTTGCATACTGCAGGAGTTTTTTTCTGCACAAATGGGGGGCCGTGACAAGAGAGGCATCATAGATTTATCTGAGAAGGAAATTACTAAACTATAGAAATCCCATACATATATATATATATATATATATATTTTACACATGGTCCTAGAATATAATGTGTATCCCTTGGACCAATTTTCAGGGTCTCTCCTCCCTCATGAGCAGGGTTCCGTTGTGACCCCTTTCTGCTAGTTTAAGAACTCTAGAATATAATCTACGCTTTGTTACACTAGTTGCAGCAGACAATTCATATTTGATACCGAAGGCTTTTTGGTGGGTAAGTTCATCTGGATTTCAAAAGAGAGTGGATAAGGTTGCCCATTTCTGGCTGCTGTTACAAAGCAAAGCAATTCTCTCTGCAAAGCCTTTTTTATGTGTTTTTTGTAGGAATGTGTGGTTTAGGTGTATCTAAGGTACACAGTTGTGTTTATTAAATTCCACAGTAATCTATTGCTATCCGTGTTTTAGCACTGGTTGGGATTTTTGATTTTCTTGTGGGTACTTGTATAGTGCAAACATAGCTGGAGGCACAATAGACTGCTTTATATTTACACCCAAAGTGCCACATAAATAGGTACAGTCATTCAATTGATAGCTTGTACAGAACCTAGGCACACTTTAAATACAAAGATGTTATCTTCTGTTCCAGGTGTATTGTAAATGAGTGGATTTACAATTGCTACAGTAATCCCATTGGTGATATTGATAGCTTGAACAGAACCTTTGCAGCCACATTTTTCACATACTCCCGTGTGCAAGTATCAGGCCAATTTTAAACCATAATTTGCCCTCCAAACCTTTTTAGACTCCCAAATGTGGGTGATGCCTAGCAGGACAAACTATAGTTTGGTCTGCCTCCTGCTCTTGCTAGACTGGTGGACTCACAACTTTTGGTAGGCTAGTGCCCTGGCAAAGGACTAATCAGGACTGGCTCAGATCATCTTAAAGTGCGAGTTCCTAGCCTCTAATTTCCCTATGCCTACCAAACTTTATTTTAGACCCCAGAAGACCCTTACTTTTCTAAACAAGGTGGCAACCTTTTGCCATTTTTAAATTTCCTTCAAGACAATTTTCGTTTTGTTTCTATCAAGGAATAAACAATCAGGAGAAGAAAACATAACTGTTTTAAATAGGAATGCAAGCAGTCTTGTGGTGATTATGTACCTTGATTCCATTGCTCTGATCCATTTGAGCCCATTTCTCCTCTGAAGGATTTAAAGAATAAACCCACTGAAAATAGGTTTCAAATGTTGAGGGGATGACAGACCTTGCAGCTCCCTTCAACAGCCTCTTAGACCTCCTTTTACTTCGGCACTTCTCATCATTGACCTTTATCTTGCCACTTAAAAAAGCAACGAACATTGGCCAAAGGCGTCTTGGAAAGGTTGTGTACTATAATAAACAGCTAAAGGCTTGGGTCTGGGTCTACACCTGTAACTGAGACATCTACAAGAGAAAATCATTGTTTGCTCTCCGTAGATACTGTAACTTTCTATGTACATTGACAATTCGATAAAGAAGGAAGACTATACGTTTGGTACGCGTGGCCAGTAGCATGATATGCAGTGAAAGAAAGGTCGGAGGTTTCGCAGAGAAATCTAGAACAACTGCCCTAGAGCTACATTTCAATCTAAGATATGTGAACCTATCTAAATGGGTTCCAGGTGTGTCGGCAACTGTGGGCGGACCCGCAGTGGTGTTTGCGAAGGGGATCCCTATGAATGAGGAAGGGGGGCATAGGCATCATGTAGCCCTGCTCCAAAGCTAATTGGGGAAGGAAGGGAGTAGGGTGGTACTAATAAATTGCATGGTGCACCTGGGCACATACGTACTACAGTTCAATGTCTGGTGCCTCAAATCCACCCTTCTGTAATGAAGGAGTGAGCGTTTCCCACTCAATCCGTGGTTGCCCACCTGACCATGCACCAAAAAAGGATTGTGAAAGGGGAAAAGGGGATGTTCAAAAAGAGATACAGTAGTTTGGGGAGGAGTACCATCTTCATTAATGCTATCCGACCTGCAGTAGATGGTGGGAGGGAAATCATGCAGGTGAACTGATTTGTTATGGTGTTTATTGCCGTTCCGTAATTAGGGCGTAACACCTCATCTTTATCACTATGTATTTTTATTCACAGATATTTGAAGTCATCAGTGCACCACTGGGGAGGGAAATCTGGCATGAAGGAGGTTGAAGCGGCAGTTAAAGGAAATAGCTGGGACTTTTCCAAATTAATATGTATGGCTGATATGCCTCAAAATATAATTGATTCCTGTAGGGTTCCATTTAAGCTCCGACGGAGCTCCCTAAAATAAAGCGTGAGGTCATCAGTATATTGAGATATTGGTTGGTGCCGGCTAGGGTACCGCTGTGCACAGTCTCAGTAATGTTGCCTTAGTTTGGAACCTATGGGTTCCACAGTTAGGGCAAATGGCAAGGGCGAGAGTGGGCAGCTCTGCCTGGTGCCCCTCGATATCTCAAAAGGGTCTGATACTGCCCCATTAATGCGCACTCTGGCCTGGGGTCTTGTGTGCAATAATTTAACCCAGGATAAAAACATTCTAGGAAGTACCATTTGAGCATGTATTGCCTGCAAATATTTTCATTCTAGTGAATCGAATGCCTTTGTGACATCCAAAAGGATCGCCACTATATTCAAACCAGGGTCTATGTCCTGTAGAACCGCAAAGAGTATTCTCAAGAAATGGTAGGTGGACTGACTCAGAATGAAACCTGACTGATCAGGTCGTACCAGGTGTGCCATAAGAAGAGAGTCTATTGGCAAGTAGTTTCACCAGTATTTATACTTCACAGTTAATTAAAGAGCTAGGCCTGTACAAATCATATTGATCAGGTTGTTTTCTTGGTTTTAGCAGAGCAGTTATCAGGGCTTCCCTGATAGTTGGCAGAGGGAGTTGTCCTACCTGTCATGGTTCCTCAAATATATCTAGAAGTATGAGAGTTAATAAGCCACCACATGGCCCGGAGCTTTTCCTGAATAGAGGTGCTATATTGCTTCGAAGATGGTTTCATTTTGCTGAATGCCTGACCTAGGAAGCCGCGATGGACATTGCTTAACTGACCCAGGGTCACATTTTCTAGGTATGTATTCACCTCAGTGGGTTCCTTTCTTTGACTGTTATAAAGGCCTTGATAAAAGGCTGCAAATGTTTGCAGTATCATAGGCGTTTCTACCTGTACAGGGCCATGTGCGTGTCTTAGACTGAGCACATCATTGGTTGCCCAAGGCCATTTTATCATGGTAGTGAGTGTTTTTCCCGGCCTCTCTCCCTCCCTAGGCCCTTGCAATTGCATACTAGACTCCCGGAGTGCCACATTATGGTGTTCCGTCAGGATAGTTTTTATCTGGTTTGTCAGTGTAGGGTCCTGTCTAATAGTCTGCTGCCTTTCTAGCCGTATTAGATCCTTTTCCAACGTATTTATGTGATCCTGGAATGAGCGGAGCACTCCTCCACTTTTGGCATGTACATACTCCTAATAGTGACTTTAAAAGCCTTCCAAACTATAATTATAAAGTCAACAGAGCCTATATCATGTTTCAGAAATTCTGAAATGTTAGTGTGAGTTGCTCAACAAACAGGCTATATAGTAGTGTGGTCGGGGTGAAACACCAGGTTTGGGCCTAGAGGGGTCTGTGCAGGGATTGTTAAGGTGCGCATGACTAGAGAGTGATCAGAGAATGTACTTGCCATGAGTTATTCCTTGTACTTAGGGGCCTGTGCTTTTGCAAATCAATCCGTAATCCAGCCGGGACCAGTTTCCATGCACTCCAGATTGATAAGTGCCTTCCCAGTCTTGGGGATGCCGAATATGCCAGATGTCTAGTAAGTCTTGCTCATGTGAAATATCTCACAGATGTCAAGATGCTGCAGTTCTATAACTAGGAGGAAACTGGGACCTGCCCAGGTGTACATCAAGGGCACAATTGAAATCACAGCCCCAGAGCAGAGTGGTTTGTTCCGTGGATGTAATTTTGCCCCACAGCCAATCAAAGAAAGCTCATCCGTATTAGAGCCATAACAATTGACAACAGTGATGTTGTGTGACATCAGTCCACATCTACTGTAGGACCCTGAAGTGTATATGGTACTCCTGTTGTTTCAGAAGCGCCTCACCTTTGCATAGGTAGAGAACAAAGAGAACTGTATGATGCTCACTTGTCAGCAAATGCCTGGGAAGATCCCCGGGCTAGGTGTGTCTCCTGAAGGAATGCTATAGTGACTCTGCTTTATCATGGCAAGGCAGAGACACTTTACAAGTATTTCTCTATTTTTAACATTCATTTTAAAGCCTCTAATTACGGAATTTTAGCAGCTTTTAACTCAGTTTTCTGCTCCCAGTCTTTAACTGTGACCCACATTTCCTCCTCCAGGCCTGCTCTCTGGTCCGTCGCGACTTCTTCGAGTGCCGTTTCAGCGGAGGGAGCGAACCCTGAAAAGGAACTTCCCGGACGTTGGCTGCCGCCATTTTGGGCAGCTGACGCTCTAGTCTTTGCACACAGATCATCCCGGGCTCCGCTCTCCTATTTAATTGGAGCCCAACGTGGACGTGCACAGTGGGTGCACCAAAGGAAAGCCCGTCTCTCGCCTGTCTATGCCTGGATGCCGCCAGGAAGGCTGCATCTTTTGGGTAAATCATGTCCCACAGATCATACTCGAGTCTGGAGCTCATAGAGATAAGAAAGCACCCCTCCAGCAGCTCTTGTGGAGAGAAACCTCAGCTATCCGATAAAATAGATTATTGGCAATGCAACATCTGTAAGTTCTCCTGGGCCTATTCCACCCCCCCCCCCCACCCACCCCCCAAGTCAAGTATAAGGCCTTGGGCCCTCAATTCATGATCCCTTAACCAGCAAATCTGGAGTTAACAGTAAAAGCATCAATCTGGACAAGGCCAATCATAGCTCCCTTCAGTGGTAGTGCACTTATTTAAATGCACATTTCATCCCTGAGCATGATTCAGAAATCTGGGACCTCTTAGACTCAACGAAGCCAGATATATGTTTCATTGCTGAAACCTAGCTACATTTATCTTCCTCTCCATCCATAGCTATAGCGTTTCCTGAAGGCTATAGGGTAACCAGGTGCGCTAGACAGCTAAAAAAGGGAGGGGGAGTAGCTTGCGGCACGAAACCCTCAGAGTCGATATTCTCGACTCCTGCTCCACCCCTGGGTTTGAAATTATAATATTCCAATTAAAAACTTCAACTAATCTAATTTGGAAGGTGGCACTGGTTTATCGCCCACCCGGTGCAAAAAAATTATTTTTAGTGTGAAGCTCATGGAATGGCTAGCACCTTATATTTTAGCAGCGGATAATTTCCAGCTCTTGGGTGACTTCAATTACCATATTGACAACCTATTTGACCCATATTCCATTAATCTCCTGGTAGATATGGAATCATTGGGGCTCCACCAAATGGTATCAGGCCGTACACATGTAGCCGGGCACACCGTCGATTTTAGTATTCACAGATGCCGCAAATCTAGTGGTGGATCTGATGCAGCGCAGAACGTCAAATTCCCCCTTCGGCACAGACCAACTACCTCGGCATCCAATTCACTCAAATACATTCATTGGTGGGGCCCATTACACCAATATACTTACACTCAGTTGACCTGTTTTATGAGGGAAAATACGTTTCTCAACGCTGACATGAGTAATACATTTACCTTACCCTTAAACACATTGCCCTCAGACTTCTAAGATATCCCTCTCATAAGGAGATGGATCATTTAGTTGCTATACTTGGTTTTAATGAATAATGCTTGTCTATCTATACATTACTTCCTTACCACATTTCTCTTATTTAAATAACTGACACAACACATTTGTCAATTAATCAAATATTCTTTATCTAAATTATATTGCAAGAAAATTAGAAATCATCATCAGCATTTCAGAGCATCATATTTACCTATTCTGGCTAAAGTCGTCCTCTAAGTCAATCAGTCAAAGAAGAATTTTATTCAGCAAAGTTAGGCCGCAATTCAGTCTTTCAAAGATCCAGGATAACAGCTGTCCAGCAGTGTCACCGTCCTCTCCGTCAGCATAACGTCAGGAAATCGAGTTCGTCAAAGAAGAGCAAGCGCATCAGCGTATCGTCTCGTAGCGTTTCGTAGCGATTTCTATCCTAATTCCCTACCTACTTTCATAATGAAAATAATATCAAAATGTATCAAGATCGGGGTTTAGAGAGTCCGGATTGGTCAATTTGGGGTTGTGAGGTGAAGTTCTCACATAGTCATCGCATTTGCTGGTTCCGTTTTTTAAATCAATCATTGTCCTTTATTTTGGATGGGTTCCCGGAGCGTCCTTGGAGGGTACATGTTCTCCCGGGGTCAGGTCCAGGTCACTGCTGCTGGTAGTGACGCCTGCGCACTTCACCCAGAACCTTGTGTTGTGAGGACAGTCACGTTTAACGTCTCGTTCAGCCATCTTGTGTAGGCCGAAATGGTCAACTTAAGCAAAAGAAACACAAAAACGTAATTAAAAGATAGAAATGACTAATAAAATGTTATCCCCTTACTAATACCCATATGTGTGTGTATTTATCTAGCAGAAGCAACACTCAGAGCGGTTTATACTCACTGAATAAAGCACAAATCACAAATATATCACTTAAGGCAACATATAACATGTAATATTCTAATTTTCTACTATTAATATGCGTACACAAGTTAATTCACGATTAATATAGCCATGCAAAGTGCAATTCCCACGTGTAATTCTCTTGTTAATATAGTTGGAGAGTTATCACTTCAAACAAATTAATAATATTACAATTAATTGATTATTCGGATTAATATAAACATGCAGAATGGGGGGGTATACAAAATGTTGTATTACCCACTCCAGCAGATCCACCAGTGTGGACTGATCACTTCTCCTTAGAGATCCTCTTAAAAGTTCAGAAACCGATAGGTGCCTCCCGTGATGCCATGAAACTCATGAGATCCTGGAGAAAGGTGGTTCCCTTCACCCTGCCTCTACTCCTACAGTTGTATCAGACTATGAAGACACCAATCTTGCACTAAAAGCCTTTGAAGACTCATTTATACAGCCCTTAGATACTATAGCCCTGCTAAAAGTATCTAGAATAAAAAGTGAAACCCCCCTGCACCTGGGTATTCCGAATCCTTAAAAAAGGAGAAATCTGCATGTAGGAAATTGGAATGTAAATGGAGGAAATCCAGATCGGAAGACGGAAAATTGCTTATAGAACAGCCCAAAGGAAATATCTAAAATGTTGTAATATTGCTAGAAGGACTCACATAGCAGCGATCATCAATTCTGCTAAAAACACCTCCAAAAAGCCCTTTAAAATCCTGAATGAACTTATGAACCCAAGCATATGCAATCCTACCATACCTACATCCCAATCACAATGTGACAATCTTGCTGTGCACTTCGAACTAAAAATTAATAACATCTACAACTCTCTTCCAAATATCGTTATACCAATAACTGAAGAGCCACTGGAAGTCAAGATTAACTCTCAATCTCCTACTTTAGAACTGTTCAATCCAGTTACAGCGGAACAAGTATTGGTCCGACTAAATTCAATAAAAACCGGTTACCCGCTGGACCGTGCCCACCCTCATGTTATAACTACATTGACCCGCATATTGCCTACTCCAATCACAGACCTATGTAATCACTCTTTACAGTTAGCCACCCTTCCACATAAATGGAAGGCAGCACGTATTAGACCCCTTCTTAAAAAGCCCACGGCTGATCCCCTAGATATGCTAAATTACATACCAATATCACTACTCCCTTTTATGTCCAAAATCTTAGAGTCACTGGTGAATCAACAACTGGTCTCCTTTCTCGAATCCAACTGTCTGTTGGATCCTTCTCAGTCAGGCTTCCGTGCGGCTCATAGCACAGAATCAGCCTTTATGGAGGTCACCGATACCCTCAAACTCGCCTTAGACCAGGGAACCTCAGCTATGCTAATTCTCCTGGATCTATCACGGCTTTTGATACCATCTCCTATCAAATTCTAGCTCAAAGATTGGGGAGATTGGGATCAGTGGTAAAACTCTGAAATGGATGGAAAATATTATTTTTGAGCGCACCCATTCTGTTCACATTGGTGACTACACTTCAAAACCCATGGTCCTGGATAAAGGGGTGCCCCAGAGTTCAATTTTGAGCCCTACTCTTTTTAATATTGATGTGGCCCCCCTGGCAAAACTCATTAGGTCATGTGGTTTTAAAACCATCTCTTATGTTGATGACACGCAACTGGTCATCACCATGGATTAAAATCCAACACTCACTAAAGTCAAATTCAAGGATTGTATGTTGAAAATTGCCTCATGGATGACTGTAAACTTTCTGCAGCTTAACACGAATGAGACGGAGATCCTTCTATTTGGGAAAGCCCACTCAGTCTGGTCAGCAGACTGGTGGCCATCTGAGTTGGGATCACCACCGACACCAAATAAATTCGCAAAAAATTTAGGAGTCCTCTTAGATAAAAACATCTCCATGAATCAGCATGTTAAAAGCATCTCTGGAATCTGTTTTGGTCTCATGCGCATGCTCAAGAAAGTGTTTCAGTGGACCCCTCTACAGGCCAGGAAAACCTTATTCCGGGCTCTGATAATAAGTCGCTTCGACTTCGTCACCGCCCTAATGGTTGGAATAATTGTAGGCCTTTTAGCTAGCCTCCAAGTGGTGCAGAACAGAGCAGCACACTTTATCCATAATCTTCCACCACATTTCCCATCAGAACCCCTTCTCTGCTATCTCCACTGGTTACCAATAAAAAAGTGTGCACTTTTCAAACTTCTTTGTCTAGTCTGCAAAACGCTGCACGGAAAGGGCACTTGTTACCTAAAAAATAAACTTCTTTCGTACATCTCGGCTCTCCAGCTCAGATCTAGTTATCTTTTACTGCTATGCCCCCAAACGTATTTGTACGACCAGATTTGGGAGTCTCTCCTTCTCTTTTTTGGCTCTGCATCACTGGGATCAGCTAGCCATGTCCATCCGTGCCTGCCCTAATTTCACTCTCTTTAGAAAACTTCTTGAAAATCTGTCTGTTTAATCTCTAACCCGACATTGTACTTCTAACTGCTCATCGCTGCCATGGAGCCGAGACATCCCCTCAGGGATGATTTGTGCACCTAATAAATAAATAACATAAATAAATAAATAGGACACAATATTTCTACATTTATAGGAGTAATTCAGGCATCGCACTTTCCAGGTGATGCATGTGGATTAGTTTGTGTGTTATTGTTTACATCGGCCAGAAGTACAGCGCGATAGAGTGGTAACTGGTGTGTGTGGTGTGAGGTGGGTAGTATCTCCCTGGATGCCAAGAGTAGGGTGCTACCAAGTAGTCAACGTACATGTTGTAATAATATTTTCCAATAACAAAACTGCCCCCCCCCACCCACACTGGTGGCCCTAAACCTCCAGGAAATAAGTCCCATCTCCCTTTAAGCTAAAAAGAACGTCAAAGGAATGAATATGTGATGTGAAACTCATTTGGGAAGGAACAAACAACAGAGAGTAACCAGTGGGGAATATCCAAAGAGGCGACATGGTCCTACTCGACATGTTAAGGGTGTCAAAGGGGCAGTTATTATCCTTCCCCCCCCTTTGGCCTGCCGGACATATATTCCAGAGGTCTAAAGTCAGTTCATGATGCTTATCGAGGCATTACGTGACGTGATTCAGACAGTAGTGAAGGCAGCAGTAAGTCAAACATCACAGGTGGATGGGGCCTGTATCAGCCAGTCTGAATCTTCCGGGGGCGACACCAGATCAAGATGAAACAGCAGATTGGTTGCCTCTGCCCTCCCGGCTGAGCAGTCCACGCAGGAATTCTGAGGCTTGTTGTGGAGTGTTGAAAAAGTGTTGTTTGTTGTTGACAGTGATCTGTAGCTGGGCCAGATAGAAGATAGTGTAGGGGATGTCTAACTTCCATAGTTTCTGCGTGCCTGGGAGAAACGTGTTCATGCCTCCTGGACCGCCGCCGTGAAGTCAGGAAATATGGAAATGGTATTGCTGTCAAAAGTCATGGAACGTTGATCACGAGTATCCCAGTCATGAAAGTGCAGAAGGCGTGCAATTATTGGGCAAGCAGGCCCTTGTGGAGGAGGTAGACTGACCAGAGCGCGGTGCACATGTTCTACTATCAGCATACGTGAAAAATATTTGTGCCCAAAGAGAGTCGTCAACATTCTTTCCACATAGTCCTCCAATCTGCCCATTTTGGTTGATTAGTGGACCACCCTACTAAGCTGATATTATGATGATGCAAACACACATCTATGTCCTCGTCCTTCGGTGCTATTACCTTCAGGGCTTTTTCCACGTTTAGGAGAGGTGGCATGGTGTCTTCAACCTTTTGAAATACGTTGTTCAGCCTCTTATAAGCAGCTGTCATGACTCTCTAATTTACTCTTAATGCTATCCATCCAGGCACCAAGAGAGCCCATATTGGATTTGATGGAGTTTAAGCTACTCTGCATTGGTGGCAGTAGGGCCTTCATGTTCCCAGCATCCGTTTTAACCTCTGGGGGAGGTCTGGACTCATCTGAGTCCATTGATACAGTGTCAGCTCCATGAGGTGCCCATTTAGATTCAAAGTGCAGCTTAGACTGGTGGCCATCCGATTTATTCATCCTCATGTGACTTTCTGAGAAATGACTGCTCAGGAGCGCCTAGTCAACATTAGTCTGACAAATGGCTATCTGCCAGGGGAGCAACAACTAGCCCATGCAATGGGACCTTGAAGGAGACCTCACTGCACGTGGTAACTGGTTTAGGCTGGGGTCCTGCCTTTCTCCCTAAAGGTGTACAATCTCCAAGAGGGGGGGCACAAATAGCCCCGGGGCCCCGGGGAAAGAGCCAGTGTAGTCACCAGTACTCCATGGCAGTAACTTAAGGCAGGGAGTTGAGTCTTTTGTTGCGGGCCCTCACTGACCTGAATCTGGCCTAGTCGCAGCAAATATAGTCAATCTTTCTGCAGTGGGGGAGCCAAGCCTATGGTACCGCCCTGGCCCCCGTAGAGGGTCGTGGCCATGTAGTGCAGGTACGAGGCACCATGTGGGATCAGCAGAGGGCCTTGGGTCCCCCATAATCCATCAGATCCACCAGGCAGGAAGTGGAATTGCAGCAGGACCCCATGCGGGGATCATTGCTGGTATTCAGCTGCAGCCTCACAGCAATGTCCTGTATCCTAAGGGCGGGGACCGCTGCATCCCCAAAAGAAGAATGTTTCGAGATCGCGGCTCACCTTGCTAATTCCCTGCTGCGGACTCAAACTCTAATTCACTGCTGCCTTCTAGTGCTACCCTTGCTGCCAGCCCATCCACAGGCAGCACCGACGTCGCTCCAGTTGCACTCCCGTCAGAATATGTGGAGGTCCCCCTACCCACTCGACTCGGCGACGGTCGGCATCATCGCAACCCAGAGTGCGCCAGGACCACCAGGCTGCTTTGGTCCGCCCAGATTTTTCTGTCACCCCAGGCCGCTCAGTCAGCTGCTGCTTCCTCCCTGGGTTGTTTTTGGAGCCGTGTAAAGCAGAGACGTTGTTGCCAGTAGCTGAAGGGGCAGGATGGCGCAGGATTGTTGCCTTGACTGCAATAGCCTCACAAAAGTGCGCCCATCTTGAGAGCAAGCTCTCTGGTGCCCACCCCCCAAAAAATGTAATGTTCTTTTTTTTGTTTTATTGCATTCAATGAACTCTAGGAAATAGTGTATGCAATCTTGGTAGCCCTGGTATGCTTCTTCCTCACCACCACAGGCTTCTGGCTTCTAAAGATGGCACTGGCACGACAGAGAGCCGCCATGCGCAGGACCTTCCTGTAGTTGTTCTTGCGAATGATGTGACGTAGGCAGCTCAGGGTAGCTTGGGTATTCTTGTTAACAGTGATTGTTTCATAGGCCGAGACTGGTTTGCACTGACCTGCTAGTTTCTTCAGAACCACTGATGACGCGCGATTTTTAAAATTATAATGCTCAACACATTTACTGATTAAACATACGAAAAGGTAAGTGCACTTTGCACACGTTGGACACAATGACATGAAACTGAAAAAAGTGTTGTAGAAACACCGTAAAAGCAAGAAGAAGAAAACATACATACAAAGCCATACTAATCCATATAAACGAGATGCACTAATGAGAGTTTCCTATGAATATTTTGTTTGTTAACGGTTACGGATGAAATCATGTTGTTAATAAAGCGGCACAGTGTTTCTAATGCTTTTTGTCAGAATGCACCATTTAAGAAAGTTGGTGCAAAAATGTGTAGAAGCTAGGTACGATCTTGAAATTTCACATAATACCAGAGATTTTATAGTTTATGAAAAATAGAGAACACATTTTGTACTATGAACGGAGAATATTATACATTTATATGAATGTTGAGAAAAATTGTGGTAGTGGGGTATTTCTAACGTTGGCAATTTCCATAATAATAATCTTTGGGGACAGTTCTATATATTTCCTGTTTTTGACTAGATTTAATTACAACTATATTTGATATGATTTAGAGTTTTTCATTTAAACGTGTGATGCTAACTGAAAGGATTTTTCGAAAATGCTTTTTCTCTAGACCTGACCTTATCCCTCGAAAGCATTTTCAATTTTCTGGGGTGTAGTAGTACTTGGACTTTTCTTCAAATATTGCACTTTTATATTCTTTGATGGTGATTTTATATGAGATTCTATCTTGTTTGTCTTGATTTTTCCTCCATGCTCTCTCATGGCGGTGGCAAGTTTGTTTAAGCATCCTGAGTCTATCATTGTACCAAGGAGCGGATGGAGAGAGCCTTTTATGTGTAGTTGTCTTCAGGGGTGCAAATATATCTGCTGCACTCTCTAGCCAGGTGGCGAAGGCCTCTGCTCCGCTATCCGAGTCCTCTGGGATCACACAGGGTATACTATTTAAGGTTTTGGATAGTGCCTCAGCCGAGACCCCTTTCAAGTTTCTATTTTTGTCCACGGTGTGAGGAGTGTTCATAATTCTGCCAGTTGAAATGGTTGAGAGAGTAAAGGCAACTGCCTTATGATCAGACCAGCTGATGGGAATTGTATTTTGATAGACCGGTCTGGGGTCATCTGTGAAGATCCCATCTAGAGTGTGGCCAGCCTTGTGGGTGGGGGCAGAGACCAGTTGTGAAAGTCCATAATTAGTGAAAGCTTCTAAGAGCTATTTGCGTCATGGTTGTCCATCTCCTCTAAGTGGAAATTAAAGTACCCCATGATAGTCATCCGATTCTCTGCTAGCAGAGGTTCTAGAAGGATTCTAAGATCCCTAGGAAATGGGGGTCTGGGACCAGGGGGCCTATAGATCAGCAACCCACTAAAAGAGCAAGTGGGTGAGGTAATCAATTTGAATTGGAGGATTTCACATGTTGGCAGATTGAAGCCTGATTCGATCAGGCATTTATAATGCGATTTAAAGACCACAGCCAGACCTCCGCCTATGCATCCCTTCCTGTCCACCCTCTGTATGGAATAATTGGTCGGGATTGCATCTACCAGGTCGGGTCCCAAAGCGGTATTGGCCCAGGTTTCAGTAATGAGGATCCAATCTAGTTCGAGGTCTGCTAGGAGGATGGCAAACTCCAACTTATGCTTGATGAGGGAGCGAGTATTAAGGAGAAAGCCTTTATAACTCTCTTTTGTACCAGGGCTTAGTTTCTCGGGTTTATTAATGTATTTCATTACCCCGAGCGGTCTGTAGATTGTGACATGAAGATTCCCTATACCCGCAGGAGGGGCATATGTGTTGCTGCTGGTCATAGAGCTTCTGGAAGGGGAAGGTCATACACGAGAGGGAATTCCTGTTACCTTTGAAATTGATCAGGTTATCTCTAGAGTAACTGAGTCTGAATACCTGTTCTCTGCTGCAATGGCCAGAGTTCCAGGCGCAGTACAGATGCGGGCAGGCGCATATGGGCTTGCCTTTGGCGTGCCTTCAAGTCCCGCTGCGCGCGCCCGCTGTGCATCCGTGCACACGTGTCCCTGAGAGAGTATTGCAGTGGAAGGCTTACAACGTTGGTTTAACAGCAAATAAACTAAAATAGTACAAGTTTTTCAGCGAATAAACTAAAATAGTACAAGTTTAAAATAGGGATACCGCAGTAGGCGATTTCAGGCAGTAAAAACGAGGATAAAATACGGGCTATCTAGGTGAACAGGACGGTGCTGTCTCTCAGCGTGTCCGTGCACACATGCGTCTTATATGGGTGTGTCTAGTGAGAGTGCTAACTGCCACTTCCTCCTGAAAACCGGAAGTGCCTCTGGAGCCTGCTTCCCTCCGCAACAATCAAGCAGAACTGCTCGTGGCAGACCGGGGAAGCAGGAAACCCCTGAGAGAGTATTGCAGTGGAAGGCTTACAACGTACGTTTTACAGCATATACGCTAAAATAGTACAAGTTTAAAATTGTTTAAAATAGGGATACCGCAGTAGGCGATTTTAGGCAGTAAAAGCAGGGATAAAATGAGGGCTATCCAGGTGAACAGGACAGTGCAGTCTATCCATGACCAGCATGGGAAAGCATCTCACTCTTGCAAAGGTGCTCGGTGACATTATGTGAATTTGAGCATACAACAGTCTTCCGATGGTGGTGTTATGCCACATTACTGGAAGAAACCTCAGAGGGGGGGAATCACAGATGTCATTCTTGGTCTAATCCTGATCCACAAATGGTCTACCCGCCTGGTATGCCATTTGTGGATCGGGATTAGACCAAGAAAGATGATGACGTACACACTGAAATCAAGTAAGCTGACGAGGACTTACACTCCTCAATAATACTTTTCTACCTCAGATCGTTAGCAATACAAACCCAGCCTCTTGGCATTTCGCGCTTGATTATAACTTGCTACCTGATGTAGCGCTAGGGAATTTTCATTATATCTTGTAGAGCTTCGCAACATAGCCATTCTAAGCACCCGCACCCCTGCGTTAGGCTGATAGTAAGTACACGTGTTGACACGTAACGGTCACACTTCATACGCCCGTACTAGTATATGGACCAAGGATGATATAATAAATTTGCACCATACGCTAACAGTTATGTGCTTGATACACATCAGGGTTTAGTACTCCTGGTAACATATCTAAAAATTAATTAGCATAAAGCTCATAATAGATTCCCCCCAATCTAATGTCGGGAAATGTGTCTCAGTAAGTGTACTACACATGACCTAAACAGCAGTAATAACATATGCATCGCATCAATCTATAACCTCTGATCAGTTTACATCAAAGCTGCACGCCGGACTGCATCATGACAAACATCACTACACCATTTCACGTTCACTTAGATTAAAACCGCATTACACAGAAATCACAAAAAACTATCTTTACCATTGTCACGTATCACTTGGTGGTGGCTATGATTGATCTCTTGAACACTGTATCATAGACTTTTTATTAAATATATTGCTGCCTTGAGGAAGCCCTGGTCCGGATGACCATTTAAGGGCGAAACATGTGTCGGCTGTTGAAAGTCTCAAACTGCACCTTGTAACATCTCGAATAAATGATTAACACCTAAAACCCATGAACCACAGCAAAATAAATACAAAAGTTATCACTTGAAACCATGAAGCACCTTTTTCTTATCAATATTGAGAAACGGAGGAGGAGGCACTTACATACTTTCAACCAGTTACAAACTGAGGTACAAAAGATCCAATACCTCGAGAAAGCATCCTCCCAACATAAGACATATGGCAATAATATGCAGGAGGAGAACCCTTGGACCTCTCTCCTGAAACTAAATGTAAAAAGGAGAGATCAGTCTTACACTAAACACAGGCTATTCTTGATTCCTGACATATGTTCGAGCACCCTACAGAGAAAGTACATCATGCTGGGGATTAGAAAGAAGCTTCAGAAAATTAAATATGAGGCAACTGAACCATCTCACTTAATTGAAGGTTCTCTATAAAGGAAAGGCATACATGTTTGCACAAGTGGACCCCACTCAATCCCTCCTGGATAGTTTTAAGAATTCTAAGGGATTAAACTGTCCTTACAATCTGATTTCATCTTTGAAGTTTAGTTATACTTCGGAAGTTACTGGGATTCAAACTTTGACTCCTATAATAGTCCTACATCCCTGGAGCTTACCCTGAAGTTTCCTTATGCTTGTTGACTTTTCTAGAGTGTAAGGTGTTTGATGAACCCCTCTTTTGCCGCACTAAGTTTCTTTCTTTTCTTTGCCACCAAATAATTTACTGGTGTTCTGAGCAGAGAGCTTTGTTTATGTATTCAAATAGTGCTCTGCTTCTTTAGCAGTGTTTTCCTGAGTGGGACATGCTTCATCTGTATGTCTCTTGGATTCTTTCAGCACTCGGCTTACCTGTCAAAAATCTTGACATAAAAATAACAATTTAAAAAACAATTTTGCAAGAGAGGTCCGATTATAAAAAAAAAAAAATTGCTGATATGCCTTTCTTGCCAAATCCCCATGGGTCACTGTAATGTTGGGGAGGTTCATTTATTGGTTATCTTATTTTGTTTGTTATTTAATTTTTAACCTAAACTATAGACAAACTTGTTAATCCTTTCTTTCTTGACTTGTTAATTTTCTTTTAATCAACATTAAATATTTAACCTTTGAATATTTAAAGGGGTGAGGAGTTGGCCTAACGGCTAGGGTGATCGACCTCAAAACTGGGTAACCGGGTTCGAGTCTCAGCAAGGATACGCAACACTCTGTGATTTTGGGCAAATCACTTAATCTCCCCGTGCCTAACAAAAATGACTGTGTCCTCGTGTAACGCAACTGATGCTTGTGTAAAGTGCTCTGATACCGGATATCTTCAGGTCAAGTTCGCGCTATATAAAACTATGTAAAAAGAAAAAAAAAACCAACCTGGATCTGTTTACAACTAGATAACCAAGGTGAAGTGAGGAAGGATGGCTTCCCACAGTTGGACAGGCCCTGCCACACTTCAGTTGGCCTCCCATCCTTTATGCTGGAATTGGTCAACATGCTTCTAAAGAGGAAACAAGTAATAAGGTGCTGCTAGCAGTGCAACCGTGGTGTAATAAACTTGTGGTGTTCGTCTGCATGGCCACCAGACTCGGACCCTGAGGCATTTGCTCACAACCATCAATGCACTCACAATTCTGCTATGTCAAACCTCATTTACACCTTTCCCATTCTTCTAATTCTTATCTACCAGAGGTTTCTACTGATTCTCCCTTTTCTACCCTGCCAATATATCCCCACAGGCCATTCTTCCTTCCTTTATTGCCACACCACATCATATTATTAGACACCCATCAGCTGTCATCTTTTCACTATCCAAGCATCTTGCTTCCTTCCCTAACCATGCCTCTTTATACTCTTATGGATCTCAGACTAGTGACATAAGCCACACTGTGATTGTGTCTTGGCTCCTTGCACTGTGAATGGACCACACCACTATAATAGTTGGGTTGTCATATAGTCCATGCTGTGGTAGAATAGCAGCTCCCTCTCTACAGACTCTCTCTACACATAGACATCCCAATGTAGCAGCAAGTGTGCAGATCTTTTGTGTCTGAGTTAGCTGTTTGCACCAGTGGTAGCGGAGGAGTTCCATTGTTTTGCACACTGCAAAAAGTGGCAGTCACTGGAATTTGCTGATACCGACCACTTGCCCAGCACCATTGCTCACATAACACGTCACCTATATCACACGGCTTTGAGCTCCAAATGTGAAAGGTGCTTACAATTAGTGTTTTTGTAATGAAAAAATGTATGAAAATCATATGTATTTCAGACATTTAAGTAATGAAGATAAATAAATGGGTGGCAAGGAGTGCAAAGTTTAATTTTCAAGCCTAGTAAATGGTCAGTGAAGGCGACCTTCCACTTGTTGATCTAAACAACGATTCGGGTGCTCTTTGTGACCTGCTTTGGTGAGAAAAGGGTAGTTTTAATTGCGAAATGCCCTCTTTTAGTCATCTTATATCAAGCAAATGAGCAGAATGTTTTTGCAATGAACTCTTGCCATTTCATATTTGGCTTGTTATAAGCTGATATTCTCTTGTTATTTTTTTCACAGACTTTCTTTGCTTCAGTCAAGCAAGTATTCCCTGCAGAGGAAGACACAACTAAGCATGTTGAAGATAATTGTAAGTGAGAAATCGTTGAATGTTTTCAGAACAGAAAGTCATCCTGGCATATTTAAAAATGTATAGAAAAAGGATATCTTTGAATTTAACACCTTTCATAGCTGGTAACTAGTGACAACTGGTAACTGATGTCGATTTCCCCCTCTAAAAAACATTGTCAAAGTGTGATGTGTCAACTGCAAAATTAGTAGAAGGTTAAGAAGCTTGTTAAAAAGAGCTCCTTGAATTCCAAAGGTAAAACTGGTATTTGACTCGCATAGACATCTTATAGCTTTTTAGCTGGATCCACCAGACATTCAGAAATAGCGCAGCATATGAAATTATGAAAACGTCTAATCTGCTTAAAGTTTATTCCCATACTAATAAACTTTGCATGGATTGGATGTTCAGTGTCTGATTCCCTCCTGATTGCAGGCATCGAAATTACTAGCATGAATTGTGTAATTATACCGGACGGTTTGTCGGCAAATTAGGGGCTGTTACTGTGGCTCCATCTGACATGCCACAGGTGACCACGGAATGCTGGGGTTAGACAGGCGGTGTTTTCCCTTTAGTCAGGTGAATGCATTGCCCATGGCATTGATCACATTCGTCAGGATGTTACTTCTTTGCATGGTACAAGCAGACCAATCCGAAATAGCCTGAATTTCAGTGAAGTGCAGTTCTTTGCTATTCCTTTAAATCTTTTGTTAATCTGATACGGACACAATCAATCAATCGGGATTTGTAGAGCGCGTCTAATCACCCGTGAGAGTAGCCAGGTGCTAGGATCCTACTGCATTTAGTCAAAGACAGGTCTTTAGTCCTTTCTGAATTCCGTGAGAGCGGGTGCTGTTCGGATGGGGAAGTTGTTTCAGGACTTGGCGACGAGGTAGGAGAAGGAGTGTCGTCGGCTGTAGCTTTGACGGTTGCGGGGAGTGTGAGCGAGGGCGGGGGAGGCTGAGCACAGGTTTCCGGATGGTTGTTGGTAGTTCAGGCCGTAGTTGATATATGCTGGGCCCTGGTCGTGGAGGGGCTTGTAGGTGTGTATCAGCATCTTGAATTGGCGTCTTTTCCAGACGGGGAGCCAGGGGAGGTTCCTGAGGTTGGGGTTGATGTGGGTCCATTTGGGGAGGTTGAGGATGAGTCTGGCCACTGCGTTTTGAGACGTCTACAGTCTCTTTAGGAGTTGGTTGGTGATTCCTGCGTAGATTGCATTCCCATAGTCGAGCCGGCTCAACAATGGCCGGACTACAGTGGGTTGTGCAGTGCTGGTGAAGAGAGAAAAGTGACGCATGCACACATGCTAAGTGATAGGAAAGAGCTACTTAAAGACCTGCATTACTAAACATGCAAAACCACGTTGTTGGGGACACATATTTATTTAAAAAACTCCTGCCTGGGTACCACCGCGTTCTATGCACTCACATCCCACACAACACACTCACAAGAGAAGTAAGAGGTTGGTAACAGTCTAACTGCACTGATCATCAGGAAAGGACAATAGGCAGCCTCCCCATGTGGGCTTGTTGTAAAAACTCTGTAACCAAGACTGTCAGTTCGAGGCATGTGGGCTGCTGAATTCATATCTGTGCATAGATCGCGGCCTAGTGTTGGGTCCGGATGATTGCACATTGTTGTCCTGGAAGAGTCTTCGAAGTATCACGAGATAGGTGGCTCCTCCCCTGGATTCCAGTGCGCATGGGCATCCCCTCCATCCTTAGATTGTTTTTTTCCGCCATTGTGTTCGGATGTCCTAATCTTAGCTCTTTGAGTAGTTAGGCCTCTACTTCGTCGGTATTGTTTTCGTTCGGCGCCGAGTATCTTCATCGAAGTTATCCATTTGCCCATTTGACGTCAGCGCCGATCCAGATCGACGATGGAACCAAAGACATCGAATAGCCCCTTCAAGCGTTGCCCTCTTTGGAACGCTAAATATGCTCGCTTCGACGTGCACCCGGTGTGCAACAAGTGCCTCTCTCCAAACCACGACGAAGCCACCTGTATGGCGTGCTCCCAGTTTCGATCGAAGAAAACACTTCGCATTCGTCGAGCAGCTCGACTCGAGGCGCAGAAAGTAGCGCCAAACCTGGACAACCTCTTCGGGACCGAAGATGAGGAGGTCGTGGACCTTGAAGTTCAAGGAGAGATATCGTCGGCGTCGGAGCGTGAATCAGACTATGATGCCGAGGACGAACATATTCTAGATGAAGAGGATGATGACGTCGTTGAACGGGTAGGAGACGACGGAGAGGCCCTTGGGGCCGAGGAGGATAGCTCGGAAGAGGAGCTACGCCCACAGGTCCACTCAGGGCCCAAAGAGACACTCGATAAGGCTCAGGTCGCGGGATCGCCACAAGGCCTTACCCAAGATCATTCCTCTCGTTCTTCCGCCCCGCTTAAAGGCCCGGCGTCGAACTATTCTAAAGAGCCGTCGGTATCGAAAGCGCCATCACTCGATCGACGAGAATCGAAACTGAAGGGAACGGCACCGAAAGCGAAACCGAAAGTGAAGGAGTCTCTCCACTGCACCAAGGCCTCGAAGCCCTCGGAGCCGAAGACGCAAAAGAAGACTGTCGACGCCGAGAGAAGTCTTACGAACGTCGAGCCGAAGGCGGCACCTACCGTCAAGGTCAAGGTTGCCGACCCGAAAATATCGACGCCAAGGAGCGTCGACACACATATGGCGAGCGGCGCTCGAGAGCCACCCCATTCCAGTCTTCGTGGCCCAAAAACGACATCCAGTACGGGGCCTGAGGCCACAACCAAAAGGGCGTCGAAGGATCGTGTCCAATCCGCGACGCCGTCTCCCTTTCTAAAGCAGAAGGTGTCGGAGTCGTTATTACGCATCCAAACCAAGGCTTCCATGGTTGGCGCAGACACGGCCCCGCAGCCCAAAACGGTCAGCGCGGTTCACATCGCGTCGACGCACATCAAGTTTGGACTTCCACCAGCGGTGCGACCAAAAATGTTCGACGCCAAGAAGGGTCTCGACCCCCAGGAACCTGTCGACCCGAAGAAAACTGTTGAGGTACCGACAGGCATTCCAACAGAAAAGAGAGCGGTTGCAATACCTCGCGCCGATGAGGATCCCAGGCAATTTATCGACACCAATACTGGTAGACTTTCTATATACAAGCGGAAAATAGTGTCAGAGACACCAATGGAGCCCTACAAAATTCCATTGAAGAGAAAACGACCAACATCACCAGTTCTAGTGGAACAACTTCCATATTGTGCCACAGACCCTCAGTCATTCTCACCCACACACTCTAATGTGGATGCTGGAGATGTTGATGATATAGAGGACACTTATCCTATGGACACTGACCCTGACGACCAGAACCAGCCTTGGGTGGACAATACTGATGCAGGGGACACACATGCTGCTCCATACACACAAGCATATGTGGTGAAAACGTCTCCTACAGAGGATACGGCTGCTTTCAATGCCTTAATTGAAAGAGCAGCCAACAATCATGATGTACAGCTCCACACTGATCCTATTGAGGACGACTTTCTAATGGATACTTTCTCTACCTCAGAAAGATCTGTTAAGACTCTGCCCATGCTAAAGGGGGTCCTCAAACAGGCTACTGACATTTTTAAGGAGACCACAAGGGCTAGAGTCCTTAACCCTAGAATTGAAAAGAAGTATAGGCCAGCTCCTGTGGACCCTGCCTACATTAGGGGACAGTTGCCTTTAGACTCATTGGTGGTTTCCAATGCTCGGAAGAGAGCCAACTCACAGACAACGGGTGATGCTCCTCCCCCAGACAAAGAGTATAAGGTCTTGGAAACATCAGGAAAGAGGGTTGCTGCACAGGCAGCTAACATCTGGAGAATAGCCAACTCTCAGGCGCTTCTGGCTAGATACGACAGGGCACATTATGATACCCTAGAGACACTCCTCCAGCACCTCCCAGATCAGTATAAAGAAGGAGCAGAATCCCTCATTACAGAAGGGAAGCTGATCAGCAACGCTTCCATTAAGTGCGCTCTTGACGCAGCTGACACTGCAGCTAGGGCTATTAACACCAGCGTCATGTTAAGACGGCATGCTTGGTTAAGAATCTCTGGATTCAAACCAGAAATACAAACAACTATACTTAATCAACCTGTCAACCCTAACTCCCTCTTTGGCCCCGAAGTTCACACCACCCTAGAAAAACTCAAAAAGGATACGGAGACTGCAAAGTCTAAGGGGGCTCTGCAATCACAGCAGTTTCGGAGTGGGTCCTTTCGTCGCTCCAGCAACAGAGGGCCATCAAGAAGCCAAAACTCCCAACAGTCGCAGTACACTAAAGGAGGTACACAGACCACCTATAATAAAAATAATAGAGGTGGATACCGTGGCAACAACGTCAAAGGCAGAGGCCGGGGAAACAACAGCTCCAGGTCCTCCGCCACCAACAAACAGTGACGCCTTGTCACTGCCCCCCGACCACGTAACACCTGTCGGGGGGAGACTCCAACAGTTCCTGCCAGTCTGGGAATCCATTACTACGGACAGGTGGGTGAGAGAAATTATCCAGTACGGTTATTGTCTAGAGTTCACGTCCACTCCACCCAACATATCACCAAGACACCATCATATGTCCGCAGAGCACTTGCACTTATTTCAACAGGAAGTTCTCAGTATGCTCCAAAAAGGAGCCATAGAACTCGTGCCGGCAAGGGAACGAGGGTCAGGGGTGTACTCACTGTATTTTCTGATCCCCAAAAAGGATGGATCTCTCAGACCCATACTAGATCTAAGACCTCTAAACCGTTACATTCTCTCAGAGCATTTTCACATGCTCACTCTGCAGCAAGTACTACCGTGGCTCAGTCAGGGAGACTTTCTCGCAACATTAGACCTCAAGGATGCGTATTTCCATATACCCATACACCCCTCACACAGAAAGTATCTTAGGTTCACTGTTCTCAATCAGCATTACCAGTTCAATGTCCTCCCTTTCGGGGTAACTACGGCACCCAGAGTTTTCACCAAGTGCCTGGCTACAGTGGCAGCACACTTAAGGAGACAACACATACATGTCTATCCTTATCTGGATGACTGGCTTATCCAGGGAAAGTTGGCCCAGCACTGTGCCAGCCACATGTCCCACACCATTCACCTTCTTCACAGCCTGGGCTTCTCACTGAATTATCCAAAGTCCCACCTTCAACCCAACCACGTACAGCAGTACCTAGGCGCAACCATAGACACTCTGACCGCCACGGCACAACCAAATTCAGTCAGGATCAACAGCATTCAGTTGCTCATAAAGAAATTCAGACCTCAACACTCACTCCCAGCAAGAGTGTTCATGCAGTTGATAGGCATGATGGCCTCCTGCATCTTCATAGTCCCGCACGCAAGATTACATATGCGCCCGCTTCAGGAGTGCTTGGCACGTCCGTGGAATCAGGCCCACGGACAATTAAAAGACCTAGTGTTGGTGAGCGGTCGGGCATACAACTCTCTGCATTGGTGGACTCCACAAAACCTTTGCAAGGGCCGACCGTTCCAGGAGCCTGTTCCACAAATCATACTGACGGCGGACGCGTCTCTCCAGGGATGGGGAGCTCATGTCCTCAATCACACAGTGCAGGGACTATGGACGACACAGCAAAAGAGGATGCACATCAACATTCTGGAACTGATGGCAATCTTCCTAGCCATGAAAGCATTCAAACTGCACCTGTGCAACAAAGTCGTGTTGATCCGAACGGACAACATGACTGCCATGTACTACATACAGAAGCAGGGAGGAACACACTCACTACAGTTGTCTCATCTGGCTCAGAGCATGTGGAAGTGGGCCATTCAGAGGAACATCTTCCTCATGGTGGAACACCTCCCAGGCAAAGACAACCAGATGGCAGACCTGCTCAGCAGACACAGCCAGCAGATGCACGAGTGGGAAATACATCCATCAGTACTCCAACCGTACTTCCAGCAGTGGGGTCATCCAGAGATAGACCTATTCGCCACAAGGGAAAACGCAAAATGCCAAAACTTTGCCGCCAGGTTCCCACATCCACAGTCGCAGGGCAATGCAATATGGATGAACTGGTCCGGCAGATTTGCGTACGCTTTTCCCCCAGCGCCGTTAATACCGCTGGTGGCACGCAAACTCAAGCAACACTCAATGACGCTCATCCTGGTTGCTCCAACGTGGGCACGTCAGCCTTGGTACACCATGTTTCTGGAACTCTCCGTGGTACCGCATCAACGGCTACGGCTCACACCCACACTTTTAACGCAGAGCCATGGCGAGATTCAGCACCCAGATCCGCAACAGCTGAACCTGGCGATCTTGCTCCTGAGATCTTAGAATTTGGCTACCTAAACTTGCCTCCAGAATGTATGAATATCATCAAGGAGGCACGGAGACCCACTACCAGAGCCTGCTACGCGGCTAAGTGGAAAAGATTTGTCATTTATTGTAAAAATAATGACATCAATCCGATGGATGCATCAACACAAAACATTATCTGTTATCTATTACACTTATACCGATGCAATCTGGCATACAATTCCATCCGTATACATGTAACCGCACTGGCAGCTTACCTTCAGAATAGGCAGCACCTCTCCTGTTCAAGGTGCCGGCCATCAGAGATTTCTTGTAAGGACTCAGATGTGTGATTCCCCCACGACACCCTCCTTCACCAGTCTGGAACCTAAATGTGGTCCTCACCAGACTGATGGGACCACCTTTTGAACCTCTACACTCCTGTGAGATTCAATTTCGAACATGGAAAGTGGCTTTCCTAGTTGCCATTACTTCCCTAAGACGAGTTAGTGAACTTCAGGCACTAACCATTCAAGAGCCATTTATACAAGTTCATGCAAACAGGGTAGTACTACGCACCAACCCTACATTCATGCCCAAGGTGATTTCGCAGTTCCATATGAACCAATCCATAGAACTGCCCGTGTTTTATCCTAATCCTGAAAATGTAGTGGAGAGAATGCTCCACACACTTGATATCAGAAGAGCTCTCCTTTACTATATTGACAGAACACAAACTTTCAGGAAAACGAAACAACTGTTTGTTGCCTTTTCTCCACAGCACAAAGGCAACCCCATTTCCAAAGCAGGACTAGCTAGGTGGATAGTTAAGTGTATACAGATTTGCTATGAAAAAGCTAAGCGCACACTAACAATTCCTCCAAGGGCCCACTCTACACGAAAGTTAGGGGCCTCCATGGCTTTCCTGGGAAATATTCCTTTAGAGGAGATATGTAGAGCAGCCACATGGTCCACTATACATACATTTACCAAGCACTACTGTGTAGATGTACACTCAAGACAGCAGGCAGCTGTAGGACAGGCTGTTCTCAAAACTCTTTTTCAGACTGCTGCAGCTGGCACGGGCAGCCGCCGCTAATGGAGGGACTGCTATATAATCTATGCACAGATGTGAATTCAGCAGCCCACATGCCTCGAACTGAATATGCTACTTACCAGTATGCATCTGTTCTTGGCATGTAGGGCTGCTGACATTCATATCGCCCACCCTCCTCCCCGGCGCCTGTAGCAGCTGTAGCATTCAGTAATTACTAGTTAGCATGGTCATCATTCACTGTATTACACTCCATCTATGCCACAATGGCGAAAAACAATCTAAGGATGGAGGGGATGCCCATGCGCACTGTAGTCCAGGGGAGGAGCCACCTATCTCGTGATACTTCGAAGACTCTTCCAGGACAACAATGTGCAATCATCCGGACCCAACACTAGGCGGCGATCTATGCACAGATATGAATGTCAGCAGCCCTACATGCCAAGAACAGATGCATACTGGTAAGTAGCATATTCATTCAGCTGCCACCAACCATAAGTCACGTCATGCCATGTCATATATCATGGTCTAAACATGGTGGGGAAGAGGGGCAGATAAATCATGTAAGCTGCAGAATGGGGTACCTTCTTGTGAAGTAACTTTCCAAAAAACATCTGGGTACCAGCGACACAATATTGGTGTATGGAAAACTATACCGGGTCAGTAAAACATTTAATGATAAGCAGGGATGCACAGTGCTACTAGGCCACAACTCTTTAACCCTTCAATCCTTTACCACTGTTGGAAACTCAGTGGTAGTGACTACTATTTCCCTTCTTATCATTCCCAGTTCGTGTTCTAGCCTGGTGGCACATTTGAAGTGGTCCATTTCAGTTACAAAAGAGATAATGTTACACAGTGCAGCTGTATCCTTTATTAATTTAACTGATAAATATGCTCTCTCATCTGTGGGAAGCATTAGAATGATCACAATTTAAGCCATACCCTAATAATAAATTAGAAAACAGCAAATGAAGTGAGATTGTGCATCGAGTGGTGTAACTGAGGTAGTGATTTATGTGGCTTAATGGGCATTCTGTGCTCATAAAGCCACTCAAATAAGGGCATGAAGGAGATCACTATTTGTACAACCATAATATGTGCAGTGTCAGGACTTAGGGTCTGATTACAAACCCATAGTGGCAATCCAACCACTGCCGCACTGTGGGACCGCCCACAGTATTACGACTGTGGCGATCAGAGCGCTAAAGGACCGCTGCGACCACCAGGGTACCGCTAAACTCGTAATCAGGCCCTTAATAACCATGAGGGCACCCTTTGGTGGCCATCTTGCATGTAGAACTATCTATCCTAATGGCAATGTATAGTTGGATGTTGTCCTAATGTATTTGTCGGTATGCCACCAAAGCCCAACATTTTTTATTAGAAAGCTGCATAATGGAATTTCTGTAGATTGCTACAAAGAAGGCAAATTGCCACACGACTCCCGGGTTCTCCTTCCTTGGGGCATCTTGATATGACTGTTGAAATAACAAGTTAGGGTCATCATCCATGGAACGTGTTAGCTATGAACAACCTTAGCACTTGTAATATTTCAATCGAGGGGGCAGTTTGGGACCTTCTACTGTCTGCATGTTTTGAGTCTTCGCATCTGATTTTGTACGTATTTTTAGAGCTTGAGGGAAAGGCAATATATGATTAGTTATTTAGATGGCTGCTCATCTTTAGTTTCTTTCCCTGGTTTATAAGAATGTAAATTGAAGACAGCAGGAAGTAAAAAAAATAGTGTTACAAATGTCAGAGCACAATAGTGAAGACTTTATCATGATATGCATCCTATCCCAATAGGATTACCCATGTGCACACTTCACTATTTCTTCATGCTTTGATTTTGATTGAACCTTCTAATATTCCTGAGCAATTGCAAAGAACATTTATTGATAACTATGCTTTTGGCACCAGATGCAGTAATGCAGTCAACATTCAAAGCCACAACAAATGAAAAATGTTGATTGAGAGGTTTAACAAAGTCCACAAGTGTATGATGGTGCTTTGACGCAATCGGTGAGGAGATAGTGGGACAGTCTCCTGCCATGCTTACTTTTTGCCACTCAATGAGTTTCACAGGATTGCTTGGGCTTTAGCTCATTTGAGATTCTGTACTGACATGTCTTTTAAAGCCCACCCACTTTAATGGGGGTAGTTAGGTTGATGATGTACTAAAACCTGAAGCACAGGCTACTGCATCGGATATACAAGGTGTAATGCAGCCTTCAGGCAGCTGACGGACTCTTGAAGGAATGACACAATCCAAAAGTGACATGGCATGGGTACCAGGAAGGATAAGATATCTAATAATAAACCTGTTTATCCTAAGGATCTTAAGGACAAACAGCTCTTACCCTTCAGTATTCTGAAATAAATCATTGAAATCAATTGCTGTATTGACCTGGGTGCTGGCTATGGAGCTCACTTGTCAACATGCTTAGGCCAAACTGCCAGCTTGAGATATCAGCAATTTTAGTAGCCAAAGAAAAAGGTGACCAAGAGAGAAAGCCTTTCTCAGGCATACTGAGTAGAGATCCAAAGGAATGCTCAGTGGAGAGAGTAAATCGCTCTCTGGGTACAATACCTACTCAACAGGAGGAGTGTATGTCTTTCTTGAGACAATTCTCAAGCCTGTTCTCACTCACTCCTGGTCTAACTCACACATTCTCCACATTCTCAACACTAGGGACAGTCTTTCTGTGGAGAGTCACATTTGTAGTATGCCAGGCAATGTCCAGAACTGCATCTTAAAGCAGAGGTGACTAAGGTGCTGTGCCTCAAGTTGGTTGAAAAGTCTTGTAGAGGCACACTAAGGAAAGCCTATCTGTGAAGCAGCACCTTTAAAGGTTCCCAGGTGAGGTCCAGGACTGCATCTCAAAGCAGAGGAAGCTAAGTTGCTGGTCCTCAAGTTGGTTGAAAAGTTTCATTGTCTCCGAGTAAGTGTTATTGGTGCCAAAGCAAGGTACCGTGGACTGGACTTGACGTTTCGCATGGACTACTGCGGTTTCAGTGACGATCTGAAGTAAGATAATCACCCGATACTTGACAAGCTACATGCTGAAAGTGCTTTACGTTTGAACTAACTAGTGACTACTTGCAGACCACCCTGTGGACTGAAGATGTCCCTGCAACCTTTCAAAGATTGGTGAACGGCAGCTTTGCTTAGTTGAAGAACGTCTGTGTCAGCTTTTTAGTTGACATATTGTTTTTAAGCATTAGCTGGAAGGACCACCTTTACAACCTAAAGAACCTTTTGTAGACATTATAGAGGATAAAGCTAATGATCGAATTGTGCTTACCGAAGCCAAAGCATATATTGTTTTGGACTTGGAGGTTCTGCAAACTGAGACGAGTCCCATTCTAGGATTCCCTGGTATGGTTCCAAATTTGCGGACAAAAATGGGACCACGGGTGCTTCATTGACTACGTTCAGTTACAAAAAGCAGCCTAAACAGGTCAGTTGGACTGTGAATGTTGAAAGGCCAGATTGTGATATACCCTTCACAGTTCGGGTGCATTCCTGGAAGAAGGGTGTCAGTGAGATTTTGACACAAGGGACTGACACGGGCAAAATTAACCATTTGCTTTCACCAGTCATTGTTTCCTATCCAAATGCTAGAACTGAGTGACGATTAGCAAAGAACTCTATGCCATAATTTGTGCATTGAATAGCGTCTTTGTTTATCTGTGTGCACTGTCTTCAATGTTTATAAGCTCTTGCAATGGCTAAGGGCCAAGGAAGGAGATAAGCCAGAGTTGCTGCAGTGAAAAGAGGGATTTCTTATGTCAGTCTGAATTGGGGAAGGTAGGCTTCATAATAATAATAATAATAATACTGGATTTTATAAAGCGCGAACAGCTACCTCACGAGGAGGTGTCCCGGCGCTAGAGGAACCATAGAAGACCTGGGGCGGAGATAGAAGACCTAGCGTGGCTGGGAGAAGAGCCAGGTCTTTAGCATCTTCTTAAAGCAGTGTTCAGATGGAACCTGCTGGATTGCTTGAGGTAGAGAGTTCCACAGAACGGAGACGTTTGCTGAAAAGGTGCGTCCGCCAAGGCGGGCCTTTTTTGCTCGTGGGACAGCCAGTATGACACGGTCATTTGACCGTAGTGCCCGACTTTGGGAATATCTTGGGAGGCGTTTTTTTAGGTAAAGTGGGCAGGAGCCATGCAGAGATCTGAACGCAAGCGTCAGAGCTTTGAATTTTATCCGGTTGACCACAGGAAGCCAGTGCAGGGTTCGAAGATGCGGAGAGACTGACTGCTTAAAAGGAATTCGCAGTAGCAGCCTCGCAGCCGCGTTTTGAACTACCTGCAATTTATGGGTAAGGAATTTTGGGAGGCCCAGGTAAAGACCATTAGCATAGTCAAGCCGTGAGGTGACCGTTGCATGGACTACCATTTTTCTACAGCTCTCTGGTAGAAGTTTAAGAAATTTTCGGAGGTTTCTTAGTTTACTTAAACAGCAACCAGCCACTTGTTGGATATGGGAATTGAAAGACATTTTATTATCCCATCTCACTCCAAGGTTTTTTGCCGAGTGACTGGGCAAAGGGGGGGGGCCCATCTCCGCCGGCCACCATAGCTCTGGGGCGGGGGTGGGGCCCGTACCGAAAAAGATAACTTCGGTTTTATTGGCATTTAGTTTTAGTTTGTTGATATTCATCCAGTGGGCAATGTCCTGGAGACAGCCTTTAAAGTTTGCAAAGGATCCCTGTGTCATCTCAGAGTATGGAAATACCAACTGGGTGTCGTCGGCATAAGAAATTGCCTTAACACCCCAGTTGGCAATTAGCGTAAAAAGGGGGGCCAGATAGATATTAAACAAGAGAGGGCTGAGGGCCGAGCCCTGCGGGACTCCACAGTTAAGGGTTTTAGGTGTGGAAGAAATCGTCCCAAGTGCCACCTTCTGCGTTCTCTGAGATAGATAGGAGTTTATCCACCTCAGCGCGTTGTCTTGAATGCCTATCTCTGCCAGCCGGCTGAGTAGTCTAGCGTGGTCCACCGTATCGAAGGCGGCCGACAGATCCAGGAGTACCAGCATAGCTGAACTTCCAGCATCCATCGACCACCTCACTGACTCGGCTACCTCTAGGAGCGCTGTTTCTGTGCTGAAGCCGGGTCGAAAGCCAGATTGAGTTTCATGGAGAATGTTGTTGGTTTCCACGAATTTACTCAATTGGCGTTGTATCACTTTTTCCAGCATTTTTCCCGGGGCGGCTAGAAGGGATATTGGGCGGAGATTCGTGAGGTCATCTGGGTCCCCGTTTGGTTTTTTCTTTAGGGGAAGGAGAGTGGCATGCTTCCAGACGTCAGGGAAAATTCCTGACGTAATGGAAGAATTCCAGATACTTTGAAGTGTGGGCGCTACAAAGTTCGCTATGGTACTCCATAGTTTAGCAGGGCAGGGGTCATCAGGGGAGCCGGATTTACAGCGGCTGAGTTCTTGCCTCACCTCGTTCAGAGGGGTATGCGCGAACTGGGTGAGGGTTTCTCCTGACTCGCCATTATTCGCTGTGTCCAGTTTCACCGTACTTATTACTGGGCCAAAGGAGTCATATACTTTTTTAATTTTAAGATCAAAGTATTCTGAAATTTGCTCGCAAAGTAATGGTGTGGGAACAACCTCTCTTTCAATGCATTGAGGTTTGAAAAAGGACTGTACTACTTTAAAAACTTGTTTGCTGGACTGTTCTGCCTGTATAATTGAGTCCGCGTAGAAGCGCTTTTTATTTTTCCTAATGGCTTTTCGGAATTTTTTTAATGCTTCCTTATATCTAGTTTTTTCTTCTAAGCCGTAGTTTACTCTCCAGAGTCTTTCCAGTTGTTTACAAGCCGCTTTCTCCTCTCTAAGTTCCTGCGTAAACCAGGGGGCTGAGGGGGATTCTCTTTTTGATAGGGCCCGAAAGGCTGGGGCAATAAAAGAGACCATCCCTCCTATCCATTCGTTGAGTAGTACAGCATCCAAATTGGGATTATTTGTCAAGGGGGGAGTGGTTTGCGCCAGAACCGGGGACATAGACTCAGGGGTCAGTTTTTTCCATTGCCTTTTCATAAAGTAGCATTTGCTTGGCGCCTTGGTTTCACTTCGAATGTTCAGAGTGAATGGAACAAGAGAATGATCTGACCATATCAAAGGGAGAGGTTTTTCGGGCCGCACATCTTTGATATTAGCAAAGATGAGATCAATAGTATGGCCCCCAGTGTGTGTGGGGCCTTTATTGATCAATCTAAGGCCGGCAGCGTCTAGCGTTGTTCGAAGCATCTCTGCCATAGCGCAGTCTACTTTATCCATATGGATATTAAAATCACCCACCACTAAGAAAAGGGGGTGGAGGAGCAAGCTCTGCACTATAGTGTCCAATAGGGTAGTAAGAATAGGGTCTGCACTGGCCGGGGGGCGATATATCACTAGTCCTGCTAGTGAGAGCTGAGGGCTCACTTGGAAGCAGAAGTGAAGACCTTCAATTCCTTGGATAGCCGTGGCAGCCGAGGATGCCAGTACTAGATGCTCTTTGAAAATAATAGCTACGCCACCGCCTCTTTTTGTCCCAGGCCGGTTGGCGAGGCATATTTTAAATCCCGAAGGGATGGCAAGAGCGATAGAGGTCAGGTTGTCCTCTTTAATCCATGTTTCAGTAAGGAACAGGATATCCCAATCCTTCTCTTGTAGTAGGAGCCAGACCTCATCTGTATGTTTGACGAGGGATCTACAGTTTAATAGGCCCGCCCTGAGGTTAGTTTGAGGAGGGGATTTAGGGTTAGGGGGTATTGCGGGGGGAGCGCTATCAAACGTTATCCTGCAATTGCTACAAGTTTGGGCGGGGTCAAAAGTTGCTGGGTCTATAGAGTGAGGGCAACAGTTGGATGGTGGGTTAAATGCCTTTAGATCCTCACCTGACCAAGATATCTGTCCACCATATGTTCCGATTTCGGCAGCATGTCTGGCCCCGGCCGCAGTCTGGTCGCGGACAGGCGCAGACGGGCTTGCCTTAGGCGCGCCTTCGGCGCGCAGACGGCGCGCCTGCTGCGCTCGTCCGCTGCGCGACCGGAAAAGGCACATGTTAAATAGGAAATGGATAATAGGAAGGGGCGTGGCCTGATGTTGGTGGGCGTGGCCTCTGTGTCCCGGAGCTGGCGGCAACACAAACAATCAGGTAAGCCGCGGCAGCGTTGTCAGCTGCAGCGCGCTAATGCCAGGGGAGAATGAGGTAAAAAGCAGTAAAAACACAGTAAATACACTCAAATTTTAAAAGCGCGAAGCTACTCTCCCGGCTTCCGCCTCAGGAGGTCTAATGTTCTGGGGCGCGCTAGCCAATCAGCGCGTTTTAAATGCCCTGCGTCGGAGGGGGCGTGGCCTGATGTTGGTGGGCGTGGCCTCTGTGTCCCGGAGCTAGCAGCAACACAAACAATCAGGTAAGCCGCGGCAGCGTTGTCAGCTGCAGCGCGCTAATGCCAGGGGAGAATGAGGTAAAAAGCAGTAAAAACACAGTAAATACACTCAAATTTTAAAAGCGCGAAGCTACTCTCCCGGCTTCCGCCTCAGGAGGTCTAATGTTCTGGGGCGCGCTAGCCAATCAGCGCGTTTTAAATGCCCTGCGTCGGAGGGGGCGTGGCCTGATGTTGGTGGGCGAGCTCTGACTTTTCATTTTATTGTTCCGCCAGACCTATTCATTTTTCTTTTATAAAATACAAATGACATGAGTCTCAAGACAAGTTCGCCACATGATTTTGACATGCTCACCAATAGTGTGCTAGACTATGTTGGTGACAGGGATACAAGCAAAATAGTTCTCGTTTTAACCTGGGGAGGAATTCGATCTCCATGACCAGGTCATAGCAAAGCTCATGGAATTGACAGTTGATGTAGTAATTGTGTATAGATCTTGTTTTACCTTATCTACAGTGGGAAAGGTGCCTATTGGCTGTCCCAGGAAATTGTGTAGTATGTCATGCCTGCACCACCCTTTCCCTCCGAATGTATATGAAGTGTGCACAAGAGTGCTTGGGTATGTGTGAGGATACCCACAAGAAGGTATATAGACAATAAATAAGTTGGGTGCTTTATGGGGTTTAGTACTTGCCACTGTTGCTGTCTTCCATTCTCACTGCAAGTCCTCATGCTACTCCATAGATTGCCCCCTCTCAGAATTTTTTCATGAAGCCAAGTGCAATTGCCTGACTTGATTCATCATCCAAGAGAAAAGAGACGGAAGCACCTCTTGTTGCATGTATTCTGGACCCAGCCATTTCTAATGGTCAGTCTGTAACATGGAGGAACTAAACAATGAAATGGTCAAAAGGCAGGGTTGCACGACATGTACAGAAATTATGGTCTGCCTAAACAGTCTTAGCTAGGATCCCTTGCGTTGTGTGTAGGAGAGATTTTGTCTGAGATCAACACACAAACTTACAGTGAAAGCTTCACCTGTATCTGGTTGCTTTAGAGTAGTACCCAACTGAAAAGAAAATGTACTCTGAGCTGATTAAAGTTTGGCGCTAACTTTGCATTTGACGCCTAGGCCACTGGACAGCATTACCGCTGTCCCTCGCTGGACGATTAGCCTTAGCAAAGATGGTAGTGCTCCCTAAGTTTTTGTATGTATTTGTTAACCTCCCGCTACCTCTTAACACTGACTTTAGACGCAGACTGCGCTCAAACCTGATCACTCTCGCCTGGGCTGGTAACCAAGCCAGGGTCTCCTGGGAGACTATGATGCTGCCTTTTGAAGAAGGGGGCCTGGGAGCCCCAGACATGGAATTGTACTACAATTGCGTGCAGGCCCATTATGGGTTTTACTGGCTCTACCTCACTCTATTTATGGCGCACACAGCGCCTGAACATGACCAAGCAGCCCTGACACCACTGCATATGGCCCTCTGCAGACCACAGACCAGGCCGCGCTCGGAGGCAAACATGGTTGGATGCACAGTTTGGGCATGGCAAGAGCTGAAATCAGGGTGCAACTTAAAGTAATGTTTGCCTCCTCGGTGCCACTGCTGAGGCACCCGGCGTTACCTTTTTCGGAAGACACAGAAGTATGCCAGAGACTGAGGAAGCTCCGGTTACACACTATAGGAAATGCGTTCCCCGAAGGGTCATTCATACCACTGGACAGAGCGCTTGTGGGGGAGAGTACAGGCCTCCTTGACAGAATGACATATCATCAGCTCTGAGCCTGGTCTCTTCGCCTCGTTCCCGATCGTGCCCACAACGTTCCAGGTATTAGAAGACTTTCTAGGCAACCCATCACCACGTAAACTCATTACTCTGCTATACTCAGGCATGCAGCGCACGGCACCTGTCAATGGCCCTCCAGTGCGGCCCGAGTGGGAGGAGATACTGGGAATCCCCATAGAGGAAGATAAATGGGTATATTGCTGCTTGCAAGCCAGGGAGTTGTCCAATAATTACAGGCTGAGGCTAATCCACTTTAAGTTCATACACAGTCTATACAGGACCCCTGAATGGTTGCACCAAACTGGCTTGAGTTAGGATGCGAGCTGTGGCGGTGCCGGGCTCAGGATGCGACGTTCTTGCACCAGGCCTGGTCTTGCCTGGATATTGGACGTTACTGGGAACCACATTTGAGGTGCTGGAGGCGATGTTAGAGCACAACTTTGAGCATTCTCCCCTGATAGCATTGCTGGGATATGTGCTCACAGTGATGGCGAAAATGAGGAAATTAGCGGCTATGCTTTTATTGTTGGCCAAGCGGAGATTAACGATGTGTTGGGGCCGTCGCAGGAGTCCGCGGGCCACTGACTGGCTCAGTGACATGGCGTTGTGTCATGGTTTGTGATAATTGATGTAGTAATTGGATATATACCTTGTTTTACCTTATGTACAATGGGAAGATGCCTATTGGCTGTCCCAAGAAATTGTGTAGTATGTCATGCCTGCACCACCCTTTCCCTCTGAATGTATAGGAAGTGAGCCCGAGAGTGCTCAGCTATGTGTGAGGGTTCTCACAAGAAGGTATATAGACACTAAATAAGTCGGGTGCTTAATGGGGTTTAGTACTTGCCACTGTTACTGTCTTCCCTTCTCACTGCAAGTCCTCATGCTGCTCCATAGATTGCCCCCTCAGAATTATTCATGAAGTCAAGTACAATTGTCTGACTTGATTCATCGTCCGAGAGAAAAGAGAGGGAAGCACCTCTTGTTGCATGTATTCTGGACCCAACCTTTTCTAATGGTCAGTCTGTAACATGGAGGAACTAACCAGTGAAATGGCCAAAAGGCAGAGTTGTACGATAAGTACAGAGATGATGGTCTGCCTAAACTGGCTTAGATGGGATCCCTTGCGTTGTGTGTAGGAGAGACTTTGTCTGAGATCAACACACAAACTTAGAGTGGAAGCTTCAACTGCATCTGGTTGCTTTAGAGTAGTACCAAACTGAAAAGAAAATGTACTCTGAGCTGATTAAAGTTTGGCGCTAACTTTGCATTTGACGCCTAGGCTGCTGGACAGCATTACCGCTGTCCCTCGCTGGACGACTAGCCTTAGCAAAGATGGTAGTGCTCCCTAAGTTTTTGTATGTATTTGTTAACCTCCCGCTACCTCTTAACACTGACTTTAGACGCAGACTGCGCTCAAACCTGATCACTCTCACCTGGGCTGGTAACCAAGCCAGGGTCTCCTGGGAGACTATGATGCTGCCTTTTGAAGAAGGGGGCCTGGGAGCCCCAGACATGGAATTGTACTTCAAGTGCGTGCAGGCCCAGTGTAGGTTTTACTGGCTCTACCTCACTCTATTTATGGCACACACAGTGCCTGAACATGACCAAGCAGCCCCAACGCCGCTGCATACAGACCACAGACTAGGCTGCGCTCGGTGGCAAACATGGTTGGATGCACAGTTTGGGCATGGCGAGAGCTGAAATGCAGGGCGCAACTTGAGGTAATGTTTGCCCCCTCGGTGCCACTGCTGAGGCAACCGGCGTTAGCTTTTTCGGAGGACAGAGGAGTATGCCAGAGACTGAGGAAGCTCCGGTTACACACTATGGCAAATGCGTTCCCCGAAGGGTCATTCATACCACTGGACAGAGCGCTTGTGGGGGAGAATACAGGCCTCCTTGACAGAATGACATATCATCAGCTCTGAGCCTGGTCTCTTCGCCTCGTTCCCGATCATGCCCACAACGTTCCAGGTATTAGAAGACTTTCTAGGCAACCCATCACCACGTAAACTCATTACTCTGCTATACTCAGGCATGCAGCGCACGGCACCTGTCAATGGCCCTCCAGTGCGGCCCGAGTGGGGGGAGATACTGGGAATCCCCATAGAGGAAGATAAATGGGTATATTGCTGCTTGCAAGCCAGGGAGTTGTCCAATAATTACAGGCTGAGGCTAATCCACTTTAAGTTCATACACAGTCTATACAGGACCCCTGAATGGTTGCACCAAACTGGCTTGAGTTAGGATGCGAGCTGTGGCGGTGCCGGGCTCAGGATGCGACGTTCTTGCACCAGGCCTGGTCTTGCCTGGATATTGGACGTTACTGGGGAACCACATTTGAGGTGCTGGAGGCGATGTTAGAGCACAACTTTGAGCATTCTCCCCTGATAGCGTTGCTTGGATATGTGCGCACAGTGCCGGCGACAATTAGGAAATTAGCGGCTATGCTTTTATTGTTGGCCAAGCGGAGATTAACGATGTGTTGGCGCCGTTGCAGGAGTCCGCGGGTCACGGACTGGCTCAGGGACGCAGTGTTCTGCCAAGACCAGTTGTCCAAATATTAGGCGCGGATGCCTGCACAGGCTTGCCCTCGGGACATCTGGAAACCACTGCAGAGCTATCTTCACTCTCACCCCTTGAACCAAAATGGGACTTTCAAGGGAGACGAGTAGGACGGTGCGGGGTGAACAGGACCCATTTGCGCACAGGTAGCGCATATCTATGCAGCCCGCAAACACACCACCTCTAGAGGCCAGAGAGTATCCATCCTCTTCTCCCTCCCCTCCACCCGCCCCTCTTCTCTTCTCTTCTCTGTTTTCTCGATCCTTCTCCCCCGGACCCTGCGAGCTGGGAGCACTAATGTACAATGGAAATGGGACACTAGCACAGGCTTCCTAGACAACGACCGCAATCCAGAATTAAGAACCACAATAAATCTTGATTGCTTGAATGTACTTAAATAGCTGTCCCAACCTTAACGTAATGGCTAACGTTGTACTGTGTTAATGCTGGTACTCAATAAAAAACAATAAATTTTTCTTTTAAACTTTGCATTTGACCGAATAGGTGAACTTGGACAGAATCAACAACAAAATTATGTAAATTGTATGTGATGTGTTCTTTATCTCAGAACCGTTTCTTCCATCGAATATGTAACGGCAGCGACCTCTGAGAATATAATAGCACCATTCTGGTCACTTATGCATGACAACAGTAAGATGCCCACATAGATCTAATTTGCATTTTCTACTCTTTTACAACTAAACCTGCTCCCATGCTACTAGTGCGCTAATGCACTTCGAAGCAGCATCCTGGGGATGAATCCCTATACACATGCATCCACTGTACCATACACTGGTTGTGATTCAGCTATAGATAGGGCCCTTTAACAGACTGCAGACAAAGGATGCCGGGTACAGAGTCAATTGCTAAGTGCTTCATCTGCAGAACGTTGATAGTTTCGTAAATGAAAGCGAAATCACTCTTATTGTAGAGAGCTCTGGGTATTCTCCTGGAGTTATATGTGTTACAGGGTGAAAGGGAGCTCCTTTGAGGGTGAAAGCAGGGGTTACACAACGACTGAGAAGGTGGTCGTGGCCTGAGGTTTGTGGAGAGATTACAAATTGGTGGAATGTAATGATACTGGCGTGAAGTTGGACTAGTCAAATATTGACTAGTCCTACATTAATGTTAACATGGAGATGAAGGATCGAGGTCTTGGTATGAGCAAAGAAATATCTTGAGAAAAAATATAGCAAATTAACATAGAGGAACTACAAAGCACTGTGTGCTAGGGGGGTGAGTGACAGTGGGAGGAGTTTCAGTGATAGGCAGGAGAGGTAATACTGAATTTGGGACAAGGAGTTATGATGGATTAAGGTGGGTAGGTACTGATGATGACATTGGATATGAAGAATTTTCTAGAAGTATGAGGAAAGGGACTACAGCGGCTGGAACCTGCTGCCGACTTGGGAGAAGCCGATGCTGCCATGAGAGAGGGTTACCAAGAGTGTCCCTTGTGGGAGCTGTTACTGATGAAGCGGGGAGAGAGCCAGGCACAAGAAAGAGACTGCAGAAACGGGAGCGTTTGTACCATTAGGAAAGGAGTGATAATGAAGGGGGAGCACGGGGCACTAAACTACGGAGATGAAAGCAGTTCCGTGCTTCTGCCGCCGGATGGTCAATTCTGCTTTTCTAAGCGCGGCTCCCCCTCTGTTTCCCTCGTTGTGCTCACGCCCAGCAGTTACAAAGCAATAGAATTGAGTTGTCAATATCTGACACGTGCCTCTTTTTCTCAGCAGTGTATTTTAAACTTCTTATTTGAAAGTTTACACGCATTGTACATCTATCACATTTAAATAATGTAGCTATTTTTGTGGAAAAAAAACATTATGCATAAAAATCAAAATGTATTTGCTGTATTCTATTTAGCACAGTATGTAATTGAAATCTGTTTTACTATTGCAGCCCAGGGGAGTTATAACTGATTATTATGGAAACGGAATAACAGATGTTTGTTTATCCACTACACTCAGCTATACTCAACAGATAATTACACAGTGTCCCTCGCAATATGGGCATGCTGTGTAGTTGATTGCATTACATTGCATCAGAAGGGTGTCCTCAAGGCAATTGACGGTTTGTTCATTTATTTTTCAACACATCAAGCGTGCACATTTTCCGAAGGGATGTTAGAGCACTTTACATATGGTGTGAGGGCTATGATACGCATCTGTACATCAAATAAACACGGGCTACATAAGTAGCATAAGGCAGCTTTAAACCTTTGGAGAAATTACAGAAATGGTTTACAATAACGAGATGTGTACTACAAACAAGTCATATGAATGAAATATAAATAGTCGTATAATATATACAAAATATAAAATGTTTTTTTTTCAGTGTAAATTGGTTTAGTATTTTTATACAGAGGCTAGAAGCAGGTCAGTTTTCAGTCATTGTTTGAAAAAGTTAAAAGTCAGGGTCTAGCTTAATCTCAAGGGATATGTGGTTCCAGATCTTTAAAACACCAGCGAACAAGTAAAATTAAGCGGAAGTTTTGTCCATCTTTTGTTTTCTAGGTGGGGATTAGTTGTACTCAAAGGTGCTTCCAGCTACCTGTTAGTTTAAGCTCCCTCGTGAGGTAGAGAGGTGTCCTAAGTTTCAGTGCTTTAAACACTATGCACGCTGACCTGAATGTATATTGTCAGGGACATTTTAAGGAATTTGGGGGCCCTGGGCCAAACATATTTTGGGGGCCCCTGTTCAGAACAGCTTTGAATTTATGATCCAATTTGAGCCCCTGTTTCCCACGCAGTTTCCGCTTCCTCAGCTGCGTTAGCGATCCAGTTTGCATCATAGGCATTAGCCTATATATTCCTGATGCAAATGGACGCATCCAGCTGACAGTGGTAGGATTTAGTGTTTCCTGCCCTGCTACCAGGTTTTTAATACTTTTTAAATTGTATATGTGTGGCTTTTTAACAATTTCTCCTACCTACACGCACTTGCACTTTACTTGATTCTGCATGCCTAGATCTCCTTAGCTGCTCCGATTTGCTTCTCGCTTTTCCTCCAGTCCTGGTCCGCCGCGTCTGATACGCCGATTGTGCGGAGGGCTGGGGCTACTATCTGGCTCCTCGCTTCCGCCCACGCAGTTTCCACTTCCTCAGTTGCGTTAGCGATCTAATTTGCATCATTGGCATTAGCCTATATATTCCAGATGCAAAAGGACGTGCGCAGCAGACGTGCGCAACGGGCGTGCCGCTGGCATGACAAAGGCAAACCCGTCTGTGCCTTGAGCCGTCCGGCGCCGGCCATGCTGCCCAGTTCCCCACCGGTGAGTTTCTTCCACTATATTACAATAGGGTAAAACTGCTTAGCCTTAGGCGGCTACCATTATGTCAGTGCCCAGTGGCTGATCCGAACTTGACGGTAGACTTTCAATGCAATAAGTGCAACTGGTCTCTCCTCCAGCCCAGGAAACTCACACCTAAGATCCTCCCACGCAACAATAAGTATAAAAACAATAAGAAAATATAGGACTTAAAGGCCACCCTTTTAAATTGTCGCACTATGCAAAAGCAGTAACCACACATTTATGGCCTACTTTCAGACGAACAGCCTGATCTTTTATTTCTCACTGAGACTTGGCTGTCTGAAGCCTCCACTCTACTATCACCTCGGCCATCCCTACGGGTTGTAAAATCCTTAGGAGGGACCAACCGAGCATAGCTGTTTTTCTGATTTACAGACCTCCCAGTGCATTTGGAAATTTTATTACTACGCTTAATACAGCCACCACCCCCCTGGCCTTAAAATACAACAACTGCCTAATTCTGGGAGATTTCAATGTACATATGGACAATGGAAAAGACCCTCAAACAATTTCCTTGTTGGAGACGCTGCAGGCCTGCAACATGTTTCCATCTATATATTTGGCCACCCCTGAGAAGGGCCATACCCTAGATCAAATCTTTCACAACTTTGACATATCAGTAAGCCTACCTCTTACCATTAACTGGTCTGGCCATCTCCTATTAAAATTTTACATTCCAAACTCTGCCACAGCACCTTGGGCTAATGCAGGGCAGAGGGTCCCTAATTACAGGAGGTTCCATAAAATATCCATCACGGTGTTAGGAGACGCCCTTGGTCATTCCTCACCGGAGCTGTCTGGCTGCCCCGACTCGGACGCCCTCTCAATAGATTCATCGCTCTGAACCAACATTGATGCAGCGGTACTGGTTGTTTCTCGCTCCTCAAAGAGGTCGGCCCCACTAGCTCCATGGTTTAACGATTCCCTCAGATTTAGCAAAAGAAATTGTAGAAAAATGGGATGGAAATGGCGTAAATCCTATCTACCTGAGGACAGGAAGGTGTATAAAGACACCTCAAAACCTCATTACATTCTCATGAAGGCAGCCCAAAAAAGCTTCTTTCAAACCAAGATAGAAAATGCCCAAAATAAGAGTAAGGAAATCTTTAGCATAGTTAAATCCTTTACCGCCCGAAAGCCGGCACAAAGGAAGGGCCATGCACGGAATAATGGTCTAAGCAGATAGCGCAATTCTTCCACAATAAGATCTTTGTGATCCAACATGCCTTCACTAACATCTCAGAGGAAGAACTGACCTTCTACCTTAGTTCTAATAGCAAATTTCACCTCTTGGATTCTCCATCTCACTAGCTTTCCCTGAGTTTCAGCTTGAAGAGTCACTGACCCTTCTCCAAAGCATTAAGTCTGGCTCTCATACCGACCCATGTCCAGCGAATATCCAGAACCATTTGGCTCCCACCATAAACCCAGAGTAAACCAGCTCTTTAATGCTTCCCTCTCCTCAGGAAGCATGCCGAAATTATGGAAGAATGCTAAGATGCTTACACTGATAAAAAGGCTAACGCCAAACCGGTGGACCCTGCCAACTACAAGCCAATCTCTCTTCTTCCAGCTCTCTCCAAAGTATTAGAGAAGCATGTAAACAAGGCCATCCAAAAACACATTGAAGATGGGAAGCTCCTTCATGAGTCCCAATCCGGTTTAGGGCTAATTACAGTACGGAGTCCGCTCGTATGGAAGAGACTGAATTTCTCAAGAGTAAGCTGGACCAGGGAGGCAAGGCTGTTCTGATGCTGCTCGATCTGTCGGCGGCCTTCGATACGGACCCACATGAGAGGCTCCTGGAGAGACTTGCTAACATCGGCCTGGGGGGGACGTCTTAACATGGATGTCATCTTTCTTGGCAAATAGATCTCAGGACATTTGGCTCCCCCCTTTCTCATTCCCGGTTCTGGCCATGAATGTAGGTGTCCCTCAGGGCTCCATTCTCAGTCCTACCCTTTTTAAAATATATCTATCCCCCCTTGAATTTCTGGTAGAGGAAGAGGGCGTCAAAATTGTTTCCTATGCAGATGACACTTAGCTGATTTTTATGTGTGAGAAAGGAACCAGCTTTGACAGGGCATTGATTAGGTCTTGCCTAACAAAGGTTTTTAACTGGCTGAAGATCAATCTGCTGAGGTACAATCCTGACAAAACTGAAGTTGTTTTCTTTGATAATCCAGAAACGCCTGACTGGAGCTTTTGGTGGCCAAAAGATCTGCCGCCCCTGCCCGCGGAAAAGATGAAAGTCAAAAACTTAGGAATTGTCATAGACAAGACACTCTTCATGAGCTTTCAAATCCAAAATCTAACTGGCGTTTGCTTTGGCATACTCCGGCTGCTAAAAAAAAGTCCTGCCACTGTTACCGCTTGAGAGCAGAAAGATCGTGGTACAGGCTCTGGTGACATCAAAGCTTGACTGTACCTCGGTCTTCCCAAATCCCTTATCCAGCACCTACAAGTGGTACAAAACGTGGTGGGCAGAGCCATCCTGAGACCTAAACCCAGATCTAGTATGACCCCTATTCTTAAGTCTCTATACTAGCTCAGGATAAAATATTGGATCGATTTTAAAGCGATGACCATCTTCTTTAAAGCTTTTCAGGGCTTAGGAGCCGGCTACCTAAATAAGCGCGTTAATCTCTGCACAACATCTAGACCCCTAAGATCTTCCAATTCAGCCTGGCCATCGTGCCTAAAATATGCTGTGCCCGCACTGAAGGCAGATTCCTTGGCTTTCTAGGCACAACTTTGTGGAATAGCCTCCCTGAGTCTCTGAGACTAACCACAGACGTATTCACTTTCAGGAAGAACTTAAAAACCTGTCTTTTTAATAACTGATGGGTCTTTTACGCATGTTTTCCTCGCGCTGTCACGCGCCAGGAAACTCTAGTCTGAGTAGCTGCGTGCTTTATTAAATACACTATTTAATTTTATCAGGCTCCTGACAGTGCAAAGGAACACTCGTCCAAATTCTAAGGGCCTTATTTATGAGGCCTTGCTTCACTTTTATGCCGCGGGTGCATCACTTTTTGTGACGCACTGGAAGCGTAAAAAATGTGCCATATTGCACCCTATTTTCAAAGTGACGCATTTAGGCAGATGAGTCACTTTGTAAACCCATACCTACCCAAACCCATTATACCTGCGCCAGGTATAATGTATGCAGGGTGGGTGTTGCCCCGCAAAAAGCCTCGTAGAAGTGGCGCATTGAAATCTATGAGAACTCAGTGCGCCACTTCTAGGAAGCCATTGCGTCAATATCTTACACCTGCCTCACAGCAGGCATAAGACTGATGCTGGCCCTTTCACATGGGGCATGTGAAAGGACACATTGCTGGAGTTGCGTCGATTTTCAGATTTGCATCACTTTTGCACCTACAGATACATCAGAAATACTGATGTATCTGTAACTCCTTGCGAGATGATGCGTCATACAGTCAATATGACGCATCAATCATGACGCAAGGAGGGCGCACTAAGAAGTGATGCATCCCTGTTTTCACACAGCGATGCATCACTTCTCATAAATAAGGCCCTAAATGTGTTTACATCTAATATTCAAGGATAGTTATTGTGTTTTCAATATTGTAACACAGCAGCAGCTCACCAATATTACTGTAAATAATCTCTGTGACGTCCTCCCATTTCTTATATGTTAGGCCTCGTTTTTATCTAAAAGAAACTTTTTTTATGTATATTGCATGAAACATAAACACAACATATCTCAGTAAAATGGTTGTACTAGACTCTCACACATCAGGTACATAAAAAATAAATTAAAGGAAAACAGTATTTAAAACAGTCTGTTTAGGAAATATTCAAGGTCATTAGGGCAAAACTCTGGGGAATGGAGCTGACTCTGTCAGGGGGCCCCCTCAAAGGCTGGGGCCCTGGGCCAGAGCCCACTTTGCCCATGCATTAAAACGTCTCTGTATATTGTTCTTATAGAGAGAGCCATTTGAGTCTGGCTAATGGAGGGGTCTTGTGGTCAGACGTTTTGATGTAGGAGAGCAGTCTGGCTCCATGATTGCTTTTAGGTGCGGCTGTTCGGGTAGCAAGGGTAACTTTCCATAGGGATGAGCTATCTATATTCAACCCTGTAATAGCTAAACCTTGGATTACTTGTTTTAATTCATCAATCAGGATAAAATGTTTGATAATATGAATACGTTTCTAGTTTGTAGTGAGCGCCTGGTGATCGTGGCAGCTTGTATGCTTTCGTGGTATTTCATCAACCTGTGAGCCCAACATTTGGTTAATAATGGCTTAGGTTCTTTTTCGCCATAGTTTTCCTGCATAATTCCGTATTTCTATGCACACTATTAGCGATGACTAATGAACATTTTCATTTGCAGAGCACGCTTTCAAAGCCACGAGTGGACATTTTTGTTGTTGCATGTTATTGTTTTACATTTTCGCTTGCCTTTGATCCAGATGCTCGCCCCTAGAGATGATTAGGTTCGTGATGTAGCGCTTTTCACAGCATTTGCGGAAAGTTAGTCTGTCATTTATTTACTCCAAGCTTCACTCAGACTATTGAACAGCAATGAGAGCGTTTGACCCCCGTCTACATTATATCGCTATTATCATTGCCCGAATCAACGTTAGTAACTTCGCTGCCCTAGAGATGCTCCGGAGCGACCACACTGTGTGGCTGGGACTTAAAAATGAAACCCTTCTCTGTTACAGCAGATTTCAATCCTGTTCAGGTTTACCTGGTGCCCCCTTAACTCTCCCACAAAAGTGATAGAAAAGACCCGCAAGAAGCCCTATGAGAATTAAAACCTTCTGATGGGGTTATGTAGGTAATGATACATATAATGGGAAAAGTTACGTGCATGAGGAGATGAGCCAAAGAAAAGGGCACACTTTAAACTGAATTTTGGTTTATATTTGGACTAAAGTGCTTCAAAGTCTGTCCAAAAGACTTAGATTGAGGGCACTACCTGGTAAGTGCCGACACTACAAGCGCTGTCTGAGAAGGCTCCATTCCCTCAGCTATGTCTGGTTCTTTGCACCAGATTCCGCAGTGTGGTTGTGTTATGTGTCCACTGTAAAGCCATTATGACCCTGATTTTTTTGCTGTTTTTCTGCAGCAGGTTTCTTTGATGGATTACTTAGTTGTAAAGAAATTATGAAGGGTTCTTTCTCCACCCCGGTAGCTTATCAACCAGTGTATCGTCCATTATCTAAAGCAAGCATTGGTAAAGCCAATAGGTCTTGCATTTATATTGCGAATGTTAAACCATTGGGATTGTCAATGCTTGTGTGTAAAGGAAGGAAGGCATGATAGCAAATAAGAGGCAATCAAATGAGATTGACAACTAAGCCAACCAACGGTAAGCCATGAGCGAGCCCTAAGCCCACTGTTTTCTTGCTGTTCACGAGGGGATTTTTCCTAAATACAGCTAAAAGCTGTTTAGTAGTTGAAACCAAAAAGCTATAATTCCAAAATAGTCACAAATATCCAACAGAATGTAGCTTTCTATCAATGTGGGTAAATCCCTCAGTATCCCACATAGGGCTAGTAAGCACTACACATGTGCTGCAACACAGTACAATTTAGTACAATTGGATACAATATGTTCTCAACGACTGACAACGAGGCAGATCAGTGGCTGGAGTTCAAGGAAGAAGAAGCAAATGACTGAAGCAGTTTGAGTATAAACAGTGATTATGTAAAGATCTGTATTTAAATTCCTAAAGTGATTCATGTGTATATGCTAAACAAGCATTTGCAATGCAATAGGCCTCGTAATTTCGAGATCTTGAGCTATTGGCATTGTAAATTACAATGCCTTTTATTTGTGTTTAAAAAAGCTGCAATAATAAAAGGCATTGTCATTTACAATTCCAATAGGTCAAAGTTTCTAAAATGTGAGACCTATTGTATTGCAAATGCTTGTTGTTTACAAGCACCCCATGCTACGATTTCACGTTATTAGAAGCCACGTCCATTTCTTTATTCGAACTATGTCTAAAAAAGGTCTGCGGCTGCTATGAAAGTGAAAGCGCAGTATGGAGCAGTTTTGCCGAAAAAAGCATTTGTTTGTCAAGTTTACATACAAATGCTTTTTTTTGTAAAAGCGCTCAGTGAAAGAGCGTATGGCGCGTTGAATGTTGCAGGAAAGCATGTAGTGCCCCCAGTAGGAGAAACAATGAAAAGAAAATAGTGCTTATTCACTAAGTATGACATACCGTGTAACAACAGAAGTAAAAGGGCCAGTCGTCATGGGAGGTTACAAATGAAGACTAGGCGGTACTAAGGAGGGACTAACAAGCCTATTAACGAATCAGCAGCCAGCATTTACAAAGGACAATGACACAAGCCAATGACAAATTTGGGTTGAAAGTGGGTGGGGTTTCAAGTTCATACTCCAATACAGCATGGCTAGCAGAGAAGTGCATGCGCTGTTCAGGCTCAACCTAAAAACTGGCAAGAATTAGGATGAAAACATCATGGACACCAGTGGACACCCTTGGTGGCCTACAGGTAGTACATTTATTCACCATAAATCTTGGAGATTAACTGCAGGCTTTCAATTCATTATCTGTTACTGTCACTTATTTTAATGTTTTTTTATTTGATTACATCGGATCTTGGGTTTGTGCTCTTTGAACTTCTTACAATTGAATGCACTTTAAGGAGGTTTCACATCTCTGTACTCTGAGTATCATTTATTTTCTTTCAGATAATCTCTTGAGTTGGTTTCAAGAGATATTTTAAATAGAACCTCCGAGGCCTTTAATATGACAGCTGCAAAGGTTATGTAATGTTATGTGGCATGATGCCCTGCAGAAGCCAGGGATACCGGTGTTCAGTGCCTCAGCACTTTCACTGTAGTTGGTGCTGGAAGGTGGCCTGGTCTAGGTGTGGGGTGAGGGGCGGCCAGAGAAACTGAAACGGCCCCAAACCTTTCCAGCTTTCACTGCAGCGTGGGCCACAATAGGAGCAGGCAGCTTTCGGCCTACACCCTAGGGAGACCCGGAGAGAGGCAACCAGCTTTCGCTGGAGCAGCAGAACCTGAGCCAGCATTGTGTGTGGTGTCCACCACAAGTGTTATACAATATGTGGCAAGTCCCCAGAGAGGGAGCAAGGACTGCTAAGCTGGGGACACCAGTAAAGTACACCACAAATGTGTGCCTACAGCAGCTCTGATATGCTTAATGGAAATGCAGATGAATCACAGCACTATAGCGATTACCGTCTTCCCTCTAATAACAGTACAAGTGAACACTGCTACAACATATCCCATACTTTTGCTAAGAGAAGCTTATATAAACACAGTTGATTTAGTTCCCATACTATTCGCTAAGCACCTTTGTAGTTTCAATTTCCTTTACTAATGCAGCGTTAGTTTGACATTTACATAGAAGTGATGCAGAAGGTATACAGATTCACACTATCACATCAATTTTAAGTATGGATCTTGAATGCTTTTGTTAAAATATGCCAAACTCTTCACGTGTGCTTACCCCACCCAGAGCGACATTATAGAAGTAATCTGCAGCTTCTGGAAAGACTAGGAAACCTTCACTTCCAGATTTTTTTTTTTACTATAGTCTGTTAGCACAGGCATGCAATAATTACTCCAAGGCGTTTTATTTTTGTAATAGGACATTTCGGTTACTATTCTGGTGACTTATGCTTTTGAGAGACCGCATCAGGCAACTTCTTCTAAGAATGAAAATGCTTTAAGTTTAAAAAAAAGTGAGATTGCAAGAATACAGTGCACATGAAGCTGATTCACACACAAAAAAGTATCTGTGTGTCTCAAATTTAAAGACCTCTCAAAGCCGTCTGGAGCAAGACTGGCAAAATGAAACCAATGCCCGCTATCCAGTGAAAACAAAAGAATGAGATTGACAAGGGAGCCAAGTAACCAATGGTAAAATACACGTATATTTAGTGCAGGACTACTTGAGAGGAGTCCCCCTTTCCTTACCTCATCAAGAATAAATTTGGGAGGCCTTTGCAGTATCTAGTCCCGGATACTGGTCGAAATAGTTTTGGGTTTTGAAAGATTTATTTTCGTTGAGAGTCCTGTTCTGGGTCTTTGGTATGGAACATCCCTCGTAGGGCGTGACTAAGACTGGATTGCAAATGTATTTTCCCTGTGTGTAATGCCAAAGACAAGGTAAAAAAGATGGTTTTAATTGTGACTTAGAATAATTACATGTGACTGAGATTGATTCAAGCATTTCATCCTTCGCATTGTTGGATGGCTATGCCCTGAGCTTTCCTGTAATATAAGACTCAAGTTGCATCTTAATGATGAGGCCCAACAAGGTTGAAGCTGGTCTGGGGTTGCCAGCATTATTGGTCATGGAAAGTACTCATCTGGTAGTCTGTTCTGGGACGTTCCTTATGCGGCAAGAGAGATTTTCATGGTCCAGATCTGTAAAGACACAGAATTGCTAAAAAAAACTGTGAATTGAAATGTTGCCCAGAGTAATAGCCTATGGCTAACATTATTTCAATCATTCCATCAATCACTTTTTTGTGCTGCCTAACTATTGTTAGAGTAGCCAATATAATAAATTATGTGAACAGATACTGGTGGAAGAGCAAGTTTATTCTGCTTTAATGGTTTATCAATATATTATGAATATGTTTTTAATCATTTGGATAGTAATTACTGAAAATTGGATTTTAGACGTCGTTTCCAATTAATTTCAATATCTTAAAATACAGCCCAAAATTGGCTTGCTGCTGTCTGTAAGGCAACAGCTTAGGTAATAATTCCAATGTATAGTAGTTATAGCATTTCTAAATAGTCGTGTTCACTACTATAAGTATTTGAAAGTTCATTCACTGTTTGACTCAAATCGAGTGTTCTTTTAATATACATGTGAGGGCCTATAGATGTGGTTATTAATAGTAGTTCTGCTCATGAAATTACTCAGTTTACTTTGCACAAACCTGCTGAGTTACATTTCAGTGGCACTGGAACCATTTTTAGAGTGAGGGTGCTGCCATCAGTGTTAACTCCCTGAAGTCATAGAAATTGTGAACAAACCACGCATCACATGAGAAAAAAGTATAGCAAATGAGCCATTCCAATTCAACAGGAAAGTGCTAAGATTGTGGTATGTAGCCGGTGGTGCATTTTGGAGCATGCTGTCACGAATATATTTCTGAAGCATGGTATATTCGCACACTGTCATTTACAAACCGCACATTTTCCATTGAAATGGCAATGAAATGCTCTCTGGCATGCAGTTTTACTGATGTTACAATGTAACACACACAATAATATGTGGAAAGTGGGTTTCAATCAATCTGTCAGGATTTGTAAAGCGCGGCTAGCCACCCGTGAGGGTCTCAAGGCATGGGGGCTGCTGGTTCATCTGCGCTTAGGTGTTCAGTGGAAGAGGCAGGTCTTGAGGTCCTTCATCAATTGGGTCTGCAACGGGGATTGTCTGAGGTGAGTAGGCAGGGTGTTCCAGGTCTTGGCGGTGAGGTAGGAGAAGTATCTTCCTCCGGTTCTTGTCTTGTGGATCCGAGGGATGTTGGCCAGAGCCAGCTGGGTGGAACAGAGGTGTCTGGTTAGGACGTGGAATGAGAGGCCGTTGTTCAGGTATGCTGGTCCTGCGTCATGGAGGGATTTGTAGGTGTGAGTGAGGAGCTTGAAGGTGATACTTTTGTTGACTGGGAGCCAGTGGAGTTCTCGGAGGTGTTCGGATAAGTGGCTGCGGCGTTTTGAACGTTCTGTAGTTTCCTGAGGGGTTTCTGGGTGATACCGGCGTAAAGTGAGGATGAGGGCTGCCGTTTCGCCTCGGTCGAGGAGGGAGCAGATGTCGTCTGTGGTGGCAAGAAGTACTGTCTCGGGCAGTGGTTGCCCCTGAAGCCGGATTGGGAGATGTCCAGGATGTGGTTTGCTTCAATGAACTCGAAGAGTTTGGCGTTTATGGCCTTCTTGATGACCTCGGCTGGGAAGGGGAGCAGGGAAATGGGTCTGAAGTTCTTGAGGTTGGTCAGGTCAGAGGATGGTTTCTTTAATAGTGGGTTGATCTCTGCATAGTTCCAGTAGCTGGGGACCGTGGTGGTCTCGATGGAGGCGGTGAGCTGTTCTTCGGTGACCTTGTTTCAGCTATGGCCGGTAGGGGGGGGGGGGGTGGGGGGGAGTGAGGGATTTGATGTATGGTGGGTTTGGTGAAGGCGAAGTGCACGCAGTGGTGGTTCGTTCAGAGGATTTTGGTGGAGTGGCTGTAGCCGACGTTACCGCTGGCAGAGAATACTGGGTTGAGCTTGTGCCCTGCTGCTTGGGTAGGAGCAGCGACAAGCTGCTTGAGTCCTACGTTGGCGAGGTTCTCCAGAAGGGATGTGGTGTTCTTGTTGTTGGGGATTTCCAGATGGAAGTTGGGGTTGCCAAGTAGGATGGAGGATTTCAGCATATATTTATCAATTGACCATCACCAAGTAAAGTGTCTTGATTTGTATTAATTCTGTTAAAAAAACGTTCTTCACACTTCAAAATTACAAAAACAAGTGCTTCATTGGTGCTCCTAACTACTGATACGTTTTAAAATATTTGTACAGTTAATTTACATGTTGTTGTGTCTTAGAGAAAAAAAACTGACATCCTATATATAGCCTTTTCTTTCACACTCTCTGTACCCCAGCAAGATTGTCAGATTGTTCACTTCACAGAATTCAAGTTAACACCAATCTACAAAACAAATAAGCAGCTATTTGTCAGATAGCTGGCTTTGAACAGGTAGCAAATGTGTCAACATAAAAACAACATTTAACAGCATTTTTGTAGCTCGTTCACCTTCTGAACTCCAGCATGTTTAATTTGGGGTTGCAACAGCACTACATGCACCCATGCTTGCATGAATGTTTTTTAATGTGGGTAAGGTGTGTGCCAAACGTGGAGGGCGTGTGTGGAGGGCTGGCATGCAACCACAGTGTTTGAAGGACTGCTAGCATATGCTGAACTTTGTGGTTAGGGACTTGTATGGCCCATGTGTTTGTATTCCTCTGAAATCCTGAAACCATGTGCACTGGCCTGGGGAGTTACTGCCTCGGCACTGAGCTTGAGTAACATTGACTGCTCATAATGGTACAATACATAACCACCCCAAAAAAACCACACACTTTTGATAAGTTTAGCATGGGCATGGTATCATGAAACACTCTAAATCCCAGCCCTGCAAAGTATTTATCATCAAGGGTTAGTCAAATTTTAATTTATTGCTGGTGTCCGCATTACCATACTAAAATGCATTAGTCAAACCTAATAGATCCTGGACCGCAGAGTACGAGGCGCTAATGAGGCTGCATAACAAAAGCAGCCAGCGTGCTCTAAATTGGCTTCCTCGCAGTGCCTGCGCTACTGCCCAGAGCCTCAATTATCGTCTCACATTCTCACAGTTGGGCTGGGACTGGAGGGTTCATGAGCACTCCGCTGTTGGATTTTACAGTAGGACACTCACTGGTTAAGAGGCAAGGCTTCGACTTACATCATCAAACGCAGCCTTGGTCTCTCTGGGTGGACCTAGTTGTGATCGATATGTGGTGGGTTCACGCTGCTGAACTTAAACAACTAAACAGGTGGATGATCTAATTATCTGGGTGGCACTGCAGCCCACATTTGGATCCACTGCTGTAAATGGCCAACAAAGGGATCATTTATGTCAATTATTGCATAGTTATTCTTGTAATATTTGTCCGCCTAACCATAAAGACATCTAGACTCAATCTTTTGAAACAATTCAATGAACAATTACGAAGACCGAACAAAACAGAAACAAATAGGTGTACAAGTATAAAGCGATTTATTTAGTTGATGAACTTTATAATAAAAGTCGGAGAAAGTGAATACATCTGCATGGGATACATAACCAGCAAGAATCATAAATTCATCTTGTACAAACATTGAAAATTCTGCTTAAAAGAAAAGCTTGACTAATGAATGATTAAGCCAGTCTTGGTCCATAGAATATACCGTTTCAATAATGGTTTGTTGCTGTGGTTAGGATCAGTGAAAAAATAGAGGTATCCCCATGGACATTACGGTCTCTTAGTGCAATACATATGCAAGGCCATCCTCAGGACTGCAGTTCACAGGGACATTTGAGACGCCTACCTTAATTTAGACTCCATTGGGAGAGCTGCGCTGAGTTGTGGAACAATGGATTACCTGGAGCTATTAGTATACAAAATTACTGTCACCCAGCCGCTGGGCCTAGACCAACAATTAATACAGCTGTATTTCTATGAATGAACAAATCTTTTGAAAATAAAGTGGCAGATAGCTCATCAGCAGGAGTCATCAGCTGATTCCCTTGTTAACCATGCAGTAGCGTGCTACTCGCCGAAAAAGCACTTTGACGCCTCGTCAGGGGTAGTAAGTGCTATATAAATGCAATTACAATGCAATTACAATACAATTAGAATTTACTGCAGTGTGTCCTGATACCCAAGCTCACAAGGGACTATTGGGTTGCCCTTTAATTAATTTGCTCGTGGATCCAGTGACACCTCCTTCTGTTGTTTGCCGGCAATGGACCTCAGTCACCCCCACACAGGCAGAAGATGATTGGTGCAGAGACAGCTTGAGCTTTGTTTTTAGGTCTCTTTTACTAGATAGCACATGCGCTGACTGTTAAGAGTCCTATTGTTAGCTTGCAGCGGCCCCAGAGTCCGCCCATTGATTACCATTGGTTGGCTTCATTGTCCCTCTCATTTGCTTGCTTCTTCTTCATTAGTGTGTGAGGACTTTCCTTCCTCTTTTTGTGCTTATCCCTTCCTTGAAGCATTTTTGTGTTTGTACACTGCTCACTTTTCAGGCTCTACCTTATTCTTTTTGTTTAAGCACTCTACGAGAGTGCAAGTCTTTTCAAGCTGTCTCCCTAGTGTGCTTCTTTTTACATGTCTGTGCTGCTGTCTTTTGCCCATGTGCTTCTCCCCATTCCCTTCGTGCTGTTCCCTGCCCACGTTGTTTTCTAGCTCATGTTTCTTTCTTGCCTGCGTTGCTTTCTTACCTATGTGATTCTCCGTCTCCCTGCTCCAAATGCTTTCGCGCCAGTTTGCTTCTCTCCCCGTCCTCTGCACTGTACATCGCTCTCCCTCTCACCCGTTTGCTTTTCCTGCACTCTCAATATTGCTTCCCTCCACACCCACGCTTTCTCCGTTGCTTTCCCTCCATCTCCGACCTCAGCATTACTTCTACACTTCTGTATTGCTTCAACCCCTCCTGGCCTTCCCATGTTGCTTCTGCACCCCCTCTCTCCATGTTATTTATCCCACCCACTCTGCTCCCTATTTTGCTTCTGCACTGCCCCCATGCTGTTGCATGTGTATTTTTGTACTTGCTGGTTCGAGTTGGATCGGGGAATAAAAAGAAAAAAGAGCTGTTTCATCATTTGAAATGCTCGCACCTGAGTGTTGTGTACCTACAAAATGATGCAATAGACTTCTTTTCTTAATCTACCCATGCTGCACAGCATCCGGGATGGTGTACAGTATAAATAAAACATTGACAAAGCCAGTAGGTCCCAAAGGCAAGACCTATTGGCCTTGCCAGTGCTTGTTTTCCATGAAATTCTCACACCTGCCAGTGAAGTGGTGTCGCCCGTGCTTGACCCTCATTGTTTTGTGCCATGCAAGAGGTTATGTTAGTAGGATGTTGTTTTCCCCTGGTTTGTGTCTTGAGTTCTGTCCTGCCGGCCACCTCGGTAGCTCCCTCCCCAGACACTGGTGGCAGGGCCGGGTGATAATGAGTCCCCAGGGCAATTTAAACCAGAGAATCTGCTGGCCCCAGCTATTAAGAGGACCAGGAGTTCCTTTCACAAGTTAGTTACAGCATCACACAGGTTCCCCGTCTCCTCAGTGGCTCACCATAGTCCATCCAGCAGCCTATAACTTATTGGCCCGTGTGTGTTTGCCCTCCGTTTTCTGATCAGCTTGCACTGAGTCAGGCCTACAAAGCACTCCACGACCAAAGACCAGCGTACAAGAACCACTGCCTGAACTTCCACCAAAATATCAAGAAACCTTCGCTCTGCCTCCATCACCCTTGCACAGACTTTGCGCATCTGCCATAGACACAGCGGAGGCCGCTCGTCTCCCACCTCGCTACCAAGTCCTAGAATGCCCTCCCTTTCCTCCTCTGAGCATCACCCTTGCTGACGGACTTCAGGAAGAGACTCAAGACCTTGCTCTTTGTCTAAACCCAGTGTTAGAAATGGGGTCTCTTGTTGGCAGTGGTTTGAACCCTGTCCAGGTAGGGAGCCACACTCTAGTCTGTTGAAGTGTAGAACACACTAGGTTTACCAGTGCTCACCCATGGAAAGTTTGGCACAGATCAGTCAGGCTAAACTAAAGAGGCAATGTGTAAAGTATCTGTGCACATACACACAGTAACACAGTGAAAACACCACAAAAGTACTCCATAACAGTTTAGAAAAAAAGCCAATATTTATCTGAGTAAAACAAGACCAGAACGGCAAAAAATCGAATATACTCAAGTCAAGATATGAATCCTTCAATATTAAATGCTGCTATAGTGCTTAGAAAACAATAGCTCCAACTGAGGCTATTTCATTGTACTTGACCAAGACAAATGCTTAGGTTCAGATCGACCGCTATAGAGCATGGGCAAGCTACAGGAGTCACATGGACCCCGGTACAGTACCTTGGAAACATCACAAAACCAAAGACGGTGCGATGTGCAGAGGAGGTAAGGCGTCGCGAAAGCAGTTGATGTAGGTTCTTTGCTGCTATGCAGGTCACTGGAGCTTGGGGACGATGCGTTGCGCAAAGGAGGTGAGACATCCCTGTAGCAAAGTGATGCGTCGGTTCATGGAGGAGGTGCAGGGTCATTGGGCTGCTAATGCTAGGGGACGAGGCCGGCGCAGGGGAGGTGATGCGTCGGTTGCAGGTGCGAGACCTGGAGTCCTAAAGGCAGTGCCGGTTCGATGATGCATCATTGTTACAGTGCGGTGCATTGATTCCACAGCGTCGATGTCGAACCACCAGGCTGAAGGCTCTGTGAGTCACAGACTTCGATGAAGCGGTGCTTGAGACTCGCGCGGTGGCAGTACTTCGGAGACGCTGCGGCACCGTCAGGTCCTGTGTTGTAAGTGGCAGTCATTGCGTTGTGCAGGCAGCTGGCAGTGACCGCGGCCTCGGTGCAGGCAGTATCAATGTGTCGATATTGCAGGGATGCACCAGTTCCAATCCGACGCTTGGGAGTTGCTGCATCGATTTCTTGGTAGCAGCACCAGAATCACTTCCAAGGGTTCAGGATTGGGTTTGGCACCACTTGGCAGGTCAGGACTCGCAACAGAGGAGCCCAGTTACTGGTAGCAAGATGCAGGTGAAGTCTTTGATGGTGCTGAGACTCCAAACAGGAGGCAAGCACATCTCAAGCCCTTGGAGAAACTTTAGAACGCAGGATGCAGAGAGCAAAGTCCAGTCCTCTTACTTCCAGGCAAGAAGCAGCAGACAACAGGCCAACACAGCAACGCAAGCAGCGAAGTGCCAGTTCTTCCTGGCAGTCCATCAGCTCTTCTTCCTGGCAGAATGTCCTCAGTCCAGAAGTATTCCTATAGTTATGGTGTCAGAGGCCCAGTACTTGTAATCATTTTGGCCTTTGAAGTAGGGAGAATTTAAAGAAAGGTCTTTGTAGTGCACAAAGCCCTGCCCTTCCTGGCCCTGGCTCCAGACACACTAGAGGGGTTCTGCATTATTTGTGTGGGAACAGGCACAGCTCTACCCAGGTGCAAGTGTCAAATTCTCCCACCACTCTACCTCAGGAAGACGCATTAGTCTGGCGATAGGCCATCACAGTATGCAGGACACACCTCAGCTCCCTTTGTGTGTGACTGTCTATAGTGAATTCAGAAAACCCAACTGTCGTCCAACCCAGATGTGCATTCTAGGGACAGGCAGAGGCACTAAGTTGTTACAGTAAGAAAAAGTCAATTTTCTAAAAGTGACATTTTCAGACCTGCAATTTAAAAAACAACTTCACTATAAGATGTGTTTTTAAATTGTGAGTCCAGAGACATCAAACTCCAATTTTCTATCAGCTCCCAATTGGAAGATACCAATGTAAAATGCTACAGGGGAGCTCCAATGCTGACCTATGCGAGACATAGGCCTTGCTGTAGTAAAATGCAAATTTAGCGACTTTTCACTACCATGACACGTAAAACTTAAAAGCACATGGCCAACCTTTTAAATACACAGCACACAGGCCCTGCGGCTACCTAGGGCCTACCTTACGGATGCCTTACATGTAGTAAAAGGCAAGGTTTGGGGCCGGCAAGTAGATGTACTTGCAAGATCGACATGGCAGTTAAAAACTGCTCACACAGGCTCTGCAGTGGCAAGCCTGAGACATGTTTGAAGGGCTACTCATGTGGGTGGCACAATTAGTGCTGCAGGCCCACTAATAACATTTGCTTTACTGGCCATGGGCACATGTAGTGCAAAGTACGAGGGACTTACTAGTAAAACAAATATGTCAATCATAGAGCAACCAAATGCTGTCACATTTTAGACACAGAGCACAAGTACTTTAGCACTGGTCAGCAGAATCCACACACCTGCAAAAACGAAGTCCAGCACAAATGTGAAGCAAGTTCCCCACCCTGCGAGTCTCCAGTTGATTGTCATGCTCACTGATTGGGCTGCCCATTTGTCATTTAGGCAGAAGCTTATGTCCCCCCTCCCCCCTGTAAAATGCACATGAGGACATGAGAGACACAGGGCGTTTTTTTTTTTATGGGGATGGCCGGGGGCGGGGGTGGGGGGGCTTCATTGCCTTGGTCCCAAGATAGTACTGTGGCTGTATCATTGGCCCCCACTTCCCTTGACTCCACTTTCCATCCTTGTGAACTGTGTGACTTGTAGATGAAGTGGTTAAGGTAGCTCTTGAAGTTTCAAAGACTACTGTCTGTCCTGATTATTAAAGATCAAATGAACTAAGTTACAGTCTGCTACAGAGGAGGCCTGAATCACCTTGCTCACTCTGGTTTGGTCCAATGTTTTGCATATGACTCTGGGTGATTACTTAACAGAGAATTTATGATGATAATTCCTACTTTTGTTACTAATCTAAAAGACATAGAGTGGAAGAGGCCCAATAATTTGTCATTGCAAATCTGGCAAGATAATCCAGAACCTCTTCTGAGAATGACAACATTCTGATTGTGGGAGTGTATTGATGACTGAGAATGTTTCCTGTAGAATTGTACAATTTTTGGTCTCATTTAGTTGGTGCCGAGTGCTGATGCATGGCGGGGTCTTACAGTTCTCTCCAGGAAAGCCAGCATGCCATTGTGTATCAATGCTGATTGCCAGGTCTTTCTTATTTGTACCGACAGCACTTTACAACTTTCTGTAAGGAGTCTATTATGATGCACATTCCGAAAAATACCTCGTATTTTGTTACCTCATCTGCTGAAGCCTTTAACGCATGTTCATGCAATGACTTAATGAGATTGTGTCATTAACAGATTTCTGCGTGTGCATTGCTGGTGCCCTATCTGCCTCCAATGCACTATCTTCTAATAGCAATCAGAAGCTGTAGGCATTGGTAAATAGGAGGTATGTTACTGTCCTGCATTGTTTGTAGGTTTAGGCTTCCAGTTAGCTGATTTGGGCCTTTGTATGGTCTTGGGTAATTGTTTTGTTCACAATTTCTTAGTAGCTAACATTTTCCTTTGGGTTGCTTATGTCAGAGTTGATGTATTGGAGCTATGTGTCAAGCCATTGGATGTTCATACCGCCTCTTCTACAAGACTTTACTAGAGCATTTGTATTCCTTCTTAGTTGTAGTTGTGGCTAATCCTTAAATTCCGACCACACTGGGGTTCCTCTCCCTATACATTTGAATGAGGTCACTTCTGGTCTTGGATGGCGTTCCTGTCCACGTCTTGTTGTTTCAGAGATGCATTATAATCCACCTGTATATTGGACGAAGGGGCAATGGCAGTGCCACTGAGTAAGTTGTTGACTTTGGTGACCAATGCTGGGGGCATTAAATCCCCTTTCTTCCAAATGACTCTTGCCGCTATCCGTCCTTTGTCTGGGAATCTTTTAACATTTATAGCTTCTTGGTGGGGTGGGTGGGAGCTGTTAGCCTGCATATGGGCACAGACAATTTATATTTTATCTGCTTAGTATAGGGAAAAAATGCTTCCCGATTTCTGACTCCTGGTCCATTCCATGAGTGGGGAGGAATAGGGACTTTGGACTATCAGTATAGGATCACTTAAATTGGTAATGTCTATTATTTCTTGTCCAACCCAGATTTCATACCAGGCTGATGGCTGGTGTGATTTCCTAAGGAGTCGTTTTTTAGGTCTCGCCTGACCAGCGCTTTAGCGCTGCTCTGGCGAGACTTATAGTAAGCGCGTTTTGGAAGTGCAAACAGTGGCTTTGCAGGCCTCCAACTACAGTGCATGTGACCCGTCCGGGCGCGCGCACCATTTGGAGTCCTGCAACCACTCGTTTGCTTTCACTTTCGCCGTGATGGAAACCCTTCTCCAAGCCCTGCCAAACATACCCCGTGCACCTCCTTCCAGATCTGTCCTGGCTAATCACCTCATCAAAAAAAAAACATTTGGCAGCCTGCGTGCCCGACTCCACTCCCCCCTCCCACTCCCTCTTCGTCAGCTTCAGAGCACCCCATGCACCTCCTTCCAGATCTGTCCTTGCTAATCACCCGAACGCACTCGGACAATTTAAAGCAAAGTTGTATTTTTTATTATAAATGACACGCTCCGTCAGGGCACCTCCTTCAAGATCTGTTTTTGCTAATGTAATGGACTTTAATATTTTCTTCCGTTTCATAAAAAAAAAACATTTGGCAGCCTGCGTGCCCGCCCCCACTCCCCCCTCCCACTCCCTCTTCGTCGCATCAAACAAATTCCTGGCTGGGGTAAAAAGCAGCGTCAATTAGCCCTACAACTGAAGGCAGAACTCCAGCAAAACCGCTTACCTCAGTCAAACTAGCACTGAATAATTGCATGAATTCTAATGCACTCTCAGAATCATCCTGTATATGACCGTGCTCATTGTGAGTCAGTAACGTCTACTCTAATGCTTTTTGTATCTCGTCCGAAATTGAAATGTCATCATCTGCTGTTCGATTTTCGATTGTTATGTAAAATGGAAATAAAGTTTGAAATAAAAAACTTCTCATTTGGCATTGAACAAAGCCAGCTGCTCTCCTGGCGAGAAGAGAGTCTGGTTTAGATTGTGCACTCACGCACGGATGACCACCAACTCATATACTGAACCGAAGGCACAAACCTACATGAACGCCGTCATAAGTATATAAAAACACAAGTGCGCCAAGCCAGAGTCGGGAGCAGTTTGGTATTAGACAAACGTTTGCGCAAGTTATTGTTAATGGCAACTAATCAGTCAGGAGGAGGCTTGTGCACGAGCTCGGTTGTATTTCCTAAAGATTTACTTGTGGACAGCATTTTCGCAAGTCCTCGTGCAATTAACAAAGACATGCACTTTGACACCCTGCAGGGAAGATCTCAGCACGAATGGGGCCAGTACTTGCATCGGCGAGGGGGCACATCCCCGTTAGTCACCGCGCTATACACAAGGAAGGCACGTCAGCACATTCCCTTCGGTTAGATTAGGACCATGCCACACACTGCTGCACACCACACACTGCTGCACGCCACACACTGCTGCACGCCTCACACTGCTGCATGCCTCACACTGCTGCACGCCTCACACTACTGCACGCCTCACACTGCTGCACACCGTACACTGCTACACGCCACACACTGCTGCACGCCACACAATGCTGCATGCCGCTGCATGCCACACACTGCTGCACGCCACACACTGCTGCACGCCCCACACTGCTGCACGCCACACACTGCTGCACGCCCCACACTGCTGCACGCCCCACACTGCTGCACGCCTCACACTGCTGCACGCCCCACACTACTGCACGCCTCACACTGCTGCACACCGTACACTGCTACACGCCACACACTGCTGCACGCCACACACTGCTGCATGCCGCTGCATGCCACACACTGCTGCACGCCACACACTGCTGCATGCCGCTGCATGCCACACACTGCTGCACGCCTCACACTGCTGCACGCCCCACACTACTGCACGCCTCACACTGCTGCACACCATACACTGCTACACGCCACACACTGCTGCACGCCACACACTGCTGCATGCCGCTGCATGCCACACACTGCTGCACGGCACACACACTGCTGCATGCCGAAAACTGCTGCACGCCACACACTGCTGCACGCCACACACTGCTGCATGCCACACACTGCTGCACGCCACACACTGCTGCATGCCCCACACTGCTGCACGCCACACACTGCTGCACGCCCCACACTGCTGCACACCGTACACTGCTACACGCCACACACTGCTGCACGCCACACACTGCTGCATGCCGCTGCATGCCACACACTGCTGCACGCCACACACTGCTGCATGCCGAAAACTGCTGCACGCCACACACTGCTGCACGCCACACACTGCTGCATGCCGCTGCATGCCACACACTGCTGCACGCCACACACTGCTGCACGCCCCACACTGCTGCACGCCACACACTGCTGCACGCCCCACACTGCTGCACGCCCCACACTGCTGCACGCCCCACACTACTGCACGCCTCACACTGCTGCACACCGTACACTGCTACACGCCACACACTGCTGCACGCCACACACTGCTGCATGCCGCTGCATGCCACACACTGCTGCACGCCACACGCCACACACTGCTGCACGCCGCACACTGCTGCACGCCGAAAACTGCTGCACGCCACACACTGCTGCACGCCACACACTGCTACACACCACACACTGCTGCACGCCACACACTGCTGCACGCCTCACACTGCTACTCACTGCTGCATGCTGCACAACACTGCTGCACGCAGCACACTGCTGCACGCCGCACACTGCTGCACGCCACACAGTGCTGCATGCCTCACACTACTACACAAAACACTGCTGCACGCCACACACTGTTGCATGCCGCACACTGCTGCATGCCGCACACTGCTGCACGCCGCACACTGCTGCACGCCGCACACTGCTGCACTCCACACACTACTTTTATGCGAGTTTATGCTACTGACATTGTAAATGACAATGCTTTTTATTTGTTTTAAAACCAAAACATAAATAAAAGGCATTGCAATTTTACAATGCCAATAGCTCAAACTCTTATAAATGCGAGACCTATTGCATTGCAAATGCTTGTTTTATTAGATGCTATTTTCGATTGTAAACAAGTCTAATATTTTTAGATTGAATAAAATGCTTACTTTACACTACATCGTTATTTATTTTGAGGTAGTATGCGTATTTTTCAATTGAGAGTAGATCACTCTAAGGTCTTCACATAGAACATTAGCTTTCACTCATCATATATATGAAGAAGCACAACAAGGTACTCGTTTGCCTGTGTGTTCAAGTCAATGAAGGTCTCTAGATAATACACCCCACAGACGAGAATTGAGCTCCAAAATGCACGTAAACATATGTTTTAGCATCTGGAATGCATTAATATTAACATCGACATTTATTCTCCGTTGTACTGCATCGCCAGTAGCACTGTAATTTTGTTCATTTATAGATGTGTTCTATTCACATCGTTAGTTACAAACTAGTGGTATTGTCCCCGTGAACCTGTGCTAATAATGTGTGTCTCGAATCTCCCTGCACCTGTTAATTTAGTTTGCAGCACCGCGCAAAAACACATAAGGTCCATTATTAACTACCAGAAAGAAGACATCAGCGACAGGTTTTATACACGTTGTCGGCGTTAAAAATAATCAGTGCAGTACACTCATTTTTCAATAATGTCGATCAGTGCGGTCAAATTGTGCCTCTTGGACTTTGAAGTGTCGATCGTATGTGAGTTGTTTACAGGAAGAACTGCTTAAATCAAGTATATAAATCATCAGATGCTTTTTTATGTCAAATGCAAGATTTTATCTCATGCATTACTATTTGAGATATGATATATTATATAGGTGGATGTGGCCTTTGTTTAGTATACATCATAGCTTTTAAGGAGTTTATTGTTTAAAGAGACAAACTTCTCTTTAGTTAGTCTTCATGGAAAACCTCGTCATGTTGCGGGAATGATCATGAGATTGACTGATAACATGAGGTTTTATTTTAAGTCTGGCTTGACAGGGCAGTGTCTGGTTACCCATCGTTACAAATTCTTCAAAATATACAGTGAGCTCTGGCTACCCCGCAGAAGAGTATTACTCTCTCATCCCATGCTGGTGGCTGTGTAGTGTATCATTCCACCACCTGTAGAGGGCTTCTTTTGTAGTGTTAGAATGACTTTTCTACATCTCAAAATTACACTGAGTCGTAACCTATTACATTCTTTATCTCATATCTGAATTCAAAACAGAAAGCAAACATGTTTATTTTTTCAATTTAGCCGCTTGTTAAATATTTTAATTGAGCCTTAAAATGCAAGCCGATCTTATTATCTTTGTCAATACTTGTTTGGTTTGTTGGTGCCTGTCCTATCATCTTCAATGTACTCATAGCAATGACGCTATTTGATATAAACCTGAAAGTATCAGAATCCTTTGATATAAACTCCATTTGCAAGTTACATTGGCCAAAAAAAGAAGTTACCGACTGGATAATTCACGACATGCCTATTTCTATTTGGAATAAGACGTCATAGCTTATGTATGTGACTGAAACCTCATTGACAATAGACTGCATTTACTGACTATATTGGCTGAATATTGGTATTATTGTACTGCACAGATTGTTTTTTTAATCTTTTGGCTGTTCTGTCTTTATTTGCGCTGAATGAAACTGTATCTGTTGTTGGAGTTAGAATTTTACACATGGTTATGGCTTTTCTCCAGGACATCATTTCACATACCTACTTGTTGGTGATGTACTATTCCTCTAAAATGATTACTATTGGTGAACTTTTGTGAAAATGAGCAAATGTCTGATGACAGTTCAGTAAGCGAATTCTAACTTTACAGGTTACCTTGTCGTATTTTCTTTCTTTGAAGGTGCTACTTTTCCTGTTTTTCTGTTTTTCATTAATTGTGCCAGTTTATCTGAACTTTTTCACTATTATTTATCAGTGATTGTGCATACCTTCGCCCTAGCCACTTAGCCTTACAAGGACTTCAAATGTAACAAGAGTAATAGCAATACAATTGATTACATAAACACAAAAAAGGGCGTATGAGAGGTTGTTTAGGGCTTTCACATATCCTCCCATATAACACAATTCTTCACACCAAAGAAAGTGAAGGCCCAGGATTTGTATTTTTTTAGAGGGGGGGTAATCATGGTAGACACAAGGGATAACTATATATAATAATCCCCAAAAGTGTGACTAAAGGTAAGCTTCCACCCTCTCTGAGCTGATGGAGCCTGATTAACTACCTAAATTGGGTAAACTGGGCCTAATCCACGCACATTTGACTGATTTATTCTGGCCCTAGGCGTGGCCCCCATGAGGCTATATGGATATATGAATAAAGAGTGGCATTATTTGGTGTGTGGTATGCTGTGAAATTGGAGTGGATTATCAACTATTTATGCACTACTAGATTCTGCATGCTTTATATGAACACAAGTATGTGTGTTGTGCCCCCCTAAGCTAATTTTTCTATGTATTTTAACATATATCTTGTTTCTGATATCCTACAGGTTTACAAATTTAAACAGGTAGTAGAGCCTTATGCCTCCTTATGTGCACTACTCCCTTAGAATGAGATGAGGATAAGTAGGGAGGTCGAGGTGCCCTGAGGAAGGCTGAGTGACCATGTTGACATAATAGAATCAGTCGAAACATGTTGGCATATTAGAGATGCTAGAACCATTGGATTCCTGATAGGCATCTGTTGCTCAGTTTTTTATTACTCTTGGTGTGGGTTCCCACTGAATAAAGATAATTGGGTAAACTCAAAACCATTTTTTATTTGACTGGACCTATGGAAAATGACTATCTAAGAGCTCTGAAGAGCGGTTAAGCCCTCCCTTGTGGCATTGCCCTACCAAGGGGAGAAAAATAAGCAGATGAGAAAACATGCCACCAGTTGGTGGGTGAGGCGTTTTTTTCTTAATATGTTAATATTCTTGTAGGAGGCAGCTCGGAAAAAAAACCATGGGCCTTCACATTCTTTGGTGTAAATAAAACCAATAGTTCAGACTATTTCATCTTTCGCATAATAAGGAGATGTACAGAAAAAGGATTAACATACATTATTCACTGATGAAGATTTCGAAACAGTTCAGTTTTTGGGGAATTTTCTAACATTCAGCAAATTTGAAGGCAGCTAGATTTCTTTATGCAGGCTGCTCGAGATTCTTGGGGCTTCAAAGTAGATGGCTGTATTTCGTTTTCTCACAACAGATCACATTCTTGTCATTTGGTTATTCTTAGATGCAGATTTGCAATTGATGTGGGACAGTGACATCTATGGATGCCTATACGTGTAATGAAGGCTATTTTGGCTTCATTGAGAAACTAGTGGATGTTTTTCTAACTGGGGATAATGTGGTCTGATTTGTTATGCTCTCGATCAGGCGGCAGCTGTTTGAAGCTTAATTTGCAAGAGTGATAATGATGAGTCTGGTAGACCTGCCAGGCTGGTGTTACCACCATCATATTTTATAAGTCTCTCACTTTTGGGGGTAACGTAGCTGGTAGTAGGCAGGTTGGGTCAGGTGAGACATAGCACATTTTTTTAGGCTTTGAGTTATTTAGAAAGACAAGGTTTCTAGCATAAGAGGCTAACTTTGGTGTTTTTTTTTTGATTGGTGATGGAGAATTTTTGGAACAAATTAGAAAAAATTGGTTTGGGCGGAATCAAGTTTGAGTGTGGAGAAGCTTATTAACCTGCCCGCTCTGCATCTGCCTCGCTGCTGGTTGTGCCTTGCTTTAAGCGCTTGAGGAAGGGTGGCTAAGCATGTTCGTTCCTTGCAGCCAAAGCATGGAACAGGCTTCCATGTGATCTTCTGAGGATTCTTCTTGAGGCTGCCTTCAGGAGGCAATCCTCTAGGGATTAGGGCTTCTGTGCTTGGGCTGCGTATCATTATGCTCTCATTGCTGGGGCACTCTGAGTAGCCGTGCGCTGTATAAATACCCTCATTCATTTATTCATAGTGCGAATTTGATTATTTGAATTCCTCTCATATTTTCTTTCTTGCAGGTTTTCACTTTGAATAATTGGCAGTTTAATTTCCAAAAGACATGCTCCCCCTTTTGTCTTCCCTATTGGTGCTCCTTACTTCCCTCAGTTAGGATCACTTTAACATTATGTTTACATTGTAACATTATCAAGATGGGGGGCGGTCAGTGCAGGCAAAGCAGTGAGTGGAGTGCTGAATCGGACATAGCAGGGCATCAGTGTATTGTCGTTCGAAATTCTGCAATTCCAACTTACTGTTGACTTTTTGTGGTACAATTCCAACAGAAGTGATTTTTAAATGGTGACCATAGACTTTATTTTTCTGCCACGTGTTACATGTGCCTGTGCTGTAATTTTTTTCTGACAGCCCATTTTCCGCAGAATGGAATCTTTTTTTCCATATCTTTGTTCTTGGTGGACCTTGAGCATTCAGGCATGGAAGCACGCCCTGCTTGTACCTTCCTCGGGCTGTATGGGTGAGCTGCTGTGTAAATACCATGCATGGCTGTGGTAATGATGCAATTTTAGTTGAAATGAACAACAATGAAAGAAATTTCTGCCTCTAGTTTTGAGGTAAATGCTGTTGCTTTACGTTAGACAATACTCAAGTGATTTATACAATGACAAAGTTGAAGGAAGTTCTACATTAGAATGAACCTGAATTACAAGTACATAGTAGAATAGTATCTCAAAGTTACACATTTTACAACTGCTTGTAATATGCTTTTAAACTAAAACAGTTCTCGTGCTCAGGTACGAATGCCCTATACTAGTTGAACCAGGGGCTTTTAGGTACGTCAATGGCCTTTTACTTTTGCTTTATTGCTACTGGTAGACAATGACGTCTCACTGCTTTTCAGCACTGAAATAAAGGAAAAATAAACGTACATTATTATCATTTTATTTTCCCCTATTTCCACAGCTTTGTGTGAGGGGGCGGAGGCAGGGGAGGAGTGGTAGCACCCTCCTAAGTGCGCAATGACTGCTTGGCTGGCCCTCTCAATCCGGTCAAACAGTCTTGCGTACTTCGCATGTTCTCCATGCAGGCTGCATTACAGCCTGCATGGAGAACATGCCCAAGCTCCTCGTCAGCGTCTGAGAGACGAAATACAGCGCTCAGACCAATCACAATGCTGCTAAGGCAGCGCTGTGATTGGCTGACTGGGAGCCTGGGTGTGTTTCCTGTTCAGGCCAGCGAGGGAGGACTACGGAGGAGAGACGCGCCAAGGAAGTGGCGAGAAGGTAAGTTTATTTTTTTTCCAACACCAGCTTCCCTGCGTCCTCCCCCCCGCCCTCCTGCCCCCCCTACCTCCGATCCGTGCTGTCCGCAGCTGTTAGTAGATAGTGGCGGGTAAACATTCTTACTGCCTAGCTATGTTGATTTCTCATAACTTTAAAGGTATCTACAATTTCAGGCTTCCAGGTGTCATAGTCAGCTCCTTATTCTAATGGGGAAACTTGTGGTTCCTTGAGTTGATGGGCAACAAACAAATGTAAAGTATTTCATGAGGTAGACCATAATGGCGTCTGGAGTACTGGCATGTTAATGGTGGTGCCACCGCTATCCACTGCTTTTGCTTTCAGGCCAGGGATGTAGAGTGCCACTGCCACTAGAGCCAAGTGAAAACATAATACTTTCTGTTATAACTAAGTACACAAAATGGCTGCCAGCAAGAATGACACACACATTTCAAGTGGACATTTTGATTTACACTATGCAAGTTCCTAAGAGAATACTTAAGGAGCAATTTTTCGGTCTTGGCGTGCATGAAGCAGGAGTGAGCAAAGATTTTCACTGTAGACAGATTCCATTATTCGTCATTTCAAGTATACGTTCTGATGCATACTTCTTACAACAGATTCATCAGCTTGCGAATATTCTTCAAGTGCCTGACAGCAATAGCTCTCTAATGTCAACAGATAAACACACCCAACTCCAGTTGTGGCTTCCCCAACCAGGATGTGATGACATTGAACTATATAAGTTTCTGTCTGTCGTGCTGATGTCAGTCCTGTTTTTTCATGTCTTACCAGCAGAGGTCAAAAGATCTTCTTCTTTATCTACTGATAACATTTCTCAGCGAGTCTGACAGCCACTAGGTCAAATGTCACCAACTAAGGTCAATGTTTAAACCTTGTTGACGGCGTTGTAAGACAATGTCTAACAAATCTCCATGACATCTGCATGTGGGTCTGAGATTTGATCTGCGACTTCTGTTTATCTATGTCATAAAGGAGTGGGAGTCCCAGTTATTTTTAAGGGCCTAAAGGGACTTATCCCGAGACATCTTCCCATAAGTAACACAAAAAACACCACTGGAAGGAAAACTCCCTTTTTCCTTGAGGAACGGTTCAAAACCTATTCCAGTTATTAAAAAGATGAAACCAGAGTTTCCAGCTCAGTCTGCTGACTCTTCCCAGGTCAAGGCCTATGAACAGGCTATGTTGCATTTCTTCAGGGTGGGCCTCTATTCTGTGGTCCAAACCAGAGGGGTTGGCTGATCCTGGGAGATTGGTGATTCTGGCACCTCCAGCCTTGACACCTGCAAACTTCATACTACCATCGGCTGTGGCCTCAGCCTTCTTTCTGAGGAAAGCTTTTCCTTCCAAGCTGCTGACCCATTTGCCTTTGGTGGTATTTGTGACCTTTACGTTGGTGCTGTCCTCTGAACTGCCTCAGCCCTTGAACCCAAAAGACATTATTTGAGGGATGAGAGAAAATGTTTGAGCCTGCTTCAAGGACCGACCCAGTGTGGAATTCTCCCTAGAGCATAGCGATTCTCTCAACTGTAGGAAATCTTCAGCATAGACTTTGTTGCATTAGACATGCCCAATAAAGACCAGTAGTGTACAAAAGGGGATCACTAAGAGACTGATAACTTCCTCTTAAATTAGATGCCTGCCTTAACCTAGACCTCCAAAATGCTTGTGGTCTTGACACTTCCCCAGAGAGTGGCATTCCTTACCCCTTGTAAGGAAAGCAGCTGAGGTACTATAATTGCATTTAACAACTGCTGAGGCCAAGTCCCTTATCCTGGCAAAATCCCGGCAAAATCCCAACAGCTGTCTATGGCATCTCTGGAACCACTTCTACCATTTGAAGAATCACTGTTGGAACCTGTAGCGGCTGCTTATGACATCACTGTCCAGTTTGGTGCTTCAAATTTCATCAGCTAAGTTGAATCTTAACACATTTCCCAAGGCTATTCCAGACCAGGAGTCCAAATGACATGACTCCATGAGCGGAAATGTTTTCACCTTTAGCAGCCTAGCCCTGTACACTGCCAGTGCCACAAGCCTTATTGAATGGTAAGTGGGAATTCCCAAGAAAGGCAGTAGCTAGCCTTCCAGACCATATTAAAAGAAACCAATTTCCTTTTTTATGAACCACATATGGATGCCTCGAATCAGAATCTCAAGTGTGGGTTTGCTTCTGCCGACACAATAGCTCAATACATGTTCAAAGGTGTCACAGGTTACAGGTATGCATACATCTGCACACGCAAGTTTCTCTTGATTGGGGATTTTAACATCCACAATGAAGATGCCGCCAATCAAGATGCTAGACTGTGCTTACAAGATCTAGCTGCTGGAGGCCTAGAGATTATTAACACTGCTCCCACCCACATCGCCGGTCATACTCTGGATCTTATCCTTGCCAATTCTTTGGATATTATATGTGGTGATACTCTTCCCCTTACTTGGTCTGATCACTTTATGATAAATTTTCAACTGCTGAGTCCTATTGACCATCCGCCTGGGATACATAATAAATCTGTTACCCGCCATTATAGACCTTGGCATAAATTAACGGCCGACCATCTTTCCCTACTGTTTGCTGAGTGGGACTGGAACAGTATGCAAGGGGATGTAGATCAGCAGCTTGAACTTTTTGATTCGAGAGTTGGTAAGTTACTCAATAGAGTAATTCCTCTTAAGCCTCTCAGATACTCACCTAAAAGGTCTGCTACTGGCTGGTATACGCCTGGCTTACGTGTGGAGAAAAGTGCCTGTAAAAAACTGGAGCGGATTTGGCGACGCTCACATAATGAACAAGCTAAAAATACCTATAAAGCAGCTATGGCTATCTATCATAAAAATGTTAAACTGGCCCGTAAATCATACATTGTTGAAACTTTAGAACAGGCTGGTAACAATGCCAGGAAGCTTTTTCAAATTGTACAAGACTTTACTAACCCCAAATCCTGCCAGACCAGGGTTAGTTTTTCTCAGACATTATGTGATGATATTTCCTCCTTTTTTTTTACAAAAAATTGAGACTATCTATCAAAATATTATCCTCTCTAATACTCTCACTCCTATTCCTGTGAAGATCACACTCCACCCCAATAGTGAAGGACCTTGTCTGACTACATTTCCTGCTATTACCATCACAGAAGTGCAATCACTCCTGGAATGTACCAGATCTGAATCCCCTATGGATATTATTCCTGCTAAGATCTCCTCTAGATTTGCGGCTCAGTTGGCGCCCCCATTCTGCTCTATAATTAATACTTTTTAAAAATCTGCTTGCCTTCCTCAAAGGTGGAAACACGCACTAATTCTTCCCATCCGTAAAAATTCCAATATTTCTCCTGAGGTATTGTCAAATTACTGCCCGATTTCGCTGCTTCCCCTACAGAGCAAGATCACGGAGAAACATATCAATAAGCATTTATCTGCTTTTCTTGAGTCCTCTGGTGCGTTGGATGTCTCGCAGTCAGGCTTTCGTGCTAAGCATAGCACAGAGACTGCCTTGGTGGAGGTGATGGATAATATCAGAATGGCTCTGGATCAAGGTCAAGCGGCACTTTTGGTGCTGCTTGACCTTTCAGCAGCATTTGATACCATCTCCCACCAAGTTCTCTTGCATAGACTACTAGAGCTTGGCATCAACGGACCTGCATTGAGCTGGTTGTCAGATTTCTTGTCCAATCGTACTCAGGCAGTGTCAATGGGTCCTTTTACATCTGCTCGCTCACAGGTTACCAGAGGCGTCCCTCAGGGCTCATGTTTGAGCCCTACCTTATTTAACATCTATGTGACGCCCCTAGCTAAACTGATGAGGGACTTGGGGTTTAACCCCATCTCTTACGCAGATGATACTCAACTCCTCTCACCTTCGAGAAAAGGAGATCTGACATACATACCATCTTTTCTCAGGGTATGATGGCTATTGCCTCCTGGATGAAAACCAACTATCTCCAGTTAAACTCTGAGATCCTGCTGTTCGGAGGTGCTGACATCTGTTGGTCACCTAGTTGGTGGCCAGAGGAGCTGGGTAAAGCCCCTGCACCTAAAGAGGTAGTTAAAAATCTGGGCATTAAGCTGGATAACAAACTTACTTTGCAGACCCATGTTAGTACAATTGCTGGGTCTTGTTACCACATTCTAAGTTTACTTAGAAGAGTCTTCCCGCTGCTTCCATTTTCCACTAGGAAGACTCTAATTCAGGCCTTGCTCATGAGCAAGATCGATTATTGTAATGCTCTTCTCCTCTCTGCTCATGCCGCCTCATTGGACAAATTACAGGTTATTCTAAATACTGCTGCCCGACTGGTTACGGATTCTCTGGCCAGAACCCCCTCTCTGCCTCTACTGCATGAATTACATTGGTTGCCTATTAGGAAAAGAGTGCAATTTAAAACAGGTTGCATGATTTTCAAGGCTCTAAATGAGCTTAGCCCCTGCTATCTAACTAGGAAACTGAAGTCTTACAATCCTATTTCTTCACTCAGATCAGGATCAAAAAAACTTCTCTCTGTTCCTAGAATAAATAAACGGACGTTCCGGTGGCAGGGCCTTTTCGTACCTGGCTCCTTTGTTTTGGAACAGCCTTCCCCAATATCTCCGCACGGAAATGTCCCTCCTACGTTTTAGAAGGCTGATGAAAACATACCTCTTCTAGTCTTGATAGTCCGCTGTTGCAAGCGCAGAGATACCCTTCTGGGTGATTCAGCGCTATATAAAATTATAAAATCAAAATCAAATCAAAATCAACTGGCTTCTTGCGAATTGTCCAGGTGGCACTAATGGACAAGCCCTTCGATGGTGAGACTCTCTTAGGATAGAAGACTGACTCTTTCCTGTAATGTTTCACGAACAAACACTCCACAGCTCCTTTACTGGACCTTGCCTGCATGGCAAATTAGTACCACCAACAATACAATTGCTTCCAAGGGTTCTCCAGGGGACAACCCTTATGTCAACGGCAAGCTTCACACCCATTCCAGACCCCCAGCAGTTAGACCAGTTCTGTTGTGGGAGAGGAAGGCCTTAGTGACTCCAACAGCAGCAATTCCAGTCTCCCCAGTCTTCCACTGGATCTGCTGCCTGATACTCCTCCACCAGATAAAAGTAAAAGAGTGTGTCTCCCACATCACCACCATTTGGGAGATGGTCATGATGGATTCCTTTGTACTCCTGCTTATCAGCAAGAGATACTCCCTCCCCTACCTCTCCTCTCCGTCAAACTGCCCTCCCTGTGCAAGGTGGTGTTTTATGGCACATACCTTGATCTTGAAGGCTCAGGCTCTTACCCTGGTGAATAAACAGGCCACAGAGGTAGCGCCTTTGGAGGAGATGGCATGGACTTTTATTCCCTTTACATAATAGTCTCAATGAAAGATGGAGGTCTTAAACCCATTCTGGATTGAAGCTACAAAAACTCTTCATTCTGCAGGACAATTTTAAAATACTGTCCCTGAGCCTGGGCTGCTGACCCTCGATGTGGGTGATTGAATGGTGTCTGTGGTACTCCAGGACACGTACTTCCCTCTACCAATATTTTCTGCTTACAGGCTTTATTTCTAATTCACAGTAGGTCAGAACACCAATTGACAGTGGGTTTGAACAGTACCAGTTCTCAAGACTACAATTTGGTCTTCACAAGTCTTCACTAAAGTGCTGGCTGTGGTTGCAGCTTAACTCATGAGGTCAGGACTTCATGTATTTCAATACTTGGATGACAGACAGGTGAAACGAGGTCCCCTGTAGTGGGTCATGAACTATCTAGAGCACACCGTGATCTTTTTTCATGAGATGGACTTCTCCATGAACATCCAGAAGTCACACCTTGTTCCCACTAAGAGGGTGAGCTTCATTGATAAGGTGTTGGGGGAGGACCTGCATAGAGCTTTTCCTCCTCATCAGCGGATTCCAGATACTCTGGATAGGATTCAGTTATTTCAGAATTGGGTCTGATCCTGGCTGTGTAGATCTTCTGTCTCCTTGGCTTGATGGCTTCATGCATCCTTTTGGTGCCATCAAGCCTGATGGTTAATGAGGGCCTTTCAGGGGTGCCTAACATGACAATGTCTCCAACATCAGGGAAGTGTGTCACTTGTGTAGAGATCTTTAATTCTCCAGCAGTGGGTTGTCCTTTCAGCTCTCCTCTGTGGCAGGGCACTGTTATGGATGCCTGCTGGTTCGGCTAAGGCACTTATCTGGGGGAAGAAAATGGTGTAAGGCCTTTTTCTTAATTTCAGAGCACCACCAGCAGCATCAGTATGCTGGTGTCATGAGCTGGTCACTTTTCCCCCACAGGATTTCTCCATTACATTTCAGCGAACGTCAAACTAATTATTTTGGACAACACAACCACTGTTCATTCAATTAAAAAAGTGGTGTGTGCTCTTGGAGCCTGTGTTGAGAGGCCGTACATCTATGGCGGTGGGCTCTGAAGCAGGGCATATTCCTGATTGTGGCACATATAGTAGTGACCCTCAGGCGGATGTCATGTGGTGTGTCTCATCTAATCACTACTGGGAAATGTATCACAAAGTGACCTACATGATCCTCTCCAGATTGGATTATCCCTGCACGGACCTCTGTGCCATCACCCTGAACAGGAAGTTTCCTCTGTTCTGTGCTCTGAACTTCCCTCCGGATTGTTTCTTGGGGGACACCTTCAGGTACAACTGATCACAGGGTCTGCTCTGTGAATTCCCTCTGCTATTGAAGTATTTAAAGAAGGTGTGAGAAGATAGAGCACAGCTGATTCTTAATTCCCCACCTTGGGCAAGGAATAGTTGTTTTGTCGATCTGTTTGAACTCCGCATTTAGCACCATCTTCCTTGCCCACACGGAATTTAATTACACACTACTAGTCTTCCCTGTTTTATCTCTTGATGCTATTGGTAGATGACAAACGTTTGCTACTTAACTCCTTAGCACCCATTTATGGACCCCTGCCCCAGTGATGTAAACCTTTTAAACATGGAGGTCAAACAGCAATCCCAGTAGTGAAAGAGTCAGTCCAGTAAGGTATTAGATCTGATTGACTTGATGAATTACCCTTGTCTAACCAATAAGCTAAATTAGATAGAACATACTCTATATAGTTCTCAGATAGTTTTTTCTTTTTAAAGAGATTTTAGATGTTTTAGTTAATGACCATTTTGTCAGTGTTTAAAGACTTGTATATATCAGCTGGAATAATTGAGCAATTCCGTGTTATTTCACTCCTAAATGTTTTGATTGAATGGAATGTGAGTGCAGTGAAGCCGGTGCACACATACGTGCCTCTAGGAAAGCATTTTCAGGCATCGCACAGAGAGGGTAGGATGATTTTATACTATCCTCCTTACCTTCTTACAGTGCCGGGTACATAGTCTGTTACTGCACCAACAACTTTATCAGCCACACTATCATCAACACAAGCTGCATCACACAAGTCCCTTATGATCTATGAACAAGTTGAACGCTCACACTTACACCACTGCATACCTTTACACACAACAATCACACCATAATCTTCTCCCACCATGCCAAAGACACATTATTCAATCCCACTCTCAACACAGCAGCAACACAAGCATCCCGAATTTAAGGAAACTGAAGAATTGCAGGCTGCAGTAGTGCAAGCTTCCTTACAATGGAGTAGGTCCAGCATTTTTGACACTCACAATGTAATATTTTTCAGATACAGCAAGTACAGCATTGGAAAGCTTAGCAAAAATTTTGCCGATTGACTGGTCCAATGCAGGTGACACAAGTGCAAGCTTTGCTAACAAACAGCAGGTGACAACCAGAGTGCAAATGTCCTCACACAGGATCACCTTCACAGAGGTCCTCTTAGATATCAGACATCCGCTCCCATAAGGTTACTACTGTTTTATGAATACATTTTTGCCTTTTCTGGAAGTCACAAGGAATCATAGTACTTGTAGTTGCAGATTTTGAAGAGGTACTGCTAAACCATCTAAAAAATGTGTTTGTAGGAAGCAGTCATTTGGAGCAAGTAGATATTTTCGATTATCTGGGTATTCGTCTGACCCCAAATATGCACTGGGCTCCCCACATTGAGAAAGTGAAACTTACTAACTCAGCAGACCACTCACATTAGTAATATTCATAGACATAAACTGTCTAGGCAAGTGGCCCCAGCCCTGGAGATCTACAATATTAAAATGAAGTCCTTCGGGGGGCTCTTTATGGAGAAGAAATCTGGGGCACTGGTAACACAAATTGTTAGTCTAGCATAGAAAATCGCTTTCGGAGATATCTGTTAGACCTACCCCTCAGTACCCCTCTGACTCCTCTTTATTTGGATTTTGCTCATAGACAGTTGGCCCTTAAGATAAACTATAAATTACTCATGTTCTGATATCAGTTACGGACTGTTGAAGGGCTCACCCCGTACCGTGAGGCCCTGTCCGGTCTTTTCAAACTCCCCCAGGTAACCTCGATTCCATGGTTTAGCTCATTGAGGCACCTTTTGCGGAGGCTTGGAAATGAGGAGCTTTGGTCCAACCTGGAAAGTTTGGCTTCTATTCCAAGGGCCAGGATTAAAGTGATGTTCTGGGAAACAGCAACTGAGAAGGAGTTGTTAAAACCAGAGGGTAGTTTGACCCAGGAGTTTCTTAATTTCAGATTTGTTCCCTACTATGAGGACACTATTGATGAAATTGTTCCCCCTCAGGCTCGCAAACCTTTTTTACAGTTTTTTTTATAAGACTTTGCCAACAAAATAGTTTTGTATGAAGTAGCGTTTAATGTTTTTAAGGATGACCTCTGTCCCTCATGCAAAGCCAGCCCAGAATCCATTGTGCATTTATTATTCTTTTGTCCACATTACATATCTCTGAGGACAAAGTGGATAATTTGGTAATGCCGATTGGTTGGTCCCGGCCTCTACCTAGAGGTATTGAGAATTTTGTATACAGATACAAGTAGAGTAATAGTTTTTGGCCGTGCCAAATATTGGTTTACACTATGGATCAAGCACTCTAAATGAATTGTATGAATTACTGTATTGTTTACTTGGTTTCCCTCCTGCTGTCTTTTTAAAGCTTTCATGGTATTTGTCTTCTTAAAACAACATTTGTAAGAAAATGTTTTACATTCTGTTTTTAATTCCTCTTGTGCTATGTACTTCTTAGCGGGTCAGTACTGACAGACACAACTCTTTGTGGGTTTAGGGATGGTTTTATTTTCCGTAGTGCAGGTGTCTTTCGTGATGCCAGATTGTAAACACAGTATGGCAAAAGTCAGAGGATGGTCTTCGGTTCCCTGGAGTCTCTTCCCGTCTGATGGCGTCTTCTAGGCATCCCTGTGGTCTTCTATGGCTCCCTCCTTCTTCCACGCCGTGGGATTGCTCGTGTCAAGGGAAAGGAAAGAAAGTATGTCAGTGACCGGGTTGATTTACGTGCTCTGGGGAGGGGAAGTGAGGGAGCACCTTCCAGCGAGTGACGAAGCCTAACGATGGGGTAGTGGAAGTGAAAGGTTGGGGTTAGTGCAAGACACAGAGCTTAGCTCGGAGAATATGCCCCTAGGCGTCCGGTCTCTCCTGCCGCCCGACCCAGCCCAGGAACCTCTTGCGTACCTGGGTTAGCCACGCTCCTCCGGGAGCGTGGCTGGATGAAGCGTGGTCCTGGCCGTCCCTTGGCTCTCCTGATGTCTTCGGACTCCCGACTTCTTCTCCGCCTGATGGTGTTCGCGTTCCTCCCTCTTCGGTTCGTCTCACGCTCTCCTCGCTTCGTTGCTCCTCACGCTCCTCCCGTCCATCGGTATAGAGACACACCCATTTCCGGGGTTCATCGTCTAGTGTTGGTGCAGCACCTGTTACCTCATGCCAGAGGGCGGGGCTGCATTCTGTTTTGTCCCAGTTAAAGGTGCAGTATCCTGAGCCAGCGGGGCTCTCGCTGTCTTCGTGAGTTGCCCGCCACTCGTCCTGCTGAGTAGAAAAGAAAGGCAAAGGGTCATGTTGGGCCTCCCACCAATCTATTGTCCTTTGTGACGCCTCCCTGGGAACTCCGGCCCTGTGACGCACCTCCTCTCCTGGTTTCTCCCGTTCAGGGAGAGGAAAGATCCTGGACAAAACGTCTGCGCTAGTGTTTTCTATGCCTTTCCGGTGTTTTACAGTAAACTGAAAAGGCTGGAGGGACAGGAACCACCGGAGTATCCAGGGGTTATGGGTGTGGTTACGACTCATCCATTGGAGAGGCGCATGGTCTGTGTACAAGGTGAATGGGTGACCTCCTAGATAGTAGCGTAGTTTATCTATGGCCCATTTCACGGCTAGACATTCCCTCTCAATAGTGAGGTACCTCTTCTGCCTGGGGAACAGCTTCCGACTGATATATACGATAGGGTGATCTGCCCCGTCTACAGAGAGTTGTGAAAGAACTGCCCCTCTCCAGTGATTTGAAGCGTCGGTGTGTAAGAAAAAAGGCTTTGAAAAATCAGGGGAGTATAACACCGGGGAGGTGGTTATAGCTGTTCTTAGGGAATGTAAGGCCTCCAACATTGGCTCGGTGGGGTGTGACAGGACATGGGTCTTTACATCTTTACGAAGGTTGTCAGTCAGAGGGGCGCTTTTTCTGCAAATTGAGGTATAAATCATCTGTAATACCCTATTAAACCCAGGAAGGCTCTCATTTCCCGTTTAGTGGCAGGAAAGGGAGTCTCAGAAATGGCTCTGACTTTTTCTATTTGGGGAGCAATGAGGCCATCTCCTACGACATACCCCAAGGTACTTCACTTTTCGGTACCCTGCTCGTGATTTCCTGGCGTTAATATGTAGTCCGGCCTCTTGTAGTGCTTTTAGAATCATCTGTAGGTGTTGGAGGTGGGTGTTCCAGACAGGGCTGAAGACCACAATATCATCGAGGTAGGCTGATGAAAAACCATGGAAGTCCTGCAGAACCGTGTTCATTAATCTCTGGAAGTTTGCTGGTGCTCCGTGCAATCCAAAAAGGGAGCACCGTGAACTCATAGAGCCCATCCGGAGTTGAGAAGGCAGTTTTTTTTCGATCTTCTTCACGTAATTGCACCTGCCAGTATCCCTTGGTTAAATCTAGGGTGGTGATATAAGTGGCATCTCCCAATTCTTCAATTAGCTCGTCGATGCGTGGGATGGGGTAGGCATCAAAAGACGAGATTTCATTGAGTCTTCTAAAGTCCATGCAAAAACGGGTACTACCATCGGGTTTGGGTACTGTTGGACTTGGCGTTTTTTGCTGGGTCATCCCAGAACTTTTTACCTTCCTCCTGTAGTTTCTCTGACCTGTTTCTGTTGGGTTTATGACTCTGGGCACTTTACCACTGCTGCAGTGCTAAAGTGCATATGCTCTCCCTATTGGAAATTGATGTATGAATTAGTGATTCCATGATTGGCTGGTTTGGTTTACCTGTCAGACCCTAGTACAGTGCACCAGGGGTGCCCAGGGCTGGTAATCCAAATGCTGCTGGTAGGTTTGCAGCACTGGTTGTCCCACCCACAGAAGCAGCCTGTAAAAGTGTGTCTATGGCTTGCCATTGCAGACACTGTGTGCAGTCTGGTACTGCCATGCTGACTGGGCAAGTGCGCTCACTTGCCAGTCCCTAAACCTTCCCTTTTCTTCATATCATACACTCCTATGGTAGGCCCAAGAGCAGGGTGCATTGTAAGTATAAGGTAGGACAAGGCCTGATGTGTGTGGCATGTCCTTATAGTGAATTACAGCCATTTTCGTTTTTCACTATTGCAAGGCTACCTGTTCCACATTGGCAAGAATGGGCAGTTTGATTATTACATCTTATAATCCTAACTGACTCAGGGAACATGGTAGAAATTTGAGTTTAGTATGCCTGAACTCAGAATGATAAAATAGATCTTTTAGTGAAGTTGGTTTTAACATTCTGTGTTTGAAACTACCACTTTTAGAAAGTAGGTATTTTCTTGTCTAACCATCCAAACCAGCCTCTGCTAGGTTATGTATTCCTTGTCTGGAGTTTTAGTGACAGGGGCTGGGGATTCCAGGAGACAGGGTGAGTCAGCACAAGGCTGAATAGAGAGATCTGCATCTAGATGGGTAGGAGGAGTTGCACCTGGGACCTGAATAGGGCTGTGCCTTCCCTCCACAATGCCGGCTCCACCTCCTGTGGTGCGTCTGATGTCTCTGCCCTGCACACTGAAAGGAAAGAAGGAGTCTTGTCAACAAAGTGCTCCAGGACTGACCAGAACTGGTTTGGACTAGGCAAAGGCCTCTTTGCCTTAAGAGAACAAAGAGAAACTGGGTTTGAATATTGGGACCCAAACCCAAGAACTTTAGATCACTTTGGGAAACAAGAAGAAACCTTTGCTGAGGAGAGGAACCAGAGAGACTGAGGAGAGACTATCCCTAAGCTGAAGTGCTGCTTGGGGGATTGGCCTGCAGTGGTTGCCTGACTGCCAAAGAGAGGAGAAAAGGAACTTTGTGTACTTTATTCAACTTGTGAAGGATCTCCTGCTGAAGTCTCAGGGACAACAGACTTCAACCACCAGCTCCGCAGAGTTCTTTGGAAGTGCCTGCAGCTGTATTGGGGCCTTCTGAGAGACTGCGTGTCGCAAGGAGCTGGAAGCGCGACTCACGAAGAAGAAGCGTGTCGCCGCTGCAGCCGCTGCCGTTGCATCACTGAACAAGGGTGTCGCTGCTGTAGCTGTCGCATCGCATCGTAAAGAAACGTCTCACAACATCGAAGAAGAGAGTCGCAGTCGCAAAACTGAACAAGGGTGTCACCGCTGCAGCTGTCGCATTGAGCCGAAACGTCTCGCATCACCAGAGAAGCGGTCCACAGCCACTGTCGGCGCATCACTGAACAAGGGTGTCGCCGCTGCAGCTGTTGCATCGAGCCGAAGCGCCTTGCATCACCGGAAAAGCGTGTCGCAGGGCCTCTCGCGGCTCAGAAGAATCGTTGAGTCGCCGCGCGGCCGTTGGGCGTGCACGCATCGTGTTGCAACAAGAAGAAGATGCCATCTTTGTTTCATTGCACCGGATCTTCATCGCATTTCGGCGTTGCGGGCCGCATCGCCACGGAAGCGCAGTAAGAAACCGACGCATCACCGTTCCTGCAACACTTTCATTGTATAGCGTTACGCATCCAAAGGTACATTGACTCAAAGTGTCGCATTTTTAAAATCTAAAGAGAACTAAGCTAATTCTACCGTTTTAAGTACAGTATTGTGGATTTGTCGTTTGTGGTCTTGTGTTAAATCTATATAAAGAATACTTATTTTTGATATAAAACTTGTGTGGTGTCCATCTGTAGTGTTGTCACTTGATTACTGTATGTGTTCACAAATGCTTTACACACTGCCTCTGAGATAAGGCTGTCTGCTCGTGCCAAGCTACCAAGGGGGTGAGCTGGGGTTATTTTAGGAGTGTACCACCTTACCCTGACTAGACGCAAGGGTCCCTATTTGTCAAAGGTACCTACCTCTGCCAACTAGAGACCCCCAAATCTAACAGGTGCCATCACGATTGGTGAGGACCACTCACTTCTCGATGGCTGGATAACCCCTAATAGTAGCATGTCTTGCACCTCTTTCTGTATGGCAATTCTTCTGGCGGCAGGGATTCGATAGGGCCGTTGTTTGATTACCTTTCCAGGCGGGGTGTCGATCCGGTGGTCTGCCAGGTGGGGTTTTCCTGGTTTGTCTGAAAGTATAGCTGCGAACGAGCTAATAGCCGTTCGGAGGGAAGTTTTCTCCTCTGGGCTAAGATCTTCGTTTATGACCAGGTGATCTAGGGTGGTGTGGTCATCTGCTCTGGTTAGTAAGGTAAGGTGGGTGGAGGTGGGCAAAGACCCTATCCACTTTTTTAGCATGTTTATATGGAACGTCTGGCTTCGGCTAGGCGATAACTGTAGCCTATATGTGGTATTTCCAATCACTTTGGAGATTTTGTATGGCCCCTTCCACTCTACTTGGGACGTTTTAGTAGTTGAAGGCAACAACACCAAAGCCCAGTCACCCAGGGACAGTTTCCTCCATTTCTTCCCTTTGTCATATATGGCTTTTTTGTTGTTTTTGTTTTTCTTCTAAGTGGGAGTATGCCAAAACCCGGAGCTTTCCTATCTTGGCTTTCAGTTGTTGGGTGTACTCTAACATGTCTCTGGTTTCTAGCGCCTCTTCTTTTTCCCAAGCTTCCCTTGTTATTTCAAGCAGGCTCCTTGGTTGTCGTCCATAAAGCAATTTGAAGGATGAGCAGCCAAGAGAGCTTTGCACTTGCCCTCTGATGATGTATAGGGCTAAAGGTAGCAACTGATCCCATTCCTTCCCGTTTGCACTCAACATTTTCTTCAGAGTTGTTTTCAGAGTACCGTTATATCGTTCAATCAGCCCGTCGGTTTGGGGGTGGTATACCGACGTCTTGATGTGCCGTAAGTCCAGTAACTGACAGACCTCTTTCATTATACGTGACACGAACAGTGTTCCTTAGTCGGTCAATATTTCTTTAGGGAAGCCTACCCTTGAAAATAGTTCCAGGAATTTCTCTGAGATATTACGGCTAGTAGGAGCCCGTATGGGAAAAGCCTCGGGGTAATGGGTGGCATAATCCACTATCACTAGGGCATACATATGCCCCTTCTTAGTGCGAGGAAGAGGTCCGATCAGGTCCAACCCGACCCTCTCGAAGGGGGTTCCTATGATGCGGATTGGTTGTAAAGGCACTGCTGGGGGTCTATGCGTATTCCTTTTCTGACATACCTCGCAGGACTGACAATACCCCTTAACGTCTTTATACACCCCGGGCCAATAAAAATGTCGGAGTAGGTTCTGAGTGGTTTTCTCTGCCCCAATGTGTCCGGCCGTGAGGTGTGAATGTGCAAAGAACAACATCTGGTCCCTTAACGACTGTGGCACCAATAGTTGGAGGGAGCCACTATGGGAGCCCTGTCTGTATAGCAGCCCTTCCTGCATAAGGAACCTCAGGTATATAGGGGTATCGTTGTTCTGTGATGCATGTGCTTGTTTCCAGGCATTGAACAGTGTTGCATCATTGGCCTGGGCGAATCTGAAACTTCTATCATGTAACCAAGGTTCAGGGGTTGTTAGGCCTGACAAACGAATTTCAGGGATCCTCCCTGATCCTGTCTTCTTGTCCTGTTTGCTCACTACCTTAAGAAAGAGTTCCAAAAACTCGGGATTATCTGTCCCTATTATGACTTATTCTGGAAGGCTTTCCAACACCCCTGCCTTAACAGTGTATGTTACCCCATTTTCACGTGTGAGGTTTATAGCAGCCAGAGGATAGGCCTTGACATCCCCAAGTACACACCTAATGTGAACGGGGGTGTTGGTTATGATTTGGTTTTGGTGTACAAGGCGTCCCTGGATCACTGATTGTCGGCACCCCAATTCTAGGAGGGCCTTTACCTGTCTCCCATTCACCCTGGCACTCACATGAAAGGTGCTCCCCATCTCCTGTACATCCCCATCCATCCGTGTACATAATGGATTTGGAGATATAACCCACTTCCATCGGCTCTTATGTTGGTTTTTTTCGGGGACAGAGGCGAGCAATGTGGCCCCAGTCACCACAGTCATAGCATTGCGGACCCTTGAAACTAGGTTGTTCAGGTCTCGGTATTTTAGGCCTCACAACGTCTGAGGCAGTTTTATGTCTTCTGTCGTACTTCACTACCGCTTGCCGGCTTGGTTTCTCCGTTTCCCATAGTGGTGTTTTGGGTTGTGCGCGGGAATATGTGGTGGCCATATCTATGGCCTGTTCCACGGTGAGGTGCGTATGCTGCCTCAAACACTTCTGGGTGTTATAGGGGAAGGCGTCTAAGTATTGCCCCAAGTAGATCTTTTCCATGATTTCCTCCTTGTTGCTCACTGCAGGGGTTAGCCACTTATCGGCAGCCATCTTCAGTCGAAAAAATAAAGAATGGCCACCTATCCACAGGCCAGCCACATGCTCTTGTCGCCCTCTCGAAATTCAAGAGGAACGCATCAGGGTCCTCACCCAGCACGTATTTCTGAAGGGAGATGCCAGAGGGGTTAGGTGTGGCAAGGCAGGGAGGGACCACTGGGGGACCTTCTATGAACATTTTCTGTAGTCCTTCCATTTGGGCTGTGATAGTATCTTTAATGATGTCCTGGTCAGCTTGCGCTGACGTCATCTGGCGTTCCACGGCCCATTCGAGCTTTTCTTGCCCCTTCACAAGATGCTTTATCAGGGACTCCATCTTTGGTTGGCAGATGTGTTGGCTTATGTCCCCATTCTCCACCATTGTTAGCGGGTCAGAACTGACAGACACGACTCTGTGGGTTTTGTGATGCTTTTATTTTCCGCAGTACAGGTGTCTTTCGTGATGCCAGATTGTAAACACGGTACGGCAAAAGCCAGAGGCTGGTCTTCGGTTTCCTGGAGTCTCTTCCCGTCTGATGGCGTCTTCTAGGCGTCCCTGTGGTCTTCTATGACTCCCGCCTTGTTTCACGCCGTGGGATTGCTCGTGTCAAGGGAAAGGAAAGAAAGTATGTCAGTGCCCGGGTTGAGTTATGTGCTCTGGGGAGGGGAAGTGAGGGAGCACCTTCCAGCGAGAGGACGAAGCCTAACGATGGGGTAGTGGAAGTGAAAGGTTGGGGTTAGTGCAAGACACAGGGCTTAGCTCGGAGAATATGCCCCTAAGCGTCCGGTCTCTCCCGCTGCCCGACTCAGCCCAGGAACCTCTTGCGTACCTGGGTTAGCCACGCTCCTCTGGGAGCGTGTCTGGACGAAGCCTGGTCCGGGACGTCCTTTGGCTCTCCTGACATCTTCGGACTCCCAACGTCTTCTCCGCCTGATGGTGTTCGTGTTCCTCCCTCTTCGGATCGTCTCACGCTCTCCTCGCTTCGTTACTCCTCATGCTCCTCTCGTCCATCGGTAAAGAGACACACCCTCTTCCCGGGTTCGTCGTCTCTTGTTGGTGCAGCACCTGTTACGTCATGCCAGAGGGCGGGGCTGCATTCTGTTTTGTCCCAGTTAAAGGTGCAGTATCCTGAGTCAGCGAGGCTCTCGTTGTCTTTGTGAGTTGCCCGCCACTCATCCTACTGAGTAGAAAAGAAAGGCGATGGGTCATGTTGGGCCTCCCACCAGTCTATTGTCCTTTGTGACGCCTCCCTGGGAACCCCGGCCCAGTGATCTCTGTGATCGGACTAAAGTTATATATGATAATGATGAGTTGTAGATTTCCATACCATACACACACGCATAAAAATAAGGCAGAACTAATTTCTACCAAGTAAAACATTCTGCATTCATAGATGTCAGGCAAACGCGTTTTTTCATTTTTCACTTTTTTCTTCCATGGGTAAAATATTTTTCCCTGTGGAGAAACGGCTTTCTCTACATCCACATCAAATATGAAGGCATCCCCTCCTCATTTCCACCTTGACAGTTGGGATTGGGTTCTAGGATGGGAAACAGCGGCGAGGGATATCTGAGAAGCCACAAAATTTAGGATGTTCATATTCTTTTGCAGGCTAGCCAACCCAAGAATGTCCAGAATCCTAAACATTTGAACGCACAAGTACTCACATATAGGAACAATTTCTGCATTTGTATGTGTACCATACGCATGTAAGAATTCTACCATCTTCAGTACTGAACTGGACTTTATGTATGCAAATTGCATATTATGTACATGTAAGTAAGACATAAGTGTGCAATGTGCTTAGTGAACCGAGCTCAAGCAAAACAGGCACAACTCACACAGATAAAATGCATGTTAACTTATTACACAACAGTAGCTCCATGGATTCAGCAGTGTGCCCTTTCTGTGGATGCTCACAATGTTTTTGTTTTAAATACTATATAACACTATGGACCTATCTACTAGATTTCAAGGTACTGTAACTGTGATTCTCAAAACGATATAATGATGGGAAGCAGCAGTGCATTTTTCCTACCCAACAGTGAACATACAGTTATTGTTTCTAGACATCTAGTTTTCTTGTGCCTCAGTCCTTTTAAATTGACGCAAAGACCGTCATTGTCACCGTATATGCTTTATGAATTGTTTTTGGGTAATTAAGCTTTTCTTGTATTGTGTCTGTTACAGGTTCACTTATGTACTTGAATGAAGCAACACTACTTCACAACGTGAAAGTTCGGTACAGCAAAGATAGAATTTATGTAAGTATCACTAAGTGCCATTCAGAATGTGTTTTGTTTGAGTTTCTTAGAAAATTAAGTTTTTTCCTCAAAGAACCTTTTCCAGATAACCCATTGTATTAAGGTCAGTTTGTGAAAACAGATTATATTAGTAAATACTACCTGAAAATATCTTTAAAATAAATTAATTTTCCCTTTATGTCCTCAGATTTAAATTAATAGCGTAATGATTATTAAAATGTAAAACCTGCAATAAGATGTCAGTAAAACTTTATAGCTTGTCAATTTACATTTTATCTTGCCTGTATAGTAAATTCATAATGTGAATTTTCAGTAGTGTAAACTTGTCTTATTCAGTGTCTAGTCGCTGCATCTTTTTTTTATTATCAATATTGTTTTAGTGAATGATTAAGCAGATCTATATACTGGTTGACAGGTAGTGTAAGTAATATACTGTTGAAGTAAATCATTGCATCCTGCTTCAGCCTAAGATCAACCACAACTGTCGAATTACGCTTTTGGCCAACTTCTGTTAAATTAAACAATTTAAATTTCTCACTGAACGCTTCTTCTATCGTCATCCACTTATTCACCAAATGTGTTTGTGGATCCTAAATTTCCTTTTAATCCACCAGGGAAACCATTCTCCCACAATTGACTGCAAATAAATAGTGGATGGCACAAGAAATCATCTAAATCAGCTTTATGTTTATTATCCCTGCATGAGACAGTAGAGCTAAGCCTCACCTAATCCAGAAATACAGAGAAATGGCCCATTTGTGTATTTTATTTCATAAGAAAGAGAAGACTTCCTTCAGCAGCCTGTTTCACAGGTCACCATTTTAGTATTCTCTGAAAAAAAGAACTACTCAGTAATGGATCTTTTGCCTAACCACTGTGGGTCCTTGCTCCAGAGTTATGACTCCTTCATTCAGATATTTTCACAATTGAACCTTTCCAGCAGATTTATCATTTGTCATGGGTAATTTCATATTAGAGATAGTTACACAAGTTGTTACCATCTGCCCCCCATCTAAAGTGCATTCTGTAGCTTTCCTAAGATCCACCTACCATTCCCTTACTAATTTTCAAATGTTTAAACAAAATAATCTAATGAAATTCTTTTGGCATAGATCAGACTGGAAAACCATATCTTAAGACATGTAATGTTGGAAAAGCTACTTTGCGTGTGTTTGGATTGGTGTGTCCTTCCTAAATTAATTTAAAAAAAATATATGCCTTTATGCCAAGTCTCTGAACTCTCACATATCTACAAAATTGCTGTGGCGGTGAATAATCTGCTCCTTTGCCACATAGGATTGCCTGTCTCAGGCTTGGTGCTGGAGTGTTCTTTTTTGCAGTATTCCATCTTAAAGGCCTGTTCTATTGGGAACTCATATGAAGCTTGCTTCTATCATCCTTGCTTTAAAAGTTGCTTTCTTCACCTCACTAGTTCTTCCATCTATTGGCTTTCCTGACCACTTGGGCTTTCTATTTTGAGGATTTGCCTCCCACCGTCTACTATTGTGATCAATTCAGACTTGTTTCAAATGCCAAGCCGAATGGATAGGTTAATCTGAACTAGATTGTGACTCAAACTAACTTCAAAATTGTCCCTTACCTTTTATCCTCCACGGTTCATATTATTTCTGTGCAACATGTTTTCTAAATCTTAGGATTTGTCTTCCAATTGTTGGTTGTGCTAGCCCATTATTTGAATCATCTCATTTATCAATCACTATTACATCAAGTCTTCTCTCTCTGTCAGTATTTCATTGGCCTTCACTCTTTTGCCAATAGTTTGCAACTTTCCAGTTGCTAAATATTTTGACTTGGGCCTTTTCCATGTTTTCAATAGCTAACCTGAGTTCTCATCATTAACGTTGTTGTGAGTTACGTTTGAAGATGTGTGCTTCATGCTTATCGTGTTCCTGTGGCATGGCCTCCTACCCTAATCTGATGAGTGGTTACTGGTGTCACAGCACTATTAAACATCATGCTTTCTACTTGTGGATACTTGAGCATTATATCATCATCTGTTCCTTTTCTGATCATTACCTTTTAAGGTGTGTGTGGTCTCTGCCCATTTGCCCTTCATAATTAGATCGGAACTGGTTTGGTTTCCATTTCTCATCTATATGTAACTTTTTTATTTTTCTGTGAGGTGGTGAAAGTAACTGTTTTGCTGGATGACTATTATCGTGATCTCTGTTGCTGTTAAGGCATTATGAGGTATCCATTATAAGAATGTGTTCTTGTGGGTAGAATTACGAACATGCCATAGGAGTGTTTGTTTCCATATTGTTCCTCATATTAGATTGTTTCTGAAGGGACACATGTGCTGTTTTTGCCAGCACTAAGCAGGGACTTTCTGCTTGCTCATTTGCAGTAAACGGTATTGGAAACAAGAGCAACCCACTGTGTCTAGTAGGAGGCTGGGTACATTATATGCTCACAGAAAACAATGGTTCACTAAGGTTTCATCTAACCCTGTGTTTTAAGCTTAAGAGGCAAATCTTTTATCCATGCAGTTAATGCTACAAAAAGCCAAGCTGGTCGGTAGAAACGTATATATTAACAATATTTAACGCTCAAATAACTTTAAACGAGGTAATCGGCGATGATGATGATCACACAGTGAAAATATAAAAATGATACACAAGACAAGGTCCTATTAATAGAGAGTGGACCTAGTGTGAATGTTAAAGCGTCCACATCTTGACCTTGTTGAGCAGTGCAAAAGTTTATCATTCAGGGCTACATAATTTTGGGCACGTGGTAGAGTTGTGATTGTGTTCAAAGGTTCATGAGTGAAGACAGTTTAAACAGGCCCAGAGGAACATAAATAAAGAAAATATGAATAGGGCTGAAGGAGCACTAAATGCTGGACTGAGACAGATTATTTATATAAGTTCTAGCTGTAACAGGATTTGAGACCGATCTGACTGTCACTGTTTAAGGCAGAAATACCTTGCTCTGGCTCAGGTTTCTGCAAAGTCAGTCCTAGAAGGCCAGATCCATGCCAGATTTTGAGCATATCCCCATTTAGATAAATGTAGTTATCTTAAAAATCTGTCATGGATCTGGCCCTCTAGGACCGACATTGTAGAATCCTCTTCTAGCTAATGGATAGTGGTAAAACATATCCCAAACACAAACTGAGATAGTATTATTTGCATGGAAATCATAAAGGCACGGTTCCAAAAATGGATGTGGAAAGTCTGTTGTTTTAGATAACTTGTATTTATGTTTTACAGTGGCACTTGCCACTGCATAGCTATAGTTCAGCTTCTCTTTCCATTGAAAAGGCATTTTTTGGATGTGCCTAAAACATTTGACTCCATGGACAAATTTGCACCAAACTTGGAAGTTGCTTGACATAGCTCAAGTCCAACACACCAAATTTCGTGCAGATCTGTACATGTGGAAAAAATTGTTTTCCCATTTTAACTTACATGGGATATTTTTCTCACTTCTGCAGACCAAACCATTAAACTGATTTACACTAGACTTGGAAAGATACTAGAACTTTACTCAGAAAGCATTCTTAAGTTGGTTTGGTGTAAATCATCCAGTAGTTTAATGGTTATTAGTTTTTTTTTTTTAAATGTGCCAGTTAGTCTAGACAGGTTTAAAAACTTTTGTATGTCTCTCCCTTTTAGACTTCTGCCAATCACAGGTGAATATTTCCAAGAACAGCCACCATTCATGTAGCAGAACCCCCTCCTTGTCGTTAAAAGTCTTTATTTAGACATCTCTGTTGATTTTATACTCAGACACATAATCAGAGGTTCTTATGCTCACTGTCATTGACTCAGTGATGCCTGCATGGAGTGAAAGGCACAGACACAAAATCAGTCACCCGGAGGAACATGTGTTCTCCCACCTCCACTCCCTCAAATGCACACTGAGGGGGTACTGAGGAAACTGACCATGCTCACCATCATTGACTCAAATACTTACCAATGGAGTGAAAATCACTGTGACATAGTCTGAATTTCTGAACAGTTTGTCCCCCGTTTCATCTTTTATTTAAGATTGGGGACTTAAGGATGGGGGTGCAAAGAAACAGCCATATGTGCTATGTGTATATTTTAAATAATCCCTCTGCAGGATTGCGGGCTTCATTAACTCAACCTGTATATTGACCATTCTTTGCAGGCAAAACCACTGTCTCGTAGAGTTTATAGGAGCAGGTTTCACAAGTTAGTTTATCTGCAAAGGATTTTCTCCACCACTTTTCTGCTTGTCTGCCTTTTTGTTTCAAGAGCAGGAAAAAGTATGACAGCCAGTCGGCATTATGTTCCTATTTGACGTGGTTGTCTTTATTTTCAAAGTGTAAAGTGTATTCAGAGATACGCTGTTTGGTCTGAGTTTGTGGTTTAATGGTCTCAGGGTCTTTGACTATATCTGTGGATGAATACAAGTTCTTATAATCAGCATACACACAATATAAGGATGCATTTTAAAAATATCTAACCATTATATAAACGGAGTGAGTTCTTGCTATAATAGCAGCATCAAATATTGGATTGTACCAGTAAACTGGATTAAAATAAAAAGGGGAGTGGCGGGATGGCGAGGTTGCATGGGCAAAATTGAAAAATCTAACATATGTCTGGCAATACATTTTTGCCCTTTGAAATTCTTCTTGAAACCGCGTCTGTCCAGTAATGTAAGCAATCATTTGCAATGCAATAGGTCTCGCATTTTCAAGAGTTAGAGCTATAGGCGTTGTAAATGGCAATCTCTCTTACCTATCCATAAAATGTCAGGTTTGGTTTGATTACTTGTTTTTATAACATATGTAAACTTGAGCGTATTATCCGTGAAATAAAAAGTAAATGTTAAATGAAGGAGTCGAAAGGTATTTAACCACTAAGCACATCTAAGATAAGAAAAACAGACCAAAGTGAATACATTATAATATTTTATCAGATGATCATTGCCAGTTACCTTACAGTTGTCGACCGTTCTTATTCCTGTAAGATAGCGTTTGTGACCGGGTTGCACGGTTGCTCTTCGCTTCTGCTGCCGAGTAGTGGAGGTGGGAAGAGGGGGTGTCATGTAAGTCTGGGGACGAAGCAGTGCTGGAAAGTACAGAGTGCGGAGTTTGCTAGGTGGATTTGAGTCAATACCATTAGCACTACTCACTGCAATTCAAAAGACAGAGGAAGCACTTCTGCAAGGGACAGGGTTCCCATGCTACCAACTAAAAAGGCATGTGTTGTTGCAAAAATAATTAAAAGAATGTGTGAAAAGTTGTTTGTGGCGAGCTTCGCGGAAGAAAACAAAAGCGCGGCCACCATTTTAACTATCAAGTGCGCCTAGTACTATGAAAGTGAAAGCGTGGCATGGCGCGCTGTTAAAAAATGATAAGTCAATGTTTGTAAAGTTGTTTTTGGTAAGCCGGGCATAAGAAGACAAAAGCGTGGCCCCCATTTTACATATTAAGCGAGGTGTGCACAAAGCAAGATGTGGGAGCTGCTATGAAAGTGAAAGTGTCGCGCTGTCAAAAATGAAGAAAATAGTGTTAATAAATTTGATTTAGGAGAGCTGCGCATAAGGAAACAAAAGCGAGGCCGCCATGTTAAGATGAAGTAACAAAACAAAATAATAAATGTTTTAATCCAGGCACTGTTACTAAGCAGCGCACTAAGGAGGGAAGTCACGATGCAGTGAGACACAAGGGCGGGTTGCCGAAGCAGGAGAGCATGTCGTGCCTCCTAGAGCAACTATGAACAAAGCATAAATTAACTAAATAGCCCTCAGTAACAGTTAATGCCTATATCCTGAATACAGCATGTCTCAAAGAGACCGCGCAAGAGCTACCTAGGTGATACCTAAAAATAACAAGCCAAAAGATAGTTTGCATCAGTTCTAATCAAATCGTCAAATATTAGTATTAGTTTTCTTGTGTTTTGGAGTTCTTCATGTTTTGAATTTGGACACATACAATTGGGGAATATAAAACCGCATTTACTAAAATATACTTCTGCTGGACAGGTCACTTATTCCTTATGTAATTATTTGTACAAGAATAACTAGTATTTCTTACTGCTACAATTGTATGTTTGAGGTAGTAAGAGAGATTATAGAGGACGGTAGGAACAGGCGCAGTGTGTTGACTGGACTGCAAGTGTGGAATATTGCTCTACACGTCCGTTTACGTTGTCAGAGAGATGCCAATGGATTGTAGTTTCTGCTATAGTAGTAGTGCACCATCCTGTGGAGGTAGTGTGCTGCCTTCCTACTTGTCGTAATTTATGTCAGGAATTCAGTTAGTATGTGACATATCTACCATAGAGTGCACATTTCTATCCCATTTTATGGTGTGGGTGCCACAGACTCAATAAGAACTGGCAGGACAGACTACCTAACTCTTTTAGTTACTGGTTGTTCGAAAATTGTGTTTGATCATTCTTAATGTATTTGGATTTGCTTTTATAAATATCGCCTAAGACTGCACATGCGCTATCTGTTGCAAGACATGTTGTTAGCAGATAGGGGGCTTAAAGCCCACCAATTGCTTACCATTGGCTGGCTTCAAATGTCACTCTCATTTGCTTGTTTCTTACTTGTCAGCTTCCGTAGGCTATCCTTTCTCTTATTGAGTTTGCGCTCCCCTGGAGCATGGAAGCATTACTTATGTCCTTCCATTGCTCTTTAGTCAGGCGCTATTTTTTCCCTTCTGTTTAAACACTTCACAACAGTGCATATATTTTCCAGCTGTCGTCTTCCACTGTCCATGTACTCCCCCTCCATGTTCCTCTTCTCACACTCCCTCTGTGTGCTGTTGTTTCCTCCCCGGCCACCTTCCCTTGCTGTTTTTTTTCCCCACCATCCCTCCCACCGCCAATTTGCTTCCCCAGCTCCTGCCCACTCTTGATTGCCAGATTGATGCCACAGCCCCTCCCACCTGCCATCTGTTATCTTGCTGCCCCATCCCTCCTGCCCACACTCAATTTTCAGCTTGCTTCCCCATCCCCTTCCACCTGCCCTCCGTTGTCAACTGACTGCCTGTGCCCTTCCCATCCACCCTCCAATGTCAACTTGCTGCCCCAGTCACTTCCACCCACCCGCCGTTTGCCTCCTCAGTCACTCCTGCCCACCTTTTGTTGTCTGTTTGCCCCCCAACCCATCTTGCCCACGCCCCATTGTCCGTGTGATTCCCCTGCCCTTCCCGACCACCTTCCCTTGTCAGTGTGCTTATGTTTCCTGCGTGTCCTCTCCTCCACCTGCATCCTTCTCACCCACCCTCCCTCTTTGTCTCTGCTTTCCCCAGCCCATACCCCTGTGTTTGTTTTTTAATAAGAAAAAAAATGCATTAGAACCTGCCATACCACAGTGCTTTAAAAAAACAATATATTTTTAGCCGTGCTGCTCAACACAGCATGCCTAAAAATCATTGCTAAAGACAATATCTCTCATGGGTGAGACCTAATGATTTGGCTCATTCTTGCTAGTAATTGGTACAGTCATATGAGGAACAATGTAATGTTAATCTAATATGATATCACGCACGAATCACCCCGGTAGGGGCTTCTCAGCACTAAAGCAGATCACAGGTAGGTGAAACGTAGAGTTAGAACAGCGCTGTCATGAGCATCTTTCTGAATTTTATGTGATCTGTACATGTGTGGATGTAGTCCAGCAGTTCATTCTAGTATGAGGGGGCCAGATGGGAAAAAGACCTACCCCCTGCTCTTAACTTTCTAATACGCAGGACAGTGAGCAAGGCTTTGTTGCTGGATCTCAAAAGCCTGACTGGACAGTAGTGTTTAAGCTTCTGGTTGAGGTACCTGGAGCCTTTCCCCATAAGCGACTTGTGAGTAAGGCTGCAGAATTGAAAGATTACTATTTTCCTTACAGGCAACCAATGTAAGGATCTCAGAATTGGGATTGAGGCAGTGCCAGAGGGAAGACTGCAGATGAGATGGGCCGCTGTGTTTTGCACAACATGATGTTTACAGAGTAGTCTCATTAGCAGAAGGGAGTAAGGCATTGCCATGATCAGATGCTGATAGTGAGCACCTGGACCAAGGTTTTCCTCGCTATGAGAGAAAAGGGAGAGCTTTCTCAACAGGCGCATCATTTGGAAACATTTGCCGACAGTAGGCAGAACCTGCTCTTTTATAGTTAAGGTTAAGTTAAGAATTGACCAAACTCCTCAGGCGGAAGCCTGGAGAGCGAATTGAGCTAAGCATAGCCTTTTAAAAATGACTACTGTCACTTGATTTTGTGTGTGTATCTTTTAAAAAGCTCACCACGCCGCAGGGCACTTGACCAGCACGAATTGGCACGGGTAGCGGATATTAGCACTGCCGCGTAGCCTTCACCTGATCACTCCTCCCGACGCTAGCACCGCGAGGAATCTGGCCACGCCCCTTTTTAGGCCACGCCCACTGCGACGAGTATAAGACGCTGACTACAAGCGCCATATACAAGAATTGACCAAACTCCTGAGGCGGAAGCCGGGAGAGCTAATTGAGCTAAGCATAGCCTTTTAAAAATTACTACTGTCACTTGATTTTGTGTGTGTGTCTTTTAAAAAACTCACCACGCCGCAGGGCACTTGACCAGCACGAATTGGCACGGGTAGCGGATATTAGCGCTGCCGCGTAGCCTTCACTTGATCACTCCTTCCGACGCTAGCACCGCGAGGAATCAGGCCACGCCCCTTTTTAGGCCACGCCCATCTCGGCAACCGCATATACCTTGTGCCTCGGCCGGAAGCGCAGCGGACGAGCGCAGCGGGAGCGCCGTCTGCGTGCCGAAAGCGCGCCTAAGGCAAGCCCGTCTGCGCCCGTCCGCGCCAGACCAAGCCCAGAGCCCAGAACCCCTGCTTCACCGACTCCATTTCCACTAAGATATACCCAGGAAACCCTGCACAGGCTAAGGGATCTCCCTGCCGTGCCCTGTCGCTGTACCCTTACCTTAGAGGAAGGATATTCCCGCTGTTCAAACTGTACATACAGGTTGACCCCACACCTCCCCCCTAAACCAAACTGGCTCAGGATGGCCCTGCTTAACTGCAGATCCCTCCCGAAGCACCAGGCAGAAATCAACATACTCCTGCAGGATTCGGAAATCGAGGCCTTTTTTCTCACAGAAACCTGGCTTCAGACTCGGAGCCAGATATTATCCAATCACTCTCCTCTGGCTACCTTATAAAGCACCAGAACAGACCGTCCGGTATTGGAGGTGGGATTGCGATTATCTACCGAGATTACCTGCCCTGCCAGTTTAAAGAAAGCCCCATCCTGGACTGTGAAAACGTACATTTCTCTATCCATCAGCCCCCATCCACTACCATCTCAGGGATACTAGTTTATCGCCCACCAGGACTGCAACGACGATTTTGTGATTCCCTAATGGACACCATCTCCTCCCTCGCCTGTCTATTCCCAAACTTCACGGTCTTGGGAGACCTGAATCTCCACTTCGACGACCCCTCTAACAAATCAGCTGCCGATCTCAAAGCAGATCTAGCCTCCCTGAATCTCCATCTACAAAGTAACCAGCCCACCCACAACAAGGGCCACTTGCTGGACCCCATATTTACCAACCTCACGAGATTAGTTGTAAATACCCCCCTCCCTGTCCCATGGTCAGACCACTTCTTAGTCCCCCTTAAGCTACAATTCTCGGCTGTGGTACCAGAGAGACCGCCCCACCAAGCACCCTCCCGCCCGTGGAAAAATCTGGACACAAACTCTTGGGCACAAGTACTCACTTCCACCATACCGGTACTGGACCCAGACCTCTCCAGAGCAGACGTCCAACTACACGAGTGGATTAACCAATCCCTCGACGTTACTCTGCCAGTCAAACCCCTCCCCAGTAAAAAGAGAACAGCCAAATCCCCGTGGTTCACCCAAGAACTACGCAACCTCAGGAAGAAATGCAAAAAACTTGAGCGCCTTTGGAGAAAGAACTGGACGACGGAAAGCAAAAACGAGTATAGGGACGCCATCAAGCACTACAAAAACTGTATAAAAAACACACAGGCAACCTACTTCGAGGAAAAAATAGCAGCAGCAGCCAACTCTGCGAAAGAAACCTATTGCATTGTACGTTTACTCACCAAAATTCCAGACCCCTTACCCACACCCGACCCATCGGGCATTAGATGCAACCAGCTTGCTGAGTTCTTTTCATCAAAAATTGACAAAATTCTTACTTCACTTCCAGCCCCCAACTCCTTTCAAATCCCAGACATTACCCCCCCCCCCCCCCCCCCCGGCCTCGAGGCTCCATGCCTCCGAACTTTTCCCCAGATTACCACAGAGCTATTTCTGTCCACTCTACAAACTGTAAAAAGTGGCGCTCCATCAGACCCAGCTCCCATGAGCAAATTAAAACTGGTCGCCTCCACTGTTGCCCCTCCTCTAACCCACCTCATTAACGCCTCTTTCATACTTGGCTCTGTTCCAGCCAACTGGAAGAAAGCCACTGTTAGGGCTCTTCTAAAGAAACCCCACCTTGATCCCACGGACCCTACCAACTTTAGACCTATCTCTCTTCTTCCTGCTATCAGCAAAGTGGCCAAACGAATCGTCAACCACCAACTCTCCAATTTCCTAGAAACCAATAAACTCCTGCGCCAATCTCAGAGAGGGTTTAGACCTGGACAGGGAACTGACACCGCTCTGCTAGCCGTGGTCGAGGAGGCAAGAACCATCATAGACGCAGGAGGATCAGTGGCAGTGATACTCCTCGACCCGAGTGCCGCCTTCGACACGGTGGATCATGCCATCCTCATCCACCGGCTAAGTTAATAGGAGTCTCTGGCTCCGCCCTGTCCTGGATCAAATCCTTTCTGGAAGAAAGAACCTTCCAAGTGTCGGATGGCACAGCAGTGTCCACAGCCCTTCCACTACAGTGTGGGGTCCCCCAGGGCTCCTCCCTGAGCCCCACACTTTTTAACATCTACATGTCCCCTTTAGAGGACATTATTGCCCCATTTGGCATAAAAACAGTCATGTATGCCGATGACACCCAGCTGGTGGTCTCGATCAACCAGATGAGCAAAAGCCTAGACAATCTGGCAAGGTGTCTCGAGAGCGTTTTCCACTGGATGTGTGAATCTCGATTAAAACTAAACGGAGAAAAATCCGAGATACTTCTCCTGGGAAACCCACACAAACTCCCTCCATCCCTTTCTTGGCTGCCATGTATGGGAACGCCTCCTACCCCCAAACCCGAAGTCAAAAGCCTTGGCATCTGGTTGGATCAAAACCTCAACTTCAAAACTGAGGCCAGAAAAACCACGGGCACCTGCTTTGGCCTCATTCGAATGGCACGAAAGATCCTCCATCTGATCCCCTTCCAATCTAGGAAATTGCTGCTGCAGGGGTTGGTGAATTCCAGACTGGACTATGGCAACGTCCTGTACCTGGGGGCACCGGCATCAGTTATCTATAGATTGCAATGCGCTCAGAACGCTGCGGCCAGACTCCTAACCGGAACCAAATCAAGATGCTCTGCAAAACCAGCACTCAAAAGCCTGCACTGGCTTCCAGTTAAAGAAAGGATTACTTTTAAGACCTTGTGCATTTCACACAAAATAATGCAAGGCAGTTAAAGCAAGGCAGAGGCCCCCGATTCTGAGATCCTTCGTCAAACTCCATAACTCTAACAAACAACTCAGATCAGACTCCCTCTCCCTTGCCAGCGTTCCCAGAATAAAAAAGTCCAGATCCGGGGGGCGCTTGTTCTCCTACAACGCCCCTAAACTGTGGAATGCTCTCCCACTTGCCATGCGGAGAGAACACAATCTTTTGGCCTTTCGTAGGCAACTAAAAACTTGGCTCTTTCCATAAACTGTCACTTCTTCTACTCCCCCTCTGGAACTTTAGGTCATGTCAGCGCTGGGACGCCCTAGGGTAGCTATGCGCTTTGCAAATCCCAATTCAAATTCAAATTCAAAATTCAAATTCAAAATTCAAATTCAAGGTTTTTGACTACCTGTTTAGGTATTGGTGCGAAGTCAAGTTCTGCAGGCCATCAGTCATCCGACTAAAGCTGTTTTGCCTTACCGAACAGCATGATCTTGTTTTTTCTGCTTTCAATTGTAGGCAGTTGGTTGACATCCAAGCTGCAATAGCTTTCATCCCTGTCGCAAACCATTGTTTTGCTTTGACCAGATCTTTGTCAAAGGATATGACCAACTGCGTGCCATGAGCATAGGACATAATTTCAAATACAAAGGATTTGACGTTCTTGGCAAAAGGGGCAACATATATGTTGAAAAGCATAGGGTTTAGAGAGGAGCCCTGGCTCACTGCCTTGTCTTTCGGCATGGTGAGGGATTTGAAGGAGCCTAGAGAGAATGTTTGAGTTCTGTTATTTAGAAAGTCACAGAACCATTGTAGGGCTGTTCTAAAGATTCCAATTTTGTACAACCTTTAATGCAGCAGCACAAGCATGGATAGCGTGTTAGCATCAAGAACTAGTCGTATGTAATCTGTGACCGCCACTAAGGCAGTCTCACTGCCTCGACTTTCCCTGGAACGTGTAAAGTGTTATATGTCGAAAAATAGTCACAGTACAAATCTTTTATCTTTGCCATTTAAAAGCCTTTATGTGCCGTCACAGAGTGACATGCCACTATGAAGCAGATAGTGCTTGCTAGACCTCGAAAAGCTTGTTCCTCTGCAGATCTGTCACTGAATAATCCCAAATTTAAGGACAAACTGCTTCATATTAAAAATACCTAAAACTGAATTCATTGCTTTAGTTGACAGCTTTAAATTGGAATAATGAAGTCAGCCTGCTTGAGTAATGCTTCAGACAGGAACATCCAATTCCATTCTAATTTATTACATACCCCAGTGTAAAAAGAATGAGGCGTTCATTGGGCTCGGCTCGTGCTAAACTATATTCGTTATATCAACAACATTTCACCAAGAAGTCTAAATTGTTTAAATTTGACGGAATTATATTCTTAAAAACGTAGGAAAATAGCTAAATATCCTTTTCCAGAAAACAAATATTATGTTTCGAAGCTAAATTAATAAAAGAAAGAAAGACACGAATACATCGTCTTTAGCAGGTGTGGAGTATGTGTTAGAACATAATTCCGGGTGTATTCCTTCTGTCAAGGCACATTAACGCGACAGTTTCTGCTGTCGCTAAAGCTGACTTTTCTCTTCATTATTTTTAAATGAAGCAAATACGTGGCTCCTTTGGCACCTCTTGGCTCAAATGACAGACTTAATCTTTTATATTGCTCTCAGGTTGCCTAATTGTACTTACTTAATTCTGACCACATTGGGGAGTTAGTCTTGCCATCTGCTCTTTCAGTGACAGCTGTAACACAGAAATGAGCAAGAGGGTTGTAATACGGGAGTGGAACTCTGGGCATGCGACGATACTGTGGCAGGAATCACATATATGACCTGTGAGGTCAGTGTGTGCACGCGTCTTCATTACAGCCCCTCTACTGCGCCTTGTTAAGGTTGACAAAAGCACAATTGTTTGTGGTAAAGCTTTTGTCATGAGCATGAAGCACACTTTTCTCCCAGTCAGGATGTCTTTGTTCCCAGGAAACGATTAAGAATTAGCATTACCTGCAGCAGCAGGTGGCAAAAGATAAGATGTAAATGTATTTTGTTGTCAAGAGACTCACAACGTAGGTAAGCTGATTGACACCGACCTTTTAAAAACCACAATTTGTTAAGGAATGCAGACGTTTTTTTAGCTTTGCTAATAAAAAAAACGTGATATATCTGCAATGCATCTGAGATGAAAACGAGTAAAACCTTTTATTTACAGTGCTAAGAAACCACATGAAGGTTAGTAAGCGTAAGATAAAGCTATTAGTTTGTTAATTGTTACATAGTGACCATGTTTTTCATATAAAGCTAACACTGTAGCTCTGATGGCTGATGTCAGGAGGTGCCCTTGCAATGTCGACCTGCTTCTAGAAAACCACATGTAAACAGAGGAGAGGATAACATTGTTCCAGTGGAGCGCAAGGGGCGGTGATATGCAGGGACTGCATGTGCTATGGGCGATGCACGCTGATCTGTGTTAGCAGCTTTAAGGCTGTGTTGGCCATTTCAGCAAATGGATGTGAAATGTTTACATCAAGGATCCAGAATGGGACAGCGTCTAATACAGTGTCACGGGGATTATGCAAGACACTTGGTCATCATTGTATCTTTTACATGTTTAAATGTAAACGCAGAAGGCTCATTAACATCCGACAAAACAGCAAATGAAGCAATTTAGGTGCAAGATTTAGTGAATTTTGTAAACCCTGTTCGGTCCCCTGGTTTTGACCTCACAACGTGAAACTCTCAATTCATTTGATTTCAGTTAAGCTGGACTGGAAAAGTGGGCTAAGTGTAATATCGACCCCTAGTCTTTTTTAATTAAGTTGCATTGTTTTTTTCTTTTTCCTGCAACGTTTTTACACATCATACAGCCCTTGTAATATCCTATAACCACTAATCTCGCTTTACTTCTTCCATAATAAGGCTGATGTATATAACGTCATATTACTGCATTTCAAAACGTGTTACCTAGAGATGCTTTGCGTTATGGACATGGTATTACACTAACTCCAATGTACATTTAATCTTACGAGAATGTCTTTACTCTTATCAAGATAGCTCCTGGCAAGCCGCCTGATTAAGCAACGATTTGCTGTGTACGGTAGACCTCAAGGACATGTTTATCCGTCTATCCATCATGTAAGAACACAGGAAGTACTTATGTGGGACCCAACCCTGCGAGTATCGGACACTTCCAGTAATGTCAGAGTTGACTTTGGGCCTTTCCAAAGACCCTTTGCAAGCATCCTGGCCCTGGTGATGGCATTTCTACAGCATCAACTTCCACTTGTCCTTGGATGATTACCTCATCCAAGCAGCTCAAGGGAGGGAGTAGAGGTTTGCCTAGCAATGATCCACATTAACGCATATAGTCCTGGGTTCACTATGAACGTCTCTAAATCCTCGCTGTTGCCAGTTTACAAGGATTACATTAATTGGAAAACATTGAGAGTCCATCCTTCTGAAAGCTTGCCCTCCTGCACAAAGGGTAACAGCCACAGCCTCACAGTAGACACTTCCCGATGGCTGCATCGCTGTCCATCTGCAGGTATATGCTCCATGGCTATGTGGGCTACCCATACACATTCTGCCGACCCTTTGCTTGCAATGCTTACCTCTGGAGTGGTACAAGATTTGGTCAGTAAGTTCGGGTAACTTCACTAACACCTGTAGCCTTGTCCTAAAAAGGACATAATCCTAAGCTAATATTACCTTTATGGTGAGTCAGTGTCTATTAGTTTATATGCTCTTTCATACGAATCCCTCCACTATTGGCCAAAAGCACACAATATTTGACTAGTTTTTCAAAACAAGAACTGACTCAGGTGCCAGTAGGCATAGAACATGAGGCACGTCCATATGTGTGTGCAGTAATGGTGCACAATGCTATGAACTAGTAGCTATAGAAGCAGACTCCACTCCACCTCAAGTTGATAACGGGGAGTCAGAGAAACTGTAATGGAACTTTAATCCTTCTGATACTTTGTGCCACATTTGATACAGGTGTGAGTGACTGAGGGCCTGATTTAGATCTCGGTGGACGGGTTACTCCATCACAACGGTGACGGATATCCCGTCCATCTAAATATAAATCCTTTTATATCCTATGGGATCAGTGGCGTAATATTATGACGGACGGGATATCCACCACCGTTGTGATGGAGTAACCCATCCACTGAAATCTAAATCGGAGGATCCCACCGTGCGGCTGTTTCCAACATTCTTAAAACATAGTCACTTTTTGGATATGATGATTGGGAGTTTCAGGGATTTTGCAGAGCCCAGCTCTCCTACATTTCCAAATTTACATTGTGGTAGTCACTCGTTAAAACCTGAAAATTTGTAAAAAAAAAAAAAAAATGTTTATGAGCTGCAACATTGTAATGCAAAGTTAATTTTCCATACTTGTAGGTAATTGGGCTACTGGTTGGGCGGGGGGGGGGGTGGGTGAAACCGTACTCAAGCAGAAGCTACAGTGCTTGTCAGGATGAAATGCAGGCAAACCCCAAATTACCCTGTGCTTAACCCGCTGGTAGCTTGGCACAAAAGCAGTCAGGCTTAACTTGCAGGCAATGTGTAAAATATTTGTGCAGCACACAAACGGTAATAAAGTGAAAACCCAACACAAGAAAAATCCCACACCAGCGTAGAAAAAAGACAGTTTAATGTATTATTTGACACCAAAACAATCCAATCAATAGAACTGTGGTGATATGCAATTTAAAGATATAGGGAAAAATAGTGCTTAAAAGCACAATGCAGCAGCTGTGGTTATCTGATCGTGCGGGACTGGAACAAAGTCACAAGATCAGGCCAACCGCGAAGGAGTGCAGGCTGGATACAGAGACTGAGTTAGGCCCGTTGAACAAAGTACCTTATGTCCTTGGTGCACTGTCTGTGCAGCATTTCTTTGTGAACCTTTGCATCATTAGTTCTGAATCAGCTGTGGGACGAGGCTTAGTAGGGCTTTAAGCCCCTCGGTGTCAGTTCCGGTGAGGTGAACTATGATGCTTTGCGGGGTTTTGCATCGTTCTGCGTTGATTCCGATGAGGCTGGCAGCTTTACGGCGATACTTTGCTGGGCTTTGTGTCAGTTCTGATGGGGACTACAACTGGGCTGGCAGAGCACCTTCTGGCCTAATTCCAAGTGTCCAGGCACCACTTGGAGGGAGCATAACTCACTGTAGGCAGATTCCAGGTGTTGGGTTCAAGGTGGTTGGAGCCTTTTCTGTCCCTGAGGCTCAGATCAGGAGGGCAGCCGACTAGCCCTTAGAGTCACACTGGTGGTTCTGGGTTTGAGATGTAGGTTCAGTCCATCTCACTCTGGCAGCAGAGTAGCAGTACTTCTTACAGCAGAGCACCACAGCAGTCGTCCTGAGTCTTCCATGGGCCCAGAGGTGTATTGAAGAATTGGGTCTGAGGGTCCAATCTTTATACTGCCAGCTTTGAAGTAGGATGAGATTCTGGAGATTTCCACCCCCAGAGGTGTTTGGAATGTCCTGCCTCCCTGCCCCCAGGTTGTTTGGGGACACAAACGACTAGAGTGAAACCCTTTGTGAGTGTGCTGAGTCAGTCTTTGTAATGTGCAAGTGTTACAGATGACAGCTGCTCACCCCGCATCAAATCCAAGATGGCCCATCCTGCCAACACCTATTCCCGCTTTGTCTCGCTGTCTAGGAGTGCTGTACTAAGACAACTGCCAGCTACACTTAGTCATGTGACCCTGGATACAGTCTGCGGGTAGCAAATGGATGGGACAAGAAAATGCTGAATTCCAAAATGTCATTTTGAGAATTGTGACTTAAAATCTGACTTTACAATTAAAGATTTTTGAAATAACAATTCTTTAAACCTCAAACTCTACATTCTTACTTGCTTTCAATGAGGGGTGATACCCCGAAACCGGTCCCAGGATGCTTGTTTCTGGTCCAGGGAGGACCTGGACTGGCAGTTTGGACTGGACTGTTCCCATGGGGAGCAGGGTGAAGACTGATTGACATATGGATGTGTCCAAACTGGAATGGCTTGTGTAGCAAATAAATGATGGATCTAACCCAGATCTGTGGGTGGGGGAGCATGTTTGATCTGTTCATCATTCAGTCCATAAACTGTTCTTTTGCATGGCCACTAGTAGCATTTAATTTACAGGCCCTGGGTACATGTAGTACCACTTTAATTGGGACTTACAAGTAACTTAAATGTGCCAACTTGGTGGAAGCCAATGTTGCCATGTCCTGAGAGAGAACACGAGCACTTTAGCACTGGTTAGCAGTGTTTAATAGCTATTATTATGGTTCCAGCACACTTCCAAATAAAATTAAATAAGTTATTCACAACCACATTATAGTACTTTAGAGTTTTAGAATAGGACTCTAAGCTGCAACTCAAGTCGTTAGGAGCCACTGCACAGATTATAAGACACAACACTGCCAGTCACTGTTGAGGCAAGACAGAGCTAGGAATATGCTCAGTATATAAAATAGGCCACAGAAGAAGTTTAATTTTACAACTGTCCATCTTCAGCTCACCCCATTTTTACACATTTATGATGAGAAATTTGGGAGGCTATTCACTGTGTACAGGCCTACTATTAGTGCTCCTGTGAGGTGTTCCCATTTTTAAGAAGAGAAGCGTTTTTTCTCACTCTCATTTTTGTGCTGAACATTCGGTCATTTTTATTGCATTAAATACATCAAGATAATTTTTTGAGGCTTTTTTGGTAATCATCATCTGATCTAATCGTCTAAATTTATTGTGTAATTTCCTTACTTATCATTTATCATGTCATCATTCTACTATGGCTTTCTGAGTTATGTTTAGGTCAAAAAGTATAAAGTTTTGGGTTTAAACAACTCGTCTGCGTTATAAAGCTGATTTACATATACATTAGGTTTGGTCTTTCGAAACGCATAACCAGGTCAGAACTGTTGGATGGAGTATTGAGAAACAAATGTATTCTATTATCAAGTGTTTTGAAACATGGATAATTAGTACTTCTTACTAACATGTGAATAATAGCCATTTTATCTATATTGCTTTTGTAATGGAACCTGAATAAAGCTTCTTGCTATTAGTTAGGTGGTCTACCTCTTATCGATACACCACAAAAGTCTGAGTTATACACGCTTTTGTTCAGGCGAGTGTATTAATCCTTCATCCACTTTACCCTATGTCTAACCACTGTTTCCACACGTCTTGAAATTGAATTCCGACTGAGTCATGTAAATGGCATATTGTGCCGAGGCATGAGGTGCATGGAAGCATGAACATATAGTATACCTAATGTACTGTTAGGTAGAGCATACACAACTACGATCTATTGTGGATTCCTTATATTTAAACAAATTTTACTAGCTTTACAGATATGTTTTTTTGTGGTCAATCCTGTTCTGTTGGCTTGTAATGGTAATGGATTGGTAGCAAAGGTAATTTCCAGAAAAATATAAGTAAAGAATGTGATACTTATTCAGGACACAAATAAGGGTCTTCTCTTAAAAATATTTTTGGTGGAGGATTAGCTAGAGGTAATTGGGTTTTCAAAGGAAGTGGAAATGTATGCCTAGGTACAATCTTGCTCCTGTGTTCTTTGACTGCAAACAATAAACATATCTTTTTCTGTTACAGACTTACGTCGCCAACATCCTGATTGCAGTCAATCCATATTTTGATGTACCTAAACTATACACTTCAGATATTATTAAAAAGTACCAGGGTAAATCTCTCGGAACCTTGGCTCCCCATGTCTATGCAATAGGTAGGTGATATTAAATTGTATCTACTTTTCAAGTGAGTGCAATTTGAAAAAGGGGCCCAGCCTTTGGTTCTTGAAGCTCACAGGATCCTTCTATGAAATTTCTACTTGTTTCTTCAATTTAATTATCCTCCTGTTATAATCGTCATATATTTGCTATCCCTTTTAACCTCCTTTTGATTTATAGATGTACGTTTATTTTTGTGTATGTCTTAAATATAAATGCACATTTATTGTTGTTTTTTAATACAAAGTGATAATTGAGCCTGCCTGACTATATTCATGTTTTCTTTCTGTATGGCTTGGATTTCTTTCCTACAATTGTTTTCAAATAATGAATAACACTTTATAGATTTATCATTTGTTTTCAAACAATAACCAAGGTTTCACAGAACGTAAGTGAAAGGTTAGAAGGGCTTTACTACTAATTATTTATTTTGAAAATGTTCAGCGGTCTGCAGGCCAAATATATGAACTAGAACAGAGTGTCATTAGCGAAAGAGGACCTTCATACCAGGGATTCAAGACTGAGGGCCATACAAAAGGTGTAATCACCTTTTCTTGCTGATGGCTATATGAAAGGCACATCCAGCCTTCTCTCAGCTCACCTGTGACTTGGAGATGGAAACAGCAGCTGCTATTTCGTTGCTTAACATTACTTCTGTTGTTCAGAAAAAATGTGCACGTGTGAACTATGTATGAAAGTCGTATAGACCCTGTTTTGGTGCTAAGCTTAGTTTAGTTTAGTCTAGATAAAAATTGTTTGGGGATAAGGATGTAATGAAGCCATGCAGTATCATGAAAATATCATCGTTTTGTTTCCATTATTCTTCCTTTTGACTAGTAGTATTGCTACTACCTTACTTATTTTTACAGTAGCCACTATTCACATTGCATACACTAGCCTAGGATTTTGATTTTTTAAATCTTGAAAGTATAATCCTAGCCTCCTAGTGTTTTCGAGTGTACATATTTATTGTTAATGGAAGAGGGGTTGGGATCCATTAACTATCCCTATGAAGTTTTACATGTCTGGTTGTTACATAAAAGCACCTCATGGAAGCAATGCTCAATGGGTTGCAAGGTGATTGCAGGCCACATGGTTCTGTTTCTCATGGTGGCAGATAGACTAATTCTGTTGGACCAGAGGGTCTAGGAAACCAAATTTACCAGAGAAGTGTTCCTCCTTATCACTTGAATCAGTTCTTAATTTGTTAAATTTTTTTTAAAAAAGTGTTAGGGTCCTTGTAGGGAGGCCACTGCAGCTTACACCACCCATTGCTCACACTAGAGCTGCCAATCACAGTACTATAAATATTAGCCATCGCACTCATACAAGTGTGATGATTCAGAGTTTAAATATACATTACAATTACTAATACATGCCACCCAAGCTATGCGTATAGCTTTGGGTGGCAGGTATTAGTTATTTTTAAGGTGCATTTAATTAATACACAACATCCGTTGTGCTCTTCACTATGTGGCAGGCTGTCATAAGAGCCGGTGTTGACAATAAAGTGCCAGTGCCGAGCACCGGAAACCACTGACTCAAATTAAGCATTGGCTTGAACTGATACATACACTTCATTAAGGGTTGTCAGTAGCTTCTTTTTCGGCATGCAAAAAGTTAAAGCTTCGTTCCTTTGGTTCTATTGTTTTCAACCATAAGGTTCCAAGGCAAATGATGCTTGATGTTAACAGCTGCAAAGTCGCACAGCATAATCTTTCTGTTACAAAACACACTTAATATTATTTACAAAAAGGTAGCAAAAGGGATGCAACATATCCGATGAAGGGGATCATGTATTCAAAAACTTCAGAAAGAAGAAAAAACTAAGAAATATTCAAGAAAAAGTAGTGTTTTGTTATACAAAAATATATATAAAGAGAAAAAATTGATAATAAAAGTGATCATGTATTCCTAATCAGTTTGAGGATGATGTCCTGTCCACGTAATCATTTGTAACAATGCCTGTTGAAGATTCATATATCTTGTTTGGCCATTTTTTTCTACAATTTCCTACGATGATATGAACAATAAACAATCCCTTTATTTGTATTTATGTCCAACCTCTTAATTCTGTTCGCAGCCCAACTTTTTCATGTGTGCACAGAGCGACACATGTTTTGAGTCATGCTGTTGCGTCCTCAGAGTTCTTTCACATAATCCAAATTCTTAAAACTGGAGTTTTGTTTAGTTTTAACCATCTAGTGTATTTCCATGAATTGTCCCTTCAACATCACACACAGAATTGCTTCTCAAAATGTAAATCTGTAATTTTCACCTGTCTAAAATAAATCCTTCTAATTTGCAGCCGTACTTTCCATGTAGTCTCTACGCGCACTGCTTTTTCGCAATATTTTCAGGTTGAGTCCAACATCTCTTGCAAAGACCATGATATGCTGGACTCCTACTAACGATGATCTTGAAGGGTACTCCTGTTAAAATGTTCGTAAAAAGTGGTAGGTGTAAGGAACTACATGGAAAGTTTGTCTGCAAATTAGAAAGATTTATGGCAGACCCACAGAGATTATAGTTTTACATCTTTGAGAAGCGCTTCTTGTGTGAGGTGGAAGGGACAAATCATGAAAACACAGGGATGGTCGAAGCTGGATGAAACACAAGTTTTGAGGATTCATATCGTGTGAAAGAACCTTGTGGAGGTGGCACATGTCCGCTCAGCGTAATTGTGAACATTTGAGCTTGAAACATAATTAAGAGGTTGGACACAAATACAAATAAATATGATTTTTTATGTCATCATTATATGAAACTGGTACAAATGATGGGCTATCGGGACGTGAATCTTCAGCAGACATTTTTACAGATAATTACATTGACAGGATATGACCCTTAAATTGATCAGGAATATTTGTTTTTTTTATCATTGATAACAAGATAGTTTTTTATCACTTTATTTTTGTAAAATACAGTATGAAGTATTCAAACTTACATTTCTCTCTTGAACATATCTTTGCTTTTTCTTCTTTCTTTAGTTCTCGAACATATAGTCTCTTTGATGGTATAAGTTGTTCACCTTTTACTCACATTTTGTGTATGTTGGCAATCAACCCCTCTTTAAACCAACTGCTTAACCTATCTCTACATTTGGCCACTGTCCCTAGCTGCTGGAAACAGGCTAAATCCAATTCCAGTATTGAAAAAGCCATCAGCTGACAAATCAAATTTTTCCAGTTTTAGACCTATATCTTTGCTGCCAGCTTTCTCCAACATACTCAAGAAAACCTATAACCAACAACTGGATTTTGGGGTATCACAACTAAACTCTTAATTGTTTATGTGGCTCCTTTGGCTACACTTGTTGAGTCCCATGGCGTCGAAATAGTTTTGTACGCCGGTGATACACAGTTACTCCTCACACTAGATATAAAAGCTCCCAATGCCCTGAACAATTTCATGGCCTTTATTTTGACAATGTTCTACTGGATGCGCACCAGCAACCTGCAATGCAGTGCCCATAAGACCAAAATATTGCTTTTCGGGATCCCACACCCCAACTGGGACAATAACATTTTGCCCAATTGGGGGCCCGTCTCCACTGGCCCCTGCTGGGTGGCCCGCAGTTTGTGCGTGAAGTTCAATAGCTCAGCCACCTGTGCCTCCCAGATGGTGAGTGTCATCGGCTCCTGCTTCGGACTACTAAAATGCCTAAAAATGTTCCTCTACCTCCTTCCTACCCTGCAGCAGAAAACCGTGTTCCAGGCACTGTACACCTCAAGGCTGGATTATGACAATTCCCTTTACCTGGGCCTACCGGCCTATTTCCTGAGAAGACTACAGTTGGTGCAAAATGCCACAGCACGACTTCTGCTGAGACTGCCTAGAAGGACTTGTATCCAGCCTCACTTGAAAGAACTTCACTGGCTTCCCAGGTTTAAAGGACTTATCATGACACACAAAGCCTTCTATCACTCCAGTCCCCAATGCCTGTCAAAAAGGACCATTCCCTATCATCCACCTAGATCACTCCATTCCTCCAGTTCTCTTTTGGTGGTAATCCCCAAATTTAGAAGGAAAGGGAGGGGCGGTAGCTCGTAATCTTACCTGGCTGCCAAATACTGGAATGCCGTCCCACAGCAGCTGCGGGCCACTTAGGACATTTTTGTTTTCAAGAGACTGCTCAAAACCTGGCCTTTTAGTTCTGCATTCTAAACTCCATGACATCTCGGATCAGTAGCTACTATAGTGCCAAGACACTCAATGAGTAGATGTTGCTCTCTACAAATCCCTAGATAGATAGATAGATAGATAGATAGATATTTTGTAGGTCAAAGAAAGGTTACTGGTGTTTGAGGATTCAAGCTGGGCGCAGGGTCGGGTGACCAGTCTAATCTTAAACTATTTAATATTATTGATATTGATATTCTAACAAGTGGCAAATCCCTGATTATTGACGAACCAGAACAAAAACAACAGGCAGCCATCTTCAAGAAGATACTCCATAGTTCTTACCAAAGAAGGCAGGACCAACACATTGACATGTACAAGACAAGTGCAGGCCAAATGACACAAGGAGTCGAGGGACTGTAAAATATAGAGAAAGGTTGCATCCCACAGAAATCAAAGGACCGTTAAGCATCTATGAAGAAGAAGAAATAGAAGAGAAAACTATAATGGTACTGTCACCGAACAACAGAGCAATATGGCTTCAGGAACATTTAAATTAACTTGACAAGTTTAGTCATGAAGTCCGACAACACAACAGAATATGGGAGAGATCAAAATCGACTTGAAATAAAGATATTGATATTGCTAACTGTACCAGTTTCCGGAGAAAAAAGTGGTAGAGAAGAATGGCCTTGGTCACAGGTCCCACACTCTGCAAATAAATCTTGAAAGCTCCCTCGGTATACTAGAGATGGAATTTCCAAAATTCTTGGAAGCTACAATAAACACATAACATCTCATCAAAAAATGGGAATGAGCAAAAGAATGAGCCAACAACCTAACAATACAAATGGAGAATCTCCACCAAGAGATCACAATCCTACATAAAGACTTAAAGAGGACAAAAATAACACCTCAAAGAAAGCATAAGAAGAGTAAAACATAAAGGTCCCATATACTAAAGGCAAAATGTATACCCTGCACACCTAAAGAAGACTACGAGATTAAAAAAGGCTCCTTAGCTCAAAACACAGAAGTCATCAAACTGACTAGATAGGCATACTAAATAAATTCATAGCATCAACACATGTACAGTTGAGTTCTTCTGCCTAGGAGCATCATTGAACCCCCCCCCTCCTTATCCAAGCTAGGTATAACCTATAGAGCATTTTCCACATAATTGACACAGGATTGAGAATGTTTTTTTTAAAGAAAGATATTGCATGAAACACTTGTAACCTACTGCTGAAGAATCTGAACTGATGCTTGGAAGGTAGCTGTAACACAAAACATACCTCATCAAACATTTATCAATGAGATTCCAGTCAGCCAAAGAAAAGAGTAATTAGATCAGGTATTCCTGTACATACAACAACCTGAGACAAGATCAATACCAGCCTTCCTGCTGAAGAAATATGACTAACAAGAAGAACAGGAAAGAACTAGAACAGAGCCTGAGCCGTGCCCACCATAATAGTTAGGTACTGCAACATCACAAGGAGCCCTCAGACAGAAAAGAAGATAATCCCTAAACACTCAGCATCAAAAGATAGTAAATACACATGCAGATTCGAAGAAGGAAATAATCACATAGGCAATGAGATCGAAGAAGACCCACACGGAGAACTTAAACCTTACAACCAGCACTACCAATGTGCCACAGGTGGGAAAGCCATACTAAATCAGTACCAAAGACAAAAAATCCTGGAAAGAAGTGCCACAAAATAGCAATAGCATTGAAAAGAAAAGAATACAGAATGTCTCGATCTGAGAGCAACAAAGTGACGAATTTAACACTTACTTCAAGAGATAGGACCACTGATCACTTACATGCTTTAAATAAATGGGAAAACCCTTCACGAGCCAATAGATTGAAATGTTTCAGGCCTGCTCTAGATTGTAAAACTGTGTTTCGTTAATGTCCTTTTCATTAGCTGATACATAAGCCCTTGGAATTAGAATGGCTAATTTTAGAGAGAAGATAATAAAAACTAACAACCCCCACATCATTGTTCTCCACTAAACATCATGAGACAGCAAAACAGCCACACCTTTGGGTTGAAATTTTGAATACCAATGGTTGGAAGTCCCTAATCTAAAAATCTGTTAACAAAATCAGGGAGGCATTCATGGAATTATGGCTTAAAATATCAAGAGCATTACCCCCTAAAACAGGCACACATTTATCTGCAATATATGTTTCACTGGCCAAATCTCCTGTGATAAACTCTTTCACCCCAAAAGACAAATAGGCAATATTAACCCACTGCTTACAAGCCTAAACAACGAAACAGTATGGTCCTCCCTTCCACTATCATTATATGGACGGTCTGCCATTTTTAAGATTGTCTCTTTACCCAGAAACCTCTACAGACTACAAAACTTCCCTTACAAGATTCCACCCTACTGGTTTGCACAAGTAAATGCTTTACATAACAAATTTCTTCTGGAACGGCGGTGCGATTAGGGTAGCGTTACACACCTGCACACAGTCCACATACTGTGGGGTAATTGCGGCGGCAGATGTCTATGCCTACTATGTAGCCTCCCATATTTTGATAATTAGTGAATGGTGGTACAACTCCCCAATCGACCCGGATTTCGCACTGGAACACGCGGCAAAAGCAGGACCCCCCTTCTCCAGCTCCTCTATAGCTCCAGGAACCTAGATTCGCTACCCCCAGCGAGTAGGGTGGTTATTCAGCTCTGGCTGAATATGGTCAGACAGATGGGGTGGTGCAGGACACTGACCCAAACATCTCCCTTGTGGTATGGTATGTACCTCCGTCCAGTGGCGGCTTTACGTGGATTCCGTGGGTCGGACTTGGTGGAGATATCGACCCTAGGAGATGTAATGTGAGGCACTACGTTGAAATCTTTCCAGCAACTGCAAGTAGAGTTTCAGCTCCATAAGACACAGTTTTATAAATCCCTTCAATTCCGCCATGCTTTTACTCCCCTGATTTATGCATTAGAGACCCTACCTGAATTTCACCCTCTGGAGGGTCGCCTATTGATGGACGATCTAGGCCTACACAAGATTAGACAAATCTATCAAAAATTGACGACCCATACACGGACGACACTTGACAAGACTAGACCAGCATGGCAAGAGGATATCCCCGTCCTGACTGACGACGACTGGGCAGAGGCCATTGCCCATGCGTCCATGGACAGGCACTTCCCCTTGTATTTAATCTTGCTGTTGTCCCACAGGGATTCCCATTTCTAGTTCTTTACACTGACTTCCATTTTCTTGCCTATTTTGAGTAGTGCAATTTTTGAGTTTTTGAATATTGGGTTGGAAGCGTGCTTGTGTTTGTTAGCTGTTAGTAGAATCAGTGGGTGCTCGATTGTTAGCCATACCGGTGTGTACCCCTTGGAGGACGTCAGCCAGTACGCTCCTTGTTTGGCCAGGAAGGCGGTTTGGTAGGTTCTGTAGTCAGCTAAGTTTAATCCTCCCATGTGTTTGTCTAGCCTTAGTTTGTAATACTTATCCGCGCTTTTTTCCCTCGCCAAAGGAATTTCTTGATCTGGTTATCTATTTTACGGTGGAAATCGTCCGTGAGGAGCAGTGGTAACATGCTAAGCAAGTAGTTGATCATTGGGGTGATCATCATCTTGATCGTTTCTATTCTGCCCCACCAGGTTATGAAGTTTGGGAACCAGGACTCCAGAAGAGTCCTTGTTTTCTCTAGCAGTAGCTTCTCATTTTGATCTGGTGTGGATCGAAGGTCGTTTCCGAATTGGACCCCCAGGTATTTGATGAACCCTGTTTGCCATGCCAGGTCCGAATTCCCTAGGGTGTCCCTGGTGGTGTGGATGTTGAGGGGTTTACATTCTGATGTGTTCCTATTGAGTTTGTATCCTGAGTGAGTTGAGTATGTGCCTATATTGTCTAGGAAGCCCTCTATGGAGGTCCCATGTTGTTCTGTCACAATGAGGATATCATCCGCATAGGCGGCTACCTTGATTTCCACGTCATTAATTCTGACCTCCTTCACTCCTTCGTTAGCCTTGATATCTCTGATAAGGGGCTCCAAGGCCTGGAGGAATAGAGAGGGGGGGATAAGGGGCAGCCCTGTCTAGTTCCGCGTAGTATGAAGGGTTCGGAAAGTGACCCATTAACGACAATGCGTGCTCTGGGGTCTTCGTACAGAGCCAGTTCCTTATGTATGCCTCTCCAAGGTTGAATGAGTGCATGCATTGTTCCAGGAAGGCCCATGAGACTGTGTTAAATGCCTTCTCGGCATCTGGGGTGATAGCCACCGCCGCCGGTTCTATTAGTTTGTTGGAATGCTCCAGTATGTGGCATAGGAGTCTAGTGTTATCGCTTGATATGCGGGTCTTTAGGAAGCCTACCTGCTAGTTACTTATTAGATTTGGCAAAATGGGGTTTAGTCTTGCTGCCAGAATTTTAGCGTATATTTTACAGTCCACATTAATTAAAGATATGGGTCTGTAGTCTTTGGGCAGTAGTGCGTCTTTACCCTCCTTTGGAATTACTATTATGTTTGCTTCCGACATGGTTTTTGATACTATTCTATTCTCTGCACAATGGTTGAATACATTTTTCATGGTGGGCTCTAGGTGAGGGAGAAGAGCTTTATAAAAGGTGGCTGTGTATCCATCAGGGCCTGGTGCTTTGTTGTCCTTCAATGATGTGACTGCCATCTCAATTTTGGCCGTGTTGATCTCTTGGCCTAGTTTTCGTGCTTCCTCACCTGTTAGTTTTGGTAGGTCAAGTCTGTCAAGGTATTTTGTGCATTCCCCCAGGTTTAAGGTCTGATCATTAGTATAGAGTTCTTGGTAGAACTCTTTGAATGTGTGTAGGATTTCTTTGTCTTGTGTGTGTTTTGTTGTGTGAGTCTGTGACGGATGCTATGTTGAATTGCCGCTGTTTGCGCTTTAGATATGAGGCTAGGAGCTTGCCCGCTCTGTTAGCCTCACAAAGATTGATGGCCTTGTATTTATTGACCCACAATCCGGCTCTCTCGCTCAGTATTTTATTGTACTCGTACTTTTTCCTGGTGATGTCTGTTAGGAAGCTAGCGGTCTGTATTGCACTGGTGTGTGCTGATTCTAGTCTTTTGATGTCCCTTTCAAGTTGATTCAGTGGCTGGTTTGCGCTTTTGTTAATTTTGGCCTTGATGTCGATTATTGTGCCCCTGACTGGCGCCTTGAGTGCATCCCATAATGTAGTGGGGTCTGTGTCTTGTGGGTCGTTGAATGTGAGATATTCCTTAATGGCTTCCTCTTTCTTTGCTTTGTTTACTGGGTCGGTCAAGACGTCGCTGTTAAAGCGCCATCTTTTGGGGATGTCTTCATTGTGGATCCCGCTCAGCTTGAGGCTTATGCACGAGTGATCTGAGAGTAGCCTTGGGGCTATGTCTGTGTGTTCGATTAAATGTGTGTGTGTGGTCCCGTAATTAGTATGTAATCTATCCTGCTATATGAATTGTGCGGGTTGGAGTAGAAGGTGTAATCTCTAGTGTCCGGGTGTTGGAGTCGCCATGGGTCTTTGAGGTTGAATCTGGCACATATGTTCTTTAATGAGGAGTGGGAGCTTGAGGGTTGGGAGTGGCAGTGTGATTGTCGAGTATATGGTCAAGAGCTATGTTCAAGTCTCCCGCCACCACGGTGAGGTCGTTATGCGGTATATCGTCTAGCCTGCGTGATATTCCCTCCCAAAACCTGGTGTCGTCTGTGTTAGGTCCATAGATGTTTACAGTGTGTATCAGCTCTCCCCCCCCCTCCTCAAGTGCGTTTTTAGTAATCTGCCTGTCTCGTCATGTTGTTGTGCTTCTATAGTTAGATTGAAGCTCTTGTTTATCAGTGTGATTACCCCTCGCTTTTTCCCTTCTGCCTGTGAGCACGCCACCTGCGATATCCAGTTGGCTTTCACTAGTTTAATATCCTCTAGGGATAGTTTGGTTTCTTGTAGCATTACCACATCTCCTTTACTTTTTTCCAGGTAGTCAAGTATCTTTTTCCCTCTTTACTGGATGGTTGAGGCCCTTGACATTCAGGGAGACTATCTTTAGTTAAGATGATGGGTTAAGGTTGTTGGTGGCAGTCATTGATTGTGGTGGGTGAGCGCTATTATGTGTATTCTATGTCTCCCTCTCTTGTGCGTTGTGTACCCTCCCCTACCGCTGTGTCTCAGTGCGTGACCTTTTCCTGCCCCTGACTCAGGCCTACCGTTTTCCGCTCCTGTTTTGGTCATAGTGTAGTTTCTTGTGTAGAGATATGAATGCAAGAAGGAGAAAACAGACTGTAAGGTAAAGGAAGGATAAAAGAAAGCAAGACCAGGCTGCTGACCCCCTTCACCCCTCTCCCTCCCCACCCCCCCCACGCAAAAACATCAGATAGTGAACGTGCGACGACGGGATCGCCATTCCGTCTCCCCGGGAGTTTGCTATTACTGTTCTTTTAAGTTGTCCTTCCCTTGAGTACACTGTTACAGTCCTTATGATTTTATATATATATATATATATATATATATATATATATATATATATATATATATATATATATATATATATATATATATATATATATATATATATTCCCACTTTAGAAACTCTTTATGTACAGTATTAAGCGACTGTGTAGGTCACCTCCCCGCCCCCCATGCATTTCCAGCAGGGTAAACAAAAAGGATATGGAGCTCTTCTCCCTCATGTTGACGGCGGAGTGGGGTGGGGCTGTCCCGATGGCTATGTCCAGCACACCTACTTCGAGTTCCTGAGGTAGTTATGAAGTAGTTGTGAGGTCAATGTAGTTATGAGGTAGATCTGGTTGTATTATAGTACGTTACCCACGTCGGTCTGCGAGGGTCTGGTGTGTCGCTCATTCCACTCTCAGTTCCGGTGATGCCCTTCTCTTGCTGGTGCCTGACTGGGAGGTCTCCATTCCTTCTTGTGTTGGGCCTTCCAGGTATCTGTTTAGTTCTCTTGGGTCTTCGAAGACTTGTGTCCGTCCATTGTCATTTATCCGGAATCTTGTCGGGCCGGTGAAAGAGAATAGGATGTTTTTCTTCCTCAGCTTGTCACGTAGGGCCAGGAAGCCCTTTCTTACGCCCACTGTTGGCTTTGAGTAGTCTTGTTTTATTATTATCTTTTGTCCATTCCACGCGATGTGCTGGTTTTTCCGCGTGTAGGCGAAGATGGCGTCTGTGTGTTGTGATCTTAATGGTTTGCATATTATTGGGCGCGCCACTGGTTTTGCAGCTGACCTGAATGTGGGGACTCTATAGGCTCTGTCTAGCTCGAAGGGTTGGTCACATTTGAGGTTTGTGACTTTGAGGCCAGGATCCTGCCTTGTCTTCCACTCCCTCCGGCACTCCTAGGATTCTTATGTTTCCCTTTCTGTTCCGGTCTTCCAGCTCCGCTGCTTGTCTTTGAATTGCTGCCGTAGCTTTGGTTAGGGCCTTTAGGTCTTTGTTTACCTGCAGGTCCGCATCTTCAATGGCACTTATTATCTGCTCTGCGGCTGTGAGTCTGTTGTTCGTGGCGTGCATATCAGCCCTTACTGCCGCTAGTTCTAGTTGGATAGTGTCGGTAGACTGCTTGGTGGATTTGGCCAGGTCGTGGACATCCGCTAGTTTTTTCTGGTTCATCTCCAGTGTACCATTCATGTCAGGTTTCTGTTTGATAGGTGAGTCTGTTATTGTTGGTTCTCCCTTGTTCTTTTTTGATTGCTGTTGCAGTCTTGCTTCATTTCCCGCCATGCTTGTTAGCCCTTTCTTTTCCTGTTGCAGGACAAATCTTTTTCCTCTTCTGGGAGTAGCGTCGAGTGGTATGTGCTCCTTAGCTGATTTCCGTTGAGATCGCTTGGGGTCCACGGTTAGGTCGCACCTGTGGGTCTGGTCTGGTTGGTATTGTTGCTGCGTATCAGTCCGCATTGGTAGTAGCTTGGTAGGAGATGGTTGTATATTTTGTCTTCTCTTCCTTCTCCCCGCCCCTTCTGGTTACTGGTATACTACTATTCCTCAGTGTGCGCAAGTGCACTTGCTCTAGCTTGCTCTAGTAACGTCTGCTGCCTTCTTTGTTGCAAGAGTGCTTGAGCGCTGTGTTGTGCGCGGTTGTTTGAGCAGTTAGATCTGTTTCTTGTGGCCCCCGTTTCTCCTGACCTTCCCCTCGGTGCACGTTTTCACTCTGCGCGCTTAGTTAGGTTGCGCTCCCACTTTGCTGCGCGACTTTGGTTATATTTTGTGGGTAAGTGGAGGTTTTGAGGGGATTTGGGGGGGTCCGTTTTTGTGGTGGACCTCCTTTTCTTGTCTACTCACAGCTCGCTCTTTGTGCCCTCTGCGTCGTTCGTCTCACCTTGTCGAGGGTCTTTTGTTTCTCTGCGTTCCACCGTTTCTGCCCTCGGTTCCACTTGCGTTTCTGTGGTCGGGCGGCTGCTGTAGTCTGTGGTGAGCTCCTGCAGTGAGCCCGTGTTAGGGCTTTGCTGCTTTTGATCTTTATTTTCCCCAGATCTTGCCCTGCTTCTTTCATGCGTTGAATCTTAGTGATCAGCTGCCCTTAGCTCTCTCGCTGCCTTACTGCTTCCGTGATTTCCGGTTGTGGTACGCTAGACCGTCTCTTACTCTCTCCTAACCTCACCTAAGATGGCGGCTGATGGCGACTGATCGATGCGCCCCTCCCTTTGGTTTTGGTTTTGCTTCCGCTTTGTCTCCGTTCCCTCTCTCCGGCTCTTAGCGCTTAGTTTTCCCCTTTCCCCTTCCCATTTTTCCGTCGGTCGGTTGGCTTATTCCTCCGCCTTGCTTGGGGTATCTTGCCGGCTGCCTCTCGATCTTCGCCTTTATGACGGGCCAGCTCTGCTGACTTGCTCTGCCCATATGTTCGCGCGTCCACCTTGTTTGTCTGCTACTCGCTGCTCACCGTCTTTAGGACCATTCCTCGCTTTGTCGCTGTGGCTCGCTCAAGGTTGGGTCTGTCACAGCTTTTCAGTGCTGTGCCCGACTCCCTTTGTCACGCTGTTAGGAGTTAGGAGTTTTGGAGTTAGGAGTTTTGGTTTCGATCTTGTGGCGCCATTTTCTCTCCTCCGGGCCGCCTCCGGCATACAGACTCAGATGGCACGTTCCTTCCTTTCTCCGCCACAGTTGCACACAAGATTGTTACCCTCTTCTAGGACTGGTGTTCCGACATCCGTGGCTGTTCTTTTCCGCTCATCTGGTGATAACGCATGAGATCACTGTTTTTTCCTCCCAGTCTGACGGAGTGGGTGATTTAGGCAAGCATCCCCCTTGCCGTCCAAGCCACGCCCCCCGTCAGTGGTTTTCTAAACAGAATGGAGGCACAAGCAGAATGTTTTTGTATGCACATTTTCATTAAGAAACTGACACATCCTTTTTGGCTGCAGAAATTCAAATCAAACACTCATATTGTCATAATTTAAAAGGCAGTGCCTCTTTAAATGTGTTGTTATAACTCCTGTTGGCCTGTTGGTTAAGTGAGCATGAAGTCTGAATTACCGTTTTTACTCAACAGGTTTTTAGGGCTTGTATATTTGTTCCTTTCTTGAGCACATTTTTACACATATTACCAGTCTCTGGGGTGCCCAGAAGTTCACTGTTTATCTTTTATCTTTCAGCTGATAAAGCCTTTCGTGACATGAAGGTGCTGAAGATGAGTCAGTCCATCATCGTGTCTGGAGAATCAGGGGCCGGCAAGACAGAAAACACCAAATTTGTTCTCAGGTTTGTGATAAGATGAAGACAGAGGTTGTGTTGGTTTTAATGTCACTGTTGTAGCCTATGAACCCTCAGTACCATTCGGAAGAGTGCTTCTGTTACAGGACGTAAGCATGACGGATTGATCTTGTATTCAAATAAACCCTGACGTTTTTCAACAGGAGGAACTTACTAAGGGAGCTAAAACAAATTTTCCATTCTAGCCCTTTGTCTATGTCAATTTCAGGACATACTGCCTACATTTGATTAGATGTAATGTATTTATGGTTAAAAGGGTGTGCGAGGGCTCAGAGGCAGGCCTTGACTGGTATCTTTTTCCCAAGCACAGCAGTCTACACGCAACTGCTGTGGTATGTGTAGGATTAGAAAACCTACAACAGAAAAGGAACCCCATCTCTTCTGCCTGTATGAGACTGCTGTAGGCAACATTTCTTGCTTGCTTGACTTCTTCCATCACCTATAATCTTGTGCCATCAAAGCAATCATCCTTCAGTCTTTTTCTGTTTGCCATGCTTCCTACCTAACAACTAGATGGCAACTGGTTAGCTCTTTCTTCAATAATGAGGAGGTCGGCCAAACACAAACGTTCTTTGCTTTGCTGCCTTCAAGCACACTCTCTTTCTGCGTTTCCACGCATATCCTTATTTATTTTCTTTGCCTCTTCATTGAACCTCAGCATTTTTTCAACCCAATTCTCGCAGATAGCCTAATCGGTATGATCTTGCACTACTGGACAAGGCGATCAACTTTGCACTCTTTAAAAAGACAAATTATCATTATCTGCTTCAGACATCAGGTTAGGTCAAGTCAATACATTTTGAGATTACCACTAAAAAAGGCAACTTTAAAGTTCCATCTGGAAAGGTTTGTATAATATTTATTATTTTGGTATTGAGTTAATCTGAAATCGTTGTCGGTATTGTTCTCAATGGCGTCCCACGCTCAGACACTGACAACGTGTGCTTTCATTTTTAGGTTTGCTAATTAGGTTGAAGCCAACCAGACAGTACAGCTGCCTGGTTTGCTAAAGACATCTTGGGGACATTCAGAAAGCTGACCTAGGAATGCATTCCTCCCGTTGCTTACTATTGGCTTTGTGGTTTGTAACTCACATTTTCTGGCTTTCTATTTGCTGGCTTTATTTGCTTTAGGCTGGCCAGCTTGAGTTCATCCCTCCCATTGCCCACACCTTGTTTATTGTATCCTTCCACAAACTTGCTTTCCGTGAACAGGCCTTTAAATCTTGTTTTTATCTTGTCACATTTGCTGTGCATTCAAAGGCAGAGGTCAAATGTCAGGCTTGCTCTTCCAGGGTTGGTGTTTATTTCTCCTTCTCTGACTTCAAAGTGTATCCAAGTAAAATGAGATGGTGTAGAATGTTTTTTTCTAGCACACAATAAAAAAATAAACTGTGCTTATGTGTCAGACTATATCAGAATCAGTGCAAATCAAGCATTTTTTATTTTTTTATTTTGAAGTGTGGTTGGTGGCAACAAATATTAGAATAGTGGGTGATGACATTTGCACGCATTATCGTTTGTATGCTGTAAAACCGAATTTTGGTGAAAATGTAATGGTCATTTCAATTGAAAATGTGTTGTCTGTAATGACATTACGCTGCCGCACTATGCATACACTATGCCACTGCACTGTAAGCCATGCCGCACTATTTCCCGGCACTCCACAACATGCCACTCCACTCTAAGACACTCTGCGACATGAAATGCTACTCAGCTCTACCAGCACTACAGTTGATATTGTGTCCTACATTAACGGTGTGATTTCCTCTGAAACATAAAGAAACAGAAAGTCAGTCTCATGACTGTATGAAAACTTACTGTACTATCTATCCAAGTATAACGCACAACGTTGTTGTCCCATATATGCGTACAGTTGTTTACTGCACCCTGACTAACATCATTACCATTCCATAAAGTCATGACCCCACAGGAAAATTCAGAAGGCCATTCATCATGGGCCAAAACTGGTCCAGTAACTCTTAAACCTGGCTTATGAACACCATCTGGGTGGGGGTAAAGGATTAACTAAATGGCTATTACACTCAGTGGGCGGGATGTTACTCTGAAAACCCCTAAATCTTGAACCCTTGGAATCCATTCTGCAGTAGTAGATCGACCTGTTTTCTGTTTTCTTCATGCAGTGATATTTCATCCTTAATGTCCTGTCTATCTGTAAGGATATATAAAACTTCTCCTGAAGAGTTATATTTTGTGGAATTGACTAGAACATGTTAACATGTGTTAATTACATTTGGGCCTACACAAGTAGAGATGCAAAAGTCATAGATCTGTGCTTGGCGGTACTTTGGTTGAATGTAGCCTATCTTATATTGTAGCATGGGGAGTTAGAGAGCAGACGAAACATAATTAATTGGTACTTTCTGAACCTATGTCTGACATATGCTGATCCCACATATTATCCGATAATCTAGTATGAACATTATGGGACACGTTAGCATGAATAGAGAGGTCTCTTCGTAGGTGTGTTTGATGTTAGAGATAGAAGATATGCAGCTATGGAACAACAATAGAAAAGATAGTATTCAGAAACACAAAAGAGAAAGGAAAACAAAAATACATACATTTTGTTCATTTGTTGACAATGTGGCGTGATGCTGGATTCAGATGAATATCGGTGAGGTAAATCCAAGGTTTCCTGCCATATACCTTGAGGGCAGTGGGGGTCACCATGATCACCGTGAATAGTCCGTCGAATCTGGGCTGTCTCCATTTCTGGACAAAATTGCATGCAAAAACCTGTATTACACTTCACCACCTTTAAAGATGGTAGTGACAGTATCACCTCATATCCTTACACACACTGTGTAGTCAGAGTAGTCTTAGCCTTCTGAATGATAGATAGCAAACACTGCATGCTCTGCACAGAGCGTCAAAGGTGTCCCAGTGACAATGGGGGTGCTCCTCTGCACTGCAAAGGCTGCAGTGGCGAGAGCCTGTTCGCATGACTAATGTCCTCTCATCAGTGAATCCAGCAGTCCACTAAAATATGCAATGGGTTTGTGTCCTAAGGTATATTTCTGTGTAAGGACAGCTGTCATCACTTGACCATTGCAATGACAAAAGAGGTAAAACTCCTTGGTGTAATCAGGAACTCCCAAAACTGGGGCATTTGTTATATCAGTCTTCAACTTCTGAAAAGTCTCCCTCATCTCTGGTGTTCACGTTATCTTGCCATTCCTGTCTTTTCCTTCTTTGATAGAAACCAGCAAAGGCATTATTAAAGTGCTGTAATCAGAAACCCATTGTCTCACATAATTACAGAGACAAAGAAACTTCTGCATTCCTTTAAGGGTTTCTGGCTCAGTCATTTGACGAATAGTTGCTGCTCTCTCAGGGGTTACTTGTCGGCCCGAAGCTGACTGTAATTGTCCTAAATAATGGACTCCCTCTTGACAATACTGGATTTTGTCTCTCCCTACTTTGTATCCTCTCTGTGCAAGAGTAACCAGAAGAGAGATGGTATCTTTCCTACACTGTTGTTCTGTTGTTCTGTAGGACTAAAAAGTAGTATGTTATCAACATACTGCAATATGTACTGTAACACTGAAAGTATGACAGATCATTTTTAACCACTTTGTTGAAAATGCTAGAGGACTCACAATACCCTTGGGGTAAGACGAGAGCACAAATACTGAGTTCCCCTATAGGAGAACACTGTCAAACAATGCCTGTCTGGAAGGAGAGGGATGCTGAAAAAGGCATTCTTTTGATCTATAACAGAGAAATATTTAGCATCCTGAGGTATATTTATCAGAATGATGGAGGGGTCAGGAACAATTGGAAATTCTGGTCCCACTACATCATTCCGGGTGCGCAGGTAAAGCACCATACGCCATGTAATCCCTTTGGACTTCTTTACTGGGTAAATCAGGGTGTTCTAAGGAGCTACTCCAGGGAAATTACTCCTTGCTCTAGCATCTCCTGTATAGGCACTTCCTTGTGCCCTTACATTATCCTACTGTTGTGGGTACTGTTGTTGGGGGTCCCTGGGACGGTCCACACAGACATTGCAGTCACCTCAGTGGTGGCTGCTACTACAGCTCTTTCTACTGCTCCTTTCTTTGCCAACTTTTGCTGCACCAACTTAGCTGCTGGTTTTTCTGTGACTTCCTTCTTGTTTCACTTTGTCTCCTGCTTTTTTTCCCAAAATGAATTATATGTGCATGTATCTCTGTCCAGGGATTGGCTTCCAATGACAATTTATTATTAAGATTATCCTGTACGTCGGAGGTTAAACCTTTCTTCAGTACAGTGCAGAATAACACAGCATTTCCTCCTGCTTTTTGCCAACCCTGACCTACTTCTTGGGTCCATATTTTTCTTTCATCCTGCTGAGAATCTAAACGGGGTCCTCATTTGGCTGCATTTATTGAGCCATGAGTCACCCTATGTCTGGCCTGTCAGCATGTGTTTTTCTCAGCTGATCCCAAACTACTGTTCTAAGTAAGTTAAATGGCAATCCATCATATCTAGTCTTAGTGAGAGCAACATTTCTCACTCCAGCTTTCTGAAAAACTGTGTCTGTTTCATCTCCCAGAAGAGTGCTAAGCAAACTTTGTATGTCTCCTACTGCAAAAGTGATGCCTGCAGTTTGATTTTTTTAAAGCTCTAATCCATTTCCCTGCTCTCTCTGTAAGTGGCAGTAAATGTTGGGGATTGTGATGCCTTGCATATTTTTGCCACACACACAAACATTTCCTCATGTAGGAATAATCCCAATCTCCTTCACCATCAAGAATGCAATCCTCAGTATATCAAGTAGATCAAAGGACCCTTATTGTGGCCATAGACTCATCTGTGGAGCTAGCCCTTCAGTACATTCTGCCAAATTATCCACATGTAGCACAACATAGTACCAACTATTCTCTCCTTTGCAACCATCTCACTGGGTGAGATGTGTGCTGTGCAAAACTGATTGAACACTCATCTGCTGAATTTGCCTATCATGTAGTGTCAGCCCTCCCATAGCATCACAGGATCCCATTCTGGGGTCTGACTGGCCATGTATTTCCTGAAACCGGAACTGCTCAAGCGCCGTTGCTCTGGGTTTCCTAGCTTTAGAGAACATATCCTGCTCTCCTTCTCTAGTATCAATATGATTAGGCAATCCCCTTGCACCCTTTGTGTGATCTAAATCGATAATGGGCCTTTCTTGAGATCTAATATCATAAGTGGAGTAACTAGCCTTTGGGGATCTAAATATGTCACCCATATTATCTACATGCCTATGTGTGGACTCAGTTCTACTTGCCATTTCGCGAGACCTTCCCTGAATTTGTCCTGAAATATCATTATAATATCTTTCTCTCCTTACTTCTCTTGCATCTCTGCTACCGTCACTTTGACAACCATCCCTGAACACTCTCTGGTTAAACTATTACATGTCCTTTCTCCTTCTACCAAGTTGGGAGATTATCTTCAGTCCTATCTCTTTCTTGGGATAGTGGCCATCTCGCCATACTAGCAGCCCTAGCCACTCCATCTAGCATCATCTGCATCTCTTCGCTGTGGGGATGACATTCATTCCTTAACTACCCTTTCTGTTGTGTTCCTCTTCTGTAATAATTCTACATGCCTATGTATGGACTCTGTTCTACTTGTCATTTTCCCAAAACTTCCCTGAATTTATCCTGAAATATCATTATAATATCTTTCTCCTCTTACTTCTCTTGCATCTCACCTACCCTCACTTTGGCAACCATTCCTGAACACTCTCTGGTTAAACTATTACATTTCCTTTCTCCTTCTGCCAAGTTGGGAGATTATCTTCAGTCCTATCTCTTTCTTGGGATACTGGCCATCACGCCATAGTAGCAGCCTTAGTCACATAGTGACTCCGTCTAGGATCATCTGCATCTCTTCACTGTGGGGAAGACATTCATTCCCTAACTACCCTTTCTGTTGTGTCTCTCGTCTGTAATAATTCTAATGAAACATGTGACTGTCTTCTTGATTTTTCACCTCTAGCCTCCTGGGGAGAGGCTGAATCTAAATAAACTGCGCTACTAGTTGACCTGAAAATTGGGAGTCACCTACCCTTACTTGCTGTCTGGGAGTGCTCATATGTCTTTACTTTGACATTTGTAGGGCGACATTAGGGAGTGCTTTTGGGAATTGTGAAGGCGTCTCAACTTCACGGTTCTCATATCCCACTACAGCTTCTTGTAGCTGTGTCAGTGGATATATACCAGGTACCATGGGAGAAGTACTTATAGGGACATAAGGAGGTGTGGGGCGGACTGGGTATCAACTTTTGAGGAGTCTGTGATCAGAAGGCCTCCTCCTTTCCTGTGATAAATGCGAGATCTATTGCATTGCAAATGCTTGTTTTCTTTGTATCCGAACCTGTGCTCCTATAATCTTTTCAGCTAAATTTAATTTCTAACCACTGGCTAGACTGTATGGGTTCTAGTTATTGAAATCAACGAATAATTTTGTCTTGCCTGTCAAAGCCAATATTTTCTTATATTGTAACTTGCAGGTAATAAGCAGAAGAACAGCTATATACAGTTTGCGGCACAATGCAGCATGTTTTTATTTAATTATTTCAGATGTCAAAACTGGCCAAATAAATAAGAAATGGGGAAGACTTTGTAAACTTACATTTACAGAATAATCAAATCACCTCACTATATTTGGTGGTTATCGCATTGCCATCATCTAATAACAGGTGTATTTCAAAGAGCAGGGCCGTGTTTCTTGAAAATAAATGTTCAGTTCTCCCTAGCGCAGATCACTAATTCGGTAGTTAGTTATCTATCCGTGATTTTGCGGTTGACTGTGCTTCACTGTTTTGCCTTAGCTCCATTAGTCTTAATGCATTTGTGGGATATTCAGGAGACAATCAGTGAAACAACACAAAGCATCTTTTTCTGCATTAAAGCGTTTTTTAAAACTAAGGATGCCCTTGTCAGCTTACGAATTCAAAGATTAAACCCTTGAGGAGATGGAGGTAGTAATGAAAACCATCTCACTTGACCATTCAGAGGGTATTGAATCTGCAAAGATGTTTTGCGTACCAGAAAAATGGACAGAAGAGAAACCATATGTGTGTATCATAGAGATCAATGGAAGGAAACCTTACAGAGTTGAAATTGAGAGGGCTTTAGTGGCATCAAAGTCGTAGACTGTTACAGCAAATTGAGTTGAGGGATTGATGCACCATTGAATGTAGGAAATAACCCTTGGTCTGCAAGGTTATCCAAGGGCCACTGCCTGGTGCAGTATGTCAGGGTACTACACACTGTTGTACAGCAAAAACAAATCTATATGACCTGATGCACCAACAACTTGAGTGTACCAGGAGTAGCCCAACCATGATAAGCTAGATGGCAACATCTGAAGACCACCAGAATAGTGTGTATCCTGACTTTGCATAATTTCTCCACACTCCTAGTTCTCCAAGCACGACCAACAAGGTGTGCCTGTCTTTGCCTAACTTCTCCATATTCTTGGTTCATCAGAAAGGAGCAAAGCATTATATTTCATGGTTATGCTTGCGAACTCTTCACACTGACATTGCTTTAAGCCAAGCCTTTTATTGCTTTCTAAAGATAAGTTACTTTATATTTGTGAAGAAGGGGCTATGAAACCCAGACTGCTAGATTTTGTAAGTATATTGGTGGATGTTCTTTACTTTCTAGCTTCCCAAAAATAAGGTTTCAGTTAGTTAGTTATGTCTTTGTCTATTGACCTAAAATAAAAGTTGGAGCCCTTACTATGCGATTGTACAAGCTCTAAATGCAGATAATAAGTTGAATGCTGTTGATGTTATATAAATATGAACCATTTGGGACACCCAGAGTTTATTTTCTGTCTCAGATGTGATCATTGTGGAACAGAATAGCACTCTGGGCTTGTATGAAGCTGGGACAATTCACTTATGTTGAATATGATAATGTAAATAACTGTACTTAAATAAAGAAGTTGCAACTAGACCTATGGGTAGATTAACTTAATGTTTTTAGACTCACCACGTCTCCAGTACATATTGTTTCCTTAAAGTAGGAGAGTAGCAAATATTTTAAGTAACATGTTTTAATTTGCAAAAAATATTGCTTTATGTTGTGTTCCAAAACTAATGAATCCACTGAAGGGATTTGTGTTTAACCACATGATCATGACTTCATGGCGGTTCTCTTAGCCTTCTGTTTTTTTGAGATTGAGAAAATGACTGCCATTGAGTTGACTAACCATAAACGTTAACTAGGGTGAATAACGCTAGGAAACCTTTCTAGGTGAACGTGTGCTCTACAAAAATTTGTTATATTTAGAGTACATCTGACTTGATGTAATTATCAGAAAAGTGCTAGACCTAGAATTTATGTAGGGGCACAGTAGATCACATTATTGGGAATAATAGCCGTGGTAATGTCAGTTCAGCTGTAAATATTTAATATAGTAGATAGGGCTGACAGAGGGGAGAGGGATGCTGTATCATCCATATTGATAGATACAGTGGAGTACAGAGGAGGGAGTAATTATATTTTAGGATTTTATTTAAGAAAATTCGTCAAACTGGATTCATTTTTCCAAATATGTTATTAATGTAAAAAAAAAAATATATATATATTTCCTCTTGTTTTCTGAATGTGTACTTTGTAGGAATGGAGAAAGATATTTTGCTGGACAATTGAACATATTTTGGTTAGCTCTTTTTGAATATTTACAATAAAGAATGTTTTTGTATGACAAGTAAAACATTAATTACCTCTGTGCAGTGACTTGAGTGCATTATTGTAAATGGATTGTTTTAGAGAAATTTGTTTGGTGTGCCTATGGGCTTGATTCAGACTTATTCGCAGGGGACCACCTGCAGCCTACAATGGTTTCACAAAATTGTTTGCCAACATGCGACCAATTCGATTACTGGACCTTGCCACCTGTCGTGACTTTCAAGAAAGGTGTTGCTATGGCATTCCAATAAATAATATAACATGTGTAAAGCAGATGTTCACACATAAGTATCGGGGCACTGAATAAAATGTGTTTATTGTTACCCAACTCAGTGGTACTCTTTTTATCGGCCTCAAAAGGATGAAAGGTATAAGTTGACCCGCCAGGATTTGAACCTGTGACCATGAGGACAAACACAGACCCCTAAAGTGGACGCATTAGTCTACTTAGCCACCAGACCCGGCTGAATGTCCTGTTCAGTAAATGAGCTGAATAAGAAAATGCAGCATTTTAACTGCAGCGCCCGTGGAACAACTTAATATGTAGTGCTATGTCTGATTACTTTAAATTGTTAAGTGTGATTTAGATCATGTGTAAAATGCCATGCAAGCTGCTCTTCATTAAAGAACGATATAAAGAACATTTAAAAAATAAATAAATACAAATAAATGTATCTCTTTCGGCATAGTGGTGCATCTTTGATGTGTACATCAAAGTGGGGAAAACTTATTTCCTGACTGTTGTGAGACAGTGTGTAGCTCTAGACGTCACCACATTATTACTACTAGCAATACAGCTCATTAACATTTTTTAAAGCTGAATCAACTTGTGGCCACTTTTTATTAATGTATGATCATAGTAATTGTTTTCTCCTTCCAGAATTAACATGAAACTTTCAACATATTATTATATTTTAATGTTTTGAAATGTTTAATAAAAGCTGAAGATTGAAATACCTAGCAAAATGGATGAATTATTAAAGGAGTTGCCAGTTGAATCTGAAGGTGATGTACTTCATAAAGCCAAAGTATTTCACTGCTGATTCAGCTTTAGGACCCAAGGACGGACATGAGTTGACAAAGAGATATAGATTTTTCACCCCAAATCTGGACTAGATCCCCATGGCAGAATGCTAGAAGTTTTGGATTCCTACTTTTTTGTGGGTTAAGTTGACTTGCACTTTTAGTACTCAGTAGCATGCTTACCGTAATCTCAAATTAGAAACACCTGTAACAAAAAATTTTGTATAAAAAGTTTAATGAATTAATAGGAAATACAGTTGAACCTTGATACAGTTAGACTTCTTGGTTCATGTGCTGTGTCTGGTATGTCTCAACTGGTTTCAAAACTGACATGTTTGGCTTGACATACAAACTTTGTATATTCTATTGCCGTTACAGAATGCTCGAACTTTGACCTCCGCGAGTAGGATACAGTACACAAACAGAACACTAATTTTATCTTAGCCCTTCTTTCCTCCCCTCCAATTGAAAGGGCCTCTTGTCACCCAACTAGCCAAACACCATTCTTGGATTGTTAATAGTCTGGATGAAGTGATCCCAGCCAAACAATCCACATGTGCATGTCTCTTCTGCTTCTTAGTTCATCATGTGCAAAAAATTGCCAAAACTATTGTATGAAAGGTAAACATAATTGGAATGCTCATTACTGTTTGGAGAAGTAACTCAATTGAGTAAAAAGCCCTTAGGACTTGTAACAATTTAGAGAAATCAGCCCTTACTACTAAATCCACTTATATGGAGCAGCTCACTGCCTGACTTGTTCTTCCATTTCTTTAAAAATAAAATGAACACAATTTACATCTATTTCATATTCTGATTTATTCCTTATTCTTCAGTGTTAATCAACATTCTTTGAATTAATCCCCTTGTCTAAGCATATCATCGATTTCATCAAGTCTGTGTCCTCTTCTAACCCTAGTCCATCTCACTTCCTTTTACTTGACTCAGTAATCTTGAGTAACTGTAGACCTATTTCTGTGCTCCCTTTGTGAAATAAAATCTTGGAGAAATAATTTTCTTGACAACCTACTGCCTTTGTGGCATCCAGTATTATTCTTGACCTATTCCAATCAAGTTTTATCATCTCTCTTTCTGAAAGTCTATCAAAACCTGCTTGTTACGTTTGGGTTAATGCTCATCTGTTACTGCCTCCACCAGTTTCCCTTCAGTACCCTTTTGGGTATTTGCACACTCTTGTTTACACCAAGCAGCAGAAGAAATTTAAAGCCAATCCATCTCACTCCAATTCTCGGGTCACCCAGAGAGGGAAAGAAATACAGTGTCTGCTTCGATGGCCATCCATACTGGAAGGCTAGATTTGTCCCAAAGGACCAGACATCGAGAGAGGGTACTACAACACTCACCTTCCGGAGGATACAGAAATAGCGAACCTAAGAAAGCTGTATGTATAATAATACAAAAGTAAAAAACAGAAAGAAATAGAGGGCTTGCTGGCATTGGCAGAAATATATACTGTGACTAGACCTGGGGCATATCAAGAGGCCAGCCCTAGAATCAAAGTAGTTCAGAGAGGTGTTTAGATCAATCGTGCAACTGTTAGCGATAGGAGACAGGGTCTAAATAATGCTCAGATGGGGAAGAGTGTAAAAAGAATGTGACGAGGAGTAAACGAAACAACAAACCTACAGGATGCCAATATCAGGTGTGACCTTGAGCAATAGAGGAAAACCTCAACACTGTAGTTGCCAGACATCATCATAGAAGTCAAGTGGCTTTTTATTATACTGAGCCTACTATATCTGCCACAGTAGCAGTACCTGTTGATAGTGATGGGGCCAGTCTTAACATGGCTGGTGCTACAGGGAAAAGTCTAGTGTAAACCGGAAATATTAGCCCTTATGTCTCCATTGCCCCTTCTATTTTTTGGTGCTGCTTATCTCCATTGTTCTGTGTGCCATAATCCCCATCCCTTCAGCTACTGAATCCTCAACCTCTTTTTTTATTAGCAAGCTATGTTATCGTATATTGGGTGAGTTAAAACACCATTGTTCTCCCTTTGAAGCCCAGAAACCTGACAGTTCTGCCTGGAAGTCCTATTAATTTTTAATTCACTTAATTTGGTGTGTCCGATTAGGTTGGGCTGGCTAGGCAAGAGAATGTGTCCTGTTCTGCATTTCCTAATGTGAACTGTGTGCAGATATGGGATCAGGGTTCTCTACCGAAATATGAAATCACAGTTGATTCACCATTGTACCTCAATCCCTGTACTGCTCCATGTGATTTTAAAAAGGTGTTTTAATATAGATTGTTAATATTAGGAACACAATTGGTGAGAAACAATGATAAAACATGAATCATTATGTAAAGAATCAAAGGTAAAAAGTACAGACTAGATTGTAGTATGTTTCTATGAGTAATTTGGTACCAATACATACTTTTTTCTTTTTATTTACTCTCAGGTATTTGACTGAATCGTATGGCACTGGTCAAGATATTGATGAGCGAATTGTAGAAGGTAAGTGCATTTTTTACAGCTATTATTTAAGGGCTAAACAATAGCCGGTTTGCCTGTTTGCTTTTGTTCATGGTCACCTATCAGTCTATAATAATATTCACCGATAAGGTTTGCCTCAGTATTGCAATGGATACAGTCTATGACTCTATGCATTTGTGACTATCTTTTGTTGTAGACCTTTCAACCCTGGAGACTGGATGGTAGCAGTGCACCTGCAGGATTCTTATTTTCACATCCTTGTCCTGCAGGCTCACATGAGCTATCTGTGGTTGACGGTGGGAAAGCAGCACTTTCAGTTTGCTCTGCTCTCCTTTGGCTTTATCAAGGGCCCTCAGGTGATCACAAAACGGTTTGGCGGAGGTCAGACGTTCCAATCTTCCCCCTACCTCGAAACTAGCTGCTGAATGCTGGCTCACCTCAAGCAGTCATCCCCCACCTCAAGACTATGGCAATCCTCTTAAAATCTTTGGGATTGGGATTTACTATCATGCCAAAGTTGCATCTGACTGCATCGAACATGGTAGTGTTAGAGCTTCCAAGACAGCTCTACCTCAGAAATGCATTCCGCCTCAAGTGGAGCTCAGGACTCCTATATGCCTTTTTCCGTTGCTACTTCTCCTGCCCTGAATTCTGAAGAAGATCAAGAACAATGGGTCCCAAGTTATCCCGTTGTGACCAGATTGGGCAATAAGAGTGTAGTATCTAGAACTCTCTGGCCTCCGCATCGGCCCTATTATCAGGCTGCATATTCAGGAAGACCCTCTGTTGGCAGCCACAGAGCAGGGTTCTGCACTAATGTCTGCTCAACCTGTACCTCCATGCTTGGAGATTGAGTTGGGGCACTTGACTGCATTTGACCTTCCTCCTGAGGTTATTGATGTCATCTTGGCAGTCAGGCGTCCCTTCACCAACTTGGTATATACCTGCCATTGTGACAAGTTTGTAACTTGATGTGCTGCTTGGCAGATTAAACCACTTGAAGCCAAACTTTCTATACTATTGCTTTTTGTGTTGTCCCTAGCCCACAAGGAATTGCTTTGGCCACAGTTAAAGGTTATTTGAGGGTCCTTTCGGCTTTCCTGTGGTTGCCGAATCAGCCCTCTTTGTTTACATTACCTGTTTTGTGATGCAGTGTTTGAAAGGTTTGCAACATATGTTTACACCCTCTCCCTCATTATGCCTCAGTTAAAGCTCAACTTGGTCCTCACATTCCTTATGTGTACTTATTTTGAACCGCTCCATAGCTGCCCATTTCGGCTTCTCAGCCTTAAGCCAGTCTTTCTCAAATTAAATCATCGTACCATCGGACCCTTTTCCCCACACATTATGGTGAGCGTGGCTCCAGCACTTCTCCTGGCTAACATTTGTCTGTTTAATCCCATTCTTAGTACTGAAACCCTTCCTTCGAGTTGGAAAGCAGCTCAAGTAATGCCAATCATAAACAAAACCTAATCAGACCCCCTTGAGCTATCCAAATACAGTTCAATTTCTCAGTTAGATATTAGAGACTTTGGTAAACAAGCAACTTGTGTCTTTTCTGGAAAACCATAACCTTTTGGACTCTTCCCAGTCAGGATTTCGTAGCCTCCTACAGCACAGAAACTGTGCTGGTGGTGGTATTCGATACAATTAGACTCTTTCTTTACGAAGGTCTCCCAGCTATGCTAGTACTACTCAATTTATGTGCAGCATTCAACACCATCTCTCACTCTATCTTGATCTAGAGACTCCTTGAGATTGGTGTCGGTGGAGAAGCTCTTAGATGGCTTTAAAACGTTTTTAGTAACCTGACTCATACTGTGCACCTAGAGTCCTTTAACTCCCGTACCATGGTCCTAGTCAAGGGGGTGATGCAGGGCTCTTCTTTGTTCCCTACACTTTTTTTTTTTTTTTTTTTGAAACCGTTTATTACAAGACTCAAAAATATACAAGTATGGGCCTACAACCTTCCGGCCGGCCGCTAGCAGTGAAAGGAGCATACGATATACATTTATAAAACACATGGTGTTGCGGCCGAGCATGCACAGGAGGTAACATCGTTGCGAGCCACACTGTTCTGACCCCACTATACGGTTCCATTTTAAACTTAAAGAACAACAACTACAAACAAACCCACAAGGCAATCCTCAATTGAAAATAGCAGCACGTGCTCCCCTGGAGGGGGGATCCTAGCCATCCATAGGAATCTCACGAGGGGGGAGAGATCAGAACTAGGGCTGGGTACACCCAATGCCCAGGTATTCCCTACACTTTTTAATAACTGCATAGCCCCCTTGCCTCAAGTGGCAAGATCTTGCGGTTTTGAAGCCCTCTTACACAGATGGCATACAGTTGATCATCTCCATATGACCCAATCATAATTCTGCAAAAGTTTGATTTATCAATTGTATGGGGAAGATAGGGTCCTGGTTGATGTCGAACTGCCTACAACTTAACAGTGACAAGACGGAGATTATATAATAATAATCCACATTTGTAAAGCGCGAACAATCACCCGTAAGGGTCTCTAGGCGCTGGGGGCAATCGGGAAGATTAAGCAAGCTATTGCCCAGAGTCACATGGTGCTGGGCTAATCTGCCGCCGGCGCTGGGGATTGAACCGTGATCCCCAGATTCCGGAGTCAGTCACCCTGGCCGCGGCGCCACACCTCTTCCCTAAAAGATTCTGCTTTTTGGTAAGGCTCATGCTCACTGGTCAGATGATTGGTGGCCCCTAGAACTGTGCACCGACCCCTTCTCTAAAAAGGTAGTGAAAAATATGTGCATCATGATAATGAGAATCTTTACCTGAGAGAACAGGTTGGCTCCACTTATTGTGCCTGCTTCGGCATCATGCGCCTGCTTCGGATTACTTTTAAATGGTTGCCCCTCCATACCAGGAAAACCCTCATTCGGGCACTGATTGTTAGCTGTCTAGACTATGGCAATGCCCTTATGGTTGTGGCAAATGAGGCCCTTTTAGCTAAGCTTCAGGTGGGTTAGAACACAGCTGCCCACCTTGTCTGTAAACTTCCTTCTTGGACCTTACCAAGCCCACTCTGAAATCCCTACTCATGCTGGCGTTGAGAAAACACTCCCTGTTCAAACTTCTCCGCCTAGTTCACAAGTCTTTTTCTGGCAACGGCCCCCTCTACTTACCAAAGAAACTGCAGCTCTAGCTGCCCCTTGCAACCTCAGGTCCAGTGGACAATCTCTGTTATGCCCTTGCCACATTCATACTTTCAGATTCAGTGGAAGATCTTTCTTTTATCTCGCTCCCCACCACTGAACAGATTCCCTTTTAGCGTACAGTCCTGTCCTGATTTTGCCAACTTTAAAAAACGACTTCTGACTTCTCTAACCCCGTCATCCTCTTTATAAGCCAATGTGCGAGACACCCTTTCGGGAGTGATTTGTTCTATGCTTTACACATCCCTTTAACATAACATCACCATACAGTTCGGCCAGTGGGCAAGCTACAATTCCTCTCCATTTATCTATCATACACCACATTCTTTTCATGTAAACCGGTTCTGAGAACCTGACCCTCATTTCTTCCAAAAGTTGTGACTCCTTTTCATGTCAGCCTAAGTATTCCCCTTGCGACGTTCTTCACTCCGCCTCACCCCTGTAAAGAGGAGGAGAGACTCCATTGTTGGATCCTAAAAAAGCTCTTGGCTTTTATGCTAATTATACCAGGGAACATCATGCGGACAATAAGATCTTTATTGGAGTTGCTGGTACGTAAAAAGGCAAGGCAGTGCAAAAGAGGACAATTGTTTTTTGCATCGTGCCCTGCATCAAAATCTAGTATACACTGGCCAAGAAGCAGCCCCCAGAAGGCTTGTGGACTAAGTCCACCAGAGCCAAGGGTGATAACACTGTGCTGGAATGCAGAGTGCCCGTTCTAGATATTTGCCATGATGCTACATGGCCGTCCCATCACACTTTCATGAAGCACTCCCATCTTGGGTGCTTTGACCGCTCTGTCCTGCAGGACTTTTTGGTTTGAGCCAGTTCACAGACCTTCCACCTGGGAGAAATTGCTTTGGTATCTATTCAAAAGGAAGGTAATCTGTGGTTGGAAGTGTCCATCAGAAGAACAAATTAGCTGTAGGTTTTTGCGTCTGGGGCGCAAACATCCTAGAAGGCAACTGATGTCAGTGCCCAATTGCGGTCCTTGTATGCTTCTCCGTTCGTCACTTCCAGAGCTGAACAATGTCAGTGCAGAGTTGCACGACGCCACTGACCAGTAGGAGAACTGCTAAAGATTTTCTGGCTCCAGTCTGACACCTGGGGAATATTCAGATGGTGAGGAATCTGTGGATAGATAGATGGGTATCTACCAGAAAGAATTTGTTCATTATGGATTCACCCCGTCTACCTGCCCTGTAAGGAGAGGCAAGTAGCCCACTAGCATTTGAGAAAACAACCTTAACAAAAAAAAAAAAGTAATCAGCTAGATGACAAGCCTGTCTGGCACCAGGACACAACTCCTGACTGTTAAGGGCCAGACAGACTTTCTACCACCCTAGGAAGGAGAATTCGGAGGTTACGCCCAATAGGCCTACCCTGCAGGCTGAAAGCACCATTAGATACAAAAGCTTTTTAAAAATTATTTATGGGATGGGCAGCCTGCCCCATTTTGGTATCTGGCCTCACCCCTCCACTCCATGGGTCCACACAGTCTTTCTAACCTCAAGAGACATATTGTGTAGTTTACCACCAATCTGCCTTCTCAGGAGGGCAGAAAGCACCACTAGACACCAGATCTGTCTTTGTATTATGTATGGAGTGGAGGCCAGCTTGTATTGTCATCAAGCTGCACCCATCCTCCCCTGGGGCTTACATGGTCTTTGCTCCCTGAGGGGAGTTGGATTGGGCAGTTTACCCCTAATCTGCCCACCCAGGGTGACAAGAGAGCGCTACCAGACACCAGTTTTTTTTATTATGTACCATATGGGTGCCAACCTGTTTTGGCACCAGACCACATTCCGTCACTCCAGGGACTCACACACTCTTTTTTCCACCTCAGGAGGCAGAGTGGGGAGTTTTTACTCCCAACCTGTCCACATAGGGAGGCAGAAAGCACTTCTAGCCACTAAGGATTATTTTTATTGTGTAGAGGGTGTGGAACCATCTCTTCTTGGTATCGGGCTGCGCCATCAACCCTGGTGCCACGACAGTCTTTCAGCCCTCACTGGGGACAGATTGGAGCTCTGCCCCTAATATGCACCCACGAGAGGGATAAAGCCCATTAGATCTACTGGGTAAAAATTAAAAAAGGTATGGGACAGGTACTGGGCCATTTTGGCATCCGGCTACCCCCACACCCTTGGGCCACAGATATTCTTTATGCATCCATATGAGTTTAGGTTGGGAGTTTACCTATGCTGACCCATATGTTAAAGATATGATCAAAGAAATCCTAATTTCCACCTATTTTCTTTAGGGGATGACTGAAGCATTTGACCTTGGCATCAGCTTGCAATTAGGAAACCCTATCAACCATGGGCATTTTTGACAAATAGAGGTTCAGAGTAATTGAATGTGGTGTTTGCATGGATCCCAGTAAATGTTCTTACGAAGAATGCCCTGTAAATGTCAAAACTATATCTAAAAACACCAAACTTCCTTTCACTTTTCAATGGCGATGGCTGCAGTTTTTGACCTTGAGGTCATCCGGAACCTTGGGAACCTGACCAGCCTGGATATTTCTAACATAGGACTTATGGGACTCCCTCATATGTATATGTGTGCATGAAAAGTGCTTTCTCAGAGAGCAGTAAGTGATTCTATATGATCCAGTCTTCAGCTATCTGCAAGTGATATAGGACTGCATTACATTTAGAATTGTATAAAAAGTAATCATACAAAACACATTGGCAATTCTAGCTTGTTAAGGATGTGAGATGTGTTTTTGACAATTTTGTTAACCTTTCTTTCCAGCCAACCCACTCTTAGAGGCTTTTGGAAATGCCAAAACAGTCCGCAACAATAACAGCAGTCGCTTTGGAAAGTTTGTAGAGATTCACTTTAACGAAAAGGTAGGTTTGCTATTCTTGAGAAGTCATACAAAGTTAATAACATCTCCTAGTTTGTTATAGCAAGCCTCACTAATATAGCCAGGCTGTTGGTGTGAATGACTTCATATAGTATGATAGGCAAACTTCAACACACATAGCAGTACTTGGTAACGTTTCAGTTTTGCAAACGTAATAGTGAACTTGTTCCTCAAAGAATTCTCAAATTAAATCAGTTTGCTTTTGTTGCAACTGTGGGTTGCACCACCAATTTCAGATTTCATAAGTGAATAGATTTTTCCAGTGTTGTTATTGTAAAAATTGCTTCATTCTTCGTTTGTAATAAAAAACAGCCAAGCAGCCAACGCGTTTCGTCCAGCTTCAGTGGACTTCATCAGGGCTCCAGTATCTATAGTTGAGACTTTTCATATGGTGATAATTCCATCCCACATGGATATTAAAGGATATTCAACAATCATGGATTCCAATCCAAAATCAGGTGTCGCAGGTGAACCCAATTCCCTCATCCCGTCTGTTGCCAAGTCTACGACTTTAGCATATTCCATTTAGTGCACCTGATAGACTCCAGGTAACCTTTCCATGTCATTTCACTTGAAATTACTTAACCTCACCTCCGTGTTTGTTGTAGATCAAATTTGGCCAACCATTCTATTGCTACCCGTCATTTTTCTCCCGAATGACCTTGATTTATGATGTTGTATATCAAGTGAATTCTCAGGGCCATTTGTTTTATAGTCTGTATCTTTTATGGAGTCGAAGTTGAGCATATTGAATTACCTCATTTCGCCATCCACTAGTTCGTATTAAAGTAATGTGTTTCTGTCAAATGTAAACTTTTTCAATGTTAACCAATGGCTTATTGTAAACTCACCTGTTGTAAACCAACCCCTCACCCTTTCATGGTCTCAGGATCAGTATGTGCCAATGGATACAGGTAATAAGTGCAATATATGGTGCAAAAACTGGTATTATCAATGAGGTGGTTGACTCTTTCGTCTCTGCAGCACAAGTTCAACTTTATACGTTTTCCTCAGGGGGACACAGTGGCTTGGAGTTGGTGCCAAAGATTGAACATAAAGAGATTGGAATACTGCAAAGACTGACCAGCAACAAAAATATTAAACAAGCAGGTCAATGTGAAAACGGGGGCGAAAACTGCAGAGGTGTTCATCATGTAGGCTTACTACTTGATTACCTAAAGCCCAATGTTAATAAAGGTGCCGAATTGGAGGAAATAAATCCAGTTAAAAAAATTTAAGAGAAATAAAAATAAGATTCATGTTTGATGATTCACTCAGAACGCCAGTTGCTAATAATTAGTTTAAGTGCACCCTGAAAGGCTGACCATGCCCCATTGTATTTGACAGAAGACCGCACCTGATATCCATGAGGAGCTCTTACAGTTGTATCTAACTGGTAGGATCATAATTGTTGCCTAGTCAGACTGTCAGGAGTGGCACACAACTAGCTAGGAAAAATTAAAAGTCGTTAAAGAGTTGTAGTCTTGTATAAAATACAAACTCTATCAGATAAATGTAACCAGAACATATGGCAGTAGGAAGGATAGGCTCTGCAAACACAGTTAATCAAATTTAAAATATGTTTTTCAAACTAGTTTAAGTTTATAATTCAGTTTGACTCTGGACTAAAACAAATAACTGTAACTACACAGTGTATCAGTATAATCTGGTGCATGCTTCTCTCTTCCCCCACAAGTGTCCCTTTTTTACTTGAACATTATCTCAACAGTTGAAATAGAGAAATGTGACAGCGGTGACAGCCATAAGGCTTGAACATATTAAAATGGCAGAAAATATACACCATATGTTCTTATTTGGATTCAACTGTTTGTTGTATAGCATTTATTTAATAGCTTAATAGATCAATCTGTTGTGTCTTATTGAGGTTTAGTTCAAAAAGCAAGTTGTGCCCTGTTTATTTCACAGCTTTGATGAATTGGCTAGGGATGACAGGTTGTGTACCTTGGCACATAACCGCTGATCTTGAAAGGTACAAAAGAGCACAATCAAACATGGTGCTTCAGGTACCAACATCTTCGTTGTAGGTATGTTATGTCCTCACATATTCCTTTGCTAAACGGCAAGTCTGTTAAATTAGCATAATCGTTTGTCTTTCACAGTATACAGAGACGTTATTCCACCTTAATGGGTTATTTTTCTTCCTTCAAATTAACAGTATTTCATATTTTAATATCATCATTGGGAAATGTGATGCATTTTGTAAATACATGTGTCTTACTTTAAGACTACTGATTACAGGTAGGATGCTATTTTACTGCTTGGTATTGCAAGTTAATGTGTTTAATATGTTTTCTTGTTTCCAGAATTCAGTGGTTGGTGGATTTGTGTCCCATTACCTCCTGGAGAAATCTCGTATATGTGTGCAAGGGAAGGATGAAAGGAATTACCATATATTCTATCGCCTCTGTGCAGGTGCACCCGAAGACATTCGGCAAAAGCTCTTCCTGAACTCCCCGGATAACTTTAGGGTATATTATGCTTTTTCTTTTTAATTAAGTTCATTAACTAATTATCCATGTATATCTGTGCCTAAAACCCCAATAGAAATATGGTTTACTTATAACATGGCTTACAATCTCGGACTCTTAAAGAACTCTGGTCGCTGCAAATCACTACTGCATTGAAAATCTGTTAAAACCCGAGTTAACCTTGGTGTGAAATCCAGCAATGGCTGGAAGGTGACACAGGCGCTAAACAGTGCATGACGGTCTCACCAGAATTTCTGCCTTGGGGTAGTGAACACTTGTCCTTGGATGTCTGATAGCAAAGACCTTTTAACACTTAGCGTGGTTAGCTGGCTATGTTGCTTTGCACATTCTTTTATGTTTATTAGGACCTTGAGTAGAACTCTCAGAGAAGGCCATCCAATCAATATGCTCCATTTGTAGTCTATAGCTACTGATACTGACCCGCAAAGAGAGTATTGTATGGCTGCCAGTGTTCCTCTGGTGTGATGCTTGAGCTCTGGTGTGGTATTCTCTAGCTTAGTCCCTTAGTGACTGCTTACCTCCTTGTGAAGTAGGGCCTGTGCACTTTGCTGATGGTTACAGCTTTTCTTATCTGTGCAGCTCCTGTTTCTGTAAAGGTTCTGCCATGGGAAAAAATCCTCCCTGCCTTCCCTGCTTATAGATGTCTGCTCAACCCTTTGCCTTACACTACATATTTAGGTAGAATTAGAGTTCAAAATAACTATACATTTTGTATAACTTTCTTTTTTGAGATATAGTCTTTAGGGTGACTATCCTCTTTTAATTCCTTTTGAATCTATAAAAACCTGATGAACTTCCCCCTGGTTAATTTCTATCATAGACATTGCTGTATATTGCTGTAGGGAATGCTTTTCTCCTTGTTTATTCTTTTTCTTTGTGCTGTCCCCATTGAATGCTTCGTGAAGAGTCCCACAGGAATCCCTATTTGGCTGGGAATGGGAATTTGCACCTGAATCTGTATTCAACATCCATCGGTTTTATCTTCTATGTATTTACCAGATAACATGTAGTGCCGTTTGTGCGAACGAAACACATTGTTGTACATTGGAAAAGAGAAAAACATTCGGAATTAATATGTCCCCCCCATTCCAAGGTGTGAATCTCTGAATTATACAGTAATGACCCACTGTATCCCTCTGAATTTTAATTTACCAGACAAGTAATGTGGAGTCGTAAAGAAACTCTTTGTCTATTCCAAAACTTCGGTTTCTTTTGCTGAATTTGTTAATTCATTACATAAAGCTAACAGTGCCAAAGACCTGGTTCCTTGTGTTGATTTTGCTGTTTTTTAATGATCCTATCTTGTAGTGCTGGAGAATCCTTTGCCATTGAAGGAAAATATACTTACTTATTACATTCCCATTACTGACTTTTGAGTGCCTTGCCAACTAATGGTGGGAACAAAAACTCTTGTGATAGCTGCTAACTCTAGTGGTGCTAAAGCCTCATTGTTATGGCCGGGCACTGGGGCAGGATTGTAATAAAGGCCCCCACAGCCTCCGCTGTGCAGGGGGCCCCAAGGCTTACCCATACTGGAGGTGGCACCCTCGGCCCCTTCAGATGTGAGTGTGAGGGGCCGGCCCCTTAAGCATATATACTGCAGGGGGGGGCCTCACATTTTGTTATGCCACTGCACTGGGGAACCCCGTGAAGTACACACACGCACTGATGAGCTATTGGAGAGTGGCCATGAGTGGTCCACAGCCCATTTATTTATCACCTCAGGCTGAGCCTGGCCTGCAGCGTGTGTGCAAAGTGGCTATAGGCCACATAGAGGCTGGATGTCTCTCTACATCTCTTCCCAAGTTAGTTTGCAAGGATAGCATTGGTTCGAGGGGTAGGACTTTCCTACCCTAGACTCCATGCATAGTGTCTTAGGACTTAGCTGGGTTCAGGTTTAGGTCAAAGGTTGTATGGATGCGCTTGACCTGGACCAGTCCCTTGGGTGCAGCCCCTGCTGTCGGTCAGTTACACTCGAGGTGTGTCACACACCACTAGTCCAGGAGGGTCTGATAAACTACTATCTCGCTCCAAATTGCATCTTTTGGGTATATCCGCTCGAGGCAGTGATGTTGATAAAGCCCTCATCCAAGTGCCACTCCAGCTGTTCCAGCGGGTTGTGTGGGTCTGGACTCACTGTCACTCACACCTTTTTGAATCAGGATACATTGCGGGCCACTTTCTCTCCCTGGCGGACCACAGAGACCATGGACCCTTGACTCTCAATGACCAACCAGTGCTGTCTCTCAAACAGTGTCTGGAATTTGTTGCCTGGTTGTCGATCCTTAATGAAGACTACATCTCCAACATAGTGTCGGGCGACAGCCTGCTGGTCTTTGCTGGCTTTATAATTGGTGGCTCTGCGTTTCTCTTGCACTGCTTGGCATCCATGGTGAGAGGCTGCCATCGAAAGCTGGTGGGGATGATGTCTCTTGCTGGCGGTTTCAGCCACAGCCGGAGACGCATCCTGTAGTGCTGTGTGTCATTTGCCTGAATGCCCTCAGGAACCAATGGAGGCTTTCCTCAGGGCTTCTCCATGGTCGACCCCTATACTTAGCACCTTGTTTAGGGGTCACGTAAATCTCTCCCTGTTTGCTTGTAGCCATTGTAGAATTATCTTCTTTTGCATTACCCCAGACTCTTGAGATAGCCTCTTAAGTCCTGACCTCAGAATGGTGGGCCATTTTTGGTCATAATTTGTTCCAGTAAGCCAAATATGTCTTCTTCATCAGAAGCCGCACTGCTTGGAATGAGGTGCAGTGTATCACCTCAATCACCGGGTATTTAGGATGGTCATCAATGAGGATAGCTGTGTATCTCCCATTCGGAATGCTGCCAACAACCATACTTGGATGAATCCATGGGTGGGATGGAACTCTTCCGTGAAGGCGGGTGCTGGCGTAGTCCCTCAACCAGTCATCTGGCATGGGTAGCACTGATATATGGAGTCATCCACTACCTCGTCCATCCCGAGAAACCATTCTTTCCTCCTTAGTCACACCTTGGTCTTGGCTCTACGCTTGTGGATGGTTCTCTGGGCTGCTAATCAGTGCCCTTGCATCAGGAGCCCATCCATGGAGCAACTGAGTTTGTGTCGGACCTGACTAGTTTATCGGAGTGGTTCCACCCGCTAGCACCTTCCAGGAAATTGTCCCACACTGTACAGGGTAAGCCCTCCATTGCTTTTTGTAAGCATGTGCCTGAGCTGGTGGCTGTCTGGATCTCTTCTTCTGTTAGGTCCAGGGGACAAGTGGCTTCTGCAACCGTTCTAACAAAGTCCTCTGCCCACTCGTCTTCATCCCTGATCCCCTGATCCCTGATCACAGTGTCAGGCTTCTGAGGCTGTTGTAACAAGAAGTCGGCCGGAATGAGGGCTCCTGGGTGATTTGTGATTTCAGAAACATACATATGCAGTTTGATAGCCCATCTCTTGATCCTCGTGGTGGGTTCTGTGAGGTACCCATGAAAAGCGGGACTAGTGGTTTGTGGTCCGCGACCACCCTAAATCATCTTCCACTCAGGTAGAAGTGAAATTGAAGGCACCCCTACCAAATCACCAGAGCTTCTATTTGAGTGCGCCAGTACTCAGTACCTGTGAGAGCCTTATTGGCATACATCACGGGGATCCACACCTTGTTGCTCTTCTCTTGTAGTAGTATTACTCTATCTCCAAGTGGGGTGGCATCCACCACCAGTTCTGTGTTGCTGTGGGGGTCAGAGCACACCACTGGTGCATCACTCAGCAGTGCATCTTTCACCCTCCGAATGCTTCCTCCGCCTAGGTATTCCACTCCCACTTGGCATCTGTCCGCGTGAAGGTCCTCCTAGGTTCCGAAAGGGTGGCAAGATATGGTATAAATTGCCCACAGTAAGAGACCATGCCAAGAATGCTTTGCACTCTTCAGTACTGGATCCTTTCGGATGTCCTCCGTTTTCTTTAGACCCATCTGAAGGCTATCCTTGGAGAATAAATATCTCAAAAACTCACAGGGTTGTTTGAAGAACAAACATTTCTTCCGATGCAGCATGAGACTATGGTCTGCTAGGTGAGCTAGTGTGACTCTGAGTCTTCTGTGGTGGATATCACGTTGGCATCACTGATTTTAAGGTCAGCATTTCCCTAATCGGGTTCAAGAAGCTTGCGGATTCCAAAGACATACCAAATTTTAAGCGTTTGTACTGCTTCAACCCAAGGCTCCTGGGTGCCTTGGCTTGGGTGTCACCACCAATGGGGACACCCACGGGGTCAACCTGGTCACCTTCTCTATAATGTCTAGCTGTTCCAGCTTGCACAATTCCTTCTCAACCAAGGATTGCAGGTAGAAAAAAAAATCTCAGGTGGCGTACGACTACAGGATGGATAATTTGATCAATATGAAGCCTTATCTACGTGTCTTTCAGGCAGCTGAGACCATGGAATTGTCCAAGAAAGTCCTCCAGTTCTGTGTCTGTCTGTGTGTCCTTGATGTGCTGAGCAAAGAATGGTAATTCAAAGTCCTCTGCATCGTGGCTGCTGAGGTGGGTGCCTGTCCCCTCCCAGGTGACAAGTAAGCGAGTTTGCACACTCCCTTCGCCACCATCAGTTCAATTACCCCAGCTAATGGTATCAGACATGTGCAAATATCGTGGCCTTCGTGTACCCCTCAAACTGTTGTATGTCCATGCTGTTCATAGATGTTCCAGTGCCTATCAGGGCTGGAATTGGCAACTCTCCTATCTTCACTGTGCACATTGTGAACATTTTCCCTTTGGTGTTATGTAATGTGTGTTTGTAAAGCGCACCCTCACATCGAGGATATCCTGGCACTGAGCAGGTGTGTGTGCCTAGTCCTGTTTGCGGCAGGTTGCTTAATTGAAAAGCCAGGACTTTTAACTTCTTTCGGAATTCATGAAGAGAGTAGGAGGCCTTGATGTGGAGTGGGAGGTCGTTCCATGCTTTAGAGCGGTGCAGGAGAGCGCTCTTCCTTCTGATTTGGTTCTTTGTATGCATAGGCTGTGTGCGTGTAGGAATTCTGCGGAGTGGAGTTGTCTGGGTGGTTGGTGGAAAGAGATACAACTGTACAGGCAGGTGTGGCCTGATTTGTGTAGTGCCTTGAACGTGTGTGTTATGAGTTTGAATTGTGTGCGTTTGTGTATCGGAAGCCAGTGTCATAACCTGAGGTGTGGTGTGATGCGGGTGTGGAAGTTTGAAGATGAGTCTGGCTGCTGAGTTCTGGATGGTTTGTAGTTTTCTAGTGAGTGATCCCGACGGCTTTTTATGTATTGCTTGGAAACCATTTGAAGATCTTCCTCAGCATCTTCTGGGTGTGAAAGTAGGATGCAGTGACGGCGTTGACTTGTGTGGTCATGCTGAGTTGGCTTTCAATAATTGTTCTGAGGTTCCTGGCATGGGTCATGGGTGTCGGTCTGAGTTCGGCCAGCCACCAGTTGGAGTCCCATGGTGAGGTGTTCTTTCTGAAGATCGCTACTACTGTCTTGTCGGTGTTGAACTTAAGAAAGTTGTCTTTCATCCAGTAGCAACTTCGGTCATGCAGGCGGTGAACTTGTTTCTTTTGTTGGGGGTCTTGTCTGAGAGGGGGAGTATGAGTTGTATGTTATCTTTGTAGAAGCAAAAACCAAAAGGAAATGATGGACGGAGTGTTGAACATTGCAAGCACTCACCCCCAGTCAACTGGGGGTGAGTGCTCTGAACTGGGGTGGCCCACTCTGCCACCCCAGTTCAGACATGGCCATATACAAATCAGTCTGACCCTGTGCCTCATGGGAACAGTCCATCCCGAACTGCCAAGCCATGTCTTCCCTGGACCGGAAACAAGCTTCCTAGGACCGGTTTCTGGCATTTCAGCCGTCTTTAGCCAGGCTTGCTTGAATCCAGTGGCAAAGTGAGCAAGGGACTCACGTCTGAGCATACCCTGCCAACTTAGGGCGAACAAAGCAAAAACCAAAGGAAATGATGGACGGAGTGTTGAACATTGCAAGCACTCACCCCCAGTCAACTGATCTGGGTTTAATCCATCACCGTTCTTTAGCCCACTCTGCCACCCCAGTTCAGACATGGCCATATGCAAATCAGTCTGACCCTGTGCCTCATGGGAACAGTCCATCCCGAACTGCCAAGCCATGTCTTCCCTGGACCGGAAACAAGCTTCCTAGGACCGGTTTCTGGCATTTCAGCCGTCTTCAGCCAGGCTTGCTTGAATCCAGTGGCAAAGTGAGCAAGGGACTCACGTCTGAGCATACCCTGCCAACTTAGGGCGAACAAAGCAAAAACCAAAGGAAATGATGGACGGAGTAGAAGAGCATGTCCTGTGCACAGGTGACGTTGGCCAGAGGGATAACGTATGTGTGGACAAGTGTAGGCCTGAGCAATGACCTTGAGGCACTAAGCAGATGAGTTTGCGGGCTTCCGAGGAGTAAGGTCCCAGACAGAAAGCTTGTGTCTATCTGTTAGGACGGAGCAGATCCAGCAGAGAGTGGGTCCTTGAATGCCAATCTTGTGCAGGGACCTGTTGAGGATGGGATATGAGACCATGTCAAATGCAGCAGAGATGTCCAGGAGAATGAGGGCTGGTGTTTCTACTCTGTCAAGAATCTTGCAGATGTCATCTGTGGCAGTGATGAGTGCTGTTACTCTATTGTAGTTGGGCCTGAATCGAGACCCTGTGGCGCTGTGGAGTTGGTGGTTGCTGAGGGGGTCGGGTGGGGCGTTGGTTAATTAGTTTCTCTAAGACCGTTGTTAGGTATAGAGTGAAGGTGAGGGGTCTGTATTTGCAAAGGGTGGCTGAGTCATCTGATGGTTCCTCGAGCAGTGGCATGTTTCCAGATGCTTCTGAACATGGCTGACTCAATGGATACTTTAAGGATGAGTGTTAGTGATCAGTAGTAGTTCTTTGATGAAGGCATGGTGGGGGCAGGCACAAATGGAGCCCTCAAGTGGATGGTCTTCATGGTAGCAGCGATTTCTACGGTGGTGACAGCAGACTACGAGGTCAAGGTTTGTTTGTTGGTCCTGATGGAACTTGAGTTGCATCAGTGACAGGGCCCAGTTGACAGTCAAAGTTGCTATAATTGGAGTTGATTTTGTTACAGAAGAATTTTGAGAACTTGTTGCAAAGCTCTTGTGAGGGGGTGATGTTACTTGAGGCGGTAGTAGGCGTGGAGAAATCTTTGATGATGGCAAAGATTTTCCCGCTGGTAGTACTGGTGTCAATGCGAATTTGCAAGGGCGGTGCACTTGGTGTTCTGTATCTGCTGGTGGTAGCGTCTTGGGGCTGATTTGAAGATGGCTTTATCTGTGGTGTCACAACTTGTTCTACATTTGGGCTCCAGTTGCTTGCAGTTGCATTTCGTCAGCCAGTGTTCCTCTGCGTACCAGTTGACCTGTGGTTGGGATCTTGTTATTGAGCTGGGATCCAGGATGTCGGGGCATGTGGTGATCCAGCTGTTGAGGTTTTGATGACTTCCAGCAAGTTGCTAGTTTGCTCGGGCCAGTGCTCAGAGAGGGTTGAAGCCCACTCCTCTTTTGAGATGCTTTTCCAGCTGCAACGGGTGGTTCAGGTGGTGGTAGCTCAGAGATGGTGTGGGATGGGTATCCAGAAATTAACACGGGTGTTGTCTGTTCAGGTCATAGTTGCTGACTTGTCAACTTTGATGTTGCTGATTGAGGAAAAAATCAGGTCCAATAGGTGGGTGGGTTCGGTAATGTGTTGGGTGAGGCCAAGGTTTCCAAATTCTAGAAGGGCCATAGAGTTTGGGTCAATGCGGTCTTCTAGGTGAAAGTTAAGGTCTCGGAGGAAGATGAAGGTGCTGGTGTTGATGATGAGGGGTGCGACAAAGTCTGTGATGTGGCTGGCGAAATTGGGTTGGGGTCCTGGTGGTGTGTATATAAGGGTTCCACACAGTGAGAACTTGGCTGTGATGCCTATCTTGAACGTGAGTTGTTCCATGTAGCTGGTGGGGGTGTGCGTGTAGGTGGTGCTGCTGATGGTATCTTTGAATATAATGGTGACTCCACCTTGGGCCTGTGCTGATGTTCTTGCTTGGCAATTTTGTAGCCGGCAGGGATGGCAGTTGTGATGTCTGGTGCAGAGGTAGAGTTTAGACATGTTTCCATGAGGAAGCACAGGTCCAGAGTGTGGCCGTGCAGCAGGTTCCATATCTCAGTGGCATGTTTGGTGAGCTAGTGGGTGTTGAGTAGCATGTATGAAAGTATGGCTTGTTGTGTGGTGGTATTTCGTTTTTATTGTATATCTGAAATATATCCAATTTAATGTCCGCCACAAAGCTTATCTGACTCTATTAGAAAGATACAATACAGGAGAGCTGGGTTTTATCGCATGTTATCTGACTGCCTGGGGAATAACAATTATGTTGGTGGAGTTTACTGATTGGCCTATCCTAATGCACCCAGCTACTTGTTTTTTGAGACTGCTTCCTCATCCAAGGACCAAAAAGGTTAGTAGCAGGTTTAAAGCTCTAGTATTAGTACTCGCCAAGTGACAAATTACAACGACTTGGAAGTCTGCAGCAGGACTAACTTCCTGAAATGGAAAACAGACATGTTAAAATGGATTATGACAGAAAGTGTGATGTTGCATGTGGAAGCCTAGAAAGAACTGGAAATCAGTAGTGGCTCGAGCTCGGGATGAGTTAATACAGGCTGTGACACAACCAGGGAAAGGGATTAATGAGGGTTATTTAAGCGGGCAGCTTATAGGGAAATGTGCACTGGATGGGAGACTCTAGACTCACTGAATAGCGGGAACAAGGGTACATGCTGAAGGGCAGCTACCTCCTGCCCCTCCCAGGATGATGCCTCGCATTAGTGCTAGTGATGGTCCAATACTTTCCTCAAACAGACATTTGACAGCTCCAAAAATTAGCTCCCTACTCAGATGAACCTACAACTGCACTTTAGGAACAAATCCCTCAAAACCTCCTTGGCCTTTTGTAAGTCCGTTTAAGGTTTCAAGGTGCAAAGCATTAGCAACTAGCTCATAAGGAAGTCTCTGATGTTATAGAAGTTTTGTTCTTGGTGAATAAATAGCTGAATGGTTGTCATGGGGATTGTTTATGGAAGCGTGGGCAGAATATCATTTTAAATGTGGAAATTAGACCTTTTTTTTTTAGCAATGATGACAGTTATCTGTAGTGTATTGAGCAGCACAACAACAGGCTCTCTTATAATAATCTTTATGTTAAAATCAATTAAAGTCTTTGGTGGCATGCTCCTTTGCCTGCCCCATTACCAATTTGCTTTCACCACCAATAGCTGGTGGAAGCACTGCATGGATCTTTTATATCAATGCCTTGTGGCACATGTCCAATTCATTCCTTAACCAAAAGCAGATTGGAACTGACAGCAGCAATCCTATTTCCATTGGTCAAATCCAAGGTGGTGAACACCCTACTCTGCTGGTTACCAGTGGCTCTGTGGAAATAGGCCTTATAGTATGGCATGTTACTGCTAGCCTCCTAATTTTGCTGTGATTGACAGCTACAGAGTCAACAACTTGAAACTCTGAATAAGTGGGGGTATTCTTATAAGCCTCTCCTCCAACCTCTTTGATTACACTGATCTTAAAAAGATTAAAGAGAGCATAAGGTACACCGGCTTGACCTCACTAGTTCTTGTTCTCTGATCTACTCCATCTGCTTCAGAGGGTTCATGTCCATCTCCCCTAAAGGAAAAATCACCTTTCCAGATGTCCGCTCTAACACTTTGTTCCTAAGGAACTAAGCTTTGCATATCTAGGTCTCTCCTTGGAGGATGTGGCTACCCTGGCATCTGACAGGAAGTCCTCCACTGGCAAATTTCTAAAATGTTGCTTATGAGCACTAGCAAAGAATATCAACCCGCTTATTTGCTCAGTAAAATAGGACACCTTCTTTCATAAGACCTGCCTTATGACCACTGGCTATTATTGAATCAGGACTGAGGAGTCCTTCTAAGTTGCTAGAGACTGTCAAAATGCGGTTGGTGGGGATAAAACCAGTCTCTTGGGATATTAAGCTGTTGACCTCATGTGACTTAAAGATTCTGTGGAAGACTTCATTCTCAGTGGCTAAAACATTGGTCAGGCATATAAGTTAGCTGCAAACCCTTTTCACCTCAGAACCATTCATGGATTTACAGAAGGGCAAAGAGGGTTTGGAGGCTAATCCCACATTTGTTCTCAAAGTTCTGTTGTAGGTTAATCTGAATGAGGGGCTACTTTTCCCATTATTTACCCCTCCTCAACTGCTAATTAGACATTACTACATGTGGATACCAGGCACTCCTACTTTTTTTTAGCTTGTCAGAGGCAGTGACCTGCCTTCTAGTGACTAAGTTTGACTTTTGGAGACATCCGCCTGTGTGTGCTGCTGAGAGGGATAATTTCATGCGTCATAATTGTTATGCTTTTCATGAATACTAACCTCATTCCTCTGGGTGCACTCCACTTGAACTTAAACGGTGCTTGTGGCATTCTCCAGGCACCTACCTGCTAGAGATCTATGTTGGGTGGGTGCATAGGCTACTAAACAATATCCTGCCAACACTGTGTTCCTCCCTTAGCGATGCAATATTTGTCCAGTGATATCCTCTTCAGACTGTTTGAACAGGACTAAGCTGCCAAATGCTGCCTTTTAAGCTCCCTTTCTAATTCTCAGATGGTGTGCAAACAGTCCATTAGATGAAAATTGTAAAAGTCCACAATGTAATAATATGATACAGTTGCTTTCTCAGTGAATGGCGATAGGTTCGGTTACCGCTATCAATGCCGTCCCGCTGACCCATTAGCCAAACACACACATCTGAATCACTTTTTATTCCAAGAAGGGGTATTCAAGATTCCACATTTTCAAAGGGAGAGGATGGGGAGTGTATTATGCATGAATGCACATAACTCAGAATTAACAGTAAGTGGCAAGGCACTCACAAGCTGAAACTCTTCTGTCACCAGCCTACCTTGGAATATTGTTAGTGCTGTTGTTTAATCAGCACTAGTATAATACAAAATCTGCCATTGGCATGGCATTCAAGCTGGTCGTCATCTACCCACTGAATAAACTCGGGCTAGGGAAGGATCATGTTAGGTAAGAATTCCTCAGATCCAGTCGTGTCCTCCAAATACCAGCTCTACAGGTTTTGGTGTTTGCTCTTCAGCAACCCTAAATAGACAGTGGATAACAAGTACTTTCTGTGCTCTATATTTTGGTAACAGAAACTGTCTAGCCTAGTTTTAACACGGCTACCATTCATTATTCAGTGCACCCCGCGGTGCAGCTGCTAGCACAGGACTCAATGTTGTAGCATTGATTATATTTGTTCACTACATATTTAAATTAGAATGCAAATGCACTGAGATGCACATTTCCTAGAGGTGTTTGTTTACTTAATTTTGATTTTACTTAATACCACAGCTCGGATCTGATTATATTTTGGATAACTACATTTGTCAATTGTTTAGTGAAATGTAAATGATTTCTTCTAAAGTTCATGGATTTAACTCTCACATGCTTAAATTAAGTACTTTAGAAGTCAATTTGCCACTTTTCTTTCGTATGCTTTCATTATGAAGTCCATCCTACATTCCATTTTTTGTATGGTTCTGTTCCTAGGTGAATTGTGATTGGCACAGCTTCATTTCCTTTCAACGGTTGTTGTATTTGTTCACCCTTGTGGATTACTTGGCTACTCACAACAGACCTCCAGGCACCATTAGTGTTAAATGTGTATGCCGAAAAGGCCCTGCAACGAACCCATAATTTGCCAGATAACTCACTTTTTTATTTGTATCATTATTTCAATAGCTTGGACCTCTTTAGACTTTATACACACGGGGGGAGGAGAGAGGTAATAGGGCGGACGGTAATAGATACAATAATTGTCATCAAACAGTGCATATTAACCAGGCACATCTTTTGTCTTCGGTCCCATGGCATTGAGTTTCAAGTCTCCATTCTCACATTAGATTGATGCTCAATCTTCTGGAGTTGGGTGTAACACCATTTGGCTTGGGCAATGCAAACAATCAGCTATATAAATAAATACAACTGTAGACACTCAAAACTGGATACAGAGATGTCTGATATCAGAACAAGATTTAATTCCCATTATGGCCTATTTGAATCTTACAGCGAAGATCACGGAAAGACAGAGCAGATGATGAAGGCTGTATGCCATGACTAATGTAGAACATCACCCTGCTATCAAGCTTCATTGTTGAAAACGTACTATTTATTTTTATATAGAACGTTTGAATGGATCGTGCACTGTTCTATAAAACTTTCAATTGTCTTTTCCTTTTGTAGTATTTGAATCGTGGCTGCACCAGGTACTTTGCCAATAAAGAAACTGACAAGCAGATTTTACAGAATCGCAAGAGTCCTGAGGTACAGTATTCATTTTAATGACTTTAAAATATGAATTGGACTTGTGCAGTTTATAAGAAGAACCTATGTAGTGAAGCATTTCACTTTTATAGAAGACATGGTTGAGAATGTTTGCATTTTATTTCTATACCACACATTTTTTAAAAAGTTCCTGGGCCAGTACTGCAAACTAACAATTGGAGAAACCGATCAATCGGAATAAGTGAATAACTCTGAAATTTGGAACATTAGTTTCCAAGTTGCCGCATCAGACGTCACTTGATAAGCCAGGAGCCATAAATCCTGTAGGAAATGTTAAAGGCATGCACTCAGCAGATGCACAGAAACACCGTCTCGACCTGGCAGGGAAGTGGCCTAAGGCTCCCATGAAGGCACCACTCGAGGCATGGGTTGCTCAAACAAGACCTGGAAGTCGAGGATGCGGTCTTGACTGCAAAAGTTAAAAGGCTGTAGGCATAGACAAAGCAGGGAACACTTCAATAAGAGGTAAAGTTGTGTGAGCCGCAGTGCTCTGTGGAAAAAACTACAATGGAAGAAAGAATTCCATCCAGAGCAAAACATGTTTATCTGAACTCCACTCCTAGTGGGCAGGACACACGTTAAATAAAACATGGGTGCAAATTACTTTCATGATTTTTACATGTTCACCCAGTGCAACTTGCACGTAAATTGGCATTGGTCCCCAGATTTTTGTATTTACAAATTTACAAAGAAAAGACACCAATATTGTTTATGCTTCATAGCCTCAATTGATTACGAAAGAAACTCAGTAAAGTCCAGCGAGCATGCTATTTGCGTCGGGATGTTCGTGTGTGCTTTAGAGTGTTACACTAAACGAGACCCCACTGATTTGTTTCTGTCAGAGGCCGTTCTAATTGGTGCATTGTTCCTCTGCTGTGAATGCCTGGTCTTACAGATGTGCTCTGTTGCTTTTCTCTAATAAAAGACAGTTCACAATCCGAGGAGGCTGTCGCCATAAAATTGTACAGTTTGTAATTGGCAGCTGAGATGGTCAATAGCTTAAGAATAGCCAAAATGTGCTTCAAGGAGCTGATTCCGTCCATTTGCGGCATAACCCTTCCTTTCGGTAGACGTTTGCAAGACCTTGTTTACCCCTGGTAGGATTGTTGCAGCCTCTTGTTCAGCATGCGGTGATATCTCTAGGAGATACAGACTATTTTATAATTCATGTTTTTCTTGTTTAAACCTTAGAGGCCTCCTGGCGATAGAGTGCACTTCTCAATTGCTTTTGATTCAAAGCATTGTTCTTATGTTGTCATGTTTTTCCATTTTTTCTATTACTTTATTTGTCTTTTTCTCTCCACGTGTTTTATGCTCCATGGCCTACGATTTAAGACCTGTGTGTTGTACAAATGTGTTGGTTGTTAATGTTTATTAATGCTCTTCAGCAGAATGCGGTCTGAGAACTGTAGCAAAATGTTCTTTGCAAGTGTACAATTGGGCATGATAAACTGGGGATAACAAGCATTTTAATTAATCTTGTGAATTACTTTCTTTCTCTCCCGTATAATATCAGGAAGATGAGGTGATCATTTATATGTAAAGTAGAGTACTTTCAGTAGAACTAGCCTGCTGCCTAGACCTGCTGTGGGGGTGCTTTTTCTCCATTTCAGTTGCATGTAGTATGCTTAGCACTTAGCACTGTTTAATAATGGACACTGTATCTGGCGTGATTTGGGCTAAGTTCTTACAGTTTGATTTTTGACTGCAAATGAGTCTCAAACGATGGGTTCGGTGGTGTGCATGTTTTGACTTTAACTGCATGCCATTTAGCCCGCAATGGCTTTCCTAATAGTTTTGTCTTTTCTTTTATTGCATGCTGTTTCTGCGACTGTCCTATCGTCTACTGATTTCTATTTTGTGCCTGCATTTTTGTACATGGTAAATACTTTGATGCACAATGCCCTAAAGAAGCAACTTGGTAATTTATTTAAAAGGGACTAGAGACACACGTTCGAATCATATTAAACATTCTATAAATCTGGAAAAAACAATAAAAAAGCAGGTTGCTTAATAAATTCAACCACATAAGAGGAATGGTTTCCCAAGCATTTTTGAACTGTCTTCTATGCTCAGTATCACATTTCTCATACTACACATTCGCCAACTATATCGATTCATGCTGTAGTCTGCCTCATTTAGCATGAAGCACACACTGCCATTTCTGCTGAAACAAATATGAAAGCTTGGACCATATGATGATGGTGTTGGCCAGCCTTTCTGAACAAGAGCAATCACTTTTTAGCTACAGCTCTCCACTGTTTAGGACCCCGAACCTGCAATCATACAATCCGCGCCTGCTTCAGTAGCTCAAGCTGCTTTGTGAAACTGAAGAGTGTCTTAATGAACAGTTTGGAACATCTTTAAGGTCAACGCCGACGTCTTATTGGCTAGTTATAATTATCCTAAGCTTAAAGGCAGTTTTAACTCTCTTTTGCGGAGGTAGAATTGTGGCAATCTCTACATAAACATAATTTATTTCTAAATACTGATTATGGATTGATTTAGTTGTAATTATCTATAAAATTAATCGTTCGTTCATTTTCTGCAGCCCTACCAATTGTAGTCTGCCATTCTATTGCCTATACGACAGGCCTAGGAAATTATTGGTCTCCCACATTGAACACGTATGAAAAAAGCCCTGAAAAGAAAAGAGTTAAATGCTTTTGAAAGCACAGCATCTCAAACATGGTGTATGAAGATGGTGTTCAGCTTTCTCTAACTACCTTAGTCAATGTGTCTGCTGCAGAAAACTATACTCAAAAGGTCTTCTTACTAGATTGTTAGAAAAATAACAACCTTTCTGAAGCTAGTCTGTGTGTAGGCGGTGTATTTACACCTGACTGCAAGGGGGTGAGGCAAAGAGGCCGCATTAGCTAGTGAGCTCTGTTGCCTTCGTGGTCCTCATAACGAATGCCCGGTAACTCCTTTTACTGGTACCCTAATAATCACACGTTTTGTGGTACAACCCATAGTCCAGTGTTTTCCATCTGATCACTTCGCCGTCTCTGGGTGAAATACTGGGGAAATACATGTTAGAATCAACCCAGGGAGGATTTTCTGCGTGACTCATGATGATTTCATGTGAGAATTGTAATAGTATATCCAACCTCTCTTCATGGTAATGGCTGAGGGTAAGGTAGAGTGCCCTTTGATCTGAGGAGCACATGGTCATCTCCGACTCAGATGTGTGCAAACCCAGTAGATAAAGAATGTGTGACAGTCCGCACAGACTGACGCACTCTCTGTCCAGCCACGGTAAAACTGCATGTTCAGGTTTAGTTGCATGTAAAACAGAAGTTAACTAAATGTCAGCCAGTTTTACAATTTGTTAGGAACTGAACATGCAATGTTCTATGAAAACTAGGAGGAATGAGGGTGAAACACAGTGCATGGACTATAAGGGTCTTAACCAGTGCTTAATCTGTGCCGGTGCTTTCCGGTGCTTAGCACCGGCACTTAATTATCAGGGCCGGGTCTATGCATCTGCTGCACACGTCACACATTGCTGTTTTTTTAAATTTCCGTAAGTCTGTACTCGGTGCATGCAGCCTCAGCGTGTTCACTGTGAGCCACGGCGGTTAACAGTGTCTGGTTGCCGGTGTGTGAGACACTTCTTAATCACCTCTCCTGCCCTGAGGCTGAGCTCAAGTCCAATTCATAAATTATATATATGTTGATCATGGCGGCCGCGCGCTGCGGCACTTAGTTCACAGTGCAGTGTTGACTGTGCAGTGTTGCTACTTGCAGTGACACACTGATTTATTTGGGCGGGCTGGATTTTGGTTCTGATGGGGGGAGGGGCTGTGCGCGCAGAGCGCGCAGATTGTTTTCACATGGCCACGCCCACCCCCAGCATAACCACCACAGCTCACTGCCCACCACGAGTCATCATCGTTGTTCAAGTCAGGCGACCCCCGACCGACGACTACGTTGAGAGAAGGGCCGACTGTGCAGGCATCGACCAGCCAGTAGAACAGTGCAGTACTGTATGGTAGCAATCAGCACCAGGCCGCGGCGGCCGCCTAATCGTACAATCAGTTATTCACTGAGCAAAGGCAGTGCAGCCAGTGTGTGTCCCTGCCGGCCAGCTCACCACGATTAACGAGTAACGGTAAGAAGTTAAAACTTTACTAATCCTCTTAGAAACCAGAGTTCGAGCCTCGAGGTCGTGTCCACATCCTGTGATTCTGGGCAAATCACTTAATTTCCCCGTGCCTGAATGTGTAATGTAAATACGGTGCTATGTAAAGCGCTCCAATACCTTCGGGTCGAGTTCGCGATATATAAATTTGCAACAAAAAAAAATGGTAAATGCTTTCCACGGAATCTGATCGGCTCACCAGCTCTGTAAATCTTCCTCACCCTCCAAAAACTGTTTCCCTTCTGTTGACATCCATGACCCACCCCCGCCAAAAGCCCCTGATTTCACCCTCCCTTGAGACTCAGTAGTGTAACGGTTACGAAGAGTCACTGAGCCCTGGACACCGGCATTTTTATAATTTCGAAGGCAAATACCGCACATTTGCAGGGCAGCTTTAAAAAGCCCTACCAAAACAAACCTGCTTATAATTTCCTGGATGAATCACTCCTCTCCACCCCTATGGACGAAAAGCCCCATCCTTTGATCTCCTGGGGGTGTCCAGACCGAGCACAGGAAGGCCCCTCCCACCTCAGCCCCACACACCAGTGAGTGCATGGATGTGCCCCACCCCCCAGCCTTTCAGAGTGAAGATATGTTATAAACATACTTGTTTCTCAATGCTCTCGCAGACTACATCATGTGATGACTGTAGATCTATTTTTATACCAGACTGAGAGACAGCAGCCTTGACCCCGGGATGTTGCTGGTGTTCTTGCTTCAGAGGATGCTTGCAGTACTTTCTCTTTCTACTCTCTACTTCCACCGGGCCTTCACCCCCTCCGTCGTTATCTTGAAAACGCGCATTTCCCCTAATTTATCAACACTGTTCCTGCTGGGAGGCCTCTGCGTACTGCTGGCAGGAAGCCGGTTTAGCAACTCAGCTGTGTAAGTAGCCGCTGCGGGTTGCAAGCATCACCACAGCCCTGGGGTACAGTCAGCAGTGAGATAGATGCAGCATGACTGTGGTAGCAACCACAGGCAGGCACCGAGCATCACCACAGCCCTGGGGTACAGTCAGCAGCGGGGTTGATATAGCAGCATCTCTGTGGAAGCAGTCAGAGGCAGGCACCGAGCATCACCACAGCCCTGGGGTACAGTCAGCAATGGGATCAATGCACCAGCCTCTCTGTGCTAAGAAACGTTACCCTAGACCTGGGGACCCACCCAGCAATGGGAAGCAGCAGCCCCTCTAGAGCATTCATAGAGGCAATGGAGGGATGGTCAGCAATGGAGTGAAGGCACTGACGTCTTACAGCAGCTTTGAAGGCAACAAACATTACCATACTCCTGGGTGAATAGTCAGCAGTGGAGTACCACAGCCCATCTATGGCAGCACTGCTGCAAGCATTGTGAATTATCAGAATCTTGTTTAAAAAGATTTGGTGTGTGACTTTCAGATTTTTCGACAATCACGCTGGCATATTCAGTTAAAATACATCATATGACAAAGGCATGGGGTTAAGGGAAGTGGAGGGGGAAGAGTAGTATATCTCCAGGGAGTACGTTATAATAACAAGTCCAATTGTTTATCATCTTTTTTAATTGTTTCTCTAATAGTAATCGCTTTAACGGAATACTAACTCTGCTATTTATGAATCCCAAACCCCTTCGGCCACCGGAAGTGACAAAGTGACTCATTCAAGTGCATATCAGGATTTTATTCAGCTTATCTGTTTTGACTAGTGTTTTCACAACATTTTGGTTTATTTCTGCCCATGCAGTGATTCATCTGAAAGAGCGGAGGTAGCCTTCTCATCATATTCAATTACTAAATTGTTTATTTTTTGGTCGATACTATTTGGTGATTAAGTGGTAACTCTGTGTCCAAAAAACCCAAGGATTTTGTTTGTGTTAGAGAGAGGGTGGCTACCGGTTCCTGAGGCCAGAGAAAAGGGAGATTATAAATGTGTCAATCAGGTGGTGATCATGTTCATTCATTTTGGGCAGTCACTCAGCCATATGTGTAACTTTTTCTCATCCACATATATTTTAATTTAAAGTTGCATTTGTGTATTTACCTGAACGAATAACCCAAATCAGTTGTTAGTAGAATAACAGTTGAGATAACATTCAAGTTTTTGGATACCCTATAAAGGAGGTGGATTTTTGATGATGAAGATGAGCCCATTTTGACCAGTTGGCTATGCTCAGTTTGGGATGGGGGGACACCGTTGTAGTGCTGTAACCGTGATCCGTGCCCAATTTGCCAAGCGCTCCTGCAAGTTTATGTGGTCAATGGCGTCATTAGTTGTAGAAAGATAAAGGAGTATCCATACGTCTGGTTATTCACCGTTGTGTAACAGTCCTTCCTAATCATGGCTGTGGCAGATTCAATTCCTCTGATCAGTATGAGGCTTAGCAATTATGTTAAGGTTCTTCGAGTTGACATGTTATCTCACCCTCATGGTTTACACCACTGAATTCATCCCACCTTTATCTCAAAACCCACATCAGATTTTCATCTCATTGAGTGGATCAATTAGCTTGCTCTGTTTTCAAAGCTCCTTTAGCTTTTTAGTGAGGTAACTTTTGATATCCAAACATGAAGGTTATTCACTTATAGAGAAGAGTCTGTATTTGAGGATTTTGCCCACCAGTCTAAATAATCCAGTCATGCTCATTCAGATCAGAATATCATTTTTTTGGTATGGTACTAAACCTCCCTGCAGTGGTTTTTGCACTCCATAATGAATTTGAGAACATTGTATTTATTGTCATCTAAATTTGGTTAATTCCACAATTTCTTAGTAGACCATTGTTCTAACCAGTAACCAGATCTATACTCTGATTTATTTGATTGCTATTTCTGTCTTGAATGGATGCGACCATACACATTCTCATCCTTTATGTTTTAAGGTGGGCTTTGAAGATGCGCTAAAGTTAAGTCACTGCTTGCCAATAAACTATTGTCTTCAGATTTTGACTATTCATGTGTGCTTCAACACCTTCTAAGCCACCAAATACCTAACATGTATTGAAACATTCGAAAACACGTCTACTTCTAGGACTAAATCCATCTTGAGCCATGTCTTAACATAAGCTCCATGACCGGTGATGAAACCTTCCTTGATGTCAACAAAGCCTTTGGTATTAGGAACACTATCTTTAGAATTTGAAATTCAAACTTGGAAAAAAGAATAGGTCCTTCAAATCATCCACCTTTTGGGAAACATCGTTAAATTGCATATATTGGAGATATGGTGAATCATTTATTGTTGAATGCCTGTCCTCTTCAGGCTCACATCTACAGCTGATTTATTAGCTGACCATTGTTGCTCGAAAGAACAGATCTTAACTGAACATTCATTTTAACAATGATTTTAATCGAAATGAGTCCTTGTGGCAACAATAGTGCTATTTGTTGCACCAAATATGATGGTACTTCATCTGTTTGATATTACTCCCCGTCCTACGAAAGACGTTTTTCCAGTAGTTTCTGACTGATAAAATCGAGGATCAAAAAACATGATTACGTTTATTCGTAGAACAAGGTTACAGGTAGGAATTTCTCAGTCCAGATTTAATATTTAGGTTCGTAAAGTCATCTTTTGTTTCATCTTTCTTATTGAAAATGCAGTGCTTAATTTATAAAAGGAGTGCCGGTACCCAGGGCTCTGCTCAGAAGCCCCCTACTAGTGGAATTGAATTTTGGCGTGCCAAATTCCAAGGCTGCTAGTCCTAACTCCACCACAGGCCTCTGTAATCCACTACTCGGCACTCCCAGTCTGTTTATCTCACTCTTGCACATGCCTGCTTTGTGCCTTTGTGACAGGTTTTCCATCTTATTCTTCTTCCGTCTTTCTGCTTTGAATGTTTTTCCCTCTCTTCCCCTCGGGAAAAGTCTAATGAGGATAAAGAATTGCTTGTCCCCAAAAATAAGTGCTCTCGGCCCCCACCGGCAACCACTAGCTCAAATGTAGTACTATATGGATGAGCAACAAGGACAGCAAGTTTAGCTGCAGAAAGATCTGCATGAAAGGGTTGAAATGATTCTCCAGCTCTATTTGGAATTGAAGAAGGGACATGTCAGATTTTTGTCTGGGACATGATGAACACGGTGCTACCTCTTTCCAAGTGCTAAATGGCTGTTAAAAGGAAGGCTCCCGCTCTGTGAAGCAGCGATAGCTAGTGTGTGGTGAGTCTTGAGGTTGAGACTGGTGTCAATCAGTGTTAGACTGGCTTATAGAGCAGTCTGACAGTACCAGAAGGGCCTGTCTAACTAGTCAGTGTGTGGGGCGGTTGTTGAGGTTTATTTGTTGTGGGCTTGGTTTGTGGTCTGGTGGCCCAGGTTCTTTTATTTTAACAGTTAATTGACCTGATATCACCACAAACATTGCCTGCAGTGAGCACAGATGCATGCTGTCTCTCTTGCAAAAACACCCATACAGCGTGTCTTCACAAATTCAAACCTGGCCCTATGTGCAGAATATGGAAGGGGCAGCTCCTCTATTTGAGCAGAGGAGCACTGTCCCACTTAAAAATCCCCCAAAGCCCAGAGTTGAAAAATAAAATGGTAATTATTTACCATTTTGTTTTTCATCCTCCTGTCCTAAACTAAGCATTAGGACTGGAGCGAGGCTGCTGCTGAATGACAGCAGCAGGGAGGAGGGTGGGCAGTATATGCACTTTTTGAGGTACGCATGTCCCTTTAGCCAGCCGTCTTGAGACAGCTAACCAGACATGTGCGCTTTGAAACCTCTAACCCAGCTCTAGGCTGCTCCCTCGAATCAGGGCACTGCTCTCAGAACATGAGAGCAGCCCAGGATTGGTCTAGGGAGTTTCCTGGTGGTTGCAGAGCTGTAGTCACGAGAAATCTGGAGCAGAAGGCCTGTCATAAGGTACGTTTATTTTAAATATATTTTAAGTTTATTTTCACGTGCGAGCCCGTTTTATTTTTTTAATAATCTTATTTGATCATACCTGCCAGCCCTCCCTGTTGATGCCAGCCGCCACTTGAATTCGCGCCACATTCTTTTACTTGTGTGATTAGCTCAAGTGGCCACATTAATTTCGGTACCTCGGACTATTTTCTATCCCAGTCTGACCCAGGTGGCAATCTGAAAGCCAAGTGACTTAGCACTGTGTGATACTTGAAGTGTGAGTTCATTGGGGTTCCTTTGTGTGAGCCATTCTTGAACAAGTGATTGAATGTTTTTGCCACTTGCATGTCATAAGAAGAGTACTGCTTTTTGACCCAATTCACAAAAGCACAGACTGCGGTCACCTTTTCTATTGATGTGAATTTTTGGCAGTGTACATTTAGTGTATATATCCACACCTAGGGATGCTGGGGCATCTCTTCTACACCTGCCCTTTCCCACTGACTACCTCTCACTCCTTGCATCCGTTTATTTGGGAAACCGCAATTACAAAGCGGCTGTTTCCACGCAGTGCCTTTACCACGCAGCTGTTACCATGCATATACTGTTTCCACCCATAGCCTTCACCATGCATTTTGTTTTACAATGTACGTGGTGAGGGCATATGCTGGTAACAGTGGTAAAGGCACTTGTGTGGTCACGGCTATCGGTGTCATTAGAGGAGCAAAGAGGTCCTTCTGCTTCCTCTTGATGACCTGTGCCGTGCCTCACAAGTGTTGCCTCGTCGTCGTCCTGTTAAAGTAAGGGGGATTATTTTGGAGATGGCTTTTGGGTCGGGTATTTTTTAAAAGGGCAGGGGGGGGGTCACGCAGGATTTTATTTTTAGTGATTAGGGCAGGGGTTGGGTATTTTTTAAAAGGGAAGAAGGCTGTGGGGGTCGCCCTGGGTCCTAGATTTTCGGGCCTAGGGCTGGGGTGTATTTTTAAGGATTAGGGCAGGGGTCAGGTATTTTTTTAAAGGGCAGGGGTGGTGTGGGTCGCATTGGGTTCTAGATTTAGGCCTTAGGGCAGGGTCGTGGATTTTTTTTTAAAAGGGCGGGAGCAGTGGGGGTCGTGCATGAGTGTAGTTTTAGGGATTAGGGCAGGAGTCGGCTATTTTTTAAAAGGGCAGGGGACAGTGGGGGTCGCACTGGGTTGTAGATATTTTTTTTTTAAAAAGGGCAGGGGTAATTAGGGTCGTGCAGGGGACTATTTTTAGGGATTAGGGCAGGGGTCGGGTATTTTAAAAAAGGTTCGGGTGGGGGAGGTTCCAGGACTGGCTTGAGGACTGAGGGCAGGAGTAAAGAAAAACTTTTATCACGCATGGACCTTTACCATACATGCTTTACAGCAAAATACGTTCTAAAAGCATGCGTGGTACCGCATGCGGCCTAAAGGCTTGCGTTTGCAACGGAATGCGTTGTACCGTCATACAACCGTTGATTTTATAGCTGTTCTCTGTGGCGCTAAATTATTAATGTTTTTGTGTGTCTGCAGTCTAAATCTCTGCAGATCTGTGCTACAAATAATGTTCTTTGAAATAATGTTTGAAGTCGCCTGTCGTTTATGATAAACAGCAGAAATTTACACCTGGCTATGGATTCCATGTACGTGTTAGCCTTTAGTCTTGGTATTCGGGCACATTAGGACTGCATGCACGCCCCAACTATGCCAGGAGGCCTAACACTTGAAAATTGGAAAAAGAAACTCTGAGTTTTCGTTTCCAGTAAGATTTCACACGTAATTATTTGTGTGATATTCTTCTGTCATTTCCCGTATGCTTAAACGCTTCATGTCTTGTTTTATAAGATGATCTGCTTATCAGAGGTCGCATACTCCACTTCCATTTGGATAGCTAGTTGCCATGACATTCCAGGCAGGACCAAGCTAAATGTCCCTTCTGTTCGAGGTCTGCTTCCCTACGGATCCATAATCTTGCAAATATGAGGGGTCCGCTACTTTAGCTTATACATGCCATGATGTTGAATATTTTCTTTGAAAAGTATCCGTTATTTTTGCTATATCTTTTACTGCATGTTGCATGAGGAACTTATTGTGTCCATGCACCTATGATGACCTTAGCACTCATCCAGAATTTCTGTTAGTGGTAGATTTAAAAAAAAAAAAAAAAAAAGCAATTCTCCTTTAGATGATTTTATGTAGAGCAAAAGTGGTATAATTAATCATCCTCCTGAGCCGATAAAGTTCAATGTAATCATAAGAAAAATGTTTGCGTTTACAATTATGATTTTGAATTTAAGTGAACATTTCTCAGTATCAGGATGCCAAAAACAGACAAAAGCCTTAAAAAGGGACTACTGCCAGTATATTTTGGTCTCTGATTTAAACAAATCGCTCTGAAGGCCATGCAGTAGTAGGTAAGGCTGCAGCCGTAGAACGCTTGGGCAGTGTTCTGTAGCCATTGCTGATACACGCGTCACGCTGCCTTCAGAAGTAGTTATACCTCGTTCTCTTAGCACACCACTGGATTGCTTACAACGCGATTTCCTCCGCAGTGGACCAAAGTGAAGTCTGTAAAAGTTCCATTATAGAGAAGAATAGCCTGTGATACTGATTGGCTGTTCTTTCATCCTGATGCTAAAATGAGTCATGTTGCTGAACTTCTTAAGTTTAACATTTTCAAGTTTTCTTCAACAAAGCAGCACGATCAAACCTCTCATGCTTTCAGGAGTATTACTGGAGTGCATAACTGATGGGACTTGACGATAGCTAACCTGTGCTTAACAATCAGTGCTTGTGCACAGAAACAGGCGTTAAGAGTTGACGTTTAGAAAGTGACGTCAAAAGTCAAATACCATTTTTACAAAAATGTATTTGGAAGGTTCATATACCACAACGCGTCATCTTTCATTATTTCTCTGATAACAGTTTTCCGAGATCTGCTAAAACAAAGGTAAATTGGGCTCTGTTCATTGGTAAGGATGCAGTGGGGTGCCAGTTTATGAAGGTGTCCACGACCTTAGCTTTAGCAAGCCTTGTGCATGATAAAGACAGCATTATATGTCATCCTTGGCTCTACTGAGAGCTAGTATGGTGATTTCAGTTCTTGTCTCACATTGTGGCATTTATTTGGGTGTGTAGACATACCCCTTTACTTTTAATGGTCCTGGAAATGAGTAGTAAATCTCCCCACCTCGCTTACCAAGAGTTGACGCAATTTATTGAATTCATGATGAGGAGTATGACTCCATTGGCATATTGAATGTTTTGATTTTCTGGGCTGGCCTCTCTACCATCTCTATTACGATGGTCAAGAGGACCGATCAGTAAGTATGGATTTGTAACTGTTAGATATATTGTACTCGGAGTGTCAGCCATTCCTTGTAGTGTAACGTGTGCAGACAGTCTTCCCAAGAAGATGCTGACATTTTCCTTTGTGTGGTTTTTTTGAAGTGGTGGGGAAATAGTCTTTTTTTAGCTTTTATGGTAACTAAGGGTCCCATTAGCATGGCGGGCGGATGGTGCTGCCCGCCAAAACACCCCGCCGGACGGCCTTTTACCCCCGCCACATTAGTATGGCGGGGGGTACCGCGGCGGACGGAAAGATTGCCTGCCGGGCGGAAAAGGCTTATAATATGGTGGCGGTGCCTTGCAGGCACCGCCATCCATATTATGATGTGGGCGGTGTTATGCCTTTCCATGGCGGAGACTCCGCCATGGAAAGGCATGCGGGAATCGCTTTGGGGGCTCCAGTCTGCCCGCCACCCTAGCGGTGCTGGGACCGGCCGCCAGTGGTTTGGTGGTCCCGCTCTGCCAATTAGGATGCGACTGCCTCCCTGGCGGTTGCATCCCGAATATCCAATATTGTGGCGGGTGGTGCTGTGAGCAGCACCCGCCACAATGTAGGAAATGCATGTTGTGCATTGGCATTCACAACGTGACAGGCACCGCGCGGTGCCTGCCACCTTGTGTCTGCCAATGTGGTGTGGTATCATGAGTATCCCCAAGTGCAGCCCCACACCCCCCCCACCCACGGGGCCCGCAAAGGGCCCCCAAAGCGATTCCCGCATGCCTTTCCATGGCAGAGTCTCCGCCATGGAAAGGCATAACACCGCCCACATCATAATATGGATGGCGGTGCCTGTAAGGCATCGCCACCATATTATAGGCCTTTTCCACCTGGCAGGCAATCGTGACGGTTGCCTACCGGCGTAAAAGCGGCGGAAAGTCTTTCCGTCCGCCGCAGTACCCCCCCGCCATGCTAATGTGACGGGGGTAAAAGGCCGTCCGGCGGGGTGTTTTGGCAGGCGGAGCGCCACCGCCGGTCGGGTGATTGCGATTCGCCCGCCATGCTAATGGACCCCTAAATGCCATCCCGCTTGTCTTGTTTGTCTGTCAACGAGACGCATCAGCTTATTTTGAAGTTTACACCAATAACACAAAATGTTGCAGCTATTGATTTTCAGTTTGGCTAAACATCTGTTGTACAATTTATTGGAAGTTTTGCTGTTGATTAAGATGAATTTATTCAGGGTAGGGAAGGGTAACATGTGCTTGACTTTTTGAGCGGAATATGCTCTAGCAGGGCATTGAGGCTCAGATGTTCTGTGGTATCAACCCTGAAAAGTTGTGATTTCATAAATCTTGTTTCATGTATATTCTGAATCTTTTGAATTTGATCAGCTTTTCCCTTATCTACCATGGTAAGGCTGCAGGTGGTACAGCAGATTTCACAAGAGAAGTGACTAAGGGTGGGATTACAATATTTTGTGCGAACAAAAAATGAGTTTGGAGCTGGATATATTAGTGAGGCTATCCACTGCTTGTTACAAGCTCATGGAGTTCGTTTTGCAGCTGCTCTACCAGAATCCTAGTCTGGTTAGAATACCCACAGATTAAAAGCTCATGATATTGGTATTTACTGGATTACCATCTGCAAGATGTACTGTTAGCATTTTGTTCTAGAATGTCAAGTTGTAACCCGGTTATTATTAACTCACTAAACTGATGAGGGAGCTGTTTTTGTTTCTTGTAATGTGCCACAATGAGCTTAAAGAATAGAGAATTCCATACAAATATTGCGGACACTAGTCATCCCACTTCCCATCCATGATTTTAAAATCTCAAGGAGAAATGCATCAATTGCACAGCTAAAAAGGTGTACATTTCTCAACTGTACTTCAGCCCCAGAACAATATCCCACATTCACCAAATGATGCCTACAATCACTGCTATCCATTTTACGTTGTAGCTGTGTCATTCGTCATTATGGAACTCTTGGTTTTGGTTGGTCATCAAAGATGAGCCAAAACCTTGGGCTCAACTGAGTTTCAACCATAATTGCAAATTTGGAAAACATTTAAAAATGGTCAATGCTTTTTTTCATTGCTCTAATAACTTAAATGTCCTATTAATAATTTGAGAAAATGTTAACCCCCTAAACTCGTGTTGGCAAATTTGAAGTATGAAAATGAATCCTAAAAACGCGTACAAGTGTTCAACAACAATTCTGAGTTCATTTAAATCCTAAATACTCTTAAGAAAACTCTAAACTAAAAAACCTAACCATGTTTTAGAATTTAAAAACCCACAATGTTCAATTTTAAATGATGTTTTTATAAATATCTTAAAGCTAGTGCTGTGGTTTACCATCATAACTGTTAAACCTTTTAAATTATCCCTGAAATAATTAGAACTGTTGAACTTAATGCCATTTTTTGATCTGTTTATAATTAAGGCTTTCTAAGGAAAAATGGTCTAGAGAGGATTTAGAATTGTCAGACCAACCATTACAAAAAAGTAAGAAAAACTCAAGCAAACACCTTCACTTATTGTAACAATTAAAAACATTCGAAAAAAGTGTAAAACCTCTTTCTTGCTATCAACTACAGCTTTTTGCAACCTTAAAATATTGCCATGTTGTACGTATAGGATGTAATACAGTTTCAACACCCTTATTTCCTTAAGGTTTTGCCCTAAAATTAGGGCAAAGGAGTTATAAAAGAAGAGAAATTGACCCTGATGGTTGCAGCCTCTACTGAATATTTGGCTTCGCTTTTGTTTTAGCTTTTGAATCACTAAAGAGAAAAGTTACCCAACAATATTAAGTTCTTATTGAGCAGCATTCAATAAACTTGTCTCCTTGAGGATCATTGCCTTTGAATTCATGTATCTATCTTCTGGTTTTAACAAATAAATAAATCCATTGGTGCAGCCCTAATCATGACAATGGTGAATTATTTTAACTTCCATTACCTCAGGGCTTTATTATGAGTCTGGCGGTCCATGGTGGTGTGACCCCCATGAAAAGTGTGGCGACGAGGAAACAAAGGGGGCCATACAGTGCCCTTTGGTACCTCACGTTATGTGTATGCACACAGGGGTGTTGTGCCCCCCGGTGTGCATGCATACCAGTACCTGCATGGCATGGACTGCAGCAGTCCATGCCGTGCAGTTATTTAATAGGCATCGCTGTGGGATGCCAAGAAACAGCCCACCAGACAGGAGAAAACTCCTAATCTGGCGGGCGATTCAGACATGGGTTTGGCGGAGCGAGCGGTCCTGCTCCCACACTGCCAAAATAATAAATAAGTCCCTAGGTATGGTTAAGCTTCAAAACTACATAACATGTTTTGTAGTATGTCTGCCATGCAAATGAGCATTTTCTTTCCTGTAATCATTTTAAAGTTTGTTTAATACACATCATCATCATCACTATGGTCGTCTTAAATCTGCAGAAACAAAAGCATACAACACTAGGCAAAAAGTTTACTCTGCTTTCTCTAATCTGAAAGTGGTTGTGTTTTGATAAGCCTCTATGCTGTACCATTGAGTCCAGTAATGCTGAGAGCTGTTGCGGAAATCGAATCACACCTTTTTCAGCAGCACTTCATCATAAGAATTGGCAAAGACAATAGGACTTGGTTTTTACAGGGGTGTCCTGATTCATTGGCTTTGGCCTTTGTGCGGCGGCACAAAAAGGAGAATGAGTGACCTGGTGGCACTTTGCAGCTGCAGGGCCTTCCCAAGAATAAATAAATAAATAACAGGAACATGGGGGAATAAAAGGTGGCAGGATGTGGATGTGCAGGGTATCACTGAGGACTAATGGATGAGCAGGTGGAGTGGCAAGGGGGAGGTATACATATAGACCGACGGGACCATTGAGGAGAAAAAAATAATAAAAACATAATTAATGCCATTCTGTTTATGGACTGCTTTGTAGGGTTTTCACATCTGCGATATGTTGTGGCTGAATAAGACATTGATGTATAATCCTGTTAGCTAATTAATGGCCAAATCCAAATGAACCACAGTGGTCACAAGCTGAAAAGGGGTCCCGGAAATCCCCTTTCTGTGTCCGTTGCAGGTAGTGTTGTGTGTGATGACTTTTCCTCTCAACAGACAGCTAAAGGTGTCAGCTGACCTAAAATCAGTATTCCTCTGTGAAATCACATTCTTTACCATTGTGAAATTCATTTACCAGTGCTTAATGGGCTAATAACCATTTTTCTAGTGGTTTATTCCTTGACTTGTCAACTGGGCATCAGAAAGCCGGCATATGTAGGCTGGAAAAAAATTGATTGCATTATATTATGCTCTGGCCCTGAACTTCCATATACCTTCTATATGTCTGATCCCAGCTGACATGAGTAATGGAGATAGTACTGACATACAAAATGAGAAAGGTTTATGAAGAATTGTTTTTTCATAAGCTACGAAGCTTTGCTGTTTCATAGTCCTCATTATTAACTGTCGCTTCCACCCACTTAAAAGTATCGAATTGAAATATAAGAACTATTGCTTGCTCACTACGTTCCATATTTACAGCCACAACACATCAGGATTTGCTAAGCTTTATTTGCATTATTAGTTCCGGTTTCCCTCCTTATGTTTAAGCGTGTAGTTTATGTTCCTGATTGGGTAGCACATAAATCAGGAAGCTTTCTCAGCAATGTGCGAGCTCACTAGTAATATAAAATATTAATTGATTTTAGAGTCCCAGCTCTCACCCTGGCCTAGATATTCCACCATGCCTTCATTAGGCGTGTGACTTTAAATAATGTTATACAAAGTTTGTATTGCCATACTAAATGGAGGCAATAGTGCTTAATTTACTGTGTATAGCCTTTGAAAATAGTTGTCTCTGCTTTGCATTACTTTTATATTTTAAATATATTCTTTTGTGTTGAATGCTCCACTACGAGCCCCCCTTTGTAAACGCACAATGTATGATAAATGCATCAAAAGTAGATAATTTAACATTTTAAAGCTTTGTTATATTAATCTGATATTAAGTATATAAATGACATTGTTTTTGTGGTGTTGACCACTTAACATAGCGATGTTCAGTGTGCAAAGCATAACGCTGCAGTCACAGTAGCTCAAACGAAATCACTGAGGACACAGATTATAACAAACATTGGTAAAGCCAATAGGCTTTGTGTACACAAGAGCTACAGACTTTTCCAATGTCTTTTATTCATGTTGTACTGCAACGGAGAGGAAAGTGGAGTGGCATGGTGTAGAGTGGGGTAGAATGGAGTAGAGTAGCTTGAAGTGGTGTAGAATGGCTTGGAGGGGTATAGAGTATAGTGAAGTGGCGTAGAGTGAAGTGGCGTAGGATAGTGTAGAGTGGAGTGGATTGGCTTGGATTGGGATAGAGTATAGTGAAGCCGACTTTAATAGAGTAGAGTGTTGGCGAGTGCAATGGCTTACAGAAGATTGGCATAGAGTTAAGTAGAGTGGCGTTGAGTGCGGTGGGCTACTGTGGCATAGAACGGAGTGGCGTGAAGTTGCATGAAGTAGAGTTAAGTAGAGTAGAGTGGCATGGTGTGGAGTGGAGTGGGGTACAGTGACACCATGTGGCATAGAGTGGAGTGCCATAGAGTGGCATAGGGTGGCACAGAGTAAAGTGGTGCGGAGTAGAGTGACATAGAATGCAGTGGCGTAGAGTGGTTTAGAGTACTGTGGCATATCGTGCACTTGGGTAGGGTGGAGTAGAGTGGCAAAGAGTGCAATGGAATAGATTGCTGTACAGGGCTTTGTGGTAGGATGCAGTGGCACAGAGTAGAGTAGTGCAAAGTAGGGTGCAGTGGTGTCCTTATGTAATGCAACTGGTGCTTATGTAAAGCGCTCTGATACCTTTGGGTCAAGTTTGCGCTATATAAAACTATGGGGCAAAAATTGAGTGCAGTGGCGTAGAGTAGAATGATGAAGAGTGCAGTAGCATAGAGTAGAGTGGTGCAAAGTAGAGCGCAGTGGCTTAGAGTGAAGTAGTGTAGAGTGGTGCAGAATGCAGTGATTTAGTGTTGTGCAGATTAGAGTGCAGTGGCATAAAGTGCAGTGGCAGAGTAGAGTGGCAAAGACTTCAGTGGCATGGAGTAGAGTGGTGTATAGTGCAGTGGCATAATGTAGAGTGGTTCAGAGTAAAGTGGTGTGGCATGAGGTGCAGTGGTGCGAAGTAGAATGTCGTAGATTGCAAGTGGCATAAAGTGCAGTGGCATGAAGTGGTGCAGAGTAGAGTAGCACTGAGTGGAGTGGCAAAGTGTACAGTAGTGTAAAGTGCAGTGGCATAGAGTAGAGTGGTGCCAATTACAGTGCAGTGGCGTAGAGTGCAGTGAATTGTGTGCAATGGTGTGGAGTAAAGTGACACAGAGTGCAGTAATGTAGAGTAGAGTGGTGCAGAGCAAAGTGGCATAGAGTGCAGTGGCGTAGCGTGGAGTGACGTAGAGGAGAGTAGCTTTGAATATAGTGCTGGAGAGTGGCGTAGAGAGCAGTGAGTTAAAGTATAGTGGTGTGGCATAAAGTGCAGTAGAGTAGAGTGGTTCAGAGAAGAGTGTCGTAGAGTGCAGTTGCATAAAGTGCAGTGGTGTGGAGTGGTTCAAGGTTGAGCAGTGGCCTAAACTAGAGTGGTGTAGAGTGTATTATCTTAGAGTGCAAAGGCATAGAGTGCAGTGGTGTAGCATAAAGTACTCAGAGGGGTGCAGAATAAAATGTCATAGAATGCAGTGATAAGGAGTGGTACAGAATAGAGTGGCATGAAGTGTAGTGGCGTAGAGTGCAGTGGCCTAGATTAGAGTGGTACAGAGGAGAGTGCAGTGGCATAGATTGGTGCAGAGTAGAGTGACATAAAGTGCAGTGTCATAGAGTGCAGTAGAGTAGAGTGGTGCGGAGGAGCAGAGTGGCATTGAATGCAGTGGCATAGAGTACAGGGTGGGGAAGGGAAAAGAAGCCACATGTAAGGGGGTGGGAGGGCATAGAAGTTACATGGAGGGGAAATGGGAGACGGACTGAAAACACAAGCACTTGTATGGAGTGCTTGAACACAAAGCAAACAAGCATTTGTAATGCAATAGGTCTCCCATTTCGAGAATTTGAGCTATTGCCATTGTAAATGACAATGTCTTTTATTTATGTGTTTTGAAAACCTGCAAGCGGTGCCTAAACACACACTTTGTGCTTATAGTCCTTGCTGATGAACAGCAAGGCTGGCAGTAAAAGAGGCGCAGTTACTACCAGCCTTGCTTCTCATAAGCAACGACTACAAGTACAAACTACAAATACAAGTAATCGCTTTGAATTGTGACGAAATAATTATCATACTAATTCCAGATTAGTTTTTACTCTATGTGGAGTTGATGAAGGGAACTTTATAGAAGGTCTAATATTAATGAGATGTGGTAGGTGCAGTACAGCAAGCTGGCCCTAAATGTACCTGAGAGCAAGGCACCAGCACTGCTTGTCTAGGTGCAGTAGCACAAGCTGCACCTAGAGCTCCCTAGTGAGCATCATAAACTTTGAAGTATGGTAAATCTACCCTACCCATAATGCATTGCATGCAAGACAGTACCACAAGGATATTCAAATAGCTATGAACATGTATACAATTATTAGCTTTGAATTGTGACAAAATAATTATTATATTAATTCCAGATTAGGTTGTACTCTATGTGGAGCTGATGAAGGGAAATTTATATAAGGTCTGATATAAATGAGATGTGGTAGGTGCAGTACAGCAAGCTGTGCCTAGATGGCCCTAGCGAGCAAGGCACCAGCACTGCTTGTCTAGGTGCAGTAGCATAAGCTGCACCTAGAGCTCCCTAGTGAGCATCATAAACTTTGAAGATATGGTAAATCTACCCAACCCATAATGCATTGCATGAAAGACAGTACCACGAGGAGATTGAAAGAGCTATGTCCATGTATACAATTAGTAGCTATGAAATGTGACAAAATAATTATTATATTAATCCCAGATTAGGATGTACTCTATGTGGAGCTGATAAAGGGAAATTTATAGAAGGTCTAATATAAAAGTGAGATGTGCTAGCGAGTAAAGTAATCACTGCCAATCTAGTTTAGGACTAAGTGAGTGTCCTGTCTGAAGGCCTCTAAGAAAGTAGTGCCTTGAGGCTGTAATTAGAACCTAGGGCGTAACAACACATGTAAAGGGGTGTCCTCATGGGAGGTTACAAGAAGAGACAAGGTGTTACTAAGGAGAGACTACAAAGCCTAATGACCAATGAAAAGCCACCATTTACAAAATACAGGGACAGGAGCCATTTAAAAAGATGGGTGGGAAGTAAGTGGAGCTTTATCCACATATCCTGAATACAGCCTGTCTCGAAGACCCAGTGCAAGCACTGCATAGGCGAGGCCTAAAAAGTAGCTCCAAAAACGAGAACAGTGGATGGACACATGTACTTGACCCATGCTCCACGGAAGGGCCAAACACAAGACTAGCATATGACCGCCGCAGCCATGACAAACTGGGACAAAGGAAATTAGAGGAAAGCTGAAGCTAAAAAATGGTAAACTGTGGGTGAGCTGTAAGCCCACTGTATGTGATCAACATGGCTCGCAGAGGGAGCACATACGATGTCTAGGTAAAACCTAAAAAGTAGAAAGTGTAGGCTACTTTAATTTTGAGTTATTCTGAGTTGAAAACTTATTATGTCTTTCCCCACCCCAAATTTATGAACTTTAAAACAAAGCTTACCATTATATTATGTACCAGCCTTGGGGTTAGTCTCAGTCTTTAGGGTCAGGATTTTGGGCTTGCATTATGCTTAGGCTTTGGGTTAGAATTCACTTAGGCTTAACTGTTTAAATACGGATGATGTGGCGTAGTTTTCCTTGGGTGGTGGCTGAACCTAATACCACAGCTACCCACATTTACAAAAGGGTAAAGTTTCGTGGTGTTATGTTTTTGGGGCCTTTTGTTTCATGGGCACTGGACACAAGTGGGTACTGTTTTTTATTATGAGGATTGTGGCAAAGCAGGGTGGCAGACATTTTGTGGATCCAAAAAATCTCCCTTCACAATGCATGATTTTAGCCAAAGTTTGAAGTTTACAGGGCATTCTGGGTAGGAAAATGGAGTTGTCTACAAGCAGGTTGGACCATCCTAGACCCCGTGGGTGTTTAGGTTTCAGGAATACCTAGGTTTAATAGGTTTCTCTGAGCGGTGGCTGAGCCCAGAACCAGATATCATAAGTACTCATGTAGCTAAAATGGGTCAATTTTTATGGCAGGAATTCTTATGCCTACATGTTGCATTTTTTTAGGCCTTTTCTGTTGCAGACAAAAGGCCCAGCTACAAGAGTAGTGTACCGTTTTTATCGGGAGAAACATGGGAATTCTAAGTAGTTCAACATTTGTTATTGTTAATTGAATTTCTCTCAATTTATGTCTTCTGACTGTGTACAAGAAAGGACACATTTTGAAAAATGCCATTTGAATGACATGATAGTACAGGTGACCCCAAATTCAGAGTTAAAAACAATAATTAGCGTGGCTGGGTGAACGGGGGCACACAACCACTGTAAATCCCAGGTCAGGTTACAGATCTCAATGTTAGTTGTATTAGTATCCAAAATCAACTGGTGCTCAAGAGGAGGAAGAGCCACCTATTCTTCCTCAATTAGAAGGATCCAAAGGTCAATGCAGAGATTCCCCGGGCACACAGAAGTCCAAAAGTTGAGGTTGCAGTTTCAACAGTTCTTTATTGCGATATTAATTCATTATCTGCCCTTAGCCAACACATGTTTTGTCTGTTGCTGTTACAGTCACAGCAGACTTCATCAGGGCTATAGAAAAGCAGACCAAATTCAATTTTAAGAGGAGCATCAGGGTCACCTGAGCCAATGACCTATCACCACAGCACACATGGTGCCCTTAGGGTAATTGACCCAGATGATAGGCTCTGAGATGCATAAGATGCTCCTCCTAAAAATGAATTTGGTTTGCTTTTCAATAGCCCTGATGAAGTCTGCTGTTACAGTAACACCAATAGATAAAATACGTGTTGGCCAAGGGCAGATGATGAATTATTATCGCAATAAAGAACTGTTGAAACCGGGACCTCAACTTTTGGACTTCTGTGTGCCCGGAGAATCTCTCCAAGTTCAGAGTTGTACCAAAAAACACTCTTCCTAAACTCAGTATCTTAGGCACATTTCAGAAAGGCATAGGTTTCCTTCATACTAATTCTTTAGGTCGACACCTACCAGACAGCACAGATTTCCTTAGAATGCATTCTGCCCATTGGTTACCTTTGGCTTTGTGATTTGTAACTCACATTTCCTGGCTTTCTATTTGCTGGCTTTATTTATTTTAGGCTATTCAGCATGTCTTCCTCCTTTCTGTTGAGCAAACCTTGTTCATTATCGCTCCTTGTATTCTTCAATGAGTCCTTGTTTTTTGTAAACAGGGCTTTAAATGTTGTTCTTGCTCTTGTCACATTTGCTGTGCATCCAAAAATAGTGGTCAAATGTCAGGCTCTGTCTTCTGAGGGAGCTTGGTGTTTATTTTTGTTTCTCTTACTTCAAAGTGAAAGAATTTATGTGACAATCTTGCTGGGCACTGGGTAAATGTGCACAACAAAATGTACATGTAAATGAACAGTACAAATACTTCAGAATTAGCAAAGCACAAATGACGCACTTTTTTGTAATTTGGAAGTGTGGTGGAAACAAATATGTTAATATTATCAAAAAAAAAATTGTGCACTAAGTCATGCCTTTTACACACATTATGTTTGGTGCGCGGTATAGTTTTATTTGTAAAACTGCAAGCGCAAATGTAATGGTCATTTTAATTTAAATGTGTTCTCTTTTATGACAGTGCGCTACCACACCATGTATTCTCCACACTATGCCACTACACTACTCTCTATAACACTCTATTCCAGTCCATGCCCCTTCACTAAACTCTATGCCCCTCCAATCTGCAACACTCTTCTTCACTCTACAACACTCCACTCATCACACTCCACTCTAAGCCACTTCACTCAAGGCCACTCTATAAAACTCTGCTCAATGACACTCCACAACAGTCTGTGCCACTTTACTTTATGCTACGCTTCACTCCACTCCACTTTCTTCCACTCTGACACTGCACTTTACTCCACCCACTCTACTCCATTCTATGCCACACCACCCTATGACACTTTTCTCGACCACTCTCTACTCCACTCTATGCCACTATATGCCACTCCACTGTATGCCTTTTCACTCTAGGCCTCTCTACACCACCCCACTCTATGACTCTATTCCACTTTATTCTACACCACTTCACGCTACATATCTCCACTCTATGCCCCTTCAATGTATAACACTCTACTTCACTCCACTATACGACACTCCACTGTATGCCATTTCATTCTAGGCCACTCTACATCTATCCACTTCACTCCACTATAGACTCTACTCCACTTTACGCTACACCACTCCATTCCACTATACGTCCCTCCACCCTATGCCCCACCACAACACTCTCCTTTTGTCCACTTTATAACACTACGTCACTCCACTCTAATCTACACCCTTCCACTCCCCTCTACTTTACACCATTCCACTCTACGACTTTTCTCCACTCTACACCCCTCCATTTCACCACACTCCGGTTCATTACACTCCACGACAATCAACTCTACACCATTCCACTATAACTATACTCCACTCAATGCCAGTCCACAACACTCCACTCTACAACACTCCACTCTACAACACTCCACTCTACAACACTCCACTCTACAACACTCCACTCTACAACACTCCACTCTACAACACTCCACTCTACAACACTCCACTCTACAACACTCCACTCTACAACACTTTATTCAAATCTGCACCTCTCCACCATAGCTGCCAAGGTTTCAGATTGCTATGTGTGACATTTTCATAATTTCAGCGTAATTATGAGTGACATTTCAACGACTATGAGTGACACTTTCTCGCAAGCAAAATCAAGCAATGAAGACGAGGGAAACAAAAATATTAGAAATGTTACCCATTTGTGCAATAAGAAACTCTAAGATCTTACAACTGCTGAAAAGCACCAAAAAATGAAGGGCACTAACTCAGTGCCCTTGTAAACTGATCTTACTGTTAAACAAATTTATAATCATGATACAGACTGGCAGACAGTGACTGCAATTAATGCGGAGGCTCTGTAACTTTACTTCTGTTACAGGCTGATTGATGACATGCTGAGCTCTTCCAAAACAAAATATGAATGAAAATATAGTTATTCATATAAGGATTATACCCACAATTGTATATAATATCATATAATGCATACTAAGATGAGTGCCTTATATTTTGCAATCCAATAAACGTAGTATTATTGGAGAATGCTTGCCTGACACATTTCGGTGAATGTGACTACGTCCATTATATTATGTAAAAGTATACATAATAATGTGTCCAATTATAAACTGATTTCTACCTATGTAAATCAGTGCTTTTTATCATCTTTGTTGCTCTGCTCTCTGGCTCTTTCCTGACTCTTTTCCTCTTGCACAGTTTGTCTCTTTTCAGTTGTCAACGTTTTGCTTACCATGTGTCTATTTCTCCTATATATGTCACTGCCTGTTTCTCCCCTGCCCCATGTCTCATCCTCATTCCCTCCTCTTAGCACCTCCTTTGCCTTGTCCTATCATCTTCTCACCCAAGTCCCATCCATTTCCTGCTCAGCTTACAAATCAAATCAAATCATTGATCTTTATTCGGTTATGCACTATCCATAAAAGTACGAACATTTCTCACATAATTAATCCTAGAAAACGTTTACATTGATCCATCATCTTTAAGTTTTAAGAACAGGGCTCGACTATAAAACAATTCAGTGCAACATTGCAAAATTATCACGCATGTTCGATAGCAGCAACATATGCTAAAGTGCCAAAGTGCAAAATGCAAATATTTCAGAAGATAGCAGCAAGGATGGTCAAATTATTAAGTTGCATTAAAAAGCCCTCAGGTTCTATTAGAAGCGACCCGCATAAAACAATTTAATAATCATCACAAGATTATTACCAGTATTGCAATTAGCGGCATCGTGTGAGAAAGTGCCAATGTTCAAAGTGCAAAATAGGACTGAGAAAAATAGCAGCAAAAAAGGACAAACTTATTAAATTCCATACATGGTGCTCCATACGTCCAGATATCGCTCATATAGTAGTAGTAGTACTTTCTTCGAAACATTTTTAACCTAAAAGTATACACATCCTATACAACTAAAAACGAAACACCAATCCAGTCGTACGTAAAAAAGTGCATTAAATTTACGAAATTCATTAAAATAAGATATGCATTAAAAACAGAGTACATAACCTCGTAAAAGCAGCGTATCATAATTCATATAAACATCATTGAGGAGTTTGTTTTATCCACGCATGCGGGTCTGCCAGGCGCTGCCCAAAAATTTAGCTACCCCACAAACCATGACTAGGGAAGACGTATCAGTAATAAAAGCCCGCAAGGCCATCTTGTGACACCTTAGACCCCACTCCCTACATATTGGTTTAAGCCATAACGTTCTTGCACCCCTGTAAGCTGGACAAGCAAAGAGGAAGTGAGCCACAGACTCTTTAGGGGCTACACACCCAGGGCAAGATTTAGCTATAGAGCTTGAATTATTCCACCCAGCAGTAAATTCATTCACCGGGAGGGTCCCGAACCTTAGTTTTAGATAGAGGGATCTATCCAAGGGTTTTTGTATGAAGTCAAGGAACGGTTCGAGTTTCCTTTCGGGTTTAAACTCTAAGAACCGCTCTGTAAGGGTGCCCCCTTTGCCTCTACATATAGCCTCCTCCTGTACCCAGTCCCAATATAGTTTCTTCATGACTTGCTTGGAGGGTGGTGATTGGCTAACCCATATTTCATTCAACCCTAATTTCAAAACCAGCAGTCTAAGTTTACTTAACCACTTAATCTTATTGCCTGAGTTGAGTAAAATTAGTTCATCCAAGACAGCCGCGTAGTTTGAGAGTTCTGGCGACCTCCTAAGATGAACCCAGAAGAATAACGGGCGCAGGCAGACTATATCTTTTAATAGACGCCTACCCATATCTTGATATAGTGGTTTTACCGGGGTGGAGATGGGGAGTGACACCAATTCTCTCAAAAACTTATTTTCTCAGCTCACCAGATTGGTTGTGTCCTCAAAGCCCCACAGCTCAGATCCATAAAGTGCCGAGGGCAATACTTGTCCTTCATACATAGAAAAAGCCGGGGCTACAGGTTTGCTCGTGGACTCTCGCTGTTCCCGCAGAATTGCTCCGGATACTCGTTTATGATTTAAAAGCATTTTGGCCAAATGATCATTCCAATTCATCCGACTATTGACCCTTACACCCAAATAGTCGAATGAATCTACCAACTCCAATAGGGTACCATTAAGGGAGACATTATTCTTAATCTCTTTGCTGGCGAGAAGGCCATAAGCTTTGTTTTGGAAGTATTGATAGTAAGACCTCTATCCTCACAGAACGAGCTAAAGCGATCCAGCAGTTTTTGAAGGCCAGTCGGGGTTTTGGAGATAAGGAGGGTGTCATCCGCAAAGAGCAGGGTGGGTGTTTTTTCCCCCGCCAGGGACGGGGCGTCGGCTGGGTCCTCCCTCAAGTGGTCCACCACTCCGTTCACAAAAAGGGAGAAAAGAGTCGGCGCCATTACACATCCCTGGCGGACTCCTCTCCCCACGGCCACTCTCTCAGTCAAATGGCCCTGAGTACCCCATCTAATCCTTGCATAATTCCCCTTGTGCAATTTCTTAATTAATTCAAGGAGGGTAATAGGAAAGCCCATCTTTTGTAGAACATCCCATAATCTATAACGTGGGACCAGATCGAAAGCTGTTTTAAGATCTATAAACGCCAAGTACAAGCTGCCCTTCCCAATGGTCACAACCTTCCAGTAAATAGCAAAAAATCGGAAGATCTGATCCACCGTTCCCACCTTCTGCCTAAAACCCGCTTGAAAGTGGGAGAGGATGTTTTTCCTTCTATCCACGATCCTACCCTGGATATGATGACCCTGCCAACCACCTTCTGGACCACGTCTATCAGGCTGATCGGTCTGTAGTTGGCAGGGTCGTCCCTCGCCCCCTTTTTGAACCCTGTTACCACCTCAGCTCCCTTCCATGAGTCCGGGACTGGGTGGCCTCTTAAAGGTTCATTATTAGGGAGATCAATTTAGCCCAGGTTACTGGGTCATTTAGAAGGAGATCCCCAGGTATCCCATCAGGACCTGCCGCCTTTCCCGGGATCAGATGTTTAATAGCCGTTTTAACCTCGTTAATGGAGAAGGGGTCCTCAGGAACCATAAAAACTCTATCATCACTATCCATTATCAGAGATGGAGAACTTGGCTCACCTATGCCACAGTACAGGTCATAGAAATGTGTGAACCACTGTTGTTCTGTTATATGGTTAGCGATGGGTTCCGATCTCCCTCTCGTGGCTTTGTTAATTAAGTCCCAGAATGTTCAGGAGTTCTTACTCAGGGAAGCGATTTTAAAGGTTCTGCCATTGTTGTTCTTCCCAATCCCATTTTGCTATCACTAGTGACCTCGCATAGTCCCTCCTAGCCGCTCTAACTAGTGAAGGATTCTTTTTGAGCAGGGCTGCGGTTAACGCCTTCCTTTTGCCCCTACATTGAGCCGTATACCAGGTATTACTTGTTTTTACCGGAGAATGGTTCTGTCTAACACTACCTCCCTGTATAATAAAATATTGGCCCACTTTCTCTATCACGTTTTTATAAACTAGGGGGAATGAAGGGCCCTGTACATTTTCTTTTACAGCTGCAAGTTGCTCTAAGTCTGCAGTCATCTCTACTAAGTGCTCATTAATCTTATCTAGGATCCCTTCCTGGGATGAGACCCTCTCCCATTTCAACCGGCAATTAGAATTGTACGGGACAACCTCCTTAGTTTGCATTAGTGGGGCTTTATTTCTATTTTCCTTTTTCAATCCCCACCTTAACTTTGTGCAGAGGGGGTTATGATCACTGTCCAGGGATGGTATTCCCTCCATATCGATTAGTTCTCTCCAGAGGTTGACGTCAAGTAAAATATAATCTATTCTTGACGGGCCATTAAGCCTATTAAAGGTAATTGCCCCGTCTGGATCTGAGCTTGTTCTACCATTTAACGCTCTCAGGTTATGTTGCAGGGTCAGGGCATTGATCTGGATTGCCCTCGGAGACCATTTTCTGATTAGTACTAATGTCAAGGATAGACCATCTAGAATCTTCCTCCTCTATTCCCAGGGAGTTGTCTCTGGTTAAAGGTTCGAAGGTGCAATTAAAGTCACCTCCTATGATAGTTTTAGAAAACGGGGAGCTGCCAGCTATTTCTAGCTCTAAGGCTGCTATTGTACTTGACATCATTTGATCCCCTGGAGACCCTCTTGCATAAACATTATATAGGTCTATCTTACAATTCATATCTTGCCCTTGGATTGAAAGATGTAAAATATCCTCGGTCTCTGATTTATGGACAGTGATATCCCAATTTAGTTCGATCTTGATCCAGACATGGAGTCCCCCTGCTGGTCTACCCTTCCCTGAACTTATTGCGGGGGTAAAAAAGGTTGAATACCCTGATTTATATACAGGAAGCAAACTCTATGTCTCTTGGAACATACAGATGTCAAATTTCTCAATGAAGATGTTCCAATCTGGTAAGCTCACCTTTTTTTATAACCCAGCAATGTTCCAAGAGAGCAGTTGTACCACCTTCTGGGTCAATACCGGAACAACTGTTGTAACTCCCATAATCCCATCCCTCCTACAAGGGTTTAGCTCGATACTTTCTAAGCTATTCCTTCTTTGCTTCTGAAAGGTGTTACTGCCTCCAATACCTGCCGATTGCCCTGTTAACATACTCCGTGCACTACCTATTTGAGGTAAAGTGCTCTGCCACACCGGGCGTCATTCGATCTGCTCCAACCCGCTATACCCGTTTCTTAGTGGAAAGTAAGAGAGTAAAGGGGAATATGGATGGTAAATCTCCCGGTGTGTGGTACCCTGATGGGTTTTAAGTGGTTAAATATTCTGGCTCCCCTCCTGTCGACTAGCTAAATCCTGCCCAGAGCTCCGGGTGGGAGTAGGATAGAAATATGATAGGTGCAAGGGGAAGATTTGGGTGTTTGACCAAGGTAGCGACCTACTACAAATGTATTCTACCGCCCTGGGATTCCTAAAGTTGATTACTACACAGTTTCCCATTATGGTTTTAGGCCCAGTCCCAATCCAATCTACCCTTCTTACACCCAATATTTCACCAGGAATATTGGGAGGAAGAGGCCTATTCTTATTAAGCCATTGAACACATTTGTTTTTTAATTCGAAGTGATCCTCACTCTTCCCCCCACAAGGACCACAACATATGGTAAGGATTCCGTCGGCAGGTCAAGAGTGGGCAAGGCTGGTATGGTCCCCACCTCCAAGCTATTTCCACCTCTTCCACTAGGTCGAGGTTGGTGGTGCAATGGGTCTGGTCTATTTTCAATAGATCCCCTCAGGGCTGAGGATTTTCCCACATCTACTATGCCTGCCCTAGTCAGAAGTAAGGCGGGATCAGGTGAAGGATTTGCGGGTACCAGAGCCGGTACGGCTGTTGTATTTTTGCCGGCTAATGGAATTATGGGATCGGGGATAAGAATAGATTTATCAATGCCATATATTCCTGGGGGACCGGACAATTGGGATTTCCCTAGGCCTGGGTTGTTAATCGTGGAGACCAATCTGTCAAGCCTAGATGTTAATGGCTTGAGATATAAGCCAATGATCTTTTTAATATGTGCTTCAAAATCAGATAGAAGATGTGTGACCCAGACAGGAGTTCCCAAATTGTTCGAACAGGGACTAGCGGCAACCTGCACAACATCTGCTGAAGATGAAGGAACTTTAACCAGCTTTTTATTTTTACCTTTCTTTCTTCTCGAGCATGGTTTAGAAATGTTTCCAACAACGGGAATTGAGAGTAAATTAGAGACCTCAGGGAGGTTAGTAACATCTTGTGAAATTTGTGCGCAGGGCAACTCTGCAAAGGAGCACATGAGAGAAGAGCTGAAATCAGGGAGGTTAACAGTGCCAGCAGAAAAATCCCCAATCGACTGAAGGGGAGGGGCAGCCGGAGTGATAGACAATCGCCTTTCCGTATTCTCTATTGCAGATGCTACAACCCCAATTGTCTTCTGTAGCATCTTATCAATGGCACTAAGGCTTGGGAGAGGTTGTGCCGTAGCAGCCTGGAGCCTGGTAATACGACAAGAAGAGGCAGGCTTTGACATTATGCCCTTATTACTCAATGCTGAAATTAAGTTAACAAGACCCACATACACCAAGCTTGATGCTACCGCCCCAATAAACAAAGCGAGACCTGAAGACAAAAAACAGTGATTAGAGGTTGTTGGACCAGCTACGGGCAATTTTGATAGTTATATCATTATGTCCTGGGTATAGAGAATAGAAAGTACCTTTGCGGGTAGAGCAGTTCCACAAGACGGGATAAACAAGATTTCAAGGGGGTGGCCCAGCCCAGCCTCCTCCGGCCCCCGACGGCCACAGACGGTCCCGCCCTTGTCCCAAGCTTCTCCCGGCGCGACCCGCGCGCGTCCTCGCGGGACGAGGGACCAGGCTGTGCTTTGTAGCTCCTCCTGGCGCGCTAAGATTTCTGGGGCTGCTACGTCGCCTGGCTGGAAGCTGCGGGGCTGCTGGACGTTGTCGTCCCGGTCGGGGGGTGGAGCCTAGCCCGGCCAGCGCTGGAGCCTGAAAAAACAACGCTCTTGCGCCTCAGCGGAGCTCGGCCCGTCTGCAGGGAGGTAAGTGGCCCCAAAGAAGATGTCCCACCAGGGACTCGGCCCCGGCTGTGCTTTGTAGCGCCTCCTGGCGCGCTAAGATTTCTGGGGCTGCTACGTCGCCTGGCTGGAAGCTGCGGGGCTGCTGGACGTTGTAGTCCCGGTCAGGGGGTGGAGCCTAGCCCGGCCGGCGCTGGAGCCTGAAAAAACAACGCTCAGCTTACCCTTTTCTCTCTCTGATAGCCCTACAACTTTCATCGCACTCCCCTGCCTTATTATACAATGTTCCTCTTCCTATCTTAATTAGTCTCTGCCTCCCCTTCTCTCTTTGTCCAAGTGTCTTGTCACAGCCTCCTAAAAAAATTAGGTAGAGGGCATTCATTCACTCACCCATCATGCCGTGCTCTGTGACATGAAACTTTCTGGTTGCAATGCTGTCACATTCAGGCTGTGAAACTCTCACTGGCCTGAATGCGACAGAATTGGAATATTAAGGTGGAATGTCCCTAGAGGCCTATGACACCCTAGAATGGCCGTTTACACACATAGAGTACGGTCAGAGCAGACAGTATGTGAGTATGTACCTGTCATGTCTAGTGTGGTTTAAGGTCACTGCTACCTTCTTTCTACTTTTGGTGCAGTCACACTGCTGAAGCTGCAGCCACAGCAAAAGTGTGTGATATGCACACTGTACAAAATAAGACTAGCCCACTATTGACTTAGTGTGTATGCGCTGCATGGAGGGCCAGCACTGCAGCATTGACGGGCCTGTGGGGGTAAGGCAATGGGAGGCTTTGTGCGCAAAGGGCCCATTGGCATGTTTTATTCTGTGGAGCATACCTCACCAGGCCACAATGCAAAAATGCACCTGTACTCTCTCTATCTTAAACTGCATGCTCATTTTCCTACTACTTTCCTCTCGTTCAGATGTTTTCCTTCTAGATGTTTCACTTCTTTTGAAAGTTGTAAACTCTTGCACCCGTTCTAAATGGCAACTCCTGCGAATCCTGCTCTGTATTTCAACAGCTCTTTCCTGGCACCGCCGTTTTTTATGTTTAATGCCGATGCTAGGATTGTGACTGTATGGTGGCAGCATCTTGACAGAGGTGAGCACTGGGCACGCAAACGCTCTTACCTCACAAGTGTGTAAAAGGACACAATTCAGACACGTGCACACTCTTACCTTGAGGCAGTGTCTTTGATACTGTGCTTATGTTTATATGTTACACGCAAATACATTCTGACTGGCATGGAACTCTTAGGTGGAATTTTACATACCTGGTGGCCAGGCTGCAGTGCTAAGGCACCAGGCCACCACTCTAGCGGCAGCCACGAGTCCGCCAGGGGTTGGTTGCAAGTGTTCATTACCACGGTGGGGACCCCGTGCGGCCGCGCACCACAATGCAATGAGAGCTGCAGCAGAGGCGGGCTCCCAGCTGCGCTGGCTTACAAAGTTTAAACCATGCCACGCCATCGCTCTCCCGCTGCCTATAGGTGTGGGATTCACAGAAAGTGTATACTGGCAGGCTGTCTCTACAGTATTGATTGGGTATAATTTACTCTCACAAAGACTTCCTGAGTCAATAAGGTGTGCTGCAGCTCTGGCCAGGTCAAGTGTTGGGTGAATGTTTTACAGTGTAGCAAGTTCAACCAGCCACCAAACTTGCCGCAAGCAGTACAGTGACATGCTGCTGCCTGCTAAGAGCTTTGCGCTGTCTGTCAGTGTGTGGTGTGATTAGTGCTGGGCTCGGTTTGCTGAGGAAGCGCTATAAATTCATGACAATGCATTTCAGTGCGGTGAAGCAGACCACCTCACTAAAATGAGTTAGTCTAACGTGTGATGCGTGGTACTTAGCAGGGCTGCTCCACTCTACAACACTCTACTCCACTCTTCGCCACTCTACAAAACTCCACTTTTTGCCACCCTACTTCTCTCTTTGCCACTCTCCTCTATGCAACTAAACTTAAGCCATGCTGAACAGCAGCCACACTGGTGTACAACATGGCTAAAACACATTTGCAAAGCCAATGGCTTTTGCATAGGCGAAACTTATTGGCTTTGCCTATGCTTTTTATTCATTGGATTTCACAATATTAATTGCTTTATGGTTGTTACACAATAAAGTATCATTATAAGCTGCAGCTCAGTTGTTGGCTCTGGTTGTCTATTTATGGACAACCAACATGCACCGTATATTGATGCGACCAGAATTGTCTAAGAGACTTAATAGTCTGCTATTTTTGCAGATGGTCCTTTGGGACACAACATTTCACCTATTTCAGTTTTTTTCTAATTTGTTTACATTGTTTTCTTTCAATTATTAGGATCTTTGGGGGAGTCATGAGCGATCTACACAAATGAGTAAAATGAATTGATAAAATTAAGGCAAGAAAAGGTGAAAAGAAATGGAGTATAATGGGAAAAATTTGAAGATTAAAAAAGAAACTCGATTTTTTGGATTCATTCAGTAGTGGTTGTGGCTGTGCAGCTTGCATGGGGATCTTGTGTTGGTTCAATATTGCAGCGCAATTCAGTGGAGTGCGGGGCAAGCGAGCACGCCCTTACAGTTTTGAAACAGTTGAACATTTTGTAAACATGAGTACACCAGTGTACATCTCACCACCATTGATACTTTGAACGATCTACACAAATGGCACCTTGCTGAATTCCATATTTTGTCTACTTTTCAAAAATGTATAGATTTTTGGATTCACCCATGGGTTTCGTACCTGTTTCCACCACAAACTGTAAGCAAGTAAAGACACAAAAATAGGAAAAAAAAATACCACCACATACAAAAAACACAAAAACTGTGATGCCATTTGTGGGGGGAAAAATAACATACTTTCTTGCACATGTTCCAGTTTTTCAAAAACAAAATCCAAATATCGCTACATTTTGACTCCGCAGCCAAGTGATTAGAATTAGCAGTAGGCTTACTTTGGAAATTCAGAGCATTTGTGTTATTTTGATTCATTACATTAGATTTTCCGTTTAATGTACATTTCACGGTTGGTTTCACAACCACTGTCATCAAGGTGTAGGTATTTAAATGTCTACAATCTCTAGCAACTTAATGCACATTCCAAATTTTTGCATGGCCATTTACTTTTTTGTTAACAACAAACAGGTAATGTCAAATAAATGTCATCGCATATGTTTATATCTCACACTGCAAAGAATGCAGTTAACAACACTAATTTACATTTAGGATTATTAGTTTGATGCCTACATTGTGACCTACGTATAAACTTTGTTTTCTAATTGGATCAAATGAACAATTTACTAGCCCTGTTTAGATTTAAGGTAATGGTATGTTGGTTCAATTCATACTGAAAGTGGTAAATATAAGGGGAGCATAATAGGGAAGTTGACACATCAACTGAGCAGAAAGTCACTGTCAACTGATGAGAATTTATTGTAGGTTTACTCACACTCATTTGGACACATCACTACTTCTGTATGCCTCTGCTGTGGTATTAAAGTCATTAAGTGGTTGGCAATAGTGACTGTAGTTATGGTTTAGATGCACTTTTCATTGAAAATTGCTTTTTGTGTGATTGGTATTACCTTTTGGTGCACTTTGACGAATCTGCATTAAATTTTGCACTCCAGGGGGAACCTGGCTGAGGTTGGACTTACTGAGTTTTGTGCAGATCCGAACAGAGTACAAAAGGTAAAAGTGGGTCAAAAAATATATTTCCCATTTAAATTACCATAGGAAATGTTCTTCTCAGCTACAGCAAAAAAGCTCAATGCATTTACAACAAACATGCCACAAAACTAGAACTTCGTTAAGAAAGTATGCTTTTTAAATTTTTCATCAATGCCTTTCAGCAGTTTGATATATTTGTGTTTTAAACCAGTGTTCGGTGGGCTTGGAAAGGGATAAGTATATCCTGCCCACTAATGTCTCGAAACTCGCTTGTTTGGTCAATTACATTTGCCTAATAAAGATCTTAAATTATCTTTACAGCTGTTTTAAAATATGCAAATTTGCAACAACTCATTAGTTTTGTACCTTAAAATAAATGCTAGAAATGGGAAACCTGACAATCACTTGTAAGCCACATACATGGTGGTGGTGGTGGGGGGGGGGGTAGGTACCTAGTGGCATGGAAACAAATAAGGAAAATACATTTAGTGGATGGTAAACTTGAGAAATCAAAAATATTTGAGAGCCTGCAGCCACCATTTTGTATTCAGAAATGGGCGACATTTTCTTGAGCTGTCAAATTTCATGAAATTTGTGAGACTCGTACGAGCAAAAAAAAGTTAACCTATATATAAGTCACCACTTTAAGCAAAAACAGAGATACTGAGCTAGGATGAAAAAAGGTCCAGGTCAGTCATTGAGGTACACATAACCTATTGTAGCATTCATCAACAGCTTGCAAATAAAATACAAATTCTTGAACTTCGAATATAAAGTTAAAAGGAATTTGCAAATTTAAAAAAAAGAAAAAGGCATTAAGTCATCAGGCCTGGGGGCAAATCTTCTTAGGAAACGTGGGTGATTGGACGCAGGGCCAAGCCTATGTCCAAAAGCGGCATAGGTTGACTGAAAGCCCCTCTATCTAAATATGTGTCTATTTCTTTCGGAAGGTTTTGGGGAACATGTTACACGTGAGGCAGCATAAACTGTGTCTGTGGCAGACCTAAAAACCTGAAATTACTCAGTCCTGGTCCACTACAAATATTCTAACTCACACCCCCACCACGAAGACCCTAAATATAGAAATCTTCAAACAACGCTAAAATGCACTGAAAAATACTTTGTTGAAGCGAAGTTGTGGGTTTGTCTGCTCATAACCTATAACATACTTTAAAAAAAAAAGTCTGAAATGTGATTAACATCTACAGTTATTAAGCAGTTATGGTTATTAAATAAAGCCTAAAGACCCTTAAAATTCATGACTAATGGTTAGTTACATAAACCATAACTTGAGTCTCTGCCATGGAAACCAAAACTCATCCACTAATGCACTGCTTACAACCTCACAATATTTATACAAACAAATAAAAGAAATATACAACTTAATCATTAAATAAAACTTCTCCAAACAAAGAAATGATACGGTATCCATGGTAAAATCAATCATAATGTCAATGCTAATGTGCATACAATGTTACCACTGATGTCATCGATGTCATTAGTGAAGTTATCTGTCACATATGTGTGAGACTGTTAATAGTGGTGGGCAAAATATTTCGCCGAATTTGAAAACAATTTAAATTAATCTGTTTTGCATCTGCAGATAAGAGGACTGTAATCAGGATTGCTCCACTACTAAGCTAGAGAAAAACAGAAAACAGCCCAACACAGTTGCTTTAAAGAGCATTGTTAGGGACTGGGCAATGTATGTGCCTTCATATAACTGCGGTAAGGTAAATACATTGCCTCGGAACCCTGACGGTGCATTTGAAAACAACTTTCCTAGGAGGGCCGCGTGTGTGTGGTGCGTACCTGCATGGTCCTCTTGGTCCACCACACTAAGATTCCCTCGCTGGAGAACTTGCTTTGATGCACTGCCAGGGGACAGGGTGTAATTAGGAGAATGCTATTAACATTAAGGTAGTTACATTATCTGGTCCTTGATAGTGCAGGACAGCACAGCAAGAATTCGTTATTCCCTTCACTCATCACTGCGCAGAATGAGGAATTCTTGCGCTTCAGGCATGTGTGTGTTTTTATAAGTCATCGAGGAATGCAAAACTACCAGAAATCGCCGGAGCTGCCTGAAGTTTTGCAATATCAATCTTATCTTTAATTGGAAAAAAGGAAATATTACCAAATGTGCTTGCACTTGTAACAAATAAAACCATGCGACCATAGTTCGAGTACTAGGGGTTACATCGGTCCAGGGAACTTGATTCACGTTAAATAAGCCTTGCAAGTGTTAGTTCAGTTGTTTCCTCCGTAAAGCGACTGTAACATTCAGTCGATGAGACCGTACACAAAGTTTCTGTAAGGATGCTCGAGAGGGTGGTATATAAGAAACCAGTTGGGCTGTACGTTAATGTGGGGATACTGTTTATTCGCCACAGTAGGAGGCAGTCAGTCTGTATTTAGAAAATCAATTGGAAGAGTCAAACAATAGCAGCCTCCGAAACGTCTGGTTTTTGAAAGGTTTTAGTCCCGCTACCACTCCTTTCTCTATTCCCGGTTGTCTTGGTCCTCCCTCTTCTGGGTCTGGTTTTGCTCTCTCCGGGGATCTCCAAATCAGGGCAGCCAAAAGAAAAGAACAGAAAACACTCGGGTTAGGCTTTATCTTTTCCTATTCCGTGGTTGTGCCACCTCCACCATAACGGCGTGAGGGAAGGGAATATGGGGAGTCAGGGAGGGACCTTTAAGGGCTGTGAGAGGGTTATGCAGACTCTGGTAGTGTGCAGCTGTGTTTACACTCCTCGTGGGCGTCCCAGCTACCCCACCAAAAAGACCCTCTGAGTGGTACTTGCCTGAGGCCACGACCCGTGAACAGGGCTGTGGCAGCCGGACCCGGGGCGTCCTCTCCTTCTCTTGAGCCGCCGGGCTTGAACGCAGTATACTCCTTTTCCGTGGTCGTCGCTCCCTCCGTGACGTCTGCGCCTGGGTCTCCGACCTTCTCCTGTCGTTCCCTCCTCGCACTTGTCTCTCTTTCATCCTCTCCTGGTACTCGTTGCTCCGCTGTCCACTCTCCTCCGATATACTCGATTTCCGTGCTGCTCTCCTCTCCCTTGTTCCTGGTTCCGCCCTTCTTGTTCTCCATTGGCGGATGCGTCCTGACGTCACGCGTTCCCAGCGCGACTAGAACGCGGTCAGTTTCCGGCATTTTCTCCATGGCTCCGTTCGTGTTTCCCGACTTCCGCTGGGCTGAGCCGTCCTCCCTCCTACAGTTTCCTCATTGTTTTGGCGTTAGCATGACGAAGAATGAAGACTCCAGTAAGTGATATATGAAAGTGGGTTTATTAACTTATTGCCGCTTACACACACGCATGTGCATTTATATTTCTGTGAAAAGTGTTAAGGTGCTTGAATCATAGATGTATTGCATGCCTGTGCTGTTGAGTAGCCTGGGTGATCCATGAGTAACATTTGTAATGCATTTCTTCATGGTAGAAATGTATGTAACTTGTGTCGTTGCTGTTGTCTTGTAGCACCTCAAGGATCGTCCGTTGACGGACCCTCTGCTAGATGATCATGGAGATTTCAACCGCATGTGCATCGCTATGAAGAAGATTGGCCTGGATGACACCGAGAAGCTCGATCTCTTCCGTGTAGTGGCTGGCGTACTGCACCTTGGAAACATTGACTTCGAAGACACTGGCAGCACTTCTGGTTAGATGGACTCTTTACCGTATTTCCCTTTTTTAATGCTTCTTTGTTGATGAATACACATTTGTTCCCATCCTTATAATTATCTTGTAGAAGATAGAATTGATAGTTAATTATTAGGGCTTCCAGTTTTATGGTATTTCGTTTTTGGACATTTCCGTCTGCATTTATCCATATTTATTTTTTGCACATTTTATCTGTATATATCCATATTAATTTTGGGTTTTGTGGAAACATTAAGCAGAAAATAGTATATTTTCACATGTATTCAACTGATAAATATGCACTCATGCTTGAATCCCTGCCAGGTTTCAATGCTGTGAACACCTGCAGAAGATAAATCAATGCACTTATATGAAAATATGCACATTTCAATATCAATCTTGTGCATACCTACTGCTGTTAAAGCCTCTTTACTAAAATTCATTTCTTTTTTAATCTCCATACCTATAAATTCACACAGCTATTGACCTGGCAGGCATGGCAGACAGTTTTTAGAATTACTCACAAAGCAACCCCATTTCCGTTTTTATCCACATTTAAAAATACAGACAAGAAAATAAATGTTTTATGTCTGTATTTATCTGTAAAAATCTGTAAAAACGGAAAACAGGGAGCCTTATTAATTATATATGTGCTTTTCTGGAACTGTTTTCAAGTAGCTTTTGATTCTTGTGCCCTTCCGTGATAGAGGTTAAAACCTTCTCCAAAATATGTTTTAAATGTAAAGTGGTGATGTGTAATCCTCCCATTGTGCACCATAATTTGATGCCACGGGACGCTACCAAACCCCACTTTCTCTTTTCTGTCGGTGAGGAAGAAATTCTCCACTTCTTGATTTTCAGAATGCCTCTCTGAATTAGGACTGTGATTTATGTATGGTTTCCAGATCACCATGTGACTCAAAGATTCAGTGCTTCAACCTTGGGTTGGCGTTATTAGCAGGCATTGTGAAAGCTGTAGTCTTGGTTCAGGCAGGACCGGACTGGGAACACAAACCAGCCCTGACAATTCTGCTGGACCAACGTGGGGGGAAGATAGTGGCGTACTAGCGAAGAGCAGCACTGTTCAGTTCAAAAGCTTTATTTCGACAGTTAGTCATAAAAGCACAACAATACAACACATATCGCACAATAAATAAGACATAATACAATACAGTTACAAGATAAAATGATTATTAAATTCCATATACTGTCGGATATCTAAAAGTTTTAAAAAAAAGGATATTACTGTAACAGCTGTTTCCTTGCAGATCTTATCCTCCAAGCCCAACCCAAAAATTTAGCTAAACAGCAGGCAAAAAAGGGACGAGTGTCAGAGTGCAATATGCGTAAAGCTTCCAAGTATGATCTTGTACCTAGGCTCCTACATAAAGGCTTCAGCCATCTCGACCTAGGCACAGAATAAGCATGACACTCGAACAACAGATGAGCTATGGACTCGACCCTTAAATTACAAAAGGGACAGTAAGGGACAGTTTGGTATGGAGGTTTCCAGGTAGACGTAAAAAGACCTAGAGGAAGAACACCCACCCTGAATTTAAAGTATAATGCTCTATCACCTGGGTTGGAGATTGCATCCAAATAAGGTTCTCTGAAAGGGATCTCCTTGACTAACAAAAACAGGGCGACAGATTTACAATGATTGGGGTTACACAACCTCTCATTATCCACCCAGAGCCAATAGATCTTTTTGAGCAATTGTTTTGAGGGTGCTGTTCTATTGACCCAAGCATCTCCTAAACCCAGGTCATAGAGAAGACGCTTAACCTCCCTGAGCCAGATTACCTTATGCCAACCGGATGAGGATAAGATTTCGCTCAGGGCATCTGCGTAACTACTCAATTCAGGGACATTCCATATCCTGGCCCATAATAAAAGGGGACGTAGCCTGGCTTGCTCGCTGATTGAGCGTGTGCCTGCGTCAAACAGGAGGGGAATTGTGGGGGTACTGTGGGGTAATTTCATAAGGTCTTTATGAAAGTTGTTTTCAAGGTGTGTCAAAATGTCAACTCTTTGTATACCCCACAATTCCGCACCATACAGAGCTGCACTCACCACCCTTGCCCTGTATATATCAAGAAGTGCCCCAATAGGTTTTAAAGCTGAGGCACGTTGTTCCTTGAGCAGGGCCCCTGTGACCCTCTTGTGGGTCAAGAACACCTTTTGGTGATGCGCCTTCCAGCTCATATTGGCACATAGACGGATACCTAGATAGTCAAATTCGTTGACTCTATCAAGGGGAACAGAGTCCAGGGAAGGAGGAACAGCCGCTTTCCTGGGAGGGTTGAGAACAAGGAATTTGGTCTTGCTTATATTTATGGACAGGCCCTTAGTATCACAAAAGGCCTTAAAGCTAGAAAGCAACTTTTGGATACCTGCTGGTGACTTTGAAATTAGGAGGGTATCATCCGCAAAAAGGAGCGTAGGTACTTTTCTGCCAGCCAAGGATGGTGCGTCTGACGGCTGTTGGAGCAGATGTTCCACCACTCCGTTAACATAAAGAGAAAACAGAGTGGGGGCAAGCACACATCCCTGGCGGACGCCCCTATCTACGGAGATACGAGATGTTTTCTCCCCCTGGGTACCCCACCTAATCTGGGCAAAGTTGCTTTCGTGAAACTTTATAAGCAAGGCCAACAAATAGGGAGGTAAACCCAACCTACCTAAGACATTCCACAGTTGGACTCGTGGGACCAGGTCGAAGGCAGTTCGCAAGTCTATAAAGACTAAATACAAGCTGCCCCCACCCAGCACAACCACTTTCCAATATATCATTAGAAGGCGAAACGTCTGCTCGATGGTACCCATCCCTGCTCTAAAACCAGCCTGGAAGTCTGACAGAACCTGATTTTCTTCAATCCACTGCAGAATCCTACCTAGCACCACTTTGCCCGCAACCTTTTGTGTAGAATCAAGCAAGCTAATAGGACGATAATTAGCTGGGTCGTCCCGACAACCTTTTTTGAAAATAGGGACGACCTCAGCACCCCTCCATGAGTCAGGGAGAGAACCTCCCGACACAACCTCATTCAATAGTGATGCAATTAACCTACTCCAGGGTAATGGGTATTTCTTCAGCAAGTCACCCGGGATTCCGTCCGGTCCGGCAGCCTTGTTAGAAACAATACAACTAATTGCCCTTGCAACTTCCTCAGTGCTGAAGGGGCAGGGATTAATGGAGGTCTCAGCTGATAAGCTGGCGAGAAGGCCCATGTTAGGATGGAGTACCCCACTTTGGGCAGAGTAGAGTTTAGAGAAGTGGGCAAACCAAAGATCGCCAGGAATATTGCAGGTAAGCAGGGAATCAAAAGGTTTGTCCCTAGCTCTCAGCAGCTCCCAGAACCCCTTGGTGTCTTTCCTGGAGCTTGCCTCCACTAAATCCCACCAAAAACTATAATCATGGGCCTCCTTTGCCTCAGCCATAACTTTTTTATAGCGTTTCCTCGCCCATCTAATGCTGCCTGCATCCTTACTTTTCACTGCAGAGATAAGTTCCCCCTTTGCGGCCCGACATTTAGAGGAATACCACTTGTTTCTTGCCCTAGGAGCACTTTTCGCAGAAACATTCGCGCTGGGTTGGGGTATAATAAACAAATCACTTAACAGCGCAATGGTTTCTGTGAATAATGATGAAACAGATTGGCTGGTGGTACCCAGGGCTTCAAGGCGCGTGCCCGATGCTGCCATAGTGGTCCCTGCCTGTGCCATCCTTTCCTCATCCGCTGCTACTTTAGCCCACTTTAGGCGCCTGCCACAGCGCGAAGGAGCAAGCTCATGGGAGGTTTTCCACTTGTAGGGGAACTCAGCTATGTTCCCAGCCTGCCAGGGGGAAATCAATGTTAAGGAGAGAGGATTGTGGTCGCTATCGCAAGACGCAATAACCTCCATATCGTAATGGAGTGGCCACAAGTTATAATTCAACAGAACATAATCTATTCTAGAAGTGTGTCCCATCCTGTTATAGGTGTGCGCACCCAAAAGATCCGATTTGGATCGACCATTAGTTGATCTTAGGTCAAATTCCATACAGAGAGCATTGATGTCTACCGCGCTCTGGGACCATTTAGGGATCGGGTCTAGGGTCAGGGTGGGAATGCCTCTCCTTATATCCTCATCCCAGGTATCCAAAATATCCTCCCTGGCCAATGGCTCGAAACAGCAATTAAAGTCGCCTGCGAGAAAAATATAAGAATCAATACAGCAGGCGGAAAGATCGTTACTTAATCCTGTGGAGGATAGAGTAGAAGACCCGCCCCTAGCCCCCCTTAAGTAGAGGTTAAAGACCTCCAACTTCCTGCCCCCTGGGCAAAGGATGGATATCCTCTGGAGATCAGGAGAATGCGTCGGCTTTTGGGTTACACTTAAACCTAAAGCAATATTAACCCATATAAGAAGGCCACCCGACGGGCGGCCTTTACGTCCATATTGAAGGGAGGCTGGAACAAAGTAGGTCGTAAAGCCCACTCTGTGCTTAGGTTCAAGGCACCACGTTTCCTGCAAAAGACAGATGTTATAAGGGTCCAAAAAGGCATTCCATTCAGGGATTTCAAAGTTACGGGCGAGCCCTGCTACATTCCAACTTATAATCTTTAGCAAAGGGACGTCAGGGGTAATCTCCCTTGGAGGATTATCTAGTGTGGCCAGAATGGACGCAGGTCCTACCCCCTCCGCAGTAGATCTGTTTAGCCTAGGTAGTGGCTCAAACTGGTGGTGATAGGGTGCTATTGCTACATCAGACAACCTCCTGATTGATGAAACATTTTGAATTGGCAAAACATCCTGAATTGGAGGCAAGGGGATCGTACAAGATGGATTCAGTTGATCCCCTACTACTTGGGAGTCGGAAATACATGGCGTATACAAACTCTCCTCTATAGGTAAAACAGTAAACGTTCCCTCTAGACTAAGGGAGCTAACAACCGAAGGAACAGACACTACAAGAGAAGAGTCGTTGTGCCCCAAGGCCTGTAATAAGGGGACCTGGGGAACCGGTTGGCATACGAGTCAATCTACCTCCTCAAGCCCAGCAAACCGATTCGAGGTGGAGAAACCATACCAATTTATACATGAATCTTGAACTTTTTTGGGATGGCTCCTCCAGTTATGGTGGTGTACAACAGACCAATTCTCTTCCCGTGTGTAACTAGGACACGGAGGGTAAAAAAAGGGCAATGGCCTTGGTGTAACATGAGAACCTTCACCAGTAGGCCAGGAGCAGATGTAATGTGCCGTGTGAGGGTCCTCAAAGGTCACCACTATACAGTCCCCGGGACTAGATTTCTTTGAGGGGCCCACCCAGGGGGTTCTGCGTACCATCAAGATTCTACTTCTCTGTCCAATAGGGATTGGTCTATTCACGTTAAGCCAATGAACTGTCTTGTTCTTCAGAGACTCATAGTTCTCATGATGGCCACTTCCTAACTCAGGGACACCCGTCAGCACAACCACATGATCATTGGCCTCTGGAGGGAGATCAATGTAACCCCCTCTAAAGTTGTTCTTAGCAGGAGGGCTCTTAGATGAATGTAACGCCACTGCGCTAGGAGGGGGCCTACGCGGTGCACCAACTTTGGATTTAGCTAATAGTTGGGGGGTAGGACGCTTTAGAGCCTTAGGTATGGAGGCGGTGTTAGTAGGATCCACACCCACAGTCCCTGATGTAGGAATCAAACGTGCAGTGGCGGGGACAGGAAGGGAGGTTTGCGGGACTTGAGGGGTTAAACCATGGGGGGGTGGCTCAACAGCAGGAAAACCCTGGTTTTCTAGACTTCTCAGGCCGAGAGTGGCCAGAGCAATGATGCTCTTTTCCATCTCGAGCAGATTATTCTCAATACGTGAGAGTCTAAGATCGAGAGGAGTAAGAAGTTTTTTGAGGGTTTCCCAAACTAAACCTATGAATTCTCCTTCATTACTTTCCCCATTCTCTACATGTAGGCCCTCAACCTCAACCTCTGACTCCGTGACCGTAGAAGCAGTCAAGGGAGCAGAGACTGGACCCTCTTTAGCTCCCACATGATGTGGTTGATCCCTGGGCACACGCCCTTCTATGGAATTTAATGCCGGAGCACTAGTCAAATTCGGGTATTGTGCAACCACAATTTTAGCCTTCTTGCGACCGTAAGCAGACCGGGAGGTGCATCTTTTTTTAGGTTGATATTTTTTATTAATAGAGCGCCTGAGTGGAAACATAGCAGGGGTAGAATTATTAGAACTAACATCCTGCTTAAAAGGCGTATTAAGAGAATTCATTGCACTATCCTGGGTCAGTGGCTCTAAAGTGGGGGGTAATGTGGGGAGAACCGGGGTATGATGAACATCAACCTGTGCAACTACACAGTGGGGGATAGGTGGGCGCACCGGGGTAACCACAGTAGCTATATGGCCTAGGGAAGATTTTTTTGACTGATCAATTACCTGGGACAATCTCCTAGCGGATGCCAGTTCCAGGGAAACTCGAGTCTGGAGTTTAGAAATCTCATAGTCTATGGCTGTGTTAGTACGAGTAATAAAATCGTCCATAGGACCAATGATTGAGGGGCCGCCATTTGCGGCCTTGCTCCGTGTTTGCCTTGTAGACATAGCTTGGTAAACAACAACGGCAACCCCCTGGCTAGACTGTGGGTAAGAAATAGTAACTAATCAACAAATAAGGAGCAACAGAACTGTTAAGATGATATACAAAAGAGGGTAGCCCTGACCTGACCTCGCTGACCTCGAACGGCCTCAAACGGCCCGCTCTTTGCCCGGTCTTCGCCCCGGGCTGCGTCCCGCGCGCGTCCCGCTAGCGCGAGTAGGCAGGGAGACGTTCATATAATGGAGGGCAACAGTATTGGGGGAGGAGTCAGGAAGAGGACCAGGTGCGGCTGATCTGCTTCGTGCACAGCACCCTGGTCCTCGCAGTCCTGAATACGCCGGTTCTTGCAGGGTCAGTGTCAGCACACCAGCAACAATTCCCCAAGTGACTGCAGCAGAGTCCCGGTCCCTCGAGCGGCTCCCGCGAAGCGGGGGCCGCGAGGCGCGGTGTTGATTTCAAAAGAGCTGGGATGAAAGTCCAAGAAGTCCCTCCGATGGGCAGCAGCACCAGCCGAGATCACAGATGGAGCCCACGATCAGGGGGCTGCACCGCCTGTTTAAGGTGTTGGGGGAGGAGTCAGGAAGAGGACCAGGTGCGGCTGATCTGCTTCGTGCACAGCACCCTGGTCCTCGCAGTCCTGAATACGCCGGTTCTTGCAGGGTCAGTGTCAGCACACCAGCAACAATTCCCCAAGTGACTGCAGCAGAGTCCCGGCCCCTCGAGCGGCTCCCGCGAAGCGGGGGCTGCGAGGCGCGGTGTTGATTTCAAAAGAGCTGGGATGAAAGTCCAAGAAGTCCCTCCGATGGGAAGCAGCACCAGCCGAGATCACAGATGGAGCCCACGATCAGGGGGCTGCACCGCCTGTTTAAGGTGTTGGGGGAGGAGTCAGGAAGAGGACCAGGTGCGGCTGATCTGCTTCGTGCACAGCACCCTGGTCCTCGCAGTCCTGAATACGCCGGTTCTTGTAGGGTCAGTGTCAGCACACCAGCAACAATTCCCCAAGTGACTGCAGCAGAGTCCCGGTCCCTCGAGCGGCTCCCGCGAAGCGGGGGCCGCGAGGCGCGGTGTTGATTTCAAAAGAGCTGGGATGAAAGTCCAAGAAGTCCCTCCGATGGGCAGCAGCACCAGCCGAGATCACAGATGGAGCCCACGATCAGGGGGCTGCACCGCCTGTTTAAGGTGTTGGGGGAGGAGTCAGGAAGAGGACCAGGTGCGGCTGATCTGCTTCGTGCACAGCACCCTGGTCCTCGCAGTCCTGAATACGCCGGTTCTTGCAGGGTCAGTGTCAGCACACCAGCAACAATTCCCCAAGTGACTGCAGCAGAGTCCCGGTCCCTCGAGCGGCTCCCGCGAAGCGGGGGCCGCGAGGCGTGGTGTTGATTTCAAAAGAGCTGGGATGAAAGTCCAAGAAGTCCCTCCGATGGGCAGCAGCACCAGCCGAGATCACAGATGTTTTCGCTTTAGCACTACTGCTGCTTTTGTTTTGTTACAGGGGCACATATTGCAGTACTGCTGCAAAACCAACCCCTAGTAACAAAACTGTCCCCCACTACTTGAAAATCTTCCCCTACCCTTCCGACTCACTGGGAAAATGCCCAGTGCCCGTTACATCCAGTCCGGCCCTGGGTTCAGGTCACTTTAATCATTTGGTCCACACGACCAGATTAGCAAGGTTTGTAAGCAGAAAGCCCTTGACTGAAGCAAGTTTGACATCTGATGACCCTAGCTCTAGAAGACTATCACCTTTTGGAAACATATTAAGTAATGTAATGTATTTTTTAATTTGTATATCTTGTATAATCACTCCTTCCTTATCTTTTTAAAAGACTGTAATCATTATAGCAAATAAATACCATTGCCTGGCATTCAGAAATGTCAAATTTTATTATCTAAAACAAAATATTTGACACCCTTCCCTGTGTTTTCTTTCATAATGAGACATGCATGACCTCATATAAAAGCACAGATGTGTTTTCCGCTAATGTACACACCGTATTTCACAATACAAACATATTTTAGTCATATCATCATCAATTTATCTTTATTTCGGTCGCCATGACCATAAAAGAGTACACATAATGCAACAATAATTATACAAAGTAAAATAAGCTGTGATAGTTCAAAAACATAAACAATTGGACTAAAATCATCAGAATAATTCATTCTGTTGAGAGGACTTAAGACAGTGCGTACGAATAAACCACATTGAAGTTAGAAATTTTGCGACCGCAAATACAATAGGAGCAGAAAGATCTGATTTCAGTATTCTGAAAGCTGGGACATGCTGTCTGAAACCCAGTTTTTAGTCATATCATTCAGACTCCTTTTGGCTGGGCAGTCTTTTCCAAGGACCATAGCTAGTGGCACTTGACGCCTCTCTCTCTGTGACTGATGGGTGTATCTCTGTTAATATGTTTGTGCATCAAAGGTGTATCGTCCTTCTGCACCTCTGCTTTCTTCTCTGGTCTTATCACTTCTGCACCATTTCACTGCTCTCTCTGGTGTCCTCATTTGAGTGTGCTCCATCTCTGGTCTCCTTGCCTCCACTCTGCTACTCTCTGCTTCAGTCTCCTTGCTTTGCTTCTGGGCTCTCTCCTCCAGTCACTTCGCCTCTGCTCTGCTTCTGTTATATTAAGTCAATTTGTAGAACGCTCTAATCACCTAGTAAGGGTATCCAGGTGCTGAGCAGGAGTATGAGCGTGAGGCCCTTGCAGAATTACTAAAAACAGGTAGATCTTCAGCTTCTTGCGGAACTCAAGTAGCGAGTAAGAGACTAATGTATTGTGAGAGGCCGATCCGTGTTTTGGGTGCAATGTAGGAGAAAGAGCGACCTCCTGTTTTGCCTTTGTGGATGTGGGTGTGTGCGCTAATGAGAGTGAAGCTGAGCATAGGTGTCTGAATGGTTTGTGAAAGTGTATGCTGCTGTTGAGGTATATAGGTCCAGTGTTGTGTAGGGCTTTGTATGTGCATGAGGAGTTTGAACTGGCTACGTTTGTGGATGAATAGCCAGTGAAGGTCCCTTAGGTGAGGTGAGATGTGGGTGCAGAGAGGAAGGTTAAGTATGAGTCTGGCTGCAGCATTCTGGATAGTCTGCAGTCTGTTCAGAAGCAAATGATTATACCGGCAGACAGTGAGTTGCTGTAGTCAAGTCTGCTTGTGAGGAGTGCTTGGTTGGCGGTTCGTCTGGTGTTCTGTGGTATCCACTTGAAACTTTTCTGCAGCGTCAGCAGGATGTGGAAGCAGGCAGAGCTCACTGCATTGACATGCGCCGCCATGTTGAGCTTGTCATCCAGGATGAGCCCCAGATTTCTAGCGCAGTGGACGCTGGTGTGGGTCTTTGTATTGTCGCCCACCAGGTGACGTCCCACAGGAAGGTGCTGTATCCAAAGACAATTACTTCTGTTTTGGCAGAGTTGAGTTCCAGGCAGTTGGTTCTCAGCCAGCGTGCATAAAGGTCACGTAGTTGGTGAAGTTGGTCCTGGTGGTAGGTGTCTTGTCTGTCAGGCAGAGGATGAATTGTGTATTGTCTGCATAGGAGATGATAGTGATGCCTTGAGATCTGATGATTTTGGCAAGTGGGGCCATGTAGATGCCCCGATTACTTACCGGTAATCTTCATTACTCCGAGTTAGTCTTCCTCGCCCTATGACTAACGAAGTGAGCTTCAGCTCCACAACAGAACCCTCCAAAGCAAAAGTTAGCCTCCCATGCCTCCCATCCCTTCCCAACATGGCCGACCCCTACCCCTGTGGCCACTACAAGAGGTGGGCCGGCCCAACCCCAAAGCCTGAAACTACCAAGCCAAACATGAAGCCGATAGCCAGACAGGGAGGGAGGGAGGGACGGGAACTCATGTGGCGAGGAAGACTAACTCGGAGTAATGAAGATTACCGGTAAGTAATCGGGGCATTACCTCCTCGTTAGTCATCCTCGCCACATGACTAACGAAGTGAGCACATACCCAAGCCAAACGGCTTCATGGTATACAAAACACCACCAAGGCAATAAAAGGGTAACAAAACAACTTTAATCCAACGTGTAATGAAAACCACAGAATAAACACAGCCCAACAAAGGACAAATCAAGGGGCGGCAGAACCCACACTCAAAACAGTCCCCGCAAAATCCCCAGGGAGAGAGCCCCCCAGGACCACCCGGTAGTGCTCCATGAACATGTGGGGAGAGGACCACGTAGCCGCCCGGCAAATCTCCTCAGTGGACACACCCTTAAACGAGGCCCAAGACACTGAGACACCCTGGGTGGAACGCCCCTGGACAGAGCCCGGGAGGTCAGACCCCTGGGAGCCGTAAGCCAGCAGGATAGCCTGCTTCAACCAGCGACTGAGAGTGGAAACCGAAGGCTTTGTGCCCCGAACGCACCGGGCCAAAGGTCACAAACAAGCTGTCACACTAACAAAAAGAGGAGGTGCGATCCAAGTAAATTTCCACCGCACGGCGGACATCCAACAAGGACAGGGGGACACCCACCGAGGGGGAAAATTAAGGCAAGGACACCTCACGAGAGCGGGTAGCCAGGGAGGGAATCTTAGGCAGAAAGCGGGGATCATGGCTCAGGACCAGCCGGTCCGGCAGGACCCTCAAGATGGGGGGGGACCGAAGAAAGGACCCCAGTTTGCCCATGCGGCCGGCCGAGACAATGGCGACCAAGAAAACCACCTTGAAGGTGAGGAACTTCGGATCCACTGACTGAAGGGGCTCAAAGGGGGGACCCTGCAGAGCCCGCAGGACCAAAGGAAGATCCCAAGGAGGAGACAGGCAAACAGCCCGAGGCCGCCTCAAAGAAAAGCTGCGCAGCAAGCGGGCCACCAAGGAATCCAGGAGGTCCAGGTCCGGACTGCGGAAGACCCGCAGGGCATCCCACTGAGCCCTCAGCGTGGAGGTAGCCAACCCCAGGGAAAAACCCTCCGCCTAGGAATCTAGAACCCTCATGGGATCCACCGACACCGGGTCAGAACCCAGCAGGTTGCACCAACGGGAAAAAGAGGACCAGTGACAAGAATAGGACATCAAGGTCGAAGACCTCCGTGACCCCTGCAATAAAGCAACCACCCCCGGGGAACACCCCTGGGCCAACAAGGTCACCCGCTCAACAGCCAAGCCTGCAGATGGAGCCGGCGCAACACCTCCCTGGGAAGAGGAGGTCCCCGCAAGGGGAACGGGTGATCCGGAATCCTCCAACACGACAGAATCGCCAGTTCGCCCAGAAGAGGATACCAGGAGCGGCGCACCCAACCGGGAACCACCAAGAGCACCAGGGCCCGGTCCAAACAGATCTTGCAAAGGACCCGAGGAATCAAGGGAAAAGGAGGGAAGGCATAAAGGAGATCCCGAGGCCATGGGAAGGACAGAGCATCCACCCTCCAGACCCCCGGACATGGATGGAGAGCGCAGAAGCAGGGAAGGAGGGCATTGACCGACTCCGCCAACAAGTCCACCTGGGGAAGGCCAAACAGGCCCACCAGACGCCGAAAGACCGATGGCGACAGGGAGAGGGCACTCAATGGCGCGAACACCCGACTGAGACGGTCCGCCACCACATTCTCCGACCCCGGGAGATAGACAGCCCTGAGAGACAAGACCGCACCCTCCGCCCAGGACAACAGTTCCTGGGACAGCAACCACAGGGAGCGCACCCGGCTACCCCCTGGTGGTTGATGTAACACCTCACCACCTGGTTGTCCGTCCGAACCAAAACATGATGACCCCGGAGAGAGGGAGCAAAGTCCCGCAAGCCAACAGGACCGCCTTCATCTCGTGGTAGTTGGAGGAGCAGCGGGACAGAAGAGGACCCCACTGACCCTGAACCGGCCAGGACCCCAAGGGCGCCCCCCAGCCCAAGTGACTGGCATTGGTCTTGACAACCCGGGACGGGGAGATCAGAAAGGGAAGACCTTCCGAGAGATGGGACGCCACAAGCCACCAGCCCAGGTCGGACCTGATCTGGGGAGACACCGGAACCAGAACTTCGTAGTCCTCGGAGCGGGGGTCCCAAAGAGACAGGAGGTGATTGACCAAGGGGTACAGGTGAAGGCGAGCCCAGGGGAGAACATTGATGGTGGCAGACATTAACCCCTGAACCCTCAACCACAGAATCACAGGAGCAGACTCCCGCCCCAGAAGAGCCCCCAGATCCCGCCACAAGACATTTCGGCGTTCCAGGGGCAAGAACACCTTCCCCAGAAGCATGTCCAACCGGCCCCCAATGAAGATCAAGACCTGGGTGGGATCGAGATGGGACTTCCGCAGGTTGATCAGGAAACCGTGGGCAGAAAGGACCTTGCAGACCCTCCGGACGTGAAGCCTCCCCTTCGAAAAAGAAGAAGCAGAGATTAACCAGTCATCCAGGTAGGGAAAAACCCTGATACCCTCCCGATGAAGAATGCCCACCAAGGGCACCAGAACCTTGGTGAACACCCTCGGGGCAGATGACAAACCAAAAGGGAGTACCTGGAACTGGTAGTGGCAGGAACCCACGCAGAACCGGAGGAAGGGCTGAGAAGACAGGTGAACTGGCACATGGAGGTAGGCATCCAACAGGTCCAGAGAAGCCACCACCTCTCCCTGGACCAGCAGCGGCAGAATCTCCTGCAGAGAAAGCATTTTGAACTTAGTGTGAGGAATGAACGAATTCACCCGTTTCAAGTCCAAAACAGGCCGAAAATCCCCAGACACCTTCCTTACCAGGAACAGAATGGAGTAATCGCCGAGGCCCCGCTGTGACGGCGGAACCGGCCGGATGGCCCCCTTCACAAGCAGGTCCTGGATGCCAGCAAACAAGGCCTCCCGTTTGACCGGAGAGGAAGGCAGTGGGGTAGCGCGGAAGGCGCCCGGAGGAGGGGACCTGAAGGAGATGGAGCGACCCTCCCTCACGATCCGAAGAACCCAAAGGTCCGAGACAGAGGACTCCCAAGCCGGAAGGAAGTGGCGAAGACGGCTGCTCACCGGGAGACCACCCGGCGGGGCCAGAAGATAGTCAGGACTTGGGAGCGGAGGTGGAAGCAGCAGGCTGAGACCGGGATTTGGAGAAGGGGGCACCCCGGCCGCGACCCCTACCTCAAAAGGGCGCACTCCCCCTGGGCATGGACAAGGTGAAAAACGCCCTCTTGGGCCCCGGAAAGCGGGCCCTGGATGATCGGAGGGGAGCAAGTAGCTTCCGGTCCTCAGCCGACTTCTTGACCATGTCCTCCAGGGAAGCTCCGAAAAGCTTAGGTCCGGAAAAGGGAATTCTCATCAGCAAAGCCTTCTGGGCAGCCTCAGCCTTCCAGTTGCGCAACCAAATCTGGCGCCTGGCCTGAATAGCAGCGCCCCCAGCAGCAGCAGAAGCCCCCAAGGTGTCGAAGGAGATCTCAGACAGGAGCCGAGTCTGCTGCTCCACAAGCGCCAGGGTAGGCACCACATCCGCCCCCTGGTCCAGCAGTTCCGCCAAGGACTGGAAATCCTTCAATAAGGACTGCACCGTGTAAGACAGGTAGGCAGAGGCACGAATGGAAAAATTGGCCGCCGAATAAGCACGCTTGGCCGCGGCCTCCACCCGCCTGTCAACAGGGTCCGAGGGCGAGGCATCCTCTGAAATGATGAACCCTGTGAGGAAAGCCCCGCCATCAGAGAGTCCACCTTGACAGAGGAAGGGTACTCCTTGGCAAAGTCCTGGATGGTATAACGCTTCGCCAGGTACCTCGGGAAGGCCTGCTTGTCAACCTCCATCCATTCCCCCTCCAACACCTTTTTTACGGAGGAATGAAGAGGCAGAGACTCCGGCTCCTTACGCTGATACTGTAAGAAAAAGTCCTCCGAAAGGTCCGAAGCCGCCGGAGCTGGAAAGGCCAAGTTCTGCTTTATGTGAAGAAGAACATCCCGCAACTCCTGACCCTGACCCTGCACATAGCGCCCACAGAGATCTTCCTCCTCCCCCTCAGCGTCAGAAACCGAAGAGGGATCCAAGCGAGGACGTTTTGGGGAGGAGGGACCTGGCCCCGAGCGCTGCGCAAAAGCAGCCGAAACTGCGGCCTGAATCATGTCTTGTATAGACTGCAGGGTGATCGCCTCAGGAGGAACCTGGAGGGGCTGGTCCTCCCCAACAGGGACATCCGCACATTCCATGATGAAGTACAAGCAAGGACTCCAGCACTCAAAGACACACCAGGCACAGGGAAGAAACGAGAATGAAACCCCCGGCTCCTAAAGTAGGCAGAAGAAGGCGGGAGAAAACACCTGGTAGAGCCATCGTGGGACAAGCCCACAACCAAACCCCGCCCCCGGGACAACGAGCCGGCCCCCAAGCAGGGAGAACGACCAACGAACAGCGCGCACGAAGCCACGCCGGCGCCATGGAGCGCCGTCACAGAAACGGAACGGGGAGCACAGGATCCCACGGAACGCAGGTAACCACAGCCGGCGGCGGCACACAAAAACGGACCACGCAGCGCCGGCGTCGCGCAGAGACCGGGCCGAAACCCCACAGAGCCGCCGCCTGCCCCAACGCTGAAACGAGAAGCCACGAGGGGTAGGCGGGTGGCGAAACGCAGTGAATCTCTGCTCGGGGTCGGGGCCGAATAGCCCACGCCCGCCGCATACAAAGAGACAGGCAGGAGGCAAACACACGGACAGCGCCCCACAGCCGCCGCCCACACGTAACCAAGGAAAGGCGGGCGGCGGAATCAAAATGGGAAACAAACCTGTAACCATGAGAGAAAAGTCTCAGACCTCAACTCACATCGATATACAGACGCGCCAATCCCCCTAAATTCGAAGCGAGAAAAGGCATCCAGGGAAACACAGAGGGGGCACGAAAAGATCAGCCCCCACGCAACCCCGCCCCCCCCCCTGAAAAACCCATGGCCCGCTAAGCCAGAGCCTAACCGGCTCTAAGGAGGAATCAAGGGAAAAGGTTGCCTTAATCCAACGTGCACCGGGGGCTACAAGCAGGGGGATAAAAACAGAGTCCAAGCCCCTAGGGTCCGCTAGAGCAGGACCTCCAACCTGAGACCCACGTACCTGCTACAGCAGGCACCACTTACCTGACGCACTCTGGAGAGACGTGTGCAGAACAAAAAAAACAGGCTTTGGGGTTGGGCCGGCCCACCTCTTGTAGTGGCCATAGGTGTAGGGGTCGGCCATGTTGGGAAGGGATGGGAGGCATGGGAGGCTAACTTTTGCTTTGGCGGGTTCTGTTGTGGAGCTGAAGCTCATTTCGTTAGTCATGTGGCGAGGATGACTAACAAGGAGGTAATGTGGAACAAGGTCGGGCTGTGAAATGTTCCTTGGGGGACTCAGTTTATTAGGTTCTTGGCGTCTGCTGTGAAAGGGGGCAGTTTGACTTGGGGTTTGTCCCTTGAGGAAGGAGCATATACAGTTGAGTGCTGGTCCTTGGATACCAATCTTATGAAGTCTTCTGATGAGCTTATGGTGGAAGACCAAGTCGAAAGCCATGCGACAAGCAGGGTGAGACATACTGTTTTTCCTTGGACTAGAATACTCCTGATGTCAGTGGCTGCGATGAGCAGTTTCTATGATGTGATTCTTTCTGAAGCCTGACTTTGTACTGTCCAGGTGGCGCTCGAGGTGGCTTGTGTGTTGTTTGTTGATGGCCTTTTCGTTTACTTTTGCTGGGTAGAGAATCACAGAACTAAGACAGACGTTTGCCAGCCGGCTGGGGTTGACTGATAATTTCATGAGAAGAGTGGTGACTGCTGCATGCTTCAATTCTTCTGGTACAGTGGCAGTAGTGATGGAGAGGTTCAGAATGTGGCTGATTGTTCTGCTCACTGGTGATGCACTGAGCATATATATGTGGTGGGAGCAGGGATCTGTTAGTGCCCCCAAGTGGACAGTCTTCATGATAGTGGCTATCCCTTCACTGGTAAGGGTCTTCCATGCGTTCAGGTGGTTGTCTGTCTTCATTGGTGATAAGCAGGTCAGTGATGAATTTGTTGAGGTCTGACTGGAGTGCGAAGTTGCTGTAGATGTTCGCGATTTTAGTGTTGACAAAGTTGGATAGGTTGTCGCACAGTTCTTTAGAATGGGTGATGCTGTTGATGGAGGCTATATATGTAGTGTAATCCTTGATGATTGAGCAGATTTCTTTGCTGCTGTTGGGAGGGAGTCTGCACAGTTCTTGATCCAGTTGTTGAATTTGTTAATGTCCTTGATGTTGTTTGTGGGGTTGGTATGGCCCATGCAGATGGCTTTGAACCACTCTGATTCAGAGTTTTTGCTCTGGCTGGGTAGGCTGACGGTGGGTGCATCGTCTTTCAGTGTGTTCACTTGAAAGTGAACAATGCAGTAGTCGATCCAAGTTAGGGGTAAAGTTGAGTTGAACTTGATGCAGTTGAAGGTGGTAATGATGGAGTCAAGCGTGTGTCCATCGGTGTGCGTGGGTTCTCTGACGAGCTGGGTTAGTTAATCTTTCTAGGAGTGCTGTAGAGCTGGGGTGGGTTCAGTCTTTCAGGTGGAAGTTGAGGCCCCCAAGGAGTATGAAGACTTTCAAATCAGTGGTGAAGGGGTGATGAAGTCTGTGATGAGGGTTGTGGAGCTGGCTAATTGTTGTGGTGGAAGGTAGATGAGGGCTCCGCTTAGGGTGAATTTGTTGGAGATTTGCAGTTTGAATTGTTGATGTTCCATGAAAGCAATTGTGTTATCTGTGGTTGTGGTACACTTGATGGTGTCTTTGTAGATGATCATGAGCCCCTGCCATGCTATCCTGTAGCCTTCTGGGAATGCCGTGGTAATGTTGGGTTCCGATGATCAGTTTAGTCAGTTTTCTGTGATGAAGAGGAGGTCTGGTCAGTCGCTGTTTAGCAGATCACAGATTTTGGTTGCATGTTTGCTGAGCGAGCGGATGTTGAGTAGCATGTATGTTAGTGAGTGTTGGGTTCCTGGTTTGTTGTTGGGTGTGGTGCTGTGTTGGTGACATGCTTGTGTGAGTGGTGGCTGCATGTGAAGCAGAAGTGGGTGCAGGTTAAGGGTCTGTCTGTGTTGTGTGTCGCTGTGTGGCAGTAGCTGGGGAGAAGCGTCCCAGGTTGAGCGAATGAAGGAGTGCTGTGCTGTATAGCTGGAGGGTTTGTGGTGCTAAGTGCAAGTAGGCTTCTCTTTGGTGCACCAATCATGCGCAGAGGCCACCATTAAGTAGGTTCTTGGAGTGGGGAGGATCACTGGGAAGTGGGTGGGACTGAGCAGGTGAGCAAGAAAAATAGAAGATGTCGTGGGAGAAGAAGCGTGTGAGGGGCAGGGGGAGGCAGGAGGTGGAAAAAAGGCATGGGAGGGCACAGGGTAAAGGGTAGCAAAGATTGCACGAGGAACAGCAGCTGCAAAGCAAAAGAGCTTAAGGGCTTAAAATTTAAAAAGGGTAAAAATGCTCTGAATAAATAGAAAAGAGCGTAAAAAAGTGCTGAGGTGGCAAAGAGCTTCAGATCAAAAGAGGAAAAAGCCTAGTCAAGGAAGTGATCGGAAATTAAGAGGAAGAAAATGGGGTGAAGGAGCAAAAGTAGCAAGACTGAGCTGCGGATCACGCTGTGGCAGGGAGAACAAACAGAGGAGCCAGAGATTGAGAGAGTGCAGGGTGCAGACAAAACCATGAGCAGAGGTGTTTGAAATGGGGTTTCTGGTTGGCTGGGGTATGCACCTAAGCCAGGCAGAATCCACCATTCTAGTCAAGGTAAGCTAGATACACACGTAAGATAACCTGTACTGACCCTCTGGTAGCTTGGCACAGAGCACGCAGGCTTATAGTAGGCAATATGTAAAGTATTTGTGCAACACACAGACATAGTAACACAATGAATACACCACAAAAAGACCCACACAGGTTTTATAAAAATAGCTTATATATTCTAAACAAATCAAGACCAAAATGATAAAACTACAGTAGATATGTTTTAAATTATAAGTGTGTAAAGCGTCACATTAAAGAATCAAATAAACATTAGGTTCAGAATCACCTGCGCTTCTATTTGATTTGTTATGGTAAACTTACTAACAATTACCACAGTACCACTGGGGATCAACAGATGAACTCTCTACAACGCTTGGAGCAGAGAAGAAAGTACTCCACAAAGTCGTCCTGCAGGTTACGGGTGTCATACCATATCTAAAATATGAAAATTTGCTCCACAGAAAATGATATAGAGATATGTAGAGCAAAACGTTGTTTCCTTTGTATTATTCAATCATGCCCGTAGCAGACCCTCAAGTATATTTGAGCTGGAATCTGGAACATAGAGTGCGAAGATGTATAATGCTATGTAGACTGAAATGTTTACCGTTAAAAACTGTGCATGGCAGAATGCAAAATTGGATCGAAAGAATGTGCACCTTATGTTCTAATGTTGTACAAACCATTGAACATGTTATATTCACCTGTCCTGCCTTAAAAATTCTTCAATACAGATTTTTAAAACCGCTTATTAAAAATATGGCATTTCAACTACAGTAGCTGCCATGGCGATAACTTTTCCAATTAAGGAACTAATGTGTTGTAGAATGATTACATTTTTTGCTCCTTCTTAAAGCTGTACTACGAGATGTAATTCTGTATATTATACATCTCATTGTAAGATCTAAGTCTCTAATAAAAACCTTGAACCAACCTTGAACTTTGACTGAGGTGTGTGGAGACCTAATTTTACTGTGATAGGACTACTATTTTCGGCATTATTCGGATTTATTATTTCAACTCGTTTCTTGATTTGTTCACCAGGTGGGTGTACCTTGAAGAACAAATCTAGCCAGTCACTGGAATGCTGCTCGGAGCTGCTGGGGCTTGACCAGGGCGATCTGCGTGTGAGTTTAACCACTCGAGTCATGCTTACAACAGCAGGGGGCACCAAAGGCACAGTTATCAAGTAAGTATGCTGAGTCTACCGCTGCATTGAGAATGGAAAAAGAATAATGTGTTTAATGGGCGCATCTCGCGGATCAAGGCACCCTTTGAGAGAAAGGGGCGCCCTCGTTCTGACCTCCACCCCCGACTGACGCATCTATTGAATAAAGGCGCCCTCTGAAAAGTTGATAATTCAAGAGAGCTTACCGCGTTGTGCTGATTCGTATTTTTAACAGACAAGGTCAGTCAGTTTGACCCTTGCTCCTCAATGATTTGCTATTTTGGCCACAATCATGAGATGTAACGTATTCAAAGGGATAACTTCCCGTCACTACTTAAATGAAGTAAATCACTCAATGCGTTCAGGTCGGACTGGCCATTTCCACGACCGAGCTTACGTCTGCCCCGCCCGCTGCATTGAAGCCTTTGGAGCGTGTGCCCTGCCGGGGTTCACGCATCTCATTAGCATCACTGAAGGTGGACTTGCGCATGCGATGCTTTATGCCTTCTTCGCGGCTGCACGTTTCCGGAGACCAGGTGAGCACGGGCTGCCCGCTCGCAGGCAGCGTGCAGGGCTGCGTGAGGGACATCCTGCCGGCATGTGCACGTGTGAGCAGGCAGGGTGTGCGACCTATGCAGCAGCGCTCTGTGTTGATCCTAGGGTTGCTATCTGACCGCAATTTAACTGGCCGATAAAGTACATAGATTTTTTTTTTTGTAAGCAGATTTTTATTCATTTTCATCTTGTCAATTAGTAGCAGTATATATCAACAAGACCGAGAAAGTACATTGATGATTACAAATGTAAGAATACATCTAGAAATAATTTAAAATCACGTTTTTGCCCCACTGTAAGACACTTAACTGAAAGCAGCACCTACAAAATGAATACACTTCAAAAGAATGCTAACGCTTTCTACACTGTTCCGAAATTGATTGTGCAGCTAAAAGTGGCAAACTGCTGTTCAAGGGTCAGCTCCTGGCCTTTTCCAGAACCTCAAAACACAAACAAGTGGCAGCTGTTTTTCTCTGCGACAGGTGGTAACCGCAACTTGATCCCATGCATCATCATTGCCTTTCTGACAGTCCCCTTCTCTCCTTGTCGTCGGTTTAATGCTTTTTAGAGAGCCTCAGTGGGTTATCAACAGAAACAGTTCTTTACGTGAGAACATTAACAATCATATCGCTTTTCAATCCCAAATCCATCTGAGATAAGCCCGCTGCCAGCCAGTGCAGGGTTGTGCTCGTCTCCTCTGGCTGTGTTTTGATGTGATATTGATGATGACACGCAGAGTGGCGGATGATGGTAAGCGCAGTTCATTGTGCTGACCATCATCCGCTAAAATCACTCTAAAGCGCTGCAGCGATTGCCGCCCTTCAAATATTGCACGCTTGACACAGAACATTTCCATGTTTGTCCTTTTTTGAGCAGCAGACGGTCAATGGCATGCATTCTTCCACAATGTGTTTCGGTAATACCTATGAACAAAAACAGTACTTATGAGGGTACGTGCATCTAGACGTGGGCGACTCAGCAAATATACAGAACCATAATACGAGCCGTAATAACCAAAGAGAGTCCGTCCGTTTCGTTGGACTATCTTTCTACTCTTTCTATTAGGTAGAAAACAGAACGTTTTCTTAAAATAAACCCCACCCACCAAGGTTTCCTTGGTGGCATGCTTCATCATAGGGTTCTTCCCGTCCCCCTGCAGAATGGGGCGTGCTGCAAACGACAAATACGTGGGAGCACTTTGATGTTATACTATGAAGAATGGGGAGGTAGAAGAGTGGGAGGGTCTTATCTAATGAGAAATAAAGTAAACATTTCTGGCTAAGTAGGGAAAATGATTTATTCTTACCTCCAGCTGGCATGGTTAAAAAGGGGGAAATTGAAAGACATATGGTTATGTGCATGTATTTCAAAGGTCTACATGTTTCAAGCCCTACCCCAAGGCTTTTCGTCAGGACCACCTAATCCCTTGTGCCACTCCTATTGAAAAATGACTCTCATGTGAGTATCCTCAATGAGTAGAAATAAATACAATTGTGAAGGATGAATACTCTTACAAGAAGACGTATCCTTCAGAAGATAAGGTTTATTTATCGCCATCGTCCACAAAAACACCATCAACATCTCTACAAACACCAACGACACCCTTAGCACCGCCGAACACATGCACTTCCAGATCCACACAGACCCCAAGACCACCCTAAGAGGCACCCTCGTCTACAGACCACCAGGACCCCGGCCTCAATTCTGGGACTCCATCGCCGACCTCATCAGCACGCACGCGCTGACCTCCACCGACTACATCCTCCTCGGAGACCTGAACTATCAACTGGAGAACAACAACTACAGCAACTCCTCCACCCTGATCGACAATCTCGCCAACCTCGGATTCAAACAGCTCGTCACAACGCCGACCCACATCACCGGCCACACACTTGACGCAATCTTCTCATCAAGCCCCCACGTCTCCTTCAGCCACGCCTCCGAACTCACCTGGACTGACCACCACTGCATCCATTTCTCCTTCCGAAAACCACTCACACACCACCGCACCCTACAGACCCCCCGCCGCCGCTGGGGAAAAATCACTGAAGAACAACTACAGACAAGCCTCGCACTCAACCCTCCGATGAACCCCACCAACCCGGATGATGGTGCACTCTCCCTCGAACGCTGGATGAACGATTGCGCCAACACCATCGCGCCGCTAAAAAACCCTACCAGAAGAGTCAGCTGGTTCACCCCGGAAGTCCTCGACTCCAAACGCACCTGCCGGAAACTGGAAAACACACGGAACAGCAACAAGACGCCAGAAAGCCACACTGCCTACAAAGACGCCATCCGCAACCACCACCACCTCATCAGGACCGCCAAAAAGACCGCCTTCACAGACCGCCTTGACAACAACGCACACAACAGCAAGGAGCTCTTCACCATCGTGAAGGAACTCTCCAACCCCAGCTCCAACGCCAACGACATCCCACCATCACAAGCCCTGTGCGACTCACTCGCCACCTTCTTTCACCGGAAAATCACCGACATCCATGACAGATTCAGACCCCGGACGACCCCTGCTGACCACACCGCACCAAACCCACCGCACCCCACCGCCCACGACACCCTGACAACCTGGGCCAACGTGAGCATCGAGGACACAATCAAGACCATGGGATCAATCCACTCCGGTTCCCCATCCGACCCCCTACCACACCACATCTTCAACAAAGCCAGCAAGTCCATCACACCCCACCTGCACAAAATCATCAACCTCTCCTTCGAGACCGCCACCCTTCCTGAGAACTGGAAGCACGCAGAGATCAACGCCCTACTGAAGAAACCCAAGGTAGACCCGAGCGACCTCAAGAACTTCCGGCCCATCTCCTTGCTCCCGTTCCCAGCTAAAGTAATCGAGAAGATAGTAAACACCCAGCTCACGCGACACCTCGAAGACAACAACATCCTAGACCCATCACAATCAGGATTCCGCAGCAACCACAGCACCGAGACTGCCCTCATCGCCGCCACAGACGACATCAGGATCCTGCGTGAGAACGGTGAGACGGCGGCCCTCATCCTCCTAGACCTCTCCGCCGCCTTCGACACCGTCTGCCACCGCACACTACGCACGCGCCTCCACGACGCAGGGATCCGAAACAAGGCCCTGGACTGGACCACCTCCTTCCTCTCAGGCAGAACTCCGAGAGTCCGCCTCCCCCCCCCGTTCCGTTCCAAGGCCTCCAAGATCATCTGCAGTATCCCACAGGGATCCTCCCTCAGCCCGACGCTGTTCAACGTCTACATGGCACCACAAGCACGCATCGCCCGACAACACGACCTCAACATAATCTCCTACGCCAACAACACTCAGCTGATACTCTCCCTCACCACGGACCCCCTCACCGCCAAATCCAACCTCCACCAGGGAATGAAGGCCGTCGCTGACGGGATGGAAGACAGCCGCCTCAAACTGAATACAGAAAAAACGGAAATCCTCATCCTCGGGTCCAACCCCTCCGCTTGGGACGACTCTTGGTGGCCCACATCACTGGGGTCCCCCCCGACCCCCACCGACCACGCACGCAACCTGGGAGTCATCCTCGACTCGAAACTCTCCATGACCAAACAAGTCAACGCAGTCTCCTCCACCTGTTTCAACACCCTCCGCATGCTCCACAAGATCTTCAGATGGATCCATACAAACCCGAGCAAAACAGTCACCCAGGCCCTGGTCAGCAGCAGGTTCGACTACAGAAACGCCCTCTACGCCGGGTCCTCGTCCAAGCTCATCAGCAGACTACAGAGAATCCAGAATGCCTCTGCACGCCTGATCCTCGATGTCCCGCGCTGCGACCACATCACCCCACACCTGAAGAACCTGCACTGGCTCCCCGTCGACAAAAGAATCTCCTTCAAGCTCCTGATCCACGCACACAAGGCACTCCACAAAACCGTCCCAGCCTATCTCAACAGCCGACTCTCCTTCTACGTACCCAACAGAAAACTCCGCTCCGCCGACCACGCCCTGGCCACGGTCCCACGCATCCGGAAAACTACTTCCGGAGGCAGATCCTTCTCCCACCGCGCCGCCAAGACTTAAAACACCCTCCCCCTCCACCTACGCCAAACCGAAGACCTGCTGACCTTCAGGAGACAACTCAAGACCTGGCTCTTCGAACAGTAACAGCCTTCCCCCCCCCCCCCAAGCGCCTTGAAACCCGCCCGGGTATGTAGTGCGCTTTACAAGTTACTTGATTGATTGATTGATTTATTTCAGGTGAGAACTTCAGCCACGGCCAGGAGCGCCGCACCCTCAGAGGCTCGGTCAGCAACTGCGGTAACCGATCGAACCCCCAATGATGCACACTCCACGCACGGGCAAGAACACAGAATTTAAATAAATCAACAATGACATCAGTGTCATACTGTAATACCACAGTGAAAACAGTGAAAACAAATACTTAAACCACTACATCACCTCCCCCCTGTATAAACAAAAAATTAAAAATTAATCAGCATTAAAATGTAACAAAATCCTTGAATCTCGAAGGTAGCTTTCTAACACGATAACCTTGTGAACTACTTTCATTACTTTCACATTCATTACCTACAGGTGAATTACTTGGCAAAAGTATTTGTTCCTTTGAAGGTTCTTGTTTTTCTTGATTATGCAACCAATAGGACCAATCAAGTTCATCCTCCGTCACTGGAGTTTTCTTACCCCTAATTAAATCAGATTGAACCTTACTAACTTTAATCAATTGTCTTTTGTTCTACCAGCCTTTACCTTTGAGAAACGCAGCACCTTTACTGAATTTACAAGCAAGAACAGGATTCGAAAAGATAGACTCTCCTTTTCTAACTTTACAGGGTTTTTTAAACAAAACCCAATCACCCACCGCAATTTCAACATTGGTTGGGAGAACACCCTCCATCAAATTACCTTTTCATTTTCTCCTGACTTACCCTCACATGCATCCATTTAGAATGGTAATCCACTGCTAGAATCAAAATTCTCGATGACTCATTAAGGACATTGTATGGCCCAGAAAAATCCAATCCCACTTTTTCCCAAGGTTTCTCAGGAAATTCTGTGGGATGTAAAGGTACCTTTGGGAGTTTCCAGTGCTTATCTGATAGCAAGCACTCTTCGCATCCATCCACCATACTTCTCACTTGAGCATCTAAAGCAGGCCACCAAAAATGTAGCTTGATTTTAATGCATGTCTTAGACACCCCGAGGTGTCCCTCATGAGCAATCTTGACTAACGCATTTCTTAAACAACTTGGGGGTATAAACTTATCACCTCGTAATACTAAACCATCCTTAACAGAAATTTCATCTGCTACTAAAGACAGATTCCTTAGTTCACCTGACAAATTCCTTGTATCAGGCCATTTAGACGAAGAATATTCCATAACTTTTGACAAAATAGTATCATTGATACATGCAGTTTTCCATTCCGACTCTGAAATAACTGCATTACAGTTTTCTATTGCTTCAAGCACAGCCACAAATTCTATATCATCCTCTTCCACATCATCCCCATCGTCTTTCTCCATCAGCATCCTAGACAAACAGTCCGCCTGAAAATTCTTACCCCTTTGGATATGTTTCATGTCAAAATTATTTTCTTGTAATCTTGCTGACATGTTATTATTAGGGACCTTACAAAAAATGAATGTAAGGGGCTTGTGATCAGTAAGAATTTCGAATTTCCGGCCCCAAATATACATCTTAAATTTTTGAGCCTCCCACACACAAGCTAAAGCTTCCCGTTCAATTGTACTATAATGTTTTTCAAAAGATTTCAGAGACCTCGAAGCAAACGCCACCGTTTGTTCTTTGCCATTCAATCTCAGACTAAGAACTGCCCCAGACCACTCATGCTAGCATCCACTGTGATGACCGATGGAGAATCATCACGGAAAGCATGTAATGCTTGTGCAGAAATGATGAGATCTTTTACCTTGGCAAACAACTCCTCCAGATCTTGAGACCAAACACATTTTTGACCTTTCCTGAGTAACACTCTAAGGGGCTCCACAATTTGTGCATAGTTACGTACGAACCTCACATAGTATTCAGCAAGGCCCAAAAATTAGCGAAGTGTATCTTTGTCTGAAGGAGGTTTTGCCTCCTTGAGAGCCCTGACCACAGAAAACTTCGGGGTAATAACTTTAAAAGACACTGTGTGGCCTAGATAATCCAGCTCTTTCACCCCAAACTTGCACTTATCAGCTCTTACGGTCATACCATGTTTGCCTAAAGTAGACAATACCTTTCTCAACAGTTCAACATGTTCTACTGAATCCTTAGAAAAAATCAGTAAATCGTCCAGGTACGCCTGAATGCCTTTTATCCCTTTAAAGACGTTATCTATCAACCTTTGAAAGACACTAGCTGTGGATGCTAGGCCAAAGGGAAGTCTTAGGAACTTGTATGCACCGAAAGGTGTAACAAATGTTGTTAGTTCTTGAGACTCCTCAGTTAGCGGGATCTGATGATAGGCAGATTTTAGATCGATCAATGAAAACCACCTAGCTCCCCCCAAATTCGCCAGTAGGTCGTGAATCTTGGGGAGGGGGTGGCAGTCAACTACAATGTTTTTATTGAGCCCCCTCAAATCTGCACAGAGTCTAATTTCCCCTGTCTTTTTACGAGCGACCACAATGGGGGCCACCCACTGTGAACACTCCGTGGTTTGGATTATACCCTGTGAACATAATCCCTCCAACATGGTTTTTAATTCTTCTCTAGCACTCAAGGGGACTGGTCTGACCTTATGAACCACGGGTATTGCGTTCGGTACCAACCTTATCTTGTGCTTAAACTCTTTCACACAACCGATTTGATCACTGAACACTGACTTAAATTCAGACATTAAACTTTTTAAATCTATAGTTAGTTCATCCAGACTACAAACTGGCTTTTCTTTAACTCTTATAGGGTTTACATCCCCTGGGACTAAACACAAGCCCAAACGTGCTAGATCCTTCCAGCCCACAATGTTTTTTCCCTTGACTGCTACATAAACTTTAGTGTTAATTTTTCTTCCTAAAATTACAACATCAGACATAAAAAATCCCAACATGTCTAAGTCTTTCTCGCCAAAGGCCTTCGGATTGACATCGGATTCTGACAGAGAAACTCTTCCTCACCAGTTCTCCAAAAAATAAGAGTCACAAAGAATTGTAATTGGGGGATCCTGAGTCCGCCATGACACTGGTTTCTTTACCGTCAATTAATGCAAAACATAAGGGGCCTTTAATCTCTAAGGGGTCCTTTGTGTAATCCACTGTCAAGAGAAGATTATCCAAAGACTCTGTACAATGGTCTATTTCAATGTCTACACTTCGGACTGTGACCGATTTCCTTTGGCCTCTTCAGAGTTTTTGGAAATGTCCCATTTTTTTACGCATAGAACAACGCTTGCCTAGAGCAGGACACCCTAGAAAATTTCCAATGTGCATTTTCGATCCGCATCTGTAGCAATATGGTTGGCTATTATTTTATGAAGACTTTGACAGTCTGTCTCCGACTCAGAAATCGAATTAACTTTAGAGATAGGGTTAGATTGCATGACTTTAGTAGATATTGTAGAACGCTCTATACTTAAAGCCATGTCTATTACTTCGGAGAGTGATGGATTTTTGCAACTTAGAATCCTTTCCTTAATTTTGTGCGATGCACAATTAAACACAAACTGATCACGAATGAGGTGGTCTGATAAAGGACCAAATCCACAAGTGGTAGCAAGGACCCTCAGCGCTGAAATATACTCCTCCTCCTTTTCTTCCTTACTCTGTTTACGTTTGTAAAACTTATGTATTTCCAGCATTATATTAGGAGGTTCAGAGTATTGTTTCTTAAGTCTAGCTATAGCCTCCAAATAAGTGTTCCATTGCCTGTCTCCCGATTGACCAGTAGGAGGAGGGATAGGAGGTAGGCTTTGAAAAATGCGCTGTGCAGCCAAACCTGAACTGCCAAAAAGGAGGGCAAATTTACGAGCAGATGAATACTCCGTAGCATCTATAGCCACTAAGTGGTTTTCAAATAAACAAAACCACTCCTCCCAAGGTAAACTAGGTTTGCCTGGTTTAGCTAGAAAAGGTGGCGGTTGTGTAATTTGATTGGGAGTAGCCATAGCCATTATTAATAAAGAAGAAGAATAAATTTGAAAAACCGTGGATAACTAAATTGATGAAAAGCTTCCAAAATAATTAGACAATAAGTGTGAAACCGTTTGCTTTTTAATATTTAAAAAAAAAATAAGGTGTGTGCATCACCGTAGTGCGCAAATGAAACGCCGTAATAAATTTCTGTAACAAGATAATCCAATTAAGGTGTGCGCATCACCGTGGCTTGAAATCAGCTGATCGTTTAAGCCATAGTAAATTGAATCTTGCACATTTACCAGTCAAAAATGCAGCTTTATATGCCGCTTTGAAATGATGCGCTGAGTCTGCTTTCTCTGCCTCTTTGAAATGACACGCTGAGACTGCGTAAGAAACTGGAGCGCGCAGAGTGAGCGCGAGCGCCGTGCTCCACTTCAGCAGAGAATGCACGTTTTATGCCTCCTGTAATGAGGAGCTGAGTTGCGCGTGGAACTGGAGCGCGCTGAGTGAGCTCGTGCTACGTGTTCAAACACTGTGACGGCGCGCGGTGCAGTGAATAAAGGTAACGCCTGCCCTGGCCAAATCTTGCACCTAGAACAAACCGAATACCATTAAAATTAGTCCTACCAGCTGACGATAATACGCCCCCTCGAATCCGTGGTTCTCTGCTTATCTGGAAAGATTCTCTGGGGCTGTAAATCAATGCCGAACAGGACACTGCGCGGGTTTCCTCAATTCATCAGATGCGTGTGGCTGAAGACTGAATTCCTGGTCATGCCAATATGTGAAGGATGAATACTCTGACAAGAAGACGTATCCTTCAGAAGATAAGGTTCATTTCAGGTAAAAACTTCAGCCGCGGCCAGGAGCGTCGCACCCTCAGAGGCTCGGTCAGCAACTGCCGGTAACCGATCGAACCCCCAATGATGCATAAACCTCGCACGGGCCAGAACACAGAATGTAAATACATCAACAATGACGTCAGTGTCGTACTGTAATACCATAGTGAAAACAGTGAAAACAAATACTTAAACCACTGCATCAATATACAATACCCAATTGGTAATGTTTCTTGTAGATATGTATTATGCCAAATGTTGGCCTCATGAGCTCAAACGGGGGAAGGAACGTTTATAGTCCAACTTACTTCAAAGCTACTCCCTTTCCTGACTAGTTAGCCTGTCCGCAGCTCCAACGATAATACAAGCCGTCAATATGTTTGTCATGAAAATCTTTTTTTTAAAATTTTTTTTTTAGAACTTACAAATATGAATCCCCCGTCAAACGATGATGCCATTAGTGAGAGGCAAGGCAGCTGTCATTTTTCCCCCATGGAGGTTGTAGGTTTTTCTTACGGATGAAGCAATATTAAAGTTTATTGCAACTTTTGCAAGAAAGGTTTTGATGCAGTGCACATCAGCTGAAGTATTTCAAGGTGCTCTCAAATATGGTAATAAAGGAAAAGGAGGCATCATGAAATCAGGTAATTGTCCAGGATTATACAGTTTGTCAAGCATTCACCCTAGGTTTCCTGGTTGTGCAATTTAGCCAGTAGATGATTATTTCTCACTCTCCCTGCTTACATCAAAAGTTAATGCTTTGTCTTTAAATCTTTGAGGAGCTACATGAGTACATTGTTTAAAGAAATGTACGTATTGCATAGTAAATCAAGTTGAAACGAAGGCTTTCTAGAAAAAGGTGAGTAGGGTGAGGGTAGGCAGCAGAAACCAGCTTAGGAATAATCCAGTTTCTTATGCAGAAGGCTGAATGTGTACATTAACATTCCTGAAACAAAGGAGGCCCGGAAAACATTGTGTTACATGTGTTGGTATTATGTATTTAAAGAGTGTGAGTCTCTGAAAATTGTGTAGTCTATGACAATTTTCACTGTGTTTGAAAATAGTAACCTCATTGTTTTGTCTGATTTTGCAATGTTAATTATTTTAAAATGTGTTAATTATCTTTGAATATATTGGTTGATGAGGTATACAGAAAGACATTTTTATTAAAATATATATATATGGTTTTAAAAATGTTTATAATTTCCTTTCATTTAAATCATAGTAAAATTATTTTGAAGCCAGTGGACATTCATGTAGGGCGATGCAACTACTGGTAGGATGAAGTGGGAAAAAGTTTTAATACAAAGATATATCCTTCATGGATTTTCATAGGATCAGTACACTGCACTGGTGTTCCAGCGTTTCAACCTATATTGTCTTAGAAATACAAAGAATATTCAACATATTGGCAATTCTCTCAACTCCCTCCCGGGCCCCCCTCCTCATGCTGCTCTCCTGCCTCAATATACATTACTACTGCATGTGTTTAGCTTCACTGAAGTACATGGTACAGTTACTGGACTTTGCGTCAGTGGTCTCTGTAGTTACTCTTACCACTCCCTGGTGTATTTTGGCTGTTAGCCCGGTTCAGGGTATTCATTCCTGCTCTCCAGCCCATGTCAGGACACATCACGGTTGCACACAGTCCTCTTTCCCTTGGTCCCCCAATGTCACACTAGTGTCTGCCACATCACGCAGGTCAGTTAACATTAACTGACGCCCACAACCAGGTCGTCTTCCAGATGCTCGTACCTCCTCACATGTTTCATCCTGACTTCTTCTGCCACCCATTCGGGGCCAGTCAGCTTAGCTGAGGAACCATGCACTCATCCATTTGATAGCAATACTCTGCTTCGCCTATATCAAGCCTACTAAGAGGAACTTGCGGCTAAGTGTCTTTTTTGCGGGAGTCGGACTCAGTCCCAGCAACACTGCCCGTGGGGTGTGTGGCACCTCCCAACCTGTCGTCCTGTTCAGATTGTCCCACACTTCCCTCCAGTAGGGCTTTATCCAGGAGCATTGCCACACCACATGCATAAAGTCTGCGGCGAGAGAACCACGTCTAGCACAGTAGACTGACCAGGAGGTATATATGCAATGCAATGTCTTTGGCGAAAGGTATGACTGGTGCTTGTAATTGTATTGCATTAATTTAAAACATGCATTAGAGCTTCCAGTACGCACCCATGTGGACCGTCTCCCCGTCCTGGTGGGATAGGGCCTCACCCAGCCAATCCTTCCCATTTCTTGTGCACCTTGGGTACCATTGTGGGCAGGTCTTCTCCCAGTGCACAGTACAAGGTGAGATCAATCTGCAAGCCTGGACAGCTCAAGCAGTGCCATCAATGTCCTTGAGGGCACTGGTTCCACAGAAAAACATGGCCATATCTCTAGTGCGTCGCCAATATTTTCCCATATTGCAGATACTGTTCCACCCCTAGTGCAAAATAATCTATTGTGTCCTCTTGTGTAATGAATTGGCCGTCAAAAAATAGGTCTCCCATGAGCGAACTGCCTCCGTCTTTTCACTTCTGCACAGACATCACCTCCGCACCCACAGTGATACCTCTCGCGCATAAGTGGTGCAATGCAGTACTCTTGTTAGCTCTCATTCCCATAACCGACATACATGACGTATCAGGAAAGGCATTTCTGCCGTGACTCTTGCACTTCTCATAAGCAGCTCCTGAAATGTCAGGTCTCCATGAGAGCCTTTCAGTAGATACATTTCCCTGTTCTCTCCCGGATCCAAACAGTGGACCAGATGCTGCAGGTGAGTTGCAAGGTGGTAGAGTTCTATATTGGGGAGTTCAATCCCTGGCCGCTCCCAAGTCTGTTTAAGCATGGGCAACCCTTTGATTTTCCTTTTTCTGTCCCTGTCTCGTAATGGAATGACAGCCAGTGTTTCAGTCCCTAGTGCAGATCATCTCTGGCTGGTCCTTGATCTTCTGCTGAAAGTATAGGTGAACTACTCAGAGAGTGGCAGTTGGAGAAATAAGTAGGCACACAGCATGGATACCGCACTTCAGCTATTGACCCAGCTGCATCTTGCTTAGCCTTGAATTAATTCTCATTGAAGCAAACGTCACATATACGCAAAGACCAGGTCCACTGGGCAAGACAGACAGCTGCTGCTACTGATATTTGGACACTCATCTTTGAGGACGTAGCATACTTTTTAGTGAAGATGTGAGCTGGTAAAATATCAATTGATCTTGAAATATTTTAACATTTGATCCATGATTGCACCCATGATCAATGACTTATTTTGATCTTATGGGTATAACTCTTAGGGCCTGATCCCAAGTCAAATGTTTAATTCTGATCCCTACATAAAGACCCTTTTTCCTAGGAATATGAATTCTGAGATTTGCGATAAACACCGATTCTATACAAATTTCTCCTGATAAATTGAGGGTCAAACCTGCAAAAATGTATTAAGGGACAGACATGCATTAAATTCAGGTGCATGCCTAATTCAGTGTGAAAAACAGCAATTCTGCAAATAAAACATAATTTTCCTATGATTTAACTTGCAATAGTAGGTATTTTTCACTCATGACAAATACAGCACCCGCGTTGTTGGTATTTACTAGGTGCAGTAAATACCTTCCCTTTCCTGGCCCACACTGAATCAGAGCCAAAGCCACAACATACATAGCCGGACTGATGTACAGTAGGGGTCAGCTGGAACTGTAGGTTGGGAGGGCTATGAGAGAGGATCCCATGAATGATTGATGGTCACAGCCACTGATGAGTGCTCCATTATCTGAAATTTCACCCCTCATTTCCAAGTGGATTCTGCAGCACGAATTCCCTAAACAAATATAAAAGGATGAGCCAAAATGTGAAAAGTTATTTTTTGCACCCCTAGACTGCCGTTGCTGATGGATAAGGGGGTGGTAGAGCGAAAACAGTGAGAAGTCAAAGAGTTTGGCCAGTCACAGGCTGAAGCCTTGATTCTTGCAGCCCTCCAGGAACTACTCCGGTCTACTTGGAATATTGATAGAAAAAGTTTCTTTTATCAAATCATCTATGAGCTCACCACTGCAAATGAGCTGGACCTGTAAGAATATGGTGGCAAATGTTTTGATTCAGAGTCTTCAGTAATGGATATTAAAGAGTTTGGGGAGAGGGGAATGGCATGACTCACAGCTAAGATGGCTACACTTGACTGAGCTCCACAACCAGCTTGTTCTATTTCAGACACCTCCTTTGGCAGGTTCGCTGACCGGGACATACCGATGGAGGCCTGATGCACCCCTGATATTGGCGATCCTGCTGTGGACTCACTGGGGTCCCCCCACTACTTATGGGGGCCGAGCCATGGGACCTAGCCACTGCAAGCAAGCAGACCTCAAAGCCTCGGCCACAACTGGGGCCGCTAGTGACCTTGAGACAGCGTTACTCACCGGCCTTTTTGCTGGGCGGCTTCGGCGGCGAGATGACCGTTTTAGGGGCGTTGGTCACTTGGCTGGCCGAGGGACGGCTAACAGCCGGACATATCATGATAGAAAGGGAGTGTAACAAGGGACCCACATGAAGGAACATGATGAGGCCGTAGTGTTGAGCAAACACAAGTAGTTTATAAAACGACGTGGTCTAACTTTAAACCAAACATATTGCCACACGGCAGCCCCGCTTGGTTTAGCCTTATGACAGCAAATAAACGTGACACTGGCAGGTCATTGATTTATAATCCTGCCCTTGCTTGGGATTGAGGAACTGTGAGATGCAGTCACGATAGATACTGCCTGAAATGTTGCCAAACACAATCTCACCTCACACTGGAACTGTTGGAAGGAAGTATCTCTTACATCCAACGCACATTTTCAATAAGTTTCTCCTGCTGTCAATGAAGATGGAACAGCGTCATTAGAGAATACTTGTTTTTGAGGTCTCTTCTCAATAATTTGTTCCTGGGTCATCAGCATCCCATTCTTGTTGCCAGTGTAACAAGGGACCCACAGGAAGGAACACAATGTGACTATAGTGTGAAGCAAACATAAGTAGTTGATTTATATTACAAGACCTCCTGCATCCAGCATCTACTTTCCTTCACTATGCTCCTCCAACTGTCATACCTACTGCTTAGGGTCACTGTGACATCAGCACATTCTAGCCTGAGGATTCCTATTCAGACCACTTAGATCATAGCATAGGGCATGAGTCAGATACTACTCTATTGTATAAACTATAGGGAGGTGGCTACGGCCTGGGACATACATTACACTACTCTGATAATACTACTATTATACGGGCAGATGAGGGGGGATTTTCATCTGGTCCTGAACCCTACATCAGACTCCTTAAGTGGGCTGGGCCCCAGACATTTACATGCGCTAGAAGCGATCACTGAAATTATGGACATGTGCTCCTTGTTAGACATCTGGAGACACAGGCATTCCATGACCACTGCATTTTTCTTCTTTTCCCAACCCATTATTTCTTCTCTCGGATAGACTTCTGGCATGTAACTCCAGATGTGAGTTTGTAGATGAAGGTGGTGTCACACCACCCTATAACACTTTGATCTTTCGGCGGTGGATCTGTGGGTCACAGTGTCCTGGTTGAACCTATCCATGGTACTCTGGAGGTTCCCATCCGCATACCTTGCATGACCCTGTATTCCTTGAGGAGACGCAGACCTTCATCAAACAGTACTTTGACCTTAATAATGGTACTGTGTCACACATGGCCACCCTGCAGAGTCCTTTAAAGCATACATCCGAGGGTTAGCCATCGCCAAACACGACGGAATGCTTTGAGAAATACAGCGGGAGTTGCAGCTCTGCGAAGGTGGCATTAACCACCAGGAGGGTGAGCTGCTAGACAACACACAGGCACATGTTCTCCAGCGACAACATTTGCTCCTACTATAGTATAAGTAATTGGCAGATAGGGAAGTCCACTATTTGGGCAGATACGCACAGGCTCATTGACTCAAGGAGGGAGAGCGGCTGGGGTGTACAGTGGCCTTGCTTCTGAGGATAGATAGTCATTGCAACAACATTCTAAAAATCACTATACCTGAGGGAATTTAGCATACTTCTAATGAGTACATACTCTATGCCTTCGCTACTTACTATACAGAGCTGCATACCTCCTGTATTACAGTTACTCCTGACCAGATAGAGAGCTAACTTGATGAAGTGGTTTTGGTGTGGCTTGCCATGGCCATAAGCAATTCCTTGACTCCCTCCTAACCCTAAATGAAACGCTGTCTGCTATCAACAGCTTGGCTGGGAGTAAGACCTCTGGCTCGGACGGTCTCACATTGCAAGTTCTATTAGGAGTTTAAGTATATGTTGGCTCCCTATCTCCTGTTGGTAAATAACAAGGCACTATAAGAAGGCACACTAGCACCAACATTATGAGAGACAATCATTACCGCATTACAGTACTTCCTAAACCTTGCGGAGATAACTCTAAATGTTCATCATACTGTCACTATTGAACCTGGATAATAAAATACTAGCTAAGGCTATAGCTACTTAATTGTCCCTGCTGATGGAAGGGATGATCTCCTCGGCGCAGTTCGGCTTTGGCCCTCATAGGACCAAAGCCTTAAACCTGTGGACCATGATTGTAGTATTGCACCAGCTAAACCCTAAATCAAGGCTGTGGCAGACGTCTTTGACAAGGCCTTTGACCTCCCAGAATGTCGCTTCCTGATGGCGGTGGTGAAGGGATTTGGCATCCCAGCTAGGTTTTGAGACTTCATACAACTTCTCTGTTCCACCTTACTAGCCAGGGTGCATACTAATGACTTTAGCTCTGCTCCCTTTCTAGCAACCTGTGGCTCAAGACAGGGATGTCTGTTATCGTGGCTATTATTTATACTTGCTATGGATCCACTAGCTAGGAGATTGCAGGACTTCCATTTGCAGAGAGGACTGGCATTCTGTTCAGGTTGTATATTATTATCGATGCATGCTAACGATATAATTTTATTTGTCTGCCATCCTGGGAAAACCTATCTCACTAATGTGGTAGATAATGCAATATGGGGAGTATTCTGGGATCAGTGTGAACTGTGACAAGACAGATAGATTCTCCTTGGCGGACAATGTGGAATTATCGGAGCTAGAGTATGTGATCCGCTGGGCTACAGACTCTGTGGGATAGCCATATACAGGAAGAGGAAGGAGATTGTCAGGCTGAAATATGGCCCTTGGGCCAACTGCAACAAGTAAACACCTGAATAAAACTACTGCTATCCCTGGCCGGGTGAGTGGCACTTCAAAAAATGGTTGTCTTCACCAGGTTTTTATACCCCTCCTTCACAATACGTATTATTTTGAACTAGAGGCCTATTAGTTAGCAGCCCAGGGACACTTTATCAGATGGTGAAAGTCGACTTCCATACATCATTCCTGAGAAGGAGCAAATCACAGATAGCCTCATTGCATCTTTGCTACCAAAATGCTTGACCTGCCCTTGGGCTGAGATTGTCACCATTATGGCCTCGACCTGGACCTGGAAGATGATGGCATTGATGGGACTTCCTTTGATATCTTTCCTAGCTCTCAGACTGGCAGATAACCCTCTCCTCCACTGACGAAGAAATTAGTGTCCTAAGTGCCTTGTTGAATGCAGGCTTTACATAACTTGGTCACCTATACCCTAACAGCAATTTCCTGACTCCCGATAAATTCTTACAATGTGGTGACAGGTCACCCCTCATTACTTACACATGTATGAGGCTTTGACAAACGGCTTAATAAGATTTCCTGAGGTTCCTGAAAGAACCTCAGGAATTGATCCATTTATACCGATAGTTGAGTCCCCCCGATGCAACTAGTTGGGTCTCTTGATTCTACGTGAATGTACAGGGACATCACATGGGGTCTCATTACATATTAATCAGGCCTGGAAAAGGGCTTGCCGCTGCTCACAATCTAGATCCATTTAATTAATTCACCACCACGAGCTTTTACATTATGAGTTCCTACATTGGGTTTATTTCACACTTTCCTAACAGCTCAGGATATACACTTCCAGACACCATAGCTGCCTGAGATGCAGAGCTGTTAGGGCAGATTTTTTCCATTTAGCCTGGACATGTGAATCTCTCTAAAGCATTTTTGGCATGAGATTTTCTGCACTATAACTGATATGGCTGCTAGCAGAATAACAACAGACCCAGAGCTGGCTCACCTAGGATATGTTACGATGTGCCATCCCACACTCCTAGATATGTGGTCATGGCATTACTGATGGCTGAAAAAATAGTAGCCATATGCTGGTGTGTGACGCGGACCTCAACCATAAATGTTTGGTTACAAGACTTAGGGCCATATGTAGGTAGCTAAATACCGGTCGGTAACGGCCAAAAATCGGTAAACATCCCGTTACCGACCGGTATTTAGGCATTTGAGATGTAGGAGGCATGATTTAAGGATTCTGTAATTTACCCAATCGGTAAGGGATCGGTAAAATACCGAATCGGTAAAATACAGATTCGGTAAATTACCGAATCCTTAAATCATATGTAGGGAGCACTCAAGTGAGTGAATTTCAGTAGTAAGGATTCAGTATTTACCACCAACTACAGGTTGATGATAAATAACGAATACTTTTCAAAAAGCTATATTTGGCTGATTTAAAAGTGCCATGTGGCAGACATACATGCCCTTAGGGCATGTATGTGCGCCACATGTGCACACATGCACGAATCAGGGGTGCAACAGGGTGTCAATGTGACACCCTGCCACCCATGAATATGCTTCCCCTATTACCGATTCGGTATTTACCGAATCGGTAATAGTAAATGGCTTCCCATTCATTCCTATGGGCCTCCAGGCCCATAGGAATGAATGGGAAGGGATGCATTATTACCGATTCGGTAAATACCTATTCATAAATACCGATATTTACCGAATCGGTAATAATTACCGATTGTTTACCTACATACTATTTACCGATTCATAAATACCGAATCGGTAAAATTCGGTATTTATGAATCTGTAAATATAATTTATCTACATATGGCCCTTAATCACCTGTAATGACCGATCTGATTTGTATGCTTCCCTCCAGCCTGTCTAATCCAGACCCAAAATATCTGGTTCTTGCTCATTATGTACCTGGTGCAACACAATTTAAATAATCCTACTACTCGGACTGCCCTGTCCATAGCAGACACACTGCTTTACTTCGATTAGTGCTTTAAGTTCTTTGCATATCATTTTGAGGGCGTGTGCTTCTCTCCCCCTATGAAGAACCTGCTGTATATTGATTTCAGGGCTATGTGTGCTGACCTTCCCGTGGCTTGAAGACCTGCTGCATATTTTCTCGTCTATATGTATTCGTACACTGTACATTTTACTTACATAGTTGTTTCTTCTTGGATGCCATTCTTACTATGTACTGATTTGTAACAGTTAATAAAAATAACAATAATTAATGTGTCTGGGAAAGTATAACAATAGTTCAAAAGTGATGCTGTTTCTTCTGTGGCCCGCATGGAAAATCAAATTGAATACAGAAGAAAACAATACTCATAGTAGGGATGCTGTTCTGAGAGGGGAAACCCATTAATGTCAACATGTGCCTGAACGTCTAAAAAGTATGCACTGAAACATGCAGGATAATCTGCCTTTCCTACAAGGGCACCGAAGATCCTGCCCTCAAATACCTACAAGACAAGTATTAGAAATTGGGTTCCTGGTTGACTGGGCTGTGAGTCCTGGTTAAGCAGTAACCACAATCCCAGTCAGGGTAAGTCACAAACATATTCAAAATTAACCTGTGCTCACCCTCTGGTAGCTTAGCACAGAGCATTCAGTCTTCATGTAAGAGGCAATGTGTAAAGTATTTGGGAACACTTCAAACAGTAAAACAGTGAAAACACCACACAAAAAGATTCCACATTAGACAAATAGAGTAGATTTAATGAGTAAAACAAAACCAAAACGACAAAAATGCAATATGTTGATCTGGAGTTGTGAATCTTTAAAGAATAAACTGTAATATGGTGCTTAGAAGCATAAAGCATCAACCAGGGATATCTGTTCACACTAGGCCATGTCCCAGATAAGTCCAGCGGAAGCTTTACCTTCTCAAGAAGTGTGTCAAGAGTTCCGTTTGAGGGCAAGAAGTTCTCTGGGAGCAAGAACAAGTCACTGATGGTGATCCGTGGGGCATGAAGAGCCGGCGGGCCTCGCAGACGGCGATACTCACTCTGTGAAGAAACTAACTTGCGGCCGCTTGCACTGGATCTTTATGCAAGCGACGAGCTTCTGGAATGAATGGGCCCGTTCGCATTTGCGAAAAGCCCAAAAGCTTGACATAAAGAGCAGAAAGACCTCTTTCAAGGGCCCAAGACCTGAGAGGCACCTCTTGGGTGACAGGAGCTAATTGAAAATGGGTCCAGGAGCTGTGTGGAGCCTGCAGCTTGTATCAGGAGGCCAGCAGACTAACTCTTTAAGTCCCTCTTTGGTCCTGGGTTCAAGATGGGCTCCAGGTCCAGTTTTTGTTCCCCAGACAAGAGGGCAGTAGGTAACGGGTCAGCACAGCAAGGCAGCAGCTCCTTCAGAGTAGCATTCCAGAAGAGTGGCAGTCCTTACAACAATACAGCAGTCCTTCTTTCTGGCAGAGTATCCATAGGTCCAGAAGTGTACTGAAGCGATGGTGTCTGAGGTCCAGTACTTATACCAAGTTGGACCTTTGAAGTGCGGAAGACTTCAAAGACCGCTTTGAAGTGCACAGAATCCCTGCCTTTCTTGCCCTGTACGCCCTACGGGTGGTATGCAGCCCTTTGTATGGGGACAGGACACAGCCTTCTCAGGTGTGTGAGGCTCTGCCCAGCTCCTCCCTCCCATCCTCCCAGGATGACCCATGAAGTCACACCTCAGCTCCCATTGTGTGTGGCTGTCTAGGGGCAATACACAAAGCCTAGCGGTCACCCACCCCAGAGAAGTGATCAGAGACAGGCATCGGGCACCAAATCTCTAAAGTAAAAAATGCCCACTTTCTAAAAGTGCTAGGCAAACAAATGATTGAGAGGAATGCCAAATAAATCATACATTCACCCCCAGTCAAGAGATATGGGTTAAATCCATCATTCTTTTTCTCACCATGCCACCCCAGTTTAGATCCAGCCATATGCAAATCAGTCCTTACCCTGCTCCTCATTGGAACAGTCCAGCCAGAACTGCCAAGCCAGGTCCTCCCTAGACTAAGACACAAGCATCCTGGGACTGGTTACTACTCCCCATCCAGACTAGCTTGAATCTAGTGGTACAGTGATCAAGGGACCCACGTCTGAGCATACCCATCCCACTTGAGGTGAAAAGTGCTACGCAAACAAATGATGAGAAGAATGCTAAATAAATCATACATTCACCCCCAGTCAAGAGATCTGGGTTAAATCCATCATTCTTTTTCTCACCAGCCTGAACTGCCAGGCCAGATACTCCCTGGACTGGAAGAAAGCATCCTGGCATCGGTTTCAGAGTATTACCCCTCACCAGCCAGGCTATCTTGAATCCAGTGCCATAGTGAGCAAGGGACCCATGTCTGGGTATACCCATCCCACTTAGGGCGAAAAGAAAAGATCTATGGAATGCTGGATAAATCATACATTCACTCCCAGTCAAGTTAAATCCCCGGTCCCAGGATGCTTGTTTCCAGTCCAGGGATGACCTGGCCTGGTAGTTCGGGCTGGAATGTTCCCATGGGGAGTAGGGTCAAGACTGATTTGCATATGGCTGGGTTTAAACTGAAATGGCATGGGGAGCAACACAAATGACGTATTTAGGCTCAGATCTCTGCACTGTGGTGAAGGTTTGACATTGTTCAACATTCTGTCCCTCAGTTGTTCTTTTTGCAACTTATTAAAAGTGGCATTTTCAGAATTGCAATTTAAATTTTGACTACACCATAAGTTGTGATTTTAAATTGTGATTCCAAAAACACCTAACTTGGGGGTCAAATCTCTTACCAATTAGATCACATTGTTATCCTATGGGAGAAATAGGCTTTGCAGTAGTGAAAAGCGAATTTAGGTGTTTTTAACTACCAAGACATGTAAAACTTGAAAGTACATGTCCTACTTTTTAAATACACTGCACCCTGCACACAGACTGGCCAGGGCCTACCTTAGGTGTGACTCAAATGTATTAAAAAAGGAAAACTTGGGCCTGTTAGAGGTTTCACTTGATATTTCAATCTGGCACTTTAAAACTGCATACACAGGTTCTGCAATGGCAGGCCTGAGACATGTTTAACGGGCTACTTATGTGGATGGCACAACTAGTCCTGCAGGCCCACTAGTAGCCTTTAAGGGCCCTGGACTCAAGTAGTGCACATTACTAGGGACTTATAAGTAAATTAAATATGCCAATTGTGGATAAATCAATGTCACAATGTTTTAAGCAGAGAACACATGCACTTTAGCAGTGGTTAGCAGTGGTAAAGTGCCCAGAGTCCAAAAGTCAACAAAAACGAATCCAGAAAAAAGAGGATGATGAAGGGAAAAGGTTTGGGGTGACCCTGCAGAAAGGTCCATTTCCAACAAATTAAACAAGCATTGAAAATGCAATAGGTCTCGCCTTTGATTAAGTTAAAGCCATTTGCTTTGCTAATGGTATTGTATAGCAAAGCAAATGGCTTGAACTTAATAAAAGGCGAGACCTATTGCATTTTCAATGCTCATTTACAGATGTTGTTTCTTCTGTCAGTTTTTTTTCAAGCTAAATATGAGTCCTGTGTAGTGCATACTGTGGAGTGAGTCGTCTCCAGGTTGTGGCTAGGTGTTTGAGTGTACACGTTTGAGATATCCAGAGCTGAGGCTGAAGGCAGTGCGAGTGTTCCACAGTGCCAGTAGGTGGGTCATAGAGGTGGTGAGGTTACATACACATCCAGTCCTTGGCCTCTCTGCAGAGCGCACAGAGTGACAGTCACATGTGTACCAATTGTAATTGGGCCAGTGTGTGTGAAGGAGATCCACAGCTGTCGAAATATGGACAGCACCAAAAGCAGAGTGAAAAGATGTTCTGAAGAGGAAGGGGCTGATGTGTGATAAATGCAGATGTTGAATATATGGAATGTTTATGGAATAAAAGGTGCAAGTGTCTAATAGAGGAAGAGACATGCAGAAGAAAGTGGTATGAACAGCAGGACTGTAGGAATTAGACACTCTGATGACCACCACCCCTTCTATAGACCTAAGCAATGCTTAATGTACGATTTAATATTTTCAGAATGTAAACATTTTCAATCCAGTTAATTCGCAGTAAAGCCAGTGCTTTCAATAAGTTCCCTGTTGGAATTAAAACACCTTCTTTGTTCGCAAGGTTGTCTGATGTTTCCATATCAGAGTTCCTCTGTCGTATGTAAATCTCTTAGTTTATGTCTTCAGAACGCCTCTGTTGCAGTATAGGGACACATTAAACGGGTAACTGATATGTGCACTCGAACAGACATATATTTTGATTTTTGGGTAAAAAAAATATTGTAAGACTTGTCAGCTAAAAAGCTTAAAACAATTCAAGATACATCAGCACTACAGCCGGTGTTTTAAAGACACCTGCAGGGGCAGACAAATCACCGTGTATGTCGAGGCACTAGATAAAGTTTTCATTTCTTTTGATGATTACATTATTTCAGTTCTTGCTACTTGTTCCCGGAGTAGCCGAAAATAACATGCAACGGTTTTATAATGCATGTTTTTTTGAGGGAGCACAGATTCCATCCAAAGCCAGAAGTGGGATGACAGAGGCTTTACACATCATTCTTTACAAACGCAAGTCCAATTGCAAATCGAATGAAGAAGAGAGAGAACAAGATGGGATGCTCGGCAGGCGAGGCGCGCGCCGTTATCTCCCTGCTGGCGTGCCTAGAAGCGCATCCTAACCATTTAAATCGTGATTCAACCCGCAGAAAGAGCGGATTCAGACCTATGATATAGAATGTATTCACTTGTGTCCAGAACACTCGAGAGGCTTTCAGCTATACAGTGCGGAACAACAGAAATTTATTTTCGTATTCAAAGCACAATTAATGAAAATATGCAGACAATGTGCCTCTTGTGGAACGAGAGAGGTGTTCTTCCGCACTAGTTTGAGTGGTTCGTATAGTGCTTGTCTGATGCTGAAGAGCGCTTTCTTTTCTCAAGTGATAGTATGTTGTGATGTGCCAACAGAGTTCCAGCACCAGAATATCTTTATGTAGCAGGCCTGATGCCATTCAGGAGCAAAAGAACACATCTGGCTATTTTATTTGTTTGTTTATAAAGCACACGCTCCGTCTAGCTTGGTTTCAGGGCGCTGTACAAAAAAGATGATAAAACACAAAGCAGGAAGAGAACCATGCGTTCACTGGTAGCACAATAGAGCGGATTTTTTGCAGAACAGCATTGTTCATGAATGACCGAGGCGGAGAGGACTGCAATACAAAGACCGTGAGGAAAGTACCGAAACATGCAAGGTTACATATACTTGCTTCTTGCCAGTATCATATCGTTTTAAGGGGTCTTTCAGCTTCGGCTCAAGTGCATCTCAGCATTTCCAAATTTAAAGGGAGTGCATTGAAAACACAAAGAATCTGCACCAAACCACACAGTGCATCAAGAGGGAATGCAAGTTCTAGAACCCAGTCGGGTTGGGATGGGCGTGCCTCCATCAGCGAGAGGTCTGTACTTCTGAAGAAGGGCAAAAGGGCACTCTGGGTTAATTCAGCTTTTCTTTTGAATGTATAATGGCATTTCAAAACTGTACAGTGAAAATAAACAAGCGCTCGCCAGACACGCAAGCATCCGCTGTTTATTTTTGCATCGCGCCTTCAAAAGTGAAAGTGACATGCAAAAATAAACCCGCGGCGCCCGGTCTGCTTTTTTGTCTGGCCCAATTAAAAGAGCCAGACTGGCGCGTGCAAGGCAGCGTGACGAAGCTTCTGATAAGAAACTTCATCACACCAGGAGTAATGCAGGCGTGCCAGTCTGGGTGGGCCGGTCAAAAAATTGAAAAGGAGGCACCCTGGAAAGCTTATTCCCAATGGCGGCACACCATTGAACATAAACGTTGACGCGAGCCAAAGGGAATAAGGGGCGGGGCTTAAAGCCCTTAACAGAAACTACTCATATGCATAAAATCTCGCCGAGCGAGCTGCGCATAAGCGCAGCAACGCTAGTCGAGACCTAAAAAGAGCAACCATTCACCCTCTCTGTTCCACAGATAAGAATCTTCTAGTCATATCATGATCCAGAAAGTGCTCCATCTCTGGAACAAAACACAACTTTTCTAAAATTGGTACTATTGTGACTGTACCAGAAATTGCAAAAATGTTTATGCTAATGAACTGTAATAATGGGTACCAGCTCCTGCAGATTCCTTAAGTGAACCCCCTCCCCAATGCCAGAGTGGATCTGGATAATTTTCAGAACTATAGTGGAGACTGTATATTATTACAAATAGGGTTATCAGAAGAAATCTTTTAAAGAATAGGGCCAAATGATCAATTTTTCAGTACAGTCTTTTACTAGATTTGCACTCTTTATTCCAATACTTTCAAGCCGATTCCTCAGAAACAAACCTTGAAAAGCCAGTGGCAGAACGGCACATTTCCTAAAAGACTTGTGACTTGCCAATAGACATTGTGAGCAGTTTAAATAAAACAGGAATGCAATTTGACATGGTCGTTTCCAGTCAAGTTTAACGATGTATAAAGCATCCTTTTTCACTTATGCTTTATACATCCATTCATTTTTCCGTCCTGCCTTTTCAGAGTAGGTGGCCATATTTGATGGCTGACAATCTACTTGAATGAGGTAGAGTGGTTAAATAAAATGAAAAGTTAAAAAAATATTATAATCTCCAACCCTAGAAAGCAGAACTGTTCCACACGTTAGGAATATCCCAGACTTGTACGTTGGAGGTACCGCTCAGGTTGTAGAGCTCTTACCAGTTCAGACAGCATGTATATCTCTAAGGTTACAGGTCCTGCAGGTCTGGAGCTGCGATACCCGCAGTGATGGTACATAATATCCTTAAAAGGCTATTTATAAAGTTGATTATTGAATGCTGCCTTCCGAGTCCTCTGCATATGAGGTTTTGCACTATATATTTTTGATGATCCATCTTGGACTTAATTGCCACACTTTTATTCTAAGTGAAGTGCCCGAAATTCTAAGATCTATAGACCTACCTCAGTCGAGTTGCCAACAATAGTGAATAGAGGCTTTTAAACGTGTAGCTCATTCATAGCAGTGCTAAAAGCGGAACGCTTAAAAGCCGCGCTGATTCTGGTTAATGTATATATCGAAGCCATTGTTGTAGAAAGTCCTCTTCAAGAGCTCCCATATTACTAGTAGGATGACCTGTAGGAAATTGTTCAATGAGTGGCAGTGTAACTAGCTGCTATCTCCGAACATGCTGTATTGGTTACCGGTTTGTGTTTTATTTATACTGTTTCATGTGAACAGTAAGTAACTAATTATGAACATTTCGTAGGTTGGACAGCCATCATAATTGATCATTGTTAATGGAAGGTGTTACCTTCATAATTCGTTGTACCTTTTTATTTGTGTTCACTAGTATCTTTGAAAAGCAAATCAACTGTGGCTTATCCTGGATGCAAATATTAGACATTTATTTGTAATTACTGAGCTGGGAATTTATTGTAGTGCGCCTTCAAAACAAGATGGGGATACAGGTGGTAAGTGCTGCCGGTATGCAGACATACGTGCAATAGAAGACCAAGAGCTGGCTGAAAATACAATGGAAGCAGACCTATTACTGTGTAGAGGCAACCATCTGCTGCCGGAGATGGCACGTGCCAAAACTAGAAAAGTTTGGTGAGAAGGTATCTGCTAATATTGAAAGTGGACATCTCCCGATGTGAGGGCCAGGGTAACTCAGTGTAATCTTAAGTAGAAGCTTGCCCATGAGAAATTAATTCTCGTAGTAGGTCAAATAAGGGCGTCAGTGTTTACCTAAGAAGGTAAAAGTGAAAATCATTCAGTTCTGTGGAAAATAATTAACCTGCGTCTTTACACAGGAGGTATATACAATCAGCGTTTCCTTATAATAAATATACCATGAGCCCCGCAATGCCCATAAGTCTATAATAAATATGCCATGCTTCTACTCCCGATCAGATCTTTGTGCCCCCACTAGCTTCCTTCATGTTCCTTGGATCAGAGGTTCTTGCAGTTGCTGGATCATCAGTTTGACACTGTCTTGCTTGCCTTTTAATCTAGAAGCTGAACAAAAGATTCTGGTTACCAGCACATTTTCTTCCAATGACACTGTATCACTGCATCCTTGATCGAATACTGGAAGACAGAGGATCACTTTTACTTTGAACGGCTTTTGAGGCGTTGCTTTTTCTGAGCTTAAGTTAGCAGTGGTTGACGTTCCTCGCCCTTCTGTGATAGGGTATTCTTCCAGTCTTGTGGTGTAGCCTTTGGATAATGCAGATGTTGAATTCCAACCACTGTCTCAGAAATGAGTAACCTGGTTTAGCGTGGCTTGCATGGAAAGCTTGTATTTTGGGGAAGTGCCTGCTTAGGGATTCTTTGTGTGATCACCAGCGAAACTGCAGCCTCAAGCATTGTATTTCCTTGTCATTTATTTGTGCCTAATCTATAATTTGTATGGCTTCGTATCACTGTCAGTTGCTTGGAGTGTCATCCATGCCATTCCAGCATTCTGGTATCTGTTTATCTCTTTGTGTTGTGACTTTCCTGGTGTGAGACTGATCATGGATTGATATGAAGGACAATTTATGGCTCTGTTCGACATTTCATGACATTGTGATTTTGGCACCAAAGATGACCTGGGTCTACCTCCACTAATGATGCTGCTAGCAGTGTTGACATGCAGCTGTTCCTAATCCATCATCTGTATTTGTGCATGCAGGGCAACTCCTACAATATAGACGGGATAGAATTACGAAGAAGTGATATTAGAAGCAGACTTTATCCTCCATTGTATGATCAAGCCTACCTGAAAGTGGCAAACGTTTTGCTTGCGTTAGACATATTGTGGGCCTACAAGAATATACAGGGGTTTGGAACCTGCATATTACTGATCGTTGGTTGACTTTTTAGCCCCTCTCATTTTACTGCTTCTTATTTGAAGGCTTTGTTAATCTTGTGTTTGTCCCACACATGGAGTATTGGCTCTGTCCCCATCTCTTTTATCGGCTGACTTCTATGCTTCCGCTACTTGATATTAGGGAACTATTTGTTTTTCTTTTAAGCCCTTCATGAGAGAGTATATGTTTCCCAGCTGTCTCCCTTGTGTGCTTTTCTTCCCCCACTCTCTGCCTATAGGTTTCTTTTCCTCCACTCCCATTCGTGTTGCTCTCTCTTGCCCATGTTCTTCTGCCTCCTTACTCCTCTTTGCTCTCTTTCACCCATGTCCCCTCCCTCTTGTTGCTACTCCCTGTGCACCATGTGGTTTCTACCCCTACCTGCCATGTTGCTTCACCCCGCCCCTCTTCAACACATTCCCGGAAACTACTTATTCAATATTATTATAAATATTTTTTTTAAAGAACTTACACACTACTTTTTTAATATTTATTGATTCATCTTGGAAGGGGAAAGTGTCCTTTAGTAGGGACGCACATGTGGGTTGAATGCCCGCACCCTTACAAAGTAATGCAGCAGCTGCGTCATTTCATTTAAAAAATATATATATTGGGCCATGTTTTACAGTATGACTAAATCACATTAGCAAAGCCAATAGATCCTATGGACGAGACCTGTTGGTTTGCCAATGCTTGTTGTTCTTGCTCTGCATGTTTTACAGGAGTGATAGCCTCTGCATTTTGCTCAATTATAGACACAGGTTAGTGTTTGGCTCAATATTTCCGAATTTTTGCTTCTTATGTTTTAACCCTATGGGTCTTGCTTTTGTACAACTGCTTGCAACTCTCCTATTGAGAGGATTACCATTCTGATCTGCAGTTATCCGCAGGCTGCATGAAAACCTTTTCCCTATCTTAAGCTAAGGTTTGTTTCGCTTCTGCTTGTTGGAAGATAACTCGAAAGACGCTTAATAAAAAAGTGTGTCTTTAGGCTTATTGCTGTACATAGTAATGTATATGCGGTTAACCTCAATGGGTGCAGCATTCTCTTGACTGATTAATCTTTTATGCCAAAAACGGATCATAAAGTGTTCCCACATTGCAATTGTCTGTGAAGTTATCCTTTCTGGGTTTTTTCAGCTTACTTCATCCCGTTTTGAAAGAACTTATATCTCTGAAGTATAAGCCAAATAATTATGCGATAGGGGAATACTGACCATCTATATGCCGGTAGAAAAAGTATCTGTTTACTTGGAGACAACACACATGGAGTAACTTATAAACAAAAGTATTTTAGCATTCTATTTTCAAAAAAAAAAACCTGCTTGTTTAAAATCTATTATTAAATATAGGATTTTAATGCAATGCACCCCACGCCCATGTACTTGACCTGGAAGTGCTTTAAAACGGAAAACACCATAAAACAGCATGCAGAGTTATCTGATATGTATTTTACAAGTGTTAACTCAACATGCATTAGAAAGTGCTTTGAGTCCCTCATGCATGGTATAGAAAAACGAAATAAAAAAATAAATGTTATGTCGCAACCATCAAGCGGTGGAACATTATATACATTCAGAAATGTATACAACATTGGGAGGTAATACTGTATGCTCATGAGAACACTTTCTTGTGGAATAATCTGTTTGAATTCAAGGTACAGGGTGGTCTGAAGACACGTCGATGTGCAGTGCCACCTATACTTCCCACTTACATACATGTGTTTTTTATGGAAAAAAACACCACACTAGTCAGCTGAGTTTAATACACCCTACCACTGTGCCTTCCATTGCAAACATATGACATCCATGCTGTAAAAAGACTATCTCTTCTTAGGTATGGAAAAGAGGACATATTTAGCTGTCTTGCCAGCCTCATTTAATAAAGAACATACATAAAAATACAAACACATAGACGTGCTTGGGTCAGCCCTGTTCATTCATTGGCCTATTTAACTGTCATTCACATTGTGCATCCACCCAGTGGAGCATACATCAAAGAAAGAAAACAAGGGGCAACCCAGTATTCCTGGTAATCTGGGTAGAAATGTATTAGATGTTTACAGTGGTTCTCTCGGATTTATTTAAGAAAAGGATTAAGTCACTTTAGGAGGAGTCTAATCACACCTCAAATCCCCCAAAATGAAACTCTTGTATGTGTAATAGATTTTAAAACAAGATAAACTTGTATCGGTATTCTTAAATAAAGTTAGATCAAACAAGTAGGTGCTCCCTGGGAAGGTGCTGTGCAAATGATCAGTAGAATAGGTGTAGCATGGCTGAGGGAAAATGAAACAAACGATTGGCAGCATAAACAGCTCTTTTGTAAGCGTTGACCACAATCTTAATTCAGACTTTTAATTCGCACACACAATATCCAGCCGATAGGTTAAGTATGTTGATGTTTTGATCGCAACTATTAATTATTTGGAAGGTCTTCATAAGGACAAGGTAGTTAGTGGTAGCATCCTGTGTCTGTATACATTTGTATCAGAAAATACTCTTGTACAAATCCAGAGACATCTTTAGTTTGTCAAAATGAATTCAGACAAAAAGTATTTCACTTTTGGTACAGCCTTCTACTTCCAAGACGCCACCAAAACTCTCCATTTAATGTGACTTAATTATTTTCTGAAATAGATCAGAGGGAACCACTGTAAACATGTACTACATAAAGCATGGACAGTGGGTCAGCCCCTTTAGCCACTGGCACTGAGTGATGGCATTTTGCTCAATCACGTGGACTTCAGGGTAGAGTTACTGGATCAGTGGTTTACTTTGCCAATGTTCTTAATTCCATTCTTCATCTTTTATGTTTTCAGTCATCTTTGTTTAAATTATGTCTTCAGGTTAGAGTAATCCAAAGCGAACTATGCTTTTTCTCTGCATCAGTAAGACTCATATTTTTCTGTAATGGGCAATAGAAATTATCAAAGGTTATTTACTTGTTTAAAGAACCCATGACTACTGGGAAGCACGTGTGCTGTTCTATTACAATTTTAGGAGATGGGTAATTTAAAAAAAATTGAATGTTTTTATTGCAGGAATATCGCTGCCACATTTAGCGCAACATGATAAAATGTGTTTATATGTTTCTGGAATATGTTTGCAGTAAAAAATAACAAGCATTTGCAATGCAATAGGTCTCACATTTGCGAGAGTTAGAGCTATTGCCGTTGTAAATGTAGACGTATTTTACTAATGTTTTGTGGAGTGGATGTACGCTGTGTGTAGTGGAATTATGTGTTATGTTGTGCAGTGGAAGTATGTGGTATTTTGTGTATAGGAATCGTGTGGAGTGGGATTATGTGTTATGGAGAGTAATTATGTGGTATGGTAGTCTGCGTTGTGGTAACCTCAGGTTTAGTCTTCCTCGTTATAATAAACGCTAAACTATAAACTCAATGAGACATAAAGAAAGAAGCATCAACAGAAAGTCTTTACAAGGTCAAAACTGCCCCAATTAACACACAGGCCACTTTTCTTTTAAATCTGGCTCGCTAATGAGAGCCACTTTTATTTTGGTGCCTGGGCCTATTTTCTGTTCTAGTCTAAACCTGACACCAGATTGGCCATAATGCAAGGCCTTGGTGAGGCATCCCACTTGGTAGATTTAGACAAAGGCTTGCACTGCTGCTTCCTGGTGGCTTCAAGTCCTAGTAGTCCCATTTGTTTGCTCCAAGAGGTCTGTGGCTTTAGTTATACGAAACTTTACACATGAAGTGGTGTTTCATTCGAGGGTCACCACAAGCAGGCATTCCAGGGATTATGACCACGCATTCAGCATGCAGCTCCCCCTTTTACAAACATCAGATTGACTTGATTCTAGACTTGGTCAGGCATCTGTCATTGCAAGGTCAGACAGAGGTCTGCTCAGCTGCTTCCCAGTTACTCCCACCCCCGATCATCCTGCCCTTTTGCTCTAGTAGAAATATACAAGACTTGCATCACATGCCGGTATTCTAGGAACACTGAGAGCATGAACAAAGCGGGTCATGGCAAAGTTGGTCAGCAAATGGCTCTTTCTTCCCCAAGCGACAACAATTGACCCAAATGCATATATTGAACAGACACTTTTGAAGTTTTCAAACTTAATATGGCTGCAGTTTGCATGTTATTTGGAATCGGTCTCTATGAAAATGAACTGTACCTACACTTCAGGATGTGTCACCCATATGTTAGCTGTAACAGAAAGATACAGCAGACTCATCATTGATCGTACGGCACACGTCTCACAAGATGGCATGCAGCTGCAGTCTCACAAGAGCTTATTTGAAAAATTCTCCCGAGAGCTTGTTCTGCAGCAGTCTCATAAAACTTTGTGCACCAGAGGTCTAGCAATTGAGTGTATGGTAGTAGCTAGTAGTAGCTTCATCAAAGCTTGTGCATCAATTTTCTCACAATACCTCGTTTGGCAGCAGTAATATCATGGCCTATCATTAGCAGTGATGTGCCTGTGCTATTTCACCATAGCTTCCTTCAAGTTCTTAGCTTGCAGTCTCCCCAGTTAGTGCCTTTGTAGTTAGCCTTTGGTGGCAATTCTCCAACTATGTGTCAAGGTGAATGTTTATAGGTCTATGTATATAGCGTCTGTGCATGTCAAGCTTTTAACCATGCAAAACGGCCAAGCATATTGGTTTTGCCAATGCCCTTATTTGTGTGGGCAACACCATTTGCGTGTGGGAGTCATTTATTAAACACTTGTGCCCATCTAGTTTGTTTTTATACACACATGGCGTCAGGATTCTCAAGTGATCTGAAGGACGACTTTGTCCAGCACATTGGTGAGATGGCAGAATAAAATCGCTATCCATCAAGGAAACTGAATGCGGCCAGATGAACTTGGTGTGCGTGTAAAATTCGCAAAGCCCGGGGGTAGAGGCTTTAAGGATATCACTGAACTCGATCACGTAATGTAACTGACGCTCATGTAAAGCGCTCCAATACCTTTGGGTCGAGTTTGTACTATATAAATCTGCAGAAAAGAAAAATGACCAAAATGTGCGAGTCACCTAAGTAAGTACGTTTGTTGCAGAGCGTCAGTCTCTGCCCGTTGACAGAGATTGCTGAGAGAATATGCACCAAGAATAGAAGAGGGCGCCCGTTGATCAAAGGGGGCGGCAGTAGTCACTGTAGATGTGAAAGTTGTTCCTGGTGTAGTAACATGGATGCTGCTGTCTCGGCACGTGCTTTTAAAAACTGACGATGTTGAGCACCGTAAGTACCTGGCCCAGTTAAAGCCCTGATCGTAGCACTGTATGCAGACCACACGTTCCTGCTGGCACCGAGGCAGTGCAGGACTGGCAACTCTGGCGAGGCTGGCCTCTGCCTTGAACTGGCACCCAAGGCAATGCAGGGCACGCAGACTGGCACCCGAGGCAATGCATGTGCTGCACCTTCTGCTATTGTGTGGGATATATCAACTCCCACACAAAAGCGGCAGGTGTAGCACATGAACACCCAAGCTCGCATCACTATGTTCTGGCAAGGGATTTACTAAACTGCAAAATTCAATTCTGGCACTGGTGCCCTTTATCAAGAAAAGCACATACTCACTTCGATATGTGAATCACCTACTGAATGAACCTCACCCATCCATAAGATCTTAGAAGACGCCAAGCGAGGGTGGCGCCATTTTAAGCAAAGTAATTAAAGAGAAAAAAAGGCGGTCACCTCCTCCCGACCTGTAGTAGAAAAGGGTTGAGACGCTGTGGCTAAAGCAGGCGCCATCTTGAAAGGGTGTAGATTCTACTTTGGCTTCCTGGATATGAGGATAGGAGCAAATATTTCCTCCTCCTTTCTCCCATATTTGAGCGCTATTTGACTGTGACATATAAATAAACTAACAAAATATCCAGCACTGCAAAAAATCATAAAAAATGCCATCGCCATGTTTAATTTGATGTGAATATGGCTTGCTAAGCACGGACTCTCTGAAAATAAAAAACGCGTATATAGAACAAAAGAAAGGCGTGGCTGTCATGCTTAAAGATAAAGCTTGGCATGCCACGTTTTGATGAAATGTTGGCAAAGTAAACCAGGTCGACATCCAAAAGTGAAAAAAAGGCCATCTCGCACAGAAGTTTGATATTTATTTAGTGGACTCAGAGCACTAGGTGGTTGGTAAACTTTCTATTCTATTCTTTCTATACTTTTGGTGAGCCCCGGCATCGTACTCTTTCCGGCACAATTTGTATGTATTTGTATGTATTTAATGCTTATTAAGCGCAACTGTCACCCGAAAGGGTATCCTGGCGCTGAGACCGTATCTAACCATCAGGTGAGGTGTATTACATTGCTCTTGGGAACAGGCAGGTCTTAAGATCCCTTTTGAAAAAGGGCAGGTCTTGGCTACTCCTCAATGCCAGAGATAAAGTATTCCATAATGTGGCGGCCGTGAAACTAAAAGCGCGGCCGCCCATCCTCACTCTATTAATCCTGAGAATCCTCACCAGGAATGCCGAGGAGGATCTCAGAGGTCTGGCAGCTTGATACCAAGAAAAAAGATTTTGGAGTGGTATTGGTCCTAGTCCATGCAGAGCTCTGAATACAAGGCATGAAGCCTTGAAGGCAATCCTCTGCTGGACCGGTAGCCAGTGCAGATCGGCTAGTGCTGCAGATGAAGAAGCAGAACGTGGCCGAGATAGAGCCAATTTAGCAGCCATGTTTTGGATCCTCTGCAACTTTAGGATCAGGATCTTAGGAGCTCCCAGAAGTAGTGCGTTGCAGTAGTCTAACCTACTGAGGATAGAACTTCGCACTACCTCTGCTCTGGCTCCCCGGGGGAGTATTGGTAGGATCTTACGTAGGGCACGAAGCAGGCCCATACAGGTCGCTGCAGTCCTATTTACAGAGGCATCCAGCTGTAAATTGGGTTCAAACCAAACTCCTAAATTACGAGCCGATTCTGCGGGTTCCACCGAGCCCGGAATAGAGGTTGGCCAAAAGTCATCCGGTAGCACGCGAGGGAGACGGTCTAGGGAGCAATGGAGTACTTCCGTTTTCGACCCATTAAATTGGAGTGAGTTAGCTCGCAGCCATTCTGCTGTAGCCGACATACAGCGGTGAAAGGTGTCCCTCGAAACTATCTCAGTGCCCTCAAATGAAAAAAACAATTGAGTGTCATCGGCATAATTGATGACTGATATGCCAAATGACTTGATCAGGTCTACCAGGGGTCGGAGATATAAGTTAAAAAGGATCGGGCTGACCGCCGACCCTTGGGGGACACCATGGTTCACCTGTCGTGTGGCTGATCGAAATGGTGGTAACGCCACAGCTTGCTGTCTGTTGCAGAGATAAGATGTTAGCCAACTTAGAGCCTGACCGTTTACTCCCATGCTTTGAAGACGGCCCAGAAGAACCTCATGGTCCACCGTGTCGAACGCGGCCGACATGTCAAGCAGCACTAAGAATGCTGACTTACCCCTGTCGACACGCGTTCGTAGATCGTCCAACACGGTAACCAGTGCGGTCTCAGTGCCGTGGGCCGGTCTGAAGCCAAATTGGGCTGCATCCAGACAGGAATTGGTTTCCAGGAAGTTAGACAAGGCTCTCGTGACCCACCTCTCGAGAATTTTTATCGCAAATGGTAACAGCGAGATGGGTCTATAGTTGGCCGAGCATAGAGGGTCTAGAGAAGCCTTTTTTTAGCAGTGGAGTTACTATTGCCAACTTCCAACTGTCTGGGACTAGCGCTGTAGTCAATGACTGGCAGCAGATGGAATAGAGTGGAGGAAACAACTCATCTTGGAATGCCTTCCAGATCTTATGAGGCATTGGATCAAGTGGTGAACCTGAGGATACGCCATTGGCCAAGACACAGAATTCCTCTAGCGAGGGAATAGGAAAACAAGACATCTGAGAGGAGTCTACCTTGTTGTTATCCCATGCGGGTACCGAATGGCAGGGGGATTCCAAGGGGAGGGATAAAGACGGCACAGACTGTCCGGGTACTGAAAGTCCATTCAAAATGGTCCTAATTTTCTCCTCGAACGCGAGGGCCAAAGAATCACAAAGTTCCTGGGAAGCCGGAATGGCTGGTACTGTACAAGACGGGTTAGATAGGTTGTTAACCAGCTTGAATAGAGTCTGCGATTTATTAGAGGCCTTCGCCAAGGTATCTTCTAAGAACTTTGCTTTAGCGCTTCTTAGCTGGGTCTTATATACCTGCAGGGCCGCTTTATATGCTGCCCTATCCAGCTCCTTATACCCTCTCCTCCAGGTACGCTCCGCCTGTTTGCAACGGAGCTTGTGCTGTCCAAGATAATCAGTGAACCAAGCATTGGCTCCTCTAGGTCTGTCCCTCACCCTTCGCAAAGGGGCCAACTCGTCCAGAGATGTCAAAATCTGCTGGCAAAGGACAGCATAGCTCTTGTCCACACTATCCTCCACCAGAAAAGTCCTAGGCAATAGAGTGGGTTGAATCGGCTCCCTGAAAAGGCGAGACCATTGTCGATTAAACTTAGTGCCGCCCAAGTTACTTGATTTTAGCGGACCAGGCAAAACAATAGACATATTGATCAGTGAATGATCGGTCCAACACTGATCCACGACCTCTTTCACTACAACCAATTCCTTCTCAGCAAATACCAGGTCTAAAGTGTGCCCCTTGACATGAGTGGGTGACAAGACCAGCTGTGCAAGTTGAATATTGCTACACGCTTGGCAAAGTTCCCTATAGGCCGGATCTTGAGGGCCAGAGGGCCAGAGATTAAAATCACCCAGTACTAAGAATTTAGCATGGGAGTTTGAGAAGTCATAGATCAAATCGACCAATGACTGAAGGGCTGTTGTGGTCGAAGAGGGAGGTCTGTAGCATAAAAGGCCTGCTATCAAGGTACCGCCCTGGGCCGTAATAGAGAAGCCCATGAGCTCGAACCCTAACACCTCTTTTACCACCAGTTCCGAAAGGGAGATTGAGTCTCTGAAAATGTAACCTACTCCACACCCCCTACCAGAAGCTCGGGCAGTGTGTCTTATGAGGTAGCCCGGTGGGCAAACCCAACCGAGTTCCATCCCACAGTCTGCCGAAGCCCAAGTTTCGGTCACAAATAATATGTCCAGATGTAAAGATTCTATTAGAAGAGCAATCTCAGCATAATGCTTAACGAGAGAGCGAACATTCAGCAGGCCACAGGAAAAAGTCCTATGAGAAGATGGGATAGACAAACATTGAATACCAGCCCATATCTATTTATAGTATAACCGCGCGGGCTTCCGGCTGCTAGAGCCTCTAGACCCAACCAATATGGCGCCTGAGAGTGGCCCAAGCGTCAACACCCACCCAAGATGGCGGACGGAGCACCACGACCCTACTACCTAAGTCCGGCAAAATGTGAGTGTTTCAAAGAATGCAAACATAACCACTTTCTTGTACTACCGACGCAATTCTATACTCTCGCCTGAATTTCAGAGGCCCCATTAAATGTTTGTTTCATTGTTTTATGATGTACTTTAATCCTTGAATTATACAAGTAACATTATGTGATTCTGATTGTAGATATCCCCTGACGAAGGGTGGATAATCACACCCGAAATGCATTGGGATTGAGGCACAAGTTCGACAATTTTGTTTTGAATGTATTTTAGGCATTCCCATGAAATTTAAGGATAACAGAATTCATGTTAATTGAAGAGAAGTGCCAATAAAAATAGCACTACAAGAATATGGACTTTCATCCATGGTTTATTTGTTTGATACTATGATTACATATGTTTGTATGCTGTATATGAAGCATGTTGAACAGTGAGTTTAAACTTCAGTGTTACTAGCATTATAAACGCTCGAATGAGTGTTTTCAGTAGTGCACACCCTGTCTAGAACATATGCTCTAGATTATATTTAGTTGTCTGCACAGTGGTAGGGTGGAACCACTTCAGGAGGTGCACACTAAACTAGATTACTTCTTGTATATATTGTTTTATTCATTGAGCTAAATTGGTTTAATTGGTGAATTAAGTGCGCACCAGCTGTTTATTTCTTTTTAAAGATAAAGCTTGGTATGCCATGTTGTGATGAAATGTTTCAAAGTAAACCAGGTCGACATCCAAAAGTGAAAAAAAGGCTAAATAAAGGCCAATCTCCCTTTAAAGGAAGCCCAAATCCAACCAAACATCTTAACAAAAGAAACCCAACTGCGATCGACATCCAAAATTTGCAAAATAAGGGCTAAAAATAATACAAGCAATGGGGCACAAGGCTGCAGTAACACCACTATGGCATTAAGAGGAGGTTGGAGGAAGAATGCTATATGTACATGTAGGCAGCTAGGGCTCTGAAGCTAAACACAGACAATCAGTAACAGGGAAGGAAACCAAGACAAAAAGAGTCCCCCGACAGAACAAATGAGGATCCATGGCGGAATGAGACAGTACTATGTCCCTGCTCTGTGGGAGGAACAGAAGAGAGAAAGGAGGGACAAAGAGGCACGACTGACCACTAGCAAGCAGGGATTTTTGAAGGACACTGACATAGACAAATAATAGGCAATGCCAAGAAAGGGTGTGGACTTGATGCCCACATACCGATTACAGCAGGTCTCGAAGCGACAGCTGCACTGTCTAGCTCAACCTAAAAATAAAATAACCATCACATCAGCTTGACAGGACAAGACCAATTGACTTTGTCAGTGTTTGTTTTCTTTGGGGCTTATTAAGTATTCATACCCTGGAGTATCTATATAAGTTCTATATAAGTCATGCTCTATCTGCGCAAACCCTTTGGCCTCACGTGGAATTTACAATCTTTTGTGGTGGAGTTGGGCGACTTTCATATGAGGTGTCTGTCTTGGAAGAGTTGGGATGGCTCTTAGCGCACTGCTATCCAGGTGAGAATCTCCTGTGAAAGAGCACAACACACATGGGCTTTATTATGAGTAGCTTGATAAATGGAACGGATTTACCCACCCTTGGAGTTACTGATATGATGAGGTACCAGTAACTCCGTTGGTGGGGGCAAATCTGTCCCTTACGAGTTGGATACAAGGGGTCCACTAAGAAATTAAAAAGTACATGGGTAGGTGGTAAGTAGGTCCGGGTCCAGTGTCACATGTAATTCCTCATTGTTGGCCAGGCTTTCGCCTTGGATTTGTCCGCTGCTTTAAGCTGCGGAAATCTCTGGGTGTAAGTTAGAAGATCTGTGGTTTCTCTGGAGCTATCCCAATTCCGATTAGGCTGGTAACTGCCTTTACTAACTTCATCTTAATTAAGAGGCCACTGGTATCTAGTGCTATGGTGTTCCGAGCATTGTGAACTTGGCTGTCCATCAGATCTACAAACAGTACTGCTTTGCCCTGTGAAGAAGATGCTCAAATGAATTCACGTTTGGCTTGTAGACTCCTTAGCCGTTCATGTTCATACTAGTCTATGTATAGGTTTAACAAATTACAGAAGAGCCTAGACAGGTGGTTTCAAATATTCCAGTAGGCTCCTTTCGCAGACCAACAGGCAGGTCTGGGTAAATCAGATGCAGGCCAATGGAACATCATGGTGCTGGGGGCTCCTGTACTCTAGAAGGTGAGTTGGGAATTAGTACTGGCAAAAGCTGTCCTGGAGATGGAAGTAGGGAGGCATGCCTGCAGATTTCTAATAGGCACCAATCTGGAGCTGCCTGCACTCCTCCCACCTCTGTCATCAGGTGCTGTAGCAAGAAAGACAGCCGAGGAGATGGGACCTGTGAGGGATCGAGATGCTCTAGGCTTATCAGCCAAGTTTATAGGGCAGCAGTGGTTAGACCGCCTAGTACCCACCCACCACCACCCTCTTCAAAAAGCATACAATGAAAGAAGCTAACGAAGCATTAGTGGATTTAGGGTGCCCAGACTAGTGAGGCCATTGGCCAAGAATAACCTCAATGAGTTGAATCTTTGCAGTTTGAACAAAGCAGTGATCAGCAGATCGCGTCTTTGAATCCTGGTAAGGGCGACTCATCCTTGAATCCTTCCGAAGGTTACTTAATTGATTATTACACATTTGATGATAGTAACATGTGTTACTTAAAGCCCTTAGAAATTAAAGAAGTAGAGTATGGAGCGCTGTATGAAAGAAATTATTATTTTTAATATTGGTGTGTTCCAAAATGACCCTTAGGAGGGCAATATCAAATGTAGGAAAGACAGAAAATACTTTTCCAGCTCAAAACTCTGCCCTTGCTAGAGGATTAAGGGGCATCTGAGGAAGGCTGAGCTGAAGCAGGTGGGAAAGAGCCCAAATGAATCACTAATGTTGGCAAACCTGGGCACCATAGAGACACAGCCTAGCTCTATTGACGAATTTCACTGGTTAATTGTATCAGTGCAGCTCACATGATGAGCCGAAATTCTTCTGTGCACTTGTATAGGTGCAAATCAGTTAACTCATTTGGACTTACTATATTGAACATCAAAGGATGAAAGAGTCCCCTTTACCAGTTTTCACACTTCTGACCTCTGGAGAGCTGTCCAGATGCTCAAAACTCATCAATACGTTCATTAAGGGTATGAGCAGAAAGGCTGAAGATGGCTTTTGTGTACTTGCCCATTAATAAACTGTGATATTTTACGTCTGGCCAGTGTCTCTACTAAGCCTTTAGCACTGGTACATATCTTGCGAGAAAGAGCACAACGTAATGTGGCATCCCAGTGAAGCGGAGAGCACAGATTTCACATTTTCTAAGCTTGAAGCAGCCATCAATTCAGTCTTCGAGTGGCAAGTTTTAAACCCTGTGCTCTGACAGAAGTACCTCTGTAGATCTCCACAGGCAGTGCCCTGCCAGGCGGGAAATAGAGTCCTGGACCTAGCAATGTCCTTTCTCAGAGGAGACACTTATCTCTACTTTCCACCAGACAGTACATAAATATAACAATCCTGTCCCTCAGTAAAACTACTGCATAGGGAAAGCAGGGTGCTGCACTCACTCTTAATGGTTCGAAAGCAAGAATATTGGCAATATCGAATTATGATGTTGGGCAAAATTAAGGAGTCTGTTTATGTTTTCCTCTCTGCATAACATAAAGCTTTAAAAATTATAGAAACCCTTATAGTTCAAGGACCGCTGTCGATCTGGTGGACTACAGCATCAGGAGACTGGCATGAGAAGTGACCTTGAAACATTGCCCCGGGTGCACGTGGGCCTGCAAATGAATAGCATTAGTGCCCTGGGCTGTTAACTACTAGCCTAGAAGTAGGCCATTCCTTAGAAAAGCGGAATGCCGAAAAGGACATGCCTGTCAGCTGCCCCTGAGGGCTCTGAAAGGAAGGCGGCTTTTTCATCAGCATGCTTCAGCATTGTTCGGATCCCCATGCCAACTGTGGCGGTGGCAGACCTTTTTAAGGGATCCACGTGCCTTATTCATCAGCCTAATAATGTTGCAATTATTTTCCCCAGCGCCACAGGAGGTTTCTTTCAAAATGTGCAGTACCCCAGCCTATGCCCTAGTGATATTTAAAATAGAATGAAAGTGCTTTCACGCTGGGGCGGTCTATTTCAGGAAAGTGTGTGTGACTTTACCGTTTCACCTGAAGGTGCAATTTGTATGGGGTATTAACAGAGAATATTCCCTTCATTCTCACATAGATAATTATTGTGCAGCTTTGCAAAATCAGACTCAAGCCTGTTGCTTGCAGGTTCTCCAGTAGACTGAAACGAAGGCACCAGAGTAGATTAATCTACCTTCCGGCTATGTGCATGATGAGGTACAGCCAGTCACTTTTGCCAAAACCCTTTGTTTATGTTTGTACCGTTCCTAATAACACATTTCGAAATAAAATTCATAACTATTAAAAAAAAAAAATTGATATAGAATGTCTCTATGTCTGAGCTACTAATTTATTGTCGATAGAACACATGCAATGTAGTTCAACTCGAAAATGTTATCATAATAAAAGTCCGGTCGTGCACATTGCACGAACAGTCCTAGCCTCTCCCACATGAAATGAATACGTTATTTTTGATAATCAAATTTTTATTTTCGTGTGGAAGGACATCATATACAACAATCCGATTGAACTGGCATCAAAATGACATATCATGGATTCAATGACAATCAATAGCAAGACCCCCGTCCCCCCCCCCCTTAGCCTCCCATTCCCCCTACCTGTACTCTCCCCCCTAGAATAAGCCCGCTAACCATTTCCCCCACACCTTGCGAAACTTTTTGGGGCAGAAATGAATAATTTTAAAGTACTGAATTAAAATCCTTTAATTCACAGCCCTAATTAAATGTATTCTATTGAAATACCTTCCACGTCCTTCCAGAATTTATACACAGAATTATAATTTCCTATTGTTTCAAGGCGCTAGCAGGTTACTAAAGCACTTTCTGTTTTTGAAACCTAGGTCTTCCTTTTTCGATCTTTGGTAGCAGAACAACACTGCAGCCTTTTTGTCACTGAGCCTACAGAAGGAGTTGTGTGTTAATTTGTTCACCAAAATACATGGTGGCGGCGTGTTTTGTGCCATCGTTGTATTCAAAATACGTTTTTAAGTCTATGAGACTCCGCAAAAGGTAATGGTGAGATCTTTATCACCAGGACGTCTGACTACTGCATCCTTATTGCATATGCTTTCCACGTTTTCACAGCGTCACATCAATTTTGTGGTGATCCTTGTACCTGGATTGATTTTTACATTTATAGAGCATTTGAATGCCCTGAGGGTGCTGCTTCTGACCAATCATGGAGCTTCGTCATTAATTATTTTGAAAGTCACGTTTTGAGGGATTTCCTAAAAAGTCCGAAGATTCAGACTTCCCTTCAGTTGCAAGGGAAGAGAATTCCAGAGTTTGGCACTTATCATAATAAAGCTTCTACCTCCCCATGAAGCAAGTTTGAATTTGTGGACCACTAGGAGTTTGGCTGTAGAGGATCTGAGCTTTCTGGGCGGAACACATCACCAGCATTTGTTCCTCAGATTTATGTAATGCCTCAAAAGCAATGCATAGAGCCTTTAATTCAGTTCTTTTTTTATATGGGAAGGCAATGAAGGTGTTGTTGCCCAGGAGAAGGACCTCTGTTTTCTCTGAGTTTAATTTTAGACAGTTAAGTTTCATCCAGTTGTCTGTCTCATAGAGTTGTTGAATGTGGTTGCTCTTTCCTCAGGGTCACTAGATACTGAAAACATTATTTGAGTGTCGTCTGCATATGAGATGGCAGAGAATCTGAAAGATTTGATTAGCCGAGCAGAGTGACGCAAAGATTAAAAAGGGTGTGACTAAGGGTGGAGCCCTGGGCACCCCACATGGCTGACGGACAACATCTGACTTAAATTCCTTCATGGCAACAAATTGTTCATTCTCCAAAAGAAATGATTTGAGAAGGATAAGAGATGCCCAGGTTAAAAAGTTGGTTAATCAAAAGATTATGATTGACCGTATTGGAGGCCGCAGAGATATCCAATAAAATCAGATCAGCTTTGTCACCCCTATCTAGAATAGACATCAGCTCTTCTGAGGTGACAATCACAGCAGACTCGGTGCTATGAATTGTGTAGAATCCAGAAGCTTGTTGGTATCAATGAAAGAAGCAAGTTCAGAGTTCAGTGCTTTTTCTAGGACTTTGGATGGAAACGGTATTCGAGAGATTCGCCAATAACTACTGGGCTCTTGTGGGTTGAGACTGGGTTTCTCAAGAAGAAGAAGAATGAATATGTTCTTCCATTCTGCACGAAAGTGCCCTGTATTAATTATCTCATTAAAGATTACTGCCAAAAGGGTACTGATGATTTCTGTGGCAAGGTGAACAATTTTGGGTGGACAGGGGTCCAGAGATGAGCCTGATTTGGTGGACTTAGCAAAACTAAGAACGTGATTCGTAATTAGGCCTTGATTATGATGTTGGGTGGAGTTTTCTCCGCATGACATCGTCTCGGTCAAAGGACCGACCAACACCCGGTCGGTGGTCCCAACTGACTAATTAGGATGCGACCGAACACTATTCGGTCGCATTCCTATATCTTACAATGGAAGCATGTATTCCAGCCAGAATGTAAGCTCCCATTGTAAAATAGGAGGTGCATTTCATCCATGCACCCCGTGGCAGGCACCTCGAGGTGCCTGCCATGGGTGCAGAGATCAATAGGGGGCACCATAGGTGCCCTCTTGGTCTCTAACTGAATGCGGTGCACCCAAGGGGGCCCTGCTGGGGCCCCCCAAAGTCGAATTCCAACAGCCTTTCTGCATCGGAAAGGCTAGCACAGAAAGGGTGCCGAAACCCGACATCGTAATCCCATGGGCAGAAAGAACGTCCCTTTGGATTACTGGCCGCATTCCAACTGGCGGACGGGCTCTCCGAGCCCCTCAAAAGCCAGTGGGAATGACTGTTTTGACTCCTTTCCGTACGCCTCCGTCATAATGAGGCAGTCGGAAAGGAATCCGACCGGCATATTACGATGCGGTCAGAAAGGCTCCGACCGATGGTTGTAATCGTTTCCGACCGCAATGTAATAAGGCCCTAAGTGCGGAAAAGGTGTCTAGGATATCGGGGCTGGGTGAAGATTCGATTCCATATGGATAGTCTAGAGCAGCGGTCTTCAAACTATTAGATGCCGAGACCTCCTTGTCTAAAAGGTTTGTATGTAAGGACCCCTTCTGACAAACATTTCTAGAACCCGGTACTCTTCATCATTGATAACCATAAACGTCCGTTTTTGGATCTGCCCCAGGTTTACATGATTTTGTAAATCTGGGGCAGCACCAAAATCCATGGGTGTTACGTGGGAACCTTGCACAAAGCCCATTTAACCCCTCCTTGATGCAGAGTAAGGCAACGCAGCGACTTGCACTGCTTTGTCTTACTCCATATCTATGAGGCCATACAAAGCAATGCAGTGTGACTTAGCGTTGCCTCATAGGTTTGGTTGAGACTCTTGCGCCACCCGAGTATAACAAAAGTGATCCTCTGGTGAGGCACAAGCCTCTCGTAAATAAGCCCAAAAATATTCTGTACTTTTTTTTAAGTCTTCGACCATCAGGTATCTACGTATAAAATGTGGGTAATACACTGTAGTACATTATGAAACCTCTATTAGTTAATGCACTGCAGAGGTCTGTGTGTAACCAGAGAGCCACAGAATTAAATATTGATTGGTGCAGTGGAGAATTGTGATGTGTATTTCTAATGCTACGAGGTCACAGCCTGTGACAGAATATGTAAGCCATTCTTTTATACTTGCAGTGCTGCAAAATGTGCAAGTAGTTTGACGATAAAATGGTGCTTCAAAAATGTAGATTTTAGTAATACCAGAGCGTATGTAATGCATTTCTTTTTTTTACACAACTCTCCCTTCAACACCTCCTTAGGTGTACTAAGGGGTGTGTAAATGCAGTTACAATTAAAAGCAAGCACTTCACAGTCCTGTTAACTCTTTGGACTACCACTCAAAAACCAAATCTCTGTCATCACAAAGCTTGGAGTGATTTCATCAATTAAAGCCAGACCCTGCTCCCAAGCACCCTTTACACTTGTAGATGATAGGCACATTTGCATTTCATTCAGGCAAGCAGGCACCTTGATACGGAATCTTTCTACAGCACAAGACACTCAATTGATGAAACTTCAGCTAATAACGATCTTAGGCTGTCTTTTTCCAAAATGAAAGCAAACATTTTGGATTGCAGGCACAAGTGAAGCTGAGGAATGCGCGACCCCCTTCCCAGGACTCCACGGCCCCCCTGGGGGTCGCGCCCCACCGACTGAAGACCTCTGGTCGAGAGTAAGATGTTTATTAGACACAAATAAAATGTAAAGCACATCTTCCACCTTGGCATGGAAAAAGTCCGCAAATGTGTTACAGAAGCCTTGACTAGAGTTATATTGTTATTTTCGGGCAGGATGGCTCCATTTTTTACAGTTTTAAATAACAATTTGGCTGAGTTCTTTGATTGCTGAATCATGTTGGTGAAATAGTACGCTTTTTTCCCAAGGATAATTCTTTAATTGTCCACAGTAGATTGTGAGTAAATATTTATGTGCAACGGATCCTAGTTGGATCTCCACTTCTGTTTCCTGCAGAGCTGTCTCTGAGCTCTAAGCCTATCAGTGAACCAGGGTTCAGATGGTGTCTTTCTCCGGTTAGTGACAGTTTTTTCAGGGGCAAGTGTATCTATCACAGCTCTTACCCATGTAGAGTAGTTCAAAATGGCTGATTTGCGATCTATTGCATCAGTGGGTTTAGAACAAATCAGGACTGTTTCAAATTCCAGGGGGTTAATTCTGTTGCATGGTCAGCCCTTGTGAGACTTAGCAATGGTCCCGTCTCTGGATTGCGAGCAGGGGATATTGATGTTAAACATGACAACTTTATGATCTGTCCACAACAGTGGTAGAGAATTAGTGAACTAAAGAGAAGGGTTACTAGTAAAGATGCCATCTAAGGTGTGACCTGGTATGTGGGTAGGAAAACTCACCACCTGATGGAGCCCCAGGTTAGCCATCATTCTGCTGAGTCAGTCCTGGACTTTAACACATGCAGAAATTGCACTTTTCCCTGGACCAATACCCTCATGTGCTCATCAATAGCAAATAGTGGTCTTTCAGAAAGCCATGGTAGACTTACAAGCTAGCATCCGGTGTATTATTTTGCCTTGTTCCACAGGGCCCGTAGTGGCATCAACTTTGGCAGACTTCTCAGTGGTGCTGTCCATTGCGGCATCAGTCCCCCCACCATTGGTTGTTGGCCGTGTGATGGTGCAGATTATGAGTTTACCTTTGCTTCTGATGCAGGTAAGTTTTACCATGGCATAACAGACAACTTTAGCATATCTGATAAGCTTATCTCTGCGCCAGTCTGAAATCATCCACCAATGACAGTCCTAACATTCCAGACTTCACCCAAACACTCTGGTACCTTCAGGAATCAAAGTTCACAAAACCAAGTTTCACAATGTCTTTGGATCTGATTCTGATAATCTGTGGTTTCATGGCACCTCTCCCAGGAATGTAATGATTACAGAGAGGCTGGCAACTTCTTGCTTCTACTGATTTTCACTAACCCAATCTTAATTAGGCTCAATTAGTAGGGATTTTATGTTGTTTCGACACCTGCAGTAGGTCTGAGTTGGTTATGGTGACAAAAGCAAAATATAAATGTTAAAAAGCATGGTTGTTTAAAATGAAAAGTTTTGATCAAAGTAGTAGGCCTGGCAGATCGACTGTGAAAAGCATATGGTAATGACGATAGGCATTTAAGCGTACGTTGCTATTACCTTATACTACCTACCTTATACTACCTCAAGCTAGATATTTTGTTACATGGAATCTTACAGATGAACATAGTACGCAAGCATTTTGGTGCTGGTTGCCACCTCTGAGAACGTAGAGTATAGAAGGTCCTTGTTTGGCCCTCTTAGGAGAGTTTGTATTTTGCTTTGCCTATAGTAATTGAAAAGCATATGTTGAAGTTGAAAGGCATTAAAGGGTGGATTATTATTTCTATGTATTAAAACCTACATATAGGAATTTTGTTACATGAAATATCACAGATTAACTTTGTAGGAAAGGATTTTGTTTACTGCCTCTGACAATGCATAGGGGGAGAAGGTTTGCACTATAATAATTCTTGCTAGAATGTCTTCTTAGCTGTCTGCCAGGATCTTGTAATAAAGAAAATCACCAAATAATACCTGCATCCATATATAAATATCCATCCATATACATCCATTGGATTCTTGGTGTCCACATTATTCTGTGATTGGTCCATTTGAATATAATTCACACTCTGCTTCCATCCATGACAGCACACTGCAAAGGGTACTGGCTCAGTCCACATCAGTCACTGGCTCTTCTGCCCTGTGAATGATGGCATTTTCTGATCACATGTGCACATCCACCTAGACATGAGGGAGTTCTAATGTCCGGGCTGGTTGGCCAGTCCTTTAGCTTTGAATGCTCTCCTTTTGTGGAAACCCGCTCCAATCCTTTGCTTCTCCTCCTTTTATGTTATGATCTTAAGAGGATACTACACCTCTCCAGGTCATACTAACAGGTTGCTTGCTTGCCAGTCACTTTGTATGCAGTGGACTGCATCCCATGCGGCCACTTCCTCTAAACCAGGAGACAATTATGGGATGCTGTTGTCCATATGGATCTTTGTTTTATGATTCCATTGTAGGCCAGGGTGTTGGTTTTAAATGTGGCAGCCATTCTGGAGCATTTAAACAACAATAGACTATATAGAATACATCTGCAAAATGGACACCAGCTGCTATCCTAAGTTTTGTTATTGGAAGCATATGCCTGCCGTATTTAGTTTACAGTATGTTTTATTTTTTTACTTGCATTCTTTTAACTTATTGTGTTATTCTGTTGAGTTTGTGTGAGTTTTATTGTAGTTGTGCCAAACGGTGAATGCATGGATGCATGAGTGTAAATATGAGTGATAGCTCATGTATAATGACTTATTGGGGGTCTAAATGCATCAAATGACAAAAAGGCACTTTCATTCACAAGAAAAGACCTATGTGCATTGCCAGTGCTCATTTTTAGGTCTCCGCTGGCGTTGGAGCACGCATGTGCTTCTCGCTTCGAGACTTCTAGTAGTCAGCTAAGTTTGGAGAAGGGGACTCGGGGAGCACCCCTCATTTTCATTGGGTAGCGTCAGCGTTTATGTTAAACGCTGGCTTCCCATTGAAAAGGATGGTTTTAGGTTGCCTCCCTTCGGCTTTTTGTGTCGGCCCACTTGGACTGGCTCGCCTGCTTTCCTTCTGGCGTAAACGGTTTCTTATCTTTATGGGGCCATGTGTTTAAACACATGGCCCCATAAAGACAAGCGATCGAGGCTTGTTTAAAACCTTGTAAAAGGAAACCGGAGATGGGAGCAAGCGGCCCCAATACCACAGAGACATCTGCTGCCTTTAGCCCCAAACAAAGTTCAAGGAGCACAGGATCGGTGGCAAATATTACAGCTGGGATTATTCTCACACACAAGTAATGAAGGAAAGAATGCAGTTAGATTTGTCAGCTCTGTCATAAAAATAGCATTTTCGAACCTTATGTCACAGTTATGTGGGCATATGATGGCTCCAATTGTATTAGCAGTTATGCATTTATGTAAAAATGTTTACTCCAAAAAAACAGATTTGGATTAAAACGTTATTTTTTTTAACATTTAGTGAGGCAATCAGATCTTGAAAATCGCACAATAGTTCTTTGCATATGATGGATTCAATTAATTTGCTTCATTCACGTAACCTAAATAAAATGCTTTTAAAAACAATCCCTGGCTAGCTCTATGCGGACTTCTGTCTGTGAAAGGCAGAATGTTTACTACTAATGGGTTTCAATCTTCAGGTGCGGATCACCAGTTCTGGCAGACAGGCAGCTGTACCCAAGGAGGGGACATGTTAGACCGCTCTGACAAGATTTTCTACTTTGAAATCTGAGGGGAGTGATGCAAAAGGGATGAGTGTAAATAAGAACACATGTGGTGGCTCGTACAGTCTTCAGCCCTCCTGCTCCTCGGGCCCTTCCACCCTCGCCACCAACACGGGTGAAGCATGAACATGTGGAAACGCGGCTGCAAACACCAAGGGGAGGAATTGCAGATTCCGAATAAACAATATTTTTCATTACCACAGCCACAAGGAGATGCAAATATAGGCTCTGAAGGCAACACCGCTACTAAAAGAAAGTACACAGTGGGGATGACAGGAAGGCCTCGGTAAGCTGCTAACAGTGGAGTTGATACACAGCAGCGCCAGTGGCGGTTTGCAGCCAGAGGTATTAACACCGCGTCTTTATCTCGGGCTTTGCATCTTTTTCTGGGTTTAATGCTGATCTAACCTTGTCCATCATTGCGGGCAGTCATCATTTCAGAATGGAAGCATTTTCAATACAGTATACAACGAAGCCACAATTGATGCTAATTTTATTTCATGCAACTAACAACCAGTGACATAGTCCTGGCTTGTTGTATGTGTAATGTTATTTGTTGTATCTGGATGCGATGATAGAAACGGCAAAATACCAGTCGGGCGGCAAACTATGCTAATAAGCACAGATTTTTTAGCTTAGGTGTTTTTAAGCCACGCCCTCATGAGATTGGCCACGCCCCTTTGGGAGACCCCCCCACAGGTTTTTCATCCTACTTAAAGAAACAAGTGTGCGTATTCGTGCATGATGTAACATGGACACCACGCAGGCAGCCAATAAGCGAAGAAAACATAACTCATGCACCTACCAGTTCCAACTGGCATAGGTCTCGCTCTGGCACACCTCAGGACTGATGCATCACCTGCCAATCCGGGCGGTGGAAGCTGGGCAAGGTTACAACTGTGTGTGATGTACTCATACAGGCAGCTAGTTACTGGATTTAACCAAACATTAGATAAGGCCATTAACATTTTGGACAAGTAGTTAGAAAAACTTTTGTTTTTGTTGTTATTACTGCATCTGACAAGCTGCAGGCGTTTGCGCTGGTGGTTTTGCCTGGATGAATTAACATTGGTTTTCTGTTTGGGTGGTTTAGGTTTTTTGCTTTAAAGTTGCGTTTCTGGAAAGGGTGCCTGGGGACTCCTCTCCCATGTAAAACCCTTAACGCAGTGTGTGATTTAGTACCCCGACTACCATTTGTATGCTAGGTTCCGACTCTGCCTTTAGTAGGTTGTTTTTCAACAGACTGCCACACTTCACCCAGCCTCATTCGCATTCTGTAGGTGCTACTGGGGTGGTCTTAAATTTAAATCAAGCAATTTGTGATCCGGACGGGGTCTTGGGTACTTATGGAACAGGAAATAGAACAGAGAATTTATTGTTTGCTCCGCGGAGCAGATTGCAGAGCTTCTCTGTCTTGTTTGTTTTCATTTTTTACGGACATTGACAGGACTTTATAAGCATCAGTGGCATTGTTGGCCATTCATCTGCTCTGCAGACACCCTGCAGCGCTATTAGCTCTTTATTGAGACTCCTGGTGCCTGCATAAAATAATTTTATTCTCAAAATAAGTAGAATTGGAAGGCCGCTTTCCCTAATCTCTTAATAGCCTTCCCCGCACCTGTTCCACTGGAAAAGGCAGCCTAATGTAAACTTTATGCACACTGTCACACCTTTAACATTCATGCACACACACGAGTGCATCCTTGACACTGCATGCATGCATGCATGCAGACTGATAGCTACACACATTCTGCCCCAGGAACACACAGCCCCAGTGGTTTATCCTCTGCACCAAAATGCAACAGGTCTCGCCTTTGATTAAGTTAAAGCCATTTGCTTTGCTAATGGTTTTGTATAGCAAAGCAAATGGCTTTAACTTAATGAAAGGCGAGACCTATTGCATTTTTAATGCTTGTTGGATATTGCCCACTGGAAAACGTGTTTTAGATGGTTATTGTTGAAAGTGACAGTGAATCGAAAGAGAAAGTGCCAAACTACTGTTAGAGACATTAAAGAGATTTTTGGACTCTAATGGGATGTATTTAGTATTAGCGGCACAACACCTCTTGGTAATTTCCTAAAATGTGTGTGATGTTCTGAAGAGAAAAAACGTTGTGGCAGCTTTTTCCTCTCTTGACCATAATTTTCTACAGGGCCCTCCATGTCTGCTAGGCACATTCACTTGTGTTCAGGAAACTTATAGCTGTTCTATGTATGAATTAGGTATTTAAGCCCTATAGTCTAATGATAATATCTAAGGGGTGTTGAAGGGGGGGGGGGGGTGAAAGGGGGGAATGCTCCTAGGTAGCTATTGAGTGAGCTTGAGTCAGACCCTATTACTCCACCCGGTCAGTAACTATTTGAGATAATATTGCGATTTTAAAGCAGACTCATAAACATTGGGATGAAATTTACAAGATTGTTTTAGATCCTGTGTTTTTCATGGTACTGTTAAAGTGGACAGCTGGAAGAAGCATACTTATTGGTTTGTTTTTGTTATGAGGCTCCTCCATTTTCTCTGATTTAAAAACACTGTTGTGAATCAGGAGTTCTAATGGTCTCAAAAAGGAGCATCAAGACAGCGCAAAAACTGATTTTAGTCACAAAAAAAGATCATTTAGTGATTTAGGGAACTGGGTGAAAAAAATGCTGAACTTCTGCTGGGTTTTCATGAACCATTTTTGAAGGAGAACTGTATTGTCACAGGATTTGTCATGGAAATTATGGTTACAGGCCCAGAAATTCATATGAGTACACATTTTCTATAAATTCGCAAGCATCTTCCTCATCCTTGTGCGAAACAATTCTGGCATGCTGAGTGAAACGTACTTCCAACAGCACCATCAGTCTGTCATATGATTGTCCAGTGTTCTAATCCAGCTTCATAACAGGGTTCTAATAAACAACTAGGTCTCTAACGTTTATTAATGAAAAGGCCTTTGCCCACTGATTCAATGTTGATGGATTAGGAGCTGTTAAATTCAAAGTATTTCCAATGCAATAGACTTTAGTATATTAACATTGAGGGGCTAATACAGTTATGAAACTAGCTGTTTGTGAGGAGAAGTATAGATTTTAGTTATATATGTTATAAAATATTTTTAAATAACTAACCTTAGTTAATGAGTGATTACTACCCAATTCCAGGATCCCCAGTCCGCATTTGCTTTCTCACACTATCAATGTTCACACTCATTTGATACCTCCTGAATTTCAAAATGCTAACATTTTTGTAAACATAGACATTGTTGTTTAATCTCTTTTTGAAATCCATGGAAGTAGTTTGTTTAGAGGTGCGGGAAGCTATTTGCAGACAGATCTCTTATTTCAGATTAATAGATTTTTGCTCTCAGGGGTGGTGGACCCTATGAATGAGTTACTGTTCGAATATTACATTTTTCTTTTTACTTGTGCAACTTCCTTACATCAGTAGTTGCATCTCCCTGCATGAATGTACACTGGCGTCAAAATCATTTTTATTGAGAATAAAATACTAGGAAATGACAAAACACATTTACAAAATATATATTTTTTGTTGAATTAAAAATATTTTAAAATAAGTAAGGGTGTAAATCTGACAAATCTATGGAACAAGTATATGAAAACATAGTAAAAACTGACCTGGACTACACAATGTTTACAGTCTTAGGACGCTTTAAATATATATTACAAACACATACAAATAACTATTTTTGGGGACTCATTTCATTTAGGAACTTGTAGCAGCAGAGATGAGAACCCTTTTCATGTACATATTCAGTCTTCTGCACAGGAAACTCATTTTAAAGCTGCCTTCTCTAGGAGAACGACTCCCAGCACAAACACATTTTATGAGCTAGTTGAAAACTCTAGTTATTTTTAAGAGCTCTGTGATCTTTACAGGCAGCTGTTAGGGGAAGAAGGCGTAATACAATGTGGGTTGATACTGTAATGAGACTTGCCACAATTACTAGCTATGAATCTCATGGGTAGTTATCAACCGGCTAGGAACTCCTCAAAAGGCAACATTTTGCTAGTGCACAGCTGTCTGATTTACATTTTTTGTTATCTCATTAATGCTCTTTGCACTGTTTAGAGATACTTTTCTAGTTTTATGTGTTTCCATAATCTTTGTTTCATGGTTTTGGCAATTAGGGTCTTGTATTAATTAAGTCGAAAGTACCTACCTCTAAAGGGTCTCAGACAGTGAGTTTGATATTTTACGTTTTTCTTTTCTGCATGTGTAGGTAGCATTACTACTTTGGTCCTAAAATTTACAGTAGGAGAGTAAATTGTATGAAAACAATATTTTTCCTTCCCTGTTGTCTGACATTTAACATCACCAAATTTGTTTGGAAAGACTTTTTTAAAAAAATGCATTTCCTTTTGCTCTTCAGGGTTCCACTGAAAGTAGAGCAAGCCAACAGTGCCCGCGATGCCCTTGCAAAAGCCGTTTATAGTCGTCTTTTTGATCATGTGGTGAACCGAGTGAACCAATGTTTTCCTTTCGAGACCTCTTCCTCCTTCATTGGTGTACTTGACATAGCTGGGTTTGGTAAGTGAATGTCTCCTCTTAACTGCTTATGTATCATCTCTGCAGAGTTCCTATTCTTTTTCAGTCATGCAGATTATTTCATTTTTTCACTTGCTTCTGTTTATACAATTTGATCTTGAGTTGCATTAATATGTATTATATAGAATACGTTTTGCATTCTGTGCACCCTTGATTGATAGTTTCTCATGCAGAGAGGCCATGTATGGTTTGTGAAAAGTGATTTTGAGGTTTAACATATTTGTGGACATTTTAATCTGAACAATTAAGTTATTTCTTTTAGTGTCTTGTAACCTTCCAGACTAATCAGAAAGGTCTCTTTGTAACATCCTCAGCGAGATGCCACCATAGGTCAAGTTTTGAATAAAGGTGAGTGTAAGAGAGAAATGGGGGACCCTCCACACCCGATGGATATTGAGGGGCTGCTAAGGAGATGGAAAACACAACAAGCACAACCCAGTTTGAAACTGCAAAACATGGGCTTCACACATCATTGTGTTCATCCCTACCTCTGTATCTTCGCAGTAGCTCTGGGGCATGATAAAGCTTCCGAAAATAGTGGAGACAGCTTTTGGAGCTATTCTAAGTGCCATACAACTGGGGCAGTTAAAGTTTGAAAATGGATCTAGGGCTCTTTCAGGTACAGGTCACAATGTTCTTTGCTTCACATTCCCATATATTCAGGTTTGCATCTGGACCTGGACAGAACTAGTGGGGCATAACAGGGGGGGGGGATACTCAGAAGATGGGAAGACATGTCATGCTCTTGTGACTAATGAAGGTCGATGCTGGTGATGCTACGAAAAAAGAGGGGTACAAGAAACATCACTGTTGTGCACTACCTATTGATAAGAAAGGAATAGGGACATCGCCATCGCCATCCCGGATGGATACAAGATCATCAGGAGGGACCGCGTCAACCAGACTGGGGGAGGCATCGCCATCGTCCACAAGAACACCATCCGCATCACGACCGCCGCCGACGACACCTACACCGCCGCCGAACACCTCCACTTCCAGATTCACACCGACCCAAAGACGGCCCTCAGAGGCACCCTCATCTACAGACCCCCGGGACCACGCACACAATTCAGCGAAGACATCACGGACTTCATCAGCCCACACGCCCTCCCCTCCGCCAACTACATCCTCCTAGGGGACCTCAACTTCCACCTGGAGAACAACAAGGACCGCAACACCGTCACTCTGCTGGACAACCTCGCCAACCTAGGACTCAAGTAACTGGTCAACACCCCCATCCACTATGCCGGCCACACGCTTGACTCCGGCTTCTCAGCCACCAAGCACATCGCCTTCAGCCACTCCACCGGACTTCACTGGACCGACCACAGCTGCGTCCACTTCAGCTTCAGAAAAACCACTACCCACCACCACCCGCAACAGGTTCCTCACAGAAGCTGGAGCAAGATCACCGCCGACCAGCTCACCACCTCCCTTAGCCAGAACCCACCTGCCAACACACCGGACCCCAACGAAGCAGCCCGCAACTTCACGCAGTGGCTGACCGCCTGCGCCCACGACCTCGCACCACTGAAGAACCCTCCCAGCAAAACCAGAAGCAAGAAGGCCCCCTGGTTCACCGACGAACTCAAGGACTCCAAGAAAACCTGCCGCACCCTCGAGAAAGCCTGGCTCCGCGACCGGACTACTGACAACATGACCGCCCTCAAACACGCAACCCACAAGCACCACCAGCTCATCCGCACCACCAAGAAGAAATCACTGAGGGATCGACTGGACAACAACGCCCACGACAGCAAGGAACTCTTCAGCATCGTCAAGGAGTTCTCCAACCCCAGCACCGGCAACAACGACATCACCCCGTCACAAGATCTCTGCGACTCCCTCGCCTCATTCTTCCACCGCAAGATTTCCGACATCCACAACAGCTTCGGCGCACCTTCCTCACACCCAACCGTCGAACCAACGCACCCCACCGCCACCCTCCGCACCTGTACCGCAGTGACCACCGAAGACACGGCCCGCACGATAAACACCATCCACTCCGGATTTCCAACTGACCCCTGCCCCCACCACGTCTTCAACAAGGCCGACTCCACCATCGCACCCCAACTCCGAGACGTCATCAACACCTCCTTCGACACCGCCACCTTCCCGGAGAGCTGGAAGCATGCCGAGCTCGGCGCCCTACTGAAGAAACCAACAGCGGACCCCACCAACCTCAAAAACTTCCGCCCCATCTCGCTCCTCCCTTTTCCTGCCAAAGTCATCGAGAAGATCGCCAACAGACAGCTTGCCGCCTTCCTCGAGACGAATGGATCCCTCGACCCCTCGCAGTCCGGCTTCAGAGCCAACCACAGCACCGAAACTGCCCTCATCGCAGCCACCGACTTCATCCGAGCCCTTCTCGACAACGGGGAAACAGCGGCACTCATCCTCCTGGACCTCTCCGCCGCGTTCGACACTGTCTGCCACCGCACCCTAGTCCAACGCCTCAGCAACACCGGCATCCAAGAGAAGGCACTGAAGTGGATCATCTCGTTCCTCGCTGGAAGAACACAGAGAGTCAGCCTCCCCTCGTTTCGTTCCGAGGCCACCGAGGTCATCTGCGGCGTCCCGCAAGGATCATCACTCAGCCCCACCCTCTTCAACGTCTACATGAGACCTCTCGCAGCCATCGCACGCCAACACAACCTCAACATCATCTCCTACACCGACGACACCCAGCTGATCCTCTCCCTAACCAGAGACCCTGACACCGCCAGAACCAGCCTCCATGAAGGGATGAAAAACGTCGCCGAGTGGATGAAGAACAGCCGCTTGAAACTGAACTCAGACAAGACGGAAGTCCTCATCCTTGGACCATCACCCTCCGCCTGGGACGACTCTTGGTGGCCCCCAGCCCTGGGCACCGCCCCCAAGTCGACAGACCACGCACGCAACCTGGGCTTCATCCTGGACTCCTCCCTCTCGATGACCAGACAAGTCAACGCCGTCTCCTCTTCATGCTTTCACACCCTCCGCATGCTCCGCAAGATCTTCCGATAGATCCCGATCGAAACCAGGAAGACGGTCACCCAGGCCCTCGTCACCAGCCGGCTGGACTACGGAAACACCCTCTACGCCGAAACCACAGCCAAGCTACAGAAAAGACTACAACGCATCCAGAACGCCTCCGCCCGACTCATCCTGGACATCCCTCGACGCAGCCACATCTCTGGCCACCTGAGGAACCTGCACTGGCTCCCCGTCAACAAGAGGATCACGTTCAGGCTCCTCACCCACGCACACAAGTCTCTCCACAACCTGGGCCCCAAGTACCTCAACGACCGCCTGACCTTCCACACGCCCACCCGCCAGCTACGGTCCGCTAGCCTCGCCCTCGCCGCCGTACCACGCATCCGAAGAACCACCGCCGGAGGCAGATCCTTCTCCTACCTGGCGGCCAAGACATGGAACTCCCTCCCCATCCACCTTCGGCTGACCCAGGACCACCTCGCATTCAGGAGACAACTCAAGACCTGGCTGTTCGAGCAGTAGCGGCCCCCTTCCCCCAAGCGCCTTGAGACCCTTCCGAGTGAGTAGCCCGCTATACAAGTGTTATGATTGATTGATTGATAGACATTCTCTGATTCTGATTGTGTGGGATCTTCTTGTTGTTTCTTAAATAGCAAGTCGTCTGCTCAGGTGCTTAGGCTCTTGGCGGGCAGAAGGTCTGAAGCTGTGGTTCAGTTATCCATGTAGGTATAACCTTGTGTTTTATTTCTTCTATGTGGCAAATGGTTATTCTTTTGAATGTTGTGTGTGAAATAAATACCTTGACCCAATAAGCCTTTGTGTTGTGCAAGGGATTTGGAAATTGGTTATTTGTTTTAGTGACAGCTAGTTTAGGGAAAATAAGAGCCGGCTTGATGTGGCCGTGCACATTTAAATTGAGTTTCCTCTGGTAGTTTGGTCTATCATCCCTTATAGATTGTGTTAGTATTTTTTTGTAAAACCTGAAAAGAACAAATTAATAACATTTTTAAACCGACACGTATAGTTTTACTTTTGTTAACATTGCTGTTTTTTTGTGCAGTGAATATATACGATTTTTTATGAAATATTTTCCACTTTTTCGCATCAGTTATACCGCCATCTCCATGCTATTTCCGACAGTACTAGTTTGATTGCTAAATTAGCCCAAAGAGTTGAGGAAGTACTAGTATTCTTGTATGACTGAGCTAAAGTGTTATGTTCTGGTTTTCCTTGCTTCAGTGAGTGTGAACGAATATTAAATATTAGTAGTCCCTTGATAGTAACAGAGATGACATTCCCCTTTATTGGATGATAGGGGTATGAAGTCATAAACATTACCCCAATCCTTTCCCTACCAACATATGCATATGAAAATAATTGGCTAATGAAATAGTGTGTGAGACAGCAACTCGGAAGCAAAGGATCCTGGCAGGATCGTCATTTGTGCAAGGAAAGCGCACACATATACATGCTGGAATAGTAATAAAAAGCCATGAAAAAGCAAATGTAATTGTTTATTCACGTTTCTGTCTTTGTCAGGCAGAATGGGTAAGTTTACAGTTTTGCTTCCTTTGTTTACAGTTGTGAAGCAATCAAAAGTGTAGATACATAGTATTTAGGGACACCTATCAGGCTAACATCTTTCCGACTGCCAGAACCTCATAACATCGGTTGCTTTAAGTGCCCTTCATGCAAATAAATAGGGAAAACGTTTATGTACAGATGCAAAAACCGAGCATTCAAATCTGATTCCAGATGCCTGATGTACTTCATCTGCTTTAGGGAGAAAAGCAAAAGCTAAACCTGACACAGATATAAAGGATATTGCTAAAATAGGTTGCTACCCAGTATTAGTTAATGCATTCACAGCTTCCGGCCAAAAGGTTACTTCGTTTCTCACCGTGATCCATAAAAAATAACTACTGCTCAAGCTTACTAGTAGCTCCGTTACAAATCGTACATGTGTAAATCAAGTGAAACTAGTGAAAATGCTGCGAGCATCGAAAGTAGCATTTTCAACCTGGAATAGTTATATATTTTTTTAAGCGTAGTACAGTTTATTAACCAGGATTCAGCGCTACTCTAAATCGATTCCACGCTCGAGGCAATTCAGGAACTCGTGTTTACAGATATTCGGTCTTGGCAAGCCAGATAAGGTGAGCAGCCCTGAGCCTAACAAGGTCATTTAAGGGTTTACGCTTCTGGGTTTTAATGTTTGGACCCCATGGTATGCCGAAGTGACTGAATATTGACTTATTTATTTTATAGTTTCTACCCCTGGTGCCATTTCCGCCAGCTTGGCGAGTCTTTCGGTAATTTCTCCTGCATTTACTTCTGTTTATTACAATAATGTGAGGTTCTGTATTAGCGCTTCTTGTGGGGTTACAAGTAGTTTTGCTGTTGTAGACTTTGTTTTTGAAGCAGAACTTTAATCCTGCACAGAAAACTGTCAGAAAAGAAATGCCCTGATTTTTTTTTGTTAGAAGAATATCAGGAACTGGCCTTTGAACGGGAAGTGGAACTAAATAGCGGGACATTAAGTAATAGGAAAGGACTGGAGTAATGGTGACCAGCAAAGATCATGGAGGGCCGAGTCCATGTCAGACCAGATGATATAAATGTACGTACAATGCATGCACAGCGGTAATCTTGAAAATTTGGCCTGACTGGACACACGTTGATTACCCCGGTAATAAACGTATCCTCAAACCGACAGTATCCAGGTGTAACTAAAGTTAACAACCAAAGCCCTAAAGCATCCTGAGAAGCTGCAGGACAGGGAGACTGTATTCTAAGCTTGTCTCCCCCTTCACTTCTATGTCAACAAGTGGGTGGGATTCGGTGCGCTCCGGCCTTGCTCTCTGGTGGTTGGGTAGTGGTCATAATCTTTGCATTTGAGCTCACTTCCTGTTGTATTGGTGCATAGCTGCTGTGGGGGGCATGAGCTCGTGCTAGCAAGCTCTTTAACTGCAGTGGGTCATTGATGCGCAAAGTCACCAAACCTCCGGGAGGATTCATATTATCCCACCTCCTGCTGCAGGAAGGGCTCTATGTAAAAGAAAAGGGCTACGTGTGGAACACAATACTAAGATGAACTGGAACTTTTAGCAGGGCTGTTTACATCCTCCTGCAAGTGGACACAGCAGGGCTTATGTAGGAATATCACTGCTTGCCCCACATTCCATTGGTGTATGCTGATAGTGATACTCAAGTTCTACTATTCAGAAAACGAAAACAGAAAGAAAAATACTTGAAGTATGATAAATGCAGAAATGCAGAGGGCTCAATCAGTAAACAAGAAAGGCTAAACTTTTTTTTCCTTTCAACAGTTGTCTCATTGTGCTATGTTATGTTATCTTGTTAGTAGGAGTAGAATACCAGAACACACAACAACCCATCACATCCAATAGAATTACCACGTTTTAAGGGTCTTTCTGAACTTAAACAACGAGGGCTGTTTGCACAAACAGTTGGTGGAACATCACAAAGCCTGGCTGCAGCAACAGGGTGAAATTAATAACCTTTTCTAGTAGATTTGTGGTAGCACAGCAAGGCACTACACCAGCAATTAAGCGAAACCAGCAATAAAAGAAGAATGGCTTGTTTAAAGTAACAGATACTCGTAAAATAGCTAACAGAAATTGGTACTTAAGCGTGTTAAGTCCATCTGAATCTTAGCTGTCTGACCTAGATCAAGTGTTGTTCCAGCTCTCCATCGCAGTTGCTACTGCCGTTATGCTGCTGTTTTTCTTCTGCTGTAATCCTAGGGAAACCACATGTGCCTTATGTACAGGTGTCCTTTTTGATTTTTTTACTCAGCTAATGCTTGAGCTAGAACCAATTTAAATAATATGGTTTATGGTCTCCGGCACCGAGCTGATCCTCGCTCCCTTTTAATGGATGTTCTTCTTTCATCTTCCTCCACCCTAAGAACATGTGCAACAGATCTTGGCCGCCATTTGAGAATCAGGAGGTAGTCATCACATAAATCATAATCAAAAATCTTAATGCTGTTTGATGATCTTTTGGAACCTTATTCGAGAGGCAGACGGTCGGATCCCTTGGAGTAATTGGCAATGCCTGCTGGACGGGCCCCTTGGCTCCTGGAACTCCTGTCCTCCACTCTGCGATAGGTCCCTTCTCCTCCCCCCTCTGGCACATCCGCTCCCTTTCACCCCTTTCTTTCTTTCTCATTTTTGTTATCTTTTGTCTTTCCTCTTTGTTGTTTTTGTCCCTCCTCTTTTGTCTTCTTTTAGTCTTCCTCTCTTTCTTTTTTTTGTTTGTTGTTCGATATTGGTTCGAATGTTGATTGCCACAAATTGTAATAGTGATGCTGCAGTGTGACCTGTGCCTTAGGAGTGGGCAGGGGTCCAGTTTTGCCAAACTTTGATCATTTTGGTTCCTTATTTGCTTTCCTACGTATAGCTGGGAACCTCTCAGGTTAGTCAAGCCTCTCTGTACTGGAACTTGGGAACTTGGCCCTCTGCATGGCCTCTCCTTGAGAACTGTAGAAACACCCTCCAATAAGATTGACTTTCAGGTCCTGGACCCTTGCTTTGTCCCAACTTCGTATGTGCTGCCACTTCTTGCATTTTCTACCTCCCCTTCCGTATGTCGGAGCCTCTAAATGGGGGCCTCCCCTTCCTTGCTGTTTATTTGATATCCCCTCGCCCCTCCCCTTCGCTTTTTGTAGCTTGTATTGTTTTATGTTTGCTTTTGCTCAATAAACCGATATTAAACAAAAAATCTTAATGCTAAGTTTAGTCAAAAATTAGAGTTTGAATTAGTTTCAAAGGTTTTATTTTTCTTCAAAAGTTTAGTAAAATGTATTTTTCTTTATTCAATTAGTTCAATATCGCAGTCAATTAACGGAATTGATCAAATGTATGGTTAGATCGAAATCATATTTCATATAATAAAGCATCAAGTGTGTTCTATAACGGAAAGAATCCCTATTCTAAGAATGGGGCGGAAATGGTGTTAATCAGCACCCATAAAGAGTTCAAGTTCGAGAGGGAGAGGGAGAGTGAGAGTGAAATAGCGCATACAGCTCAAATTCAATCAATATCAGCAAAACTTTCCATAAAGAGAAGTTTATGAAACTCAATAGAGTCTCAAGCAAATAATCATGCAGTAGAGATAGGATACCACAGTCAGCAATAACTTTAAAAAGTTATAAATCAGCTTTTTTTTACAGTCAGCATGAAGCCTTCAGCATTCAGTCTCAAAAGCAGGTATGGAAGAGGGGAAAAGGCATCTCGAAAAAGTATCTGGAAAGAGGCATTACTCTACTCTAGGAACACGCGCTAATATAGCATTCAAAAAGAAATGTTGCAGTCCATGTTGCCTCTTCGTATCCTCTTGGCCAATCAGCTTTCAGAACTCCTATGAGAAAAGGCTCTCCTCTTCCTTTCCCACAAATTGAACAATGAACTACAAAGTTATAAAGTGTAAAACAAAATTTGCAATTGTGACTATGTACGAGGCCTTTCGATTCAGACCTTCTTTCCCATGAACACGACTACATTGCTAACCTTCTAATACAATAAATTGTAAGTCAGCTAAACAATTAACTATGTAAACCAGAAACATCAACTATTTTAGATATGAATATTTTTATTAATCAATTTGTAACCCTATCTTCAATTTACTGTAAAGGAAATAATTAGCAATGCAATTCTAGAGTGGGCGAAAAATGTTGATATTACCGTTTAAGTTTAAAGAAGATTTTATTGAAGAAATAAAGAAAGTCCAAAGCAATAATAGCATACATTTTGTAAAAAGAATACATTGTGAAAAACTTCATAAAGTAAAAAGAAAAGAAAAGAAAAAGAAGAAAGGGGAGAGAGAAAGGGGAATGTCATCGTAAACATATTACAACAGTATATCTTAAAAACTAGCAGTGTGAACAAAAATAATTTCACGATTAAGAAATTAATAATTCAACATGCGGCAGAACAGAAATGATAATCAACATTCATTAATAATAACAATTTCAAGGGGGCTTAGAAACTTCCTCATTGCGAGGACTATGTAGTGGAGTAGGTTGGGCAGACAAATTCAAAAAAGTAGTAATGGGTAACCACAATAAATCTCGTTTAATAGCAAGGCTAATGGGATGGACATAAGCCCTGTCTAGTCTATGATTATAGCAAACCCCATACCACCAGGCTTGATAGGAAATAAGGGAGGTATCCTTCCATGCTTTCGTGATTTGTTGAAATGCCACAGCTAGAAGGAGGTCAACAATGGAAGTGTTGGTACTAAAGGAGGACCATACTTGCGAAATACTACCAAGAAAAATATGGGAAATAGAAAAAGGGAAGTTGGAAGAGAAAATGGTATTAATTTGGTGCCATACTTTACCCCAGAAAAGATGAACAGCAGGACAGGTAAACAACATATGTTTAAGATCGGCTACCAAGGCCGAACAAGACCAACAGCGAGATGGGATAGAAGAGTCAATTTTATGTAATTTGGAAGGGGTGATTAAAAGTCTATTATATATGAAAAATAAAGTTTGGGTTGTATTTGCTGCTCTAGAAGATTTCCTTATTTTGATCCAGATGTTATCCCAGGTAGAAGTAGGAAAAGAATCATCTAAATCCGATTCCCAGGCGCACTCCACAGCCGACTTCTCTCGATGAGCAGACACGTCTCGCAATTTTTTGTAGATCTGAGAGGCGGAGGGGGAGGAATGTAAAAATGTTAAGGGAATGGGAGAAGAATCATATAGTATGGTGGCACAAGTAAGAGCATCATAAGCAGTTCGAACCGCTGTTTTCAATAGAGTATATTTGAAATAAAAAGATAGGGGGAGAGAAAAACGAGTTTGAAGATCAGAAAAGGGAATAAAAAGTCCCTCTTGAAAAAGCTGATGAGTCCATTTAAGACCAAGGGATAACCAATCATTCCAAAAAATAGATCTATTTTTAATTTGGATAAGATGATTGTACCAGATAGGAGATTGTAAAAAACGGGCACGATCATCTAAATTATGTAAAATAATAGGACGAAAGACTTTGCGAACATGTTGAAGGATGGGAAGAGAAATTTCCCCGGAGCACGCGCCAAGGAAACAAACTCTTCAAACGTAAAGGGATGAAAAAAGGAGGATTCAACCTCTACCCACAAAGGTATGATCGGAAATGAAAGATGCAGAGTGAGTAAGGAAAAAGGAGGTGTGATACAAGAAGAAATCAGGAAAATTGACACCACCTAAATGTTTAGGAGATTTAAGTTTAGAAAAAGACATTCTGGGTGGTTTGTTCTGCCATAAGAATTTTGATAATATAGAATACATATTTTTGTAATAAGATTTGGGAATATTGACTGGAAGATTCGATAAGAAAAATAAGATTATTGGAACTAACATCATTTTGATAGAATCCAATCTACCCTACCAGGATAAGAACAAAGGATTCCATTTGTTCGTAGAGACAGTAAGGGATGATAATACATTTTTAAGATTCAATGCTACAGTATCTTTAATAGAAGGTGTGAACCAGAGACCAAGGTATTTGATTTTAGTTGGACTCCAATTGAAGGAAGAAGTTAAAAAGTCAGCATGAAAGCAGAGTTTATTTAGAGGAAGGATTTCACATTTATCTACATTAAGTTTATAGCCTGACACTGATGCATAATCCGAGACCTCTAATAAAAATTTCGGGAGAGAAGTATGAGGGTTCGAGATAAATAGAAGGATATCATCTGCGTACGCAGAAATCTTTAGCTGTTTATCACCATAGGGGAAACCAGAAATCTCATCGTTCATACGAATTTTTGTTAGGAAAGGTTCTAATGCTAAAATAAATAAGAGCGGAGAGAGCGGACATCCTTGCCGGACACCACGAAGAAGAGGAAAAGAGGAAGAGACAAGTCCATTAGCTAAAATAAAAGACCTAGGAAAAGAATAAAGTAGTGAGATATATGAAAGGAATTTAGGACCAAAACCGAACCAAGAAAGAGAAGAAAAAATAAATTGCCAGTTGACTCTGTCAAAAGCTTTCTCAGCGTCCAGTGCAACCGCTGCCAATGAAGCCTTGTAAGAATGAGATTTGCTTAAGACATTAAAGAAAAGACGAGTATTATCAGAAAGATGACGGCCTTTGATAAAGCCACATTGCTCTTTACTAATTAATTGTGGGAGAAATTTTTCCAAACGAAGCGCAAGAATTTTTGCAAAAATTTTATAATCTAGATTAATTAAGGAGATTGGCCTATAATTTTTACAGAGAGTGTGATCCTTGTTATCCTTAGGAAGGAGACAAATTAGAGCTTCCTGAAAAGAACTATCAGATTTCTGTGTTGCAATAAAGAATGAAAAAAGTTGATAAATTTGAGGAAGAAGTAGGGAGGAAAAGTGGGAATAGAATTCTATGGTAAACCCATCTGGGCCAGGGGCTATACCCCTTTTTAGAACTTGAATAGCCTCCAGAATATCCTTATGCGTTATATCAGCCTCTAATGGGGAAAAGTCAACATCTGAAGAGGAAGGTGAAGGGATGGAAGACAAATAGCGAGTGATATCAGATAATAAAGGAGAGGATTCAGGGGTGTATATTTGTTGATAAAAGTCAGTGAATTCGGCTAAAATATCTTCATCTTTATGAACCATAACATTAGAGTAGGTAACAATGGATTCAATTTTTGTACGCTCTTTCTTAACTTTGAGGTACCTAGCTAAAAGATTACCGGCTTTATTCTGTGCGCTGTAATATTTAGCACTAGACTTAAGCAAAAATAAATTGGCAGAATCAGTTGAAAGTTTATTAAAGGAGAGTTTAGCCTTAATAAGACTGTTTAAGTCAGATTGTTTCTTAGAAATATAAAAGGAATGTTCAAACCTTTTAATCTGTGTGCTAAGTAGATGAATAGACTGAGCGGCAGAGCGGCGTTTCCGTGCCACAAATGTAATAATGAAATCTCTAGAAGCAGCTTTGAAGGTGTCCCAAATAAGGGAAGGGGTTAAGTGAGACGAGTCATTATCATCAAAAAATGAAGAGGTAAAATCAAGAAAGGCTTGTGTAAACTTCGGGTCTAATAAAAGAGAGTTATTAAACCTCCATCTCCTAGTGCCTTTCACAGGAGGGATTAAATCTAAACTTAAAGAGACTGGGGCATGGTCAGAAATTAAAATAGAGCCTATATCAGAGTGAGTAATGTGTTGAGTAAGGGCTTTGGAAATAAAAATATAGTCTAACCGGGACTGGGAAGAATGAGGGGGTGAGTAGAAGGTGTATTCTTGAAGGGTAGGATGACAAAGCCTCCAAGAGTCCACAAGTGCCCTTTGAGAAATAGTAGAGGTAAATAAAGAATGCATAGGGGAGGGAGAGAACCTAGAGTCAGACCTTCTATCTAAAAATGGGTCCATAACCATATTACAATCTCCACCCAAAATTAGATAATCATCAGTGTGTTGCATGAGCAGGGATAGAATGTGGGGCCAAAAGAGTTTATCCTGACCAGTGGGAGCATAAATATTAAAAATAGTTAGAGGAATTTTATTAATCAACAAAGAGACTACTACCCACCTACCCTCTAAATCATTATCTTGTTTAACAAGTTGAACATCCAAACGCTTATGGCATAAAATAGCAACACCATTACGCTTCCCAGAACCAGGTGAAGCAAAGACATGACCAACCCAATGACGACGTAATTTAGGAATTTCAGGATCTTTAACATGAATTTCTTATAATAACGCAATATCCCCTTTTAAATTTGCTATATGAGACAATACTCGTTGACGTTTAATGGGTGAACCTAGACCCTTAACATTCCAAGATAAAATATTCAAAGACATCTAAGGATAAAAGTTAAAATGCAAATTGAGAGAAAACATGAAAGTATGAGTAATTAAGGAGTGAAAAACAATTGATACAATTGCAAAAGAAGGAAAAACAAAACAGTGCAGGCCGAAGAATCATTAATGTAACTAAAAAGAAATAAAATACATAACCATATATGTAACTGAAAAACTGTCATAAACACATTATATTTAGAAGAGAAGGAAATTAAAAAATGAAGAAAAATCTGAGATTGAAAAAGGTGAAGGGAATGGAGATAAGAGGTTGAAAAAGAGAGCCAGAAAATAGATTGAATTAAAGGAATAAAAGGAGAGAGAAACAAAGAAGAAAAAGAGCAAGGAATAAAAACAGAGAGAAAAGTAGTTAAACAGAGAGGGAAAAAGAAACTAGGAAAAGCAAAAGAGGGGAACAAAACAAAGACAAAGAGAAGAAAACAAGTCAGAAGAAACCATTGAAGTAAAAATGAGAACACAATAGCAAAAGACATACCACAAGAAGACAAGAAGGATGAGGGTGGTGAAACCACACAAGGGAGAGGGAACGCCGAACGGGAAACCGCAGAGCAACAACGACAAGAAGGGCGTCATCCAGGAAGACTGAAGGATAGAACATACAAGGGGCCATATATCCAAATCTAAGGAGAGAAAGACAAAACACATAAGTTAACATCATATAACCTTAATGCCAAAATAAAACAGAACAGAACATCAAGTAGCCAATATGAGGGGAACAAAACAATTACGATCTGGATACATCCATAGGATCATTACGACAAGTAGTCAAAAATTGCTGAAGTACAGTTGGATCTTCATAAGATGTAGTCTTATTGTTATAAGTCACCTTAAAAAGACAGGGGTGAAAAAGACCATATCTAGCATTGAGATTTCGAAGAGCAGGTCTCATTTCCAGGAACTTTTTCCGACGGTCTGCAGTCACCTTGGCATAGTCCTGAGTGAAAAATAAATTAGAACCATGCCATGAAATCTTTCCTTTTTGCTTGGCAGCTTGAAGTACCTTGAGTAGGTCAGTATATTCCAGAAAATATAGAATAACACCTCTGGGTCTCGCCGAGGGTGAGGAGGGACTAGAGACCCGACCAAGGCGATGAGCACGTTGAATGTTTAAAGGAGGAGATTCAGGAAGCCCAAGAAGAGACGGTAAAAATGATTGGAAAAATGAAGTTGGATTAGAACCTTCAAGACCTTCACCCAAACCATAAATACGCAGGTTATTGCGCCTATTGCGGTTTTCCAATTGTTCAACTTGTTGCTTGAGATGGTTAATCTCTTTATGTAAAATGGGGACTTGATTCATGGATTCTTCTGATGCGTCAACTCTCTGTTCAAGGACCACAACCCTTTGAATAGTGTGAGACCAGTTGTCTTCAAGGCTTTGTAGACGCAAGTTAGTTTCTTCCATATATGGCTTCAGAGCACGGATTTCCTCAAGGAGAAGCTCCATAGAGACTGAAGATGGTGAATTAGTGGGAGAAGGAGGGTTAATTTTTACCCTTTTGCCGGATGGAGAAGCTGCTGGTAGTTTGGAGACCTGTTTAGGACGAGTGCCTGAAGTAGTTGAAGCTTTAGAGTCAGAGGACTCAAGGGGTACTTCATCCACATTGTCACGAAGGATATTGAACGGATTAGTATCAGCCATTGGAGGGTTGCTAGCCTGCTGCGCCCCAATACAAGCACCACGAGGCATTACCATGAAGAAAAGGAAACAAAATTCCCCTTTGAAAAATGTGAGAGAAGGTCACGAAGAAAAGAAGGTTTGAGTAACAACAATGTTCAATATCAAAGTAGGTCCGTGAAGGAAATGCTTACGTGAAGTAAAAATAAAAATGAAGAAAAAGAGGCTGCAGTGAGCACTTCAGTAAATATTACGACGAATTCAAGAAAAATTGCCTTCAAAAGGTGAGGAAAAAACCTTTGCGTAGATACTGACAGCAAAAATTCTGAAAAGAGTAGCAGTGGCAGAAAGGCGAAGGATCCATCAGGAAAACAACAGCAAAGAAGAAAACAAAATGGCGGCCGCAGCTCTGACGGGCTGCATTTGAAGAGATAAAGTCACCTTAACAACCTGGAACCGCTCCGCAAATCATTCCAGCGGTAGCAGAGGTGTTCCGACGGTGAAAACGCCGTTTTTCACGATCCGCCCCCGAGAAAGAGAAGCCTGGAGACTCCCTGCCACCTACGTCGCCGCGGAGCTCCCGAAATCGGCGGCCATCGCCAACGGCTCCGAAGCCACGCTCCCAGAAACATCAACTATAATGAGAAACTATTTAGCACCACACCCTTCATTATAATATTAAGAAAAATAGGGTAAAAAGGTTAACATTTCTATTCAAGTATTACATTCTTGTGCGATTATTCTCTATTAATTTTTCGGTGAAGTTTCTTTAGCAAACATTTCAAAACATTATTATTATTCAGAAACATTTTGCAGAGTTATGTGAAGCTCTTCACTAAAAGGCATAGTCATGTAAAGGTCAACTTTTAAACAGTTTTTCAAACTAACCTCAGCATTTCTCTGTCTATTCATTTATGAAGCGAAGCTGCTTTTCAACATTTTGAGCCATAGTATCAATAAACATGACTAATTATTATTTTTGTATATTTTTAAACATCAATTCAGTTCAAAATTAAATTCAACCTTAATGTTGCACATATAAGTTTTAACTACTTTATTTTGCATTTTTAAAAGTCTCTTTCTAACCTGCCCACTTTCCCACAGCCAGCCCAGGTGTGGATAAGCAGGTTTAATGAAGTTTGATTAAAGTCTCAGTTTTACATGACCCTGGATATGTCTGGATCAAAAGAGGACACTTGATCCTGCCTTTAGGGAAATAAAGAAAGGATCTATGTCTTAATGTCATAATTGCCCCAATGAACTACACATTGTCTTCCCTCCCGTTGCTCGCTTCAGGTGCTGTGGAGTTCTTTCAGTTGCACCAGGTGCCTCAAATATGTTTCTAGTCTGCGGCCATGTCTGCTTTGCTGTATCTGCCCACCGTCTTACGTTCGCCTGGGTTAATGCACCAGTCTCTGGCTTCTTTTGATGCCTTAACATTCAGCCACCCGAGGCCAATCCTCAGAGGGGACAGAAAAGGTCTGCTGACAGATATAGACCACCAAGAGCCAATAGTGGGCTGAGAGTAATCCAAATCTATGAGTCACCTGTGCTATTATTGGAACGAACACCCTTCTCTCAAGTGGTTTGTTGATGTGAATTCACTTTTGCAAATGTCTGTCCCAGCTCCTTCGACCAATGTGTGTCCAGATATTGAAGTTCTTGCGGGGAATCTGATCAGAGGCACCATGCCTGAGCCTAACTCTTTTACCTTTTTGCTGAAATATCTGTGACTGCTCATGAATATATAATTTAGAATGGGTGGCGGTTTGTACTGTGTTTGGGCCTATTTGTAGGTGTACTTTTAGATGAGCTCCACAAGTTACTGCATCTTCTTAAGAAGCCGGGTACTGGTTGAACAGGGCTTCACCAGCTCCTGTACCCATGCAGCAGTAAGAAAGTGTTAACAATCCTAACAAGTTATACTTGTACTACCCAGGGGTGTAGCTATCAGTAGTGCAGCCGGTGTTGCGGCACCATGGCCCAGGTGTGAGGGACTCACTGGAGCCCACATTCCAGCTATTTTCTACTACAAAGCCAGTGGATAGGGCCTATTTCCTTTGATTTCATGAGGGCCAATGGCACTCAAGCAATGCCGTTGCTCCTATGTCTGTATTCCTCCCAGCCCCTCCTACCACCACTTCAGTCCTGCAGCCAGGTCACTGCTCTGAACTATTCCAACTAGTGTGGGTGTGTCTCAGATGAGCGTGCTTGCTCTCCACCTCCTCACTAGAGCAGACTTGATAGTTTGCTTTATGTACCAGGCCATTTTCCTCCTATGAATTATTCATGCAACGAGTAATTATCCTATGTGGGTATTAACATAGCAAGTCTTTGTTGCAACAGTTCTTTTTCATAATTTCTAATAAAATTCTCAAGGGACTGGAAAACCGTCTCTACTTCCTTGTGACATGAAACTGTTTCCTTATTTTTGTATCAATATTTTCATTCTCTGCGTGTGTTTTTTTAAATTGTCAAAGTTAAAATTATTTTTTAAAAAGGTAGAACACTGCGGACTGTAAGTTAAACCAGCCAGTTAAAGAGACACTAAGCAGCCAGTTGAATCACATGCCTATCCTATGTAATAAGTTGTTTTATGGGCGTTATTAAGGCGTAATAAAGGCAAGAGAGAGGAATTCGAAGCTCTGTGCCTAATAGAGATTCCTCAAAGTTTATACTGTCAAACTAAATTGTTTCTTGAATATATTTTACGTACAGTTATGTGCCTTATGTATTGTGATGCATGACTTTGTTTCTTATTACATGCAACATGGTTTTATCTAGAGGATGCTAATGGTTTAAACCTTAAAATGGCTTAACAACATTGAGACGAAGCGTTATCCTCCACTGCAGAATCTATAACCAACGGAGATGCACTATTAACTCAGCTTCAATTTTCAAGAGTTTATTCCTTCATTTTTGCCCTGAGCCTGTTATGTACAATTCTCTGTTGTCATGTTTCACTGATATTGAAAAACAATACCAAGGGCATTTAAACACTCACCTACTAGTAAAATGAGAGGGAGGACTTGAATTTAAGATTAACTGAAGACACTTATTAAATGCTTGTACATTTTCTTTTCAGAATACTTTGAGCACAACAGTTTTGAGCAGTTTTGCATCAACTACTGTAATGAGAAACTGCAGCAATTCTTTAATGAAAGGATATTGAAAGAGGTAATGTATGCTGCCTATACTGTTGACTTTCCTTGAATGCATTTTGTGATGTAGAATGAGAACCAACACAAACATAACTATTAAATTGCTCGATGGTCATTTGCAACTGTGCAAGCAGAGAACCCTACGCGCCTATTAACACAAAGGCAGGGGACCTCTGGTGCATACTATGTAAGTTGTGTTGTATATAATTTTTTTAAAGGTCGAAAGCACACATTGAGATCGAGTGATCCAAAGAGATGGCCCTGGAAACATGTAAGGAGATTTTTTTGTGTAGTTATTCAGTTATCCTTTGGTGGTATTAACCACCCATGTATTTTACAATGTTTATTTGCATTACCAAGTTGGTGAACTCTAATGCCAGAGGTCCTACACATCTCCTGGATGCAATAATGTTAATACTGCAACCTGGTAAAACTCTGATGTATCACATACTTGTGTAAGAGCTGGTTTGAGGATGCTTGCTTAACGTCTTATTCTTCATACTGCTGATTCAATTTAAAATTTGTATTTCAATTATCTTGTATCTGTTATTTTGTATGCTGTCACGGATAATGTTGATATGTTTTTCTGTGACGAAGTTCCTCTGTGAACGAAACGCGTTGGTTGTGTGCCAGTTTTCAAATAACAGCTTTAAATAAAAAGAAGATTGATGGACTATACTTTTCTCGTTTTGATTGACTTCTCTCAGAGTGCACCTTCCTTATTCTTGAACTTCTTTACAATATTGGCATCCATCAACGGCGGATGCTGGGAGTAGCTGCACCTAACTGCAATATAAGGAACAAGTGTAATTTAAGTGCTCAACCTTGGTCAGCCGTTGTTCTCGTTTATGTAAATCTTGTCAAGCAGTGCATGTTCAGCTGCTGCACATACCCTGCTTGAGGACCTTTGATTTCAAAGTATTGACAAGATCAGAGATCTGTTGTCACAGCCCAATAGAATCCAAAAGCAACAGCATTGAGAGTGGATTTTTCAGTAACTTCTCAACAGTCAACTCAATCAGCACCCTTGCCTATCTGGATAACAAGCTCACTATCTGTGGTGCCTCTTTGATCATCTACAGCCAGGGCGCCATCAGACTGGAGACAAAGAAGTATATAAAAAAAAAAAGATACACCTTTTCCTTCTATGCTCCTAGAACAGGGAACAAATCATGAACATCAAGACTGCCCCAACTGTGCTCCAATGTAAGAAGATGTTGAAGATGCACCTCTTTAAAAACACTACATAATAGTGCATTAACAGTACACTTCTACTCTCTTAAATCAGCTACATTTCTAACCACTCTTTGACTGTATACCTACTTTTCTCTCTGTACAGCGGTTTTCTGCCTTTTGTCTAGCTTTTCGCTATACATAAAATACATGCAAACATACACGCATTCTTATACACACACATACCTCCCCTAGAGACAGTTGGTTGTTGTGTTGTACTCGGCACAAAGCGAGAGCAGAGTCTAAAAGCCAATTGATGGATCAGTGTTGGGATGGAGTTTGCCAATGGCCACCTTTGTCCTCCTCTGCAACTTACTTTCCCTTATTGTGAAGTGCTTTGAAGAGCCCCCATTTCTATTGGCCAATAGTGTCTGGTGATGCAGACCCTGATCACAAAGATCATATCCTTTCCTTTAACCACCCATTCCACCCCTTTGAGTATTTCTACAGAGTTGCTCTGCACTTGTGCTGCCAAACGCAAGGGTTCAGTTCAACGGGTGTTGAAGATGTGCAGTTTCCTGTCAAATGCACCATTATGCCCACATGTGTGATTGATTAGAGCAAGATGGTCAATCTCAAATAAGTTATTTGCTCTGCAATCCACACATCAGGGCTAAGACTCTGTTTATATTAAATCCACTAGTGGGCATCAGCAGTTCCTTGCACAGAAAGGCTTTCAGATTGTTCCTTACATCCTACCCGGTTGACAGCAAATTGGTGATAGTGTTGGTTTTTGTAAAAATCATATTTCATTTGTTCAATGGTATAACACTGAACATTATATTTATTGTGGAGTCTTGTTCTGGTAACTGTACCTGATGGTCTACCCCACACCAGCTTTCAAGAGTAAGCCTTGACTGCTAACATTGTTAGCCTGTGAAACATCAAAGCCCAAAAAGAAGGTTATTGATAATTCAGTGAGGTTGAAGTAGCATGTGGGTTCTGTAGCTTCAGACAAATCAGGCTACAATTCTCACTTGGTTTGCCCAGTTGACCCTGAGTCCCACAGACAAAAATAAAGTATTTCCTTATAGACTAGTGTCTCAAAAAAAGGTGCATTGTACTTTAAACGTTAGCTTCTTTTAAATGAGATACGTAACATGTTGAGAAACTCAAACTTGACTGAAATGCAGGTGGTTTTAACTCTTATTAGTGAAAGTGAGGCAACAGTTTCCATTTAAATGCTGCTGTTGCCTGCTCCTCTGAAGGCATATTATTATTCTTGAACAGCTCTTATGACTATGGTAGTCCCTCCAGAGGAGAGGAAACCGGACACTATTACCACTACTTTGCGGTTTTAAAGTAATTTTGTTATTAATTCAACACATATTGAAATTCAAAAACATGGATGAGTAATGCTCTGGTATATATTGTGTCTACCTTTTTTAACAAGACTGTTGTGAATCTATAGCTTAAAAGATCCTTTCTTATTTTATACCATCAATCCAGCTCACTGCAAATTCGTCGATTTCAGTATGGGTTTCTTTGTCTAATTTTAAGGAAGTAACAGAGCAAATGGAAGTAGTACCTGCTCTTATAAAAGCATGTGTCCTACTTAGACAACTGCCTAATAAAAGCTCCCACAAGTGAATGATTCCTCATCTGAATGTTTTTATGTAATTTCTTATTTGAAGGTTACTTGAACAGACAGTCTTTCATAAAGAAAATGCTAGACAAGGATAGCACAAGTCTGCCATTAATATTAAAGATTTTCTTACTCTATCCAAAGGCTATACAAGTACATGTCTAAAGCTCTAAGCCATCTCAATTCTATCTAACACTATTGCATTTCACAGCCTGTGTTCTTGTGATGCATTATGTATGTTAAGACTCAATGATACCTCAGCCAAGGAAAGAAACTCCAGTCTGGATGTCGCCTCATCTACTCTCCTTCATTAGCTGGTTGAAAGTTCTCCTTCATAGAGCGATATCCATTTACAAAGGTCTTCATCAGGTATTTTTTCAACACATCCTTTGAGGTAAACCCCTTTAGGGCATGGATATGTTAGAAGCCAAAAATCTCGAGCTGAATAAAGCATCTGTATCAATCCAATCTTCTGGAATGCATAACAATTTGTCTAGTCTTTCATTTACTTTACGAATAAATATTAAACAAGCATGTCTTGTTTATAACGGGTACCTCAGTAGCAAGGTTTTATGTGACCAAAGCTCACAAGCTCTCTCTTCGGTCTTCAACCTGTTTCTTCCCATTGAATGTGTTACGGAATATACTCCAATTTATTCTGATCTCCACCCATCAGGCAGTTGTCCAGGTCACCAGCCTAAATCTCATGAATTTCTGGAATTTGCAACTCCCATTTCGATCATTATCTTCTGCGTTCTTGAGATTGTACTAATTACCTAACATAAAGCATATTATTTTCACATATATGTGTATGTCTTTCCTTGCCTTTCGTACCCTGGCCCCATCTGTATACAACACAGATTCAAACACTATCATTCGTTAAGTTTCCTCCGATCTTTAGAGGCCCATCTCGCTGACCCCAGGGTTTGCCGTTCCTGAGCGGATGGTCAACTCTTCTCACGGATGGCACTGAGGATCTGGCGTTCTCTCCCTCCATCGTTGAGCTTTCTTGAACAGCTCTTTCCTTTTTGCAAAGGACTAAAAACTGACTGTTCTCCAATGTATTTATCAGTTGACTTCTGCTTCCTTACTTTCTGCTCAATAAAAACGTTTTTAATCCTGTAGCTCCAGATTATAGTAATGGTTGCGCTTCACAAATATCATTTACGTTATTACATTGGATTATATCCTCTTTCCTTATTGAGCATGGCAATCACTCTACTGTGGGTTTGGGCTCATTGCCAACATATATATCCGTAGAGACATACTGTGCAGTAAAGCATAACAGTTTCCCAGAATTTAATGGCAATATTGTTAGATTCGTATCAACACCTTTTCCTGTTAAGTAATCCTTTGGATTTTAATTCCAACAGAGGGATTCCATGTGTTGGTAGCTTGCTATGTTAAATCTACACCACACATTGCAATAACTTTGTAAACTGGAAATAAGTATTATATGGTATTGCAGCATTTATTTAGTGTGAGTTATTACGTTGGGTGGTTAAACAGTCGCATTTGGCAGTTTCAGATGGTTAACATTGGGGCTAGGTTACTCAAATAAATTATAATTAAAACGTAATCTTTTATTTCGGACTCCTGCGTGCTGGTGTTGTATATTGTATTAAATTACAGCATTTATATAGCTCATTGTACCTCTTATTGAGCTTATAGAACGCATTGGGGTTGCTTGAATAAGAAGAGTCTCTTTATGTTGAGGATGTTGGTAGAAGTGATACGCATGAGGACTGTTTTGGTGTCGTGTGTGCGGCCCAGAGAGTGTCTTCCTGATTTGTACAGTGTGTAGCTGTGTCATATGCTTGGAGCTGAATGCGAGAGGAATTGTTGTGTGGGCAGCATACACAAACCAATGTCACTCGTATTCGGAGATTCAATGGCGTATTGTGAGAGCAGCCAAGCCTGTATTGTTATTTCAAAGTCGACAAGGTCGCTGATGCGCCCCGTTCTCTTTTTAGGTGTTTTCTGTAGCTAGCGTGTTTGGAGAGAGAAACTGAGCCCCCATTGATGCAGGTTTGGTGGGACAGCCCAACCTGTGTAGGCACTGTTGCACTACCTGAAATAATATGTGTATTTCACCCAGGTTTAAATAGAAACCCATGCCTTGGAGGAGCTGTAAGCCGCCCAAAAATATACTACCTGCAGTCTGCTCAAGGGCAATAGGAGCCCAACCCATAGACTAACGGCTATGACAACATAAGCCCCCCCCCTAATGCAACAGAAATATAGCACCTGGATTCCGTCCCCACCTCTACCCCCCCCCCCCCCCCAGGAGCGGCAAAACCAAACCCCTGGAGACACAGTTCTGCTACTGTTCAAAAAATCATTAAGTATTGCCAGGAGTAAATTGGTGTATGTTGTTGGATAAGTGGGATAACCTCAGAGCTTTTGACGTGCAACCTAAGGAATATTGCTATAGTCAACACAACAGTGGGTATGTGGGAGTCTAGAAGCGGTGAGGTGAAAGTCAATGCATGTTAAATCATTTCTGTTTCCATAAGCAGCTGAAAGTGCAGCCTACCTTATACAGCGCTTGGAATACCTTTTAGGTTTGACTCTGTAAGCTGTTTAACCCTCAGGCCTCCATTATTAATGTATTCTGAGCTCACATCTCTTGCGTTTTATAACACACACAAAGAATACCTCGTTCTCAGAAAAGGGCTGTAATGCGCGTTTGTGTGTGTGTACGAATCCTTTGTGATCTGTATCATTTGAATAGGACTTCATAGTCCTGGTTAGATATAAAGGACTCTGTTACGCCCGATGGTGTAATAAACAAGAAGCTTTTTAGATACGAAGCTTGTGTTGCCTTCTATACCTGTGTTATTCACTTCTGCAACATTTATTCGGTAGTTTGTACCGTGTCTTCCTTAGGAAAGGAATTAGACAAAGAATTGATTACACATTTGGCAGTATGTCTAGCAGTTCATTAAATGCATATATTTACTTGGTCGTGCTCGTGGTACTGAGGTAATAAAACAAGCTACTTTGTGTCTATTTAGCTTAGGGTGAGGAAATACGTTTAATTATTAAAATACCATGGCAGAGAAAAATAGCAGTTGCCAGACTTGTTCAGAGCTCTGATCACTCTGAAGTTGTAGAGGCTTTGCAGTTTTTTGATGGATGCTTTGAGAGTGTCAGCAGTGAGGCCAATAAAGCAGGGAGCGCATCTGATGTGATAGGCCACAGACTGGTAACATTCTGGGTATTCACAAACATTTTCAGGGTATTTTCATACACATGTACTTCCAGACTGGCAGTAGTGCAGAAAGTGCGAGCCAGTGAACACACCACCCGAGCGCATGTCATTTTTCAGCAGTGCACCCTCTGCGTTCGTAGGGTTAGGGAAAATAGGGCTGTGCCTGGCAAGAGAAATACATTCTATTTTACATCCTACACACTGGAGGTGGATGCGCCCAAAAATAACGGGAGGAGCCGAGCCAGACATTTTTTACCATGTACATCGTGAAACAAACATCATGTAAACATTTTGTTCTTCAAAATTGAAAAATGTTATCCTTCAAAATTTGAAAAAGAGTATTTCTTTAACATGCAAAGTTTCATCTTAGTGCCGCCATGATGACAGTGCCATTAGTGAACTAAGAGGCGGATCAGTTGTTAGGAGCTCCCTATTGGTGGCCTATATTATTATTATAGAGGGAGCTACATTTTAACCTATTAAATCAAACGCAAGAGAGATTATTGTACAGTGCACGTCCTGAACTCAGTTTTTTCCATGATCCTCTCCAGCAGCGATGAAGAAAAGCATTGACAAAATCAATAGGTCTCGCCTATGCAAGAGCTATTGGCTTTGCCAATACGTTTTAGCAATGTGTACACCAGAGTGGCTGCTGTTCAGCATGGCCAAACATTAGTGAGGTAAAAAAGAGTTTCTTGGAGTGGAGTGTTGTAAATTGGTGTAGAGTTGAGTGTTATGGTGTAGCGTACACTAGAGTTCATTGACATGGAGAGGAGTGAAGTGGGGTGTCATGGAAAATCGTACAGTGTTGTGGAGTGTCGTTGAGGGAGTAGAGTGTCATAGAGTGGAAGGGCCAATGAGATGAGTGGAGTAGATTTCCCGAGTGGAGTGGCTTAGAGTGAAGCAGAGTGTTGTAGAGTTGAGTGGCTTCGAGTGGAGTGGCATAGAGTGGATTGGAGTAAAGAGGAGTAGTGTGTCATAGAGTGAAGTAAAGTGGCATGGAGTGGCATGGAGGGAGTTGGGTAGAGTTTTGTAGTGTTGTAGATTGCCATAGAGTGCTGTAGGGTAGAGTGGCATGGAGTGGAGCGTCAGTGGAGCAGAGTTTAATGGAGTAGAGCATCATAGAGTAGAGTATCGTGAAGTGGAGTGTTGTAGAGTGGCATGGAGTGGTGCAGAGTAGATTGAAGTGGCATAGAGTACATGTGTGTAGAGTGCAGGGGCAAAGAGTGGTGCAGAGAGCAGTGACGTAGAGTACAGAAGTGCGGAGTAGAATATAGTGGCATAGAGTGCAGTGACGTAGAGTGCAATGGTGTAGAGTGACGTAGCGCGCAGTTCCGTAGAGTAGAATGTTGTCAAGTATAGTGACACAAAGTGCAGTGGTGCAAAGTAGTTCCGTAGGTGCAGTGGCGTATGGTGCATTGTTTTTGAGTAAAGTGGTGTAGACTGTTTTGTCGTAGAGTGCAGGGTTTAGAGTTCAGTGCCATAACATAGACTGCAGAGACATGGAGTGGCGCAGCATAGAGTGCAGTGGCGTAGAGTGGAGTAGAGTGGCACAGAGTGCAGTGGCATTAAGTCCAGTGGCTTAGAGTAGATTGTTTCAGAGTAGAGTGGAGTGGTGCAGGGTAGAATGCAGAAACATAGAGTAGTGGTGTAGAGCGGCATGGAGTAGAGTGGTGCAGTGTTGACCGCAGTAGTGCAGTGGCATAGAGTGCAGTGGCGTAGAGTAGATTGTTTAAGAGTAGAGGGAAGTGGTGTAGAGTGGAGTGGTGCAGAGTAAAGTGCATTGGTGTAGAGTGGAGTGTTGCAGGGTAAAGTGCAGTGGTATAGAGTAGTGGCTTAGAGTGCATTGGCGTAGAGTGCAGTGTTGCAGAGTGGAGTGGCGCAGAGTGGAGTAGACTGGCATAAAGTGCAGTGGCATAGAGTGCAGTGGCTTAGAGTATATTGTTTCAGAGTAAAGTGGAGTGGTGCAGGGTAGAATGCAGTGTCATAGAGTAGTGGCATGAAGTAGAGTGGCGAAGAGTGGTGCAGTGTTAATTGCAGCAGCACAGAGTAAAGTGGCATAGAGTACAGTGCCATAGAGTAGATTGTGGCAGAATAGTGTGAAGTGGCATACAGTGGAGTGTTGCAGGGCAGAGTGGCGTGGTGCAGGGTACAGTGGAGTGGTATAGAGTTGTGGCGTAGGTTGCATTGGCATAGAGTGCAGAGTAGATTGGTGCAGAGTCGAGGGGCCTAGACTGGAGTGATGTAGAGTGTGGCGAGGAGTGCAGTGCTGCATAGTAGAGTAGGGTAGACTGACTGGCACAGAGTAGAGCAGAGAGGCATAGAGAGAAGTGGAGTAGAGTACAGTGGTACACATTAGATAAGAGTGACTTATAGTGTAGTGGAGTAGAGTGCATTGGCTTAGAGTGAGGTAGAGTGGCATAGAGTGGTGCAGAGTACAGTGCAGTGGCATAGAGGTGACAGCGACTGCAGAGTAGACTGTCAGAGTGCAGGGGCATAGAGTGCAATGGTGTAGAGTGACATAGCGTGCAGTGCTATAGAGTGTAGCGGCATAGAGTAGAATTCTGTACAGTATTCTGACATAAAGTGCAGCGGTGCAAAGTGGTTGATGTAGGTGCAGTGGATCAGGTGTATTGGTTTTGAGTAAAGTGTTGTAGAGTGAATTGGCATAGAGTGCAGTGGTTTAGAGTAGAGTGGCGTATCGTAGAGTAGTGCAGTGTAGAGTGCAGTGGCGTAGAGTAGATTGTTTCAGAGTTGAGTGAAGTGGCGTAGAGTGGAATGGTGCAGGGTACAATGGAGTGGTATAGAGCAATGGTGTAGAGTGCATTGGCGTAGAGTGTAGTGTTGCAGAGTGGAGTGGTCTAGACTAGAGTGGTGGAGAGTGCAGGGGTGCATAGTAAAGTGGGGTAGAATGCACTGGCATAGAGTAGAGTGGTGAAGAGTAGAGAGTTGTAGAGTTAAGTGACGTAGAGTGCAGTGGTGCACAATAAATTAAAGTGGTGTAGAGTGTAGTGGCTTAGAGTGTATTAGCAATAGAATGCCATCAAGTGATGCAGCATAGAGTGCAGTGGCACAGTAGAGTGGCATATAGTTCACTAACAGAGTGTGCAGTTCCGTAAAGTAGAGAGTTGTAGAGTGCAGTAGTGTAGAGTGGCATAGAGTGTACTGGTGTGGAGTGAGTGCACATAGTGGTGCAGAGTAAAGTGAAATAGTGTACAATTGTGTAGACTATAGTGGCGTAGAGAGCAAAGGCGTGGGGTATAGTGGTGTACAGTGCAATTGTGCAGAGTAGATTGGCATAGAGTGCAGTGGCATAGAGTATATTGGTTTTGAATAAATTGGTGTAGCGTGCATTGGTCTAGAGTGCAGTGGTGTAGAGTGCATCGGTGTGGAATAAAGTGGCGTAGTTTGGAGTGGCATAGAGTGGAGTGATGCAGAGTGGAATGGAGTGACGTAGACTGCAGTGGCATAGAGTTTATTGTTTCTGAGTAGAGTGAAGTGGCGCAGAGTGCAGCAGTGCAGAGTAGATTAATGTGGCTTGGAGTGGATTGGCGTAGAGTGCAGTAGCATAGAGTTGAGCGTAGTGGAGTGGTGAAGTGTGCAGTGGCATAGAATGCAGTGGCGTAAAGTAAAGTGGCAGAGAGTGCAATGTTGCCAAATATACTGTTGTAGAGTGCAGTGATGTATAGTAGAGTGGTGTGGAGTTCATTGGCTTAGGGTGCAGTGGCACAGATTAGAGTCGCATAGGATACAGTGCTACACTAGAATAGGGTGGTGTAGAGTGCAGTTATGGAGTACAGTGACGTAGAGTGCAGTGGCGCTGAGTATAATGGCATAGAGTGCAGTGGTGCAGTCAATTGTCATAGAGTTCATTGGTTTTCAGTAAAGTGGTGTAGAGCGCATTGGCATAGTGAAGTGTCGTACTGTGGAGTGGTAAAGAGTAGGTTGTTTCAGAGTAGAGTGCAGTGGTACAGAGTACATTAAAGTGGCATAGAGGGGATTGGCATTGAATGCACTTGCATACAGTGGAGTAGTACAGAGTAGAGTGCATTGGCATAGAGTGCAGTGACATAAAGTGCAGTGCTTCAGAGTAGGGTGGCATAGAGTGGAGTGGTGTAGAGTGCAGTGGTGCATAGTAGAGTAGTATGGGGTAGAGTGAATTGACATAGAGTGCAGTGTCATACAGTGGAGTAGTGCTGAGTGCGGTGGCATATAGTAGGTTGTTCCATAGTACAGTGCAATGGTGTGGAGTAGAGTGGCATAGAGGAGATTGGCAAAGAGTGTGTTCACATACAGTGGAGTAGTACAGAGTAGAGTGCATAAAAGTATACACCGCACAAACGATAATGTTTGGAAATGTCATCATCCAATGTATTAATTTGATCATCAGCACAGTTCATTTACAGACATTTAAATGTTGTTGTGTGCTAGAAAAAAAGTAACATCGTACAGCTTTCCTCAAGCATTCCCCCCAGTAGCCAGCATGATTGTCACAAATCCTCTCACTTTGAAGTCAGAGATAGAAAAATAAACATCAAGCTCCCTGAAAGATACAGCCTGACATTTAAACTCTGTATTTAAACGCACAGTAAATGTGACTAGATAAAAACAAGATTTAAAGGTCTGCTTACTGAAAGCAAGTGTGTGGACAATACAGTTGTTATAATTGGCATTTCTTGGCATGATTACCCCTGACTTTTTGCCCCTACCTACTCTATTTTTGATGCTGTGATGGATTTCATTTGCCAACTTAGATGATTTGGGCACGTTGCCACTGCTGATCAGTGTCAAAGTGCAAGTGCTCCCTGTGTAAAGTGTAATGGTAATTGGTTGTCCATAATTGGCATGTTTGTCTTACTAGTAGAGTCCCTAGTAAAGTGCACTATGTGTGCCAGGGCTGGTAATACAAATACTACAAGTGGGCCTGCAGCACTAATTGTGCCACCCACATTAGTAGCCTTGAAAAGAGATCTCAGGCCTGCCACTGCAGTGCCTGCGCGCAGTTTGTTAAACTGCCTTGTTGTCCTGACAAGTGCACCCTTCCCTTGTTATGCACATCAGACACCCCTATGGGAGGCCCAAGGTGCCCCTGGGCAGAGTGCTGTGTATGTGAAAGGTAAGACATGTACCAAGGTGTGTACCCTGTCCTGACCGTGAAAGACTGCCAAATGCGTTTTTCACTGTTGCAAGGCAATCTTGCCCATAGGACAGAATGGGGGAGGCTGTGTAATAGGTTTCCAGCCTATCTTCCCATAGGTTTAAGATGGAGAGGTGAAGTTTAGAGAGCCTGAACTTAAGATTTAATAACACATCTTTTTGTGAAGGTGGTTTTTGAATTGTGTGTTTAGAAACTACACTTTTAGAAGTGGTTGGTTTTTTTGTTCTAACAATTCTGTGTGTCTTTGCCTGGTTGTGGACTGACTGTCTGGATTTGAATGCGATAGGATCTGGGAAATGTCTTGATCCAGGGGAGGAGTACGTGAAACAGCCACAGTTGACCTGCATCTGGAGTGTAGGGGGGAGGAGTAGCCCCTAGAGGTGAAGAGGCCTGGGATCCTGCCATAAAACATTGGCTCCATCTCTTGCTGAGTGATTGAGGATCCAGACCTCCACTATCAAAGGAAGAAGGTGTCCCTGGCAGGGAGACACCCAGAACTGGTTTGGACAGGGGTCAGTGCCGCCTGAACACAAAGACTTCAAAGACATTTAGGGGTATAACTATGAGAGCTGAAACCCCTGGACTTTAGACTGATCAAGACTGAAAAGGATTGAAACTACTTTGCGGTCAAGAGGAACCTCTGCCAAGGAGGAACAGCTGAAGAGACTGAAGAGAAGGACTGACCCGTGCTATGTGTTCTGGGGCTGTCCTGCAGTTTGCTGATTTAACTAAGGAGAGGCTAAGGGACTTTGCTGTGTGCTGTGTCCCCCTGCTTGAAAGGACTTTGCTGTGTGCTGTGTCCCGAAGTAACGTGTCTCCAAGGGCCCGAGGAGAGCTGGCTCCCTGTTGTGGAAACTCAGGAACATAAAAGTTTCCAAATGTATCTCAGCGACGCTGTGTGGTGTGCTTTTTGCAGCTTGAGACCTTCGTAAGAACTGCCCCGTGATCGTGTGCACCCGGAGTCCAAGTGAGTCTCAGCAACGCTGTGTGCGTGTGCTTCGTGAGCTTGAAACCTTCATGAGGATTGCCCTGTAATCGTGCGCACCCGGAGTCCAAGTGGGTCTTAGCGACGCTGTGTCCGTGTGCTTGGTGCAGCCTGAGACCTTTGTGAGAAATTGCCCCGTGACTGTGTGTCCCGGAGCAGTCTTGGTCTCTTCTAATATCGACAGCGTGACCAGAAGTGCTGCGATCGTCATTGTCATCAGCCCGGACCGGCATCCCCAGAGGAGCTGTGAGAATTCTCCGCCGCCGGCCTGATCCTGCGTTTGCCAAGGAGAAACCTCAAACCATCACCGTCGGGGGTCCGAGTTCTACTGCCCAAGATCAACAAAGTTGCACCGGAGGCCCAAGCCGCGAGGAGAGGAGAGTGAGATGGCCCCCAGAGGTAACGCTCAGCGAGCGGGCGTGTGTCACCGCCTGGGGTGGGGTCCGGGCTACGAGAGAAACGCTCTCGGCCTTTCCCATCTTTGCAGCGCAAACCTCCACTCAAGTCCGTATCATGGCCCGTACTTACCGAGGAGTGGCCGTACCGGGGCCGGAGTGTAGAGCTGCACTTTATTTTCCATCATAGCAGTGTTGGGGGCATATTTTGGCAGTAGCTTACCGCGAGTCAGTAGGAGTGCCATAGAGACCACCCAGAGCACCTCGATCCGTGCCGAAGTACTTTGTTTTTGCATAACGAACTGCCTGATTGTTGCATTACGGATTGCATTCTTTTTGCATTACGAACTGCCTGATTGTTGCATTACGAATTGCATTATTTTTGCATTACAAACTGCCTGATTGTTGCAATACGGATTGCATTGTTTTTGGATTACGAACTGCCTGATTGTTGCATTACGAATTGCATTATTTTTACATTACGAAGTGTCTGATTCTTCCATTACGAACTGCATAGCATTGCATTAGGACTGCATTAGATCATCTAGAATTGCTCATTAATACTGCAAGAACCTACAAGTGCTTGCTGGGCTAATAATCGGCAAGGTAAAAATATTAGAAATACAAATATGTTGGATTCTTATCATGTGGTGTCATCGTATATCTATTTTTTATAAACATATAAAAAAAAAATATGAAACTCGTGTGGAGTCCATTTGTGGTGTTATCACTGTGTTACTGAGAGAGCGTGGTTGCAAATACTTTACACATTTGCCTTGGAGTTGAGCCTGGCTGCTCGTGCCAAGCTACCGAGGGGATGAGCAGGGGCTATCTGTGAAGGTGTCCTTCCTTTCCCTGACTTAGAAGCAAGGGTCCCGATTTGGACTTACCTACCTCAGCCAACTAGATACCCCCAGTTCTAACAACAGTAAACAAGGTTTGGGCAACGGGAGGGATGAACTCAAGATGGACTGCCTAAAGCAAATAGAAAGTCAGAAAATTTGAGTTACAAACCACTAAGCCAGTGGTAAGAAACCGGTGGAATGCATTCCTAGGTCAACTTTCTAAATGTCCCCAAGATGTGGTAGGCTGCAACCTTTAAAAAGGAGGCACGGTGAAATTCAATATTTGCCTACGATTACTGACGTTCGTCAAGCGTGGAAGCCAGAGCTGATCCCAGGTTGTTTGGTTTCACATTCAAAGGTTGATGCTTTGTCCTAATTGGTGGCACATGAGGTTAGACCGTGAGTGGCAGCGAGATGCCACATAAAAACTCGGCTTGTTTTGAGCTAGAGGTTCCAAGAGCACCTCAAGCTGAGCAGCAGCTACACTTCTGGCCCAAGACTTCAGTGCTTGGTCCACCTTTAGTGCACACTTTAATGTTTGTATATCAGTAGAGAAGCCATTAAACTCTGTCAAGAGCCTATGCATACAGAGATTATTTGCTGCACATACCATTACTTGTCCTCTTTTATTATTTATATTGCCCTTTGATTGCCTAAACCGTATCTCAGTGTCGTTTTATTTCCTAATGCAAAATAGCAAAACTAAGTAAAGTATAGCAAGGCTTTACCATAAACAGTTACTTAAATTTTAACTTATATTGGTGGCCTCTTTATTTTGTTACTAGAACCGTAAAAAGTTGTGCTAGTTTGTGAGCAGCACAAAGGTTACTTCATTGTGAGTCTCCATACTGTACTGGTCTCTTTCTGCAAGTAGCACTCCAAGTCAGAAGCTTGGAAAAGCCCACAAGCATGTCCATGCACTGATACATCGTGAAGCAAAGGCACTGTGGTTTTGCAAAACAGATACACAACAACAAAGTGCAAGGAAAGGCTAAAGTGTGATTTTAGTTTGTAGGTACAGAGGGGCTTATTATGTGTTTGGCGGTGCAAGAGAGGGACTGCCCAGCACTGCCAACCCATGTGTACACTGCCCGCCAGGTTACGACTTTTTTAGTCGCTGGCGGGAGTTCTTTGGCATGCCCACGGGAGTGCCTATAAAAAAGCCACCGCAATGGGAACGCCAAAGCAAGTTCCTGCAGGGCATGCACTCTCAAGTGCATGCTCTGCAGGAGTTGGGGGTGCGTGCAGATAGGGGGCACACCATGTGCACCCCCGCAAGCATTCCCTGGTGCAGAGGCAATACTTTTGTTTCCTCTCCACCACCGTTTTAATGGTGGGCTCACCGCCATGAAAACGGAGGCAGAGAGGAAATTCGTAATATGCTTGGCTGGGCCGCAGAAGCCCTGTCAAACATAGTGCCACCTCAAGACTGCTGCAACACCAACTGGGATCAAGGATCCCTGGCAGCAGCAGCAGTCCCGTGCCGGTCCGACTGCCCTGCTTGTTATAGGGCTGTCGGACCACCGGTAGCCGCACCGCCACCATGAGTTTGGTGGTCCATGGGACCGCCAAACTCATAATAGGTGTCCAGAGTCTTTATGCAGTCAGCATTAATTTGATTTGCATGTTTTTCAGAGGTCCTGCTAACTATTGTTTTTTTCAGTATGTATATCATACAGTACCTTCTACACAGTACAGTGAGTAGGTATGGAGCGCTTCAAGTAATTCATAATCACTTGGATTGTTCCTGGTATATCTGTCTACCAGGATAATTGTATGTGAAAAGTCAAACTAGTGGGATTATGAAGAATATTAAATATATATTTTTTAAGAAGCAGGGTTTAGGATAACATTCTTTCTTTGATCTCTTTATTATTTTTTGTTTAGTTTTGAGAAACGTTTTACAAAGATGATCATATAGTACATGCTATTTTAGTGTAATGGTTTTCATTCGCACTTTGATCATGTTTCTATTAAAAAGCTCAGCTTCATATTTATTGTGCTTTGTAGACTAAAGTTAGTATTGGTTAAAAGGTCACTCATCTAAGCATGTATGTATTCTTTCTATTGAATTAGGAACAAGAACTTTATCAAAAAGAAGGCCTCGGAGTTAATGAAGTACACTATGTTGATAATCAGGATTGCATAGGTAATGTATAACTTCAACTTTAAGGATGTGTTGTTTTTTTATAGCATCTTATACCAGACTTCTGCCATTTCTACTTGCTATAAAATAACATTTGCTACTGTTATTCCGTTTAATATTTTAATGATATTCAATGTACTAATCTCAGAAGGATAGACAATTAAGGCAACCTTGCCCTGATTCAGATTCATCATCTCCATTTCAGTACAATGTTTGTAGTATTTAACACACTAAAATATTTTGTTGGGTATATAACATGCTCTTGAAGTATAATAATGCTATATCACTTGATGAACATATCATGCAACTGCTAAAATATCATATTTAATAAGGGACACCTACTTGGTGAAGATGAGCTCCACAATTCCACAACTGAGCTTTACTATATTCAATTCATATGATTGGAATTATAGTCAAAATTGTATTTGCCTTGCACAATTCATAAAAAGCTTTTCCAGTTTGTCAGACTCAGTACGGGGAGGGGTATGAGGGGTGACTGGGCCTCAACTGAGGGGTTTGGGGTTGTTAGTCTTTGCTCCGTGTTCATCCTACTATAACTTTGCAAACTGGTCAAATACAACCTCTTCTGCACTTATCTGTCAGTGGTTGGGATGGCTAGCATTCTCAGGGAGTTAGGGTGGAGTTGATCATGGTCAGATTTGAACAATCATTCAACAGCTCAGTAAAAGAATGCGCAGTCCAGTGCTTATCTTTATAAACAAAAAGTACATTAATACACTCCAGAACAGTGCTACATACTACTCAAACAGCTGCAATTAGTGTATCTGGGTGCTTTTCAATCAGTGTAGAGCCTCTCTCTGCTATCTTCTCACCCCTAAACCCTTCCTACGACAAGTTCTATGTGCACCCCTCATATGGAGTTTAAGGTAGCAGTGTGATTAAAGCTTAGATTCAGTCTCTATTACTCCAAAATTGATGCGTTCGGTTCTCAGTCACAGTTCAGAGCCTTACCAGTCAGAGGGGAAATAATCCAGTTGAATCGGCTCCACCGCCCAGCTCTCATTCTGTGGGAGAGGATGCATGCCGACCACCAGTTCTCTGTGTCTGCTTGGCCCACACTCAATAGTGCACCCAGCAGAGTGGAGAAAGCAGTTATAGACTGACATGGTCCCAGAAGGACAAAAGGCAAGTGCCTCTGAAGTTTCGGGTCTTAGTGACATGCCCATGCCAGATCTAGCAGGTCCTTCCTGGGGCCATGATTGGGCCAGACACAAGAGGCAGATCCAGTCACTTCTGTCTGGGCATGACTTTGGCAGATGCAGCCCTGAACACGCTGGGTACAATGGGCAGATGCCGCCCCAACACTGACAAGGTATTCCGGGCAGTAACGGTCACACACACACAAGATGATCTTAACACTGGGTAGCTGTGGTCATGCTAACCTACATAAAATGATATTTTGGTTTTGAGACTTAGAAAACAAGATGATAAGCAGCATATCAGTGCCAGTGTCCTAACAGAGGAGACGTTTTAATAAATATCTCAGCATTCAATTTGATTCTGTACTGTCAGGGACCAATGCATTCGCCAAGATAACCTAACCCACAAAAAGAGATCAAAAGCAGCCGGGTCATAAAAGACTGCACCACCAGAACCAGTCACTAGCAATATGCAATATTGCCCACCTCAAACGATCTGCTGTTTGTAGACCGCAAATATATACTTGATAATTGTTTGGATGAGAGGCAATATAACAACACTTCATATAAAAACAGCCACCCAACGCGTTTCGCCCAAACATGGGCTTCTTCAGGGCAAGATAATGTGAGCACACAGTGTGTCTTCTGGCAAATAAGTCAAAGGACAACTTGACGCGAAGTCTAAGGCACAATGATGTAGCTCGCGGTAAAGCATAAATCAGCAATAAATGTATACTGGTAGTATTATTTGATGTCTGTATTAGCCGCATCCGAAAAGAATAGGAGCCGTGTCCGTGATCGTTGTCCTAAGGCCAGCGCGATAAACAAGGAAGTGAACGGGCCAAAGGTCTCGCATTTACGCAAGTTTGAGCTATTGGCATTGTAAATGACAATGCCTTTTATTTATGTTTTGTTTTTTAAAACATAAACAAAAGGCATTGTCATTTAAAATTCCAATAGCTTCAACTCTCGCAAATGCATTCCAAATGCTTGAAGGCATCGCTGAGTTGCACCTTTCGGTCTCCCAAGGCTCCAGAAGAGCTCCCCGTCTGCTATGAGTTAAATAAGCAAGCCTGTGGTCACAACTGCGCGCGAGAAACCCTCCTGCCCTCCAGCAGTAAGAGAAACTCATTAAAGAAAATAGCGCTTACAGACTAAAGAAGACGTACCGTGTAACAACCAAGCTAAAAGGGCCAGTCCTCATAAAAGGTTACAAATGGAGACAAGGCGGTACTAAGGAGGAACTATCCAGCCTAATAACAAATAAGAAGCTAGCATTCAAGAAGGACAATGACACAAGGCAATGACAAATATAGGCGGGAAATGGGCGGGGCTTCAAGTATATACTCCAATACAGCATGGCTCGCAGAGCAGCGCATGCGCTGCCCAGGCTCGATCTAAAAACTGTCTGGAATCCATAGGGTTCTAAGAAGCTTTAAGTCACTTGGTCTCAACATGCTACCACTCAGTAAGGGCGCCCTTAAATGCTCCTTTCAGGGAATACCCTCCGAATTTGGAATACCCTTCCCTAAAACCTCTCCCACATTCCTAATCTTGAAATCTAAACTCATATTGTTTACATAACTTGTCTTTATCTGCACATCTATTCGTTTGACTGTCCTAATCCTGTACATATATGGTGGTGACTTGTTTTTTTATACAGCCTTTCTCCTTGTCCATTACTGTGTTGAGGCATTCTTTGTCCCAGGAGCTGTTATTGTACAACGTGCAGTCGGTTTATTGTGCCTTGTAGCGCAAACTTCACTCGATAAGTAAAGTTGTCTTTTTCGCAGTACGAAATGGTTATAATAAAGGCTCGGGCAGATGCCGCGATTTCATGTCTATGGCTCTTAGGATGAGATGTTGTGGCTTTTGACATCTGAAAATTGAACCGGTTGCGCACATTGTGGCAGAATGAGAATTCGTAGCCATCCAGAGATGGAAGCTGTCACCACGCGAAATGAACTCTCTTCGCAAGTGTTTAAAATGTTACTTTTATCCTCTGCTCTTAATGCTTCATTTCTCTCTCATTCTGTTTATGTTTAAACCTCGTAGTCTTTCTTTTTTGGCCTGACCTTAACTTGCTTACACGATTCCTGCCTCTGGCAACCCGGATGCCGCTAACTGCAGGCCTGTGACTGCAAAGTACATTATTAGCCTGTGACCCCAGGAGCTGGAGGAGCGGCAGCACCCTTTGCTCCCTGCACACTCCGATGGTAGCTTGTCACCAGCGGCACAGCAGTCCGCTCACCTGTGTACCGCCAGCCCCTTCTGGCGCCGAGCTCTTGAGACGGTGTCCGGCTCCACCCGATGCTGCTGAGTTCTCGCCTCTCTCCCATCCTGTGTCGCGGCTCCTCGCCCCCTCTGTTAAATATCCGTGGCCCCAATCACGGGGAGGCTCCGCAACCCGCGAGAGATCCCTGGCTTCGGTAAACAGACAGCCCAGTCCATTTCAGGACCACGGTGAGGCCGTGGCATATCACAGAGCTTTCTCCACATTGACTACTACTTTAAACTGGCATAGATGATCATATGACTGGGCAAACTGAAAGTAAGCTCTATATTTCATGCAATTGTTTCTCTGGCAGCTTTATTCAACGGCAAATGCAGCACTAAAGAGTAAAGAGGGACTCGCACAGGGCTGGGGTATTCTTGGCTTGCAGGACTGGCCTGTCAGAGGATGATGGAGATAGGATATTGCTTAGGCAGAGTGTTGTGTGCAACATTTTCAAACCAGCCTTATCACCTTTGAAGTCATCTAGGCTTTTAGCAATTACATCTGTGCTTTTCCTTGGGCTCCAATTCAACAACCAAATGCATTCTGGGAATAGTAGTCTAGGCTTACTTCAACAGAATACATTGAACTGAAGTCCCAGATGGCAACATTTTCTGAAAATAAAATGTAGCTCTAGAATGATGGTGTCCCTGGTAATGTGAAGGCCTGTGGTCACTTGAAGAAAGCATGCAGCGCTTGACCATGCTCTGCTTCCCTCAGAAACTGCCCATCTAACCATTGGTATCCACATCACCACGGTGCTCGGATTCCTCTGACAGTTCATCTAGAAAATGGTTCCTGTGTGCTCCAAGCATACCTTATTCTTATGAACTTTATTACTCTATCTGCTAGAGACCATATTCGTTTTTAACAATTTAGCATCTTTAGTAAGGAGAAATGTATAACGCATCTAAGCATCTCTAAGTACCTACTTTCCTGTTGCCAATGCTTATTTTATTATGTGTTGTTTTTATCGTTATGAATGCTTTTGTGCACAGCACTTGCATAGACGTTCAATTTCGGCCCGCACCTTAATGACACATTAAACATAAAATGCAGAGTTTCTGCCTAAGCAGACTAATATAACTATTTTCCATGATCATCCAGCTCTATCCATTCTATGTAAAGACATTCATTTCCAGCCTTCCTTACTTGCTGTACCAGAAGTAAACATCGCAGCCCAATTCTTATTTATTAAAAACCTGAGAGTATTGAAGTAGTAGGGGTAAAGCACGCCTTATATCTTCATAGGCGAATCTGTGACTCTTTCATTATCCTTCTTTTTTTTCCAAAATGTATTACAGTAAAAGCGCAAATGTACATTTGTGTTTTTGTAACAGATTTGATCGAAGCAAAGTTGGTGGGCGTGTTGGATATTCTGGACGAGGAAAACCGCCTGCCCCAGCCCAGTGACCAGCACTTTACCTCTGTCGTGCATCAGAAACACAAGGATCATTTTCGATTAACGGTAGGCTTACTCAGAGTGGAAAATGTGTTTTTATATTTTTCCACATTGTTTGAATGATTGAATATTATGTTTAGTGTATTTTCTATTAGTGCTGTGCATTTGTCAACAAAATAGGCAGTTGTCCACCAGAAAAGACCGATAATACGAAGCTAGTTTACAAAATGACATGTATTCAACTGTTTAGTAAATGAGAGATGATTTGTAAGTTCACTGATAAAGAGAAGGGGAATTTAATTTTTTGGAAGTAAAAAAAACAGAATCATCGACAACCAAGGTGGGAGTAAGGGATTTGTGGTATGCTCAGAAGTCTGGCAGTGGAGGACATGAACAGTTCCTGTGTAAAGTAAGAGCCTGTAGGGTTTAAAGCCTTGCAGCACAGGCTTTTGAAGATTGTTCTTTACACCACAGGCAATTAGTGAAGATGACTAGGTGGTTGGATACCGATGCAGGCGTGTGATCAGGGAAACTGAGAATTGCGGTAAACCAGGCAAGAACAGATGACTCATTGGATTCCAGCAAATGGTAGGATAGGGAAAGAAAGGAAATAATCTTCTTCAGTATAATCCTTTTCTGGGCTGGACGTGGCCCTAAGGGTTTGGTAAGAGAAGCATCTTTAGAACAAGGAAAGAAGTCCCCACATGTCACTACATGAAAAATATTAGGTTAAACTTTCTTCATTAATAAACACTTGTTCATCAAATGTTCAATCCAATCTTCATTTATTCATTTTAGAATCTCATCAGTTTTTGTAGTGTAATTCCATCACACTATTGCAATATTTATACATCAATTCTCTGTTTTTCCATGACCCACTGCATTTCGGGACAAGCCCTTTATCAGGGGTAACTTCCTAGGATATAATAAATCAAATGAGTCTAAATTCAACTTTGCAAGCAATTTATGTTATCAAAAGAATTTCAGAGGAAAGGACGCAAGTAGAAAAAGAAGGAATATTAATGCGTTGATGGCCAGTGTCAATAACCATCATCCCAATAGTCCTGAGATGGGTGACTAAATTTAATATAGTCAAAAGCAATAGAGCGCATAAAACCGAAAAGTGTGAAATAGCAGTGAAAGTGATAGTGATTAAAACCAGGAAATGAGTGAACGAAGTAGATGTCCATTATTTGAATTTGGCTGTGACCGATTCAAACTGTGTCTTACAGAATAAAGTTTGTGCCTCCAAAGGTTAGTGACGTGAATCAGTAAACGTGATATGTGAGTACTTATGTATAAAACGCGGTATATAAGATTCATGAATGGTTAATTTGTTCCCCGTTCCATCCATCATTTGTGTGTCTTTTGCTTTCTCGCCGTAAGTGTGCCGGGTATGCCCAGACGTGGCTTCTGTATTTCAAAGAACAAGAGCGACCCATATGTCCTTGTGAACTGGGTAAGCACTAATGCCAAAGCAACAAATGTTCACAAGGAACTCATTCAAACATTTTTAAATATGCAAAATAAAATTATTTGCTCAGACAGTACAACACAAGGCATCTATTTCATGTAGATTCCTAGTAGTGCAGAATATTGCATGTAGTTGGAAAAGGATCAACGATCAGAACAGCGTGATAGCTCAACTATTTCAAGGTTCCATGGATTCCTCCGAATGGATTCCTCCGAATGGATTCCTCCGAATGGAGCGATGGTTGCTGTCACAGCAACCATCGCTCCATTCGGAGGTCTACGCTGCGATGCCTAATTCGTCCCGAAACTGCAACTTATAAGCAGAATAACATCAGACTCCATCAGAGGGGTTCTCCGTTTAACCCAACAATGCTCCTTCAATCCATGGAACCTTTAAATAGTTGAGCTTTCACGCTGTTCTGATCGTTGATCCTTTTCCAACTACATGCAATATTCTGCACTACTAGGAATCTACATGAAATAGATGCCTTGTGTTGTACTGTCCCCAGAATCGCTGTCCTGAAGAGACCCCGTATCAAGAGAGGGTCGAAACGCCGTCGACTAAATAGAAGAGAGAGCCTAAAATAAATCACTGTCTATTGTATATAGCTCTCCTAATGTTCTTCCAATAACCAATTCCCCACTTTTCACTTTTTTCACTTATGATTCACTAAGTTAGGTTATGGTCACTCCACTGGGACTCACAAATCACTCATAATGTATTTATATGCATAATTTTCTCATGCTTAATATATAAATGAAATGCTCTTGTTGTACAATTGAAAAAGTTAAATAAACTTCACTTCGGCTGAAGTAAGTAATAGTTGACAAACTGCTGTGATGGGCTCTTTTTAGACACAATTTAAGGTAAACTGTACCGTGAACAAATCTAGAGGTCATGTTTGATATTACTAGTTTGACTAAGATCAAATCTGAGCAAATATTTATTTTTGCATATTTAAAAATGTTTGAATGAGTTCCTTGTGAACATTTGTCGCTTTGGCATCAGACGTGGCTTCTGGGCTTACTTTGCCATTGGATTCAAGCTAGCCTGGCTGATGAGGGGTGATACCCGGAAACCGGTCTCGGGATGCTTTTTCTGGTCCAGGAAGGACCTAACTTGGCAGTTTGGACTGGACTGTTCCCATGGGGAGCAGGGTCCAGACTGATTTGCATATGGCTTGGTCCTAGCTGGAATGGCATGGTGAGCAAAGAAAAGATGGATTTATGCCCTGATCACTATACTGGGGGTAAGCGCTGTTTGACATTGTTCTGCATTCTATCCATCAATTGTTCTTTTTGCATTTGTCACCCTGAGTGGGACGGGTATGTCCAGACGTGGATCCCGTGGTCTCCATGCCACTGCAGTCAAGCTAGGGGTGAAACCCTGAAACTGATACCTGAATGGTTGTTTCCAGTCCAGGGAGGACATGGCTTGGCAGTTCAGGCTGGACTAGTCCTATGGGGAGCAGGGTCAAGACTAATTTGCATATGGGTGGGTCTAAGCTAGAATGGCATGGTGAGCAAAAAAGCAATGGATCTCTGTACTGGGGGTGAATGTTTGACATTGTTCAGCACACCATCCATCAATTGTTCTTTTCGTATTTGTCACCCGAGTGAGATGGGTATGCCTAGATATGGGTCCTGCGCTCTCCATGCCACTGGAGTCGAGCTAGCCTGGCTGATGAATGGTGATACTCCGAAACTGGTCCTAGGATGCTTGTTTCCAGTCCAGGGAGGACCTTGCCTGGCAGTTTGGGCCTGGCTGTTCCCATGGGGAGCAGGGTCAAGACTGATTTGTATATGGCTGGGTCCAAGCTGGAATGGTATGGTGAGCAAAAAAATAAAAGATTTAGGCCCAGATCCCTGTACTAGGGGTGAATGTTTGGCATTGTTCAGCATTCCATCCTTCTGCGGCGTTCATGGGAGTAGGTGAAGGGACTACGCCCATTTATTTAAAAGTGATTTGGATTATAATTGCAAAAAGCAATTATCATCCTATTTAAATGGTCCCAAAATCAAAACAATCTTAAGTTACCTGCACCTCCTGGTTTCCTATGTTTTTTTTCAAGACAACATGAAATGGATTGCTAGTCCTTTACCTTAAATTGTCCCATCAATTAGATAAAGCCTCTCTGTAGCCAACATCAACTTTTTGGCAAGCAGGCTTGTGAGACTAAATATTTTGGTATTGTATAATGCTCATTACTGGTTTTAGCGCTCTAAAAAAAAACTTGGCTGCTAATGGCAAAACGTCTTCCCAGCTGAAAGGCATCAGTAGCTCAGACATTGCTGCTTTCAGTTTAATATATTATTAGAAAAAAACGGTCATGGTGTGAAACTGGACATTCTACCTTTTTAAAACACCATTCAGGACTTAATTGCTTTGTAGCAGTCTGTCAGCTTCCAAAGCAGCTTCATCGCCCAACTTATTCTACCATGAGTTTGAGGCCTCTGATGAAAAAAACTCAATTTGTTAATGCCATCTTCATTTATTTCCTTTCATGATTGTCAGTTGATATTTAAATTCTAATTTCAGATTCCCAGGAAGTCTAAACTTACTGTTCACAGGAATATTCGAGATGATGAAGGCTTTATTGTCCGACATTTTGCCGGAGCAGTCTGCTATGAAACGGTATGTGTATTTATATGTGCAATATTTTATTGTCCAAAGACTTAGATTTTTAAAGTAAATTTGTCTATTTATTTTGAGCTTTTCAAGTGCAACTTAACCCATGGGCAAGATGCTGCTGAACAGAAGTTTAAAAATAGTTAACACAAAAGAAGAGCACAGAAGACAAATAAAATAAATAAAGTTATGCAAACTTCCAATTTAAAATGGGAGAAAGAGAAGGGAAGAACAAAGAGCAAGGACAAACAACTCCACTTTTTTCCAGGGAACCATATAGGAAATTGCAATGATACACATATCAAACTAAAAATAACAGAACTAATAACGATTTTCAAACAAGGCAAAAAGAAAAATGTGAGTTTTAAGACCTTCCTAAACGAAAATGTGGCTAACATGTTTCACTCCAAAGGAATATAAACGCACGAGGTGATGATCTTTATTCTACAGTGTTGTTAAGAGAGTTTTCCCTGAACAGAAGGATGATGAGGCAACTGGAATTTGTACTGTGCCTGAACCCCATGGATACCTATCTATAGGAGAAAAACATTCACAACGCAATGGCCAGAAACAAGGGAAAGTGATAGCTGCTTCAATTGATGCACATAATAGCCCTGTCTCTAAAAAACTAAAACAAACTATAAATCAAACTTTTAAGCAATTGCGCAAAACCCCAAACAATCGGACACTGCAAGGCACACTCCGGGAGTTAAGGACAACTCTAAAAAGAAGGAGATGGGAGAAGAAAAGAGCAAAAGACAATGAACTCTGGGCAAAACTTATGTTTGACGCAAATCAGAAAAATAGTGCTAAATTCTGGAAAACGGTCAACAAATTGCAGCACCCCAATTATCAAGGTATTAGTTCCAATATCACCGAAGCTACCTGGGTAGACTACTTAACTAAACATTTCAATGACCAAGAACCAGAAATAACAGTCCCCCTGGGCATCCTGAGTCACGCCGTTACAAAAAAAAACATTCGGGAGGGTAGAAGTCAAAAGCACCAATGTGACGCGGGCACTGAACCATCGATCCAGTCACAGCAAGAGGTAGCTCCTCCGCCAAGCCATGACTGCCAAAATTGTCTAGAAGACCTGCAAAAAGAATCCATGGTCGAAGATATACATAAACAAATTTCCAGAGGCAGACGGGCAGGAGCACCGGGCCCGAATGGCATACCACCGTTGCTATATAAGCAGGACACAGACTTCTGGAGCAACGCACTAGTCCCAGTAATAGGACACGCCCTAAGAACAACAGAAATTCCAGAGTCATGGCGAGGCTCTATCATCAGTCCCATATTCAAGCAAGGATCGAGATGCGACCCAAACAACTACCGCCTGATACTATGGCGGCATTTTCCTTAAAGATCTGGTCGCTTGGTCTACAAGAAACAACATTATACCAATGACCCAAACGGGTTTTCGTCAAGGGCAAGGAACTACAACAAACATCATGGCCTTAACCATGCTCATGGATGCAGCGAAGCAAGGTAAATATCCCCTGTACTTTTGCTTCATTGACTACTCCGCGGCCTTCGATCACGTAGACCGTTCCAAACTTTGGTTAAAGCTGAAAGAATGGGGGATTCCGCTAACCCTTCTAGACCAACTCGTACAGCTGCACACCGACACTTGGGTCAGAATCAAATTAGGCGCTGGAAGGCACCTCTCAAGAAAAATCATTACAAGGAGGGGCTTAAAGCAAGGATGTGTCTTGGCCCCTTTGCTCTTCAGCCTCTTCCTGGCGGACCTGCCAGCAGAACTGGATGCTTGCTCCTCACATTCCCCGAAGCTAGGAGCCACGGCATTGACAAATTTACTTTACGCTGATGACCTAGTGCTGATCAGTAGAACTTCGATAGGACTAAAGCACCTGTTAGATGCCACCCACAATTTCTCACATCGAAACGCATTAAAAATAAATTGAAAAAAATCAAAAGTTATAAGCGTAAACCACCGCAAGAAGTCAAATTCCAGTTGGTACATGGAAGGCAAATGCCTGGACCAAGTAACTACCTATAAATATTTGGGCGTACTCCTACATTAAAACAACTCCTTCAAACCACAACTTGAATCTTTACAAAGGAAGGGAGTAATGACCTGCTTGGCATTAAAGCCCCTGAAGAAATTGTTGCCGGACTTAACACTTGACCCCCTTTTATGTTTAAATCTCTTTATTAAATACCAACAACAAACCAGCAGCATCCATAACAGTCCATGCATACGCCTACAACCACAGGGGCCGGCAAGTATCACATGGAACATCTTCTTCCCCTGGGTCCCCCTAGGCCCTGTCGCCCTGTCAAGGTGATATCCTGTGTCTCCCCGGCCCCTCGTAGCATCCTCTAAGAGTTTCTCTGTTACCTGTGGTCCATGTGCCAGCAAACTTTTAACCCTCCCTCCCTTCCCCCTCCCCCCCTGCACCACACCCCCTCCTCCCCCCCGGCCATAGCTAATGTCCAAGGACCTTGCTCCCCGCTACGTCATCCAGCCGTACCTCCCTACTCAGGGGACCTCACCCAGCCTGTCCTTCCGGTTCCGAAAGCCGTAAGAGTTTGAGGTATCTGGGACATGTCAGTTCCCTGAATTCGGTGGCGAGCAAAGAAATAAACGGCCTCCAGATCTCCCTATATTGCTCGGCCTCCCCCCGTGCTGTCAGTGACATTTTCTCCATTCCCAGCACATACCACAGTCTGTGCAACCACCCTGTGACCGTAGGGAGCGTGGGTGTGCGCCAATGTGTGAGGATGTTTTGAATGGCTGATCCTAGCGCTATCGCAATCTGCCTCCCTCTACGAGATCTGAGCGGGTACATCAATGCGTTGGGAAGGCCCAACAGGATGTAGGCCGGCAGACGTGGTAACTCAGTGTCAAACTGGGAGTCCACCGTGTCCAACACCTCCTTCCAATAATCCCCCAGTTGCGTGCATTCCCACAAAATGTGGGTCAATGTCCCTACCTGCTCGCACCCCCGCCAGCATCTCGAGTCTTTACTGCTGTCCATAGCATGAATGCGTGCCGGGGTGTAGTACCAATACAGAGAAACCTTCGTGAGGGTCTCTGTCAGGCCTGTGTGATACGCCGAGTGTCGTGCCCTATACGCAATTTGCTCCCACTCCTTATGGCTTAGTGCCCTACCTAGTTCCGTCTCCCAGCGCACCCGGCCCGGGTGATAAAAGTGCGAGGAAGGCAGCTGGAGAAATTTATAGAGATCACTTATAAGCTTCGCGTCGGACGTCCGGGTCATAAGCCAGCGCTCATATTGGGATAGTCTCCTATCTGCGGTCTCCCGCACCTGAGGGCTCAGCGCCCAGTGTCGAGCCTGCAGATATCTCATTCTCTCCGCTTCGGGTATCATATATTCCTGCCTAAAGCTCGAGAAAGGGATAATCCCCTCTGAGGTGTACAGGTGGCACAGAGCTCTGCAGCCGGCCGCCCTCCAATGGGCAAACGCTCCCCTCTGCATCCCCGGTGTAAAGTCCGGGTTGTCCACCAAGGGCGTCAGCGGGGACGGAAACGAAGTCAACCCGTATGCAAGGTTTGTGGCGTCCCACGCCCTCAGTGGCACTCTGGTGATAAAAGAGGCATAGAGGTTAGCTGGGCGATGGGCCCGTCTCAGGAACGGCACTTCCTGCAATGGCCGACCCGCCACCGCCTGATCCTGGAAGAGCCAGTGTTTGTCTGACTCCCACTTGCTCCACTCCACCAGGTGTCGCAGCTGAGCTGCTTGAAAATATTTGCGGAGATCCGGGACGCCAAGGCCTCCCTCCTCCGGCGCCAGCAGGGAGAGCGCCCGCCGCAGTCTCGGTTTCTTTCCCTGCCACACAAACCTCCCCAGCTCAGACTGCATCCTCCGGATCCACCCAACCGGCGGCGTCAACGGGAGCGCCCGGAACAGATAGAGTATCTGAGGTAGGGCAGTCATTTTAATGGCTGCCACTCTGCCCAGTAACGACAGGGTACCGCGGTCCCACTGAGCCAATTCTTCCCGTATCTTCCTGCCTAGGGTCGTGTAATTGACCGCCGTCCTCTCCGGCAGGGTGGGGGCCAGCTGTATCCCCAGGTACGGGATCGTGTCTGTAGACCAGATTATCGGGGCTAGACGCTGCAGACGCGCCCGGGTCACCAGCGAGAGCGACAGGCTCAGGGCCACTGACTTCCCCATATTCATCTTAAATCCAGAAACCACCGCGAAAGAGGTCAGCTCCTCGAGATACGCTGGCAAGGCTCGGAGCGGTTCCTCCAAAGAGAAGATCACATCGTCCGCGTATAGGCTGACAGCGTGGTAGAACCCACCCATTTTCACTCCTTTCACCTCTGGGTTGTCCCTGATACGTTGCGCGAACGGCTCCATATACAGGGCAAACAGTATGGGCGATAACGGGCAGCCCTGCCTCGTGCCCCTCTCAATGTTAAAGCTCCCGGAGCTGCAGCCATTAACCCTCACCACCGCGGTTGGAGTCCCGTAGCAGTTGAATATCATGTTACGGAATTTATCCCCTATCCCCACTTTCTCAAGCACTTGTTCTAGGTAAGGCCAGTGCACCCGATCGAAGGCCTTCTCGGCGTCCACCGCCAGGAGCATTCTCTCACCTCGAATCCGTGCCGCCTTTTCTATAATGTGCACGATCCGTTTGGTGTTGTCCACCGTCTGCCGCCCGGGAACGAAGCCCGCTTGATCTGGACCTATGAGCCCCGGCAGCAGGGGGGCTAATCGGGACGCCAGGATCCCCGTATATACTTTTAGATCCACATTCAATAAGGATATCGGCCTGTAGGAGCCACATTGTGAGCCATCTTTCCCCGGCTTAGGGATAACCGAAAGTGACGCCCTCAGCAAGTCCCGCGGCATAGTCCCCCGTTCCGCGAAGGTGTTGAAGAGGTGTGTGAGGATCGGTGCGAGTGCAGTGCAGAACGTTTTATAGAAGAGGGCGGTAAATCCATCCGGCCCCGGAGATTTACCGATCTTAAGTTTGGCAATGGTGGAGATCACCTCTTCCACTCTAATGTCCCTGTCAAGACCCTCCGCCTGCAGCGGTGTCAGCGTGGGCAGAGAGACCGAATCCAGGTACCCCTTCGTGGCGCGCCCGTCCGGGGGGGTCCCCAGCATAAAGGTCCGCGTAGTATTGGCGGAATGCGTCCGCGATGAGGCCATCCTCCGTGACTGTCGACCCCGAGGGGTTGGTGATCCCCCTCACCCGGTGCTTCTGTCTTGCCACTCGGAGCTTGCTCGCTAGCAAGCGGCCGCACCGATCCCCCCCAGTGTAGTAGGCATGCTTAAGGCGAAGCGCCGCGTATTCCGCCCTGTCCATATCCCAAGCGACCAGGGTCTTTCTTGCTCCTTGGAGCTGCCGCCATATCCGGGGAGCCCCGGTTCGGCGATGCATGTGTTCCAACTCCCTGACCTTCTGCGTAAGCTCCTCCCATTTGCTACGTCTGTGTGCATTATCCGCCGCCGATATCGCGATGAACTGCCCCCGCAAGACTGCCTTCAGGGCAGCCCATTGCGTTGCCCTGGAGGTTTCCGTGTTCTCATTGTGGGATTGGTATTCCCGAATCGCGGCAATCACCTGTTTGATGACGTCCCCTCTGTATAGTAAGGTGTCCCGAAGGCGCCACACACTAGGGGCAGTATTCACCGGCGGCATCGAGAAGACAGCCGTCACCGGGGCATGGTCCGACATGGAGATTACTCCTATGTCCGCCGCTGTAGCCAGCGCGCTGACCGGCTCAGTCACTAGGAAGTGATCCAGCCGTGCGTAGGTTTTGTGTGCATGCGAGTAGAAGGTGTAGTCCCGTTCCATCGGGTGCAGGTGACGCCACAGATCCCGCAGTCCCATGTCTATCAGCTGTACCTTGCTACCTGCTGAGAACTCCCCCGCCTGCTGCGACCGTTGGGCGGATCTATCCAGTGTCGAATCGAAGACTAGGTTAAAGTCTCCCCCTATAATTACGTGTCTGTCCGGTGCGGCCGCTACCTCCCCCAGCGCCGCCTCTAGAAATCGATCCTGCCGGTCATTCGGGCTATATAGAGATCCAATTGTGATGGCTGTGCCCGCCACCCGGAACCGGTAGACCAACAAACGGCCCGCAGCTCCGCAAGCTTGTGGAGGACCTCTCCCTGAAATCGCCGAGCTACCAATATCGCCACACCCGCTGTTTTGGTATTATTAGAGGAGAAGAACTGCGTGGGGAATTTGTGAGAGCGCAGTCTGGCGCAATCCCTGGGCAAGAGGTGCGTTTCCTGAAGTAGACAGATATCTGCCTGCGTATTGTCTAATAAAGGGAGCACCGCCCGCCGTTTGGTCGGGTTGTTAAGGCCCCGCACATTCAGCGTCACTATTTTAAAATTCACGGGTGACATGTAGTAGTAAAGCCTCTCCCGCTCCGTGCTCCCCCGGTGTCAAATGGCATTTCCATGAGGTCGCTGCTCCTGTCTTGCCCCTTTTCCCTGTCTTGCAATCTGTCCTGCTTGGGACGGTACCCCCACTCCTCCCCGTGACCTGCCATCTTTGTTCCCCTTCCAGGTGTGGTGCCCGCTCTTTCATCCCTTCCGTGCCGTAACGTCAACTGCCCCCCCTCCTCCCCCTCCCGCCCCCCAGCCCGTGCCCCCAACTCAAACCAACAACTGCCCCAACAAAACCCCCCACCCTAGCCCCAATACTCGTATCTGCATAGTCCAAGTCCGGTCCTCTAGAGGACAAGTCTTTGGTAACTCTCTCCAGTGGGTGTTAGACCACTTACCCCCCCCCCCCCTGCCAGCCCCCCCCCTCCTCCCCCCCCTTACCCCGAACCTGAAAGCTGGTGTGTCCTCACGTGATCTCCCCCCGGAGCAGTTCTTAAGCCGTTAATGCGACGTCGCTGTCGTTGGGGCCAGCGCTCTCGGCCACCTCTGGATCTGCTCTGTCCCCTTCTGCCCGGTCGGCATGTGCGCCCGGCCTCGTCGGGCGGTCCCGAGAGCGCCTCCCAGTCACCCGCCGCCAGTCTCCACCTCTGGCGCGCCCTCGGCGCGGCGGGGGCGCCTCCTCCTCTCCTTCTGGCAAGCCCAGAATTCCGCAGGTTTCCCGCAGGGAACGCAGCTGGACTCCAATCCACCGAAAGATGAGCCTGAAGGGGTGCCCCCAAGCATAGGGTACCTGGTTTTCTCGTAGAAAGTCGGTGGCCGGTTTGAACGTCCTCCGTTTCTGGAGCGTGATTGCCGACAAGTCCTGATAGAGGGCCACTGAGTGCCCCCGGAAGGTCAGGGGCTGCCGCCTCCGCGCCTCCGCCATAATCCGCTCTTTGAGTGGGAAGTCTGGTAGATAGGCTAAAATGTCCGGGGCCGGCGCTGGTCCTCTCCGCTGTGCTCCCACTCTGTGTGCCCTGTCGATTCGGACCTGGAACCCCTCTGGCTCCCCCAGGACGTCTCGGAACAGCGCCCCCAAGTATCCTGCCATGTCTGTTCCCTCTTCTGACGATGGGACCCCGCGGACCCGTATGTTGTTTCGCCGAGACCTGTTTTCCAGGTCTTCGGCATGGGCCTGGAGATCGATCTGCTGGTCCCGCAGTCTCAGTACCTCTTGTCGCAAATGTTCAATCTCTTCGTCCCGTCGTAGGCCAGTCTCTTCCACCGTGGCCACTCGCTCGCCTAAGCCGTCCACTTCTCGTTTAATTTCCCGCACCTCATTGGCCACTTCCTTCTTCAGGACTTGAAAGTCTTCCCGTAGAGATCCGAAGAGGGATTCCATAAAGGATCTGGTGAGCGGGGCCTCCCCTCCCTCGGGGTCTGCTGCCGTCCCGGGGGCCTGAGGTGATCGCTGCCCCCTTTCCTGCCATTGCGACTGCCGGCCCAACATCTCGGGAAGAGTACGCTCTCCCTTCCGCCCACCTCTGCTTCCAGCCATGGCCGCTGGGTCGGGGGGCCGGTCTCGATCGATTTGCTGATCCTGCGCCGGGTCCGATCCTGGGGGCGTCCCGTGCCTGAGCGTCCCTCCGGGCCACCTGTCCCTCGACCTCCGGCCTCCCCTCTTCAGGACGAACCTCCCAACCACGGCCGTCTGTGGTCGCTGCGTCCGGCTGCGCTCCCCTTTCGGTCCTTCCTCGGCGCTCCGATCGGACTCCTGGCGGTCCCAGTCCCCGCTGACTCGTCCCCTCTGCCCCGTCTGCTGTCCTCGTTGCACCGGGTCATCCCCGCTCTCCCGGGGGCTACCCCAGTCGCCGAGTCACCACCCCGTTCCCGAGGCACCGGGCCCTCCGATCTTCCTCCGCCGTAGCGCCTCTCTGGAGGGGGCCACGTCCACGCCTCCGCTCACCCTAGTGCTTCAGCCGCTGGCCTCCGCTGCCATCAACAGCTCTGCGCCGCCATTACATCAGCCCCGGATCCATCCAGCGCGATGGCTGCTCGCGCACCCACCGCTGCCGCTCGGCCGTCGGGCACCGTCCACCTACTGCCGCAGGGGCACTCCACCGGACCAGCTCGCTCCCTATCCACCCCTGAGGGGGTGTCCCACCTCCGGTGTCCCCGCCGGCACAGATTCTCGGGCCAAGGCCTTCCTCTGCCCGTGGCTGTGGGCCTCCTCCGTGTTCTTGGCAGCCGCCTGGTCTCTCCCTTGGGCTCGTTTTCGGCAGTCTGTCCCCTTGCTCCCCCCCCAGGCTCCTGGTCCGCTGCGGGTAATTCCGCTTCCTCGTGTGCTCCCCCTCCGTCACCGATCCCGCGTGGCTCGGGGGGGGGGGGGGGGAAGGGGGGCACGGACGGGCGGGGAACCTCGCGTGGGCTCCAACCCCGGTAGCCTTGCCGCTCTTACAGTCCTCTCCCCTCGAGACTCACCCGGGGGCTCCCGACGTGGGGCCCCCGTCGGCTGGGGTCACTGCTTCCTTCCCCCTCGTCTGCCGGCCTCCGGCGGTCTCCCGGGGCTCTCCCGGGTGGAGCTCCCTTGTCCGCTTCAACCCGTCCGTGCGGCCCCCTCCTTCTACGGGGCCTCTCCGCTCAGCGTGGGACCGCTCTCGCTTCCTTTCGTGGGCTCGCTCCCCACTTCGCCTCACGCCAGGCCTCTTCGGTGATTCCGGACTCTCTCGTGACGGGCAGGCCGCGCGCGCTGCCGTCCCCTCCGGCGCTAGGCTCCGCCTCTGCTGGGCAGCTCAGCTTCCGCGGCCCTCCGTGGCTGCCTCGGGGCCCCCGGGTCTCCAATCTGCGTCCACCGCAGTTCCGCCGTCCCCTCCGCCCGCTGGAGCCTCAGATTGGGGGGAGATCCTGCTGCGGAATCGGGGCCAGGGGTTCAGCGGAGCGGGAGCCGACAGAGGAAGCGTCCGCTCACACCGCCATCTCGGCCACACCCCCTTGACCCCCTTTTAAAGGTTCTACGAGCAAAATTACAACCAGTAATCATCTACGGGAGCGAATCCATGACAGGAAGAGATGCTGTTACCCTCGACTGTACAATCGCAACCTCCTATCGGGCGATATTCCAGCTCCCTAAATATGTTTCACCAGCCCAAATAAGGCTGGAATTTGGAATCCAGAAACAGGAAATAGAAAGGCAGGGAGCTTTCTTAAAGAGTTGGCACAAAATCAGAGCTGGTGAGAGAGGGACCTTGAACAACCAACTTTGGCTAGAGCTGTCCCACACTGGAATATTACCAGTTAACGTCTACCTACAGAATTCTCTGCAGTCCCTTGGCCTGGCAGACGCCTGGAACACTAATGGGCCATTTGGTTTTCAAAAAAAAAAATAGTAACAAAATCGACAAGGCTCATATCGGCTATAGAGGACAAGAAATCGGCATCCAAGAGAGCTCACGGCTGGGTCGCGCTTAACAACTACGATGCTCTAAAACCTCAGCCTTACCTCAAGGTCGGAATCAAGCTTGAGACCAAAGAAAAATTTCTAAAGCTACGGCTGGGAGTCGGTCCGATCAACCTGTTCATGCCACCGTGGGAAAGAAGAGGGCCCGATCACTTGTGCTGTTTGTGTGCAAATGACACTGAGACTTTGATTCATATTATATGCACATGCAAGAAGCTAGACGACATACGGAAAAGTCTGTTAAAACCACTATGTAAGCAGCACGGAGTAAGGTCCTGCAGACAGGCAGTGATGATGTGTTTTAATCCCTCCTTAGTGCAGCTAAACTGTCGCCTTACAAAATTCTTTGATCTGACAGCACAGAGACTGAAAAAGCTCTTGCTGCCAACAGTAGAGAACTACTAACGACTACAGCAGACTTTGATCTGGTCCGTTCCACAGGTTAAAAAAATTACGGAGTTATACAATGTCTTCAAATGGGCCTGTAATCTTGTGACAGCAGTGCAACTATATTCGGAACAGTTTTATGTCTTTTAATTCCAATATAAAGGCTCCTTTTAATCTTGTACTTATTTTTAATAGTTTTATTTAATATAACTTCTTTTGATATCAACCTATAATGTACTGAATGCAACGGTTTTAATTAATCATGCATAATAAAAAATTACTTACTTACCATGGATACCTGAACCTAATCAGCCAGATAAAAAGGCTGGTAAAGGGAAGCCCTCTTTAAATGCTACAAATAGCTTAAATTGAATATGGAAATAAAGAGGCAACAATCGTAAACTAAATAGTCTGTGGCTGAAGTGAGCAAAGATCTCTGGGTTCCAACTTCAAACCAGTAAGTAGATGTTAGAACAGTTTTAAGTTGGACTAATTGGACGTAGCAACCCATTAAAGATAGCATCACTAATGTCTGGAATGGGTAGGACTAGGACGTAGACCTTAGTCCAAAAAAGAAAGTTAGCAGCAGCTAACCTATTTTTCCTAACTTCAAGATGTGATGCAAAATTTTGAGTGACCTGAGCTTGAAATACAAGCCAACGTGATACGGAGCACCGCAGTCATATTGAAATGAAGCGGTCGGATTGTCGCCTGTTTGTCAGCCGGTCTCCTGACCACCGCAATAGCGGGGTCGGTCTGACCGACCGCAATCATAATATGGGACAAAGTCTTAAATGTAAGGTAAATACAAACTATGAGAAGGAAAACTTCTAGAATGTAGTTTTATGCAAGGAATTGAGTTTGAGGTAGTGATTGAACTATTTAACTTGGCAAACAGTGTTCCACATCTAGAGCATCACCACAAGGTGATAACTTCAGATACATGTGATTATTTGTTTTTCACTCAGGAATGAAGTTGACCAAATCGAGCTGTATGCCCACCAGGCAACTTCATGTGAATAAAAAACATAATTGGATGAGAAAAGTCTCAGATGTGAATTTCCCCTACCAAACTCTGATTCCTCTGTTCCACCTAATGGGAAAAGATAACTAATATTGGAATGAATTCTACTCCCATACATGCTAAGAAATCAAAGGCAAGTGATCCGCTATTGCAGAGTCTGCTGTGGGATTCAACGACATGAGCAATCTCCGCATACAAATACCCGACCCCTATGTTAGTTTTTGGTATTTCTCTTCTTTCTCCTTTTTTTAAGTGTACGCCTAAATTAAGGCATAAAACAGCCCAAAAACAAATGTATATGACAGTTGCAAAATCTTTTTATTTGAGTTGACGTATATTTGCATTCCCAGAATATTTTCCTCGTTGTAATGTCTCCGAAAACGAGCACCAGTGCCCTCTTCATTTGAAGCAAATTTCACTATGTACATTTTTCTATGTTGAATTTTTTTGATATTCTGGGGTTCATGGCTGCAGACAGTTCTTTGGATTAAATAAGTGCGTAGTCAGTTGTGAAGTTTTATACAAAGTGCTTCACAGATTACAAAAAACGTTTTATCTTTACCTTTACAGACCCAGTTTGTTGAGAAAAATAACGATGCTTTGCACATGTCACTGGAATGTCTTATCTGTGAGTCCAAGGACAAATTTGTTCGAGAATTATTTGAATCTGCAAACAACCACAAGGATACCAAACAAAAAGCTGGAAAACTTGGCTTCATCAGTGTAGGCAACAAATTCAAGGTACAGTATTGTATTAGTGCTTTCTTCTCTGTGCTTTCACCATTGAGCCTAATTGTTCTCCACATTTTTCCTTTCTTTTACTTGCTATAAAGCTGAAATGCCAGCCTTTTCTTACCACCTGTTTCCTGCTCTTTCCTCAATTTCCACCTTAGTAAGTGATGAGTAACTCCTGCTCATGAACCCTGTAGAGGAGTTGAAACGAAAATAGGTGCCAGCCAATGGCTGCAGGTAAACTCATGAATTTTGTGTAGGTCGTTTAATTTATGCTGTTAGATGTTAAATCAGAGAGCTCATCCTGCTCATTGCATGTTTAATCCTTCTGATTTCAGCATGTGTTTGCTAATGTGACTTTTCAATTTACACGTTTGACTTTAGTTTAAATGTCAGGTAATTTACTTGTTTCAGATAAACAAGAAACACAGCAACCTTCTGGCTGAATTTCTGAATTCCACTACTGGTGTTGCTTGAAGGAAAAAATATCACAACTATAGGATGAAAAATAAATTTAATATATGTATTTTCACTTTATCATTACATTCAAATAATGTTTCATGAATTTGTATATCAGAATTCTCATTAAGAATTTCGAATGATATCTGATTTTACATTGTCCTGGATATGAGACTTTTTCTGTGGACTTCTAGAGAATCACTACCATTTATCGACTAGCCTGCTACTCGGTTTCCTTTGGCAGTATGCCAAATTCAAGATGATTACATTGTTGTACGGCTCACATGGTCTTCTTTGACCAGTACACTCATTAAGATATCACTTGACTGCTATTTATAATAGTACGGTCTAGTTTTACGGTAGACCACAGTGTTAAATTCACAACAGAATGCTCATAATTCTCAGAAGCCTCAATGAACAATGGATCCTTCCTACAAAATAGTATCAAAGCGCAAGTAGCCAGTGGACCTCTCCCACTCCAGTGCTATCAAAGATGTGCAACTGCACATTGCACTGTAGGCGCATAGGACAAGAACCAGTTGAAGATTAAGTAATAAACATTTAGAAATAGACCTTATGACTGTATCAGCAGTACCGGGTTGTCTGACCTGTGGTCCTGAAGGAATTCATGTTGAAGGTGGGCCACAGAAAAGCAATGTTGGTGATACAGTAATGTAATGAAATCAAGTAGGAGGTGAAAAAAGCAAGTTAAACTGACTGATACTGATTAAGCCTTGTGTAAACAATTTTATGCTTCTTGTGCAAGGTCAGATTTCTTCATTAGAAGTTCAGTTAACACCCTTCCCTTCCAGGACCCCACTTCATCCATTCAGTCTCCTTTCTCAGCATTCTGCAACGGAATAGCTTTTATTGGTGTAGCAGATGCAGTGGCACCGGGGCGCTGAGGCACCCACTGAGGTGTGAATATTTCTGTATATTTTTATTTTTATTTTATTGGCAGTTTAAAAGGCATGCATTGCAAGATACATGATAGATATAGGCACAATATAAGCAGTTATTACAATAGCTAGTATGGCACAGTCATCGCCCCACAAATACAGCTGTCACATTACACATTGAACATACATATAACTGAAGAAATGGACTAGCAGGGCAGTTAATACCAATGCAAGCACATCAAAAACGATTACGGTCAAGTACAGGGCTTATGGGATGTTTGCCGCCTCATGCCCAAGGCCCGGAGTATCAGTATTCATTGATTGCAACCAATTCACAAAGGGCCCCCAGATATCTTTTGGCCTGGAGGCCACTGGCACTATCTCCCAGACAGCTGCGAGCCGCTTCTGGCAGAATGTTACATCTGTAACCCAGTCCTTCAATAGGGGGGGGGGGCGCGATCTACCCCATGACATGGCTATCCTGTGTTTAGCTAACAGCAACAACATTGCAAGCAATTTACGCACCCCCACAGGGGCCTTCTTTACATAACCTAGCAGCCCAATTAATGCCATGGGAGGAACCTGTATCATGAGTATGTCACTAATAGTTGTGAATATATCTGACCAATATGTTTCTATCTGTGGACAGCTCCAAGTCATATTGTAAAAAGGTAGCCTGATCTGAATGACCTCTCCAACATTCCGAATTAGGTCTAATTCCCATTCGGCACAGTTGGATGGGTGTTCTATAATATTGGTTGAGGAATTTAAAATGGATTAGTCGGAGTTTATAGTTGGGAGACAATTGCTCCAACTGCGCACAGCAGAAGTTCCACTCCTCCTCCGTGACCCACGAATGTAAGTCAAGTGTTCCATTGCTCCCAGGATTTTGGCACTATTACTGGGTGCTGCGCTTGCATGGAAGTATACAGACGAGTAATGAGTTTTGTCACTGAAGGAGTGGTCAATGTTTTCAAGTGGCTTTAGTGTGGGCGGTGGATCCGGAAATGAATCGTGCAGCTTTCGACATGTTGCTCATATACGATAGTAAAGCAAAATGTTGGAAAACAAAGGTGGCGGTCTGTCAGTCAGTGTCGGAGGTCCAAGAAAGCCCTCCTCGCCGCATAAATCGGAAAATCTAGTAATATCCAACCTCTTAGCTCGTGTAACTGCACCCTGATCATCCACCTGGGGCATTTGTGTATTCTGGGCCAAAGGTATCGAAGGGGCATATAATATAGGTATGTTTGCTCTACGTCGGAGATCATCCCAGGCCCACCTCAGTGTTTCTGTAGTGTTGTTTGTGTGGCGGTGCAGTTGGCATGCCTGGTACAGGGCCACCTCTAATGGAGTGGGTGCCACTCGATCACATTCAACTGCTACATGTGGTTGAAATGGGACCGGATGCACCCAAAATTGCAGAAACTGCGCCTGTGTGCAAAACGCATATAAAGGGAAATCTGGTGCCCTCAAGCCTCCCTGGCTCTGAAGAAGTGTCAACACCTCCCAAGCAACCTTAGCTGGCCCTCCCGCCCACACCAGGGAGATCATCAACACTAAGTTTGTGAAAGAAGGCCTGCGTCAACATGAGTGGGAAATTAACGAAGATATAAAGAAACTTGGGGAGGACCACCATTTTAGCTACAGCAATCCGTCCCGCAAGCGTCAAAGGGAGAGTGGACCACAAGTTAATTTTCCCTTCTAGCCAGAAAATAGTGCGACCTACATTCATATTCCATAGTTCTTGGGTGTCTATGCTAAGCCAGACCCCAAGATATTTCACCGGACCCTCTGTCCAGCAGAGCAAATAATCTAATTCAAATGGATTGTACCGTCAGTCAATGGAAATAGTGTGGATTTCTGCCAGTTAATCTGTATGCCGGACGGACCACCAAATTGCAAAATCTCCCACAGCGCTGGTTGCAAATTATTCTGGGGATTTTTTATATAAAGAGTGATGTCATCTGCATATTGCGATATTATCATCCCTCTAGGCGTGAAAATCAGTCCACGTTCCGCGTAGTGCTGCAGCAGGCAGGCTGCTAAAGGTTCCATTGCTATTGCGAATAGCAAAGGTGAAAGAGGGTAGCCTTGTCTCGTACCTCGGGTGATGGAAAATGGTTCTGTGATGTGTCCATTAACAAAAAGACGTGCTTGTTTAATAAAGGGCGGGCTAAATCCTAGTATCTGAAGGACCGCGAATAAAAAAGTCTATTCAAGAGAGTCAAATGCTTTTGTAGCATCTAAAAATGCAGCCACTGCAGAGAGTTGAGGGTCCAAATAGTGTAGTATAGCAAAGAACGTACGCAAGTTATGTGCAGTCCATCTCCCCGGGGTGAACCCCGATTGATCAGGCCTAGCAATGAGCGGTAGCAGTGGTTGAACTCTGTTGTCTAATTATTTGGCATACGTTTTATTATCAGCTTTAATGAGGGATAATGGGCGATATGAATCACAGTAGTGTGGTGGCTTGTCGGGTTTAAGTAGTAACAGTATGCCAGCTTCTCTAAGAGTAGGTGGTAGAATTCCTGTGTCAATTGCTTCTTGACACACCGCCATCAAGTGAGGGGCAAGGATACCTGCATAGCATTTATAAAAGGAGGCGGGAAGGCCGTCTCATCCTGGGGCTTTATCAGGTGGTAAACTATTTATTACTTTAACTAGGTCCTCGTCTGAGAAGGGTTCATCTAAATATGCTCTATGGGCGTTTCCTAGCCATAACAATTCAATAGTGTCAAAATAAGATGTAAAATTGTCCGCCTCCTGTGTATATTTCGAAGTATATAATTTTGAGTAGAACTCCATCACATGGGCTTTAATTTCTTGTGTACCTCTAATTTTCCGTTGTTCTTTATCCAGCATCTCAACAATATAGGCAGTGGTTCATGGGTTTTTCCTGGTCTATCTCCCTCCCCATACCTACGGGCTTGTGCAGTCTTGCCTAAGTAGTTGACTTCACGCTGCGCCTCCTCCTCGAATTCACTTAATTTACTTCTAATCTGGGAAAGGAGCACACTATCGCCACTACGATAATAATCGAGGTCTAGCTCACGTATATCTTTTTCCAGAGTTTTTAATTTGTGGCGTATGGATTTCAGGATGCCTGCTTGACGGGCTATGCACTTGCCACGGATCACCACTTTAAAGGCCTCCCACAGGGATGATTGAGACAGCACCGACCCTGCATTAAGTGTGAAGTAGTCTAAAATATCTTGTTTGATTTCCTCCCGGAAGGCAGCATCCAAGAGGGCATGAGGCGGGAGACGCCATGTAAATGCTCGACTGGGCATATCCGCGATTTGCAATCAAAGTAAGCATGGTGCTTGTTCTGAGAGAGCTCGAGGAAGATGACTGGCGTCCACCACCCAGGTAGCTGTATCTTTGGAGATAAGCCAATAATCTATACGAGACCAGGCAGAGTGTTGCGTTGTGATGCATGTGCCCTCCAGAACGTCCGGGTGCCGCATTCGCTGTATATCCACAAGCTCCCTCTCCAATATCAGTGCATTTAACGCAGCGCTGGTGTTTGGGTGCAGAGAGCGAGATGTACCTTTGCGATCTCTAGCGTAATCTAAAATAGCATTAAAGTCCCCCCCAAATGATAGTGTCACAGTCCAGCTTCAATACCTTGCCCCACAGAGTACGAAAGAAGTCTGGGGAGTCTGAATTCAGCCCTTACGCTGTTACCAAAACCACACGAGTCGTGCCAAGTGTTCCTTCCAAAATTATTAATCTGCCGTCTGGATCTACCTGTAGAGAAAAATGTGACCAACCTATGTTTTTTCGTATTAGAATCGCGTTCCCCCTGGCGTAGTTGGAATATGTGGCTAAGTATATGTTTACCCAATGTCTATGTTGGAGTAGAGTGGTCTTCGGACTGGAAAGGTGCATTTCTTGTAAAAAACATATGTCAATATTATGCCTCACTAGATACGATTGAACAAGGCGCCCCTTTCTGTTATCATTCAGTCCCTGTATATTCCAAGTTAAACAATTATACGTGGTCATTGATCATGTAGGCTAGGTGTTGCGCGAAGATCTGTACCCTCAAAATATACAGCAAAACATATAACATTTGTACCTTAAATAGTTCTTGCAATTTTGATAGTAACCCTTTATGTCCCAACGCATACGTACCCCCCCACCCACACCAACCCCCCAATCTGGTTGAGTTAACATTTCTCTCCCTCGTACATTTGAGATAGTTTTGATCCAAAAATGTCCTTCAGCAATTCTTCCACAAAATGTTCAATTTTTCCAATGGCAGTGGTCTCTGGGATTCCCACGATGCGAATATTATTCCTCGGAGAGCGAGCCTCCAAATCATAATTTTTGGCGCTGATGACCATGAGGACTCGCTCCATATTCAGAAGTTGTTCTTTGGTTTCGACCTGGAATTTGTGCTCTTCAGTATGTCGATTCTCGAGTTGGTCCAATCGGTGTTCGTGGGTGTCCACTTGAGTCTTAACTTGGTCTAGTCTGGCATTCATGCTGTCCATCCTGGAGTCAATTGTCTTAAGATTAGACTTAACTTCCAGGAGAAGACTGCAGAGATCGTCATTTTCAGTATCAGTGTCATCTGCGGGGCCATGCGTCGTCTCAGGGTCGGGATCAACATCTCCTTGACGCTTTTGTCTTTTATTTTCAAACGTTAATGTAGGTTGCTTGGCATCTGTCTTCCCCATATTGTATTATTTGGCTCAGTGCGGTATCATATAGGCAAAGATGTTCTGGCGACTTGTGGCGCCCCCTCTGGCTCCAGCTTCAACACGGCGTCACAGTTGCGCGTCACAACAAAGTTCGGCTTGGTGACTGTCCCACTACTGAAAAAGGGAAAATGTCTGGAATGCTCAGTTCTTACATTACGTTGTATCGTTTGCACATCCATTGTCAGACTCTTGGTAGCAGCAAGTGTGTGAGTGGGGTGTCACAGTATCACCAGATCGTTGTGATTCTAAGACTCAGGTGGGGCCTGTCTTTGATAATAGTTTTTCCTCCAATAGAGCCACCTAACAGGTTCTAAATGGCACCCAATAATATTGTCCGCACAGTCAAAAAAATACATCAAACCCCCTTGTTTGTATCTAGGTGTGACATATCAATTGCCTCAGGGAACACGGAGTCTGCCTGAGGGGAGGAGACATGCCCAGCTCCACATTTACAAACACCCTCGCATTAGCACGTGCAGCACCGTGCGCTAAAGTGTCCACTATGAGTCCCACGTTCTGTTGGCATACATAGAGTCTCAGTTAGCAGTGGGCTGGACAGCGTGATCAGCACTGAAGCTCTCCGAGTTTTCCAGGCAAGGTGGTGGAGGGGCAGTCGCCTCCTCTTACAAAGGGACAATTTCAATGGTGCTGCAGAACTTGAATACAGTTAGTTCAGTATATGTCAGCCCAGCAACACACACACAGAAGCAGAGCGTCTGTCTATGCAAGTCAAAAAATATCGTTCTCGATTCCCCATGCAAACTGTGTTCTTCAGCCACTCAGGCACACTACACTTTTACTCAGCAGATATCGCCGCAGCCTAATCTCCTTTTTTTGTCCATGGGGGAGATCCGCACGGTGCAGCAACAGTGCAATTAGCCTCCAAACTGTGCCGTGTTGGTATTGGAAGCAAAGATGCTGGGGCAATGGTGACGTCTTTTATTTGTCCCCACTATCTGCGCAGTGAGCCAGAACACAAAAAAAAAAAGAAATCTAGCACGCTGTTTTGTACTTTCGTCAAGTCCGCAGGTCTGTAAGGGGGCTCAAAGTTTCTGTTCAGTGATTACGCCGCATCCGCCATGTTGGTCCGCCCAGGGCCACAAGTGTGCACTTGACGAGGCTCCTCCACACTCCCGCCCACATAGCACCACGTTGGGGGAATGTTAGCGCATCCAACACTCGCACTTCCTCAACCCCTTACTTTTTTAATTGTTGTCGGCCGGACAGCCGCACCAGAGTCACGCAAGGCCTAGGCTTCTGCTCGCTCCCTAGGCCCAACAGGACCCGCTTCCTCGCCACTGATGTCGGCAGGAATAGATCGTTCTGGGCACGTCAAAAATTGATTTTCCCGAAACAGCTCCAGGTGCACAGCGGACTCAGCTGTAAGGGAGCAGTGGTTACAGCTACACTCCGTCACATCCACAGCAGGATTCTTGCAGGATCGATCCTCGGCTGGCGGAGCCCTCTTACAGAGCGGCCATCTCGCTGCTCAGTCAGGAGACTCTTTTTCAACTTTATGATTGGGCCCATGACACACTTACTAAGCTACTGAGCAGCAGGATGTTTTTTCACTGTTAAACGTGTGGTTGAACTAGTGCCAGCGGCTGAGATACTGAAAGAAGTAGGGCAAGCCCACTATTCCTAGAAACTGGTGTAGTTATATATTTCCAAAAAAACTGTATTTGATTCAGATTAATTTAGAATTGTTTGTAGTGTATGGGAGCCTCAATGAGTGCAACACATGATCCCCAGTAACAATTAATAAAAAATAAATTACTAGTTTTATATTATATTGCAGAAAAAATCCGTACATTGATTGACAGATCAAGGAACAGGTGCTCCTGGTGCAGCTGCAGTGAACGTGAAAATAGTGAACAAATATGGATAAAATACATAAACTGTTATGTACAAATAGCCAACTCAACATTCAAACCTATATTAGTTCAGGGTCATACAAAGCCCAATATCAAATTAGTTACTAAGGCTAAAACGTATTGATGTCTCTACCCCAGTTCAAATAGGATCTTCCTCAGGACAGAACACAGTTAGCAAGAAGACAGTGAGGAGAACTGTCAGTGCGACTAGTTGTGTGTGGAAAACTATATAATGCCTGCAGTCTTATCGGAGTGCACCTGACTTGTTAATTTGTTGGTATTGGATGGAATGTGCATCATCAAAGATAAAGGGCACTGCATGTGTTAGACCCTGAAGAGAGGAACCCGCTTAAGCAAGTTTGTGGAAAAATACCTCAATGCGATTAGCCAAAGCATCGTTGCTAAAGTGTGTATGAGTGAGGGGTTGCTCATTCCCTTATCCTTCCTTACGTGTGTTGAGAAACTGTCTAACCACTAATTATAGGATTTAACTTGTATAGTGTGCCAAGTTCTGACTCATGCATTAATCAAAAGTAAAAGATGTGCGATTCAATCATCAAAATGACCTTTATGTGCTCTGTAGGTCTTAGAGCATGGAAACTGGACAAATACACATCTGGAAATAAATCAACAAAGGACCGCTTGGTAGACAAGAAAATTTGAACGGCCCATACGCGTACATAACAGGGCACCTGCCATGGCCATATACACACAAACCAACATATCAGCCTAAATACATTGATAATAAGTGCAACTCATTTCCTCTTGTTAAATCTCCATCGATATGAAGACATAACTGTTGCTAGCAGAATCAAAACAGTAAGGCAATGATGTCAGAGTGAATGTGAAAAATCATGCCAACACAACAATACAGTGTAAGGTATGTATTTGCATTGTTGGGTCATATTGTTAGGGTCACCTTCTCATTTTCTAGGTTATGGCCTAGTTTTCAGTGCACGTTATAGTCTACTCCAAGGTCTGCTAAAATGCCCATACTGCCAGATATTTGCTGTAGGATTTCTTGGTTTGACCACCTTACTGGTTTGGTATTGATTCAAGAAGTGAGGAATGTATAATTAGACATGTACATCAGAACAACAAGTTGCTTGTCTAGGTAATGATGTTAGTGGTGGATACACTGTCTACCTGCATATTTCTTACTGATCCCTTCAGATTCTCTGTTTTGAAGAATAGTCATGCATTTTCATAATAGGTCTCCAATTTCTTGAGGGATTAATAAATTGAGGTCAAGCTCTTCTAAAATCACCAGCAAAAAAATCATAATCTTTATGTAATTCATCTTTAGTTATCTTATTAGATCCTCAGTAGTTTTGCAATGAAAGTTCTTTAGAAATGTTTGGAACATATGATGTAACTGAAGCCCAGCAAGCAAATTATGATTAACCTAAAAATAATAAGTTGGCTGTGACTTGTTAATTAAAGCATGTTATGGTGAATGTTGCCCATAATACATGTCAGCAGCATATTTATCTTGCATTGTTTTGAAATGAGGATTTCATCTCTCTCCTTCTGAGACAGCATTTCCAGGTCACTACTTTGAAATTCATTATGTATTTGCAATGACCTTCTTCAATTAAGAATAGTTACAACAGTAAAAATTCAGTTCTAGCCTCTCATAAGACTTAGCAGCCGATTTGTTGAGAGTGTTAACCGTAATGTTTAAAAACATTGTGTGTAGTATTCTCATTCTGTTTCATAACTGCCCCACCATAGAACAGTGTTGAGATTTAAATGCTTTAAAGGCAAAATCTTGTTTTAATATCTTCTTTATAGCAAAATTATTAATTCGTAATTGACAGGATTTTAGCAAGTCAGATGAATAGTGCAGTTTGTTGTGAGTGTGATCATAATTTCCAAATGTTGGAAGGTTTTTTACCACATCCAATTCCTTCCTTTATGAAATCTCTTGGATATTGCATTTCTAAATGTGCCCTATATTGTCTCAATTCTAACATATTCTTCAAAGTTTAGAAATGACACGGAGACACAATATCTCTTGGAAAGCATAGCAAGCCATATCGGCAAAATCAATTCTGTGAAAAAACAGACAAGGGCAGCACTCTGTACAAGCTCAAGGTGGACTAACATCTGCAAGAATAAACTACATAGATGCTACTAAGTGAGCTTACAACTTTAAAATACATAATGTTGATTTAAAAGGTTGTTGCACATTAAGAGGGATAGATTACTGAAAAAAGTAACATTTGTCTTATAAAAGTTAGACTGACATATCCAGTTATATTTATGCTCCCAGAAAGTCATAAGAATTTGAAAGAGGTACTAATCAGACTGACTAGCAGAGCTAGGAGGCTTTTTTGTCTGGTGGATGAGTCAAGTCTTGACAGTAACATACTGCATCTGGAATGCCTAGAAGGCAAAGAACAGAAATTTTTAAAGAGTAGCTGGACTGAGGCCAGAAAAACATTTATAGTACTGCTTTTGAAGACCATTTTTGCATATAACTATTTTCAATAGAGAGAAATTATGTTTCCAGATAACCGGATCTTCTATTTGCTCTATTGTAGCATAATATTTTGTAGAATTCTGAACAGGCATACAACATATCTCTGAGAAAGAATGAAATTCAGTTACAAGGAACAACATTAGATAATTTGCAACAGTGCACGGAAAAGAAATACAATCCACAGCTTATTATTGTTTCAAAGGTTTCTAAATTTAAGTATGCAAACAAATGTCTAAGAAATAAATAATCGGCTAGAATGAGGAATTAGAAAAATTCTTTAAACAAAAAAAACTCATGTATGTGAAAGGGTCAAACCAACATTAAGAAAATCTAGGAAGAAAATCAAATGTTATGATGTAACCTGACTTGAAATCAGAGTGTGAAAAGTTTTCCACATCTACATTATGTTAATTGCACAAATATTTTGATTTGAGGACACATTACACATCCATATTATGGGACAAAGATAAAATTGTGGCAACTCTAAACATACAATGCAGCATGATGTTTTATGCAAATCACCCTATGCAAGCTTCTTATGTAGGATTAACTGAAACAGTTGTCAAAGTTAGAAAGAATGAGTTTCACTCGGATATCTGGCTACAGAATGTGAAGTCTTTGGTTGTGGGACACTTTCTGAAAGTGCAATTTAACTTTAATCAGTAAGGTCTGTAAAGAAGAAAATTAACTCAGAGTGAAACTCTTGCGTCTTTAAATCAAATGGGCTTAATAAATCACAGGAATGGCATTTGAAATAAGAGTGCCCGGAGGGTTAGTATTAGAAGAAGCATGTGATCCCATTAGGAATAGAAACGTATCAGACTTTCATAATGACAAGGGATGTGCAGAATGTGGACAGTGCTGTTGGAGGTTTAGGGAAAATGGAACAGGCTTAGAAGTGCTAATAGGTTGAATGTGATAAGTATTATTTATAGATTAAGATTACCTTAATAGGTAGTATTTTTCAATTTTTTACTTTTATCATTGATTGTGTTAGCGTCCAAAGAAGTTGCAGGTAGCAACAAAATGCATTGAGTTGTAACAGTACAGATGAAATATTGTTAAGAATGAATTGACATGAAGATTGATGTACAAATCAAACACCAAGATTTGTTTGAAAAATGCAAAGTGCAAAGTGATTTAGATCGGCTGAAAATCGACTGGGGTTATAGCCTCACGCGAGGGTATGCAGTCAGACCGTTAGAAAAATACTAATGAGTTTTGAGTGACCAGGATTGGAATCTGTGAACTGCCAGTACTCAAAGGATCAGTTAAAGTGTTTGTTCTAGGAAGTGCTTAGTTTGTAATAACATAAATGCAGAACTTCACAGTTTTCTTAGAGACTCAATGCTTCTGAATACCTGAGTTGCCAAATTCCAAGACTGTCTAACTTTCATACCTTCCAGTGTGCTACATTTCCTGCTTCTTTCTCACTTTTGAAAATTATAGTTTGTACCTGCAGTCTCCTTTTGTCACTGCTGTGCTGCTTTCTCTTCCTCCTCCTTGCTTTGGGTCGAAGTCTAATGATGACCATTAAGCCCCTGTCCCCAACAAGGAGTGCTGGTGTACAGCACTGCCACAAATTAAAAAATTGAACAATCATCTAAAAGTGTTCAGAGGGCCCCTCTTTTCTTTAGGCCACATGTCAGCTTTTGGCTTAAGTGAAGCTAGGCAGGTCAATAACCCCCCAAATAACATATTTGTCCATAGAAGATGTCTAAAGAAGACTAAGGAGTTTAGTTTATTATTTTTGAAAAGTAACAGTGCACATTATCGTGTGCTTTTAGTCACATGCTCAAATATCAATGTAAAACATTGCAAAAAAATACATGTACAGAACATTATCCAATTCCACTAAAACATACCTTTCTTTAAGAGTAGTCCTATTTTGATTATTCTCCTGCCATCTGGTGTTGTGTTGAATATTATAACTTGCTTTTTATTTTGAATGAAAGTTTGATTTCTAGCTTGTGAGGTATGAGTCGTGATCATGTGTCCTGAACCACACAACACATTGGTACACAGAATCTACCTTAATTAATGTTTTACTGTCATTATTATCATTGGGTTTTTATCCAGTACAGCGTATTTGGCAAAACTGATTTGGTGTGAAAGTACAGAGAGAAGGTATTGAAAAAGTATTTACAGTTCTAGCGAATATTCAGATGCCGGACAGTCATTTTGCGATAGGGCACGCCAGGATGCATAAGAATGATTCATGGGGTGGAAGAAGAAAAAATACCATTTAAACTTTGCCCTCACATAACACCCATTTCCTTTAGACTGGCCTGCAAAGTGTCTGTAATCTTTGCTTACCCAGGGCCAAGACTAAATGCCTCACCTATAGAGTTTTTAATGTGCAAGAAACAATTACTGTTCTAGGGATAGCCATTAAGTACATTACGCTCAAATGAAGAGCAAGTCATCATTTAGTCTATGTCAGGGGTCAGAAGAATTACAAAAAAGTAAAAGAAAATGGAGGTGAAGGGCAATACAGACTTTTGCACTATTTAATTTCCATGAGGACAATTAGAGCCTACCTCCAGAGTAATCAGATACCGAAGACTCTTGTGTTCCAAGTACCCCAAAGTGAGTGATGGTGATAATCACAGCACCTAGCTCATCCTCTAAGCACGCATTGCATACTTGCACGTTCACTCTTGAACTTGCTTCTGTATCTGACCTGAAACTGTGAACTAAAAGGCCTATTGACCACTCAATGTGGATCAACTCCAAGAGATGAAAGTATCTCCAAAAGGTTATTGAGTTCGAGATGTTTTTAAAAAGAGGATTAAGTCCAGCAACCTGATCAACATCAGAAAGAGAATCAAGTACAGGAGAGGGAACGCCCTTGAAAACGGGCTCAGAATCTAGAAGTAGAAATGAGGACATGATGCATTTCAGCTCTGAAACCGATTCGGACTCGGAAAGACACTCTTGAACTGCAGAGCTGGTCAGGATGAATCGGCTTATCAGTCTAAAAGGCTGCCTCTGTAAAAATGTAAGCCAACCTTTGAAGAGATTTCTTACACTGGAAGAACCAGTGTGAGAGCTTTTTATGGAAAAGAGGATACACGTGACCAAAAAACCAGGTACATTGCACCATGAACAACACCATTGTAACCACAAGCTTCCGTTTCACTTGAAGATCTTTAAAAAAATAAAACAAACATTTGAGGAGGCCATTAAGAAAAAATTTACAGTTTTTCATGCCAAAAAGTAAAAAAATAAAAAAATTACTTCACATATGTTTTTCACCTCCACAACCTCCAAACACAGATTCAGAGGAAGAGGTGGAGCAGGAAGAAGAGCAACACCGAGGTTGAGGAAAAAGATGACACCTAGAAGATATGGCCAGTAGAATTGGAAGTCAAAGCTTTGGACATGTACAATTAAAATATCACCACTGATTAAATCTCATTTTAGCAGACTTAATACAGAGATAAGCTCTGCGACATGGGCTTACTGTGCAGTTGGAAGGAACGGAAGGCTATTTTATCATTGAGCACTTTATTTCAAACAGAAAAAACCATTGATGTCTGTGTGAACAGTAATTCATAAGTCTACAACAGAAATAGAAACCTTTAAAGACACTGCAAATACCAGGGTTTGTACATAATTGGCCTCTAATGAACATTAGCTGTGGTATGGTACATGGAACAGTGTCTTGATGGTAACATCACGTTATCATTAGTGGGAAGGGCTTAGTGCTAGGATTGTAGATCATATTACATTACATTAGACACGTGCACCTGGTTTGTTGTGGGCTCCTTTACAATGATCTTCTGGGTCTTATTGTTTGATATAGTCCTGTGCTTTATCTGTGACATGTTCCCCATGGTTTTATCTGCTTTCCGATCTTTATCAGGCTGTGTGATCTGTTTCGACAATTCTGAGCCTGCAGCTGCATGTTTTTATACACACGGTACTGTTGTTGAAACAAAGGCAAAATCCTACTAATGCTTTCCGTTTTATCTGTTGCATGCTTTGTGGTATGTCCTTTGTGAAATTTCAATAACATGTATTTCAGCGTTCATCTCTTTTCGAATACTGAATGAACATTTTTTGTTTTACAGACTCAACTAAATTTGCTGCTTGAAAAATTGCGTAGTACTGTGAGTATTTGCAAAGATAATTTATTGTTTTGTATTTTGATATGTGCCCATAAATACGACTCTTGAAACTGTTTTTTAGTTGTATCGTTGCTTCAATGATAATGAAAATGAATTAAATACTATGCAACAATTGTTATTTATAATCGTGTCTGATTAAGTAACAGTCTATGATTTTTTTTTTGTTTTGAAAAACCTTTATTGTGCACATTTACATCATCGTACAACGCACAGTCACCGTCCAGGCGCGAAGCAGTTAAGCAAAGCGTACGCTTCCAGATATTAGAACACAGCCATTTAGCCGACAACCCGGGGGTCCGGCGGCGTCGTACAGGGTAGCATGCGTACAGAAGGGGGGTGTGTGCGTTGTGGAGGGAGTAGGTGTGTGATGCTGTTTATGTGCTTTTTATTTTTTTTTGTGGTGTCCCAGGTGCATGTTATCGGTAATAGAGGATGGCGCTGTGATCCAGCCCACTCCACGGCCACGCCGGCCGTCACCCAGGCCCCGATCCAGAGACCTATTGGATGTCGCTGTTACCCCAAAGTGTAAAGGCCTCCGGGGCAGCCGAGCGCCAGCAGCGTGCCCAGAGCGCGGGCCGAAGCGCGGCAAGGATAGCGCAGTATAGCTCACAGCAACCCATATGGCAGCGCATAGATTTGGCGAGTCTAGTGTGCAGCATCATAGTCCATATCTATCCCGTGTATGCATGGCAATAGTATGTGTTAAGGTTAGGGTCGTGAACTCAAGGAGGGTCAAGGGGAAGGGGGGAAGAAGGGAGGGGGAGATCATTCTGCGGTAGAGCAGGAGGGTCATCATCCGCCAGACTGGGCCTAGCAGGACCGCGTAGCGTGCGCGGGGAGCCGCAGGCCAGGTGAGGGGGGCAAAAGGAAAGAGGGCCTTCAAGAAGACTGGAATTCCCCAGTGTCCGTGTCCGCACCCGCCCGCCACCACCCCCGGGGCATCGGGGGCAGTCAGGGGCAAGTAGGGGGGGGGTAAGAGCCGCCCTTTTAGTAGTCCCGGGGCCGTCGCCGCCCCGCCAGCAGTGGTGCGACAAGCCCCAGGGATTCAGGTTATTCCCCTGTCTTGGCAAGCCCTCTGGAATGTCCCGAGGAGATTATCCCAAAGTTGGGCGATGGGGAACTTCCGGAGCCCTGCAGTTTCCTCGCGAAGAAGCACCGCGCTCTCCGCCTGCGCCCAATTAACAAAAGAGGCTCTCCAATGCCGAACGTGTGGGGGGGCGGTTGCCTTCCAGTGCTTGGTGAGCAAGCGTTTGGCCGTTATAAGACCCATGTCCCAAAAGCGTGCCTGTGCTTTATTGTCTTTTGTGCGCCGATAGAGTCCTAGTATGCATGCTTCCCATGTATGCGGGAGCCGCCCATCGGCGCCGTGCGCGAGCAGTGTCAGTACCGCGTCCCAGTACGCCTGTATCTTTGGGCAGTGCCATAGCATATGCAAGAGGTCCGCTCCCGGCAGTAAGCATCGCGGGCAGGTTGCATCTGTCCTCGCAAAGTACCTGTTAATTTTGTCGGGCGTGAGGTATGCGCGCTGTAGTATGTAGTACTGTATAATTTTAAAGCGGGGGTTGCGTGGGATGGTCGTCGGGCCGGTCAGTATCAGTGCCCATTCTTTGTCCGTCCAGTCTCTTCCCCTGTCTGTCGTCCAGCGCTCCCTCAGTGTTATTGTGGATGGCTGCGAGTGCGCCTGCAGTGCCTGCGCTAGCCAGTGTACGATGTGCGCGCCATGGCCCATGACGTGTAAGTATTGCATGAAGGTATGTACCGGAGGCTCCTCTGTCATGTCGCCCCAGGAAGCCGTGAGTGTGTGCAAGAGGGAGGCGTGTAGAAGGAACTGTCCCGCCGGGAGAGTCGTGTCTTCAGCCAAGTTGGCGAACGTGAGCAATTCGCCATCAGCATACAAATCGCTCAGTGTGTCCACCCCCGCCTGATCCCAGCCAGCCAAGTGGACCTCCGTGAGCGGCCCCGTCGGGCCAGGCATACCCAAGAGCGGCATGCTCGGGGCATAAGGCTTAGCAGCACGCGTGAGACGAAGGCTCCTCAGAAAGCATCTGCGCGCCACTGCCAAGTAGATCTGGGAAGGGCAGGGTGCGCGGGTTATCGGGTGAAACAGCGCATTAATTTGCGTTTGTGTCCATGCAGCCACATGTGTGGCAGTGTCCTCGAGTTGCTTGCCACTCAGCCATCCCGCCACCCATTGCATCTGTGCTGCGAGATAGTACAGTTCCAGGTTAGGAACCGCCAGGCCCCCTGAGTCTGTGGGCATATATAATTTAGTCAGCGCCACTCGCGGCCTCCCCTTATTCCAGATGAGGGAGCGCAGCAGCGCCTCTAGGTCACGAAAGAGCCTGACGGGTACATACAGAGGCATATTCGCAAAGTAATAGAGGAGGCGAGGCAGCACAATCATTTTGGTCAGTGCCACGCGGCTGGGCACGTTAAGGGGTAGGGTATTCCAGAAGCCAATTTGCGCTCGGACAGAAGCGATCGCTCGGCAGAGGTTCCCTTCCAGGATATCTGCCGGTGTTCTATATATCCGTATCCCTAGGTATCGGAAAGTGGTGGGATGCCATTGCAGCCTGTCCCCTCCCAGCCGGATGTCGCATTCGGGTACGTCTGGGTTAAAGGGGTACGCCCCCGACTTGGCCCAATTAACTCTCAGGCCCGACATTCCCTCAAAGTTGCGGAAGATGTCAGCGAGGGAGGCGGGGATGGCAGGTATGTCCCTGACGTACAGCAGTAAGTCATCTGCATACAGTGACACTGCGTGCAACCCATCCGCCAGCGGGATTCCCCAATCCAGCCCGTGCGCTCTGAGGGTCGTGGCCAGCGGCTCCATGGCCAATGAGAACAGTAGTGGCGACAATGGGCAGCCCTGGCGGGTGCCTCTGCGGACTCGGATGGCGGCTGAGAGGAGGCGGCCCGTGCGGACCCGGACTGTCGGTCTGCCGTAAAGCAGATCAATCATGGCCCGGTATCCCCCCCCAGTTGATACTTCTCTGTAACCGCCCGCAGGTACGGCCACTCCACAGAATCGAAAGCCTTCTCCAGATCCAATATAAGGCATCCCGCTCTCGGCCACTGCTGCGTAGCGTATTCCTGTACCCGGAAGAGGCGGCGTATGTTGAAGGAAGTGTGGCGTGTGGGGACAAACCCATTTTGGTCGCGGTGTACTAGGGTCGGCACATGGGGGGCCAGTCTCCTGGCCAAAGTAGAAGCCAGGATTTTATAATCTGTGTTCAGGAGCGCCAACGGGCGGTAAGAGCCCACCTGTGTGCTATCCTTGCCCGGTTTAAGAAGAGATACTAGTATGGCCTCGTTTAATGTTGGGGGTAAAGCGGCATCTTCCGCTGCCGCGGTATACATCCTCAGCAGCTCCGGAATGAGAACATCCGAGCCGGCCTTGTACAGCTCCGCCGGCAGTCCATCCGGGCCCGGCGTTTTGCCATTTGACAGATTAAAGATGGCTTCTCGGAGCTCGTCTGGCTCCAGAGGGGCACCCAATTCGTCCTGCTGCGCAATAGTTAGTTGCGGCATTTGCAGGGGGGAGAGGTAGTCAGCTATGGCCGTAGGAGGGACCGCCAAGCGGGAGCGATACAGCTCTTCATAATGAGCCGTGAAGGCATCGTGGATACCAATCTGTGTGTATACCAGTTCCCCCCTCCCCGTCCGTACAGCCGCTACCGGGGTCGAGCGGGTTTCCTGAGAGATTAGCCACGCTAAAAGCTTGCCAGGTCTGTCGCCAAGGTGATGCGTTCTCGCCGAATGCGCGGCATAATTTACGTTTCGGAGTCGCTCTAAGAGGCGTGCATGTTCCGTGCGGGCCTCATGTAGCGGGCCCTCGTCGCCAGCCACCGCCCCCTCCTCCCGTGGCAGTAAGTCCGACTCTAATCTAGTTAAGTCCCTCTCCAATTGACGTCTTATGTGTCCCTGCGCATGCAAGCAGTGTCCCCGAAGCACTACCTTGAAGGCGTCCCACTCCGTCTGCAGAGTGGATGCCGTGCCAGCATTGTCCTCGAAGTATTGCGCGGCGCGTGTAAGCAAGTTATCCCGGAAAGCCGCGTCTAGCAGCAGCGCAGGTTGTAGGCGCCAAGTGGGGACAGGAGGGTGCGGGTGCGCCCAGGCTATTGACATGAAGTGTGGGTTGTGGTCCGAGTGCGTGCGGCCCATGTATTGCGTGTCCGTCACGTGGGGTAAGAGGGCAGTGGAGGCCATGAACCGGTCCAGTCGGACATGTAAGTCGTGAGCGCCAGAATAGTAGGAATACGTCCGCGTCCCCGGGTTGCGTTGTCGCCAAACATCATGGAGGTCCCATTGCGCGGCCCAGTCCAGTAGCGCTTTTGTGGCTCCCCGTGAAGAGGCATTAGCAGGGGGTGGGAAGGAGCGGTCCAGTGTCGTATCTAGAGTGCAATTATAATCGCCCCCTATTATCCACGATGTTGCATGCCAAGGTGCCATGACCTTTGAGAGCCGCGCCAGGAAGCTGCCCTGATCTACATTGGGGGAATAGAGGGATACCAGCGTGAGAGGCTGGCCATCCAATCTGCCCTGAGCAGCCGCATATCTGCCCTCCCGGTCCATTGCCACCTCCGTGGTTTCCCAAGGAGTCCCAGGGCGGACCCATATCAGTGTTCCGCGTGCGTAGGAGGAATACTCCGTAGCGTATAGCTGCCCTCGCCATCTACGGCGCAACGCCTGCACTTCGGCTCCGTTCAAATGGGTTTCCTGGAGTAGCGCTATGCTGATTTTATGTCGCTTTAGGTATGAGTATATATGGTAGCGTCTGGCTGGTGTGTGCATTCCCCTGACGTTCCAGGTGCATATTTGTATATTAGCCATAGCAGTTATGCGTGCGTGTGCGCCCTCTCCCCCCCCAAGGTGTGGCCCCCCGCTCAAGGGCCCCCCAGCCCCAGCAGTCCGTTTCAGCCACGCAGCCCTCGCAAGTGTCGTGTTCGCAGTACCATGATCTCCAGCAGGGTAGTGGGATAGGGAAAAAGGGGAATGTAAAAGGCCTTAACATGGCAACAGAGTTCAAAATACCAAAAGGTCGGCCGCACAACAGGTCGCCGTCCAAACACTCAAGTGAGCTCGCAAACTATACAGTCTAAGGGGGTGCTTGTGGTTACGTTCTAACAGTTATCAAAACAGTGCAGTCGTGGATGTGCCCAGTGTCTCTCCCGGGTGCGGTGTGCAAGCGCCCGCTGGCCAGCGGACGTCCAGTGTCTCTTGTTCCATGCCGTGGCAGCTGCACGCCCAGGTATCAGTCAAGGGCGCGCAAGGGTGCCAGGGGGGGTGCAGGTCCCCTCCCAGCCAGGTCAAGTCGCAGCAGGCTGGCAGTAAATCGCAGCGGGGCACACCCTTGTTTCTGCAAAGTAGGTGTATGAGTCGCATATGGATAAGGAGAAAAAGTACTTACAGTGGCCAATTCCGTGCTTCAGCTCCCCAGGGCAGCGACAGAGTGAGCGTCGGCAGGCCCAGGACAGCCCTAGGGTTAGGCGGGGCAGCCAGGCAGGAACCCGGGCGGGTTCGCGCTATGCGGTAGACATCAGCCCGGTCCCAAACTCCGTCAACCAAAGAGATCCACCGTCTGGGGCGTGACCTCCGGGGGTCCCCCAGAGCTCTGCGTGTCCGGTAGTCCATAAATCGCCTCATCGTCCGTAGAAGACGCTGCTGGGCTAGCGCCCGGGTGGAGCGACGGCGCCGGGGAATTGCTGATTGCCGCCACCTTGCGCAAGGCATCTTGTTGTTCCTGTTGGACTAGGGCTGCCGGCGGGGAGCGGCGTATTGCCTCCCCGAGCAGCGGCGGCGTGGAAGATCTTCGGCGACGTCGCCTCCCCGGTCCTCTGGACCTCTCCATCGTGTTAGTTCCCGGCGCCCTTCGCGGCGCGTCAGGCATTCCTCCATCCAGCCAGGCCTCAGCCTCCTCAGGGTTTGTGAAGAAGTGTGTTTTGTCACGTATCACTACTCGTAATTTGGCAGGGAAAAGTAGCGAGTACTTGAGGTTCGCTTCGCGCAGCCTTCCTTTTACAGCCAGGAAGGAATGCCTCTGTCTCTGCACTCTTGCAGTGTAGTCCGGAAAGAACATCACCGCAGCGTTGTCTATGGTGACTTCCCCTAGGTTCCTGGCTTCACGCAGGATCGTGTCCCGGTCGCGGTAGTTGAGTACTCGAAGGAGGAATGGTCTGGGGTTAGAGCCCGGAGGGAGCGGCCGCATGGGCACGCGGTGGGCTCTCTCCACCACAAAGTAGGGGGAAAGCGTGCCATCCGGCAGTAGGTCTCGCAACCAGTCCTCAGCCTTACGGGCGGGATCCGCTCCTTCCCATTTCTCCGGGATGCCCACGAGGCGGATGTTGTTTCTCCGCGCCCGTCCTTCCGCATCCTCGGCCCTGCCCTCCAAGAGTTCCATTCTGGTTAGGAGGTCTTGCACCTTTTTGTCTGTCTGTACCGCCAGTGGTTCAATCACTGCCACTCTGTCTTCCAGGGTCTTGGTGCGATCTTGCAGTTTCTTGTGATCAGCTCGGAGGTGGGTCAGATCTACCGCCACGCCATCAATTCTGGTCTCCAGAGAGGTGCGCGTCTGTTGCAGCGATTCTTCCATCCGTTCCATGGCCGCCAAGACGCTGTCCAGCTTCGCCGCCACGTGGTCGGTATCCATCTTGTGTGCCGTTTTCGTTTGTTTCCCCTTTGTCGCTGCAGGTCCCGATCCAGTACGTGTCCGCGCTCCTCCAGGCATGGAGCTGGTGGCGCGCGCAAAGTAGCGGCTCCTGACGTTGTGGGGCAGGGGCCCGTCGTTCGTGGTAGGTCACCCCAGCGCCTCCGGGGTCGCCGCTGTGGGTCCCGCGGCGTCTCGCCGCTCCTAGCCGTCAGGCCACACGCAGCGCGTCCCGGCCGTCGCGGATCCAGAGGCTCCGAGCAGCGCAGGGCAGATGTCTCTCCCCAGAGGATCAGGGCGCGTGTGCGGCTCCTATCCGCTCCGGGCTTGCGTAGCTGCGTCGCGGCGGGCAGGGCCACAGGTGGTGCGCTGTACTGCTCTGTGGGAAACCAGTATGGGAGAGGCCGAACTATGGTGCATCAACTGCCAGGCCAGAGCGGGGGGAGGGGGAGGTGAATCCCCTGCGTCCCGTCGCGGTTCCAAGGATCTCTGTCTTCTCCGTAGATTCCTGCTCCTGTCTTCTTTCTGGCTCTACCCCGCCGGCCCCCAGGCCCCCGTCCGCCAACTCACGCGTATGCTGGGCGTCACAGATGGCGTCCGCGTGGCTGCCCCAAGCCGTTCCCAGCCCACCGTCGTCGTCTGATGGCTCCTCAGGGGGGAGGGGGGGCCTCCAGGCGCCCCCGGTCACAATGCCCGTCTCGCGGGGGTTCCTCGGCAACGGCCGCGGGGCTCCTCGTAGGCCGCAGTTCAAGGCCTGGTGAGTCGCCCCGAGCCGCGGGCTCACGTAGGCGTCGTCTCCAGGTGCGGGCTCACCAGTACGGCTCCAGGCTCGCCGTCAGTGCCGGTGCTGCACGTTACCTCCGATGCGCCCCAAATTCAGCCAGGGCATGCAGCAGGCGTCGGATCAGGTCCGCCGGCAGTTTCGGGTCGTGGAAAGGAGTTTTCGACGGATAAAAGACCCGGGGTAGGCAAGCTCAGGCGAGAGCTCTACCCGGGCATGTCCGTTCTCGTTGCGTGCTAAGCCACGCCCCCGTAACAGTCTATGATAAACAAAATGTAGTCGATGCCAGATTGTGTGTCGAATTACATTTTGGTTAAGCATCACACGCAAAACTAACATTGTCAAATCAGAGTTATATTTGTATGTGCACGATTGCACACCTCGTAAGGAACAATTGCAATTATGGCTTAAATGTACACATTCACATCTTTTATAAACATTAGTATAGCGTTTATTACACAAAAGGATGCATCATGTGAAAGCAGCAGCTTGTGAAAGATTATCTAAGTGTGCTTCACTAGGAGTTTTATTTCATCTACATGTTGCACTGGTAATGCCAGCACATAACTGAGCTTGGTTTCGTGAGCTTTATCTGTCATCCTTTCAACATCGGTACTTGTTTCAGCAGGTGAAGCTGCCATATACATTCTACAGTGCATTTATTGTCTGCTGTACAAACAGTAGTTGGCTTTGTTAATTCGCAGCCATCGTAGGCAGGTTAATTGCTGTTCATCCATGATTCATGCTTGTTTCTTTATAATAAGGATAGAATTGTTGCCCTCTAGTGGGCCGTGATACCTCTCTTATCACGTTTTGTGTAATTAGATTAAATGTACAAGATGATTCATTATACTGGTCATTTGAATTGAAGCATATGTTTTTATTCAGGCTAGCAACATGCAACTATACTCTTAATTTCTAACAAAGCAGTGTTTCTATATAAATATTTTCAAGCAGTTATGCTAAAGTCTCTCTTATCAAATTTCATTCCAAATGTACAAAGATTACTTCATCTACATTGAGTCCATTGGGAGCCACCAAACCACTTCTTATGATATACTTGAATTCAAGTTGATACAATTTCCTCACAGAATCTCCTCCCCTCTCATCTTTTGCAACCTTGTCAATTGCATAACATTTCTGCAGTTCCTCATCATTATTATGCATTTTGTTAAAGAGTTTTGCTATGATGCAGAAGTCACAATTCTTAATTGCACCGATGTGCTCGAAGATCTATTATTAGTGTAAGTGTGTGCTGCAAATATATTTGCGTTTGGATGGACATTCGGTGACAAAGACAGTGTAGTCTTTCCACAAGTCAAGTTTTGATTCCCTGTTTCTTTCCATTTTCCCATTAGAAAGGTTTTGTTGGTTTGGCGTTAAGTGCAAGCATTACAATTGTTACATCATTTGAATCCTTTCAGGGAGACATTTAGCCATATAGTTTGCTGTTCCCTTCTGAAGTGGCTATACACAATATGTCTCTGAGTGACTATCCCTTTCTGTATGTGGTACTGGGTGTAGTTGTAAAAGATGTTTTAAATCTGGGTCCTCATATTGCAATTTGAATGTCTTTGACGGATGTGTTTCTTTTGCTTGGACTCTTTCATGAAGTCATCATTCTCAAGTTGTCATAATTAGTTTTCTTTTCCTTGTTTGGTTGAAGTGAAGTTAAAGTCTTGATTTTAGCCTTCCACCATGAAAATATTTTCATAATAACCCCTGGCCCTAAAAGTGCTCATCAGTTCCACACTGTGCCTGTGGAATTCAACCTCTGTTGAAAACGTCCTCTTCAGTCTTAGCAATTTATCACAAGGGATATTCATTTCAATTTTTCATAATGGCAAATAATAGTATGCAACATGCTACTTGTTGCTGGAGTTTAATGATGGATAGTTGGTATCTTTGTGAGGAGCGCAGGGACACGAAACAACACTTACCTGGTAGGTCAGGTGGGGATCATGGGAGGACCACTGCTAGATGTTGCCGGCACCTAGAAAGAGCGGAAGGAACAGTTTGTAAAAGGGGAGTGGATCAAATGTACACCAAAAAAATCAACATTGACACAGGACTACCATATACAGGAAGGAAGGGGAAGACCTATGCCACAGAAAAAGGCATCAGGATCCTGTAAGTGGAGAACGGGGAGGGAAAGCCATGAGGAAGATACAGAGGACCAGAACGAAATAAAGGAGCGGCAAGTGGGAGGAAAAGGAACGTCCACAGGACAGGAAGTAGGTCCACAATTCTTTAAGAAGGACAGATTATTACATCGAAAGGGGGGGGGCACAACCCATACAGCTCTTTGTCCCAGAACCCTTTATAGAGCAGGTCCTATTCTTAGCACATAGGCATTTGCTAGGCAGTCATTTTGGACAGGAAAAAACAGATGCGATATTAGATACGTTCTACTGGCTCAGGGAGACTGAGGAGAGAAAGCCAAGAGGAAGATGCAGAGGAGCAGAACGGAATAAAGAAGTGGCAAGAAGGAGAAAAAGGGACGTCCTTGGGACTCCGAAGCGGGTGAAGAAACTGCTTGGAGCCACAAACTAAGAGACTGAGGATGAACAAAACTGGTCAGATGAGTAGCGGTTGCCCTGACATTTGCTGACACGCCCACTATAACTCAGGAGAGCAGAAAACGTAGCTCCCATTTCCTTTGTTTTCTTTTCACTTACCTGGATATTCTCCTGTCTCTTGAGGGGTGTCGGTGGTGACCGCTTACCTAGACCAGGAGTAGAGAAGAAGTGATTAAAAGGCAGGTCTTAACATCCTAACTGTCAACCTCAAGGAAGAGAGCACATACGGTAACCAGAAGGATGAAAATTATTGGCTGAAGACTCTGGTTATAACATCTACAGCACACCCTGTTATACGCTTTCAAAACAACCACACATAAACAAGAAAAGCCTCCTAAGTCTTATTTTAGACATCCCTCCACAATTTTGCAATCCTCAATATAGATAGATGTATCCAAAAATGTCACTGCTGAACTCATTGGTGAAACTTACATTTTATGGGTTGCCATTTACTTTCCTGAATAATGGTTGAATCTTCCTTGGAACTATTTCCATATGATGAACAGGTCATCATATAATGGGCTTTTCCACACACTTTTCATTCTCATCATTCAATGCGGTCACTTTCTCCCACCATCCCATTGTGAGATTAGCATTGATTGGTGATAAAGAAACAAGATCCAGCATTTAATTTTCTGATTTTCTCATTTTAAAGTAAACTTTCCTATCTCCTTGTACTTTTCCTTTGGTCAGGTATGATTAGTTTACCCTTCTACAAAAACTTGCATACAAATGATTCAAAAGGCTTACAATTTCTAGATGTGAATACCTAAATAAAACATATTCAATTATGGCTATCAGCCCTGGATCCCAGTCAGTGCCGGTCGACCTCAAGACCCCTCTGCCGTTCCCCGGTTCAGTCCTGGTCCGGGCCCGGCGTCGGAGCGGCGCCGTCTGGCGCCGCACCCGACGCCAATGGGTGGCAATTTCATCTTCCGCCCGGCTCCGATCATTCCACCTGTTTACTAGGAATCGGATGACGGTGACGACTGGGAGGGGTCTTGACACCTCCCCTGACACTGGCTTCATCTCTCCTCCGACCGTGGCTTCGGAGGAAGGTGCTGCATTTTCTGTTGGGCTGCGGAAGCGGCCGAAGCCCTTGGGCTGGAGCTACCTGCTGTGGCCGTGAGGACTAACCTCCTCACTGAAGTGCTCCAACCGTCAGCAAGCTCCTCGGAGCCTCTGCTGCAGTTTAATGATGCACTAGTGGACGTTCTGAAGGGCACCTGGTCCAAGCCCTCCACAGTACTTCCTGTGGACTGGAACGTGGCCCGGCGCCACCGCCCTGCACCGGGCAACCCCAGTTTTCTGTCCATGCACCCCACGCCCGAGAGCCTGGTTATCCAGGCCTCTACTTCCCAGACCTCCTTCCCGTCTGCTCTCCCGGATCGGGAATCCAAGAGACTGGAACAGTTTGGTAAGAAGCTGTTCTCCTCTTTTAGTTTGGGACTGCGGTCTATTAACACCGCTTGTCTCTTGGACCGTTACTCCCACTCTCTGTGGGATACGGTGGAGGACGTGCTGCCCCAGTGTCCGGAGAAGGCCCAGACACGGCTCGCCCAGGCTCTTGCCGAGGGGCGGGATGCAGCGCGGCATGCCATCCGATGTGGACTGGACACTACGGACTCGCTGGGTAGGGCAATGTCGACCACGGTGGCGCTTCGTTGCCACGCCTGGCTACAGTCCATGAGTTTTTCTTCGGATGTCCAGAGCACCCTCATTGACATGCCCTTCAATGGCAGTCGCCTTTTTGGCGACAAAGTGGATAGTGCACTGGAGCGCTTTAAGGACTCCAGGGCTACGGCAAAGTCCTTGGGCCTCTCGGCCCGCACCCGCAAACTTCCGCTTTTCGCCCCTTTCGTGGCCAAGGAAGGGGCACCCCCTCACGTCTGCCTAACCACAGGCCGCAGACCCAACCTCCACGCATTTGCAGACGTGAATTTCGCCGAGGCGGTACAGGGGGACAACGTGCCGGTCCGTCCACCTCTACCCCAGTAGCATCCGCCTCAAAGCCCTCCTAGTTCGTGCTTTCAGGCCCATTCCACGCCAGTGGGAGGCAGAGTTCGCCATCACCTGCTCCACTGGCGTTCCATCACGCGACAGGTGGGTGCTGCAAATCGTCCGAAGGTGCTACTCCCTCCCCTTCGATGTGACCCCTCCAGCCATGCCACCGCAGTACCACCGCATGTTGGGCGATCACTTGAATCTTCTACAGGAGGAAGTAACGGCCCTCTTGGCCAAGGGGGCCATCGAGCGCATTCCTGGTCCAGAAGTAGGTCGTGGTTGTTATTCCCACTACTTTCTGGTTCCCAAGAAGGGCAAAGGGGGCCTACGCCCTATCTTGGACCTCAGGAGCGTCAACGCCTTCCTCCGGAAGGAGAGGTTCAAGATGCTCACCTTAGCTCCGGTTCTGGCTGCCCTAGACCCTGGAGCCTGGATGGTAGCGTTGGACTTGCAGGATGCTTATTTCCACATCCCCGTCCTGCCGGCCCACCGGCGTTACCTGCGGTTCACGGTGGGCCAGGAGCATTTTCAGTTTACCGTGCTCCCCTTCGGCCTCACCAGTGCCCCTCGGGTGTTCACGAAAGTGATGGCGGTGGTCGCAGCTCATCTGCGCAGATTGGGGGTTCCAGTATTACCCTATCTCGACGACTGGTTGTTGAAGGCGGGCTCGCCCCAGGCAGTCGTCTCCCACCTCCAGAATACAGCCGACCTCCTGCATTCGCTGGGGTTCTCCATCAATGTGCCGAAGTCGCATCTGAGTCCCTCCCAGCAGCTCCTCTTCATCGGAGCGGTTCTGGACTCGGCACAGTTCCGGGCCTATCCACCGGAACAGGGGGTCCATGATTTTCAGGCTCTGATTCCCCTCTTTCGGCCTCTATCCCAGGTCCTGGTCAGGTTGGTGCTGCGGCTTCTGGGTCTGATGGCCTCCTGCATCCTGCTGGTACATCACGCCAGGTGGCAGATGTGGGCTCTGCAGTGGGACCTGAAGTTTCAGTGGGCCCAGCATCGGGGCAACCTGTCTGACCATGTCTTGATCTCGGAGGGCACTGCAAGGCAGTTGCAGTGGTGGCTCACGAACCGCGATTGGGTCAGTGGCAGATCCCTCTCCCTACCCCAACCGGAGCATGTAGTGGTGACGGATGCGTTCCTTTTGGGATTTGGGGGGCCACATGGGAGAGGCGGAGATCAGAGGACTCTGGTCTCCGGCGGAGTCTTGGCTCCATATCAACCTTTTGGAGCTGAGAGCAATCCGACTTGCACTGAAGGCATTCCTTCCCTCTGTCCGGGGAAGTGTAGTGCAGGTGTTCACGGACAACACTACCGCCATGTCGTATTGCAACAAACAGGGCGGGGTGGGGTCGTGGACCCTTTGTCAGGAGGCTCTGCGCTTCTGGACATAGCTGGAACATCAGGGCATCACCCTGGTGGTTCAACATCTGGCGGGCTCTCTGAACGCCAGAGCAGACAAACTCAGCCGCCGGTGCATGATGGATCACAAATGGCGTCTCAACTCAGACGTGGCACAAGGCCTCTTTCAGCAGTGGGGAGAGCCATGGTCAGATCTATTCGCCACTGAAGAGAATGCGCAATGTCCGCAGTTCTGCGCGTTGGAGTTTCCAAGGCGGCACTCGCTCGGGGACACCTTTCGTCGCCAGTGTAGTTGCGGTCTGTTGTACGCCTTTCCGCCTATACCACTTCTGCCCAGAGTGCTGAAGAAGATCAGGCGTGACCGGGCCAAAGTCATCTTAGTGGCTCCGGATTGGGCAAGAAGGTACTGGTATCCCGAGCTACTCAGTCTGTTGCTCGATCCCCCGATACGACTGCCTCTTCAGGAGGACCTTCTGTCGCAGCAGCAGGGGACGGTCCTCCACCTGAACCTGTCCAGTCCCCACCTCCATGCGTGGAGATTGAGCGGCGACAATTGATGCCATTTGACTTGCCTCCTGAAGTCTGTGATGTTATTCTGGCAGCCAGGCGTCCCTCCACCAAATCGGTATACGCCTGCAGGTGGAACAAATTTGTGGCATGGTGCACAGCAAAGGCTGTGGATCCCCTTTCCGCCCCTCTTTCTGAGGTTCTCCTCTTCCTTCTTTCCATGGCCCAGCAGGGCTCTGCTCTGGGCACTCTTAAAGGTTATCTTTCTCCTATCTCTGCTTTCCTACGGCTCCCTGATCAGCCTTCTCTTTTCAAATCCCCTGTTGTTTCTCGCTTCTTTAAGGGCATTACTCACATGTTTCCTCCTGTCCCTTTCGTAATGCCTCAGTGGGATTTGAATCTTGTATTGACATATCTGATGTGCGCTCCCTTTGAGCCACTTCATAATTGTCCCCTTCATCTGTTGACACTTAAGACTGCTTTCCTGGTGGCCATCACCTCTGCTAGACGGGTGAGTGAGCTCCAGGCTCTCTCTTCTAAGCCTCCTTTTCTTTCTGTCCATCCGGACAAAGTTGTTCTCAGGACTCGTCCTTCCTTTCCTCCTAAGGTGGTGACTGCCTTTCACATCGGGCAGTCGGTTACCCTGCCCACCTTCTTTCCGCCTCCGCATCCCTCGAAATAGGAAGAGAGGCTCCACCGTCTGGACCCAAAACGGGCACTGTCCTTCTATTTGGACCGCACCAAGCAGTTCTGGGTGGACGACCAACTCTTTGTCGGTTACGTGGGCGCTAAGAAGGGACGAGCGGTGCACAAACTAACCATCTCTCGGTGGGTCGTTTTGTGTATCAAGGCCTACTACTCCTTAGCTAAAAAGGAACCTCCGGTAGGGCTGAGGGCCCATTCTACTCGGGCCACAGCGGCGACCACTGCCCTGGGCCGGGGAGTCCCCTTGCAGGACGTTTGTCAGGCAGCAACATGGGCCTCGCTGCACACGCTTGCCAAACATTATTGCCTGGACAGTCAAGTCCGGAGAGACGGCTTCTTTGGCCGTTCTGTTCTCCAGGACTTTCTGGTGTGATCTTGGTTCGCAGACCTACCACCGGGGTTGGTATCTATTCTAAGGTGAGGAATCTAACTAACGTGTTTCTTTCAGATGAACAAGTTACTTACCTTCGGTAACGATATATCTATAAGAAACATTAGTTAGTTAGATTCCTCACCGACTCACCCATCCTCCCCGTTCTGCAAACCGATATCTAGGGTTGAGGTCATCCCTTTCAGGGCCCTAGAATTTTTTGGCACTAGTGTCGGTCTCTTGCATGGCACTGTGTTCCTGGCGCGGGAAGCTATGTACAAGAACTGACGTCCGTGCGAGAGGGCGGCGTCTAAGTACTCTGACGACGTCATCCCGGCGCACGCCGCCGCCGCCGCGGAGCCGCAGACGATGCCTAGCGACGCGCAAGGGTATTGCTGACGAAAATCTTTCCAGCTCCAGCCTGACGCCTGGGGATATTCTAAGGTGAGGAATCTAACTAATGTTTCTTACAGATATATTGTTACCGAAGGTAAGTAACTTGTTCTTTAAGAGCCATATTTGCTGCGGCTTTATAGTTTCCAGGGATTAGGGCACGCAGTTCAGCAAATAACGCATGTGGCGAACCAAGTTTCTTGGGGTGGAGTGCAAATTCAAGATTGAATACTGTGATGGGTGCCAGAAGGTTATAGACTATCAAGGGACGATGAGAAGTGGCAGCACGTGCAACCAGGATACTTTGATTAGATTAGAACTGCTGAGGCAATGGTTCTGAGGGAGTTTATGCTGAAAGATTGGGGGATCGCTTTTCAAAGGGCTTTAGACTACCTAAAATGGGAACTAGAAAGAGCAGGTGGGCTGAGTACTCTGCCATAGTTTACTCCCACAGGGAATATGGTGTGGAATACATAATTGATGAATGAAATCATTGATCTATTTGCCTTGGTGGCAGGGATACCATTGCACACCACCTAGACAACATTTCTATTTTGGTGCCTGGGAGGCTGAGGGCAATTTTGCCAGGTCTTTGGAGCGGTTTTGCAAGTAACCCCAGAGCTTGGAGTTTCGCGGTGTGTGATTTGGTGTTTAGGTTGGTTGTTAGGGTGTTAAAGGCTTTTTCTTAGTTGTATGAGTTTTTTCTGTAGGCTGTTGGTGGAGGGTTGGAGTGGGTTCCCAAGTGGAACAGATGGCCTGTTGTTCAATAGCACTGGAACAAGGTTGGGCAGCTGTAGAAAGGAAGAATCTGAATAAGGACAGAATTTGTGAAAAAAACAATGCATGCAGAAGGGAACAAGAGAGGTTGACCTCAGTTAGCTTTGTGAAAAAAAGGTTTTGGGGAAATGAATGGAAGGATTGATTACTCTACTATTAATAAAAAAGCAGCCTTTTACAAAGGAATTACATTGGTCCAGAGCCAGTGAATGTATTGCACTTAATAGAGAATTAGTTGCTTCTAGATTAATTAGATATTTTGATATTTTATTTGTGGTCGTGTTGATCACAGGCACTGATGATGAACTTACATTTTCAGAATCAATGTATTATGATGCATGCAGGTGCATGCTAATGTCAAGATTTTGAAGGTGATTTCATGAATCATTGTCTATTCAGTGTATCTTGTAATGACCAAAAATGCTTTATTTCCTTACAATTATGAAGGGAAAGTGTTATAGAATATTTGCTTTACTACCTTTCCAATAGGGATCCAGCTTCATTCGATGCATCAAGCCTAATTTAAAGATGACCAGTCACCATTTTGAAGGGGCTCAGATTTTGTCCCAACTACAGTGCTCAGGTAATGGACATTCTTAGGTTGTTAACAAGCCTGTTATTTTTTTATTTCAGAACATCATGATGAATTTTTGTTGCATAAATGTAAAGGATTTCTCAGTAGGTGAAATAATAGATGTTAATTGAAATCTGTTTTGCATAATTTTCTAGATTTAATTTATTTTACAGCTCAATCAACTAGTGACCCCAAGGTTTTCAAGGATTTGTTTCTTCTTTGATGCTTCCTTTTAAAGGTTGATTTTTTTGATACTGTAATTATTCAGTCACTCTGTATTCTGTGCATATTCAGGTGTTTTCCAGGCCTGGTTAAATATTTAGTGGGACTATTTACCCTTCTGTGGCTTAACCCTGGATAGTTTATACGAGATTAATTATCCACTTTGCCCACTCTTCAATCTGGTGTGTTCTATTCATTTGAAATATACATTTTCTCAAAGTGTCTTTATGTTTGGCTACTACATAGAATACATGCAATGCCGTTACAAGTAGACTACTATTTGTTTAGGTCTTTCTTTCATCTAAAGGTAAGAGCTCATGGTATTTTCTCGTCTAATTAGATTGTGTGAAGCTTCTTTTATGTAGTGTTGACAGAGTAAATCTGAGCCATCATTATTTTCCAAATGTTGATGCTATAAGGGGTTTTCCTCGCCATTGCCTGATTATTTTGGGGGCATCTCTTGAGTTCAGACATTTACCCTTTGTGTTTTGTTTAAGCAAATGCATTGCAGTAGTGCAAGCCCACTTGCAGAGTCCCTCTGATACGCATAAGTCTCCGTTTAGGGCTACCTTTTCAGCTCTTGCAAGAATTGCACCACCGTGCACCCAGAACCCAGGATACAACAGTGTAGCGATAGGATTATGTTCTCCGGGAAGCAATTATACCATAATGTCCATCTAACGGGCATGGTCCTGAACCGTGACCCTGATGGTACGCTTCTCTTGATACTGGGGAAGTTGTACAGTGTTGATTTTATTGTGGGAATTTACATTTAATTTGAATTTGCAGCAAAGTGGCTGAATTGACTCTGTGGGCCCTGGGGGAATCAGTGGGAACCATTTTTTGTACTATTGCACTTTAGGCCTTAGCAAGCTTTTGTCGACATCTTGGTAGGTGTTCTAGTTTCTTTTTCTCGCGGCCTCTATAAGTTGACGATCGTGGCACGGACGTGCATCTCACCAGCACAGTCCTGAACCTTGATCCTGCTTGTGCGCTGCTTTTGATGCTGGGAGGTTTTTTTAAGTTTTAAAAGTGTTGATTTTATTGTGGGGAATTGAAATGAATTTGAATTTGCTGCAAAGTGACTGAATTGGCTCAGTGGTCCCTGGGGTGAACAAGTCGGAACCATTTTGTTCACTATTGCACTTCAGGCCTTCTTGGTAGGCACTTTTGTTGTTTTTCCGCACAGCCTCCAAAAGATGATGACCTTGGCTTGGATGCACCCGTTGCGTGTCGAAGGCAAGTCAGTCTGTGCCAGTCCGTGCTCGGGCTGGGCCAGGACTTATGCCCGTTTTGTACAAAAAACCATCTGCTACACATCTACACAACTACGGACCCTGCAGGCTAGTGTAAATAGCTCCTGCTTTTATGCAATAGATCCTAAGGCCTCAGAGCTGTTATGTAAAACATGCACATTTGACCCTCAGCCTCTCCTTAAGCAGATTAGGGGGTCCGAAGAGCAGACAGAGTTGGGCCTCTTCCTTCTCTTTGGGATGCCACAAACTTTGTCTTTTCTTTCATCCAGGATAACAGGTCAGACATCCTGTTTCTTATGGAGATGAGGCTACATGATGGCTCCGGGTTGGACAAAATCCAAACCATGCCCCAGGATACCTTATCGCTCAGTGAAATTGCAAAAACAAAGGAGGTGTGAGGGATCGCTATTAATCTGTAAGACAATTTGTGGGGCATTTTCACTCCATCTACTCTTCAGGATTGCAAATTTTTGTCTTTCACAATTTTACACCGACTTTTACCTTTTCTGAGGCTCTACTTTATAGGCCACCCGGCTCTCCTATTCATTTCCTCAATACGCTCCCTGATATAGTTGCAGACTTGGCTCTCAATAAAACTAATTTCTCCTTGCTAGGAAATTTTAACATCCTTGCTGAGGACTCCACCAGTGGTGCCTGCTTCAGGAACTTGCCTCCCTACAGTTTTAACAGCAGGTTGGGGGCCTGACCCATGAGAAAAGGCATACTATTGATCTGGTATTTAGCAACATCCCAAATCTACAGGTACTGCAGTCCATACGAGTTATACGGTCAGACCACTATGTGTTTCTCATCACCTTGTATCCTCTCTCATCTACAGTGGTCCATTTTGGTCTATGAGGAAGGACAGCTGCTGGCCAAAATTAAACAGTAAGGACTTGAAAGACATCCTCAGTAGGTTCAAGCCAGATTTAGGTGAGCATATACCCGTAGCAAATTCTCCGTTTTTTATTGGATTAACAACTCCCTGGACCATGTCATTTTGGTGAAGATGCATAAGGTGTACATCAAAGTAAACAATCTCCTTAGTTTACCCCTCACCTGTTAGCACTTAAGAAGACATTCAAAAGACTAGAGAGAAAGTGAAGGCAGTACTATGATGAACCTAGTAAGCTTGAGTATAGGGATGCAGTCAGGAATTATCATTCGGAGAACAAAACCACACAAGCCTCTTATTACACCACCAAAAGGCCTCCAACTCGCCCATAGAAATTTTTCAAAATCTGAAATTGCTTGTGGAGGTTAAAACAGACTGCCAGAACTGACAGTTGCTTGCAGGAACAAATTTGCCTCCTTCTTCTTAAAGAGAATAACAGATATTTACTCCTCCTTTCATGACAAAACAAAGGAGACTGAAGTACATACAGACAGTCAACCTGTGGGTTGCCCAGAACAAGGCCTTTTGGCCTTTCCTGCCATCACCGTCAACCAGCTTTTGGCTTTATTTAGCCTAGTTAAGTCAGGTTCCCCCCTTGACCCATCCCCCCTCCGTATTTTAGAGCATGTCCTGCTAGAACTGCTGAATGTATCACTGTCTTCTGGTTCTGTTCCCCAGCAGTGGTAAAGCTGCTACTGAAAAGGCCAAGTCTAGACCCTTTGTGTCTGGGAAACTATAGACCTATCTCCCTACTGCCAGGAGTGTCTAAGCTCCTGGAAAGACATGTTGGTCAACATCTCTCCCTTTTCCTAGACGCCAAACTCCTCTACTCACATGGGGTTCAGACCTCAGCATAGCACTGAAACTGAACTATTGGCCATGATTGAAAAACTCAGCCAATTTTTAGACTAAGGAGGCTCTATTGCAGTCTTCCACTTTTCTACTCAACCCTTTACCACACAAGTGGTAGCAAAGACTTACCTTAAAGAAAGCGTTGTTTGACTGATGTTGGATTTTAAGTCCTACTGTTGTGTAAACTGGAGTTGTAAAGACTTGCGTGGTAAAGGAATTCGTTGTAAGATGCATTTGTGGTTTGGACCACGTTGTAAAGGCATGCGTGGTAGATGCATGCATGGTTCGAACATACAACCGCAAATGTCAGCCGTTGGATTTGGCACTTTCTGCAGGGTCATCCCCAAACTTTGCACTCCTGTTTTCTGAACCCGTTTTTATTGGCTTTAGGACTCTTTGCACTTTACCATAGCTAACCAGTGCTAAAGTGCTTGTGCTCTCTCCTTTAAACATGGCGAAATCAGCTTACACCCAATTGGCACATAACATTTACTTGTAAATTCTTAGATAAATATCTCTACATGTACCCTGGGAATGTAAATTAAAAGCTATGAATGCATAAATCAATGGTTTCACGCTGACCAGGAAGACCCGGCGTATCGCATGGATAGATATCTCCTGGGAACAGACAGTATCATGGGAGAGCTCTACAACAGGAATAAAACTAAAAATCTTACAGGACCTACAGCGCATACAATTAAGATCTGGCACGAAGTGCAGAGGGACATGGGATGGGATGGGAGGGAGTCGTGACGCAGGCAACGCCACTATGGGACACAAAAAAACTAGGTAGGCTAAGAAACACGAAGGGGTTCAGGCAATGGGACCTGATAGGCATCTCGAAGGTGGGGGACTTGTGGAAAAAGGGGAAGATTATCCCGTTCACACAATTGCAACAAAACTATGGCTTAGCAGACACAGAGACGTACAGATACCTGCAAATAAGACATGCGCGGACGGCACTAATCCCGCAAGGCAACCAGTTGCCAGAATCATCACCCCTTGAGGACAGACTACTTACCGATCATATGATGGGAAAAGCCATCTCACTAACCCACAAAAAAATTATAAATAACCAACCGGACCCGACAGAAACCCTGAAAACTAGATGGGAGACGGACTTGGGCGAGCTAGATGAGGCGGACTGGCAGGCAGCGGTGGCTTCCCCAAGAGAGGTAGCGATCCCAGCTAGATTCAAATTAATACAACTGAAAATGCTGCATCACACATACTACACCAGGACACTACTATATAAATTGCACAGAGCAGATACACCGCTTTGCATCAGACAATGTGGGGAACCAGGCACATTCTGGCACACACTATGGCAATGCGTAGAAATTAATAACTATTGGAAAGCAATCATGCGCACAATCTCGCAGGTCACTGGTATAGCGGTGGCGCCTGAACCAAAGCGATGCGTACTAAACATCTGGGAGCCCACAGACCTCAATCAGGCAGCGCAAACGTGGGTAACGCTTGGTATGGCATTAGCGAAAAGGGATATTGCGCAGCTGTGGGGAGCCAGGCAAGTTCCTACACTACGAAAATGGTGTAATGGTATGGACGAATTAATGGTAACGGAAAAATCAGTATACGTCCATAGGAGATGCCGCAAAAAATGGACTCGGATATGGGGGAAATGGAACGAGTATCGGGGTAACATTTGCGATCCCCCACAGGAGGAAACGCTATTAGATGACTCCGACTAGCCAAGGTGTATACAGGAGATAGTAATAATTTGTATTTTGATGTGGGCAAAGAGATGGTTGCGAAATGTTATGACATAATTGCGAACAGGTCCTTGATGTACGAAAAATGGCTGAAAATTTTGAAGATGTTATGTATGTAATGATGAAATCATATGGTATTGCAGATATTGTTGAAATTGAAAATGTTAATAAAAATATATAAAAAAAAAAAAGCTATGAATGCGATATTGATGAGATTAAGGACAGTTAATATTTGTACTTTAATATTGTAGCAAACCCCTCTAACCCAACTAAGAGAATTAAAGGTAGTTTACAGGATAATTGAATACGAGGTCATTTTCTAGCCTTATTAGGTTTATTCTTGAGGTAGCTGAAGCAGTAGAATGATAAGCATCATTTAGAGAAACAGATGCAGAAGGATGAAGCATACCAGCAGGACTTGATGTGAGTTTAGACATTGTCAGTTAAGGACGTGTTGTTTCTCAAACCTGACTTCTAGATTAGAAGTGGCAACAACCAATGTGTATTGCTTGCAGTCTCCTAAAGTGGCTTAAATATTGTAAACTACTTAAAATGAATATATAGTTAAAAAGAGTTAGCATCCAAGTGCCAAGCACAGTTACTGGAGATGTTTAGTGACCGTTGCGACAATTTAGCAGCACAATTATTCCTGTTACCCATTTCTGTATCAAGAGCTGAATAAAGAATTCATCAGATTTCAACATTGGGCTGTAGTTCGTAGCAGATTATTAGTAGTAGGTGACAAGCAATCAGTGCATGCCCTCTGTGGCACTGTAGCAGACTTCTGACAAGTGTTTGTGTGTACGCATCCGTTTATTTTCAAAGTTTTGCAGAGATTATGTTATATCATGTCATGTTTGCAAGGACAGCAAGATAGCTTTGCAAACCTTTACTTATGTTAGCATTTGTACAGCCTTCAACTTTAACGAAGTGACATAACTGTCAGGAAAAACTCACAGAACATCAGCAATAATGTATTTGTGTAACTGAACAATGAAATGAGTGACTCCTACAATGTCACTCATTTGGACATAGTAACCTCATTTTAATTACGCATTTGTCACCATTATTAACCTTACTCTTAATAATTCCATTCCAATGTACTGCAGTGAAAGACTGGCAATGCTGTTCTTCCGAAATATTCCTGTTTGCAAAATACAGTTTAGAAAACTTCACTCTTAAATTCATAACTTAATGAATACAAAATGTTTCTGTGAGGTGAGAACCAAGGTCGAAAAGGCAACTTCACTCACGATTGATTTTCTAAAATGTATTGCTTGGAGGAGAAACTGAGCAAGATGTTTATTGTAGGGAAATGTTGTGCTGCATTTTTAATGAAGGTTGCTTTGGGGTTGAATTCCCGACCCTACGTTGACAAGTATATCTCGATTTGATATATGTAAGGGTTCAGACCATGTTTTCCTCAATTGTATTTCATATTTGCCACGTAAGGTACGAAGTAGTTTAATATGCTATATGAACATAATGATGTCTTCCCTAACGATAATGCCCTCTGCACCCCTTTGCCCTTCTCTTTTCCCAGTCTCTGGCAGGGGTGGCGCGAGCATTGTGGAAAGGGGTTTGTGGCGCCTGCACTGAAGGCGAGCAACCCTGGTAGTGACTTTGTGCAGTAGCAACTTTATAAGATAAGCTTTGGGCGAAGCACGTTTATGTTGCCAATTAAGCCCTGAACAATAGTATTGGACTACTATAACTGTATACTCATAACAGTATTTTAAAGCCTTCAGAAAGTTAAACGCACACGGGGTCTCTTAATTTATAAGATGCAAGTAAAGAGGGTGCATTCCTGATTTGCTGGGCAGTTGTTTCCATTGGTTAAGTCCGAGGACCGAAAATGTATGATCTGAACTTCCACTAAACTCTTCGATTTGCTAACCATACGTAGATTAAAATGTTTTGAATTAAGGGAGCTAGTTTTGAGAGTAACCACAAAAGACACACCCACCTCATGTTGCAATATCTGTTATCAACTCCAACAGTGGTTTTCATAGCCTGGGATGATGATCTGTAATTTCAAACATTATCAATAACCAACTTAAACTTCAAGATGCAAACATAATCTAAATGTGTGTGGATAAGGAGTCCATATGATTTAATGACAGTATTTATTGCCAATTTTAAGTAGGTTCCGGAAGGTCGGGCCTCTACCTGCAGATGCGGCATATGTAGGCTGCTTCCACCATGTCTATTCTTGATTTTATATCTCTCCCACTGCCCATATAGGGTCGCCACCGAAATCCTTTACCACCCTCTGGCACTGCTCATATCAGCTCACCTCCATATTTCGGTTCTCTTACAATAACAACACTTCGTACCAAAGATGTGCAAACAGATATCTGTGGAAACTTGGTTTCTCTTTCCTGTGTGGCACTATACTTTCATTTTTAAGTAGACTTAAACTGGATGTCGGTAACAGATTTGATTGTGCATACTGTTTTATGCCAGGTAATAGGGGAAACAGCCGTTTAAACAGTTCTACAACAAACACAACATTTTGAAAGTAGCTTTTGGTTTGATTGACATCAAGTGAAAGTTCCTAAGATATAAGGGTGCCCAATTACAGTTACATTCTGAAGCCAAAAGTGTACGGAATTCCATTGTTTAATTTTTAGCATGCTGTAAGTCCAACGAAAAGTCAATAACCATCATGGACTACTTGGTCAGTAGAAGATATTCTACATCACATTTCTTTTCACTTTCGATGACAACTAATCATTGGCACATCATTTTTAACATTTACTATCATTATTTCGTGTAATTCTCCTTTTAATATCTTGCATATTTGTGGTAGTGTGATTGCACAGCACTCATTTACCCCTCAGAGCTGGGTTGGGTGCATTATAAAAAGTTAAAAGAAAAGAAAATACAGTTTTTTCATTGGTGTCTAGGTGATATACGTGCTGTTTCTGTTTTCATTTCCCAAACACTACGTCCACGGACCATGGCCACCAAAACCAAATGCAACACATACCTAGGTATCAGCTTTTTGTATCCTATGTATGCATAAATAAACAAGATAGCCACTTTCTGTTAATTTTAAGCACACAAATGTTGTGCTTCATTTCAGAGCTCCTTCAATATCAGGTACATCTTTCTTGTGCCACGTTGTATGAATGCCATGATGTGATTCAATCTTTACTAGAAGATTGCTTCAACCATATACCTTTTTTTACTAGAGACAGTTGTTTCCCTGGTATGGAGCAAAAAGTTATCAACAAACAGATCATGTTTTGTATTAACATTATTTGGAAATTAGCTATTAAAGCAGACCAGGCTACTTATAACTTTAAATGTTCTTTGACGACTAGATTTGTGCTGCAGGCTAGACTGTACGGGAGATACATAGGAAAGACAATGTAATGTTCTCAACAAATCAGTGTCAATTGCTACATTTTGACTGTGTTACTTGGGCCAAGTTTTGGCAAGTGGCGTTGGAGAATCTTTTCAACTGACGTAACTTGTTTCGGGCCCTATGCCTACATATACCCAAATGTTAGTGAACATTGTAAGGGGGATGTTTAAGGCAGTTGTATACCAGTTTGAGGATCAGTTACTTGTGTGTTTTCTGTAGTTTTGCAACACATTCTCATTTGCCCAAAAGTGTGAACAACACACTTCTCAAACTGAGCTTCATATTTGTTTCTGAATTGCATTTTGCTTGACAATATGTCATTTCTTTTTCAGGTATGGTATCTGTTTTGGACTTGATGCAGGGTGGGTTCCCATCACGGGCCTCATTTCATGAACTGTACAACATGTATAAAAAGTATATGCCAGCTAAGCTGACTCGGCTGGATCCAAGACTCTTCTGCAAGGTAGGAATTAATTTAATGAGTGCCAAAATTAATTGACTGTAACATTAATTTTTCTCTTCGTGCTGAATAAAACTATTGATGTTTCAGAGGTATCTCTTTAGCTTTGAAGACGTTTTTGTGGTTTGAAATGTGACTGATTAATATCTGTTTTATGTTACAGGCTTTGTTCAAAGCATTGGGCTTAAGTGAGAACGATTACAAATTTGGGTTAACAAAGGTCTTTTTCAGACCTGGCAAGGTAAGTGGCTCCAATTGTTAAATTATTGTGATGGCCTTAGAATAATTTAATCCTTCATGAACGATCAAATTACATATTCAGTTTCTAATACTAACCTTTTGAGTGCTGAAGGTCCTTTTCATGCCCTTGAATTAAAGCACACGTTTTTTAATTGGAGGACACTATTTTATTATAGGACCAGCTAACAATTATTCCACAAGTACATTTCTGAATGGGGGGGGGGGGGTGTGGGTGTGTGTGGGTGGGTGGGTGTGTGTGTGTGTGTGTGTGAGTGATGACATTTTGAAGTATGACATATCAGAAGTGATTGAGGGGTGCCATAAGAAGGATCTACATAGAAAGGACTTAGATGTATTGCATTTAATTTCAGCATCAGTTGGGAGGATACTGCTATTAATACTTTAAAAAGGCATATAGGAGATCAATTATGCGATAAGAGCAGAAATGCATTTGTTTCCCAGTATAGTTTGGAGTGTTCTATCAGGTAGGCCCATGTGCAAGCTATTTCTAATCTGCCATCAGTATCTAGGTGCTTACCTATTTAGTCTTGCTGTCTAAATCGTGTAACCATAACCTAAAATCTACTGATGCGTAGGATGACGCATAATAAACTGCTGATTGAAATAGGCAAGAAGATGTGAATGATGACTAAATGCTCTAAATGTAAAATGATTTATTTTAATAACTCTAAATGTTTTTGGAATGCATTTTAAGGCAATACTATTACTAGGTTTGGCACTTAAGTATCTTGGCTCTTTCTGGATTTTAAAAGCACCTCCTCTAGAACAATATTGAGTACAACTGGAAAAATAGCTTCCTGAGTATTCTGGAAAGTATTGTGTTGTATTGTTATTTCTACAGCACTTTCCATACCTTTGCGAGGCTTAAGACACTGTCTCCAATCTTCAATAAGTGTGTACTCCACAAGGATAATCTGTGCCCTCAAAAGAGCAGGGAAGCTCTCCAGTTTTCACTGAGTACTTGGAATGTTTTCAGGTGTATGAATGGGATTTTTGGATTGAATTATTTTTTAAAGCATCACACGTAAAGCACTGGAATAGCATACATAGGCACACTACATTCCTGGTAATGTCACACATACTGTGCACACTTAACACTTGGAAGCTATGCCCTTCAAATATGCCCAGTGATATTGAAGTGTATACTGCCCCCAATAACATACTGTGAAATCTCTGACTGTTCGAAATGAATGTCATCTGTGGAGAAAGAAGCATGTTTATTTCGAACATCCAGGTGTCTCTCTGATCTAGGACTGTCATGGTGACGCAGCACAGTATTTTTGACTAAAGCGATCGAGAGTGCTGAATGCAGAGACTCGGGAGGGCTTGTCGTGTGTATCAATTAGAACGTTAAGCAGCAACATTCTGAAGGAGCATGCGCGAAGAGCCACTCTTCTGGGCCTGGGTGCAAATCAGAAGGCACATGGGCAAATACAGGATAGAGCAGGAGGACGGTCAGTGAGCACGTGAACATAACAGTCATCTTCTGAATAGCAGAATGGTCTTTTCTTTGTGGTTGAACGTTTGGGGTGTATTAGAAAACTTGACCATACTATGCGATAGAAAATAACGAGTGCAAGCGTGGAGTTAAAGACACACCAAATAAAGTATTTCAATCCAAATGTTTCTCATTGATCCAATCTATATAATGTGCATCCAAACTCACAGAGAAAACATTTAATACTTCTGAATTCACACTGTATAATCAGCAGAGTGACTGTTTCTCTTTAACGCGTCCAAAGGCTTACTTCAATTTAAAACAAAGTGTCTATTCCATCCACGGGAAAACCCATAGTCAGGTAACTGCAATAAAAAACTACTAGCTTGATAAAAATTTATCAAAAAGATTTAATGACCGCACTCGAACACATCCTGCTAATACCACGCCATCCGCGTACTAGTAATCTTCATCGCCGACAGCACAATTAAATTCTTATCGAAGCGTGCAAATTCAACATAATAGAAACGCTAAGTTATGTCTTAAATCCTGCCTTTCTATCATGGCTATGCATTCAATTGTTAATTTATTCGACAGTGCTTGAACGCATCCTGCTGTAGCACTGCGTCTCACTCAGTGTGTAACCTTAGCAGTAGCCTTTAGGCTGGTAATCAATTTGTTGTCCCGCTAGAGCTCTTTACTTTCTATTGCGCTCTACCTGAAATATATATTAAACCTTTCACCACAGACCAAGAATTAGGTAAGCAGCCTCATTCCAAACCAGTTATAGTCCATTGGAAATATAGCCAGGCAGTCCTAGAAAGAGCATATTACAATAATGTGACCTAAAAGAACTGGATAATAAAGAATGATTTTCATGATAGTTTTCAGCAATGGAAAAAAGTGGGGAAGTTAGAAAACCCATAACTGGTCCAGGTAGTTCTATATAAGTAATGTCGTGATGGAAAGGTTTTGTCTGCCAGCTGTGATCAAATGAAAGGTTTGTGAATCATTGATAAGACCTAAAAAGAAAAGGTTGATCTAGTTAGGATTGTTTTCATAATTGCTGCATTCCAACTGCCACAGTACAAATGCAATCAAGATGCTTAATTTAATAATCTGCGACTGAAGCACAGTCTGTAGGTAATGATCAACATGGAAGGAATGCGGCAAGGAGAATTAAAAGCTTGATGTTCGGAGGAGGTAGGAGTATAAGTATTGACATTATCAGTTTTGATAAATTCCAAATTAGGAGGGAAGAGTCATAGTGGTGAAAGAGTATTCAGGGGAGTGGTGCAGAGTGCTAAGATATGTTTTCTGCTTTACTGGGGAAAAGCTGACCGCATTCCTGTGCCTGGACGAGGCACAGACGGGCTTGCGTTTGGTGAGCTTGCCTTTGGTGCTGCAGCTGTCCCTAAATAGGTCCTGGGTGGTCTGCACGTGCCTGTGGAAAGACAGATTACAGAGCGCGCAGTGACCTAAATGGCCTTTCTAGTATAGGAACACACAGACAGCACACTAAGATGACCGGTGATTAACCCACAAGCCCTATACAAATTAAAAGCTCTTTCCTCTAAACTCAAGCAGTGGAATGAAGAGCAGCAAAGACATAAGAGCGGGAAGAAAGATTATAGCAGGAGATGGGGCACAAAATATAGTGAGAAGGGATTTCTACGTTCAGCTTTTGAAACCTTTGCAGCAATAAAACCGGGTAGTTTGGAATTGTGAATTTGGACAGACTCTAATCAGTTGATTTACTGATTTAGTGATCACTAATGAAGTGGTCTGAGCCAAAGCTGAGGGTCCCAGGTAATTTGCTGGTTAACCTTCCACTTCAGCTCAGCTAACTTCCCCCCTGAAATCTGGCCTCATATACACATGGTGACCCTTATAAGTTAGCATCACATGCTGTCTCTTTTGCACTTCACATTTAGCCAGAAGATAAGGGGGAGTTTTACTCTTGTTTTTTTTCTGTTCTCTCCATTCAGACACTTTTTACTTTTTTCTTGAACATTCGGTTTCACCGACAGATAAGTTTAGGCTTATGTTGTCAAAAAACATAGTTGGACTATGCCAATACTTAAAGTTAGCGTTTGGAGAGCCATTTTGTATCATTGGTTGGCATTCTTGTCAGTCTCACTACCTTGCTTCTCATTCAGTGGCTTTCATTCCTTTTCTTGTTCTTGTCCCTCACCTGGACAATAGCTTCTTTACTCTCCTACTGATTAGATGAGTTGTATGTTCCACTGCTGACATTCAAGCACTCCATGGTGCATAGGTTTTCTTGCTGTCTTCGGTTGTGCTTCATCCCTGCCCCCATGTTCTGTGTTGCTTCTCCATCCCTTGCTTGTCCATTGCTTCCACCGCCGCTTATCCTGCTCAGATCAGTTTCTTTTCTAAACCCTGGACTGAAACTGTGCTCCCTCCCACGGTTTGCTTATCACCCTCTACAGCATTGACTTGACCACCCTCAAGGCACTCTTCCTCTCCTCGACACCTCAGTTACTCGTCTGCTTCTCCCCGTTCCATTTTTCTTTTTTCTTCACATTAAAAAAATAAAAATTCTGATGGGCTTGGCAGCAGCAAGATGCTACTGGGCCACACCTTCATCTAAAAATCACTACTGCACTTGCACACTTTTTATATGCAAGTTTTACTTTAGTGCTGGATCATGGTTGTCATGATGACACATTCACACGTATACCTTATTGCATTGGGACCTGCCATGAATGCCATCATAAATAAGCCAAGCCACTAGAACCAAGCTATACTTTGCTGACAAGCCCTAATAAGGGCGAAACCCATCCCGGGTTGCATGAATTCTATTTCAGGGAGGACCTGGCCTGGCAGTTTAGGCTGGATTGTTCTTATGAGGAGTAGGGTCAAGACTGATTTGCATATGGCTGGGTCCAAACTGAGATGGCATGGTGGACAAAAAACGATGCATTGAGGGTTGCAGTTCGAGCGATTGGCAGTGGCTGAGATTAATTACAGCATTCCCTCCATCAACTTGTTGTTGCAGTTGACTCCCTAAGTGCGACTAGTATGCCCAGACTTGGGTCCCGGGCTAACTGTGCCACTGGAACTTAGCTATACCTGGCTGACGTGCCCTATTAAGTGCGAAGACTGTCCTCGGTTGTATTCAGTTTCAGGGAGGACCTGACCTAGCATTTCGGGCTGCACAATTCCTATGAGGAGCAGGTTCAAGAATGATTTGTATATGGCTGGGTCCAAGCTAAGGTTGCATGGTGGCCAAAGAACGATGGATTGGGATGCAGCCCCAAGTGATTGCCAGTGGCTGAGATTAATTTAAGCATTCCCTCCATCATGTTTTTGTTTTTTGAAGTTGGAACTAGATTTTAAGTCAATTAAAATGACCGAAGCAGCATCATGATGCAAATTTGTGCATGTGCAGTGATGCATTGTTTTTTTAATTCAGCAACAATTAAGGTCAAAGTCAAAAGGTAAGGTTATAGGTGATGTCTATATGCTTTACTAATGCTTGTTTCTGCTGCTGTTTATTTACCCAAACCAGTCCATGGAGTATGAGGTGTACGCTTCTGCAGTGCAAAGTTTTACTAATCTGTTGGAGAGTTACTGTATTTCCTAAAACTCCTGTTAGAATTGGGGGTCTCTAGTTGACAATGGTTTGCACCTTTGTCCAGATAGGGACCCTTCTTCCTAGTCATGGTTTGGGGGATACACTTCTAAAATAACCCCTGCCCACTCCCTTGGTAGCTTGGCACAAGCAGGCAGGCTTATCTCAGAGGCAGGGCAGAAAGCATGTTATGCATGCATACAGTAACACAGTGAAAACACTACAAATGGCCACCACACCAGGCTAGAAAAATAAGCAAAACTTTATCTAAACCAACAAGACCAAATACGACAAATATCCAACATACAATACTGTAAAAATAGTTACTTTGCAAGATACCTTTAAATTGCAGCAATATCTCAAAAACACAGTTCTTCCGAGTCAGTAGCTCCGTCCGGGCTACCGTGATGCTGAAAACGGCAGAATCTAACAGTTCCAGCCAACCGCGTCAGTAGGGGCCAGCTAAAGCGTTGACAGACTCGTAGACAGTACCTTTCTTGTTGTGGCCGAACCCGTTGATACGAGTTGGTCGGGGCAACTGTCGCGGTTGTGATGCGAAGTGGAAGCGGTGCAGCGTGCGGTGCCCTCACGGCACGTCGCAGGCAGTGGCTTGGTGGCGGTCGTCCAACGGCGTTGGTGAGGCCAAGGCTTACGATGCGGAATGAGATGGTGCTTGATGCGGTGCTGGCAAGTCACGGTGCAGGCGACGGAGCCGGTCGATGTTCGGGTCGGGCAGCGACCGTGTCGGTGATGTCCGGGCAGAGTGAAACACCGCGGTGCTGAGTGCGGTGCCCACAGGACGCAGTGCAAGCAACAACTCGGTGATGGTCACCCAGCGGTGTCGGTGAAACCCAGGATGCAGTGCGAAGTGCTGTGGTGCGCTATGCGATGCCTTCATGACACGGACCCATCGACAGACTCCATGACCGAGTCGGCTGCTCTTTTCTGCGGCGGCGACTGAAACCAGCGGTTACGGAGTCGGTGCCCAGAAGGGTGATGAAGTCTTTGCTGTTCATGATACTTCTTGAACAGGGGGCAAGCTCTACCTTGAGCCCTTGTAGATACTTTGTCAAGCAAGATACGCACACAGTTCCTCTCCTTGGCAGAAACAGCTACTGCAGGCCAACCCCAGATACCACACAGCAAAGGGACAGTACTTTTCCTCCAGCTTCTTCCAGCTCTTCTCGGTGGCAGAGGTTTCTCTTGAAGTCCACAGTGATCTTGGTCTGGGCCCCACTTTTTGTAGCACAAATTATTTTGTTCTCTATTGGCAGAGAAGCTCTTTGTCCAGCCAAAACCAGTTCTGTCCTCTCTGGTACAGCTGCCTGACAGGAGGTGGAGACAGCATTTTCCAAGGCAGACCAGACCCATTCAGGTGTGAAAGAAATCTCCTCCCCCTACTCTGAATGCAGCCCAAGTCTATTCAGCCCAGCCCAGCCCATACTCACCCTGGAAAGGCAGGACCAACCTAACTCCTCCCCCCAAGTGCATGTCTGAACAGAATGCATGTCCCCAGCCCCTGTCACTCCAAAGCCAGACAGTTAATACACAAACCTAGTAGAGGCACACTGGATGGCTAAGCAAAACATGCCCACTTTCTAAAAGTGGTATTTCCAAACCCAGGATATAAAAATCATCCTTACTAAAAGTTGCATCGATATATCCGAGATCTGAAAGAAACACGTTAGTTAGATTCCTCACCTTAGAATATCCCCAGGCGTCAGACTGGATCCGGAAGATTTTTCATCAGCAATACCCCTTGCGCGTCGCTAGGCGTCGTCTGCGGCTCCGCGTCCGTCGTCGGCGTCGTGCGCCGGAATGACGTCGTCGGAGTACTTAGACGCCGCCCTCGCGCGCTGACGTCAGTTCTTCTTTTTTCCGCGCCAGTAAGCGCAGATCCGGGAGAGCTACCCCTTTAGTCAATTTTTGACTACCTTTTTGATCCTTTTTGATCGAGTCTCGACACCGGTGCCGGTAGGATGCCTGGGTTTAAAGCCTGTACGGACTGTAGCCGACTGATGTCGATTACGGACCATCACCGCCGGTGTCTTTACTGCTTGGGCCTCGATCACGACGCGGAGTCGTGTTCGGACTGCAAGGCCCTGACCTCGAAGGCTAGACGGGAGCGGTCCCGTAAGCTTCTCGAGATTCGCCACTCGGCTCCGCGCGCCTCTCGATCCCGGTCCAGGAGGAGGTCCAAGGATCGGTCGCGGAGCCGCAGCCGACGTCACCATCGGTCGTCGGGTTCAAAGTCTTCGGGTAAGTCGAAGCATTCCAAGAAGTCCAAGAGGCGACATCGCTCTTCGGACTCCCCTCGCCGGTCGTGCGCCTCGGTCGAGGGTCAGGGTGGTTCCACCCCCGCGGCTCCGGCGGAGCTGCAGGCGCCGCGTCCGTCCCCATACCCTCCGGTCCCTGGGACTAACGCGACGCCGGCGGAAGTCAGTGCCTTCCTCTCGGCCATGAGGAACCTGGCTCCGCCGTCGGCGCCCGCTGGTGCGCCTTCGGGCCCCGCGGACCCGACTGGGCTGCCTTGCCAGCCGGCGGCTCCGGCCCCGGCGCCGTTGACGGCTCCGGCCTCGACGCCGCAAGTGCCCGAGGGACCCGTTCTCGAGTCCCCGTCGACGCCGGTCAACCTTGTCACGCCTCCTCCACCGGCGTCGACTCCGGTTCCACCCCCGACGCCGACGTCGACCCCGCTCGACGTCGTGCCCCAGTTCAGTCCCGCTCCGGGCCCGGCGATGGTCCGGCGTCGATGGACGCCGAGATCGATGCCGCTAGAGACACATTTTGTCTACCGCCCTGCTCCGTTACTTTCTCCTCTACACCAGGAGTCGGATGATGGGGACTACTGGGAGGGATCCGAGGATCCTATGGCCACTCAGGCCCAACTGTCCCAGGACTGGGCAGATGAACTGGGGGAGGCCAGTGGTCTGGATACCTCAACAGACACTGGATTCATCTCTCCTCCGACTGTGGCTTCGGAGGAGGGTGCAGCTTTCTCCGTGGTGCTGCGCAAGGCGGCCGCAGCCCTTGGGCTCGAGCTACCTGCCGTGGCTGTGAGGACGAACGTCCTCACTGAGGTGCTTCAGTCTGCAGCAAGCTCCACTGAGCCTCTGCTGCCATTCAATGAGGCCCTCACTGACGTTCTACAGGGCACCTGGTCCAAGCCCTCCACAGTTCCTCCTGTGGACAGGAACGTTGCCAGGCGCCACCGCCCTGCTCCGGGCGACCCCAGTTTTCTGTCCCAACACCCTACCCCTGAGAGCCTGGTTATCCAGGCCTCCACCTCCCAATCCTCTTTCCCGACCGCCCCGCCGGACCGGGATTCCAAGAGACTGGAGCAGTTTGGCAAGAAACTGTTCTCTTCCCTTAGTTTGGGCCTGCGGTCTTTGAACACCGCTTGTCTCTTGGACCGTTATTCCCACTCTCTGTGGGATGCGGTGGAGGACGCGCTGCCCCTGTGTCCGGAGGAGGTCCAGACACGTCTTACCCAGGCTCTGGCCGATGGGAGGGATGCCGCGCGACATGCTATACGTTGTGGGCTTGACACCATGGACTCGCTGGGTAGGGCCATTTCCACCTCTGTGGCGCTTCGACGTCACGCCTGGCTGCGGTCCACGTCGTTTTCCGGCGATGTCCAGAGCTCTCTCATGGACATGCCGTTTGATGGCACTCGCCTGTTTGGCGAGAAGGCGGACAGTGCGCTGAACCGCTTCAAGGACTCCCGGGCTACGGCCAAGTCCTTGGGCCTCTCGGCCCCGCGGTCGCAATCTTCCGCTTTTCGCCCCTTTCGTGGCTAAGGAAGGGGTGCCTCCTCACGTGCGCCTAGCCACCAGCCGCAGAACCAACCTGCGTGCGGTCGCGAACGTGGTTTCCGCCGAGGCGGATCTGGAGGACGACGAGGTCAGCCCACATCCACCCCGGCAGCATCCGCCTCAAAGCCTTCCTAGTCCGAGCTTTCAGGCCCATTCCACGCCAGTGGGCGGCAGAGTTCGCCATCACCTGCTCCACTGGCGGTCCATCACATCGGACAGGTGGGTGCTGCAAATCGTTCGAAGGGGCTACTCCCTCCCCTTCGAGATGACCCCTCCAGCCATGCCACCGCAGCACCACCGTATCTCGGGGGATCATTTGCATCTTCTCCACGAGGAAGTTTCCGCCCTCTTGGCCAAGGGGGCCGTCGAGCACGTTCCGAGCCCAGAAGTAGGTCGTGGTTGTTATTCCCACTACTTTCTGGTTCCCAAGAAGGGCAAAGGGGGCCCACGCCCTATCTTGGACCTTCGGAACGTGAATGCCTTCCTCCGGAAGGAAAGGTTCAAGATGTTGACTTTGGCTCAGGTTCTAGCTGCCCTAGACCCCGGAGACTGGATGGTAGCGTTGGACTTGCAGGACGCATATTTCCACATTCCCATCCTGCCGGCCCACCGGCGTTACCTGCGATTCACGGTGGGCCAAGAGCACTTTCAGTTTACCGTGCTCCCCTTCGGCCTCACCAGTGCCCCTCGGGTGTTCACGAAAGTGATGGCGGTGGTCGCAGCTCATCTGCGCAGATCAGGGGTTCCAGTCTTCCCCTATCTCGACGACTGGTTGTTGAAGGCGGGCTTGCCCCAGACAGTCGTCTCCCACCTCCAGACTACGGCGGATCTCCTGCATTTGCTGGGGTTTTCCATCAACGTGCCGAAGTCACACCTGAGTCCCTCTCAGAAGCTCCTCTTCATCGGAGCGGTTCTCGATTCGGCGCAGTTCCGGGTCTATCCACCGGAGCAGCGGGTCCGGGATATACAGGCCCTGATTCCCATCTTTCGGCCTCTATCCTGGGTTTCGGTCAGGCTAGTGTTGCGGCTTCTGGGGCTGATGGCCTCCTGCATCCTACTAGTGCATCACGCCAGGCGGCGCATGCGGGCTCTGCAGTGGGACCTGAAGTTTCAGTGGGCCCAGCATCACGGCAACCTGTCCGACCATGTCTTGATCTCGGAGGGCACTGCACAGCAGTTGCAGTGGTGGCTCACGGACCGCGATTGGGTCATGGGCAGGAGCCTCTCCCTTCCCCAACCGGAGCATGTCGTAGTGACGGATGCGTCCCTCCTGGGATGGGGTGGCCATATGGGAGAGGCGGAGATCAGAGGCCTCTGGTCTCCGGCGGAGTCTCGTCTCCACATCAACCTGTTGGAGTTGAGAGCGATCCGACTTGCACTGAAAGCCTTCCTTCCCTCTGTCAGGGGCAGTGTCGTGCAGGTGTTCACGGACAACACCACCGCCATGTGGTATTGCAACAAACAGGGCGGGGTGGGGTCGTGGACCCTTTGTCAGGAGGCTCTGCGCCTCTGGACGTGGCTGGAACACCAGGGCGTCACCCTAGTGGTTCAACATCTGGCGGGCTCTCTGAACGCCAGAGCAGACGAACTCAGCCGCCGGTGCATGATGGATCACGAATGGCGTCTGAACTCCGAAGTGGCGCAAGGTCTCTTTCAGCAGTGGGGAGAGCCTTGGTTAGATCTATTCGCCACCGAAGAGAACGCGCAATGTCAGCAGTTCTGCGCGTTGGAATTTCCAAGGCGGCACTCGCTCGGCGACGCTTTTCGTCACGAGTGGAGTTGCGGTCTGTTGTACGCCTTTCCGCCTATACCACTGCTGCCCAGAGTGCTGAAGAAGATCAGGCACGACCGGGCCCAAGTCATCTTGGTGGCTCCGGATTGGGCACGAAGATACTGGTATCCCGAGCTACTCAGTATGTTGACCGATCCCCCGATACGTCTGCCCCTTCGGGAGGATCTTCTGTCGCAGCAGCAGGGGACAGTCCTCCACCCGAACCTGTCCAGCCTCCACCTCCATGCGTGGAGATTGAGCGGTGGCAGTTGATGCCATTTGACTTGCCTCCTGAAGTCTGTGATATCATTCTGGCAGCCAGGCGTCCCTCCACAAAGACGGTATACGCCTGCCGGTGGAACAAATTTGTGGCATGGTGCACAGCAAAGGCTGTGGATCCCCTTTCCGCCCCTCTTTCTGAGGTTCTCCTCTTTCTTCTTTCTCTGGCCCGGCAGGGCTCTGCCCTGGGCACCCTGAAAGGTTATCTTGCTGCCATCTCTGCCTTCTTGCGGCTTCCTGATCAGCCTTCTCTTTTCAAGTCCCCTGTGGTTACACGCTTTCTAAAAGGCATTACTCACACGTTCCCTCCTGTCCCTTTTGTAATGCCTCAGTGGGACTTGAATCTGGTCTTGACATTCCTGATGTGCGCTCCCTTCGAGCCTCTTCACAATTGTCCTCTTCGTCTTCTGACTCTTAAGACTGCTTTTCTGGTAGCCATCACCTCGGCTAGACGGGTGAGTGAGCTCCAGGCTTTATCTTCAAAGCCTCCTTTTCTGTCTGTTCATCCGGACAAGGTTGTCCTTCGGCCTCGTCCCTCCTTTCTTCCGAAAGTAGTGACTCCATTTCATCTTGGGCAGTCTGTCACCTTGCCCACCTTCTTTCCGCCTCCGCATCCTTCCAAAGAGGAAGAGAGGCTCCACCGTCTGGACCCAAAACGTGCGCTCTCCTTTTATTTGGACCGCACAAAGCAGTTCCGGGTGGACGACCAACTTTTCGTTGGATACGTGGGTTCTAAGAAGGGGAAAGCTGTGCACAAACGGACCATCTCTCGGTGGGTCGTTTTGTGCATCAAAATTTGTTACTCTTTGGCAAAAAAGGACCCTCCTGTTGGGCTGCACGCCCATTCTACTCGGGCCACAGCGGCTACTACTGCCTTGGGACGGGGTGTCCCTTTGCAGGACATCTGTCAGGCGGCGACGTGGGCTTCGCTACACACGTTTGCCAGGCATTATTGCCTTGACAGCCAAGTCCGGAGGGATGGCTTCTTTGGCCGTTCTGTCCTCCAGGACTTTCTGGTGTGATCTTGGTTCGCAGACCCACCACCGGAGATGGTATTGCTTGGGTATCTATTCTAAGGTGAGGAATCTAACTAACGTGTTTCTTTCAGATGAACAAGTTACTTACCTTCGGTAACGATGTATCTGTAAGAAACATTAGTTAGTTAGATTCCTCACCGACCCACCCATCCTCCCCGTTCTGCGAACTGACATCTAGGGTTAAGGTTATCCTTTTCAGGCCCCTAGATTTTATTTTTGGCACCAGTGTCGGTCTTTGCATGGCTCTGCGTTCCTGGCGCGGAAGGCTATGTACAAGAACTGACGTCAGCGCGCGAGGGCGGCGTCTAAGTACTCCGACGACGTCATTCCGGCGCACGACGACGGACGCGGAGCCGCAGACGACGCCTAGCGACGCGCAAGGGGTATTGCTGACGAAAAATCTTCCGGATCCAGTCTGACGCCTGGGGATATTCTAAGGTGAGGAATCTAACTAACTAATGTTTCTTACAGATACATCGTTACCGAAGGTAAGTAACTTGTTCTTCAGGCAATACTAACCTCCATCTTTCTACCTTGTCCCAATGGGAAGTTATATTTCTAAGAAGTTATAAATAAACTCCCATTCAATCCTATGGGACAGATACCCTTTCAATAGGGAAAAACGAAATACACTGTATTTCACTATCAGGACGTGCCTCGCAGATCAGTCCATGTCTACCTTTCACATACACTGCACCCTGCCCCTGGGTTTATCTCATTCCTACCTTAGGGGTGTCTTACTTGTAAGAAAAGGGAAGGTTAAGGCCTGGCATGTGGGTGCACTTGCCAGGTCGACATGGCAGTACCAAACTGTATACAGACACTGCAGTGGCAGGTCTGAGTTACATTTACAGGCTGCTCATGTGGGTGGCACAATCAGTGCTGTTGGCCTACTAGCAGCATTTGATCTATTGGTCCTGGGCACACACAGTGCACTGTACTAGGGACTTAGAAGTAAATCATATTTTAACAGTAAATCATATATGCCAATCATAGAATCACCAATCCATTAATACATTTTACAGGATGAGCATATGCACTTTAACACTGACCAGCAGTGGTAAAGTTCTCAGAATCGTAAAGCCAACAAAAACAGGAGGCCAAAAAGGAATACGTTTGGGGATAAACCCTCTGGAAAAGCCAGGTCTAACAACTCCTATTTCAAATCACTTACTAACCACTTACTAACTGCTATTTGAGGAATCCATCCTGTAGTCACTTATGATTCCTGTCATTAGTTTAGAAATTTTCTCTACCAATCATAGTTTCTATTTAAGTGAAACTCATAAAAATGTGTGACTAAATATTAATACAAAAAAGGTCTAAAAAGATGTGACTGTTTTGTAGGATAACCTTTAAAGGCGGTGTAGCTTAATTATAAATCCTACATGCTCGACGCTCCATTTTTCTGCGGATGTGCCCAGACTAATAGAGTAACTTAGTATCCAAATTAAATTCCCATACTTTTGACTCATTTTATAAACATCATACTTTGATAGGAAGGAGCTGGGGAGGTCTAAATAGTCTTGACTTTAGGGTTGGACATGTCCTGCTTGTCTTTGCAGGCTAACCGTTCTATTCTTTTAAAATGATTCATGACATTCCTCAAGCTGAATGTATATATTTTTTTGTAAACAGATTTTATGACAAAATAAACAATTCACAGTAAAATCTCAATTGTTCCAAAACCCTTTAACCTATTCCTTCCCCCCCATCTCTGAACACCCAGTCCCTATCACATCATGTATCTATTCGATAAAATCATAGTCTATACACCTCTCATAGTTTGTTACTACATACACTCTATCCTTTGTCTATAATTTTGCTGTTAGTATTTGCAACAAGATATTCACAATTCTAGTTTTCTATTTTCAGAGTTTTCATAAAGGTACTACTAATTATGTTCCTACCCAGATACATCTTCCTTGTCAGGCTCTTTTATACAATCCAGTAATAGATCTGATGCTCGAGCCCTTTCACTTGATCCTCTTCCTTTCCTCACTTCTTTATACAGTACATTGCTTACATAGCCCGCCCTACTAATCAACTCCATCTTCTATTTTTCAACTCTAGGAGGCCAAATTGCCTTCCGATGCATAGTTACCTCACATCTAGCAAGAACCAGAGCCCAATCAAATAACCCTGTAGTGTTTTTGCCCTATGTAGATCTTGGAAATCCCCCCAAAAGACAAGTCAAAGGAGCATAATCTATTGTTCTGTGCGTCACCTCATTTATACAGGACACAACATATCTTTATAATGTACGGCAGAGGGTACTTTATCCTTTTATATCTTAGTGCAGTTGTGTGCCATAGGAATCTACTCAGAATATTTGTTCTCCATATGTTTATCAGTTTTGAAACAATTTAAAAGTGATTACAATGTATCCCATTCGTATCTTTTTAATATTACAGACTCGCGGTAAGCACTTCCAGTCCCTCCTCCCTCCCCAACACTTTCTCTCAAAGGATGACTTTGACTGTAGAAAAAAAATTCACCTAATAAACCAACATTAGGTTTTATGCAGGCCAATAGGTTCCCTCCCATTCTGCCCATTTCTCCTTCCCTTTAAAGAAATAACTGTATCGCTCTCCAATAATAGAAGCACACTGTATTTTCTAGTCCTTGAGACAAATAATCTGTTAATGGCTCCTGCACCCCCTCAAAGTAGAAGTGATTTCCACAGACATTGCTAGAAAGGTGTTTCATCGCGAAAGTGTTTCAAAGCCTAGTATGCTATTAGGTTAGTTATTAGAGTTCCATCTTTTTCAATGCAGTGTACAACTTACCATCTCCCAGGCATTGTCGTGTGAGGTCCCGTAAGAACCATTCATATATTTATATCCAGTTGGTCTCAAATCAACAACAAGATCCATTGTTCTAAGGGGCTTATCGGGACAGCTTCCTAAACAACTGCTACCCCTTCGCATTCCTACCATATGTGAATAGTATTTCCCTTCCCACCACATCCTCTACAGCACTTATGTCCTGTAGAAGAACGCATATGGTGGAGCCTCATACATGTGTAATGCCATTTGTAGATGACCTCTAAATGTATTTCCCTATTTTCAGAAATCAAACTTTTATTTATGTTTGCCCATAAGACCTCCCATTGCTCTGAGGTTATCAACCTTTTTAAAATGTTCTCCCATGACGACATGTATGGCCATCTAGGGGAGGAAAGGAAGTAAACAAGAAGCACATATATTTTTGAAACAATGCTTTCAGATCCTATTAATTTAGACAGCAGAGATTCAAAAGGCAATCTTTCACTAATGGCTGCCTCTTTCATCTCAGTGTGGAGGACACAATGTCTCAGGTGGACATAGCGAAATCTCTTTGATGCCTCTGATATGGTTTTTGCAATCTTCTGCAAAGTAAGGCCCAGTTTTCAGTATCTCATACACTTAAGAGCACGGTGGACGCCAGTTTACCAACCGGAGACAGGGAACGAGGTGGATTATAACTCATGACCCACCCGCACATTCCATGTAGGTGATGCATTCGGGGCAACCATTAGTGCTTTGAGACTTGCAGTATTATTTGCTTCTCAGTGAGCTTCAAACTTCTTTTACCATGGATGGACACATGCAAGAATCCACAATATATATATTTTTAAGACTTTATTAAAATGAAAACCCTAAACTAGTGCAGATAATATGTCCAGATGTAACTATAAAAGCAAACAATATATTGGTACTAAAAACAATTAATAAGCTTAATATTAAAAAGAAGTGCAAAATTGTGACAGCATTTCATATGATCATTTCATTGTGATGGATTCAGGCTCTGTTCGCCAACCCCTCCATTCTAACCCCTAGTTAATTAAGCTTTCTTAGCACCAAAAGTGTTGTCTGAAATTTTTGAGGTGGTGTCTGTTCTGTGTACCTTAGCTGAACAAACATTTGTGGTTTTCTGCTTTCAGCTATCTCAGTAATGATGTTCCCTAGTGACATTAGCAGGCCAGGCTGGCTCTGAGGACACAGTGGCCTTCAGTGAGGATTTTTGCAAGTCAGCTCGCACAATGTCTCCCAGGATGTAGAAGATTCCTCTCTGCCTAACACATCTTTATGAAGCCTTATTACACTTATCTGGTTATTTTGAAAAAGGCACGCTTCTTGCTGAATCCTGTAAAATGCACCTTCACTAAATTCTATCACATATTTTAAATTATATAAATATATATGAATAATTGATGTGCTATGAGAATATCAGAATGTAAATGTTATATATTGTACATGTCCAATTAATACTAAATGTAACGCACATTTGTAAATGAAAAATATGCACTGAGATACATGATTATCTGAATTGCTCTTTTTCTTTCTATTCTCCTTTTAATGATCCTTTATCTGATCCTCAGCTATCACAGGGAATGCACCCACATTTTCCAACACCCCACTTGGGGTTTCCAGGTGCTTAAATGGCAGGTCTGGTCTATCCCGGTCTCGCTGACTCAAAACAACCAGGTCTTCAGCTGTCTTCAAAAGGTCATAAGAGAGGAATAGCTTCTCAAGGGTTCCGGTAGGGCATTCAAAAGCTTGGGGCCTTAATATGCAAAGAGCCGGCCTCCCACGCATGTGCGTTTGACTATAGGGACAACGCACAGGGCGAGTTCACCATAGCGTATTAGAGCGTAGAGGGCGAGGCAGTTGATGTGGTCTAGCAAGTTCATGAAGGTATTGTGGGCCAACCCATGATCTTGCTCTGTGCACATAGCACAAGGCTTTAAACTGAATCCGCTTCTTCACCGCAAGCCAATAAATCTCCCAGAGGATAGGCCAAGGCACGTTTAGGGAGTCTATAGAGCATCCTTGCTGCCGAGTTCTGGACCACTTGCAACCGCCTGATGGAGTCTTTTTCCGCCCCCACATAAAGCACTCTACTGTAATCCAGTCTTGACATAATAGGTGCGTGAATAACCATCCTTTGAGCTGAGAACGGGAATAAACAGATGATTTTCTGGTGATTTCAGGATGGCGAAGCAGTTAGTGGCCACCTTCGTCACCCGGGGCTTCATGGACAGCTTATCTTCCAGCAGGACACCATGGTTCTTGAACTTTGGGGCTGGATCCGGAAGAGGGCACAGGGTTTCGGGACAGTGTTGTGAGCCCCAAAGTGATGGCTTCTTTCCCAATACCAGAATCTCGGTATTGTCTCTGTTGAGTTTAAGAGAATATTTGTTCATCCACTCAGCAGCGAGGCCCAAGCAGGAGTTCAAGGCCTGAAAGTTGTAGTTCTGAGCAGATGACTGGGAGAAGATGATTTGCGTGAAATCTGTGTATGAAAATAAAGTGAGGCCACAACTTTCCTTCATGTCAGCCATCGGGCCAACGTAGATGTTAAATAGTGTCATGCTTAAAGCTGATACTTGAAGAACTTGAGGAATATGCCCTGCCTTTTTCTTTAAGTGCAACTTAGAATCCATCCAATCATGAACAGCTTTGCCAACTTGTCCCTTCGAAACTTTCTGTTAAGCTTCATGTTGGCCCTAGTATCCTATTCATTCAGTGCCTCAAACTGATCAGGTCTTGGCTGTGGACTTACAGCAAACAACACTCAAAGTAAGCCCTTTCCTTCAATTAAAAAGTACCATTCTCAAGAAATTGCAGACTTTGTAGACTTTATTTCAATTCAGTAGCCTTGTGCTACTCCTTAAACTATAAGCTAGTATGTATCCTAACATTGACAAGCAGCTCACTGGCTGGACTTCCAACTGACAGTGGAAACTGGGCCTCTGCCAGCAACTTAGACTTACCCAGACAGGCACTCATTGGAAATTCAAATAGGCTTCTCAAAATACCTTGCAATCAAACATACGACAACACAATATCTCTTCAACCACAAAAATTCTTGAAATCAAAAACAATACACCTGTGTTTATGTGCACAGGTAAACGGTACAGAAATCAAACTCAACGCAAGAGCAGTATTACTTTAAGGCATTACACAATTACACACCAAGCTAGGTTTCGACCAGCAGCAAGCTAACATGGACCTGCAATTGTATATGTCTGTCTTATGACAAAATAAACTACCACTGTTCCTCTCCTAATTAGTACTTATTCACAGCTAGGTCATTAAGGAAATCATAAATTCAACTTAAACTTCCACTCAAAAGATCTCTAAATACAAAATCTTCATATAAAATGCATATGTTATGTTAAGTGTATTTGTAAAGCCCGCTATCACCCATGATGGTATCCGGGCGCTAGCCAGGTGTTTAAGGTAGCCTTGGGGTAGGGAGATTAATTAGTCAAAGAGCCACGTCTTCAGCTTCTTGAGGAATCTAAGATGAGAGAAGTCTGCTCTGATGTAATGTTGGAGGCCATCGCATGCTTTGGGGGCCATCTTAGAGAAGACTCAACCTCTGGTTCCACTTATGTGAATGTGTGGGAAGTGTGCTAGTAGGTTGATTGGAGGTGCCTGTATGGTTGGTGTGAGTGTATGTGGCTGTTCAGGTAAGTTGGGCCGTTTTTGTATGTGTGGGTGCAGAGCTTGAACTGTGCATGCTTGTATATTGAAAGCCAGTGTAGATCCTGAGGTGTGATGGAATGTGGGTTCTGTGTGGGAAGTTGAAGACAAGTCTGGCTACTGCGTTTTGGATGGTTTGCAGTCTTCTCGTAAGATCTTTTGGTAATCCCTGCGTAAAGGAAGTATCCATTTTCCAGTCTGCTGGTGCTGAGTGCTTAGGTGACAGTCTTTCTATTTGTTTGACAGCCAATTATAGGTCTTTCTCAAGAACCTCAGAGTGTGAAAGCAGGACACAGTCACAGTGTTGACCTGGTGAAGACAGGTCTAACTTATTGCCGATGATGAACGTGAGGTTTCCTGCGTGTGAGCATAGAGGGGGAATGGGTCTTAAGTCTGTGGGCCACCAGGTTGAGTGCCATGGTGAGGCATCCTTTCCGAAGTTCACCACTTCTGTTTTGTCAGTGTTCAGTTTGAGACAGTTCGCCTTCATCAAGGTGGCCACTTCAGACATGCTGGTAGTCAATGTGTTCTTTGTGTTTGGATCTGGTCAAGAGCAATAGTATGAGTTGTGTGTCATCTGCATAGGATAGAATGTTGATCTTGCGGGTGCAGATGACATAGGTGAGTGGGGTCATCTGCATGATAGAGGATAGGGCCTATTTAAGAGCCTTGAGGTGCTCCTCAGATCCATTTTCTGGCTTCTGAAGAGTAAGGTGCTAGGATGACTGTCTGAGATCTTCCAGTCAGAAATGAGCAGATCTAGGGAAGGCAGTCCCTGAATGCCAGCCTTATGTAGTCTTCTGATTAGGATGGGTTGGGAGACTGTGTCAAACATTGCAGAGGGGTCCAGTAGGATGAGCGTCACGGTTTCTCCTCTGTCTAGGATCCTATATTTGTCATCTGTTGCTGTGATGAGAGCTGTCTCTGTGCTGTGGTTGAGCCTGAATCGTGACTACGTGGGTCTTTAAAGCATCTGTTGATCACCGTTTCCAGTATCTTGGCTGGGTAAGGAAGGAGTGATGTTGGCTGGTAGTTCAAGAGATTGGCTAGGCCTGCTGAGGGCTTCTTCGGTAGGGTGTTGACAGCTGCATGCTTCCAGGCTTTAGGGAAAGTGGCTGTGTTGATGAAGGCATTTAGGATAGGCATAAGGGTTTAGTTGATGAGGGTGAGTCCTTTATTGAAGGCATGATGGTGGCATGGGGCTGATGGGGCCCGGGAGTAGATAGACTTCCTGGTGGTGGCAGTCTCGTTTGTGGTGACGGTGTTCCATGTGGTGAAGGTGTGTTCTCCGACAGAGATTGGTAGTCTTGCTGCGAGGTTGGTGGGAGTCACGTTGGGTGTCATTGTCGTATATGGCTGTAATTCTGTTGCTTAAGAAGTCCGAAAGGTTGTTGCATGGTTCTGAGAGGCGAAGAAGTTGCTTGTGGTGGCTGCTGGCATGGTGAAATATGTGATGATGGAGAATATGTCTTTGCTGCTGTTGGTGCTGATATTGATGTGGTTTGCTAGGGCCATCCTCTTGGTGTTTCAAATTTGTTGGTGGTAGCACCTTGTTAGAAATTGGTTTTCTGGCTGGCTAGGGTATGCACCCAAGCCAGGCAGATTCCACCACTCTAGTCAGGGGAGTTACACTTCTGAAAAATCCCCTGCTCACCCCCTTGGTAGCTTGGCACAAGCAGTCAGGCTTATCTTAGAGTCAGTGTGTAAAGCATTTACACATAATCAGCAGTAATACAGTAAAAACACTACAAAAGGACACTACCCCGTTTTTAGAAACATTCCCAATATTTATCTTTGACCAAAATGATGACAATCCAACATACAGTAATCCACAATACCAATAAAGCAAAAATAGACTTTATATACAGTTTCTTGAAGTTGATAGCTCCGTCCAGGTCTATCATGGCGTCGTGAGCTAAGAAATTCAACAGTTCTGGCCGACCGCGGTGACGTGGGCCAGCTTTGGTGTTGGGTACACCCGTAAAACAGTACCTTTGGAGATGCAGGACGTCTGACCTTGCAGTGAGCTCCATACGAGCGATGTCGGCAGGTATTGGTTCTGGGAGTCGGTGCAGGAGTCCTCGGGCCCTTGAAGTCACACGCGTTGCAGGTCAAACTCCTCGAGTTTGAAGTCAGGAGCGCTGGCATCGGCAGGCGTGAAGTGGAGCGGTGTGACGTGCGGTGCCCTCTGGTCTCGGTGCAGTCAGCGGCGTCAGTTGATGAACTAGAGGCAATCGGTGGGCCAAGGCGGCGGTATGGGACGGGGCGGTGCGTCATGTAACTGATAAGCAGTGCCCCAAATCCACGGTGCAATCAGCGGCTTTGAAGTCCGTTTGGAGTGGCGGCGTCAGTGAGACCAGGGCTGCGATGCAAAGCAGGACAGTGCTCCCTGTTTGCCACAAGCGGTGTCCACAGGTCACATTGCAGTTAAAAACTGTGCACAGACACTGCAGTGGCAGTTCTGAGAACCCCTTTGAAAGGCTACTGGTTTGGGTGGCACAATCAGTGCTGCAGGCCCACTAGTAGCATTTTATTTACTGGCCCTGGGCACACGTGCACATTACTAGGGACTTAGTAGTAAATAAAATAAACCAATCGTGGAAACACCAATCCATACACAATTCACTTCAGCATTAAATAGCAGTGTTAAAGTGCCCAGAGTCCTAAAACCAACAAAAACAAGGTCAAAAACGGGAGGCGAAAAACCAAAAAGTCTGTGGATGAACCCACTGAAATAGCCACGTCTAACACACCTTAATGTGGATTTGAAGAAATCCTTGTCCAAGGTTTCTTGACTCGCTCTCCACCCACAGTCCAGTTGCTTGCAGTGCCGTTTGGTTATCCTGATATATTGTCAAGACATAAATCACAACAATATTTTAACACTCCCCATAATACCAACAACCAGCAATATACTGCTGTTTTTTATGCACAATATAAAACCCAAAATAAAATACCAAAACACAACACAGACACACTCATCATCAACACTAGCACCACATCCCAAAACACACCACTCTAGTCACACCACATCACCACAGTCTTGCTCACCAATCCAACCTTTCAGACTGGACCGCCATATCACCTCTCCAACAAACTTCAACACCAGATCACCTCACCTCGAATCAGTCTGCCTGTCAATGTATCAACAATCGCAAATCGATATAGACTGACCGCACTCCGTAGTAATCCAATATTCAAATATTAACCAATGTTAATAGGTTAGGTGCTAGTGAGGGCCACCTCCTGATCAAGCGAGGTGTGTGAAATATATAGCAAAAACGTCCTCCTACAAGGAAAAGACGGACTCACGTCAGCACTCTGTATGGGCGCTTTTGAAGTATCTCGAACAAAGTCAAAGGAAAATCAGTAACGCTTTTATCATTTTACTTTTGTTCACAATTTTAATAAAGTTCTTCAGGAAACTGTTGCTCCTTCACATTATCAATCTCATGTTGAGCAAACAACTTTAAAGTAACGTATATAACTTCCAGTAACATTGAACTCCCCGATGCATTTCGGGTCTAACCCTTCGTCAGAGGGAATTTCCTATGAAAAAATGAAAAGAAACTGCTGTATCCAGGAGCACAACCAATGCAACACGTAATGGCGAAATCATTTAGAAATTACAATATTGTGGTGAATATAGCCGTAAACTAACAAATTCAACAATGGTAGAAAAGTTCTCACTTATGCACATGGTGAACATCAAATTACGTTCTAAAAGACCTGTAACTAAATTATCAAATTATCAAAGAATTTTGGTGCTGTGTTAAAAGTGTAAAAGAATTAAGGTTAATAAAGATGCAGAACGATATTCTAATGCTCACGAATGCTCTAAGCGTGCGAAAAGGTGTTGCTTGACCAATCGCGTTATCAGGAAATAAGAAAAAGTCTAAGAATTTCATAGAGTTGATGAAAAGCATAATTAGCAAGGCAAACGAAAGATGAAGCTTTCCAAAAGTAAAGAGATCGTAAATGTTAGTAGTGAATGAAAAGCATGTAAATGGGAGTGCTTAGAGGAGTGTACCTGTTACCGTGAATCCATCGACATGCATTCGAAAAATGGTGTCCAGCGTACCGAGACCCGGAAGTTAAATACTTTAAACCGGAAATGAACCCAGTTCGTACCTGGTCGCGTTATTGTCAAAAACAAACAAATAATGTGATTAAAGGTGCTCGGTGCCACATAAGTGAGACCTTGTTTAAAGTGCTACAGAACTCAAAAGCAGGAGTAAAAACGTTCCAATTTTTAAATGAAGAACAGCAAGGATAATGAGAGATGCACACGAGTGTATCCACTTACACTGATAATTGTTGCTATAGAAACGCGCGTATACAAGCTAGTTATTGACAAAGCGTAAACAGCAATATAACGTAAATAAATAGAAATACAACATTGCAGTATGAAGACGTGCATCTACTGAATAATGTGGGCTGAATCCTGCTGTGATTGAAAAAAATTGTGGAGAAACAATAATAGACAAAGTAACAACATAAAGCTGAGAAAATGACAGTATGTGAAAGTTTCACCATGTTATAGATAACAACTGAATTCAAGGTGTTCATTTAACCCCTTGGGGTGCACGGAATCAAGTAGATTAATCCAGAATAATTCTCGTTGGAGTAAAAATTTAAGATTGTCTCTTCCATCTTTTTGAATGATAAGTTCTAGAACCATGTATCTCAATTGGTTGATATTGTGTCTGGTTTCCAACAAATGTGCTGCTACCACAGATTTGGTATTTCTAGTACGGATGTTACTTTTATGTTCATTAAGACAAACCTTAAGTTTCCGTTCGGTTTTACCCACGTACGGTAAACCACATGGGCATTTCAACAAATATACAAAAAAACTTGAATCGCAGGTAACATTGACACGTAATTTAATTGGTGATCCTTTTGAAGGGTGTGTCACGCTAGCCCCCCTTATGATGTTATTGCAGTTGCCACAATGGTGACAAGGAATAGTTCCTGTTCTGATTGACTTTCTTTAGTAGTTGGAGAAGATTATGAGTTCACTGGTAAGCAAAAATGGGTGATGATTGAAAAATCCCTTTAAAATCTGTCTCTGACTGAAGTAATGGCCAATATTTTCATGCTGCTTGTAGAATACTTAGACACAAAAACCATTTTAGTTTCCTTCGAATCCGATTTGGCTTTGGTTTGAAGAAGATCAATCCTGCTTTTCTCCTGTGCTCGATTCATAGCATCCTGTAGAATGGACTCGGGATAAGCATGTTGTCTGAATTTGTTAATCAATAATGTACAGTTTTCATCATATTCTTCTTGTGTAGACGACATTCGTTTAATCCGTAACAGTTGTGAATAGGGTAAATGTTTTTTGAGTGATTTTTGGTGAAAGCTGGAAAAATGCAAAAGATTATTGTGATCTGTAGGTTTTGAAAAAAACAGTAGTACTCAATTGATTGCCTTCCAAAGTGACCCGTACGTCTAAATATGTAATACTGCTCATGCTCATATCATAAGTAAATTGAATATGTTCATCAATGGTATTAAACAGTGCAATGTTTGCCACTAGTTCTGACTCCTGTCCTTTCCAAATTAAAAAAATATCATCAATGTACCTGTAAAAAATAACCAAATGCTTAAACCAATGCTCCTGAGACAAAATATGATCGAGTTCAAACCTGTGCATAAACAAATTATCATATGAAGGTGCTGCACAATTGCCCATAGAAGTGCCAAATAATTGAGTGTAAAAATCATTATTCCAACAAAAATAACTGTGGTATAAATTGAAATGCATTAGTTCTAACAGAAAAATCTTGAGGTTGTCAGGTTTGGTGCTTGGAATCAAAAATGATTCTAGGGCCTGAAGCCCTTAATCATGCGGGATGGATGTATAAAGGGACTTCACATCGATAGTGCACAGAATAAGTGGAACGTGCTCATCTATCTCTATTGATCTGAGTTTAATGAGAAAATTAGTAGTATCCTTTACATATGTCGTCATATTCTGAACAAGTGGTTGTAGATGTCTATCAATATACTTGCCTGTAGGCTCATGTATAGAATTTCTAGTGCTCACTATAGGTCTAAACGGTGATTTTGCCATTACGTATTGCATTGGTTGTGCTCCTGGATACAGCAGTTTCTTTTCATTTTTTAAAAGAAAATTCCCCTGACGAAGGGTTAGACCCAATATGCATCGGGGAGTTCAATGTTACTGGAAGTTATATACGTTTCTTTAAAGTTGTTTGCTCAACATGAGATTGATAATGTGAAGGAGCAACAGTTTCCTGAAAAAGTTTATTAAAATTGTCAACATAAGTAAAATGATAAAAGCGTTACTGATTTTCCTTTGACTTTGTTCGAGATACTTCAAAGGGCTAAAGCGCCCATACAGAGTGCTGACGTGAGTCCGTCTTTTCCTTGTAAGAGGACGTTTTTGCTATAATGTATCAACAATCCACATAAATCCCCAACTCTAGGGTCTAACTAGCTACTAATTAATCTGATTAATTATTGCCTGTCGCATTCTTCACCAAAAGCTTTCAACTCTAAAGAGGGTCGATTCACAGGAGATGGAAAAACCTATATTCAAACACCCAACCACCTAGACAGATTACAGAAAGCTAGTTAGAATTAGAAGAATTAGAAGAAACAATATAAGTCAATTCATCAATAATGCAAATATGAAGTGCCTTAAAACGTAATTAGTCGTAGCACACTTGGTGAATAATCAATTAAAAGTAATAAGTCCTAAATACAAAAAGGAACACCCATGACTAGCTCTCTTTAAAGGACCTAGCAGAACTCTTCCCAACATAATGTTTATCAATCTTTTATAGTGTTTTAGACAAAGGAAGCACACAGATTCATGACATGACATTACATAAAGAGATGGTACTAAAATGTTACTTGAATAGTAAACCAAGCTGTTCGTTTCCCAACCACCACAAACAACTATTTCAAAATGAATTTCATCGGCCATTAATCATATTATTACTTGTACAGTAGAAATCATAAGTTTTACTATGCAGGAACAAGAGAAATTAAATCATACAATAAACTTTCCTACATAGGCATAACAATGGAGGTTTTCATTCAATGATCTTGCAAACTGTTTAAACCCATCCCCTCAGCCAAAGAAGCTAGAGAAAAAAATATTACATATACTGAGAAAGACACGTAGCTGAAGCTTAATTTTGAAGATTTTCTGAAAGAAAATAGAAAACAATGTACTTGCACAACATTTAAACAAGCCCGTTCAGTAATGTGGTGTAGTTATCCTAACTGAATCAAACCCATATTAAGCATTATTATTCTAATAAAGTAACCTGCCATGTTGCATTGTGCGGCATACATTTTTCGCAAAGCATGCTCTACTTACATACATGTTTTTTATCAGGATAAGCTGTATTTTCATTACATGGTTTTATATGTAACAAGCTGACATTATTTCATGTGTAACAGGAAATTTGGTGTGGTCACGTCTTGGGGCATGGAGAGTGTATGTGATATGCATGTGACATGTTTGTGGTGTGTGAGTGTTTTGAGCTTTGTTTAAAGGTTGATGAGCTGCAAGTCACCCAAAGTGGCTGCTTCTCATTAATCCTTTAGCTGTAAATTTAAAGTTTATGATTTGAATTGATTGACAACATGATACAACTTTGAGAATATTTGTGTTCCATAAATTCTTAGTAGTACATGAATTAAGTTAAATTCCCAAACCACTAAACAGTATTTCAAAAATAGTTATTTTAGAGTATGCTCTCACTGACTGCCAAATATAGGCTGGTTCTGTTTACATTTTGTTTAGTTAAATCACATGGAATGGCTAGCACCTTTTTGGGGAAGATTATCCACCTTCAATCCTATCACCTACCTGTCTCAAACTTGGTGATTGGCATCCCATTTAAACAAACTAACTTTCGGGACGGTGTGGTGTATGGTGTCTTGAAGAAATGGCAGCATTATAGCTTACAACTTGTGTTTGAGAAATATACATTTGATTGCTAAATTTGCATTAGACATCAATAACATGTAAAATATAAGGCTGCCGCCAGGTTTGCGTTTGAATCTGCATAAACATTATTATTAAAAAATACCAATAAATATTCTTATACATACAATGACGGTTATATCCAGTCATACATGTTGCCAGGATTTTCAGCTGTTCTGCTACAATATTTTTCCATCATTTGAAGCTCTGAATATTTAAAACTATGCTTGCACACAGCCTTTACGTAACTTTTTGTTTGCTTTATTACTTATAAAACATTATAAATAAGGATCTCTTGCACATGAAATCTTTCCAAATTATATATAGAAATGTTAGAAAAACGTCTTTGAAATTACGCATCAAAAGGTAGAAACAGTCCAAAGTATGGTGGAAAAACATAAGTTTAAACACGAGGAGGTATTCTATCAACACTTATTTCCTGGTACTGAAGTCTATGAAAATGGGAATTTCATATTTTCTGATTTGTACATTTTCACTTTCCAAAAGTTTATATTTAAAACACACTTGAATTATGTAAAAAACTGAAGCATGTACATTTTAACTTCATGCCGACAATATTTTATACTCCTTACTAATGCTGTAAATATATGATTTATTGTCTCTGATGTAAAACTGGCTTGTTTTCTTCAGTTTGCAGAGTTTGATCAAATTATGAAGTCCGATCCAGATCATTTAGCAGAGCTTATTCGACGTGTCAATCATTGGCTAATCTGCAGTCGTTGGAAAAAGGTCCAGTGGTGTGCACTCTCTGTGATAAAATGTAGGTATTTGCAGTTTGCACTATGCATCAATAATGAAAGGGTATTCAAATATCCATATTTCTCTTGATTCAGTACTTGACCATCACCATCAAACCATGCAAAATATATACAAGTCACATTGTTTATAAAAATCTCATCAGAGGACAGTGCTACTATTGGGAGAGGAGTCTGGTGTTTTCCTTTTCACCAACCAAATGCTTGAATGTTCGTTCCTACTATTGCATTGTTGGTTTCTGGGGATTTACCTAGATTTGCATGATGTGGTATGCCCCAGCCCCTGTTCATTTGACAGAGACAGTTGTCTGCCAGCTTGTGGATTTTTCCAGTGGCAGTCTCCATAAAGAGGTTAGTTCTTTTAACCTCCCCACTAAATTATGCTGATATTAATGTAGATTGTGTGTTGATGGTTATTATGCATGAATGGCAGCATTTTAGGTAGTGGTTGAGAAGTAATCCTGTCATCGGAAAATTCTTATGAGATGAAAACATTATTTTCTTGGAACTCGAATGGTACTCATAAATATATTTGGTCACTATTGGGTGCAAACATGTTCCTCAAAATCTTCCTTCTGCTCAACAATCACCCTGTTCACCACTTAAGCTTCTGGTGACCCACATGGCTTTTGCCGTAAAGGATCAGCACTCTTTCCATTATGGTTGGAATGATTCGCTTGATTATATATATTTGACCCAAACACCCTTCTGTGGACTCAATGTGCCAACCATTTGATTTAGAAGGAACAATATTAAACAAAATCCCAAGTCACTGCTCACCATGCTTAGATCAAGAGTCCCTGGTGCATCACCACAGAGTTAGTAATTTTATGAGAATTCTATACAGTCCCACCTTTGACATTGACAGCACTGTTTAGGATGTCCGTGTACCCTAATGGGATTAGACCATCTAATGTAAAACTTCTCTCATTTGCCAGGCAAGCTAATGCCGCCGTTATTGGAATCCTGTATGATCCTCTGATCTGCCTCCTGTCCTACATTTGTTCTCCCATCTCCCTCCTGTAAAAAGCAACTCTCTTTTTCAAACTCTCATACCTTACACCTATTGGAGTACCTGCACCTTCCAAAATTCCAACCTGCTTCAATCAGCAAGGAACAAGATGCCCTCAAAAGTGCAAACGAAAAGTAACCTGTAACCCAATTAGTACATAGGCTAACAGTGTTGTCTGTAGAGCTTTATTCCAATTGATTCCACCACTTACTGGTAATTGGATAGCTTCCTTGATCACTCGATTTAAGGGCTGTCTTTTTATGTTTTATACCACACCTGTAGAGGTACTCTGAAGAGTCTGTACTTGTAAATTGCACATTATAGACTCGGGCAACCCCTCCCTGCAGAAAACATCTTCCAAGAAGTTGATTACTTAATCAGTAGTGACCTTCTCAGCAATTCCTAATTCTGGCCATTTAACATAATATTGTATCAGGACTAAAGGGAAAGCATTCTTCATAGTAGGGAGATGAAAAGATCCCATGAGGCCTACACCTGTTCCCCCTAAACAAAAATGCAATCTAACTCTTTTAGATGACCAGTCCATGCCTCTTCAAAGTAATTTTGTAACTGTACCAATTTGTACAATTTTGTGAAAAGTAGTCAGATTGAACAATAGCATTGTAGTATTTATCTGCATGTTCAAGAAGTATAAAAGAAAGCAGGTAATCTTTTCTACTTCAAATTGTTGTTTACTGTCAGACATGTTGTTCCCAGCTACTGATTATTTTGAATTTATTTTCTCAACATGCCTAGGAAAAATTAAACAAATCCTTGAATTTTTGTTTCTGGATAAATGTTATTAATAGTGGTTATCATAGCATGTTTGAAGGCAGTTATTATTTTTTCTAGGACTTTAATTCATTGTTTCTTTTTTTAGAAAGTATACATTGTTTGTCTGGCAGTAAAGCCTGTGGTATTATTTAATTTACTATGTATAGTGTAAATCTGGGTAAATGGGTGGGGAGTTGTTTTAAACACCTCGTCGATCATCCACATTTCACTATTTTCTTGACATCCAGTGAAAATATTAGTATTTTTAGGGTTCTTGTTATCATAGAGAAACAATGATTGTAGGTTTCTGTTAGTTTGGGAGGAATATCAATGTCACTAAGAGTACTTTGTTGCTTTGGATGTACATTTATCGCCTGCCTTTTAATGTAAATCCTTTGTTTTAAATTGAGAATTTTGGGCATTTCTCCAGAAACATTTACATAGAGTTCATTTCTCTTAGAAATGAACTATATGTCTCATTGGTGATGGCTCCTAAGGCCTTCATTTGTTGAACATTTTTTCTCACTTATAATTCTGTTGCAGAAGCAGAGTGGTTATGTTCAGGTGTATGTTCAAGTCACCAAGAGTAACTGCTATGCCTTGGCAACGAGTTGAGAAGTAAATCAACAATTTTTCAGCAATGAGCCCTTGGGTCAGTCTGTCTCTCCTTACAATAAATGTATTCCTTGTGCTTGAAAATTGCATTTCCCCTTTTAGATAAAAAGTAGTCCACTATGTTTCTCATATTGACCTGTATAAAAATAGGAAATAAAGTTATTGCTGTTTTATTTTATTGCTCGATTTGTCGGTCTTTTTGATTTTATATGTGATAATTTTTTTTAACCAATCTTCTGTCAGGCTTCAATTTCATTTGATTTTAGATTTTCGCGAGGTAGTTTTCTTTTGTTGTTTCTGAAATAGAGTAAAAATGTTAAACATGTATCTGATTATGAATTCAATTAATTTATTCCCATTTTTTTATCTGTTAAATAGAATTTTTTAATACAGCTAGTAACTGTAAAAAAAAATGTTCCTGTTCTTTCTAATTTTAAAGTTGAGGATTTACAGTACTTGGAAAATGAAAAGAAAATGTCTCATTTTATTAATGTGTTTATATAATTTATGTTTTTAAACTACATTTATTCTTAATATTTTAACATGATTTTTTAATTGTGTGCTTAAAAAATTAATGGAACAAACGTGCTAAAGGTTAGATACATCTAAATACATTATTATGCATGGAGAAGGTATTTGTGGTAAAGATTGCATAGTAAACTACAATGGTGAAAAAACATGCATGATATCAACTTAAATTCCTCCTCAGGGAGCTGGGCGTGCCTTGGGTGCTGGGTAGCATGTTTCCTGTATGAAGCGCGACCTGAGTGGAAACCTGATTATTTTAAAAGATCCGATTGTGCTACTATTAGTGTGTAACCTTGGTGCCATCATTGCCTTGATCAAATTCTACCAACTAGAGTAAATAGGTAGAGCAATAATTCTCTGATACCATGTGAGAGGGTATAGGAGCAGAGGCGGAAAGCCTATCACTCTCCTCACCCTATCTAGCCAGGCAGGAAGAATGCCACTGTATCTGAGCTAATGTTTAACGGAACAGGACTATGCTGCCATTGTCTGTGCATATCATTATTGTGACAGGGTCAGTTGTTGGGTCCGATATCTTCTATCTATCTAAATTGCGCTACCAATTTCATCTAAATGAAAAATAACAAAGGAAGTAGATAACCAAGTCTACTGTGCACATCAGTGCTTCCAAAAAAACGTTTTCCCACAAAGCATTACCAAAAACATCATGTATAAACAAAACATATTTGTGGACCACTAAAATTATGCTAGGACTACTCCATTCATATAGGAGGTAGGGGTTAGTGATTTCTTGGGTGTTTAATACTCAGGGCTCCATACAATCACTAAAGTGTCTCTAGTTAAAAGAAAATGATGCAACAACAAAGACGAGCAGGGAAGGTAGAAGTTTGGGAGTTGGTGTATTTACGGGTGCCAACAGGAGGTAGAAAGATATTCTGAAAAGAAAACTTTCCTAAGCCCATTTAAATCAATTATAGCTTTGTATTCTCTGTGCAAAAAAATAATGTTGAACAAATGCAGGCAAATGACAAAAGGTAAATTCTACACCGTGCAAACTCTGTGTCACATCTTTCCACATCTGGAGTTCCCACACATGGTGTAAGACACCATTACCTTGGTCCCATTGCACCTCGATTACAGCAGCTAACTTTCTCTTTGGCCCCTAACTTCATAATTTGCAGATTCCACAGAATCCATATTGCCACCCCTGACCAATCATACACCTAGGCATGTGCAACCTCATCACCTTCTATAGCTGCTCTGGGTTCCTGTGGTAAGACATGTCTTTCAAGAGCCCCTGCTTTTGATATCAGGCAACTCCTTGCTATTCCTTCTCCTAACTATTCTTTTCTTTAGAATGTCTGGTATTGGCAGGAGCTACTGATTGACCAACCTCTGGAACTTGATCAGTGAGAATTAAGATGCAACAACCACCTTGAGTTCAAGAGACCGATTACATCACAAAACTAGCTTAGGCACAAGGTACATGTTTGCAAGCATGACTCTATCGGCATCACAACTTTCTGCATTACTTCATGACGTTCCAGCCACAAGTCCGCCAAAACATGGTTAGAACACTTCTTTCCCGCATGCACATGACACACAGTGCTTTTCAAAGAGGCCACAATATAACGGTGAAGCCATACATAGTAAAGTTGGTAGTCATCATCCAACTTCCCAGAAAGTGGTCTGTCATCTTGACAGAGGTTTAAAGTTTAAATACAAATGCTACAGCACAATACAATCTATGGATCTAAGCTAAGAACAGCAACAGCTTCAGCAAGGCATAAAAAGGCAGTGTTTCAGTGCAATTCCCAACTATTTGAAATTACATTAATTGATACTTCTCGCTACTGCTAATCCAAATACTTAGGAAGTTGATGCTGCTCACACAATCAGTCTTCTATGATCTGAAGCGTCCCTGTGCTGAAATCCACCCTACCCATTTACCATTTATTTCCTTTTCATTCCTCTGCGCTCCCACTTCTCCCTCTTGTTGCCCGTCCTGTGATCTGATAGAGGCTTCTAGCTGCAGATTCCTTACCTTTGAATATCTCCATGCGTCAGACTGGATCTGGAAGATATTCAGTCAGAACTCATGCTTGCTAGCCGGTGGCGTCGTTCGGCTCCGCATCGCCTGCATCGTCCTACCCGAAAGTGGCGTACACGGTACCTATATAAGTGCCACCTCAGTGCTCTGACGTCCGTTCTTTCTGCGCCAGATAGCACTGATCCGGATTGAGTTTCCCCTCACGTGCTTTTTGACTGGTCTTTTCTACTTTTTGGCGACCTGTTGGGATTTTAACTCCTGGTGTGATGATGTCACCAAAGAAACCAGCTTGTTTCAAATGATGTGGGGACTGTCAAAGGCAGATGTCGGTGGCAGGCCCTCAAAATGATGTGGGGACTGTCAAAGGCAGATGTCGGTGGCAGGCCCTCACTTGGTGTGTTTGTGGTGCCTGTAGCCGAGACACAACTCCAGGGTGCGTGAGGATTGCCACACCATGAACCCCAAGCTGCTGAGGAAGCAAACCCTCAAGTTCCTCACCGCCCAAAATTGGTTGACTCAGCAACACTCAAGTCCTGTTCAAGTGGAAGGTCCTAGGACTGTCCACGGAACCCCTCCTGATGTTCTTCATCACACTCACAGTCATCAGGGAAGTCAAGTCATTCCCACAAGCACCGAAGTCGAAGAAGTCCATACACTTCTCAACTTCCCAGCATCCGTCGTCCTTCGACGAGATGAGCGAGCATTAGCACTCCAGGAACCACCAGTCGGCAGGGCCTAATCCTGGGTCTGCTCCACAATTCCTTCATTTTCTCAGAGCCTTAGCGACCCCTGCCCAACTTAAAGAATTTTATGATGCCATGCGCCTCATCTTTGGGTGCCCCAGCCCCTCTGGAGAGCCTTCAGGCCCTACGGGCGTGGGAGGACCCCTACTGGGTTCATGCTCGCAGGTTTGCTCTTGGCGCCAGTTAGGCACCAAGGATCCCTCTCTGGATCTGGAGTGGAGCCCTCGGCGAGACCAAGACCTCCCGCCGACATCCTATCCTAGATCACACCTTCCCAAGCTTTTCTTGAAAGAGGAGAAGTTCAAAATGCTCATTCTCGCCCAAGTTTTGTCTGCCTTAGAACTGGGAGACTAGAAGGTAGCGTTGCATTTGCAGGACACATATTGTCTAATCCCTTTTGTGCCGGCTCACAGATGCTATCTGCGGTTCACAGTGGGCCAAGAGCACTTTCAGTTTTCTATGCTACTTTTCGGCTTTACCAGCTCCCATTGGGTGTTCACCAAGGTGATGGTAGTGGTTGCAGCTCATCTGCAGGGGTCGAGGATTTCAGTCTTCCCTTACCTCGACTACTGGTTGTTGAAGGCGGCCTTACCCCAGGCAGTTGTCAGACACCTTTAGACTACGCTGAACCTCCTGTGCTCGCTAGGGTTTACTATCAACATGCAGAAGTCACACCTTACTCCTTTTCATCAGAGATGTTTGGGCCTATCCTCCAGGGTGTGGAGTCCAGGATATCCAGACTTTTATACCGATGTTTCAGCCTCTATCCTATATTTCAGTGGGAATTACTCTGAGGCTGCCCTCCCACATCGCATTTTCTTTAACTCATGATTCACCTGACCTATCCGCCGCACTCTATTCTAACTGGAATGTTTGAATGCCCTTTTTTTTCACTCTGTTTAACGCCCAGACACTGACACATCGGCCTCACTCCATTTAAAGTGGACTGTTTGAACATCTCTTTTTTTCACTTTTTTTAATTTTCTCACTTTGTTTATCGTTCTGTCACCCGGTTACTCACAATTACCATTGATAGGAACCTAGGCGTCTCATTTTTGTCTTTCTTGTTTCGTTAGGAATGGACCCCCTGAAGAAGGGCGGTTTTACTGCCCGAAATGCATTGGGGCTATTATGAATGTATTTAAAGCTGTATGGATAACCAACTATGGATTTATGAATAATAATATACAATGACCTCATGAAAGCAATGAGCAGAAACTTTTGCAGAATACATTAAAAAGAGGTATTGACTGCAACGTTGGATTCTTTTGGATTATTTGAGTAAAACTTTTATCTTTTGATTCACTGCAGTGTGCATTGAGGGTCACTTCCGAGTGGGGAGGTGTAACTATAATCCATTCCATGTATGCCAGAATTTCACCCTGCCTATTTTCTTTGCTCTGACCCATCCTTCCAAAGAGGAGGAGAGACTCCACCATCTGGACCCAAAAAGAGTGTTCTTGTTTTATCTTGACTGCACAAAAGAGTTCTGGGTGGATGCTCTACTCTTTGTCAGCTATGTTGGAGGAAAGGCTGTGCAGAAGTGGATCATCTTGTGCATTAAGATCAGCTACGTATTAGCCAAGATACAACCTCCTGAGGGCTTGCGGGTTCACTCCACCAATGTCAAGACTGCAACCCCTGCTTTAGCGCACAACATTCCTCTCCTGGACATCTGTTTGGCAGCGATGTGGACATCACTGCACACATTCACAAAACATTACTGCCTGGACAGTCAGGTCCGTCGTGACAGGCACTTTGCCCATTTGGTCCTGCAGGACTTTCTGGTTTAATAGGCTCCGTAGACCAATCTCCAGGGAGGTATTGCTTGGATAGCTCTTCAAAGGTAAAGAATCTGCAGTTAGAAGTCTCTATCAGATGAACAAGTTACTTACCTTTGGTAACTCCTTGTCTGGTAAAGACTCTATCTAGCTGCAGACTTATTATGGATTCTCCCATCCTCCCCACTCTGCGAACCAGTTCAGGTGTAAGGGACACCTTTTCAGGGCCGGAGTCTTTTCCACGCCAGTGGTCAGTTCTAATCGTGGCTCTGTGCTCCAATCGTGACAAGTTACGAAATTAACTGATGTCAGCATGCTGAGGTGGGCCCTATATAGGTACTGTGCACCTAACTTCCGATACTGACAACGTGGAGCCAAACAAAGCCACCTAGCGGCATGCAGGGGTACTGCTTGAAAATCTTCTGGATCCAGCCTGATATCTGGGGATAGTCAAAAGTAAGGAATCTGCAGCTATATAGACTCTTTACCATATAAGACATTACCAAAGCTAAGTAACTTGTTCTTTTCAACCTTTTCTAACTCTAAGAGATATCTGGGGGTATTTTATCTTTCCACTTCCAGATTGGGATTTTTTCTTTCCTCCTCCCTGGATTCTTTGAGTGAGTGGTGGGTGACAATAACGTGCAGCCTGCCTGTTAATATTCTGTTCTGAACTTTCAAGGATGTAAGGGCAGCAGATGAAAAAGGTGAGCTGGAGAAAGGAGAAGATAGCAAAATATTCTAAGGGCCGTAGCACTGAGACTTGGAGCAGAAACACCTGCAGCAGAAATACTTGAGGGCAGAAGAATATGTGACCATTAGTGATCCGTTGCTAAGAGAAGCTATTCTCAGCAATGCTTAGGGCTGTAAACGCATGAAACAACAAACAAATATGTTGTATGTTCTTTATTTTGTATTTTGGGTAGACCTAATTTCCTGTTGCATAGTTGTTAATGTTAACTGAGTGTTCTAAAAGCATACATTATGGTTAAGAAGTTTGAGGAATTTGAAAAACTTTTTTCAAATAAATACCCTACATACGTCTGCTATTGCTTGCTGTATTTCCTAATAATTCCTTGTCATTATACATCTTTTGTAGTAGGCATCTTTTATCAGTAATCTGCATTTGATATTTCAGTGAAAAACAAAATCCAGTATCGAACAAGTGCGTGTATTAAAATGCAGAAGACTGTTCGCATGTGGCTGTGCAAAAGAAAACACAAACCACGGTAATGTATTCAGCTACTTGACATGTTTCTCATTGTTAATAGACGACTCTTACATTTGAATGCACTTTTATAACTTACTATGAATATAATTTGCTTTGTCTTTTTTATGTCGTATTTCATTTCAATTGATTTTATAATCTTTTTTCTATTTTTTTTAAATAGCAGAGTGTCCAGCTCAGGCAAAATACTTACAATTTTGATGGATTATCATTAGCAGTGATATGTGTTCTCCTGATATGATTTGGAGTAGTGGAAGGTTTTAAAAGTTTTTTTACTGAAGGATATGAGTGAAAGGGCATGTATGCGGCAAATGCTGGTAGGTTAGGTTTTGCCTTATATTGTCTTTGGTGTTTAGCAGGCTATACAAAGGCAAACATTTACTGAAGGACGAGAGAGAATTCCTAAAGGAAGAAGAGAAAGTACACAGGTTACTGATGGGTGTCTGCCTCCACCCACTGTACCTTGGGAACACTATTACCTGCCCAGTTATCTTAAGGTTCTTGGGTCTCCTCACATCCAAACCTTTGCATGACCCACTGACAGGAAGCAAGATTTCTATGTTGTCCACACAGGAATAGTAATTGAGACCATTGTTCTGACAGATTCAGTGATCTGCAATATGTAAATGTTATTGGAGGCTTGAAAGTGGAGAGCCATGTGGAAGTTGACAAATGACCGCATTGACACAGTGGGTAAAAGCAGAGTTTCACTTTACTGCTACTTTGTTCTTTTTCACTAATCACTTTTTGTGCAAGCCAGCCTTTGAGGCTGTCTATATTTTAAATATTTTATATTCACATAATTTCCACAAGCTTCTTGGGCTTTAAATCTGACTATGGCTCATGAGTTCATTTCTTGTAGTATTTAAACTCTTGCATCTCGATCAGTGCTTTTCTCCACCTATCTAAAATTATTTCTACTTTTGCAGCACAAGACTTTTATGTATTCTGTGTAAGAAATTGAAAGTATTAGTTGAGGGGAGTGAGAAGCCACCTCAAATAATAATCACGATTCTTGTCATGATTGAACCACTAAAGTCCCCAAATACATATGTAACTCTCTGGTAGCTTGGCCCAAACCAGTCAGACCTAAGTTAGAGGCAATGTGTAAAGTATTTATGCAGCACTCAAACAGTAATACAGTAAAAACTCAACACACGAAAAATCCAACTCAATTTAGAGAAATAGAGAATATTTTAACCCCTTCAGTGCCCATGACGAGCTGGACTCGTAATGGGCTGCGGTGGCGCTGTGCCCATGACGAGTCCAACTCGTCATGAACTCCGCCCGCTAATGCAAAGCGCGGCACTGGGCGGGGAAAGGGGCGGGCATGCAAGGGGTTAATAAACAAAATGACAACAATTCACTCGGAAGAACTGAAGATACAATTTTTTTAAGTTAGAACTGGCCTTCTGGTTGTGCTAGACCTTGTCAAAAGTTAAGGTCTACTGCAATTGAGCGCAGTTCAGGTACAGGGACCAGGTTCGTTCCACTGGAAGTTTTACACCCTGACTTGGAAACGTTTAAGGAGAAAAAGTGGTCATTGAGTCGTCACCGAGGCAGGCTGCAAAATGGTTCCGAAGCAGTGCTCAACAACAGCAGGTTACTGAAGAACGAGGAACCGCTGTGGTTGTAAACGAAGGTGGGAAAGCTCCATTCAGTCAAAGTCTGTGCCTCCGAGGCCTCAAGGTCAATTGGATCCTGCTCAGTGTCGAGCCCGGTGAAGCCCTCCAAGTTTGGATTTAGAGACTTTACTGAAAGTCTGATCTCCTTCATAAGGGCAAACCGTCAAGTTTAGGTCAACTGGCGATTCGACGTCAACGGCTATGGCCTTGACAGTGATCCCGGTTGCTGTCAGTTCGCAAGGCAGAAATATGGCAAAAAGTGTATAAGTCCAACTTCTTGCAGTTTGGGGACAGAAAGAGTACACAGTACCAGTACCAGTCAAGGGTCCAGGACCTGGGGGCACTATTTGGAGGTCATGACTCACTTCAGCAGAGGCAAATCACAGGGTCCAGGACAGGTCCAGTTGGAAGTGGTCATCTGGGAAGTTGCAGGAATAGAGGCCTCTGGAAACTTGTTGTGTCCCTGTAACTAAAACAGGAGGTCAACCAAATGACCCTTTGAGTCACTACTAGGGTTTTGGGTTCAAGGCAAGTAGGACCAGACCTTTCAGGTTCTTCAGAAAGCAGGGTAGTCCTTCTTTTGAATTATTCTTCACAGGTCCAGGACTGTTCCGAGGAAAGGTCTGTGGGGTTCACTTTTTTCCCCAGCCTGTGGTTGGAGGGCCCGTCTTTGCCCACCCACTAAATCAGTTGTGGTCATTCCCCCCCCCTCTCACTGGGTTTGGAGGCAGCCCAACAAGAGATACAAAAGGGGAGGCAGGCCTTGGTGTAAACTTTGTCTGTTCCCACATTTAGCGCCTTTTGTCTATTTACTGGGAGCAATACGCGTCGCATCACAGGGAAGCCATCCCATCAAGGTCACCTGATAGTTGGACACTTGCAGGAAAGCCTTTTGGTTTTAGGCAGGACAATGCCATCTTTCTAAAAGTTGCATTTCCAAAATAGTAATATAAAATCTGACTTGACCATTAAGTTAAATTTTAAATTACTATTACAGTGAGTCTTTGAACTATTTTTCTAGCTACTCCCAAACTGAATTTAGAACTTAAATGTAATAGTATAAACCAGTGTTAACCTATGAGAGAGCCAGCTTTGCCTCAGTAAAAAACTAACTTGTAGTTTTTTCCACTGCCAGGACATGTAAAACATTAGATGTGCATGGCCTGCTTTTTAGGTCTCGCCTAGCTATTGCGATAGCAATCGCTATGCGAGACTCTAGTAAGGGGCTCCCAAAAGTGCTCCCAAAAGCGGATTGCATGGCGAGCACGCGCACAATCACGTGCATCGTGCCGCTATGCAATCCATGGGAAGCGCTTCAGCCCACTGGCGCCCTCTGCATCAAACTTCAAAGAGTCCGCTCCCCCGCCTGGAATGCGCTCCCCCACCCCAGCCAAGCGCGCACGCCACGCTCCGCCGATACAAGCCATCCTGCAGATTCTGCACATCTCGGTACTTCCAGGTTTCTGGACAAGAGTATCCCGGCTCAGCAGCACATGCAAGGAATTCTAGGGATATGAAATTTTAATTATTCATCCGGGTCAGTCTCAAAACGAATTTACGTAACATTATTACTCCTACGCGAATTTTGGAAATGTTTTCTTCTTAGCAATCAAAGGGGCTTCTACAGAGAGGGCTAGCACCACTCTAGCCTGGTAATTACTGCTGGTAGGCAAGACAACGTGTTCATTACAGTCAAATGGCCTGATTTACAAATGATTGTTTCATTCATAAGATACCCAAAGACTACGTTATTTCGGGTAACGCCGACCTGACTTACAATAGGTAAAATTTTTTCACGCTTCTGACAAATGTAAAACTATCATAAACAGGAAATCCAGGCTAAAACTGTCAGGTGGGGAATTATTTGTGAATCAGCCGTGATAGGGCTAAAAATGTCTTGAAACAGATTTTTTTTTACAAATAGGACTAGTGTATCATACTTAAGACAATTTTATTACAACCTCAGTCCAGTAACAACACTTTGCATTTCAGACACAGAACGACGAGTAACAACTTCTGCAGAAGAGGAGTTGTGCTGTATTCGTCTGCACAGGGTAGCTATGTGTGTACCATATGCTTTAAAATCATATTCAAAGAGACATCATCAGTGCTCAGCGTCTTGAGAAGACCCACAAATATATCTCATGGCACGGCTTCCACTTTCACAAAGCAATGAACACAAACAAACAGTTCCGCCAGGCTAGCCTATTCCATCACAAATGACAAACAGCCAAGCACAGAAACAAAGGTGCATTCACAGTGTGTGGAAATGGAACTCGAACTGTGAACATATTGTTCTTTTTAAGAATCCTGAAGGGACAAGAATTAATAAGTACCACAACTAGTAATAATAATCCAAATGCTTCATAACAATGAGGTGGGAGTGTTTTGCTGCAGCTGGTGACTGTTATGGAGTAGTCACAAAAATCATGGCTACAAAAATGGCAGGAAGCCAACGCCATTGACTGTTGACTCCTGGGTATCAACAATCTAGGAACATTACATGCAGGTTACCGTATACTCCACTGCTACACACACACACACGCTACGGCCTAAAATATAAAATGTGCAGGAGCACATGTGAGGATTACGACACTGTATGTGCCAGCACATTTATAAAGACTCACAATGTATTTAATACCTATCAATTTCTCAAAACAAGACAAAAGTACAAACTAATTATTACTTTTTCATACACATCCGATCTATGCATGAAAAAGTAAAGATGGAAGTAAGTAAGTAAACAAACATTTTTATTGGGACCATTGTCCATAAAACACTCTCATACAGTAAAACATGTGTACAATAGGAATGACTTAAAAACCACCTAACCCAACCATGAACCACCCATTGTACTGCAACCCACCCTTTGTACTCTTCTATATTTTAAAAACAGAGGTCTTAAAAACGTAATCCTGCCAGAAAAAAAAACACAATCCACAAGTAAATGTAACAAAGTACATTTTACATTCAAAAGACAGAAGCAAAAACCACATTATCCTGAATCATGGCGCGTTGGGTGGTGGATGAATAAATAGGGTTGCAACCCACTCTCACTCTTAAAATAAAACAAACAAGCATTGGCATAGCCAATAGGTCTCGCTTTTGGGACCTTATAAGTGTTAAGTTATGCAACTGTTGCATGGCTAAACACTTATAAGGCCCCAAAGGCGAGTCCTATTGGCTATGCCAATGCTTATTAAATGATATGCATCCTGCCCTATGAATGTTTAGGGATTACCTTAGGGGTGACTCATAAGTATTAAAGAGGAAGGTTTAGAGATGACAAAAGTTTTATTTTGCCAGGTCAATAAGGCACTGTAAAACTGCACGCCCAGGCTGCAGTGACATGTCTGCAGATATATGATTTCCAGTGCTACTGTAGTGAATGACATAATGATTGCTGCAGCACACTAGTAGCATTTAAATTGCAGGCCCTGTGTTCAGGTGTTACCATATACTAGAAACTAGGGACTTACAAGTGATTTAAATGTGTCAATCAGGTGTATACCATTTTTAACAGGTTTGAAAGGAAGGACAGAATCACATCACCACCAGTTAGCAGGAGTAAAGTGCACAGAGTTCTACAACCAACAACATTCGGGTTCAATAAAAAGTACATTTCCATCACTTTGGTTCTCACTGTTCAAAACGTGATTTTCTCTTTAGCCAAATGTCCCTCATCTACTGGCAAGGATTCTAAAAAAATTGTAGGAGATTTATTCGGCAAGAAAATGTTTTTGTCTGTTCAGCTGTGTGCAAGTCAGCAATGTAAGCTTCATCTTCACAGAGCTCTGACTACCCAAGACGCTTGTTTTCTAGACAACGTGATTGAATGTCCAATTGGCCTTGAATTTAACTTTCACCATTTAACCTTGGCAATAATGACAAAAGCCATAAGAGCATTTGTGATATTTGTACAGCAACTTGCTTAGGAAGAAAAAGATGGTGTTCTACAAGGAAAACTGTAGCAATTCCTTTCAAGCCTTCAAGGTAACATTTTCTGTGTCTCTGAGCTTCATGTGTGCTGTTCCTATAAACATTGTGTCAGTTTACTTTCACTAATATGGGTGTATACCATAGAGTAGCAGTTGCTTGTAGCCTACAGCAGCAATCATTACTATTCCTACCTTGGCGTATGGGCAGAATCTACACTACACTGTGCAGCTAGGCTTATATACCATGAAATATCTTTGTTTATTAAGAATCTTGGATTCGATTTTTATAGAGTCTGTGGTTCAAGTAGTATGTCCTGAATACAAATCAGTGTCTAGTCTTAACAGGGAATTTAGATTTGGCGCACTTACTTATGTATATAGCAGTGCATTGGACAGTCCATGAGTTTGGTATACAATGAAAATATAGACCTCGTAATTATAGACTACAATTATAGAGAATGTAATACTGCAAACATATTAAACATAAATAAATCCCTACTTTAAAAATAATGAGGAGTAACCAAAGCCACCATCAATGAATTTACTTAAATATGTGCTTGGATTGAAGTTAGTATAGTAAGGTAACTCAATTCTTCAATAAGTGAAAAGTGTTTTTGATTTAGAATAGTGACACCCTGCATATCAGTAAGTTTGTAATAGGATATTTCTGTATGAGCTGTATTTTTGGCAGATTTAATCTTAAAGTTGAATTTGGAACTTTCATCAGTTCTTTGAACAATACCTGTTGTTACAAGAATAGCAGGATATATATATATATATATATATATCACCAACACGAGTCCACCAGCCGTTGCACCTCAGCGTCACGGGTGCTGCTCAACGCTTGGAGGACGCGCAAATTAATTCCAAAACACAGGTTACCCACTCCTCCGGAACCTTTTTCAATAGAGCGCACTCAGAGCCATCAGCGTTTCGTAAGCACTTTTTACATTTATTTTCGTCTCAGCTGCTTGCAGAATAGACAAACGCGTTTCAGCGTAACCGCCTTCGTCAGTGTCTATTCGATTGTGACAATCAAAATGTTTAAATAAAGTTTTCATGCAATTCATGGAAATAGAAAATAACGTTTTAAAATAAACATAGAAGAAAATCCAATGCTGCAGACATTTGTTATGTTAAGATAGCGGACATCTTTAAACGGTCAATACATTGTATTCATGTATGGGTTCATAGCTTAAATATGCTTATATCTGTCACTTATTTACTTTACAATTAATTATTGTTTATCCAAATGCATTCCAAAGTAATGAATGATGGCAATTCATTCGGCCGCACTTTCTAATTCCGCCCTGTATGGGCATATACTACAACGGAGTCTGCATAATTACATCAAATGGACAATACAGTTATTTCTGTTATGAGATTCCTATCTGACAGATTGATCACTGTCTGTGCCTTCAATTCCATCGTCCCCCTCGTTTGCTGCGTGTTACTATCGGGGTTGAACGTTCCATTTCTGCTCTTTTTGCCCCTCCTCGTCTTCCTCCTCTTCCTCCTCGTGTCTCTGGTGGATGTGTTCGTTGGGCCGGTCTCTGTCTCATTTTAAAACGTTATTTTCTATTTCCATGAATTGCATGAAAACTTTATTTAAACATTTTGATTGTCACAATCGAATAGACACTGACGAAGGCGGTTACGCTGAAACGCGTTTGTCTATTCTGCAAGCAGCTGAGACGAAAATAAATGTAAAAAGTGCTTACGAAACGCTGATGGCTCTGAGTGCGCTCTATTGAAAAAGGTTCCGGAGGAGTGGGTAACCTGTGTTTTGGAATATATATATATATATATATATATTCAGTGAAAAAACCATAGGTTTCACACATGTTATAGTTAGCTGGACATTTTACTCGTAAAAAACCAATGAAATTCCCCCGTTATAGTTAGTTCAGCTAACTATAACTCGCGCGCCCGCAATGCACTGCTGATGACGTCACATATTACATCACTCATGACATGGTCAGTGACATCACTCATGACATCACTGATGACATCTCAAATGACATCACTGATGACATCACTGATGACATCATCCAGTGAATGTGTGTTTTTCTGAAAATTAAATATGTTTTATATATGTATATCTCAAGGTTGATAGAAGAATAAATGGGTATATTACTGTCTAAATGGATGATTTCTTTTTGAAAAATTGATTGTGTAACTGACTGATTAAGTGTATCATAGTGAATACATGGCTTAGTGAGTAATATTTAAATATGTAGATATCTGTATCATTTTTTCACTTTGTGTATAAGTGGCTGCATGGGTTGGTGAGTAGCTACATGGGTGTCTATATAGGTTATTAGTTGGTTTTTTGAGTATTAGTCTGAGTGTCTGCATGGTTCGGTGGGGGGTATGACGTAGTGCATAGGTGCATGAATGAGTGACTCACTGTTTGTATGTGTTGAACAGAGCATGTGTGCAGGACTGCATGGGTGGATGAGTGTGTGTATGGGTGTGTTAGTGAGTGAATGACTGTCTCAATAGTGTCTTTATGAGTAACTACATATGTTTAAAACTAGTATATGTGACTATTGGTTTATATATGTGAGTATATGTGAGAGTGAGAGATTGAAAGAGTTCCTGTATGAATAAGTATGTATTTCTATAAGTGATTGTTTAAAAGACTAAGTATGTGTAAGTTTCCGTAGAAGTAAGTGTGGTGGTGTGTGTATAACTGTATATGCAAGTAAATGTATGTTTGATTCTTTATTAGCATGAGTGACTATGTGTGTGAGTAGCTCTATGGATGAGTGGCATTGTGTAACAGGATGTATAGGTGTATGAGTACATATGATAAGTGAGTACATGTATGAGTGACTGTATAGGACTGTTGGTGAATGAGTGGATGTGTATGTGGATCTTAGAATTACTGAAGAGGTTGTTGTAACTGTTATTGGTATGTCCATTGTTTTGAAAATTTTAGTCTCTATTTTTGAATGCGTGTATCAAAGGTTATATTAGGGGAAGAGGAGGTCTGCCACTCTATCACAAGGATGATGTCATCAGTGATGTCATCAGTGATGTCATTTGAGATGTCATCAGTGATGTCATGAGTGATGTCACTGACCATGTCATGAGTGATGTAATATGTGACGTCATCAGCAGTGCATTGCGGGCGCGCGAGTTATAGTTAGCTGAACTAACTATAACGGGGGAATTTCATTGGTTTTTTACGAGTAAAATGTCCAGCTAACTATAACATGTGTGAAACCTATGGTTTTTGCACTGAATTTCTAAGGTTTTTTAAATGCTAATTCCTAACTATAACGTGTGTGAAACCTATGGTTTTTTCACTGAATTTCTAAGGTTTTTTAAATGCTAATTCCTAACTATAACGTGGGTGAAACCCATGGTTTTTTCAGTGAATTTGCAAGGTTTTTTAAATGCTAATTGTTTTTTTTTTCTTCTATTTTTTTTAACATATTTTTATTTTATTTTTCTTACCTTTTATAAAGACTATGGTTAAATTTTTAAAATTCTTTAATAATTTTTTTTTTTAATATATTTTTTAAAATAAACATGTAAAATTTATTTGCAGTACTTTTTTTATTTTTTTTTATTATTTTTTTAGTACGCGTACCGTAAGCTTACGGTAAGCGTACGGTTTACGCAACGCCCGTAATTTTTCTACGCTGCTTGCGTATAGTTACGCAATTTGCGTAGCCGCGCGTACTCCGCGTGGGACGCGTGCGCGCGTACGCTACACGCGCACGTTACGCGGAAGTGTCGGGTAGTGTCTTTTTTACGCGCATGCGCACTTTTGACGTAAGCGTACCGTAAGCGCACCGTAAGCGTACGGTAGGTCATGTGATCATGAAACACAACTTTTGATTGGTTGAAACTACTTTCAGTTCTAGAACTCTCCTACACCACACCCATTCCCCTCATTTCTGCTTGTGATCCCTTAGGAGAAGGAGCTGGGTTGTCTTTGTGATACGATGGCAGAACAGCAGAGCTCTTCTGAGAGTGAGGCTAGCACTAGCAGCACTGTTTTGAGGCAGAGAGCGAGGAAACAAAAGCCCTCTTATGTATGGGATTATTTTACTTTTCCTGAAGGCCAGCAAAAGGTGAATGCACCCTTAGTAACTTGCAAGCTGTGTCAGCGTGTACTTTCAAGAGGTAATCCTGACAGGAAGTATTCCTTTGGGAATCATACCATGAAGAGACACCTCAAGGATGTACACAGAAGGACACATGGTCATCTTTTTGGAGGTAACTCTTCAGAAAGACAAGCAAGTACATCCACAGCAGCTCAGCCTGGACCATCATCTGCAGAGCTGACTCCTTCTTCTGCAGGTCAGGTGAGCCCTTCATCTGTGGGGGGAGCATCTCCTTTTGCTGGCCCTCTGGAAATGAACCCTCGATTTCGGAGGGTTGATATTCGATGCGCCTTTTGTCAAGATCTAATTTGCCATAGGGAGACCAGTGTTTCCCTAGTGAACAACAAAATAGATCAGCACACTTGTCGCTTTGAATAATTTTCCCATTCTTTCTTTCCTCTGTCCCTGCATGAACACAACGGTTCTTTTAAGAGCCAACCTTATCTTTCATCTTTTTTTTACATATGTTTTTTAAAACTTTTTTTTTTTTTTTTTACCGTACGCGTACGGTGCGCGTACTTTTTTTTTTTTTTTAAAAACACTAAAAATCAATATTCACATTACAAGGTCCTTGAGAGACTACAATTATTATTATTGACTTACCATACCCACTCAAAAAAATATTTATTCATTTGTTTTTTAAAAAAATAGCTTTAAAAATGGTTCTAGTTTTCGAAATTTTTCTATATCAATCTGAAAAAAAAGAAAAAAGTATTAATATTTTTAAAACATTTTATAATACAGTACACATATTTACATATTTTTCAAAAAATATTTTTGCCTTATTTTTGCTGTTTTCAGAATATATTGCATTTCACTATAAATTGTGAAAGCAATTGCATTCATCATTTTACAGCGGGCAAAAAAAAATAACAATCACAAAGATTGTATTAAAAAAGCCCAGAATCTCTTTTTACTTAAACTTAACATTATAGAAATGCATAATTATCTAAAAAAATATCATCTAATACCAATACTTATTTCTTTAAAATACCGTCTGATATGTTTGTTTCAGAAGTATAATCACAATATTATATCTCAAATAACTCCACAATACATCTGATTCCATTTCCTTTAGGCCAAATAGTAATTTTAAATTTTTTTTGGGAATAAATTTCCAACGGTAATCCAATAAAATTCTAAAGTTTAATTTGTTCAGATCTCACTGATTCTCTGTAACATTTTGGTTCACGAAAATTTTTTGAATAATTTATTAAGTCCACAATAGAATTGGTTACTTTTCCACATGGCCAAATAGTAATTTTTTAAATCATTTTTGAAAAAATTTCCAATGGCAGTCCAATAACATTCCAAAATTTAAATTGTGCAGATGTTACCGATTATCTCTAAATTATTGGTTTTTGAAAGTTTCATTAAAAATTAAAAAAGTCCACATTACAATTGGTTATCTTTCCATTAGGCCAAACGATAATTTAAAAAATCTTTTTTTTACAAAATTGCAATGGTAATCCAGTAAAATGGTAAAATTATTTTGTCCAGATCTTGCCAAATCTCTCTAAAATTTAGGTTTCAGGAAGATTAGATAGGAATTTGCTAAATCAAAAGGCAAACGTTGTTTGAAAATCAATTGGGAATCATTACACAGTGTCCAGCCTTTTTCACATTTAAGATAAACTGTGTAATGTCCAGAAGTAACAGTAGGTCCATCATGGAAAATTATTGCAACAGTTACAAAAGTTTTTCCTGAAATTGATAATTGCTGTCCTGTAAACTTCTTTATTAAAGTATCCAATTTTGAACCATCAGCTCTACATCGTTGCATCATTAAAATTACATACTGTCCGTATTCCTTTAAAATTAACGTTGAAAACATGTCAGATTTACACTCACCACATTTCATGCTATGATTAGCATCTTTAACTAATTTTGCAAAAGTGACTGTTTTACTCTCTGGCAATGTCAAATAAATAAACCTTTCATTATCAACATTAGAGCCACATATATTATAACAATTTTCACAACTATGTTCCCATTTATAAGAGAGACCAAAAAAAATTTCAATGGGAACTCCTTCTTCTTCCACTACCTGAAGAAAATACATCAAAAATTCGTGTGCATCTTGCTGTTCATTTTGAGAAAACTGTGTTCGTCCTGAACATATATCTAAAAGTTTTCTAATTTCAGTAGCACTTTCTATTTGAGTTTTATCTTTACTCAGCTTTTGAAAAAGGAGACTCAGCTCTGAACAGAATCTTTTTCCCTGATTTACTATTATCTGCTCTTGCAAACTTTCCAGATAAAATGCAACATTCAGCACTACATTTGCGTAGCAGTTGACACCAGAGCTATTTTCAAAATGACATCCTACAACCTGTTCTTCATTTTCCTTTTTCTTTTTGCTCGCAATTACATCACTCCTCTTTTTTTTCCTCTTCTCTACATCTTCATTACAGATATTCTCATTTTTTCTTTTATGAGAAACTACACGTTTCTCCAACACAGGATACTGACCTAAATGAGGAGCATAGCTTCTTCTTAATCTATTATACTCCTTTACACAGTTTGTATCAGCACTAACTTTTGAATCATCAAAGTCTATCATGAATAAACCTGATAATGTTTTCACTCGTGACAAAGCAACATATGCCATACCTTCTTTGAACACAGTTGAACCAATGTTCACAAAAGCACAATCTACAGTCAATCCTTGAGACTTGTGAATAGTTACAGCATATGCTAGAGAAAACGGAAACTGCTTCCTACGTACATATAAGTCTTTCACAAGCATGAAACGAACTGTACAACGACAAATATCTTTAACTTCTTCTATCTGATCAAATTTTATTTTTAAACATTCAATTCCTTCTTTTTTCTGATAATTAATAAAACCCACAACTCTTCCCATAGCTCCATTAACTAAACCTTTTTCAACATCCAAATTTCTTCTTAAAAATACTCTACAGTTCATGCAAACATATAGATTTTTTTCTAATCCAGCTGTTTTGGAGATGTTCTTCTCCAGTGAGTCCAATTTATTTTTCAGTTTGCCTGTTACTGTGACAGTAATTCTTCCATCCTCAATTTTGTCCACTGCTTCCAATTTCCTGATCTCTTCCTTTTCCAATTTCAAAAGCTCCTCATTAAATATTGAGCATTCACGTAGAGTTGGCATTAAGCAGATGACACTTTTGTTTTCTGCAATATTCTTGTATATTTTCTCTGCAACTATTTCTTCCTTTGGAAATAAATTATGTAGCAGCCGACTCTGTAATGCTTTTTTGCCAACTTCTGTGAGTAGTCCAATTCTGATATCTTTCAGAATACTTCCATATTCTTCATCGCTTGCTTGCCTCATATTAGTAGTAAGTTCCTTGTACTCAAAGAAGGACCAAATATTTGTATTTCCGATGCTTCCCAATGACTTCTTCGTGTCTTCATGTGTGACAGTATTAAATACTGGTTGTCCTTTAACTGGAGTAAGCTGCAGAAGATCTCCAAAAACTATGACGTGTTTTCCACCAAATAACATGTCATAGTCTGTCTTCAAAATTTGCTGCATTCTTAAATGCACAAAGGCAAGCATTAAGTTTGATACCATGCTCACCTCATCAATAATGAGAACTTGCATCTTCTTCAATACTCTTGAAACTTCCAAGGATGCTTCTCCAGTTAGCTTGTTGTATTGTATTTTGTTCTCATGCTCCACTGGTAACATTAGCAAACGATGTAAAGTGATTCCTTTTATGTTATATGCTGCTAACCCAGTTGGAGCAGTAACCACACAAGACAAAGTAGAATCCGTTTTTTGCTGTAGGTAGCTTCTGATGACTTTTATTAGGAAACTTTTTCCAGTTCCAGCTTGTCCGCTTACATACATCCTGATTGGATGAAATGATGTGCATGAGCACTCTTTTTTTTCATGTAGAAATCCGTGATCAATTTTGTTTTTGATCTCTTCATAAATTTGTTGCTGCTCTTGATTCAGTTGTCTTTCCAAATTTTCTAAGTCTATAAATTCTTCTTGAGCTTGATTCATAGCCGTTTCCACTTCATTCATGGCTATTGATGCTTCATTTTCAACGATTGGTTGTCCTAGGGGATCTTGACTGAGTGTTCCTGAACTTTGGCTGTCCTGAGAACTGTCTCTAGCTATTTCTGCTGCAATTGTAGTTTCCTGTTCAATTTCTTCATTTAACATTTGCAGATAAGTTGAGAATGTACTGCATTGTATGCTGTCTTTGTAAGCATTAAAAGAATCTTCATAGCTTTGAAATTCTCCCAGTAGTTCATCCTCTGTACGCCATGGTTTAAACAACTGTAAAAGAGCCAAGTAGTAAAATTCCTTCTTGTCAGTAGTGTCACAACTCAGCTTCCGGTGATTTATCAAACTTCCTTTTGTTTGCTTCACCAAACATCCTTCTTCACCAACGACTTTATATTTTCCATTGTTGATGTCTTCTGCGGCTTTCCGTGAATAAATGTAGTTCTGCAGCACTTCATAGAGACACATGTTCTCCAGATGATGACTTCTCTTGGGATAATAAGTGTCCAACATGTTTGATTTCAAAATATCTGTACTTTCTGGGTCATTCTCGGCCAAATATTCAATTTCTCCTACAGATTTCAGTACCCGATTTCTCATTGCTGCAAGGCCTAAACTTGCCCAAATTATTCTTCTTGACTTCGAGTAGAGACTTGCAGAAGATAACCTATCTGAACATTCGTAGGATCCAATTTCTCGATGCGATAACATCTTCAAACTGAAACTGTACAGCTTCTTACTGACAGTCTTCTCGTGAGAAATCTCTTCCCACATTTCCTTCAATTCTGTTTTTTCTGATTTCGTAATGTAAGACGTTACATATCGAGCAACAGCAATGGAATTGTCAGCTACATACTGTATATCCATGTTAGCGTTCCACATGGATAAAATGACTGGGTTGTAGTCATTTATATTTTTTGATTCTTCTTTTCTTTTAAGGTTGTAGGTATTCTTAGGTGATTTTCTTGTGATAGTATGTCTCACAGCTGACATAAAACTGTTTACTCTTCCATTTGAAAGAACAGGTCTAGGAAATCCAAATCGACATTTAGTGTAGTATTTTTCTTTGCTCTTGTATTTCCGTCGACAGTATTTTCCACACCGATGACTTTGGAAACGTAAAACTTGCTCCTTTAACTTTTTCTCTTCTGTGCTTTTTGGTATAGCACATGTTGCATATTCTTCAATGTAAGATAACACTGCTTCATCAGTATCTGTTCCAAACTTTGGGGCATCCTTGATCCACAACAGCATATGAATATGAGGAGCACCTCTTGCCTGGTACTCTTTTCTCCAAAAGAAATCCACTACTTCTCCAAGAGGTGGATTTTTTTTATTGCAGATGAAGGACATCATAGCCTCAAATCTATGATTGAAATATCTGCAAACATTAACCGGATTCAATGAGCACAGTTCTCCTGCTGTCTTGTATTCGATGTTTTTAATGTTTGAATTTGCCTCTCGTAGAAAATCCAGTAAATCATCCCAAGCGTACTCGGCACAGCTTAGGGTAAGGAACCATGTTGGAGTTCCTAAATTCCGTAACATGCATTTTAATTCACCATGACGTCGGTACCAATATTCATTTGTCCCACGCTGACAAGCCATCAGATTGATCAGTTGTGTTTCCAAATGATCATCTCGGTGCTGCACTTTCTCCATAAAATCCTTAGCAGACACATTTTGTAAATGTACTCCACTTTTTAAAATGTGATTTACTGCATAAGACAGTGCAGACAAGTCGCTTTCAAATAAAAGATGGAACAAATAAGGAATACTTTGTCGAAATCTGGGATCTTCAGCATATAGTCTTGTAGTCCGATACTCAGAAGCTGGAATCTGTTCTGGACGTTCATCGTATCGTCCTCCTTTTCCTTTAGGAAACAGCTGGGGAAAACATCGAGCTTCCAAACTCTCCTCCCATACACTCACGGGAGTTCCTTTTGCTTTCTTCATCTGAAAGAGATCAATATTGTCTCCCATAACTTCTTTTGAATGAAGAGGATGTATGCTAAAATGTTCATAAATTTCTTCTTCCTTTGACTTGTCTACTTTTTCAATTTGTCCAGTTGGTGTTTCTGTGTCTTCTTGTAAATCTTCTTCTTCTTCTTCTTCTTCTATATAAATTGATTCATACCATTTGTTATTCCTTTTCAAATACAAATTTGCTCTTTGTACTTTCCGTACATCTACCAGCTCCTGCCAAATCTTCTTATTCTTTGTAGGTACACCATTAACCAGAATAACTAATGGTTCAGTTTCCAAAGTATCCGCATCAATAGTTTCCATATTTTTTTTCAAATCCAAGGGCAAATACACCACTCTACCTTTTAAACCTCTCAGTAAATCAGAAGGAGGTAATTTACCAGTTTTGGGCTCCATACGTACTATGGTCTGGAACGGATGAACACATTGAATGAGTATAGACTCATAAGTATTTAATTCAGAAAGTTCAGCAGGAATAGCATCCAATTCTAAATTATTATGTACAGCACTGGTCGGCATTCTATTTTCCTCTAACTTGTTGTAACAGTATTTACAAATACGCTGAACTTCACCCAATTCAAAACAATTTTCAAGAAATATATATGTGGCAAAATCCTTCCACTTATAATTATCTTCATTTTCACTCTTTCTGTACAGATCAACATACCTGGTTTGTTTTCTATAATGAGTTCTGCGGCAACAAATACAAGTAATATTTGGTCTTTCATTAGAGATTTTTCAAATTTTGTTATGTGATCATTAAATGTCTTACTTACAAATGGTTCTACATTCTCTTCCACTTCTTCCTCATTTAGTGTGTCCTTCTCTGCACTGTTTTGTTCAGGACCAAAGTAACAAAACTGAATTTCATCAACAACCTTCTCTACATCTGATACCGTTCCTCGGAACAGAGCCCTATTCAATTCATCTAACTTTATTGCTGGACTTTTAGCAAAATACAACCGTCTCACAAACTTTCTCATTTCAGTATGATGAACAGCCAGCATCCTAAAATGATGGAAAACACTATTGCACACTTTTCTAGATAGACAAGCCAGAGAATGACCCTGCAAACCAGTATTCTCTCTCACTCTGCATGGATCCAGACTTTGAAGCACCTTAATCTTCTGTTTTATACTTTTTTTTACTATATTCTCTTAGAAACTCTCGAAATTTGTCAATAGATTCCTGACGCACAGTGCAAATACTACTACAATTCCAAGTGTACACTGGGGCTTTAGGACGTCTCCCCATTGCCTCATCTGCCATCACTTGTACCTCATCTCTTGGAACCATTATCTCCTTCTCCATTATGCAACCATTTTTTACTTCGTATGAACGACCTCTGGTGTCAACTGCATGCAGCAAACTATTACTTTGAAAATAGCTTTCTTCATTAAAAAAAGGTTCACTACTTGAACTATGCATCCACTTGCCTAAAAACACTTTACAAAAGTTTGTTCTGTTCACTACTCTTTTCCTTTTGCTATGTGATTTCAGTACATTAACCATTTTGTCTAATGTACGCATCCTATTCAAAATTAATATGAATAGTTTCCTTTTTAATTCTAATGCCTTTGCTGCAATGGCTTCTATTTCTTTTTTTCTTTTATAAAACTTTGTCTTTTTCTTATATTTCTTCACATCCTTCATCAAATTAGACATAACTCTTCTCTGAAACATTTTTCTACGTATCTCTTTAAACGCTGTTTTTCTATTTAAATAAATCTTTTCAGTTGCTGAAGGTATATTTGCATTAACTAAATTGTCAATTTTTTCCTCTTCTTTTTTTTTAAAAACATCCTTTCGAGTACAGACATTTTGTACATTTTTCATTCTTTTGAATATATTTTTAAGAAATTGTTTTTTTTGCTTACCAGAAGATTTTTTCTTTTTCCCAACATCAGCATCTTCTACTAACTTTGGTCCTCTAGTTGTCTTCAAATATAGGTTTTTTTTTAGCGTTTTTTGAACTCTGGATTTTGTAGGCATCTTAAATTTTGTTCACTGCTCTTCAGCAATACCTGAAAAAAACTAAAAAAAAAATTCCTTTATTTTATTTAAATAAATTACTACATTTCTTTTCACAATAGTCACAAAACGAAATTTCTTTGCCAATTTGAATGCACACTTACTGCTCTTTTTTTTTGGCAAGTGAAAATCACTTTTACAGACTGACACATTATGAAACCACTTTTCAGATTTTTTAAAAAGCCCATGTCCAGACTGCTACACTCCAGCAAGGGCAACCAGCCTTAGTGATGCTGAATGTATTTGCATTACAGACTGAAACCTGAAAACCCCACTCGCTTGTAAATACTGTGCATGATTATACATGGCAAGCAGATGGGTGTGTGCTAAGAGTCTGCTTCTTCCCCCAAAAAATCGCTCCCCCTTTTTCCTACTAATGCAACTGTGAAATCACCAGAAAAAAACGCAATAAATCTCTGCCTGTAATTCCTATTTCCACACAGAGTCATGTTTTCACATTAGTCCCAAAACTAAATTTCTTTGCCAATTTGAAAGCACACTTACTGCTCTTTTTTTTTGGCAAGTGAAAATCACTTTTACAGACTGACACATTATGAAACCACTTTTTTGATTTTTTTAAATGCACATGTCCAAACTGCTTTTTCAGACCACCACCATGTGTAACCTGGGTGGCTGCCTATATTCCAGCAAGGGCAACCAGCCTTAGTGATGCTGAATGTATTTGCATTACAGACTGAAACCTGAAAACCCCACTCGCTTGTAAATACTGTGCATGATTATTCATGGCAAGCAGATGGGTGTGTGCTAAGAGTCTGCTTCTTCCCCCAAAAAATCGCTCCCCCTTTTTCCTACTAATGCAACTGTGAAATCACCAGAAAAAAACGCAATAAATCTCTGCCTGTAATTCCTATTTCCACACAGTCATGTTTTCACATTAGTCCCAAAACGAAATTTCTTTGCCAATTTAAATGCACACTTACTGCTCTTTATTTTTGGCAAGTGAAAATCACTTTTACAGACTGACACATTATGAAACCACTTTTTTGATTTTTTTAAATGCACATGTCCAAACTGCTTTTTCAGACCACCACCATGTGTAACCTGGGTGGCTGCCTACATTCCAGCAAGGGCAACCAGCCTTAGTGATGCTGAATGTATTTGCATTACAGACTGAAACCTGAAAACCCCACTCGCTTGTAAATACTGTGCATGATTATACATGGCAAGCAGATGGGTGTGTGCTAAGAGTCTGCTTCTTCCCCCAAAAAATCGCTCCCCCTTTTTCCTACTAATGCAACTGTGAAATCACCAGAAAAAAACGCAATAAATCTCTGCCTGTAATTCCTATTTCCACACAGAGTCATGTTTTCACATTAGTCCCAAAACGAAATTTCTTTGCCAATTTGAATGCACACTTACTGCTCTTTTTTTTTGGCAAGTGAAAATCACTTTTACAGACTGACACATTATGAAACCACTTTTTTGATTTTTTTAAATGCACATGTCCAAACTGCTTTTTCAGACCACCACCATGTGTTACCTGGGTGGCTGCCTACATTCCAGCAAGGGCAACCAGCCTTAGTGATGCTGAATGTATTTGCATTAACAGACTGAAACCTGAAAACCCCACTCGCTTGTAAATACTGTGCATGATTATACATGGCACGCAGATGGGTGTGTGCTAAGAGTCTGCTTCTTCCCCCAAATAATCGCTCCCCCTTTTTCCTACTAATGCAACTGTGAAATCACCAGAAAAAAACGCAATAAATCTCTGGCTGTAATTCCTATTTCCACACAGAGTCATGTTTTCACATTAGTCCCAAAACGAAATTTCTTTGCCAATTTGAAAGCACACTTACTGCTCTTTTTTTTTGGCAAGTGAAAATCACTTTTACAGACTGACACATTATGAAACCACTTTTTTGATTTTTTTAAATGCACATGTCCAAACTGCTTTTTCAGACCACCACCATGTGTAACCTGGGTGGCTGCCTACATTCCAGCAAGGGCAACCAGCCTTAGTGATGCTGAATGTATTTGCATTACAGACTGAAACCTGAAAACCCCACTCGCTTGTAAATACTGTGCATGATTATACATGGCAAGCAGATGGGTGTGTGCTAAGAGTCTGCTTCTTCCCCCAAAAAATCGCTCCCCCTTTTTCCTACTAATGCAACTGTGAAATCACCAGAAAAAAACGCAATAAATCTCTGCCTGTAATTCCTATTTCCACACAGAGTCATGTTTTCACATTAGTCCCAAAACGAAATTTCTTTGCCAATTTGAAAGCACACTTACTGCTCTTTTTTTTTTTGGCAAGTGAAAATCACTTTTACAGACTGACACATTATGAAACCACTTTTTTGATTTTTTTAAATGCACATGTCCAAACTGCTTTTTCAGACCACCACCATGTGTAACCTGGGTGGCTGCCTACATTCCAGCAAGGGCAACCAGCCTTAGTGATGCTGAATGTATTTGCATTACTGAGTCCAACCTCAAACCCTTAAACTATTCTTTTTTTTTCCAGTACACCTTAATTTATCGTGAAAACATAGTCCATATTATTTTACATGTTCCTCACATTTAAATTTCTCCCAAAACAGAAAATGATAAACGCAACTTCAACAAAAAGAATTTCCATTTCTATTATTCATTTCTTAATTTACCATATACATCTCCTCTCAAACTCTAACCTCACCTTTAAAATTAGTTAGTTGTGAAAGAAATGTGGCACTCAAACAGCAGATTATCAGAGCCAGGATCTCTGTTCTGTTCACCTCTCTCCTCTCAGCAGAACCAGATAATGGCAAACTTTCCCTCTATTTTTCCACACATATACATGTAAGTTTCAAATCTCAGTGCTTCCCCCTTTTTTCAAATGTAATCACACATTTCTATTGGTTGAAAACCAACCCTTTTCCAAAAGTACCCTGCCCCCAACTTGACTTCTGCCTAGTACCCTTCCCCCAACTTGACTTCTGCCTGCTACCATAGCAACAGCTCATGGAACACTGCTGTGTGGAGTTAGGTCAGAAGTTCGCCACACAATGTTTCAATTCCACAGAGCAAGAGTGCTTGACTTTTCAAACCTAACAGCAAATCCATAGTACTGTTCTTTGGTAACACATTTTTCTGTACCAATACAAAACATGCTTCTATTAGTTTACACATACAGCCTAGTTTTTATTCTAGAATGGTATGAAACAGCCAATCAGTTCTTTTTGTTTTGAAAAAAATATGTATGCCTCCATTTCCAAACTGTCTTTCTTTTCATATTGCCATTCTACTGAAAGACACCTCCTGAGTGCATCCAGTTCTCCTTTGAAGATGTTCACAGTGTGGATTGTAGGGCACAGCTATGTCTTCTGGAGTGAAAAGTTTGCAGAGAAAACAGATATGGTGAGAGACCTTGCTTTGCCAAATGTAGACATTAAATGGATTGGTCAGAGAGGGTTAAAGTGGCACCAATTGATGCCATTGGTGAAATCCTTCATGCAAATCCAACACCCTGACCTCATAATAGTGCACTGGGGTGGCAATGACCTAGGCACTTTGACTGGGGTAGGTCTGGAAATGCTTATGAAGGACACCTTTGCACAACTGTTTTCACTTTTCCCTAAAACTGCCTTTGTGTTTTCCAACATATGCCAAAGGCAAAAATGGAACTGGTCCAATCATTTCTGTCCGCAGATTGACAAAGCAAGAAAGCATGTCAACAAATCTGTTTCTGCTTTCCTCCGTGACTATGGTATGGGTGCCATTTACCACAACAACTTGCGTTATCACATGCAAGACATTTATAGAGGAGATGGTGTGCACTTCAATGATAAAGGGAACAGAGTCTTCCTCTTGAACCTTAGACTCTGCATCGGTACTTACTTGTAGGTACCACTAAAAAATCATTTCATAAACACAACGGCTCTTTTTAGAGCCCCCTAATATCTAAACACTTAAATCTGAATTTCATTTATTTTTTTATTTTGCTTTCTACCGTACGCTTACCGTACGCGTACCCCGTGATTTTTTTAAAAATCAATAAATGTTTTCTTTGTACTTTTCAGTCCTTCTTTGACCCCCTCACAAATGTAAGGGGGTCTGTAACTCTCCTCATTGCCCCCTTTTCTTGTTTTCACTCTTTTTTTTCTGAGTGAAACACACAAAATGGCGGCCGCCGCTTCCTGGTTTCGGCCGATTCGAATGTTTACTAAGATCTAACAGCCAATCAGAATCGCGCTCGCGCACGCCACCGTACGCGTACCGTAAGCTTACCGTAAGCGTACGGTAAGCGTACCGTAAGCGGGCTCAGATATATATATTGATTTAAAGGCTATTTTCTCAATCTACTGAACAGATTTACACCAAACCTACAAAAGGCACTTCCTTGACATAGGGACTACCTCTCTGCCAAATTTCTAGTAATTCTGTTCAGCCGTTCGGGCTGTAGCTCGTTCTAAAGGTCCTATGGAAAAATGCATGGGAAAAACGCGTTTTGGGACCCCCCTTTTATCTCAGCCCCCGCTTGACGTATCCCCCCGAGACTTTCAGGGTAGGAGCGGAGCGTAGCGCCCCACCTATTTTGAGAAATTCGCGAGGATTCATCGACCGGCGCCAAAGTTATTCAAAATAGAATGTTGCGGATTTCCTATGGAAAAGGGGTCCTACCTATAACTACCTACTGGCGACCGCCAGTAGGTTATATATATATATATATATATATATATATATATATATATATATATATATATATATATATATATATATATATATATATATATATATATATATATATATATATATATATATATATATATATATATCTCTCCAAAACACTGCCTCCAGGCACAGGAGCCCCAGACTCTACAGGGCGGCCTCCAAACAATGGTCCCGGAGAGACCCATCAATTGACTTCCGTCAGAAACACAAATGAGGCCCATTACCGGAGAAAAGCATTTATTAGCAGGTACAGCAGCGCAGTAAGTACTCCTTCTTACGCGTTTCAGCAACCTTTGCCTTGTTCACAGGTGGAGTTTTGTAAATGCACAGTGCAATCGTGCGCGCCTTTTAATGTTAAAATCACGTGACAGTCTTTCAATACTGCAGTCCCCATGATGCATTGTTACTTGCTATGTGCTGCATGGACACTCGTAAAATCCATATGCTTTTTAAATAAAAGTTCTTTTTTCGTACCTGCATCAGTATAGTGGGTTTTAATTTATTCATGCTGTCCAGAGATTTCTTTCGCGTTGCATGACAGATTTAGGCATAACGCGATGTTCCTGCGATAATGCCTGTCCTCCGGCACGATCAGAGTGAGGAATCACCCCTCCCTGAATCCCTTCCTGCACCATCGCAATTTTGCCATTTAGCATCACCTTCAGTGGGCTTTTGACGGCGAGTGAGTCGAGCTCCAGATTAATGTCCAAAACACTGCCTCCAGGCACAGGAGCCCCAGACTCTACAGGGCGGCCTCCAAACAATGGTCCCGGAGAGACCCATCAATTGACTTCCGTCAGAAACACAAATGAGGCCCATTACCGGAGAAAAGCATTTATTAGCAGGTACAGCAGCACAGTAAGTACTCCTTCTTACGCGTTTCAGCAACCTTTGCCTTGTTCACAGGTGGAGTTTTGTAAATGCACAGTGCAATCGTGCGGGCCTTTTAATGTGAAAATCACGTGACAGTCTTTCAATACTGCAGTCCCCATAGACTACAATTATAGAGAATGTAATACTGCAAACATATTAAACATAAATAAATCCCTACTTTAAAAATAATGAGGAGTAACCAAAGCCACCATCAATGAATTTACTTAAATATGTGCTTGGATTGAAGTTAGTATAGTAAGGTAACTCAATTCTTCAATAAGTGAAAAGTGTTTTTGATTTAGAATAGTGACACCCTGCATATCAGTAAGTTTGTAATAGGATATTTCTGTATGAGCTGTATTTTTGGCAGATTTAATCTTAAAGTTGAATTTGGAACTTTCATCAGTTCTTTGAACAATACCTGTTGTTACAAGAATAGCAGGATATATATATATATATATATATATACACACACACACACACACACACACACACACACACACACACACACACACACACACACACACACACACACACACACACACACACACACACACACACACACACACACACACACACACACACACACACACACACACACACACACACACACACACACACACACACACACACACACACACACACACACACACACACACACACACACACACACACACACACACACACACACACACACACACACACACACACACATACACACACATACACACACATACACACACACACACCTACCTCAGCTGGAGACAGCAGTCAAACCATTTTAGGCATTGTGTTAGTTACTGTGTTCCCGTTTCTGGTCATTCATTCTAGTCCAGACTTTAGTTGATGTGTTTAGATGGAGGCATTTGATGGTTGCTCTTCTTGGTTTTTGGTTCCTTTTTGTATCCATCACCTGCATTTCCACTTTAACTACAAAAGAGGCCAATTGTTTTGAAAGCAGGATTTTTCAATAATATACCTATTGAGAAAAAGCAGGTCTCTTTTGGAGGATCTTTAAGTCCTCCTGGGAGGAGACGTTATGCTGCACAGAGAGGCGGGCTAGGAATCATGTGGCTTGTGCCAAGCGGAGCGGCTGTGGCCTCAAATGCTTCGTTGTTACTGTTCGGAGCTTTGGCATTGGCGTTGCCATTGCCGCTCCTGCTCGGTGGCACCTTCGGAACGGCCCGTGGACCACAGTGGGTGGCAGAAAAACCCTGGAGGCTCCCTTGAGGCAGCTTCAGTACGCTTTAGGATGCTGCCGGATGCTGCCTGACCATGATTGACACCGCAGCTGTGGTCTACCTCCCTCACCCCCTCTCATGTGGCACAGAGCAGGGGAGAAGCTTTGAATCCAGCAGACTTGTCAGCAAGCCGGTGAGTGATGATTTGTTACCGAAGGAGACGGTGCTGTGGATTTAGTCCCACTGCAAAGGTTGAGTCCATGGATATGCAGAAGCGGGCCAGCTAGACTGGGTGCGGCTTGCGTCCGGGTGAGCTGTCCTGCACTTGCAGCTCTTCTAAGGCTACTCTTGACTGGTGCTACGGCTGTTGTGTCCCCTGCCCACCTGTGGCAGACTAGCGATTTCTTCACTCTGCTATCTGTAAAAGCAAACTGGAAATGGAACATTGGTAATCTTTTGCTTCCCCATCTGCCCCCAGCAAATGTAATAAAGATTTGCAACTCTCAGCGCACTTGCACTTAATGGAGGGGACCATCCCCTTCAAACACCAGTATCCAGCAATAGTCGAATGGAAGAGCATGGTTAGCACCCACTAAAGCCCATTTTATCTTAACATCCTGTGGGGAAACTCATTTTTGACTGAACATCTTCTTGATCTGGCCGATGATCATTTCCTCCATTTGGAAGTCTAATATCCACTGCTGAGCTCCAGTCCTTAAAACTCACAGGTGCCCACATAGGTCGACGGCATGGAAAGTAGTCAGTACTCTCGTGAGCACAGAGCAGGCAGTTGGCAGAAGTGGCCTGATCAGGAGAGTGCTGGGTGTTTTTCTGTTCAAACTGCAGTGGGGGACTGTCCGTGGGATGGGCAGAAACAGAATCTAGGAAGCCGTATACGGTTCTCAATTGTGGCTTTTATTTGGATATTCATGAGTTTAAACAGTAGGGTAGAACTCCTTCCGGGTTGTCGGGATGGAGTCTTCTCTTCTTCTCTCTGTATAGTCTTCAACCTCTGGATGGCTTTTCCCCAGGATACACAAGAAAGAGTGGCGGTAAGTTATGGGGAACTAGGTTGTTTTCTGTTTTTAATCACCACACCCAGTGTGAACCCCATGCAGCCAGAATAATCAACAAAATTACTTAAAAAGGAAAAAAAAAGCACTTGTATTACTTTTGTTCAGAGCCAATACTATTCTCATGGCTCTTCCTTCCAGGATTTATCCAACCCGCTTCTCCCGTGCCTCGTGTCCCTCTCTGCCCACTATTTAGGAGTCAATCCCCTCCCCTTGCTGACGCCCCTAGGATCCCCCCATCCCTGTTCAAACAGGAATCTCCTAGGGCATCCACCAATCCTCACTCCAGACCTCCAGTTCGTCATCCGTGGTGGTCTCCTTCCCTGTCTCGTTTTCTGGTTCCGCTCTTTCTTCAACACCTTTCAGCCACTGGTAATTCTCCCGACCCTTCTCCTCGGCGTCTGCCTGTTCTCCGTTTCTTCTCCCTTCTTCCGTGTTACTACTCTCTTCTCGTGAGATTCTCCTTTTCCGGGTCCAGGTCGCGTCTGATTGGTTTTCCCAAAAGGCGGGCTCTTCGGTGTTCTGCATGGGAGAGGGCGTGATGATAGGTTTCACCCTGTGGTTGCCTTTCCCATGCTCTTCACCCAAACCCTGCATGACGTCCGGGAATGGATGACGGGGCTCACCACCTGGTTCTGCCTGACATCCCCCTTCCCTAACTTTCTTGCTTGCAAGACAAGAATCAATGGAATACCTAGAGAGGTGATCTGCATTTGTTTGGTCTTTTCCCTTTCAATGATGAGTAAAGAATTGAAAAGGTTAAAGAGCCAAAAATCATCGTAAGATACAATAATTGTGTCCTTTATTTCTAGAAGGCCATTCTAAAGGGGCATGGTCCGTGAACAAAAAGAATTCCCTACCCCCGAGATAGTATTTCAAGGATTCAACGGCCTATTTGATGGCCAGGGCCTCCTTCTCAATGACTTCATACTTGCTCTCCCTGGGGTATAACTTACGACTAATGTAGATTATTGGTCTCTCTTGTCCCCAAGTGTCGACCTCGGATAATACTGCACCTATTCCGTTATCAAAGGCATCAGTTTGTAGGATAAAGGGCTTACTGTAGTCTGGGCTTAAGAGAACAGGTTTAGTGGTAAGGATTTGTTTCAATTGTTCGAAGGCTTGTCTGACATCGGTGGGTGGGTCTTTAAAGTCTTTTTCTGTGTGTACATCTTTCTTTAAAAGGTTGGTTAAAGGGGTGGCTATTTCTGAGAAGGCACTAATGAATTTCCTATAATAGCTAAGATACCCAGGAAGGCACGTAGATCTTTATGGGTTTTGGGAATGGTATTTGAGTTATAGCTGTCACTTTTTCTACTTGTGGTTTAATATAGCCCTCACCTAGGAGATACCCGAGATGCTTTACTGATCGTGCAGCCAGGTGACTCTTGGCAGAGTTTATGGTGAGGCCTCCGTCTTGGAGGGCTTCAATCACTTTCTTAAGATGTGTTAGATGTTGATCCCAATTATCGCTATAGATGACTATGTCGTCTATATATGCTGCCGCAAAGGCTTGATGGGGTTTGAGGACCAGATTCATAAGCGGTTGGAAGGTGGCAGGAGCCCCGTGGAGGCCAAAAGGTAATGCCCACAGCGCCCAACCCAGAAGATAAACACTTCCTTTGCTGCGATGTTGATGCTTGTGTATAAGATTTCATTCCACTTTATGATTTCGACTTAATCTTGAACCGGTCTACTTTACTGGTGTGTTTTATGGACATTAAGACTCTCGAAATTAATCCAAAGTAGTGACATTTCTTTGATTACTTTATTACATATAGGGCAAAGGACTAAAGCAAGGGTAACTTTTACTCAAAAATTATTGTGAATTTGATATTCCAAAATTGTGAACGTTTGCAAAGCAGAGGTATTGATGTTTTTCCAGCGCCCGAAGAAGGGTGTAGACAGGACGCCGGCCAGGATCTTAGTCAGAGTAGCGAGCTCGAGCTAGGTGGGTGGTTGTCCCCTTCTTTGCCCCCCAAATGACAAACTATTGATAAACCCCCAGGAGCTGAAAGTCTGCCTAAGTAAAAACAGTAGAATGGTGTCTTTTAGGTTACCCAAAAAAGTAAATGAGGACTGTGTAAATGATGAAACCCAAAGGTGGCATTGGCTGCCTGGAGTTTTAAATAGTGCCTGCATGTCTAGTCACCAATTGCTGCTCCGTAATTAGCAATGAGCTAAAAAAAATTCTCCTGGAATGTAGCAGGAATAAATAATTGTTGAATCTGCTATCCTTAAACTCGCTAAAGGTGGATGCGACTTGGTGTGATGAAGAGATTCAGTGTGAAGACTATTTTATTCTAGATTGTAAGGCTACAAGGCTACTCCCGTTACTAGGAGACACACAAAAGGGGGAAGATGGGGGGGGTAGCAATTTTCCTGGACCAACCGGTTCACGTGGAAGTATGTTTGCTACAGAGGTCCCACTAATCTATTTATGGCGGTAACTTTGTTCAACCTTGATGGGGAGCATGGTGCTCTACCTCTCCTGTTGGTAAATGCTTATACTCCACTTGATGCATTGTATGACGCCCTCTTGAACAAGGTCTTCTCCTTTATTAAAAACTCTTTAGGTAAGGAACAGGTCCAACATGTAATATTGGTAGGGGATCTATATTGTACATTTTCTAACCTTGCTTTGGATCAATTGAGTGATGATGAAAAGGAGGAGGCCTTGCACATGCCCCCCTTTACCTTTCCAGCAAAAATAAGAACTGATGAGAGGGAAGTTGTTTTATGATCAATTGAGAAGCAACAATTGTATTATTGTAAATGGGAGATTACCGTTGAATTCCCCAGTGCAATATACTCATTCATCTCTGAGAGAAGGGGGTATCCTGGATTTTATGGTGGTTAACGTTACTTCATATTATTTGTCAGGTGATCTAAAGGTAGTGGATACTGCCTTTAGTGACCATTGTTTGTTGGTCTTCTCCATGGGGCTAAACATGTATCCCATTTGCTCATGGAGGTTCGATGGGACCTCTAATTTCCATAAAAAAACAGGGAGTACCCAGTGGGACCATAGAATGATTATTGGCCTAAGTAGTAAATTAGAAATTCCAATTGTAAATCAGGATGACTTGGCGGGTGATGTATTGTACAGCTGTAATACATTTATGAAGCAGGTGGTAGTAAGGGCCAAATCTCCCAAGGGCAACTTTAAGGCTATCCCTCTTTTTGTTCTCTTATTAAATATAGTAATAAACCTGCCAGTCAGGATCAATATGTGCTGTACTCACCTGAGAGGATTTCTAGGCAAAGGAGCTGATTAAAGGCTTGCCTAAAAAAAATGAGGCGAGTGACTGTCTATGGGTCAATCTACGAGAGGCTGCGGTCAAGGGGCAGACGAGGTCCTTTTGGATTTTAGTAGCTGTGGTCAAGAGTTAAATCTCTACCTTCGCCCATTGAGGAAGTTAGCTGGATTCACTTTATTGCTAACCTAAATGTGGCAAATGGTGAGGTGGATGTTCCTTCCAGGCTAGATGTAGGTATTCACACCTGTAACTCTGTCAGTAAATGAAATTGAGCTGGCTGTCCGAGGAAAGCGTATCGCTGCCGCGATGGGCCCTGATGAAGTCCCCATCTCGGGTATAAAACAGGAAGCAACTCTTTGGAGCAAATTATTACACCTGGTCTTAAATACTGTCACAAGAATAAGAGAGGTCCCCCTCCTATACTGGAAGCTTTGTAGTTCCGCTATTCAAGAAGAGAGATTGTAATGTGCCGGGGAACTATCAGCAGATCCCTTTCTGGATGCAGTAGATAAAGTTTATGCAAAGTGCCTTTTGTCTCAAATCAATGGGTGGAATTTAATAAAATCATACCACTTGAACAAACTGGGTTCAGGAGAAACCATGGAACCATTGATAATATAGCTTTCCTACAGATGATTAGCGAGAAGTATGTATCAGTTAGAGGTGGAGTAATTTATGCTGCTTTTATAAACTTCTCCACAGCCTTTTATAAAGTAGATTGATCATTGCTATGGAGAAAGCTCCTCGGATTGGGTATGCTGGGCACCACCTTAGATCTAGTGATTGCACTCCACTCCTCTACCTGGTGTAGAGTATTGCTGGTTGGACCGGGCCTCTCTAAGGAAATTCTAACCCAAAATGGTCTAAAACAAGGTTGCCTTTTAGCCCCGTTACTTTTTTCTCTTAACATCTTGGACCTTCCTGCCCACTTGTTTCAGAGTAAGGGTATAACCCCAATAGCCTGCTTATTATATACGTGGACGACATAATAATATTGGACCTTACCCCCAATGGTCTATATAGTCACCCGGAGGCTTTGCAGCAATTTGATAATGCACATCACTTCAAGATCATCATCTCAAAAAGTGAAAGAATGTGCTTCCATGGTAAGAAGAATCCCAAATACACTAATTTCTCCTGGATCCTGGGTACTCAAAAGTTAGAAATAGTAAAGTCTTATACCTTTCTACTAACCCTGGGAGTAGTTCTCGTAGTAGCGCTACGCGTAGCTACGCGAAGTGCACTACGCCTGATACGCGTAGCACTACGCGAGTAGTGCGCAGTTCGTGATGATTGCACAGTGCCGGAGGCTTGTCCGCACTGTGCAATCATTGAAAACGGCATCTTGCACAGTGCAAGCTATCGTTTTCTGCCGCTCGAGTAGATTTTACTCGAGCGGCAGCTTTCTCAATGCGGACTGGTAGTTTCTCATTGTGAGCGGTCGCGAGCATACGCGACCACTCGCAGTGAGAAACCTGACCTCCCCGCGTTGAGAATCTCGCCGGGAGGTTTAATTTCCACGCTCGTGATCGGCAACTTGATGTTGCTGATTGCAAACGAGGAAAAAGTCTCGCCGGGATGTCATTTTGCTCGCTCGCGGTCGCCAAATTGACGCTGAGGACCGCGAGCGAGCAAAAAATGCCAACTATGCTACTCTACGTGTTTTTGCACTGTGCTACGTGCAATTCGTGTAGCGCAAAGTAGCACTAACTACTCAAACTACGCAAGTCTAGCGTAGTTGTCTGCCCAGAGTTACTTTGTAGGGAGGATAATGTGTAGTAACCTTACTGACAAGGCCCACATTAAGAAGAACATGAGTAAAGCACAGTCTCAGGCCAAAGGATTGGGTGCTCTTTATAGGGTGACTGGTAGAAGACATTTTTCTTGTCTCTTAGAGGTTTACCGAGCAAAGATTCCAGCCTTGCCGCTATTTGCTTTGGAGTCGATAAATGTAGCCAAATGGGGTTTCTTATATACAATGGAAGGGCGAGTGCTAAGAAGTATTTCCTCAGCTTACTCTGCAATTTCAGTGGCTTTTCTGAGGCTGGAAATGGGCTTAAGAAGTGCTTATCTCCAGGGAATGGCAGGGGTGGTCCGCTGGGTGGCCTGCCTAAAGAGGAGTGATGAAGACACACTATAGTACCTTATGAGGAAAATAATTCTGGTAGACAGAAAACAAAGATCATCAATCTACATAAATTTCTCCTATGCTGTTAATCAGCTCAGTTAGACCCCAGTCTGGTACTCACATTACCTGTATCACAATTACAGGATAACCTAAATCAGGCCACGTGTGCACTAAGCTTTGGCCTGAATAGGGAGGCATTCCTCAAGAAAAGGAGATATTAAAGAATTGAAGGGTCTATCTCAGTAAAAAGACCACAACCCTATACAAACTATAATTTATCTCATGGAGTGTGACAATTTTGGATTTTGCTGAGGTTGGGTATACTTCCTCTAAATTCCCTCAAGACCAAATGGTATGGAACTTCTGCTGTATGCGATTTATGGCTCAATGGGATTCACGTTTTGAAACATTTGTCTGGCCGGTGCTTTTACTATATCGTTGAAAATGGTTGAAACCTATATGTTTACACCTATCTATATGATCCTCCTGGAAAGCTCTGCAGTCACTTTATGATCCTCCTATGAAATGTTTTGCTTTAGAATTTTTTACTTTTTTAAGTGCTTTTTAAATTTGCATTGATTTTACTGTACCATTTTTTCAGGAATCTGAATGGTTAGTGAGATGCACTTCGTCCGGTTGTGTGTATTTTTATGTGGATATCTTTGGAGTTCTGTATCATGGATACAATAATGTGTGTTAAGTGCTCCTTGCACAAGTTCCTGTATTGCCTTGCCCTTCATTAGGTCTTTATTAGCAGTAGAGGATGTGACCTAATTGCTAGAGCAGTAAACCTGGAAGCTGGACAACTGGTTTAGTGTCTTGACAAGGACGCTGAACATCCTGTGATTTTGGGCAAATCACTTAATCTCCCCGTGCCTCTCAAAATGAACTTGCCCCTCTAGAAAACAACTGGTGCTCATGTAAAGTGCCCTAATATCTTTGGGGCGAGTCTGTGCTATATAAAACAAATAAAAAAATAACTGTATAAACATTTTTCACATCTATGTCAGTTCGGCTTATTGGGCAATATAACCCTTAGTTCTTACTTGTTTATTATATGTTGGTTCCGGTGGCTCAGTGGACTACTGCATCCACTGCAGGGGCCTGTGTTTGACCTCATGGTCACGGGTTCAAATCCCGGCGGGTCCACTCAGCTTCTCCTCCTTTCTGAGGTCGATAAAATGAGTACCATTGAGATGGGTAACAATAAACATCTGTTATACAGCACCAAGATGCCCCTTTGTGGGTGAACATGTGCATTACAAATACATATGTTATTTTATATGTTGGTACCACTATATTGCTTGCATAAAGATTAGGCAGCTACAGTAGTGCTAGAAAGTTTGAGAAATCTTTATTTAATGCTGATAGTCACCATTATTTATGGTCAAATCACATTCCAGAATAATCATTTTAGTGCCTGATACCTCTTTCGCATTCAGTTCTGTAGACTGCCCTTATTATATTTTTTAGTTAACCATTTACTTTGTCAGGATCTTAAATGTTCATTGGCACAGGTGCAGTTCTTCCTATTTCTACTTCCAGAATTATAAGATCCACGAAAACATTTCCAAAATGATCAACCAAGTGATCCCCCATAATATTGGGATCAGTATTTACTTGGTAAGAACTAGTTCCTTTTTCCATTGAGCACTGTAATATTTAGGGCTTTTTGTTGTTGTTGTATATTCACAAAATTGCCAAGTTATTTCTGTATAGTCATTTCTTTATAACGCCCCCAGAGGCTTATGTCCTCTGTGTTTGCCATGAAGCTGATTTATACATGTAGTTCCGCCTTTCGTAATTTACACTGTAGAGCTGGGGTCTCCAGTACTTTGGGTAGTAAATTTCTTCTGATCATTAAAAACCTTCCTGAGTTATGGTTCAATATAGGAATTTGATAATGAAACACCAAGGCCAAGTAAATAAACTGCTCCTAGAGTATCCCAATCCTGCTTCACTGAGCATACAATAGTAGCGGCACAAGAGCTGTACACAAAAGGTTTACCTGTGAGGTTTTCAAGAATCAGTTTTGTCTATATGCTCTTGTTTATGGTTTGCGTGTAAGAGATGAGGTTCACGTTCAGGCTTGTGGTCTTATTGTCATGCAATACATAAGATTACACTGTTCTCATTTTAAAAGCCAGGGTCTCAAATGCTTCCACTATCTGGCTAATGGCCCTGTAGTACATTGGTTAATATCCCTAAACAAGGAAATGAGAAATGTATTTCTTAACCATATAAATTGCGTTCTTGCCTAAGGCTAGTGGCAAAAATGCATTTGTGAGGTACATGCAGAATTCATACCTCTCGACAGCTAAAGGTCTGTGTGCAGTACATCCCTTTCCCCCTCTTCTCCACGCATAAGATATATACTTGATAGGTAATCATGACACGCAAATTAATGTGTGAATAGATTGCTCTCATGAGGGGAGCATCCTTAATGAAGTGAAGAAAGAAAAGAAAGAAAAACATGGAGGAATAAAATAAAGAATAAAGAGAAGGAGAGGAACGAAAAGAGAGGAATGCAGAAAGAAGTGAGAGGGAAACTTAAAAGTAAAGAGAGAGAAACAGGAATAGAAAAATCAGGAAAGCATGTTGAAACAGAAATAAAAAGAGGGAGAAAAAGAAAGGAAGGTAAAGAGAACAACTAGAGACTAAAGGGAGAAACAAACAGAAAATGAGAGAACAGGACAAAGAAGAGAAAGATTGAAAGGAAAGAGGCAAAATAAAGAAAGGAGCACAAGAAAGATGAAACACAAAAACGTCATTAAAAAACTAAATAATGAAATAACTCTAAAAAACAAATGTAGCTAAATAACAGAAGGAAGGAGCAAGACAGAAAGATAAACGTGAAATAAAGAAAGGGGAAGTGTAAAATAAGAGAGTGAAGAAGAAAATAAGAAAGAAACAAAGGAGGAGAGAAAAAGGATAACAGGTAGAAAAGGAAGGATAAAGTAGAGAAAGAAAAAATATAGGATGAGGGGAGATAAAAAAAAGAATCTGAAGACAACACAGAATGAAGGAGAAAGTTAGAAAAAGAAAGATAGGAAGAAAAGAAACGATGAAGGAGAACGAAAAACAAGCAGGTAAGAGGGTATAAAATGAACAAAAGAAGGAGTCAAAGAAAAGAAAATGACAGAAGGAATGGGATAAAGGAAGGAAAAAACAAATAGGGAAAGAATGAAAGAGAAATATACACATTTTCAGACAAGAGTGGACTGCCTAGACCTGCACTGCCAGCTTCACAGGCCTGACAGAACTGGGTTTAAAATGTTGTTTTAGGAGGTGGGCAGCTGTATATTCTCAATCAAGCAGGCAGGCATTTTATCATGTGTGAGCAACTCAGAGGCGGTCTAATCTTCCGATCAACAAGATGGTTACCCCTTCTCAACATCATATCAGCTGGTGTGCTTTATTGATAGTTTTCCTTTATGACCCTTTTCTTCCTAAGCTAGCGGAATTTTGTAGTCCACAGTTTTAGGACTGAAATAATTTCTCCTAGCTTTTCCTCAGAACTAGTGAATGACTGCTCATCACTTGCACTTGAGCTTTCAGATTTGACATTCCTTAGCCACTAAACCAATTTAAAGCCCTATCTTGGTTACAGGTGTACATCTTTACTTCTCCTTGCCTCATTTGCTAGAGAGTTTTGTGTTTTAGGCGGATATGACAATTGGGTCAATATTTAAGGTGCGTTCTAACCTGGTGCCAGAACAACATTATCACTTTCGAGACCGCCTGTACTTAGTCTTATCAATGTTTTCTAGCCATATGTTGATATGCACCAGATTCTTAATGAATGTCCTTAAAGCCTTTAAATGACCTGAGGCACATACACATTTCAGGAATTTCGAGGTGTACTCAACATGGTCTTCAAAATGACCTCTTGTCTACATTAGGAGTTGGTAATCTTTACTAGTGCTTGGTTAAAAGTATACACCTTCACGTACAGTAATAGGGCACCAGAGACTTTTATTGTTTGTTACTCATTGATGATGTCCTGGGTTGCTCATTGTCTTGAATGACCCCTGCAACTTTTGCCCAGGTATTCTGCAACAGCAAATCTTTAATTCCACATACGAAATTAAGCTAGGCAGGACCCTAACTTTACTTTAACGCCTGTAATTATCCAAGTAGATGACGTTAGTTTTTCTCATTGTTGTGGCCCTGTTGACGTATGGCTTGATTTTCAATTTGCAGATCCAATTTTCGCAATTCTGATGCTAGTGACTCTTGCTCATTTTATACCATGGTTCTCAGGAGAGACTGACTGATAATCACCCTTTGTGACAGTCCCTTCTATTAAGTTACTCAGAGGTTTGTGGTAAAAGGACATGACAGTTCATTATCAGGGCGCGTCATCAGACGTTAGTGGTGATAGATATTGATTGTTCTTTGAAATGACTAATCATTTCCCTCTTTGAAATGACTAATCATTTCCCTGCATGTGAACAGAAGGGTTGTCAAGAGCTGCAATTTATTTTGTCTACCTAAACCTACGCAATTTTACACTTCTTTCTAAACTATGCCCATAAGTTTGGTCTTATGACGGATCCACAGGTCTAGCCTTTGTACAAAGACATTTTTCAGAGTATTTAGAAAAATTACCCTTCCCTGGCCTGTGTTATTTGTGAATGAAAAAATCATAGATCTGTTCTACAAATAGCAAAAGCCTCCTAGATCTTTCAGTTCTCTGGATTCTGGGCCCTTGTACTTTTTTCTGATATACTAAGTGCTTTTGGGCTGCAATTTGTTTCAGCTGGCCTGCTGCCCTAAAAAACAACAAAGAATGTTTAAAAATAGTGGCAGTCTGTGTGATAGTGTTCAGAAACCGCTGTATCTAATCACCATGGTGCTTTATGGAGACAAACCAATTTGATCCTAAAAGTTTTGTCCTCTTGTGATTTTCTGTGGCAGATAAGGTTGTGCCACATTTTACAGCATCAACTACTATTTAACCTGTAAACATTTAGAATTTGAAGATTTGGACCATTGGGTGGCAGCCTGTGTGTCTGATAAAGCCTTAGCCAGAAAGGCTTATGTTTTACAAGAGATGTTCTGTTTGTGTATGGTAAGTGTGAATCATAGACTTACTTTTGTGATGGTTTTTTTTTTATCTTTACTTGTATTTGCCTTTCTTAGCTAGAAAATACTCTACAGTTGATGTTGTTTTGTGCACCATCTCTGCTCTTATTCGTCTACATTTATTGATTGTGTAAAGTTTTGCTACACCTCTTATTAGACCTAATCCTGCCTCAAGTCTATATGTCCACATTATGGTATGGGAGCATCGCTTTTAGCATTTTACAAGTTTCTTAATTAATAGTAGTAATGTTATTGGGATATTTCTAAAGCATAATATCACCTGTTAAAATGTTTCTTGGCACTAGAGATAAAAGCCATTCTAGATAAAAAGGAGGCAATTACTGTGTAAAAAGCCATGTTTTTAGTCTTTTGCAAAATGTCAAGTTGTCTGATTGACCTTGAATGCTCTAAAGGATAAAAAACCACACATAAGCCTCTTAGACATAGGTTTGATTGATCATCTGACTGTTCTTACTTTAACTGATACAAGTTTTCTCTACCAGTCATCTGCATTGCTTGCCATACAAAATGTTGTATCTACTTATTATCATGTCCTTGCTCTATCCAATTCAATTTCTTTGAGTACTGCTTTACTTGCTGGTGGTATTGGATACATTTTAAAGAGATATTTACTTGGAGCTGCTAGTGCCTACTGTCAGCAGTTCTTGGTTTACTTTTCATTCCTCCATTATTGTGGATCGAAATCAGTATATCTTGCATTTAGCAGTTTTTTTGTGTGGCCTGTATTTCCATCTTTCCTCAAGAATCTGATGCTTTTGTCCTTTTTCCTTCAGCTGTGGTAGCTTGTCCTCTAATGCTCCGATCTTATGCTGTGTGCATTGTACAACAAGAAATGTAGAATAAGGGTGCTAATTGCAGCAGCTGACCCACATAGCTTTTTTTTCTTGTATTTGGGGCTCAATTGTAAGTTCAAAATGTGTAATCTGAGTGCTGTAATTTATATGTAGAACATATGGAACCATTTAGCAGACAGGCATTGCAATTACAGCCTTATCCCACTAGATGCAGCAGTTTTGATCATCTGGTTAGAAGGAGGTGGACGCTGAATCTTGGTGGATAGGTAGAGGTACCTTTTATTCAGTGTTTTGAACATTAGTTTGTTGTGGGTGTAGAGTTTAGAAAAATACACTATCCTTGATCAAGTCTTTGCTTAAGCTTCTTAGGTGAAGGAAAGGTGGGGTGTTTGGTCTCAGTTCTGAGCGCATTAATTTTTGAAACTCGAGAAGCAAAGTATTCTTCTTTAGAGGTCTGTGGAAACCTGAACCTGGGACGTTCTTCAGGCTTGGTGGAAACTAAATGGTTTTTTTTTGTTTGTACTTAAGGTATAAGATGAATGTTGAGCTCAAAGTTAGCTACAACTAGGTTTCAACCAGGATTTTTAAAAAACAATGTCTTCAGGAAGTGAATTCACTGGACTCCAAAAAAGCAAACGAGTAATCGGATTGCTAAGATGACTAAACGTGTTACAATGAAGGGTGCTACTATGGCCTCCAGAGAAAATTCCTAAATGTTGAAGAATAGCCCTGAGGACTTCAAAACAGCCGAACAACTTGTTATCCCTTTCCTGAATAAACCCTTATCACCTGTGAACAAGTAATCTGTATAGAGATTGGACTTTAAACTCACTTTCTTTAATACACTTGTGTAGCTGAGGATGTACAATCTTTTAGTCTCTATGTAACCAATTATTGTTTTTTACACAATAATTGTTGTCTCAGTCGACAGTCTTAAAATGTAATTATTATAAAATTCGTATGAAAAGTGTTCCAAATTAAACGTTTAAGGGGAATCGCTTCTCGTTCTTGATTATTCACAGCCCTCGCAAAAACTCTGGCATGCTCTTGTTGTGCACAAAAAGTTACTGATAGATGCTTCAGTATTTGTAATCCAGAAAGACCCATTTTCTTTAGCGCATTGATTCAAAAACTACTTCTAACACCCTGGTTCATTTTCCGGAGCACTAAAGGAAGAGTTGAGTGTTCGCTGTCCTTAACTGAGGACTGTAGGAGTTCTAGATACCACAGTCCTATGGCAGTAATGGATAAAGCTATTCATGCCTACTTAACGTCAGGTGGACCTCAATTCAGGATTGAAGACAATTCCATAGAGAAAACAATGGATACAGTTTCAAAAGCTCAGTGTAATTATTTTGCAGCCATCCGCCAGGGTGCAAGGACTCCACACCTGATGGACTAAGTCTCAGTACTACAAGGAAGGTGGTGGCTCTCTGTTGGCATGGAAGTGCACCACCTGCTTATCCGGTATATACATGATATACATTTTTAGATTATTTTGTAAAGAAAAAATCTAATAGTAAAAAAGGTTTTATTCCAGCTTAAATAAGGCTATAGCAAGCTCATGGAATGATTTTTAGCCCTATTCTCCGAAAACCTTAAAAGAACAGAATTAAATTACATTCTTTGTACCGAAGACCTTTCCCAACATCTTTGATCCATCCCAAATCTTTGTGAACATGTATTCTGGCTCAAGGAGTAGAAACTGATCTTACCAAGTTAGTCAGATGCAGATCACCATGTTCCAGTATCCCACAAGGGTGAGCTCTACAGGAGAATTAAATATAGCCACTGCTCGACCAGCTGGGGGAACTATATAAAGGGTAGGTCTGAAAAGAATCAATTTAAAAATCAGAAACAAATGTGGTTTCAGTCTGAGTTGACTGCTGAAATACCAATATGCCCAGAGTTTGAAAATATTTTAAGGGTGATTCCTCTTGTATTATTCAGGACCTGCAAAGTGTGTTCCTTTTATCCCAAAAACATTCAGTGACACTTAAAGGAGAAATGCACAATATATAGATGTTCCTGGAATGAAGAGATTGTGTGCAGGGTGCCAATGAAAGCAAGAGAACGAAAATTATGAAAACAAATAGAGGCTGCAAACTTGCTTGAGAAGATGGAGTGATGTTAACATACATAGCCAGTTTTAACATGAAAGAAAAGAAAGTACAGGGGATAGTTCCCTGTTTTATTATTAAAAGGAAAGCCCCAAGAAGAATAAACTTTGATTGCTTTATGTCATTATTGTTTATTTTCAGAAATCAAATGAAATGTCCCAATAATTACATTATTTATTTCGGATTTGATGTTTTGGATATAACCTTTCAAGTCTTAGTAAACATTTTATTAGTTATTTTTGACATAGAAACAGTTTGTGCACTACACAATAGTGGATTTCTTCTAGACTAACATAATACAAAATTTACTTTTTACAGCATTAATGGCTTGGTGAAGGTACAGACATTAAAAAAGAGACTCAGTAAATTTAATGAGGTTGTTAATGCACTGAAGGAAGGAAAGGCAGAAATGAGCAAGCAGGTCAAAGATTTGGAACTCTCAATTGATGCCCTGATGGCCAAGATAAAGGTACGTTTGTTGCAAAATCTATATAACTTGTATTTAAAATCTGTATATCATTTATGTAAACGTGACATAATTGAAAATGTAAGGGAGGTTTGGTGATAGCATGTACTCTTCTTATTTATGTTGTAAACTAGCGTACCTGGTGACCTCCTTGTATTGGTTCTAGACTTCCGATCAGACTGTCTTGGAATGTGTACTCAATGCTGTGGGATGGACTCAAGTGACTACTAGACAATGGTGGACATGGTGATGCGAACTCTTCCACTTTAGCTAAATTATAACACTTACTCAGGGAAGCAAAATACCATTAAAAATGATATGGGCTTTTGATATTTTGGGTACTTGCTTAATTAGCATGGGTCCATATACAGGAGATAAGCAACCTTGATTGACATTTGAGCGGTGAATGCCTGTGCCTCCACTTTTATAATTCATTTGTGTCTATTTGTACTTATCTTTTTGAGAGGAAGTCTCCATGACGAAGATGAACATGTCCCTTTCTTTACTTGTCTATGAATCAAATGGTTGTAAATTACATTTATTTTGTAAAGTGGCCTTTTCATATAAATAAAATACTTTATAGAAAGAAAGCTGGCTTTTACATAGCTTACCTGTTTGAACACCAACCAAAGCAGTGCAGTGGAGCTCCTCCAAAAAGGAAACCCCCCAACCTCATTGGAGGTGGAATGATAGACATAAAGAAAATACTATCCGGTTCATTGCGAGCAAATTAATTAATACAATTGTAATCTCTTTAGACTTTATACATGCAATTGTGGTTGAAATATTCACTTTATATGTGCAATAGCATGTCCAAAGTCTAAAGATTACAACATTTTGTTGGAATTATCCCATGGCCCTGAGCGCTGTACAACTGTTTTAAGGAAGTTGCTTCCTATGAATCTGATAGGATAGTATTTTGTTTGTCTGTGGATAAAAAGAGCATTTATTGGGGGGGCCGTGGCTTGCGCGCAACCAAGATGGCCATGCTGTTCTGAGCTCCGGCGGATCGCGGAGGCGGTCATTTGGCTCCGGATGCTTTAATCCAATTTTTCTGCTCTTCGGATTGCAGATATCGGCAGCGGAACATCGCGGGACCCGTTTTGGTGAATTTCAGCTGCATTGGGTAGCTCTTGGTCATGTGAGTGATTCCGAGGTTTTCTCCTCACAGGTGCTACACAAAATGGCGGCACATGAGGAATCTCGGGGAAATGTTGCCGTTCTGGAGAAGTTAATGCTTTGGTGACCTTTTGCGCTTCATTTTCCCACCGTTTATGAGGTATGGTGCCTGAATATGAATTTTCCCTCGCCTTACTGAGAGGTCTTTTGTGGCGGCGCAACGCTATTTCGTGTCTGTTTTGAGGAAATTCCTACCGCTGGTCTCAGCCACATATACCCAGCTAAGTTCCAACGAGCGCTGTTTTTTTAATGTTTGCCTGCTCAAACACTGGTTGTATATCTGTACCCAGTATGCCGGTCGGGCCACCATAATACGAATATTCTGCGACCCACAATGGTCTTGCTGAATCATACCTGACTTTTTGTGGCAAATGTGACTTGTTAATAAGTGTTGGAGGCTCCTGATGACGTCATGTGATGGGCCCTATGTATTCTTTTCTAAGAGCAGTATTTCAGAAGTGATCTCAATATGGTGCTTTTGTCTCTGGTGCCCACATATTATATGTTTTGTCAGTAGGAGAGCTTCAACCTCATTTTATTAAGGCCCAACGCGTTCTGCTTTCCTCTTCTTCGTCATCACTGAGGGGAAAGCTTGTTGTACTCGCTTGAAGTCACAGATTCAGTACAATCCCTCATTCCCTGGCCTATTTGCCCCGCTTCAATGGCAGAAAGTATGGGGGTCCCTTTAAAGGAAAAGGACTCTAAAGGGAAGTTGAAGAGATCTAAGCAAGCCTCTCCCACACCGGAACTCACATATAAGGATAAAACAGAATCTGGGGCTACATTGGATACCATTCTTTCTCGCCTCAACTAAGTTCATGAGATTGCGCAGGGCACGAAAACGAACACCGATTTACTTCAAGTGGAAGTGGCGGCTATCAGGAATGAGCTTAAAAACCTGTCACTACGTGTTTCCACTGCTGAGTCCTGGATTGGGGCAGTTGAAGATTCCACACACAAGCAGGTCAAACAAATGCAGAGTATGGAGCGCAGTTCATTGAGAAGAGATCTCACGGAGCAGGAGGATAGGAACCGTAGAAGCAATCTACGTATTTTTGGTCTGCCAGAGGATTGTGAGAAGGAGGCTCCATCCATGTTGGACTATTTACTCAAGTGGATTCCCATGACGCTAAACATCTCTTTTCAAAAATATTTTGAAATAGAGCGTGCCCATAGGGTTCCTATGTTTAAACCTAAGTCTCTCACTCACCCAAGACCAGTGATATTTAAACCTTTAAGGCACCAACATTCTGATCAAATTTTAGCTCACTTGAGGAGAATTAGATCGCTGCAATGGGAAGGACACAAGATCGCTCTCTCTCAAGACTTTGCCTGAGATACAGTCATTTGGCGGAAAGGTTTTTTAAATCTACGAAAAAGACTTCAAGAGATGAACATTCCGTTCTCATTTGCTGGCCCTTCTCGCTACAGAATAACTTTTAGGGGTTGCAACCAGATTTTTTACGAGCCATCGGATCTGTCCACTTTTTTGGACAATCAGTTTGAGTCTTTGATGGACTCGGATTCTCTTGCAGGCACATCTAATTCTTAATCACTTCCTTTACAGGTGGTTAGATTAATGCTCATTTGTGCTTTTCCAGGTTCTTGTAAGTGTTAATGTTCTGTCGAGATTTTAGGTGTAGGGTTCTGTAATGATCTAGGATATTTGACTGTTGCTGCTCTCTTCTCACAACGTTACTAACTTTTCCCTTACAGATGCCTTCATTCATCCCCAGGACAATGGTTTCTTAGTATCTATTGTTTTTATATGTATATTTGTTATTAATGTCTTCTCGTCTTTTTTGTGCTTGTATATTCTCCTATATATATTTTTCACTGTTCATCTACTTTGATTCACTTTCCCTCTCTCCTTACTTGGTTAGTTTTTGTGTTAATTCAGACATCCTTCTTTGATTTCTTCATCCTGTATTTTAGATTTTCCCTCTAGTATTTATGTGCTTGATGTCGGTCATATCATTGCTTTTTGTTTTAAGAAGTAGAATATGTTTAGGGTCTGCCCTCATCTGTAATATTCACCCTCTTATTCTCCTTTGGCTTTTCTTTTATATGTTTTAGTTAGTGTAGTTACTTTATGTTGATTTATAGATTATCGTAAACATTCATAGACATGACCAATACATTATTCGAGATAGATAGTATGTTATGTATATCATTCCCTTGGTATTGTTTATTGCTCTATATGTTTACTATCTTTTCTACTTAGATATGGAGTACTGTTTTATACTTACCTTTAGGCTGCTTTTAGTATTTACAAGATGTTTCTAATTAATTCTTTCCCGGTATATAAATTGCTCATTTCTTTACATATGCTCTAATTTCCATAATGGCTTTTTATCTGAGTCTGTATACCCAGATTTATTTAATATTTAAATTCTAGGATTAGATCTTTATTATTCTATTTACATGTTATTTGCCTTGCCATATGTGATCTGAGATTTATTAGATACTGTTATTTACTATTTTTTAAAATTCAATATTATCATCTATTTTTGTGTCTTTGATTATTTAACAAAATGAATTTGTACAGGTTTTTCTTTAAATTCAAATCTTTAGGCCTTTTGATACGCTGGTAAATTTAAGTTAACTGAACATTAGCAGATTATTGTTGCTCTGCTGCTTAAACTTTATATATGTTGTTGAGCGAGCTGAGTTATATGTGCTGGCCTCTGTGGTTGCTCCTTCACGTTTTCCTCCCATGCATTTTGTCTATTACAGACTTCCCCTGCTGGGGTTTTTTCTCTTTGGTATTACGTTTTCTCTTGTATTTTCTTTCGCTATCCTTTTCTTTTTCTGAGCTTTTGTTTGCTCTTTCTTTATTTCTTCTTTCTTGGAGACTTCTGCTTTGGTCTATGCTTTCTGTTTGTTTTATCTTCCATTCACTATTATATTCAAGTTAGAATCAATGTGCCTCATCTTTTTTCATACACCATATGTGCTTATCTATGTTGTTTTCTGTTCACTATGTCCGGTATGAATGTGCTCTCACTTAATGTGCGTGGTTTAACTCACCCTGTTAAGAGGGCCAAGATCTTATATTACTGTAAAAGCTTGTCTGGTGACATTGTTTTACTTCAAGAAACTAAGGTTGCTTATAAGGAAGCCTTATTTTAATGGAAAGAGTGGGTCCTTGATGTAGCTTATTCTGAAGCTTCTGGTAAAAGAAATGGGGTTATTACGTTGATTTCCAAAAACTCTGGTCTAACTATTGTGTCTGCTGAATACGATTCAGATGGTAGATGGCTGCTCTCTCGCTTGCTTAATGGTTCGACGGATTGTTACGTGATGAATATATATGCCCCTAATAATGATGATCAATCTTTTTGGCGGGCTATTAGTAGGAAGTTGTTTGACATCCCTCAAAATGCTAAAGTGATTGTTGGCGGTGATTTTAATCTTCCTATGGATCCTATTTTAGACAGACAATCGGCTTTTAAATTTCGTCCTCCTAGGGCGCATAAACAAATGTTGAATATATGCTCTTCTCATCATCTTCTGGATGTATGGAGAATGCATAACCCTACTGGTAGTGATTTCACAGTTTTCTCCTGTCCACACTTTAGTTTTTCCCGTATTGTATTATCTCTTGGTCGACGCAACTCTTTTGAAACATACTACTAATGTGATGATCCATCCAATTCTTGTCTCTGATCACGCGACGGTCTCGTTTAAACCTCCTTAATTTTACAGATACTCATAGATCGCAAACTTGGCGTCTAAACACAGAAATCTTGGATGATAGTGAGGAGGTTAACCCCTTCAGCGCTGCGCGGATTCCCCCGCGGTGCTGAAGGGTTCGAGCGCGGGCGGGGCCATGACGGAACGGTTCCGTCATGAGCACAGCTCAACCGATGCTCATGACGGAACCGTTCCGTCATGAGCATGGAAGGGGTTAAACAACTAAACGTGAATATTCATAATTTCTTCAAAGATAATGTGTCATCCGTAAGCTCCCCAGCAGTCTTGTGGGATGCCTTTAAATGTACTATTAGAGGTCATATTATAAAATAAATGGCGAAAAGGAACGCTGATATTAGAAGAACACTCACTGCCTTGGGTGACGAAATTAAAAGTAAAGAGATCTTGTATAGAGGCTCTAAAGACAAATTGCTTCTACAAGAGATTAAGAACCTAAAATATTCTTATAACTCCATAGTTACCAGAAAAGCTCACTTGGGAGTACAGGTGCAAAAATCTAAACGATTATTGTTACAAAACCGTACAGGTAAGTTGTTAGCTGCTATATTAAAATATCAGGATACAAGTGTTAAGATGACTCAGATCTCTTGTATCACTGATAATGCTGGTGCCAGGAAGTTTCATACTCGGGACATTCTTGAGGTTTTCCGGGATTTTTATAAAAACGTACATACGCCCAAAGGTGAATGTAATCTAAGTACATATCAACAATTCTTGGCTACTATTCCCACAAATACTGTCTCTGATTCAGATAAGGTTGATTTTGGGAAACCAATTGACTCTGAAGAAATAATTCAGGCTATTAAGACTACTAGATCAGGGAAGGTGCCAGGCCCTGACGGGTTTCCTATTGCCTTCTATAGGACATTTCTATCCTCATTTTTAAATTATCTTAAGGATGTTTTTGATACTTTTATTTTATAGGGAAAGGTTTCTTGCTTTGCTGCGGAAGCCACTAGTGATATAGTGGTAATTCCTAAAGATGGAAAGGACCATTCAGACCCTAAAAATTTCCGACCAATCTCCCTTCTTAACATGGAAGCTAAGATTTTTGCCAAATTTCTGGCTAAACGTTTGGAGCACCATATCCCTCATCTCATACACTCTTCCCAGACTGGTTTTGTTAAAGGTAGGCTGGCTAGGGATAATATTCAAACTTCCTGTCATATTCTGGAAAAAGCTAAACTTTCTAACCTTCCATCGGCAGCTATTACCCTCGACGCAGAGAAGGCCTTTGATAAGGTCTCCTGGTCTTTCCTACAGGCGGTTCTTCAATCTCATAACCTAGGAGATCCATGTATCAATATGGTAATGTCCTTATATGCTCAACCTAAAGCTAATATTTGAATTAACGGGACGACTACTTCTTTTTTTAATCTCTCACAGGGCACGAGACAGGGTTGTCCGTTGTCTCCTCTTCTTTTTCTTTTGTCTGTAGACCCTCTCCTGCGATTACTCAATCTAAATCAGGATATTAGAGGTTTTCGATTTGGTTCTCAGACAGCCGCGTATGCGCATGACGTGCTCATCTTCTATGAAGACATCATAATTGCTATCCCTGCCATTTCCAACACAATCAAAAAATTCTCTCATGTTTCAGGGTACACTCTGAATAAAGATAAGACGGAAATGTTTCCCCTGAATGCGTCGTGTTTCTCTTCTCATATGGGGACAGCGGGTTTTAAATGGCAACCAACTCATATTAAGTACCTAGAGATTTGGTTCTGTAATAATATATCAAATACTATTGCTCATAATGAATCTCTTATTATATCTAGGGTTAAAGACCTACTGAACGCGTGATCGCCTAAATACATTTCCTTGTGGGGTCGCCTTCAATCCCTGAAGATGATGATAACTCCCATTGTTAATTTTGTTTCTTCTATGCTGCCTGTGAGGCCGTCTGCCTCCTTTTTCCACAAGATTGATGTTCTTACTTCTAAATTTTTATGGAATGATAAACGTGCTAGAATAGCATATAGACACCTGAGGAACCCTTATACTCTGGGTGGATGCAATCTTCCGGGTTGGAACTTGTATCAAACTGCCTTTTTAGTGTCTCGAGGAGCTCTCTGGTTTGCTCCGGACTCCATCCTTACTCCTCCATGGATTTATATTGAACGGGAGTTGTGCTCCCCCCTTTCCACTTCTACTTTCATGACCGCATCTAAGCTGATCTTTCCGTATTCAGGCCGTATTATCTCAGATACAATGAATGCATTAAAACGCATAGTCAAAAAGGTCTCTAAACTAATTCATAAGTCCAGGTGGTCCTCGATTTGGCATAACCCTAAAATTGTGACTGATATTGACTCTATTAAGATGTCTTATTGGGCGATCAAGGGTATTAAGTTGGTCAAAGACCTTTATGATTCTAAACAAGACCCGATTCCTTTTTCCTCCTTGGCTAGAGATTATAATCTCAGTAATATGGATTTTTATTCCTTTCTGAAAATAAAAGTAGCCTTATCCAAAATACTCATTTCTCCTGAGTCTACTACTGTTTCACTTCTTGCTATGTGGCATAGATCAGGCCATATTGCTTCCATACTTTTATAGGGTCTCCTGACACGTGCTCTTTAGATTAGAGATGTACATAACAAATTCATTCTATGCATGTCTACGAATATAGCATATGTTAAATTGTATTAAATTACAGTCTTCCATTTCTATTCCTCAAGTGGGGAATCCATGTATATACAATTTATATTATCCCAAGTGGGTAAATACTACATTTTATTGCTATGAACCTATATAAATATCCTGCAGAGCTGCAAAGTATTTATATTTGTTTTCCTCATTAAGCGCTTTGAAGAGAAACTGCTGGTTGCTGATGTGATAAAAAAAATAAAAGTGAAAAAGGAGTGTAAAAAAATGATATAACTTGTTCCTAACCAGATCAAACTCAATGTATCATATGTGAAAGCAGTGTCATGGGAGTGTGCAAAGAGGGGAGAAATGGGCCGGTCTAGTACAAACTAGTGTATAGCTCTTTATCCACATTGAACCCATTTGGTTCTTTACTATCCAATGTGAGAACAAAATATGTTTTAAGTTTACTAAGTTTCCTTTGTCTGTCTCCCCCTGCTCTTAGGGATTTGGGCTATACAGCTGTATTTCATATAGATTGTTATGATATACCTTCTCAAAATGGCATGCTACAGGGTAACTGTGATCGTTATTACTTATCACCCTGATATGTTGAAAAATGCGTTGATGCACAGGTAGTGTTGTGCTGCCCACATAAACTTTTTTACAGGGGAACTTGAGGATGTGCAGCGCAAAGCTGGATTTGCAGGTTAAGTTACCTCTAATCTTAATGGCCTTCTTGAAGGGGGTCATGAGTACAGTCAGGTCTTCACCATTCTTACATTCTTTACATCTTTTACATTTTTAAAAAGCCTTCTTTTGGGGTGAGCCATGTAGGTCTAACTTGATTTGTAACCAATTTAGTCTTTTCTAGGTAATCCTGCAATGACTTTGCCTTCCTGTATGTAATTTGGGGTGACTTGTTACTAGGGACCCTATAACAGGATCTTCCTTAATGAGGTGCCAGAGCTTCTGTAAGCCTGCCAAATTCTCACATGCTCAGGATTGTACATGGTGATAAATCTATGAGGCTGGCTTTGTATATTCTTTTTCTTTTTGGTTGACTGGGACTAATTAAAGAGGGTTATTTCTCTCTTATGTTTGCGTGCTCTCTGTGTTGCAGTGCAAAGTATAGTGTCTGGATATACTCACTGTTTGAAGCGCTCCTTCATTTGCGCCTCTGCCGTATCCTACTGTTGAGTTGTACTGCATATATGTCTGGCTCTGTAGAATTCCTCCAAAAGGGATGCTCTTGATTAGAGGGGGTGGAACCTGTCTGCATGTAAGATTGTTTTCCCAGCTGTGGGCTTTCTATATATGGTGGTTTCCAATTTGTCTCCATTTACCTGAATTAACACATCTAAGAATTCAATAATTGTATGGCTGATTTTACTTGTGAATTATAGGTTTAGGTGATTTTGATTTATTTCTGTGAGAAAGAGGTCATCTATGATTCTGAGCCATAGTGGTATGTTCTCAGACCAATAATCCATCCCACCACACACCTGCTCCTCCCACCAGCCCATATGCAGATTCGCAGAACTGCGGGAGAAGCAGGTGCCCATAGCTGTACCTCTTAACTGCTGGAAAAGCTCATTTTTGAATAAAAATATAGCACTATGGCTCAGATTCATAGATAACCTCTTCGTGCTATGGAAGGGCACGGAGGAGGAAGCCAATACATTTCACACAGTGATAAATCAAAATGAATTCTTAGATGTGTGATTACTCTAACGGCTGAATTTCACTGTTTTTTTATGAGTGAAGCCTGAGCCTAACTATATCCCTGTAACCTTTAGTTTTTTCAGTGAATTTGTGTGTATATATATATTCACTGAAAAAACCATAGGTTTCACACACGTTATAGTTAGGAATTAGCATGTAAAAAACCTTGCAAATTCACTTAAAAAACCATAGGTTTCACACACGTTATAGTTAGCTGGACATTTCTCTCGTAAAAAACCATTGAAATTTCCCCGTTATAGTTAGTACAGCTAACTATAACTTGCGCGACCGCAATCCACTGCTGATGACGTCACATATTACATCACTCATGACATGGTCAGTGACATCACTCATGACATCACTGATGACATCTCAAATGACATCACTGATGACGTCACTGATGATGTCATCCAGTGAATGTTTAATTTGCAAAAATTTTTATAAATATAGGGAAAGGCCTGTTAAAGAATGAGTGGGTGTACAAGTGTGTAAAGGGATGATTTTCTGTGTTGAGTAACTGACTCGACAAGTGAGTCCTTTAACTGCATCTTACTTCAGACTAGTGCATAAACTGTATAAATGTTTTGTATGTGTCTGTGTGTTGGTGTATAAGTGGTGGCATGGTTTTGTGAATAGCTATATAAGTGTCTATATGGGTTATTGATTGCTTGTCTCAGTATCTGTATGAGTTCCTGCGTGTTTGTGTGGGTAAAGTGTGTGTGAGTGTGCATAGATGAGTGAGTGTGTGATTCTATGACTGGATGTTATTAAAAGTGCATCTCTGAAGGACTGTATGGTTGAGTGAGTGTATGTATGGCTGTGTTATGGTTTGAATGTATATCTCAGTGGTACATTTGTGACTAAATATGTAAAAGGCATTATATATGTGTGTAAGAGTATATAAGTGGCTAGATGTGAGAGTGTGTGATTGTGACAGTGACTGTATGGATGAATGTGTGCTTGTGTCAATGATTCTAATAGAGCATAAGAATATGATACTATTTTTGTGAGTGAGTGAACTTGAGTGTGTATAACTGCATAGGTGAGTAAATGGCAGTGTGATTATTTGTATGAATGACTAGGTGTGAGAGTACCTCTATGGATGATTGTTAGTGTGTGAGTGTCTATATAGATGTATGTATAAATTCATATGATACTTTTTTATGGACTGAATGTAACTATGAGTGACTGTACAGGTGAGTGTGTGGAGGTGAATGAAGACCTAAAAGTTATTTTTTGGGTATGCAGTTATTAGTATTGCATTATTTATGGATTTGAGAATGGAACTGTGTAATTTTCAGTTGGTATATCAAAGGTTTTATAAGGGTGTGAGAAGATGTGGTAATTTATCACATTGATGTCTTCAACAGTGACCTCATCAGTGATGTCATTTGAGATGTCATCAGTGATGTCATCAGTGATGTCACTGACCATGTCACGAGTGATGTAATATGTGACGTCATCAGCAGTGGATTGCGGTCGCGCAAGTTATAGTTAGCTGTACTAACTATAACGGGGGAATTTCAATGATTTTTTACGAGAGAAATGTCCAGCTAACAATAACGTGTGTGAAACCTATGGTTTTTTAAGTGAATTTGCAAGGTTTTTTAAATGCTAATTCCTAACTATAACGTGTGTGAAACCTATGGTTTTTTCAGTGAATTTGTATAGTTTTTTAAATGCTAATTTTTGAATTATTAAATTATATATTTAAAAAAAAAAATCCTATGTATTCATTTATATATTATCTGTATCCTTTTATTTGTTTTGGCTCTTTTTTTTTTAACTTTTAATTAGGATAAAGTTGAACAGTATATTTTATTTTTTCTATTAATTTTTCTCTACTTTTTTTTTTTTTTATATAAATTCTTGGGGTGCGCGCTCAGAGCGTGCACCTAGTACATTTTCGTACGTTTTTTATGAATACCGTCGTGCGTTATTTACGTATGCATACATACGTTTTAGTGCGCGCTGGGAGCGTGCACCCAGTACGCATGCGTACGTACGTATGCGTACGTACGCATGCGTGCGTGCGTCGTACGCGCTCCACGCGGTTCACTTCCGCATACGCTTAAATTACGCGCGTTTACGTTCGCGTATACGCGTGTGCTACGTATGCGCGTTACGTACGCGCATATGACGTATGCGCATGCGCTCCTACGCGTTCGCGCATGCGTAATCACAAGGTGCGCGCTCGGAGCTTGCTCAGTGCGCGCACCTCGGGTTATGTGCTTAATAAAACAACACTTCTAATTGGTTTTCATTACTTTCAGTTTCTGATTGTTTCAACACCACACCCAATCCCCTCATGGCAAGTCATGTGATCAAGAATCATCACTTTTGATTGGTTTGAAGTACTTTCAGTTCCAGATTCTTCCCAAACCACACCTACTCCTCTCATTATTAGTTCTGATTCCCTTGGAGAAGGAGCTATTCTGTTGTTGAGAGACAATGGCTGAACAGCAACCATCTTCAGACAGTGACCAGGACACTCTTGAGAGACAGAGGAACAGGAAGCAGAAAGACAGCTTTATATGGCAGTTTTTAGGTCTCGGGACCATCCGGTCTGCCGAAGGCAGAACCGGAAGTCGAGAGATTTAATGACTTGGAGAAGAGGGACTTGAACCCGCCCCTCTTCTCCCCTGTTCTCCATTGGCTGGCCTCTTGAATGCTGGCCAGCCATTGGAGAAGAGGTCAGTCATTCCGATCAGGCCCCGTCCTTTTCGGATCGGGGGGCGTGCTTTTTGCAAGAAGTCTCAAGGAGGAGATAACAGCAAAACACGCCCCCGAATCCGAAAAGGACGCTGCGTTTCTCCGAGGCATTTCTGCTTTGCCTCGGAGAAAGGCGGCGGTGTGCTTGCCTTTTGCTCTGCCTTGTTTGTTTTGAGAATAATTTTCCATCCTCCCTGAAAAACTCTTGCTGCTGCCTGGAACTGGAGGGGGTTACCAGGGGGGTCAGCTAAGCAGTAATATCTTCCACCCCGACTACGGAGCTCGTAGTTTCACGCCACTCCTCTCCCTGCTTTCTGTTTACTCTCCACGGCAAAGTCTACTTACACCTTCCATCGTTTACTGTTGTTTCACTTATCACCAGTGCGCGTTATTTAAAGTGTCTCTCCTGCTTCCCTGTAATTGCGAGGGTGTGACGCTCCTGCTGCCAGGCCCCTGAGGGCCTTTCATCTTAGTCATGCTGGACCTGAACCAATAGAACAGTTTCTGGAAGGGCAGCCAGGAGCATAGCGCAAGAGAGTTGAAATGTACAGAAAAGACGCGTGAAGTTTGTCGTCATCAGGAAGCTGTCCTTCACCTCACAGTACAGTTCATGAATCTACAGTCGAAAAAACACAGGCCTTACACACAGCAGTGCTAGTTTACAGAGGAACATTATGTCCCCCGTCTGATCTGCCTACATACGGACATGTTACTCATAAGAGTTCCCAAGCATGACGACCCCAATGCGTGAACCCATTTTACACACTTGTGTAAATTTGGTAACCCGTGGTGAAACTGGTCAGGCTCCGCCTCATCTTTGAAATGTGGGTGGCAAACGAAGGACAAGTCGAGGTTATGAAACCGACAGGGAATAAAAGTTGCACACTAGCAGCTGATTCACAGACATGGAGTAAATGATTTATCTGATTTTCCCGAAGCGTGAATTACAAGAACCTTAAAGAGGAAAAAGCTGTAAATGCAGTATTTACTGTGTAAAAATGTAACGAAATAAGAAAATGAAGACTCAATAATCCAGTCTGAAAAACCGAATAACGGCATGCATTTTTTTTTTGGGAGGGGGATAAGTTGTCGTGGGGGCGCTCTCTGAACAACTGTCGGTGTAAACTGGCTTATTGTTTTATCCAAAAGATTGATGCACTGCATGAAGGCCAGGGAGACTTGACCGACACCCTGAGATGTTGCATACACGGACCGGGAATTTCTTATAACACAAAGCGTTTAACCTGCATTGGATACTTTTCTTTTAGCCCGGCGGTTGAACCGCGATTTATGCGGTGGTGCACAGGGAGAGTGGGGTAGTTGGGGTTAGTCCTCTATGGAGGTGAAGGAGCGGTTAAAGAGGTTGAATGGTATTATGCTTATACATTGGCTTGAGTTAGCGAACTGTGTGGGGGGGGGGTACAGCAGTGTACACTGGGCATCTCGGTGGTTTACCGATTAAAAATGTAGATTTCAGGGGATCACGACGTTTATTTTAAGGGGTTTGGTACTGACTGGGAGAATTGAGTATTAAAGTTTCGCCGAGTGAATGCCGCGACTGCTTGATTTGTAATGCTGCTTTGTTGAAGCGATCTCCGTTTCTTGGCTGCGGGTGCGCACACAGGGCTTGTATCCCCGCCGAGCCCTGACCTGCATTGGAGTGGGGGCACCCCAAGATTACAGGGCATGTAGCGGGGCCACATATCGGACCCTCCGGCTCCCCTGCAGAATAGGTCCTGTAAGACGCGCTTGAGGGCGAGGGCTGCGTGCAAAGGGCAGTCCATCTGTAACCAATGTGTGATGAAAGGTCAGACTAGTGCCAGCATTTAGTGAACGGAAGCAGTCAAACAGAAAACAAGCATTTACAATGCAATGGTCTCGGCATTGGTAAAATTAGAGCTATTGCCATTGCTCATGACATTATTTTTGTTTGTTTTTGTTTTTAAAACATTTAAAGAAACGGCATTGTCATGAGCAATGCCAATAGCTCTAACTTTAACAATGCCGAGACCGTTGCATTGTAAATGCTTGTTTACTTTCCCAGAGGGACAAAAAAAGGTGAATGCACCGAAAGTTACTTGTACATTGTGTCAAAAAGTCTTATCACGTGGGAATGCTAACAAGAAGTATTCTTTTAGTATTCATACTATGATGAGGCATGTTGAGGCAATGCATCCAGTGACGTTTCGTCGAGCTTCTGGAGCAAACCCTCCACCTGCTCAGCCGACGACATCTGCAGCAGCTCAGCCGAGCACATCTTCGGCAGCTCAGGCGAGCACTTCTTCTGCGATGGTGCCTTCGCCTTCTTCCACACCTCTTGTTGGACCACCTTGTTTGGCGAGGTTGTCCACACGCTGCACTGATTGCGGTCGACTTATTTCTGTGGGTGAGACCAGTCTTGATCTCATTTTCTCTTCCTGTTTCCCTACATTAACTCAAGGGCTCTTTTAAGAGCCACTTAAAAACTAAACCCCCCAAAAATGTTTGGGGATTTATTTATTTATTTATTTTGTTTGGGGGTGCGCGCACCCTGCGCGCACCCTAGGATGTTTTTTAAAATTTTTTTTTTTTTTTTTTTAAATTTAATGTACAAAGAGAGGTGAAGAAATGGAAGCATGAAAAGGGAGGATTGAGAAATACAAATATTTTTCACTTTTTTTTTAAATAACTTATTTTGAAAAAATTTTTTTTTAGTAATTTGCAAGGGAACAGAATTTCATTTTTTAATTTTTCTTTCTAGTTCTGCAAAAAAAGAAAAAAAGTATTAATATCAGTCATACATTTTAAAAAGCATTACATGTTTTTACATATTTAACAAATCAATTTTTTGCCCTTTTTTTGCTGTTTTCAGAATTTTTTAATTTTCACTTAAAATAGTGAAAACAATTGTATTCATCATTAAACAGCGGGCAAAAAAAAACAATCTGATGTCACTTTTTCCACAAACTGCCTTTGTATATTCTAATATATGCCAAAGGCAAAAGTGGAACTGGTCCAACCAATATTGTCCGCAGATTGACAAAGCAAGAAAGCACGTCAACAAATCTATTTCTGCTTTCCTCAGAGACTATGGTATGGGTTCTATATACCACAACAACTTGCGTTACAACATGCAAGACATTTATAGAGGAGATGGTGTACACTTCACTGATGAAGGCAACAGAGTCTTCCTCTTGAACTTTAGACTCTGCATCGGTACTTACTTGTAGGTACCAAAAAACACACAATAAACACAAGGGCTCTTTTTAGAGCCACCTTATATCTAAACACTTAAATGCGATTTTTTAATTCTTTTTTTTAAAAAGTTTTTTTTCGGGTGCGCGCTGGGTGCGCGCACTCGGCGATATTTTTTTTCAAAATATAAATCTTTTTTTTTGCCCTACAAGGTCCTACTGTGACCCCCTTACAATGCCTAGTGGGTCAATATCTCCCCACTCTGCCCCCTTTTCACGTTCTCCCCCTTTGTTTCTCACCCCCTCTTTATGCGAGAGACAAAATGGCGGCCGCCGCTTCCTGATTTCCACCGATTCGAATGTTTACTGACATCTAACAACCAATCAGAAGTGCGCTCGCGCACGGCAGGGTGCGCGCACAGGGCTTGCTCAGTGCGCGCACGCTGCGCGCGTATAGATATATATATTGATTTAAATGCTATTTTCTCTGGAAATACTGAACAGATTTACACCAAACCTGCAAAAGGCACTTCATGGACCTTATGGCTACCTCTCTGCCAAATTTCACATAATTCTGTTCAGCCGTTCGGGCTGTAGCTGCGACTAAAGTCCCTATGGAAAAATCCATGGGGAAAACGTGTTTTGGGACCCCCCCTTTTTCTCAGCCCCCGCTTGGCGAATCACCCCGAGACTTTCAGGGTAGGAGCGAAGCGGAGCGCCCCATTAGTTTTGAAAATTTTGCGAGGATTCGTCAACCGGCGCCAAAGTTATTCAAAATAGAATTTTAAGATTTCCTATGGAAACACGGTCCTAACTATAACTACCTACTGGCGACCGCCAGTAGGTAATATATATATATATATATAGATAGATAGATAGATAGATAGATAGATAGATAGATAGATAGATAGATAGATAGATAGTGACTGTGAAACAGTAAGGTCATCAACTTGAAAATATGTGATTGCCAATGCCTTGAGCCAGGTTGAGAGAAGGAATCCAATAGCTCTGGACCTAGCACTATAATTCCATATCAAATGGTAATTAAGTTATTGGTGCTAACAGTGGTAAGGAGCTTTCCTTAGATTGATCTTCTGCGCAACCTGAATGTGTGGGACCTTCGGAAGCATAGAGTGATGTGGGACTCTTTTTCCAGATTTCCCTGTTATTAATCTAAAAGAGCTTTAAACAAATACTGGCTAATACTGGAGGCGATTGAAGGTATGTAAGAACTGGCTGGATATTGTCCGAAGGTTTCAAGTTAAAGATTGGCTTGTTCCTTGTAATTCTCAGATTTACAGGACACATCCTTTGTAGGTAGATTGGTCAATAACATGTTACTTAACATATGGTTCACATGGTCTTTTTGAAGCCTTTTTTCATAATATCTAATGTACTTTTGCATGCTCTAAGAGGAACTGTTGTAAGAGGCCTTGTTGTATTGTACATCTGGAGCTAACACAGTCTCCCTGAAAGGTGGACTCAGCCTTCCATCCTGTGAGATTGTTAAATTGAGTACAGATAAGCTTGATAATACATATTGAAAAGTCACAAAGTGCACACATTTTTTTAATGTTCTTTATTGAGGTTTCATATGATACAAATGCAGAAGTAGTGATCGTCAGATTTACATTCCGACCACAAAGTGCACACATGCACTAAATTGACCGGAACACACCATTTGGACCCATGTACAAAATGTGTCCTCTGGTTTGGGGACAGGGCTGTGACAGGCACAGTTCCCATGTGTGAATCCTGATGTTCTTCAGGGCTTGTGTAGGAAAATTGCACAGTGGAGACATTGGATAAAAATGTCCCCTCAATGCAATGCATCCCCTTGTACTTGGATGAAAATGCAATGGATTAATGTTGGTGTTTGAGACTTCATTTCTACCACATGTATTGGAGCAGGAATAAAATCCTTTATTTGTCCTTGCTGTTCCATTCAGGCAATCTTCAAAGAAATGTGCTCATTAATCCAGCAAGTTGGGTGAATGGTGATGTTTGCTGTACCAGTCCATTTATTCATGTTGTCTGCATGCACCTCCTACTTCGCAATGAAGTGCTGTTTAGGAAATATAGCACAATGTTTTTGGTGCTGGGCTGCCTTTTTGCTCAAGGCCCAGTAAGAACTGGAGGCAGTTTTACAAAAGGCGCTGATGTATTTGCGCAGAATAACATGCTCATTACAAATGTATGAATGCATTTTAGCACATCAATCCATCTGTAAAATCGAGATAACTCGTTGCATGAATGCCTGCTTGTCTGCATCTGGAGCTAGAACCTTTGCAGCCAAAAGGCCTTCACTGTGACACAAGCTTAGCCAGGCTAAAAATGTGGTGATCTGGTTAAATGCCATGCTTCTTGATGAATCTGCAGTATGTGAGACAATAAAGTGGTTATTTGGACATTGATCTGTTTGGATGAATCTGTGTTCATGAAGATTGTTATTTGCAATGCTTGTCTGAAATCGCAACAAGAAACTTACGACACACTGGTCATATCTTTCATTGATACCTAATAGTTATTTCTTTGGGAATCAGAAAATATTTTCAGTAATATCGGCCCTTCATGGCAGCTTTTGACAAAAAACAAACTTTAAAAAGCATGCACTCATTAGCAACACTTTCTTAGCTCCTATGATTTGGAAACCGGTAGTGGCCAATTCTCACTTTGCCAATGTGTGTACCCTTTGAGCCAATGCACAGTTACCCATTATGCCTCTTGACCTTGAAAACAGGCTTTCTGGCCGTGATAGCATCAGCTCTCTATTTGATTGAGCTTCAGGCCCTCTGGGTTCAGCCACATTATACAACCTTTTTTCCAGACAAACTGCCGTTGAGAACCTGAGGCCTGGGAGAGGATGTGGCCTTATGGCTAGAGCGGTTGACCACAACGCTGGGGAACCAGTTTTGAGTCTCAGCAGGGACGCTCAACATCCTGTGATTCTGGGCAAATCACTTAATCTCCCTGTACCTAACAAAAAATGAATGTGTCCATCTGTAACGCAACTGGTGCTCATGTGAAGCGTTCTGATACTTTCAGGTCAAGTTCGCACTATATAAAACTCCAGGGAAAAAATGGTAATGATGCCTTTTCATGCCGACAAGCTGTCTCCCTTCTGATATTCTTTGTTCCGCCTAATCCCTTTGTTTGGACCCAAAGGAGCGCTGAGCTTTTACATCAATCTTATCAAGGACCATGGAGTGGACGATCATGTGTTTGTGGGGTTTTATGGAGCAAGGAAAGAAAAATGTAGGGAAAAAGTGGATCACATCACAGGGGCTTGTCCTCTGTGTTAGGATCTGGTACACATTAGCTGAGAAGCATTGTTGGAAATCTGCCATTTTTGCATTGTCAGCATGGATTTATATCTTTATGCTTGAAACTATATTGTTGCTGACTGTAGAACTCTGTTCACTTTTCCCTGCTAACCAGTGATAGTGTTTGTGCTCTTCATCTCACATGGTAAAATTGAGATACTCCTAATTGGCATATTTAGCGTACCTATAAGTCATGGCACCAAGTCTATCCAGAGCCTCTAAATAAATGTCACTAATGGACCGCAGCACCCATTGTGCCATTCACTCCAGTGACAGTGCATACATGACACCAGGCCTACCATCGTCACCTGGCTGTGCAATTCTGAAACTAAAAATTCAGCCTTTCAAAATCGCCCCGTTTTAACAGGTCTAAGCTTTCCTTTTAAATATTATTAATTCATCCCTAAGTAGGCCATATTGCCCATAAGGCAGGGTGCATGGAGTATAAAAGTAGGACATGTAAAAGTTTAATGTTAAACGTGTCCTTACAGTGGAGAGGTCTTAAAAGCTATTTACACTGTAGCAAGATTGACTTTTCCATAGGAAGCATCTGGATACAATATTACATTTAATAAATGTTGCCTCCAGCTAGGGAATGGCTACAAATGTCATTTTTGGGCTTTCATAAACATTAATTGCTTCAGCTTCAGCCATTTTGAAAATGCACAAAATATGTAGGGTTAGCCCCAGGAACCTTTACACCATTGGGTATGGTGCCCCCATTCCCACCAACTAGCTCATGAGAGAAATAAATGTGAAATATCTAGGCACCCACTTCAGAACACTCCTGGACCTGAGGAAGATCAGAAGAGAACTGAGAAGACTGGGTCTGCAGGATTTTTTCATCTAAAGTATTATAGAGACCTACCACTTTGGAGGTATTGCTTTGGTATCTATTCACAAGGTGAGGAATCTGTGGATAGAAGGATTTATCAAAAGCACAAGTTTCTTACCTTCAGTGATGCTTTTTCTAGAGGAAAACTAACCTCAGATTCTTTAGCTCTCTTCCACCTACCCATTCTGTTAAGTGGTGTCCTGTTCCATCTGGAAAGGTCCCACTTTAGGATTCTGCATAGTGGTCCTACCATGTTGCTGATGGGCAACATGTATGAGGGTGCGGACTAGGCTGCAAAACTCACTGACATCAGCGTGCATGGGTTGCACTTATATGTGGCTCTATTTGTTATCTCTGTGGCAGAATTAAGTTGGTGCAGAGCTGCATGGCACCACCTGCCGGCACACAGGAGCACTTTTTTTTTAAGTTTCTGGATCCACTCTTGTGACATAGGATATTCGCAAGGTGAGGAATCTGAGGCTAGATCACAAAGAGCATTACTAAAAGTAAATGATTTGTTCTACAGTGTCATTTGCTGAACTCTATCACTCCCATGCCACATAGCCTTAAAAGCAAGGATATTTTAATATGGGTAGAAAGAACTGAATATAAACCTATTATATCACTCTCATTGTACCTTTCCAATTAAACGGTTATCAGAGGATCATTAACAACAAATGATCCTTGTTTATTGGTACCCGTCGGAGGACTTGGACATGCTTGGTGTCCTTTGATCTTGGATGATGGTTTTTGGAGTCTCTCTTGCCTGGCTACGCTCTTTTGTAAATAACCAAAATCCATAAGAGCAAGAAGGCTTCAGGTTCTCTGTTTTAGTCCCATGTAGTTGGCAGTCCCTCCATAGTCCTTTCTTTTTCCCTTCCTAATCAACGCTTGCATGCCACCTCTGGGTGGGTGTCTTACGGCATTACTTTACCCGTTTTTGCAAGTGATATCCAGTTATTTTCAAAATGTGTAAGTAGAAGATAGTAGATCAGCTTGGTGTGTGCATCTGATACGTCCTCAAGATCGCACAAGCTTCTCCAATGACATTTATGATTGTATGGTACAAAATCGCTGTCTCTAAAACAAACAAGGGCTGTTTTTTATTGCTCAGGAATCCCACTTGCTGGATGAAGTAACTTTGGCCCGTAACTCATTCCCCTCATTGCACCCAGTTGCCACAATGCCTAATTTGGACATTGCAACTAATGAAATAATTAATGATGGCTTCCACAATACCACTGCAGGATACAGAAAAATAACATCAAAACACATGCACCCTTTGATTCGAGACATCACACTCTTACAGCGTAACTTATATAATGGGCCATATAAGGCTGCTGCTAAAGTTTATCTAGCTTTTTGCCTAGTAATTAAAAGCCGCCATGGTAGTCTGATGACATGTAATCAACTTAGTGTAAACTACGCTGTTTCGAATTGAATTAATAGGTTGTATCCTGTGGTTATTGTAGAGAGAGGCTTTTTTCGCTGTGCTTTATGATACTTTCAGTTGAGTCACGACTCTAGGTGTGCAAGTGTGTTTTCTCTGGAACAGATTACCCTCTTCCCCCACTTTGTTACCTGGTAAGCTGTTGTCTCCTTATTGATCCAGTATCCCTCATGCTATAATGAACTGAATCCACACCTGCTACTGTAGCCATTATGCCAGTGGTATATTTCTTCAATATCCGATATTTAAGAGCATTATTTACAAAACTACTAGGACATGATCCTCATAGATAAATTTACACTTTTGTGTAAGTTTACTACTATCAGATAGACATCTAGCTGCAGATTCCTAACCTTTGAATTCTCTGTGAGTTTTGTAGAGGATATTGTGCTACTCGGTAGTGATGTAGTCCACCGGATATGACGTCAACGAGATCCATATAAGGCCCCATGACGAGTTAACATCAGTTGCTTATTTTCCGTGCTTCCAACACGGATATGGATCAGTTTCTCCGGCCGTTTTTTGGCCTGTTTCCCCAGTTTTTGGCAGAAGTAACAGTATACCCATTCTTTTTTCTCATGTCTTCGGGGTCCAAACCTTGTGGGTCCTATGTTTTGTTATGTTATGACCATTTATTAAGCACGCATATCACCCCGAGGGGTCTCCTGGCTTTGTAGCGGGGCCAGTTAGAGGTGAGTCCCAGACATAGGAAATGGATTAGAATAGCCAGGTTTTCAGCTGCTTTTTAAATGGTTGATAGGCAGATGTCAGCCACAGACCCTCCTACTATTTGTATGTGGTGCCTGTCGGAGCACCACAACTCTGAGGATTGCAGCTCCTTCCATCCCCTTGGCCTGAAGGTATTGCGTGAACAGAGCATGAAGATCCTGGCAGGGCGACTGGCAGAGGCCCGTGTCATTGTCGGTCTCATTCAAGGTCCTTGGAGCCATCGGAAGGCTGATTCAGAAGCCGTTCTCAAGGGCGTCCATCGCTCTCAACATCACAGGGTAAGTCATCGAAACGCGGATGGTCATAGTAGCAGGATCTCCCACATAGGCCCACATTTCCGACTCCCTCTCCCAATCTCGGGCTGAGGAGTTGGTGCAAGAGGTCCACCCCATACCTCTCTGATTTCCCTGGAGCCGGGGTGACACTGGGCCAGATGCGGGAGTACCATGCTTCTCTTCATACCATCTTTGGACCTCCACCTCCCTCTGTTGCGCCTTTGAGCCCTAAGGAGATGCCAGGTGTCCTCATGGAATCCATGCCAGTGGGTTTGACCACGGTGCCAGTTAGGCCTTCTGGATTTGCGGTTGGATCCGGATCGGCTCTGGTGCACAGCCCTTTGGGGTTCCCCCCTGCGATGCTGGAGTTTGGTCAGCTGACAGCGATGTTGGCAGTGCCGCTCAACGCCATGCTGATCACACTTTCCGACGCCGACGCGACTCCCCACAAATGCAAAATGGCGTTAGGTGCCACGATGGTAGTACCTTCTGACTCGAACATCTTCCCTCCTCCTTCTACACAATCTCCTGCTGTTTTTGCTACAGGGAACATGCTTTTGGAGGTGAAGGAGAGGAGCTGCTGTTTATGAAACCCATGAACGAGAATGTCCAGCCTCCTCTGGAGGATAGTTGGCTGACACAGCTGGGTGAGTCTGGTGGCCTTGATTCCTCTCCAGCTTTGGACCTTCTTTCCCTACCCATTCTTGCTACAGAAGTGAGTTACTCCCTCGCTGATGTGCTGAAGAGGGCCGCTGCATTCCTAGACTTGCAGGCCCCCTTTATGGAGGTGACCACTGATCCCTTGATAGAAGTGCTTCATCAGGGTCTAACGGGGGTAGAGCCTCTGCTCCCCTACAGTGAAGCACTGCAGGTAATTTTATTAGGGGCTTGAACTAAGCCCGCTATGGAGGCCCCTGTGGATCGGTCCATAGACACTGCTTCCGGAGACCCGGCCTGTCTTTTCCAGCACCCAATTTCAAGAAGTCTTGCGGTGCAGGCTGCTACAGCCTCCTCTGACCCCAGTGTCCTCCCTAACGTTTCACCGGGCAGGGAGTCAAGAAGGTTGGAAACTTGTGGAATAAACATAATCTCCTCAGCCAGCTCAGCATTGCGATAAATAAAAACTCTATGCGTTCTGGGCCGATTTTCCCATTCATTGTGGGGTTCGGTGGCGTGCCTGCTGCCTTTACTTCTGGAGCAGTCCTGGGAAGAACTCGCCCAGACAGTCCAGGATGGGCAAGAAGCAGCTAAGTTTGCAATAAGATGCACTATGGATACCTCGGACTCCGTAGTGAGAGCTATGGCTCATTCAGTGGCACTTTACCTTCATGCCTGGCTTCGCAACTCTGGATTTTCTGAAGCAGTCCAAGCCACTTTGGAGTACATGCCCTTCAATGGAGTCCGCCTGTTCGGCACACATACCGATGCTGCATTGTGGTGCTTTAGGGACAGTTGGGGTGGAACAGACTCTTAATTATGTTCTTTCTTATATATCGTCTTACTCCTTAGCTCCCCACTTGCTCAGGTAGTAAAGGAGACATTCATATTTGATTCTTTTTAAAGATGAGGCAATATCAGAGTGGGGTTCTATAGCTTCTTCCTGTTGAGAGCAATTTTCAGCCTCCCTCCCACGGCCTACTGTTTCTGTTTTTTTCCTTTTGGGTTCAAAAGAATCATCCTACCTTCTGGTGTCACTCAGTCTGGTGATTCTGCCTTGTGGAGATATTATTATTTTTTTGTATGGTAAGTTTTTTTCCTGCTGTATGTGGAGCAGCTTCTGTATGCCTTACGGGCATTATCTGATATGATTGTTACTTTTCATATCCCTTATAGGGAGCTTATAATTTTCCCTCCCTGTGAGCCCTTGTACATGACCTACCACTTTGCACGAGAACTTCGTTTCTCTTTGCCTCAATCCATGGACCATTACTACTTCTTCTGCTTTGGTGTTATTCTTCTTCTCCTGAGAGGCTTTTCATTTCCCAACTGGGCAGCGGGACAAGAGGTAAAGCCCATTACCTGCAACACATCATCCGTTACAGGTCTAGCCAGTGTCTCTAGCTAGGACATTCCTTTATCGGTGTGTCCTTCACTTCTTCAGAGAGCTTTTTTCACTCTATCTCAGCAGGATGGGCTCTTGACACTGGTCTCTCAGGCATCTGTGGTACATGGGTTCATATTTCTTCCTGTGTTCTCCATAGAAAGGAATTGTCCTTCATTATGGTACCCTGCTGGTCTTCCTGGTTTGTGGCATCCTGCCTACATTCAGAATATGTACGGGTCATGCTCAAGACTCTGTTCTCTTGTACTACCGATCTCGTAACCCTTCAACTTCCTCTTCTCAGCAAGGAATGGGTGATACTTATTTATTGCTTCCGGGCAAGGCCTTCTACCTTTGATTACACGGACACCTCTTACAAGTGCTCATGCATCACCTGTGGCACCAAGGTGCCTAAATATTTATTCTGAAGGCACCGGCATGTTGCCTTCTCCTGTGTTGCTGGCTTTCTTATATCTTAAAGTGCGTTCTTTGTTGCTTGCTCACGTTCATTGCACATTATAGTTCAGTTTTTCTTGGAATTAGATTGCATTGGGGATTGGTTGTTCCCCTCGGACGTAGTCTTCCTGGCGGTTCCTTACACTCTGTTCTACAGGGTGTCATAATGTTTCTAGCCCTCTGGGATTAGTTATTATGTGTCTGCTTTATTACTGGTGTTCTTTTCTTCATAAGGGAATAGCCCCTTCTTGCTGTGTCCTTCCCTTCCGTCAAGAAGTGGCTCAGTTTTCTTCCTCCATATACATTAGTATAATAAAGGCTGTAGGCGTGCTTTGCTTGTTCCTTCCTGTACATTGATTTCCTCTGTTTCCTGTGGGAAAATTTTTCCCTATACTCAACACTTGTTGCTCTTCTATAGGTTCCACTTCTTTCGTGGGTTGTTGTCCCTAGAGAACTGTATTTTACCTTTCAATCCAGTCATTAGCCGGGTCCTGCTCTGTCTGATATAACTTTCAATTGGATGTTCATGCTGAATATCTATTCTACGCCTTCCATGCGTTGGCCTCTGTTTCACCTTTACATTCTAGTAGGTCCACGTTGTTGCCTTCTCTTCTTTTTTCTATGCTAGCAAGATCTTTTTTTCACCTGCTCTCTTTCAAACTTCCGATATCAGCAGCCTTATTTTGGGCTGTTCAGTCAGAAAGCATTGTTTTAAATGATCTTGCAGTCATTCCTTTTGCTGGGGCGTGGTATGTCCCTCACTTTGTCCTTCTTATATTAATACCATGTTGCTGGTTACTCAGCTCGGTCCCAATATATATTTCAGACATCCTAGTGGTATGGCTTCTGTCTTTGGCCGATATATATGTATATCTAGCTTGCGCATATGCTTATGTACGTGCTCTTTTCCTTATATTGCGGTGTGACCGTAACCTGGGCGTTACATATGTACTTGTTTTTCTTTTCCTCCTCTAAGGGTTAAGCCTTCTAGTTGATCCCAGTGGTGTTCAATTGTCTCTGGGAGTTTTTTCCTCAGGACACGAGTTGGTTCTATACCAATAGTTGTTGCTGTGACTTCACAATATTTATGTTACAGTATTGGTCAATACTTTCTCCATCCTGAATAGGATCTGGGATCCCTTTTGTCTGTATTTCTCAGAGCAGATTTGGCAACAATAGTAGTTTTCTCATGGCAAGTAGCTATAGCTCAGTGTCATTAGCTGTTGCCTCTGGTTCCCCAAACCCTGGCCAAACCATGGGTCCGTATAAGAGCTGCGTAGTCTTTTTGTTTACATTTCCTGTTGCCTGCTATTCCCATGCCTTTCAATGTCTTTCTGACTACAATTGCATGTGGTTTTTACCACAGTTCTTATGGTGACACGTATGGCCTTCCTCACCTACTTTACTCAGACTGTCCGGTCTCTTCTTTCTTATTCTAGACCAGCTAGTTCTTTTCAGGGACTTTTAGTACGATCAGTTTGCAGCTCCTTCTCTGGGGATGGTATTGCACTGGCATCTAATTCGAAGATAAGCAATCTGTTGCTAGATGTCTCTATCAGATAAATAAGTTACTTAAGTTCGGTAACACCTTATCTGGTAGAGACAGGAAATAACTGCAGATTTCCTCCCGACCCTCCCGTCCTCCTGGTTTCTGCAAACTGGTTTCTTTTTCCCTAAAAGATCCCTTTCTTTGCAGTGATTACATTTCATTAGGATTTCATAGTTACTTTACACAAAGATGTCTTAATTTTGGCACACTGTTTCCATGGGCAGTTTTTATAAGTGGCTCTGCTTTTTTAGTTTGTAAAATTGTCACAGGAGAAAATGACGTCAGCACGTTGGCGTGGGCTTATATGTACTCTGTCAACGTCCTATCCGGTGGACGACGTTGCTACCGAACTGTATGACGCCCTCTAGCAATGCGCATAGGTCCTGCTGAAAATGTTTCTGGAACTAGTCTGGAGCCTTGGGGAGAATTCAATGGTAAAGAATCTGCAGATAGAGCCTGTCTCTGCCAGATAAGGCGTTACCGAAGGTGAGTAACTTGTTCTTTAGGACTTCACAAAGTAAGTGTGGAGTTTTACGACTCTGCACTCCCTATAATTATGTGAGCGGAGTTCTCCGCACCTGGACACTCAGCACTTGGGGAGGAGAACTCTGCACACATAGGGAGTGTGGAGTCGTAAAACTCTGCATGTAGTTTGTGAATACCTAAAGGTAATAATAAACTTATACAAAAGTGTACATTTACATTTGTGAATCAGGCCTGCAATTTCTAGCACATAGTTTTTGTATAATGTTTAGACCACTCATTTACTCAGTCTTCCAAAGGCTTTATAAGAAAGACTGTCTTAGCTTAGTGGCTAGCATTTCTAAACACCGTGATTATTTCATTTTCGTATTGACAGAAAACTAGTGTAAGATGTTACCACTGTGTGGGTGTGGTGAAGGCCACACTTCACTTCCTAGAATGCTTCCAATGGTGAAGCCCTAATTAAATAGACAACTTGTCCCATGGGGGGAGGGGCGGAGGGAATCCAAAGTTTTTTGTCACCTTGTGACACGTTTTGGATCGCTCCTAAATCCTATGCGTCCGCTCTCGATCCTCCCGAATGTAGGGCGGATCGAGAGCGGACGCATAGGATTCACCATTGGAAGCATTCTAGGAAGTGAAGTGTGGCCTTCGCCACACCCACACAGTGGTAACATCTTACCAAAACTTGGTAAGAACGGAGCCCCCATATACTATTAGGTCCTGATGAATGCCATGGACCCAACCGGGCCGCTTTGGCAGAAACATGTCGTCCATTCACAAGACGGTTAGGGGACACTAATTACCCCAATCACCGTCACATACATTTTTAATATCATATAGTTTTCACTCACATTAAAAATCACTTCTGATTACTATAATGATTTTTAACCCCACTCACAACTTCACGGGCCCCCACTTAGTCATTTAGAAGTGCATCCTTGTCGTCAAGTGTATGCCCGCCCTCTATCAAACGAAGGTTTTAGAGGGCGAGGAATGGTCAATGATGAAGCATGACACCAGGTGGTGTGTGAGACCAGTCCGTAACTTTTTGTGAGATGCCCACACTCACGACGTTCTTGTAACTCGTTTGGGTTATCACACTAAGAACAGCTCTTTGTGGTAAACATTTATATTGGAGGCTGCTAGCTCCTAGAACCCCATGCCTCTTGTTCCCTCCTCCACATATTTAGTGGAGTTCTTTTGTGATTTAACTGGTGATGAGGAAGCACAGAATGAGTTTGTTTACCTGTTGAACAAATAGTTTTTTTGTTACTTAACCTGCCATTTGGATAGTACTGAACTTTCCATCTTTTAGCCAGTACGTGTTTCGTCGCAAAGGGTGTCCCGCCCTATGAATTCATAAGGGCTGTAAATTATCAAAAATGGGTACTTCACTCCTTATCTCTTGGTTGGAATTCCTGACCCAGAGCATCTCTTGTCTGCCCTGCATATGTGGTATATCCAAATATGTATTTGCCTGAGGGATATCGATGAGGTGATTGTACATACCGCAGAAGTGGAAGTGGTTCGTTTATTCAATTGAATGGATTGGTGTTACTAGTTGGATTATATACTTTAGGTTAGGAATTCCATTCAAGAGATAAGCAATGAAGTATACATTTGTTGGACAATTTACAGCCCTGATGACGTCATAGGGTGGGACACCTTTGCAACGAAACACGTGTTGCCTAAAAGAGAGTGGCCGGAAGGCTGAAAATAAAACTACTAAAGAACACCTGACGCTTGAATTATTGCATATTGAACTGTCATTGGAATCTTTTGCGTGTGTTTGAGGCTGGGTTACTATTTATTAAATCATTTTGTTGACCTTAGGAAGTTGGGTGAATCCTCCACCCCCTCCCCCCTTGAGAATACTGCGGCACATTACCTGATGGCGAGCGCTAGGTTCCTATTAGTCACGCATTTTGGAAGATCTTTACACCTTTTGTTGTTGTATTTATATAGTGATGTACATGTTTAATAAAATCAATGTATTTTGTTGCCAAGATTGCTTTTAAGTTTTCTTTTTTAACCATGTGATGTAATTTGCCTTTCCCTCTAATCCTCTTACAGACAACAATAATGACCAGGGAACAGATACAGAAGGAACATGATTCCTTGGTTAGAAGTTCAGAACAGCTTCTTAGTGCCCTACAGAAAAAGAAACAACAGGAGGAGGAAGCGGAAAGACTAAAGCGCATTCAGGAGGAAATGGAAAGAGAAAGGAAAAGACGTGAAGAAGAGGAGGCAATTCGCAAGAAGGAAGAGGACGAGAGGCGGCTGTGAGTGATGAATAAAGATGAATTAATGTAATGCAATGACTGAGATATGTTTAGCAAATATTGATCTTCTTACAGTTCAAAATAATTTCTCTAGTTTATCTTCTTGATTGATTTCTCGTTCTCAGCAAAGTTGAGATTGAAGCAAAGCGAAAGCAGGAGGAAGAACAAAGGAAAAAAAGGGAAGAGGAAGAAAAGCGGATGCAGGTTGGTTTTGAACTGAAATGTATTTTTACTACTCTTAATTCATGGCTTAGTCTGTAAATTTAGACTATGTTCTTACCACATTCCCCCAAAAATCCAATCAACTCAGATTTATATATAACATTTGACAGTACTACTTCTGAATAGTGTGTGCCGTACATTTGGTTACTTGGACGAAACTACCTTATTTGGGGTTTAAAAAGATGGGATAATGAGGGTGTATGTATTTGGGTGAATGTTTATTTTTGTTTGGAGGAGTTTGTGTGTGTTTAAGAGAGAGAAAAATGAGGGAGAAGATTTCTGCTTATCATGCTTTCCCATGAGAAACTTGTGTTGGCTTTTGACAGTGATCAGGACAAAGCATGGCTCTAGGTTATTTTGACAACTCTTTCTCATAACATTAGGATCCGCAGGAACTGTGTAAAATGATGGCTTTGCCTCTAACCCTTTGAAAAAACCCAGTTACCACCTGGACTGTTGACAGAGAGGGCTAGTATGTCAACCTCTCAGGCACAGTACATGATGACCCCAGAGCTGAAGACCAATTTGATTTATAGGTACATAAAGAATGGAAAGATGGCCAAGGTGAATGGAAAGATGGCCAAGGTGAATTTGAAGCAATAAATGGAGAGACAAAAATTAGGCATGTAGGGGAACAAATGGCTGTAGGGGAAAATGGCCAATATACACATTCATGTTATAATATATTGTATGGTTTCCAGAATAAAACTAGCTATTGAAAAGGAAACCAATATGTCGGTTAACATTAGTAATCCCTCTCATTCAACGTTGTTACTAAAGCCCTTTGTTACGTTTTTTTGTGTTATAATGTGCATACAGAAATCAATTTTTTCACATCTATAGTGAACTGAAATATGTTTCATCATTTATTTATACTATGTTGATTCTAGCTACTTGCACATTGCAGACCCAGTGGAAAGTTAATGGCTAGGCCTCATCATGTTGTAAAATTGCTTATGAACTCTGCCCTCACGCAAGAAGCACCTGTGATTTCAGGCTAATGCACAATGCATTCCCAATGCATGTTTAACCAATAATGGTTGAACTTCAAGTCAGTTGCCCTTTTGCAAAGAAGTCTCACAATTAAGTTGAACTCAAAGTCTTGCAGCAAGTCGATTTGCACATTTATTGCAGCGCATGGATAGTTTATACTGAATATGCACAAATAAACACATGCTGATGCTTTTATTCACTGCACTCAAGTATTGTTCTTTCGTTTTTAAAGGTAATTGCGCCAAGTGAGCTGATTACATGTCAGTCAGCACACTGAACCTCTTCTAAAACCACTGTTAGTGGATCTATGTAGATGTTGACCAACATGGATTCATACCTGAAGCGTAATCTCCCTATCACCTGTTTACTGACCCAACTTGCAAGAGAATGAATCTATCTATTGATAGCTCGGGGTTGCTTCTAGGTATTATGTCTGCTTTTTCCATGCGGTATGGTCAGTTTCTAAACTACACATTTGTTTGTTGCCATCGGCAGCGTTGTAGTATTTGCTTCCATCAGGTGCAGTTGAAGGTGATCTTTCTGCTTTGCGGAATCACAGGTGCCCTGTGCATGAACACCTGCTTCTAGGAATCACTTAGAGGATGCTCTCCCCCTGGCAGAAGACATCTTTGTGAACTCAAGCAGAACTGATTTCTGTGAGTGAAGGAGTTGCATATATCTCACAGTGCCCAGTCAGCACCGACTGTTGTGTCAAAAATTGTCAGAAGTGATGATTGTTGAGTGAACTGAAAGGGCCGAGTAGATTGTTCCTTGAGAAGGTCATTCTATGTGATAGATGATTGCTTCACGCTGCTTGTTTGCCTCTTTCAATCTACTGCGCTGTGATGTTACTAGTAGCTTAGCATCGACAGGACAAAGGGGTTCTCCTGGATGTGTTTACCAGTATCCCAGGTGATGACATTGTGTGCTTTGTCAGATACACGAAAATCCTGTAAATGTATTTTTGTTAACGCATGTGAGGACAGGTGTCATGTGCTGGTGGTAAGGAGTCTTGGTAAAAATCCTCACTTCTGCATATTTAAGTTTCTGTGAGCTCTTCTTTTGGGTGCAAGTAAAGAGCACTAGCATTGACAGTCCTCAGCAGAATCAAGGGTACTGAATGCTGGACTTTATGTGGGTAGACCGGAAAGCAGCAGATACTGTAATAATTTTGAGGTTGACAAATCCAACCTAAACTATCTGGTTTATTAGAGCCACTATTGACAGTGACAGCGCCTGGATACCCTCACGGGTGACAAGCAGCACATACAAATCCACCTTGCATTACATTACATGGTCTATGTACCCACTGTGGTTTTTTGCCATGGACATCGGTTATAGACAATCCACCAGTGCTGTTGTCTAGTGCTGTTGTCCAGATCAGATAAAAGGCCAGTGAGGAGTTTTTGCCTGCCACAAGGATGTCAATTTTGGGGAATTTTTCGTCAGCCAAATGGATGTGAACTGGCGCAGTCCTGATAAATCATAATTCATACGTCAGTGCTCAGAAGAGAGAAGCTGAAGAGACCCTCCTTACCCAACTAGAAATAATGCGATCAAAGCCAGGGCAAGCCAGTCACCCAGGATGCCAATGGCGGCGTTAATACCTGCTAAGCAAAATGTCATAAGACCCTCCGTGTCTGCTATTATCCTGAGCTTGTTCATTGCTGTAACGTGAATCAATTATTTGCCTCTCCCTGGTTGAAAGCTGAGATGGTTCAGGTAGATCGTCAAATTCAGGGATTCATAAAACGGATTACTACCTGATGTTCTGGAATCTTTGAGCAGGGCAGCAACTTTAAAATGGGAAAAGCATACTCTAAAATCAGGTTGGATCTATTGATCTTTAGCGTCTCCTCCCAGCAGTACTTTTAAGAAGTTGTAGATAACTTGAGCATCATGATGGGCTACCCGTACATACAGTAGATATCTTTTGGTGACCATTCCACAAGCTTATCGGAATGTAGGGATAGGTCAGGTTTCTCTCCGGGAGACTGATAACCATGTGACATGATTTCAGCCATTATAAATGTAGTGGTTTTTTTATGGGTATTTCACTAATATTTTGCACATACTTTTCTATTCTAACACTTGTGCAACTATTCCTGTTAAAGTAAGGGCAAAGTGCCCATGAAGGGTGTGTATGGTAAACGTAAAGGGAACAGCCCTGCATTTCATGTGTGTGTTAGAGAAGGAGTTGCGCCATAGGGAAAAATGTCATGACTGTGGAGGAGAAACATGTTACATGGTCAGGTGTGCATTTCTGCAAGATTTTCATACGACTTTGAACAGTAGACTCCGGGAGCCATATATTTCCATAAATAATTTTGAGATTGTTTGCGAATCCTTAAAAATTGTGGAGTAACACAATGGTGTACATCCCTGACTTTAGCTATGCCTGGCATATGAGTTATTTTTTTGCTGTGATCACTTTCCAGATTAGAATAACTAAGCCAGTGCTCACAAAGTCTATTTAATGTGATGTTACATTCGTTCACAGCACTAATTTGAACCTTTGTGATCTTGTTGTGGTTAAGTACATTTATTTTTAACTCCTATGACTATTTATTGTTGTTGCTTGGCACAATGCTTGCTTTATTGATTAGGGTTCATCCTATTTCTAAAGTGCACCATGGCTCACGCTATCAGGCAAAACCATTCCGGTTGGTGGGTATACGGTAGAAAGAACTGGTTCAATACGGAGTTTTATAAGATTATTTTCATTCACTCAATTGTTAATTTTCTCTAGAGAAGAAAAACCTCCTTTGCCACAGCCATATAAAACGTTTGCCGAAATAGAAAAATCTATTGCAACAAGCTTTTTTACAGAATAGGTGAATGAAGCACACAACTTGTGAAATAGTTGTGCCTGTAGCCCTTCCTTAAACTCCAGTTTCATGAGAACACATTTGTACTGAGATTATCCATCGAAATCTGTAAATTATAATGTCATTCATGGTTATGACAGCAAACCTTATTCTCTTATGACTGCTGTCAACTCATGATGCAACTGATTCAACTAGCTGAATTTGTAGTATGCAATTTACTTATGTCATTTATTAATTACTGCTCTGTCTTAAAGGGCATTGCCCCTCCCCATTAAGCACTTTTGTAAACGTGGACAGTTGTTGACCAAGTAATTATTCAAAAATAAAAAGGTTTCTGCGATGGGCCCATGGTACTATCGTAAGTGTCTGAGTTGAGGACATGCAGATAACTTACTACTTGCCGGCAAGTCACTTTCTCTTCCACGACGCAGTTACTGCGCTGCTGTGGTGGTGCTGGCGACAGGGGCAGGAAGAGCCTCCATTCCTCCCTACAAGGATGCCATGTCTTTTGTACAGGTAGACCCCCAGCAATCAAAGGCCTATAAGCTGCCCTTCGGACGGACACAAGCGTTTGTTCCCTTTACCCAGGGCTTTAAGTCGGCAGCTAAAAAAAAACAGGTCCCGAAACGGGTCCCTGTCGGGCTCTTTAATTTTCCCCTCACTCTCAGGGCGAAAAAAATATTAACTCTGTAGCAGTACCACCATTCATTGCCTTTGAAGTAACTTCAAAGAGACTCCTTTTAGTTATTTCACAGTCTCATCATTTCAGAATGAAAGTGTTTTCAATACTGTATACAACGAAGCCATGGTCAAGGTCCAGTCCTAAAAAAAGAAGTGGGGAGACTAGCCATGTTAGGCAGTTTGCAAGTGACATCATGGCGCATAACATCACAGCGCAACTTCATGGCGTGGATTCACAGGAAGTGACATCACAACCCATGACCTCACAGGAAGTGACATCAGATCCTAACACCTCACACATATGTTTTGCAGGTCTGTCATGAGCTCATTACGAGATTTAACAAATGAGATTTTGCGTCAGGAATGTGCCATAAAAGTAACACCCAGAAGCAAAATGTGAGTCTCAACTTATACATTTATTTTGTAAAAACTCTGGTTCAAAGAAATTGGCAACGTGGCAGTAAATCTGTTCTGCTTAATTGGATGCAAAGGCCACATTTTTAAATATCTTAAGGTTATAAAAAATTAAATAATGGTATTTAAAATGTTATTTGTGTAGATATGGTGTAGCACCTCAGTGCCAGAGTTGCCTGGCTCCACCCCCCTTACTTACCGCTGCATCACACTCTCTCCCTGGCTCTGAATTAATCTACACCGAGTGCAGGGCGACGCGCGTCGTCTCACTTCACGCCCTGCTGACTCGGATTGGCCTGCTCCGGCCACGCCCCCGGAGGCGGTCTTCTTGATGCCTGTGGCGCAGGCCAGAGGCAAGCCCGTCTGCACCCGGCCGGGCCAGGGGCCAGAACCCCTGCCCGTTTAATGAACAGGCACCCTTTGAGGTACTTTGCTAAACGCTTAAAAGAATTGTCACCTCCGACTCTGGAATCATGTCTCCACACCTTATCTGCTGAGTCAGACCAACTCTGCTATACGCAGTGCCCGTTCAAATCGACCTCGTTTAAGGTAGGTCCCATGATAGACTATAAATTAAAGATTTTAATTAATAATTGCAGGTCACTCCGTAAGCATAAGCTTGAAATCTATGATTGTCTTACTGACAATCAACCAGACACCATGTTTCTCACAGAAACATGGCTGAATGAGGACTCTGCCCCCGAGATATTACAAGCCCTTCCCTCCGACTACGGTATCCCTAGACAGGATCGCCCCATTAAGTGCAGAGGAGGGATAGCCATTATCCATAAACTCTCTTTAAAATGCACCATGAAAGTGGTTTACATAGACAACTGTGAAGCTGCCTTTTTTTTAATATAGCAGCGGTTGATGACTTTGCGCTTAATGGCTTCCTGATTTATCGGCTCACTGGCCCGGCGACTAATTTTATCTGGTCGCGTTGGTCTGGACTTTGTCTCTTATGAAGGTCCGTTTTGTGTCTCTTATGCGCTGGTGGTATTCCTTGAGGGCGCTCCTGTGCTTGTTCCGTGCTTCCGTGGTTTTCTGGTTTCGCCAGGTTTTCTCTAGGCGTCTGCAGGAGCGTCTGGCTTCTTGTATTTCTGTGGTGAACCAGGCGGCCTTCAGAGGGCGTTGTTTGGTAGGGTGGCGGAGGAGTGCGAGCTTGTCGGCACAGCAGGAGATCCAGCGGTGAAATTCCATGAGTTGGTGTTGGCGTTGGGGGGGTCTTAGAGGAGGGTGGTGTTGAGGAGTTCCTCTGTGACCTTGCTCCAGTTCCTTTGTGGCGGGCACGGTGGGGCTTGGTTGCAGTGGTGGTGTTGAAGGTGAAGTGGACACAGTTGTGGTCCGTCCAGAGGTGCTGGGTGGTGTGGCTGAAGCGGATGTTTGTCCCTCCCGCGAAGATTGGGTCGAGGGTGTGTCCAGCTTTGTGAGTGGGCTTGTTGACCAGCTGCTTCAGTCCGAGGTTGGCGAGGTTGTGGAGGAGGGTGGTGGGGTCAGGGTCGTTGCAGTTGTTGAGGTAGAAGTTCTGGTCCCTGAGTAAAATGTAGTCTGTGGAGGTGATGGCATGGGGTGCAGCGAGCTCGACGATGGAAGTTGCGGACTGGGTGCGAGGTTCCGGCGGTCTGTAGATGAGGGTGCCGTGTAGCGTTGTCCTGGGGCTGGTCTGGATCTGGAAGTTTTAGGTGTTCTGTGCTGGAGTGGGGGTCGCTCGTGCTGGTTGTGGAGAGTCGGAGGGGGGTCTTGTGTGCGAAGGCGAGTCCTCCACCTGGGCGGTCCTTTCTCTGGATCTTGTAGCTGTCGGGGATGGCAGTGGCGATGTCTGGGCCGGAGGTGGCGTTGGTCCAGGTTTCCGTGAAGAAGGCGATGTCGGGCGAGAGGGTGTCGATCAGGTCCCAGATCTCTACGGCGTGTCGGTGCAGGGAGTGCACGTTGATGAGAATGCATGTCAGGGTTTCGGCGGTGCGTGCATCAGTCGGGCCTTCGGCGGTTGTGGTAGTTTTGTCGATGGTGAAGGATCTGTGACAGAATCTGTACGAGAACTGTCCATGGGTGGTGTTAGGCGAGGATCTTTCGCAGTCAGTGTTTCTTCCAAGGTTGAGTGCGTGGAGAGTGGCGGAGTTGTATCGGCGTGGTCCCGGTTATCCAGGATTCCTGGCGCTGGCCGAGGTCGGGTCGCGAACGGATGCAGACGGACGGGCTTGCCTTAGGCATGCCTTCGGCGCGTCATCGGCGTGTCCGCTGCGACCGCACAGCAGTCGGCATTAAGTAGGGGAGGGGTGGGGACCAGAGGTAGGGTGGCGGGAGCGGGGCTGTGTTGTGGGGAGGGCCGCAGGGCAGCAGCGGCGGGAAAGAGGCGAGCAAAATAAAGAATGAAGTGGGGAAATAAACACAAGTAAAACAATACACAATAGTCCAAGCAACAATGAGGAGCTTACAATAAAAACGGAACGGCAGGCAGGCAAAAAGGAGAAAACACCAGAGGCGCTGGGACTGGCTGCCGGCGCGAACCCTGCTCGTGGAAGAGCTCTGAACCGGAGCGGTGCGACTGTGAGGAGGAGCTGCTGGGGAGTGCTGGCCTGGACCAGAGGTCAAGGCTTCACACGCGCTCCCCCGCAGCGGTCTGCATTAAGTAGGGAAGGGGGGCGGGACCAGAGGTAGGGTGGCGGGTGCGGGTCTGTGTCGGGGGGCGGGGCCGCAGGGGCAGCAGCGGCGAGAAAGAGGCAAGCAAAATACAGCGGGGAAATAAACACAAGTAAAACAACACACAATAGTCCAAGCAACAATGAGGAGTTTACAATAAAAACGACTGTGAGGAGGAGCTGCTGGGGAGTACTGGCCTGGACCAGAGGTCAAGGCTTCACACCTGTACGTGCAATGTTACTTTTATTATATATCTGGATGCAATGAAAGAAGCCGCGAAATACCAGTTGGGGGCACACTATGTTAAGCACCGAGTTTTAGCTTAGGTGTTTTTAAGCCACGCCCTTAATTAAACCGGCCACGCCCCTTTATGAGACACCCCAGGGGTTTCATCCCACTTAAAACCTTGTCCTTACCTCCCTCAAAGACACCTGGGCGGCGGAAGACAGCACTCCTATCATGGACACCGACTGGGTTAAAATCCTAGCTGAAATACCCCAGATTTCTCAAAATGGTTGTTTCAAATCAATTCATTTTTTTTATCTGCATAGAACGTACCTCCTCTTGCAAGGAATAAAACATTTTTTCCGAGAGCTTCCTTGGTGCCTTAGGTGCAACCATTTGGACACACGGTGGCTCTTATTACGGAAGTCACGGAACGCGCACTTTGTGCGGAGCCTGCGGCCTGCCTCTTGGGGATGTTCCTGAGGTCGGCTAAACACAAAGGTACCTCAAGGTTTATAGATCTAGCGTTAATGCTTGCGAAACAGAAGAGCATGATTAATTGCAAAAACACTCTGGGTCCGCAAATTACTAAATGGATGATGAAGTTATGGAAATGGTGAGAGTGTGAGGTTGCGACGTTGCTCCGGGTGGCCAAGAGGGGACAATGCTCATTGGAGGTGGCCCCAGTAGAGGAGCTGCATCCTGAAGCGGAGGCTTCGTAAGCTGCTTCCACCCATAATGCCCAGGGAGATGGTGGGACACAGTAAACTCCCCATCCTCCCCCACTTTTCCCTTAAGTAACTGTGTTGTCCCAAGGGACGAGCGACCCATGCAGCTGTTTACTTTGAGTAGATGATACATTTGCTACATTCAGAGCAGGCTTTGGGGTGGGGGAGGGAGATGGTTGTGTTGACTGGTTTATGTAGTGCACTGTTTTGTACTATGCCCAACCTTCATTGTGAGATTGGAGTGTTTTACCCACTGTTTTGTCACTGATCTTGTGCCGTGAATGTCATGAAACTGCCAATTAAATATGTTGCCAAAAAAAGTGTCCGTGTGAGTTGTGACAACCCGTTCAAGGTAGGTTTTATTCTCATTATCGTGGTCTGAGGGTTATCGAATGTGATCTTTGGACCAATCACGTACTCGAGCAAACGACTTCTACTGCTCAGACATCTGCAGGTATTTTGAGGTTTCATCATTGCTTTTGGGAGAGATTGTTTGCATTGCTTGCACAGAGCATCACACCAGCGGTCGTAGCTCCTGCAACATGCAGGGCCGAAGCAGAGAAGTTATTTTTTCGATGACAGCGGCGTGTCCAATCCAGAGGCGCAACTAGAGCCAAATTGGGGGGGGGGGGGGGGGGGGGGGGGAGGGCGGGGGGGGGAGGCTAAGAGAAAATTTCGGGGGGGTGGGGGGGGGGTGAACTTTTAAGCAATAGGCAGAGTGGAGCTGCAAGGCCGCATTAACATGCAAATGGTCTTTTAAAGACCTGTGAAGTGCTCGGCTGTGTGTGTTCCCGGGTAGCTGTCTCATCCCGGGCTGCCACACACGACGGGGGGGTCGCTCACTGCTGAATGTGAAATATCCACTCTGTGTTCTTCCCCTAGTTTCAATCAACCGTAATGGAATTTGGTTGAATTTAAGTATAAGGCCCCATTTTGCAAATCTGAGGAAATCAAGTCCGATACCTTGGTGCTTTTCTTTCAGTTTTGCCCCCTTGTGGGGTCGCCTGAAATTATGTAGGTGGAGCCCTATTCCTTCTCAATGAGATCAAGTTGTTTTGTGACGTAGCATTATAATGAGGACAACGCTTCCTAGTTTAATGTTCCTCATTTCATAGGGACCGCTTGTTTACAAAGGGGTAATTGGGTATGAATTAATTTTTTTCATTCATGCAAATAGAATTGCTGTAGTTTTTTCATTGGCTCTCTGTTTCTTGTTTAACCGTTTTCTATATAAATAATGGATGGAGTACTTTTAAAGCAAATAATAAAGCTGGTCACAACTAAAAGATGCCCTATGTCTGTCAAGCGAAGACAAGCGTTCGGTTCCCCACACTAGAGAAAGGACCGACTGTTCACGTGCATCTCGTGTCATACAATTAAGGGGATTTGGCAGCTGGTGAGAGAGGCGGGTGATTTGTATATTGCAGATGTATGTGGACAACTCATTTTCACAGGACACTAACATCAAGTCTGCGGCTTGAAAATATATTTAGAGAATCCTGGCAAAGTTTGTCACCAATAAAACTTATAAAGAAAGCAATCCGCTGTAATTTTGTGTACAACACAATTATCGGCGGTTCGTGCACATCTCGTCAAGAAAACAAAAGCCATGATAAATGTGTCGTAAAGTCATTTATGGAGGTGTTTTGTTAACTGCAGGCAGCAGAGCACAGCTGTCACCTTATACTTTGTACAAAGTTAAGCCTTTCAGTAATTTATTTGTTTGAGGGCAATCGTGCATGATGCTAGTAGGCATTTAGCAATTTTGTTTTATAGCAAACACATTGAATGAAGTAAGACGTTTAACGCAAAACAGTCTATTTACTTGGCTCCAATTGTTTTTGTTGCTACGAGAGTTCCGCTGTCCACCTCTTCTAGTATTTTGCATTTGCGAGAGAATTTCTTCTCTATTTTGGCATTTCTATCTATGCACACTATCCAGGTTTTTAGGCAGACTCTGATCCATGTGTAGCACTTAAAGTGTATGCGCATACGGTAGCCTGTACTATCTACTGCAGACAAGTGCACTGGCAACAAAGCTAATGATTTATTTACTTACCGGTAATCTTCATCAGTCCGAATACCCAGGGCACAAGTCCTAAAAAAAGAAGTGGGGGGACGCTGTCACCGGAAGTGACGTCACGACAGGAATCTCATGGGTATTTCTTTAGATGAAAGGTGGTCTGCACCCTACCTCGCGGAGGCTGCGTTTAATCCTCCCGCAGTGAATGCAGGTAGACAGACGTTCTGAATGAGCTCTGATCTCGCTCCAGAGAGGCCAAAGAGTGAAGTCCAGCTTTTGGGCAGGGGGGACGGCGTCCACCCGGTAAAAACCTGGTAAAATAAGTGGGGGGACGCCGTCCACCCGCGTGGTACCCCGACTCGAGCCCTGCGAATACCCTTTTTTGTCGTACCAATACTTACTATTTGAGGTGTTTAGCCTCTCCCAGGCACCACATGACTTAGCTAGAGCCAATCAAAAAGCATAAAGTAAAACACTTCCTATCCCACCTCCATGCTCCTCCTACCAGTATGGTAATAAAGGGGAACAGAGCCCACAACACGTAATTGTGACTTACCATGCTAAAGAAGGGAATCAGGTTGTGAAGGGGAGGGAGAGGTAGAGCTAAGTATTGATACGAGAAAAAGGGTATTCAGAGTAATGAAGATTACTGGTAAGTAATTGAATCATTACCCTCCTCAGCCCATTTTCTCATACCACTACTTACTATCTGAGGATATGCCAGAGCAATCAACACAACCTGATACTCTTATAAATAACCAGCATTCCCAAATAACGCAAACAAGAACATTTTATGCAAACTTAGGAGATACAATCATTCAGGGTATAGCAGCCACCAATACACTGCAACCAAAATTCATAGATTTGGGCAAATAAATTGTTAAACCTCTCAACAACACATCCTATGTATGTAAAACGTCTTTGTCGACTTTTGAAGATACTGTTAAATAACAGGCAAAATTATCTCGTGTCCCTGATGAAAAGTAGTTATAACCTTAGGACAGAAACCTGGCTCTAGTTTAAGAACCAATCTGTCTAAAAACAAGTCTTAAATAAGGACTTAATGGACAATAAACCCAACTTTCCGAGCCTGCTAGCTGATGTGACAGCCAGCAAAAACACACCTTCAAGGGTAAGTACTTTAAATATACCTCTTCCAGTGGTTCAAAAAGATGAAGTTGTAGTACCTTAAGAACCAAGGGACGATCCCAAAAAGGAATAGGAACCTTGATATTTGGTTTCATTAATGAAATCCTTTCAACAACCTCACACCTATGCCATCCGTTTTGTGAATATCCCTTGGAGCTCTTACAGCTTTTATATCTGATCATTGTTATTTTAAAGTAGCAACTGCTAAACCTTTCTCAAAACCATCCTGGAAGAATTGAACGTTTAATCGAGATTAACAATCTTTAAAGTTTAAAGATTGTTCAGTACACTGCTTAGAGAGAGATGACTAATAATGATCATATGATTTCCTAGTGGAAAATCTCCTAGATTGCTGAACCAAGTCAGCCACAGGTGAAGAGGGCCCCTGATTCTTTAAATCCCTACTTTCACTAGCCATGTCACTTTCTCCTCAATTAATTCAGGGGAAGAAGGGGTGGTCGAAGGGGACTCTGATTCAATATTCAACATTATTTTCATCAAGGACAACCATCCCATCTTTAGCCAAAAGTAGGCTACTAGAATAAGGAACACCTTTCCTCTCCTTAACCTGGCGAGAAGTTTGGGAATCCGGGGAAAGGCAGGGAATGTGTACAACAGAACTAGCGGCCATGGACATGTCAATGCATCTATCCCCTACCAACCTGGTTTCTGAAACCGTGACAGAATTGAGGGAAGAAGAGTAGTCTCTGCGGTGGCAAAAATGTCTCGCTGAGTGTTGATCATACAAGACTAGAACCATCAGATAAGTTGAATAAATACTGTTTTAATCTTCCTTGTCACGTTCCGAGAGCTACCCCCGCAGAGTCGACTCAGAAGCACCCCAACTGACAATCCTGGAATCCTTCTAAAGCAACCAATGCAGCAGAACCCTCAGTAACCAACATTCCATTGCCTCAAAACAAGGAGGCTGAACACCACATAACATCTCCTTTTTTCATAAATCAAGCAATTAATCATAACAAGAAATAAAGCAATTCAAAAGAAATAAAATTAGGAACCCAATACAGTAAGAAAGTCTATTTAGAAAAACAAGCCTAAATAATACTTTTCCATAGACCACACACGTTTGATACCCAGACAACCTTTATGATAATTTATTATACACAGACTTATAAATCTCAAAACATTTGTTGCCAAATAAAGTATCAGGCTAAATTGTTTGTTACTCTTAGTTACTCATCTGTATTTCTAAGGTATGAACTTCTCCTTAGTAGACCTCGGGAGATTATCAAAACCCACAGTAGGCCTCTTCTGGTGATCTGGGCTTATAGAGATGTTTTAGGAAACACCTGATGCTTCAGATTCTTGGTTTGGTATTTTCCTACAAAGGTTTTCTTCCATTACCTTAACCACTTTCCCAAAATGTAACCAGTGACTCCCAACAACTCATATGGCATTTCCATACAATTCTAGCATAGCTGGCCACCAGTAATAAGCTCTGACTCTTCTTTTTGTCTACATAGCTCCTAAGTCACCTTCAACAGCAGCCTTTATCAGTCTTTACCGAATATCTTCCCTTGTCACCCCTTAGGAGCACACCTTCCTCAATAGAAAGTTCCTCTGCTCCTTAGAAAAAGGCAATGGATAACAAATCAACCATTACATTGTCCTTGCCCGGTATGTGCTTGACATCAAAGTCATATTGTAATAGCTTAGTGGTCAGAGGAGCTATGCATGGTGTTGCATATTTAATCCTTTCACCACTTAAGGTATATATGAGAGGTTTATGGTGTATCTGAAGCGTGAACCTTCTTCCCCACACATACTTCCTCAACTTTTCAGTAGCCTAGTAACAAGCCGATAAGTCTTTTTCCATTACTGAATAATTCAGCTCTGGTTCACGGAGAACCCTGGATGCATAGCTCACAGTGACTTTACCCTTTGTGGTATTTTGAGTCAGCACCACTCCTAGTCCATATTTACTAGCATCCACTGTAAGTGTGCATGGACAACAACGATCATAAGAACTCAGTGCCCTTGCTTTAGTCATTTCCGATTTCACCACCTCAGACTCTTCTTAACAATTATCTCAGACAAAAGAGAAACTTGCTTTCAACATATTAGTTTGATTCTTCATTTTTTAAACATATCCAGAAATAAACCTGGCCTTAAATTCACAGAGCCCTATGAATGAGCGCCATGAATGACTGGTTGGGGCATTCAACCACCGCTTTAACCAGACTGTGTCATCTGGGACAACACCATCCCCTAACACACTGTGACCTAGAAATGATTATTTTTTCTCCAAAATTCACATTTCTACTTCTTGACCATAACTCCTTTATCAGCAAGTACCATGTCATGTTTCTCCAAATGCTTTGCATAAATCAAGACATCGTCCTGAAAAAACAGGATATCCGATAGAATTGAAACATACCTAATGGCAAATTAAAAACTGTATAATGCCTGGAAGATTCATCTAGAACTACGTGATTATAGGCAGACGCCAGGTCAATTTTTGAAAACCATTCCCCCCCACCTACTTCTTCTAACAAATTCTGTATTCTTGGCAAGGGATGGAAATCCACCCAGATTTCTTGGTTCAAACTTATAAGGCCCACACAGAGCGTTATGTCACCATTTTCTTTGCGCTCTACGACAAAAGGTGACCACCAAAAACTGGATTCTATAGGTTCAATTGCACCGTTACTTTCTAGGCTGACCAATTCCATCTGTAGATCATCTCATAGACTGAACGGTACGGACCCTATTTTATGTTTAACTGGGATGGCTTCCTGTTTTTTCTTTTATCATGTGCTTAAACCCAGCAAATCTTCCTAGGTCAGAGGGGAAAAAGTAGGAAATTCGATCTCCACAGATTTGGATACCGAAAACTCTTTAACCACAAGCACTTGCTCACTAGTTCCAGGTTTAAGTACAAAGGCGAAAAGTCTCTGATGGAACCATCCCAATATGTTCAGGCCCTTCACTGATGCGTATATTGTGCCTTGGATTTTTAGTCCCTTAAACTCTAAAATATCTTCAATAAAGCCCTCCGAATGAATCCTCCTACCTTCATAAGAAACTGGAGCTCTATCAGGGGGAAACAGCTTCCTGTCACCACACACTGTATGGGACAATTCAGACGTTACTATAGTCAACTAACAAATGTAACGTTTTGTCCCCCACCATGACTTCAATGTACGGGTCAACACACATGTTAGGATCACCACTAACCACATCCTCCAACGCAATCAGAATCATACCCTGAAACTCTCATCAAATTCTAGTCCTCCAGAACCTCAGAAACATATTCCTCCATCACACATCCCATTTTTGAAACATTTGCCTGAGCACTTTGGCAAACCTTTGCAAAGTTCCCCATTTTAGCACACTTGTGGCACGTGATGTTCCTAGCCAGTCACCCTTTACCTCCTCGACCATGGAGGTTGTTGCAACACCTAAAACAAATGTTTGTGCGTTTAAAGTAGTTTTTTCTCACTATGTTTCCCATCTTTTCAAACTTGAGCATTACTATGGACCACATCAACTCTCTCTTTTGTAGGTGTAGAAACACTCGATCCATTTATTGATAATTGTGGCAACTCCACACTTTTTGCCACCTTAATGACTTCATCTCATGATGGGTCACCCATTCCTAGTAACCTTTGTTGAATATGCTTGTCACAACAATGACCAATAAACTGATCCCTGATTAACTGATTAATGTAGGCTCCTAGTTGACACTGTGAACACAGCTTTCTTAAGGCACTTATGTATGCATTCACATTCTCACATTGTGCTTGCCCCCTTTAAAAAAAATGGGACAGAGTACTACTATGCTGGGTTGAATATCAAACCTTGCTTCCAATTTTTTGACTTTTTCTTGGTACTCAATAAGATCATCCCTCAACACTACAGGTAATACTGGTAGGCGTTTGTAAATTTCCCTACCCTCCAACCTTAGGGAATGTAAAAGTAAAGATTTCTTTCTCTCTGCTTTGAATCGTGATGCACCAATGGCTACATCGAATTGTATGATTCCCCGGTGATTCTAGAAATGGTGGTAGTGGACTTACAGACTGCATTTCGCACAACTATAATCTAACCCCACTAAACACATCTCTTTTGGTTTAAGAACAAGGGATGAGATGAAAACATTTTTATGGGAAATTGACATACACTTCCATGCATCAAACCTTACTGTAAAAGCATACTGCAAAGTCCACTTGTCTAAACAGCAGAAACATCCTATTGTTGAAACCGACATTTTGTAGACATAAGAAAATTAAAATAATAAAAAATGTATACACGTGTCAATAGGAGATGTGCATGTCACTGTGGTTAGAAAATGTGCAAAAACTTGGAAAAGGGTGTGGTTGTCACCGTACTTAGACATGCTTTCAAATTGCATGGTGTGCGAGCCATCTTTTATGATGGTAATACTATCCAGTAAAGGAATATGTGGAGACAGGTGTGCGTGTCACTGTGCTTTGACACGCTTTCAAATAGCACGGTGTGCCTGTCACTGTGCTTTAGCTCCTAGTTGTTAAACTGATGAGAGGTATGGTTGCTTGCTTGTAACTAGTATAACTAGTTATAACCACACTTCACCAAACACGAATCATCTAAGGCGAAACTCAAAGTGTGTTGTTTCAAAGCTACCCTTTCGTTGATTGATCTCTTCCATCAAATCGGAGTTGTGAGCACCACACACGCCGCTTAAAATTGATGCTCTTTAATGTTTAGGCTGTATAACCAGGCCCAACCTTGGACATGTAAGGTTGAAGATGTTTAACCCTTGCTTGCACCCCAATAGTGTTGTAATGTCCTGTGAATCTGTCAATAATGGAAAACAGCACCAGAAAGCCAAATGTCATTTGCTGACAAATTTGATTCACCTCACACTCCGCCACAGAATCTTCTGTCGGCTTTTGATTTCTAACACTGAAACAGCACACTTATGCCAGGCTCTTAACTCAACCTCATGCTCAGCCCCATTCTGTCCATTAGTTGTTCTTTTTGGATTTGTCATTCCGAGTGGGATGGATATGCCCAGACGTGGATCTCGAGCTCTCCATGCCACTGGAGTCAAGCTAGCCTGGCTGGTGAGGGGTGAAACCCCGAAACTGGTCCCAGGATGCTTGTTTCCTGTCCCTGGAGGACCTGGCTTGGCAGTTTGGACTGGACTGTTTCCATATGGAACAGGGTCAAGACTGATTTGCATATGGCTGGGTTTAAACTGAAATGGCATAGGGAGGAAAAAAACTATGGATTTAAGCCCAGATCTCTGTACTGTGATAAATGTTTGACATTGTTCAACATTCTGTCCATCAATTGTTCTCTTTGCATTTGCCGCTCCAGAATAGGCCATCATCCCTTGACATCTAACACTGAAACACTGCACTAAAGCTGGGCTTATTTCTGTGCCTCACACTCCACCCACAGCCTCGCAGAAGCCGTCAAACATGCCCTGTGTGATATCCCTCTCCTCCATAGTGTCATTTGTCCAAAATACAAGTTGTTTTACTGGCACATGGAAACACTGGACGGGATATTTTAGTTTCCTGTTGCCGCAATGTTGCAGGGGTAGGTCACAGCGACTCTACTCAGCTAGTCGCCAATATATGTTGTATTATACAAGACCAGGACCATCAGGTAAATTGCATAAATGCTGCTTTAATCTTCCTAGTCACATTTCGGGAGCCATTACCACAGAGTTGTCTCGGGAGCACCCCAACTGACAATCCTGGAATGCTCCTAACGTGACCAATGCTGCAGGAAACTCGGCAACCAACATTCCATTGCCTCATAACACCAAGGCTGAACACCACACTGAGGAGTGCCAAACCTCGGGCATGGCTGCTCAGAAAATACAAGGAGCCAGACAAAGGTTGTGGGAGGAAGGGAATCTTATCTGGAATGACAGGTCTGCTAGATCTGGGACCCCGTGCTGGACTACTTGTTTAAGTAACATTTTGTCACTGTATTGTTCGTTCTTACTACAACAACCTGATTGCGCAAATGGTGGGAAAATTGAAGGAGAGCCTTCATCTCTTTCCAGTTCAAAGAATGGTGGGAGGTGGTTCTGGGAACCACCTCCCTTCAATTGACTGACTATCGGCTATTGGCTCCCCAACCCAACCTGCTCGCATCTTTGGTTAAGATAGATGTGGGTGGCAACACCAGGGAGACCCATTTTAGAAGATGAGCGGGATCTATACACTACACCATTTGTACTCAAACAAAGTCTGCCACCACCACCACTTGATTGAGACATGTCGAACTGCTGTCCCATTGAAAGTATAAGACTCTGAATGGTGTGAGCTTTTGGTTGAGGCAAACTGACAATGCCCAGATTGGTCTGAAAATAAGTCCTGATGAATGTTAGGCCCTGAGTTGGGGAAAGATGAGATTTTTCCAAATGTATGAGAAGACTGAAGGGGACAAAGTCCCCTAGAGTCATGCAAGCCAAATTCATATGAGACTGAAGTATAATCTTCGAAGGAAAATGGACAATCCAGTCATCCAGATAAGAGTGGATCAAAACTCTCTTACTGCACCGGGAAGCCACAATAGGTGCTAGAACCTTTGTAAAGACTCTTGGGGATGACGTCAGACCAAACGGAAGCACTCTAGACTGCCAGTAATGGCCTCTCTCCCCAAACCTGAGGAATCATTAATGTGGGGGATAAATAGGGATGTGTACCAAAGCATCAAGTCCAGAGCTGCCATTTAATCCCCTGGAGTCACAACAGGAATAATGTTCTGCAGTGTCTCAATTTTGAAGTAGTTTTTATTAAGAGAAGTGGTCAACTTCCTCAAATTGATTATTAGCCTGATATTTCCCAGGACTTCGTCACCAGGAAGACAGTGGAATATAACCATTTCCCCTTCTGGTTCTCCAGAACTGGACACATTTACTCTTTAGTAGCAGATCCAATCATTCATGAGACAAGACCAAGGCCGCTGTTTCATCCTGAGAGGGTCATGCTTCATCATTTAAGCATGCTCCTCATCGTGCCGGTGCTGCAAAGCCCGACGGTCATCCACTAGGGGGCTCTTTGCCAGAGATCTTATATTTGCAGTATGAAGAGGTGTGGGTGTGTGGGTTATGTTGTGTGTAGTGTGGTGACCAAAAGATGATTAAAATAGGTGAAGTGATGCTCAATATAAGAATATTTTATTAATTCAACTCATTACCCTAATTAAAGTACAGTGGGGCCTTTTCATAATAAAAAATGGTATCGATCACAGAGGTTGTTGATTATTTTATCAGAAAGAAAGGAATAAATCGAGTCTTGAAAAAGGTGGTCTACATTGGGCTGATACCACCGAAACGCGTCGACGCTCAGAACTGACTAAATTAGGTGGACATATTGACAGGTCTGAAAGAAATTGGGAAACACATGCTAATTTTGATCTGGATAACCGAGTGGTCAAGAAATAGAAGGTGACTGTTGTATATACCTTTTTTCTCTCTTTTTCTTTTCTATATTTCCTTCTCTGTTTTGTTTGAAGTTTAGCCATGCTATAGGGAGTTTAATATGATCTTTTAATGGTTTTGCCATGAATATCAGTGGTGATTTTATCTAGTGATATGATTGAATATAGAGTTCAATGGATTCCTGTTTGTTTTTGATGTATGGAATCTGTTTTTAAATAACTGTGCTTATCATATTTTTATTTATGAACAATAAAAACGATTTTAAAGTATAGACTATTGTATGATACTGTGAATACAATCAGGGCTGAGGCTAATGAGTAATACTGGTTTGAGAATGGATGTGGAGGCACTTATGTATGGAACGTGACTTACCCAAAGGGAACCATTTTTAGACATTACAGTGTTTTACTGTATGCCGTTTGATTGGCTGCAGCTAGGTCACATGGTGCCTGGGGGAGGCAATACACCTCAAATAGTAAATAGTGGTACGCGAAAATGGCTGAGGAGGTAATTTGACATCACTCTTTCAAATTTCTTGCACTTTATTTAATTTATTTTTATATAACTAACGGTGGCATTATCTTAATTGCTTCTTACATTTTTTTATCAGTATTGATTCCTCGTAACATATTTCACATAAAATAAACATTTGCCTGTTAGGCTCCAACATCTTTAATTGGAAAAAGTGTTACTCTTCACTGTGTGTATAATGGGAATAAAACAGGAAGAGACTGATGCAGAATATTAAACAAAAAACTGTAGATGATTTTAATGGCAAAAATAGACTGAAAGATTTAGAGTTTAAAAAATACACGAAGGAAACTAAAGATCCCTCCTACCTCTAAGTCTGAGTCTAGCTATGAAGACGACTATACCGTCACTCCCACTATCCTCCAGTAACGTTTTAAGTTTTGGTTAACAAAATAGCCAGTTGTCTAAAAAACCTGTTGTCAGAAAAAACTAAGCTTGTGTCCTGGATCCTATGGGAATGGTGCACTTCTAGGGTGAGAGTAATAACAGACATGCATTCTGGAGTGGCATGAACTGGAGAGTAAAGCTGTCTTTGAATGTGGGTTAGCATGCGAGTGTGTAGTGCAATATTGAATGAGCAATTTAACATGGAGTGAGCACAAGGTTGTCTGAGATGAGTTAGTATTCAGAGATGGACAACACATGTTCAAGCAAAGTCATTTGATTATTGAACATGTTGGTCATCCATTCCTTCAAATTGGGTTCAGTTGCACCCCACCAAAGTCCTAAGATACTGGTATGGGCCATAATCAGGTAAATTGCCAGGCATCCTCATCCTTGTGTTGAGAGACTAGTCAGGTCTGTCCTGTTGAGTAAAATGGCTAGGTGAATCGAAGCTTGTATGGGTGAGCTATGGGCACCATGTAGTTGTACTTACACTTAAGGCCAATATTGTTGGACTTACAATAAGTGCCATAGTACACATAGCTAGTCTTGGTCCAGGTGCGGACACCTTCAGTATTAAAAGTGACTGCATTCTGACTAATTGTGCAAGGTCATAAAGTTTGAGTATGTTAGTGTAGCCTCCCTAGAGAAACCGATACTAGGCAGTAAGCAGTGCTGACCATTTGTTGGGGATGTAGTTCTAGGCAGGCAAACTTTGCCACAGAAGATGAGTGGTCTGGTGAGTTGGTTTAGAGAAACTTTGGTCAGTGAGGTGATTGTTCAGACCTTAGATCACCCCTCTAAGAGATCCCCATTTTTCTAGATAGTGTTATTTTTATTGAGATGGTTAATGTAACTGGTTATGAGCCCTGGTACTTGTCAATACAGATGGGCAACCAGCTAGTCTCATCATATGATGCCCTTCTGGATCTTCCACTAAATCCATGGACCACCTATGCATATGTTGTCACAAAGCCATATAGGAGCGACTAAGTGAAGTCTTGGGACAATTAGCATCAGCTTGTGTGCACTGTTCCATTTGACCACAATGGAACTTGATACTTGACCAGATAAAGGCTAAGGGAGTATCTTATGTGCATATGGCATATCCAACTTCTGCGTGCCTCTTAACGCATCCTTTCCAGGTTCACCTAAGTGGTAGGTGGTTGAGGTCAAGGAAGACGTAGCCCTTTCAGAAGTAGTATATGCATCAATCCTAAGCAGCCTCAATCTCAGTTGTGTTCCACCCAAACAAATGCCTTGATGTCTGCATATTTGTGGTTCAGTAATTGTTTGAGGGTGAGGAGAGATAACAACCAAGTATATAACTAGCAAGTGTGTAGCAGGTGCAGTTGCATCAGGGGCCCAGAGGCCTGAAGGGCCCACTGAACCCTGATTATTGCTGTATTTTACTACCATACCGGTAGTCAAGGGGCTGTTACCTTTTTTGCACTAGGGCCTATGACATCCTTGCTACACCACTTGTATCATACTGAACAAGTAGTTGTAGCGTTGTGCTACTTTCATCCTAATGACTTGGTTCCTACCTGTTGGAAGCCGAAGTCCCCGTCCCACACCACTGTCTCCAGATGCGAGACCCAGGAATCCCCACTCAACGTTAGGCCAAGTAAGGACATCGTTTGAGATAGCCCTGCTCACCCCTTAGTAGCTTGGCACGAGCAGCCAGGCCTATCTCCAAGGTATGAGTGTACAGTATGTGCAACCACGCCCACAGCAACCCACTGGTGACACCACAAATGGACTCCACACGAGTTTGATAAAACAAGTATAAACTTTATATAAAAAGATACACGATCAGACCACACGATACAAAAATCAATGTATAATAAAGGGTAATATTTATTCCGACTGGCTGGTAGGTTCAAATCCCAACCATTGCTTTCAAAATGCTATGCTGGTCGTAATGCTAGAATCACACATGTTTCAATGGACAGACAATAGTGCACTGTGTAACGATATAATCATGTACTGCGCAATGAAGGAATAATGCAATGCGTCACACCCCAATCACGTACTTTGCAATGAAGAAATAATGCAATGCGCGCCGCCACAATCATGTACTTTGCAATTAAGGAATAATGCAATGTGTAGCTGCAGTCATGTACTTTGCAATGAAGAAATAATGCAATGCGTAGCGCTACTATCGTGTACTTCGTTATGCAGAAATAATGTCAGGCGTCATAAGACAGTCCGGCAATTCGTTAGCAGCAATATTGGCAAAGTGTATTACGACAATCAGCCTCTTCGATAACAGTTGCCCCCCACACGTATCAACGATGACATAAAGTGCAGCTTCTTGCGCTGGCCTCAGTACTGCCACTCCGTTGGTCAGTACGGGCCCCACTCTGAGCCGAAGCAAAGGCTCACATTGCCAGAAGGTCTGAGAGGCCGAGATAGTGTCCCTCCGAGCACGCACCCCACCCAGGTAGTGATCCACGTTACCTGGGGGCGCGACCCCACTCTCCTCTCCTTCAGCGAACTTCCATGCAGGAATTTATCAATGGGCTTCAGCGGTTCGGCCTGGCAGCTCGGCTCCTCCAGGGCTGCCGGTCTGGGCCGCGACTGCTAGGAAGGTCTCAGGCAGCCGCGGAGCACACGTACCCCACGCCTCTGAGATTATGTTACTCCGGGTGCACGTTCATCACAGCACCCTCCGGGTCTCCTCTGGCACGAAGCCACGCACACAACGCTGATCGGACTCCGAGTGCACGTTCACCAGGCACTCCTTCCTGCGGTCTCAGTTGGCACCAAGACAAGCACACCACGCTGCAGAGACTCACTTTCTTATGGTGCACACGATGATCAGCCGTTCACCTCCACAGTCCCAGGTTGCATCAAAGCACGCACACTGCTTCACTGAGACTTACTCCAACTCCGGTGCCCCGATATCCAGGGGCTCTTCACCAATGCCTTCGGCCTCACCACGACACGCTCACCGTGTCCGAGCCTCACTTCTCCAGTGCACTCGATGATTAGGCTCTCTTCACCAGTGCCTCCGGTGCACCCCGACACGCACCCTGCGTGTCCGAGACTCACTTCACTTCCGATGTACACCTTGACCAAGCACTCCTCACCAGCGCCTGCGGTGCACCACGACACGCACCCTGAGCGTCCGAGTCTCACTTCACCACTGTTGCACACGCTGACCAGGCACTCTTCACCAACGCCTGCGGTGCACCACGACATGCTCCCAGCGGGTCCGAAACTCGCTTCACCTTCGATGCACACGTTGACCAGGCGGTCTTCACCAGCGGCCCGTGTGCACCACAACACGCTCCCAGCACGTCAGAGTGTCGCTTCTCCTCCGTGTGTCCAAGATCACAGGGCACACCTTCCAAGGGTCTCAAGCTGCCACAACACGCGCCCACCGCGTCGCTCGAAACTTCTCCGGAAACTTTTATGTTCCTGTGTTTCCAAACAGGGAGCCACCTCACCTCAGGACCTTGGGGTTACAAGACACAGCACAAGGCACAGTCTTCTTCAAGCAGGGGGACCCAGCGCACACAACACAGTCCCAACAGCCTCTTCCTTGGTTAAAACAGCAAACTGCAGACCAGTCCCAGATCACGAAGCAAGGGTTGGTCCTTGTTAGAACTGGGGGTCTCTAGTTGGCAGAGGTAGGTACCTTTGACCAAATAGGGGCCATTGTGTCTTTTCAGGGTAAGGGGGTACACTCCTAAAATAACCTCTGCTCACCCCCTTGGTAGCTTGGCACGAGCAGACAGGCTTATCTCAGAGGCAGTGTGTAAAGCATTTGTGAACACATACAGTAACCCAGTGACAACACTGCAGATGGACACCACACAGGTTTTATATCAAAATTAAGTATTCTTTATATAGACTTATCACAAGACCATAAACAACAAAAATCCACAATACTGTACTTAAAATGGTAGAATTAGTTTAGTTCTTTTTAGATGTTAAAATGCGACACTTTGAGTTCAATGTACCTTTGGATGCGTAACGCTATACAACGAAAGTGTTGCAGGGAAGGTGATGCGTCGGTTCCTGACAGACAGGAACCGGGAAGCGTCGGTTTCTTACTGCATTTCCGTGGCGGTGCGACCCGCAACGCTGTGATGCGATGAAGATCCGGTGCGATGAAACAAAGATGGCGTCTTCTTCTTGATGCGACACGATGCGTGTACGCCCGGCGGCAGTGCGGCGACTCAATGATTCTTCTGAGCCGCGACAGGCCCTGCGACATGCTTCTCCGGTGATGCGAGACGCTTCGGTGATGCGATGCGACAGCTGCAGTGGCGACACCCTTCTTCAGTGATGCGACAACAGCGGCTGTGGTGGCGACACTGTTCTCCGGTGATGCGAGATGCTTCTGCGATGTGATGCAACAGCTGCATCGGAGACACCCTTCTTCGGTGATGTGAGATGCTTCTGCGATGCGAAGCGACAGCTGCAGTGGCGACACCCTTTTTCAGTGATGCGACGACAGCGGCTGAGGCGGCAAAACACGCTTCTTCTTCGTGAGTCGCGCTTCCAGCTCCTTGCGACACGCAGTCCCTCAGAAAGCCCAACACAACTGTAGGCACTTCCAAACAACTCTTGGGGAGCTGGTGGTGGAAGTCTGTTGTCCCTGAGACTTCAGCAGGAGGCAAACTCTTTCTCAAGCCCTTGGAGATCCTTCACAAGTTGAATAAAGTACACACAAAGTTCCTTCCTCCTCTCTTTGGCAGTCAGGCAACCACTGCAGGCCAATCCCTCTAGCTTAGGGATAGTCTCTCCTCAGTCTCTCTGGTTCCTCTCCTCAGCAAAGGTTTCTTCTTGTTTCCCAAAAGTGATCTAAAGTTCTGGGGTCTGGGACCCCCTTATTATGCACAGCTTCTCTTTGTTCTCTGAAGGCAGAGAGGCCTTTGCCTAGTCCAAACCAGTTCTGGTCAGTCCTGGAGCACTCTGTTCACATGACTCCTTCTTTCCTTTCACAGTGCAGGGCAGGGACATCAGACGCACCACAGGAGGTGGAGCCGGCATTGTGGAGGGAAGGCACAGACCTATTCAGGTCCCAGGTGCAACTCCTCCCACCACTCTACATGCAGATGAGTCTATTCAGTCTTGTGCTGACTCACCCTGTCTCCTGGAATCCCCCAGGCCCCGTCACTCAAACTCTAGACAAAGAATACACAACCTACAAGAAAATACCTACTTTCTAAAAGTGGTATTTTTAAACACAGAATGTTAAAACCAACTTCACTAAAAGATGTATTTTAACATTCTGAGTTCAGGCATACTAAACTCGAATTTCTACCATGTTCCCTGGGGCAGTTAGGATTATAAGATGTAACAATCAAACTGTGCATTCTGGCCTATGGGAAACAGGTAGCCTTGCAATAGTGAAAAACGAAAATGGCTGTAATTGACTATTAGGACATGCCACACACACTAGGGCATGTCCTACCTTGTTCTAACAATGCACCCTGCCCTTGGGCCTACCATAGGGGTGTCTGATATGAAGAAAAGGGAAGGTTTAGGGACTGGCAAGTGGGTGCACTTGCCCAGTCAGCATAGCAGTACCAGGCTGCACACAGGCTCTGCAATGGCAAGCCTTAGACACACTTTACAGGCTGCTTCTGTGGGTGGCAAAACCAGTGCTGCAAGCCCAACAGCAGAATTTGATGTACAAGCCCTGGGCACACTCAGTGCACTGTACTAGGGTCTGACAGGTAAACCAAACTAGCCAATCATGGAATCACTAATCCATACATCAATTTACCATAGGTAGAGCATATGCCCTTTAGCACTGATCAGCACTGGTAAAGTGCCCAGAGTCATAAAACAGCCAACACCAGGTCAGAAAAAATATAGGAGGAAGGCAAAAAGTTCAGGGATGACCCTGCAAAAAGGGCCAAGTCCAACAGTTCTTCCCATCAGTCTCTTCAGTTGTTCCTTCCTTAGCAGAGGTTCCTCTTGACCACAAAATTGGTCTAAGCCTTTTCAGTCTCAAACCATTTCTATTCCAACTTTCGGGGGCCTCAGCTCTCATAGTTATACTCCTCGAAGTTTGTTGTGCTCAGGGGTCCCTGACCCCTGCCTAAATCATATCTGGGTGTCTCCCTCCCAGTGTCACCTTTCTCCCTTTGATACTGGGGGTCTGGATCCTTAACCACTCAGCAGGAAATGGGTCAATTGGTTTATAGCTGCAGCCCAGGCCTTTTTACCTCCTGGGCTTCTCCTCCCCCTACTCTCCAGATGCAGGGCAGCCTTGTGCCATCTCAACCCCTCCCTGGGTCAGGACCTCTCCCAGCTCCTCGCACCTCTCGGAACCAGGCAGTCAATCCGCATACAGCCAAGACACACAGAAATGCTTAAAGCACAAAACTCCGCCACTTTCTAAAAGAGTGGTTTCTGAACACACAGTGACAAAACCACTTTCATAGAAAGATGTGTTATGACACTGTGAGTTCATACATACTAACTGTCACCTCTTCATTTTAAACTTATAGGAAACTAGGCTAACAAACACAATACCTAGCCTCCCCCATTCTGTCCTATGGGCAGGATGGCCTTTCACCAGTGAAAAACGAACTGGAGTGTTTTTCACTGTCAGGACATAGCACACACCTCAGTATAGGTCCTGCCTTTTACTTACACTGCGCCTTGCCCAGGGGTAACCCTGGTCCTACCACAGGGGTGCCCACTGTGTATGCAAAAGGGAAAGTAAGGCCTGACAAGTGGATGAACTTGTCAGGACAACATGCTAACTTAGCCAACTGTGCGCAGGCACTACACTACAGGCCTGAGCTCCCTTCTTCGCACGCCTTTGTATTACTAGCCCTGGCACACACAGTGCACATTACTAGGGACTTTACTAGTAAGGCAAACATACCAATCATGGCCAACCAATTACCGTTACACTTTACACAGGGAACACTTTGACACTGATCAGCAGTGGCAAAGTACCCAAAGCATCTAAATTGGCAACTCTGTCAAGAAAATGGTCTAGGGGGAAAGCAAAATGTTTAGGGAACTTTTGCCAAAAAGGCCAAGTCCTACACTACCCCACAGACAGAACCCTATATTTGGCCAACGGGTAAAATCATTCCGTGTGCGGGAAATTAGCATCTTGAGATTGTCCTCAACTATGTTTTCTAAACCTCTATACAGCAACATGCCCAAGTATTTCTGACTTTAAGGATCCATTGCAAACAGTTGACATAAAAGCCTGACATGGTGGTGGTGTTAGTCATTGTAGCTCCTTACTGCTCACAGTTGAACTTATACAGCAAAAAACTTGGAGAAAGGGCAGATTATGGCCATTAAATCCAGCAACAATGTTAGTATTATAAATAGTTAGCACAGCAGAAAGGATTTGACTTGTCTTGCAGCGGAATACCTACCTTGAATCCCTGGAAAGCTCCTAATGGCTATCGAGAGGGGTTCCAGGGCCAGAAGAAATGGCAGAAGTGGCAACAGGTAATTGCTACTAATATCCAGATGACCGCTCTGACCATCTGGCCCACCATTACCACTCAAGAAACTGTAACACCCATGTGGTCCATTCCCTACCAGAGCATCATTTGGCCCCTGCCTGACCGCATTCTAATTAAAGTGCTGGGCCCCATCAGCACAGCCCTCACCCCAATCCTGAATGTCTCAATCATCACAGTCACCTACCCAGAGGCCTGACACACACCACCGTAGTCCCCTTTCTTAAGAAACCCTCAGTAGACCGGAAGATGTTAGTCAACACCTGGAAGAGGCCCCAGCTCCCCTACTCAGCAAAAGTCAGGGGAAAGATGATAAATGCCTAGCCGCACACCTTACTGACAACCACCTCCTTGACACCACTCAATCTGTATTATTCTGGCCACATGCAGTACAGAGTCCACCCTCTTCACCGTGGTCGACCACATCCGGATGATTATGCACATTATGGCCCTCATCCTACTGGCTCTTTCTGCAGCCTTAGACACAGTCTCACACCTCATCCTTGTCCAACAACTGCAAGCAGCCGGCATCAAAGGTCTAACACTTCGCTGGATTGTCTCCTTCGTAAAAGGCCGCACCCAATCAGACAGCCTGGCCCCCTTCACCATGGACGCCATCTACCTCCTGTGCGGCGTTCCACAAAGATTGACACTCAGTTGCACTCTGTTCAATGCCTACATGATCCCACTCGCCATCATTATCCATCTCATGGAATAAACATCACATTCCATGCTAACAATACTCATCTCAGAATCTCCCTCTCCGATAAGACGCTGAGCACCCAGACCAGTTTCTTCACCTTTATGACTCAAGTTGCCAGATGGATGAAAACAGCTGTCTCAAATTCAAACAGACAAGACAGAAGTAGTACTCTTAAACAAAGACCCCACCTGGTAGCGTGCCCAATTCAGACCCCAGCCCTTTCGGCAACCCATGCCTAGAACCTCAGAATAGTAATTGAGAACTGTTAGACTTGGCATCTTTGGTGTGGTTTCCCCAGACTTTTTTCTTCTACCTCCTGTATTTTTGATGCTGTACTGAATTTCATTTTGCTGACTTAGATGCTTTGGGCACTTTGCCACTGCTGATCAGTGTCAAGGTGCAAGTGCACCCTGTGTAAATTGTGATTACAAGTGGTTTTCCCTGATGGGCATATTTGATTTACTGGTAAGCCCCTAGTAAAGTACACTGAGTGTGCCAGGGCCTGTAAATCAAATGCTTCTAGTGGGCCCGCAGCACTGATTGTGTCACCCACATGAGTTTCCAGGAAAAGGTATCTCGGACTTGCCACTGCAGTGTCTGTGCGCAGTTTTAAACTGCCATGTCGACCTGGCAAGTGCACCCACTTGCCAGGCTCTAACGTTCCCCTTTCTTACATGTGAGATGCCCCTGTGGTAGGCCCAAGGTACCCCCATGGGCAGGGTGCAGTGTATGTGAAAGGTAGGACATGTACTGGTGTGTGCAGCATGTCCTGATAGTGAAATACTGCCAATTTCGTTTTTCACTATTGAAAGGCTATCTGGCCAATAGGATAGAATGAGAGGTACTTTGTAACATCTTACAAGTATAACTTTCCATTGGGACAAGATATATAGTGCAGCAAGTTTTCCCCACACATCACCCGCAGACCAGAACCGTCTTGAAGTCGACGCATCACTTCACCCTACAGTCCGGATTCGACACATAACTTCTCCTGCGTGCAACTGTCTAATCACCTCCCCATGGCCTCAGGAACTGACACATCTCTTTGTATCTCAATGCTTCCCATCTCTGCAGCTGTTTGACCTTGCGAATTTTATTGCATCAACAGGTACGTTGGGTAGAATCACGCATCCATAGTTTTCTATGGACCCTGTTACTTGAAACTTTTGAAAAGTTATATTCTTATGCATGTATGTTGGATTTTTGTTGTTTTTGTCTTGTTGAGCTTAGATAAAGATACTTTCTATGTCGTGTCCATTTGTGGTGTTATCAGTGTATTACTGTGTGTTTTGAGTAAAAATACTTTACACATTGCCTTTGAGAGAAGCCAGTCTGCTCGTGCCAAGCTACCAAAGGGGTGAGGAGGGGTTATCTAGAGTGTGTATTCCCCTTACCCTAACTAGAAGTAATGGTCCCTATTTGTACTGAACAAAAAATTCGAAATTCCCTTCTGTGTCAAAATACACTTCTATTTGAAATGTCTCTCTTAGTTTGCACTGAACCAAAACATTTTTACTTAAACATTAAGTGTCAATACACATCTTAATTTGATCAGCTTTAAGTAACAATTAATTTAAAAACCTTTTTGATATAATCCATACACAAAGTCTGTAATCACAGTTTTTCATAAGCGCTTAACAATTTTAAAATAAACACTATAGCACTGTTTGGAAAAGAAAAAATATTTGATGAAAATTACTTCTTGTGCAGTATTTGTAAATGTTTAATGAATATGTGTTTATTTTAAAATTGTTAGGAGCTGCTAAAAAAAACTATGAAGCTGATCATTAGGTTTGCAAGGTGTGGAATAAAGAATTTTTTATCAAATTAAGATGTGTATTGACACTTACTGTTTAAGTAAAACATTTTTGGGTCTGTGCAAACTAATAGCGATATTTCAAATAGAAGTGTATTTTGACACAGAAGGGAATTTCGAATATTTTGTTCAGTACAATACTACCCGGTCCCTTTTGGTCCTACTAGGGTAACTCTCTCACTTTGTTTGGTCCCTGTTTGGACAAAAGTATCTACCTCTGCCAACCAGAGACCCCCATTTCTAACAATAACCAACTCACAATGACTGGCCAAACGAACACAGTCTCAATCTCCTGCTTCCACACACTCAAGATGCTCAACAAGATCTTCAAATGGCTCCCCACCAACAATAGCAGAACCGTCAAACATGCTGCCATTTCTAGCAAGCTGGACTACGGCAATGCACTCTATGCTGGAAGCAACACTCAACTGAACAGGAGACACCAGACCATACAGAACTCAGCACCTAGGCTCATTCATCAACCTTGCACCCTGCAGTCAAATCACCCTGCACCTCAGAGAACTCCACTGGCTCCCAATCAACAGACAAGCTCTTTTCAAATAGGAAGCCTTACATAACATTGATCCCACTTACTGCAAAAGCTTTCACAAACCTACCAGACGCCTCAGCTCAACTGGATCCCTATTTGCAGGCACATCCTGCATATGCTGAACCACATCCAAAGATCGTGGCTTCTCCTACTTCGCTCCAAAAGCCTGAAATGACCTGTTACAGCACATCATAGCCGCCGCCTCCTCAGTTCTTGAATTGTGCAAGAAGCTGAAGACCTGGCTATTCACCTAGCCACGACCCTGGCTTGATCCATACAGCTCCTTCTTCAGCACCGGTATACCATCCTGTGTGAGTTGTGCGGTATACAAAATAACATAACGTAAGACATATAACATAAATCCTAGGGGAGTATTTTATTCTCACCAATGTGCTGATTGGCGTATCTTCTGCCTCATGTGAAGTGTTTAGATTTACATCTGGTAAGTATACTCACTCATCACACATTTATAAAAATCAGTCCTACATCGTAGGCAGAAAGCCTTTTGTTTACTGCTGCGGGCTTTTTAGTAAATATTTTTTCATAAAGAGTGTGCCTGACCCTAACATGGCCTCCTAATTGCTTTTTGTTTATCGCATTGAACGTTCAAATTGTAGTCAGACTGCTCCCTCCCTTGTTAAAAAACAAAACGCAGTTGTGTGTGTGTATGAAATGTGCACATATTATAATATAGGTACTTGCTCAAAACCATCAGTACTACAGCATTGCTAAAATCAGTGCCACCATCACCACTACCAATTCCATTAACAGCACCACCAATAACACTATCCACACCAACGCCAATACCACTAATAATACCGTCACCACAAACAATACCTCCAACACAAATAACGTTACCAATACCAACACTACTACTGGCAATACCACAACTAACAATACTACCACCTTTCCACCAATGCAGTCACCACAATACAAGTCCACCATCGCAACCGATATGTTACAAAACCAATACCCCATCACTAGGACCTCCAGTAACACCCCACCAACGCCACCACATCTGAAAACACACTAGCACCACTAACCTGTACCACCAGCAACAATACTGATCCATTCACAGATTTTCAAGCAGATAGCATTGTGGTTTACAGTCTCTCTTCCTGTACGTCTAAGGTTATTTCTCATTCCAGTGTACATCAAAAATCTATCTCTTCATTCATTTTTGCAAAGGGAGTCTCACGGCAAACTGGCAAGCATCCCCTGATTTAGTCATAAAAGTGTAATGTTTTTTGTGCTACAGGTTCCAAGAGTGTGCACCTTGATTCCCTTCTCTTGAAAGAAATCCATCATCTTCTGTCTTTCTGAATATCTGAATCTTTCTTGTTTTTTCTGGCGATCGTATGCTTAGAGCTAAATAAATGTTTGTTCACGTGTGTTTTTTACTTAGTGAGTTTGGGCAAAAATAGGCTCCTTAGGAACATGACATCGTGCTCCTCAAAAAATAAATACATGTTCATTACAGTTTTTACAATCCTGATTGTCAAACGTGTGATTTTGCACAAACTAAGAAGCTTGCCTTCATGTTCACATTGCTGTTCGTTCCTCAGAATACCAAATTCTACTTAAAGACAGAGAGAGCAGACGAGGTGGTAGAGCATCGCTAATGTATTGCATTTTAAATCCACCATGCAAGTCCCATCTTCTTCACGCATCTTTCTTACCCAGTTGTAAAAATGCATTTACCAAAATTGCACTAATAGACTCCTAGTCCTATATCAGTCTGTGGTTTAGCAATAAAATATTTTTGGAGAAACTGATCAACCTGAACACTAATACTCAACTACCTTCCGAAGGCTCTTACTGCTGTGTGATTTTCATTTGCATTGCAATGTTAATATTAATGCCGTAGTAACTGCACTGCGCTCATTCGTGGCAGATAATCTATCACAAATGTCATATTTGTGATGGATAATCTGCCACAATTTTATGATAAAACCCCACTTATCATAAGGTAGCTAACATTGATCTGGATATGGGAGATCCCACAAGTATAATAGTAGAATACTTAAACCTAGCCAGTCTTTTCAATCCAAAATTAAATATGAATGAAGATAAACCATAAAAATATATTTGTCGATACCCTAACCCCACCATCATCACAATATCTCTTCTAAATTATGTAAAATGGAGTTCTCACTCCCTAGTTGTGCATCACAACTCCAGCCTTAACCCTATGGACAATTTGGCAAAGGTTGGTTCATTCTCTTGTGAACCCAACGAGACATTATATGTGCGACTTGCAATGCAAATTGAAATAAGCAGTGACAAAGCCAGTAGGTGTGACTTTGGCTGCTGACCTTTTGGCTTTGCCAATACTTGTTCTGTTTGTGAATGTTGTTTTGTTAAACTTTATTACAAGAAGCATTCAGAGTTGCCCACCCGTGTGTGCACATACATGTGCACACATACACAGGCTGCAATTTTTTAAATGAAATTTTAAAAGTTTTACAAAAACTTTTGAAAAAAGTAAGAGCACGATATAATATAACCAGGGCCTTCACCAAACTTTCCAAAAAAGTAAACGGGGGAAAAAAGAATATTAAACAAAAAACACAAATTGATCCAGTACTCCCTGGCACTGAAGGGTCTGCTTTTTGTGTGGATTGGCACATTGTGCAGGGTTTACCCTGTGCCCCATGCTATATGCTGCAGTAGGCGTAGCAAAACCTGAAGGGAAACGGCCTTTACAACGCAGGCAGAGTAAGCAGTGCCGTTTCCCCTCATGCTCCACCATGAATGACTTAATCACACATATGCCTTAATCAAGCATATGCGTGGTTAAGGCAGTGAGCGGTCTAGATGCTGGAATGGGCAGGCTCAGGAACAGGAAGAATCGGGAGAGGACGCAGTGAGGTAAGTGGGGCTGGGACCGAGTTTTGAGGAGGTGGGGGGTAGATTTAAGGACTCAGTGGGGTCAGAGTAGTTTTTAGGGATCAGAGGGGGTTGGGTTAGTGTTTAGGCATCAGGGGGGTCGGGGTAGTGTTTAGGCATCAGGGGGGGTCCGCATAGTGTTTAGGGTCGGGGGATTGGGGTCGTTTTTAGGGCACACGGGGCAGGGTAGTGTTTAGGGGGGGGTCATGGTAGTGTTTAGAGCTCAAGGGCAGTCGGTAGTGTTTTGGGCTCAGCAGGGGGTCGGGTATTGTAGGGCTCTGGGGAGTTCAGGGTAGTGTTTAGGGCTTGGGGGTGTTGGGGTAGTGTTTTGGGCACTGAGGCGGTTGGGTAGTGTTTAGGGTTCGGGATCAGAGTAGTGTTTAGGGCTCAGGGGGGTTGGGGTAGTGTTTAGGGCTCAGGAAAGAGGGTCGGGGAAGTGTTTAGGACTCGGGCGGGGTAGTTTTTAGGGCTTGAGGGGTCGGGTAGTTTTTAGGACTCTGTGATCTTTACCACACATCCCTTTACTAGTCATGCCTTTACCATAAGATTGTGTGGTAAAGGCATGCGTGGTAAAGGAACGCGTTTTTTAGACATTCATTGTTGGGGCGTGTGGTAGAGGCACAAGTTGTTTAACCATGCGTGCTTCTATCATACAACCAAATTAGGATGACTCTACAGCAAATCAATTGATGAAGCGGGCTGACTGGAATCCCCTGCATGGAATATATATACACAAACACTATCTTTCCTAAACACCAAATGAAATGAGCAAAGAATGAAAACAGGAAACTCTTGCTCCAAGCCACTAACTGTTGGTGGCTAACATTACTAAGTTTAATCAAATTCCATTTGCGTATCTCATGGAACTGGCTAACTTCTTGTCAGCCATTTGAATTGGCTTCTTCCCCTTAAATGATTTTAAAAGCCAGCTTGGTAGGTGGGGTAAAGGCGCAACCAATTTCTTTTTTTTTTTTTTAAATTAAGTGCAGAAAATATGCTTAAGAAGAAACTTGTTTGAAATTGCCCTCCTGGTCAATATGTAGTAATATATTTATTTTGGTCTCTGCAGCCAGTTTGTACATTTTCAATTCAGCAAATGCCTATACTGCGACTTTAGAGAAAAGAAAATGTTTTTTTTTGTATTATACCCACATATACGTACCCTTTTCTAATGTGCAGGCTGAAGTTGAGATGCAGTTGGCACTGGATCGTGAAGAGGAGACCCAGCAGCAGACAATACTGGAGCAGGAGCGTCGTGACCGCGAACTTGCCATGAGAATCGCACAGAGTGAGGCAGAGCTCATAAGTGAGGAAGGGCAGACTGATTCACTGCGCAGGTACACCATGCTCCTTTTGTCTCTGTGTGCAGCCTTCATAGCTTTCGTTTCAAACACCTTGACCCACACAACTTGGCGGGACTGTTTCCTTGCCAAATATTATTGCAACGTGCTGAGGAAACTGAAATTTGCAATTTCGCATTGAAACACATTTTGAGGAGAATATGGAGTAGAACGATTAGTCTGTTACAGGACCACCCCAGATAATGTTCTGGCTGCATCATTTGCAGTCTGTGTAAATAGCTCCTAGTTAAATTTGTGCATGTGACGTCATATTGCTCTTCTCACAGTGAAAATAACCATTACTCGGACTAGTTTAGTGCTAGTTTGCCGAAAGGTTTTAAGGGTTTGTGTTGTGTAGTTAAGGGCGATGTGTCAGGAAGTGACAATTGTGGTGGCAAATCTTAGAAGTGACCAATAACGCTGAAGCAGATGCTCTGAGCTCGTAAATCATAATTCCCCTCAAGTGAGAATGCGAATTTTAGGGCATGGGGAATGGAGAGTCTGATAAGTGTCATTTTGCTTCTCACATGAAAATCAAGTGTGTTGTCGTGTGGTCCATGTATTTTCACTTCTACGGATTGTTTACAGAAGCTTTCTGGATTTGCTCAGACTTTCTCATATACATTACATGTCCTCTGACTCCTGTTTTTCTTCTGGTTTTAAATAAGCTGAGATTTTTCTACTCGGAGATAAATAAATAAATAATATGAAATAATGTTTCTGGCTTCCTCGTCCGGTCCAGCATATACCTACCAATTTAGTCTTCCATCAGGGGTTAGTTTACCTTTTCGACAGTAGGGAGAACTTTACACTCCACTATGCCCATATTTTCTTGGCATGCATGAAGGCTGAGAGGTCTATCATAAGCGTTTGATCTCTTTTGCATAAGGACTTGCTGTTGCAGATAGCCATCGTTTGAACAAAAAGATATAAGCATGCTTGAAATGAGATGAAGAAAGCGCTTCAAGTTCTACAATATACACGATTAGTTGGCTATCGTAAAGTAGTACCACCTGATGATAGACACTTTAAAGGAATAACCAAAGATGAATATCCTTAAGTGGTGAGTCAATTGGGGAGCTAGAGCGAGCAGGGCAGTGCTCCTGTCTCAAGCCACAGGGCTAACTTGGACATATCCTGCACTGCATAGTCCACTTACCTGATTGTGCTACTAGGTACCTACTTACCAAGCCAACAAGTAAGGGTTTCTACTAAGAATGTAATTGACCCCAGTCCTGAAGATGACTCAATCAAGTAAGTTTTAATACGGGTTGTAATGTCAACAACATAAGGGGGAATCAACAAAAGGTACACTCTTATTCCGCGTCTCAATATGTCAAACTTCCCTCGAGATATTTACCAGCCTTTCTCCCTGCCAATGCACAGAGGGCTTAGATTGTCTTTCTTCACAAACCCTCCCAAATGCTCCCTCTGGTGACACTAACGATTCTCCTCCTGTGCTAAAATGTGCTCATTAATGCAAGGCCCTTGCAAAACACAATGTAGAAATTATGATTATTATATATTCAATATTATTATCAACAAGCTGGTGTTCCTGACTCTTTCACCAGACCCTTCCCAGGCCAAGCACTTTGAACTGGCCATATTGGATGTTTTCAGGACATGGTGCTCTCTTGGCTTCTCTCAAACGCATTCCCAATTCTGTGGGTTTGGTAATTCAAGCAGTTCTTAGCACAACACCATCTGTCTCTGGCCTTGGCACTGCTGCCGAAGAGACGCCCGTCTACTAAGACACCAATCATTGTGCCTTTGGCGGCATCTGTTACGCATCACCAGCACCACCCCTGGAGTCGATTGTGATGCTACTTCTGCATTTGATGTCGGGAGATATTAGCCAAGCTGTAAAAGAAAACTGTTGTGCTTGCTTGGATCAGCTCTGCCAAATGTCAATCACTAGGGGGTCAAACTGACGCAAATTAGACAATTTGTCTATATCACTGCATGTAAATGAGTTATGACACATGAAGCTGCTCTTTAGGAGCTCATAATGGTCACTGAAGTGCCTCAGGCAAGCTGGCATACAGATCTACATGTATTAGCTTTCCTGCTGTGACTCTGTCAGCATTTAGATGCTGTCTGCAGAGTCAAGGAGAGATGGTTGTCATGGTGACGGGAAGTATTGTGTTCAATTTCTACTCTCAGTAGTCAATGTGTTAAAGCTGCCTGGACAGGCAGCTCACCTCTGTAAATCAGAATACGAAGAGGACACAGTAAAATGTGTTCAGTGTTTAATGACTCCAAATTTAGGTCGCCTCACTGCTGCTCTTTGAAACTCTATGCAGATACAGGGGGGACAAAACTGCTGAAGGCCTCCTCCCCTCCTCACTCGGCAGGGGCCTGTACACCTGAATATTACCAGCACAAGCATCTGGCAGTGTCATCATAGCCACCAAAATATGTCATATCACAGCTGAGCCGGCACATATCCATCATTTGAAAACAGAGGCCGCTCTGGCACAGCGTAGATGCTCAGTTGACCTCGCTAACAATGCAGGTGAATTACTTAGGGTATTACAGCTTCCAGGTGGATGTGTCATGTTTGACACAGTCAGCCATTCCTGGGCACAACATTTTAGCCAGCGTAATTTTGCTTGTTGGGACATTTAAACTCAAGATTCTAACTAAAAAGTTGAAAAAATGCAATGTTATGGGTCTTTGTTTTCTGGCATTTATAGTTTTGGTCCAGCGGGAAGCCTCGGGGTTGAACAAATCACAAAACCAGAAATCTCAATAGGGCCCATAAACATTTATCCAGATGTTCATACACAATCCCTGGGCAATCCGCAGGAAATCAAGATTTATAATTCACCTAAGTTCTGATTAGTTAGTTTCCTGTTGAGACATAAAAAATTTCACATAACCTCAATGCCTAACTAATCTTCACAAATCAACACTCTTTCCTCTGTTCGATGGACCATTAGTTGAGTTAGTTGATGGTGATAGTAACAACTATCTAACTAATCCACAGTTCTTAGTAAAATAACCACAGACTCTGGGTAAGAATCATAAGTCTTATCTAAGATTTTAGTCATAAATCGAACGCTCCTTTAATAGTTTCACAGTGCAAACTCCATCATTCTTAACATGGGAGAGAAAATCTTATTTAGCAATTACATTAGCTTACACAGACTTAATTCAACAATTCAAAATGCAAAGAGTGGATAGATGAAGAGACAAAGGCACATAATAAGATACATTTGCAAAGAAATACGCACATTTAAGACAGAATGACATTTACCAAATGAAATGCTGAAAACCACACCTCTGGCCAAAGGACTGGTGGGGGTCTCCTTAATATAGGATCAAGAGACAAAGACCTATAGGACAGGATTAGGACAGGGCAGATACTTACTAGGCTTCTCTATAAACCAGAGGCACAAGGGCGCATCCCTCTCTTACACTCTCTCCCTCCTCGATATTCTTCCGGGATCTTCAAATTAATCAGGCTGTCATTTGGATCTGAATCTTCCCAGTCTGCTCTCTCTTCTTTTCTTCTAGCAGCTCTCTCCTCTCTTTCTCTCTCAGCATCGATGTGGACTGGACTGCATAATTAACTTAAGCTATTCTAGTTATAGTCTTTATTTCTACATGTCCCACCCTCAAAAGTTGAAAATATTGATGAAATACGGAATATGATTGGACGGGGCCGAGGGAGTTTTCGGCACACCATGTTGACATATTCATTTTCATTAAGGTGCTTATTGTTTGTTAGCCCTTCCCCTTTAGCTCATTCATGTTGTCCTCTTAACATGCATATATTGTTGCCATTGTAAAAATTCATTCAATGCAGGCTACATAGACGAGTGATACACGTCTTCTTTTTCTCATCTCTTCTGTCCTTGCTCTTTGGCAGTCATTTAGCTCTTTCGGTCACCGGGTCATCTCTCGTCATCACTAAGCATGCATGACTCGTTTCATCCATGGCCATCTTTTCTTATTGCTACTGGTTTAGACAGGCCCAAATGTACACTATTAATAAAAGAATCATAATCAGATGTTATTTTCGAAACCATGTAATTTTCACTGTTCACCACCCAGTTCTACTCTATCCCATGTTAGTATTATTCCTCTTGAGCAAAAGCATTAACCACAGCACCTTTCCTTCAAGTTCAAGCAAGCATATGCCGAGCATGTGGCTCTCTACGTAATTCTGGTTTGCACATGTGCAAAGCATATTTTCCAATTAAGAGCGGGTTTTAGTTGAGTTGCATTTTATTGCACATTAGTTAAGCATGTGTTGAGCTTTTCTCCCCATGTGTTGGTGTCTGGTACGTATTAGTCTCGTCTTATCTACAGTTTTAGTAAACGTTAACGAAGGATTTCTCCAAGCAAGTTTCGTTTTCTTGAATCCTTGCTCCATCAGTATCACAGCTTCCAAATGGATGTGCCATGTTTGACACTGCCAGCCATTCCTGGGCACAACGTAATTTTGCGTAATTTTGCTTGTTGGGACATTTAAACTCAAGATTCTAACTAAAAAACAGAAAAATGCAATGTTATGGGTCTTTATTTTCTGGCATTTATAGTTTTGCTTTTCTGTTATGGATGGAGAACTACAAGTGCCATAATGTACTGTAGGAATACGAACTTGAGTCACAAGGAATGTGAGGTCTAACTTTAAAGGTCTAATAAAGAATTTGTGATAAACTGTATCTTAAAGTGTCACACATGAGATCTGGAATTGTCATTCACTGGCACATTACAAACCTGAAAATGTTGCATGTAAGCAGCCTGGGATCTTTGTAGCTCAGTTTGATGATGAACTTCTATCATACCACCTTCGAAGGGCCCAGAGACCTGAATGGGGGAACTCTTCCGATTAGATTCAGAGGCATTGGATATGCCCAACATGAATTATGAGCACATGCAGAAAGACACCTTGTTAAGCCTTTTTCCCTCCTTACAGGACAATGGCTGGCCTCCACTTAGTCATCAAAAATGCAAATGACCTTGACATGTGAACAGACGGTGACATCCCATGCTCCTTTGATCCTTCTTCTGAAAAGTCTTTTGCTTGCATCTGTGGTACGGAAACCAGCAAAAGCACTAATGTTACTCTTTTCCACTACTGAAACAAAGACCGAATTCCTGCAACTATCCTCTGAGACTCCAGAGCCATTGTTGCTATTTATGATGCACAATTTGAACCACTTTTGACAGCCTGGTAGAAGACATTCTTGGACTCTGTAGACTAGTCCACAAACAAATCACACCGTGTCATAAGCCTTTGCCTTCTGACCCAACGTTTTCCTTGACACACTCTTCACCGGAGAGTTTGGTGATACAGGCCTCATCTACAAATGTTATCACAATGCCTTCACCACTGCTTTTCTGGATCTTATGTCTGAAATCTTTAGTTGAAGCAAAGCAAAGTCTTTGTTTTAGGCATGCAGCCAGCCCTGCACCTTGTGAATGCCACATGTCTGATTTTTAATTTGTTGGGATGGCCTTAACCGGTCTCCCTGACCACATTGAGATGCCCTTCTCAAACCTGAATAGTGAAAGTTTGGACACCACCAATCAGATTTTGAAGTGTAGAGTGTAATCTGCCGATATGATGGCCCAGTGCAAGGCCTCAGTGCTTGCTTTACATTAGTAAGCCTGGATGCACTCCACTGGTATTTTGGGAATATCCAGGCAGCATTATTGTACACGCCCTATGATGGTGAGTGGCTCTTCGGAGAGAAGGCTGACTCCTTCCTAGAACACTTTAAGATTAGCCACAACTAGTATGGTCTCTGGGCAAGGCTTTCTTAGTGAAGCGGTTTCACAAGTAGTACCAACAATTTTGAGGTGTCTCCATGGCATAACCTTCAATGCAACCTTCTCAGCCAGTTTAAACCCCCTCCCCTCGCCCCCCCCCCCAATATTTAGCAACTTCAGTCTCTGTTATCTGCTGGATCTGCACCTCAAAACCTCCTTGACTTACTATAGATGTTTAGGGATTGAAGTCAAAAAGCGCCTGCCAGATCATATTAAAATTCCTTAATGTGTTGGTACTTTGGCAAGGTTAAAAACAGAGCGGCGTTATGGTGTGTATTGGCCCACTACATCTGTGGGCGACATATTTCAGCTGTATCCAATGCCTTCTAGGTCAGCTGGTTTTCTTCTGGACAAGTGGTTATTTTCCCTATATCTCAAGGTAGCCTAATGCTCCTTCAATTATAAGTTTTCATACAGTGATACAGTAAGAATAACATGCATGTAACTGATACAGACCATGTTTTAGGACGTTTTTCTTTCTTATGGTCTATACTGAAATGAGAAAGAAATTGGATAACATTGTTCAGGTTTTTTATGCATTTTTCATATCCAATGCTTATCCTCCCATACTATTGTGATACTCTGCATGCACCTATGTAGTGTACTCCCTCTATCTATATTTATTTTATGTGCTATTAAAACATTTGAAAAGCACTAAAGATGACAAGTGAATGGCAATACATACATATACTGTAGAACATGCATTGGTTGTTTGCTTCCTTATCGTGAATAAAACTGTGATACTTCACCTACTTGGCCTATGTTTTGTTCAGGATTATCGGGAGGGACTATCCTTGTAGTCACACTCTGCCAAGAAAAAGCGGAAGAGAAATGAGCGTGAGAAAATAAGTCTTGCTTGTTCCATGGTGACCGCCTCTGATCTGGAGAAGTTCCTTTAACACTTACTTGATCAAAGGACTGCGTTTGCGTCCTCACCTAACTCGTGGCCCGATATTCTGCATGTTGAGGTTGGGTCCGTCGCTACCGTACTTGAAAGCAGCACCGTTTCCTGTCTCGTAATCAGGATGAATCACGTGATGGCAGTCACATGATTTCACCGTGCTCCCAAAGAAACATTGTCAAATAAAGGCGTTTCAAGAAAAGTACCACATTTCAAGAAAAAGACCATGGTACCGGTCACCCCAACTGTTATTGCCATAGCTCAGGTATATTAATCAGCACCTTTATGCACCACTTGTGAAGTGTATGTTTACAGCCGGTAGAGTTTACAAGAATCATGGGATTTGTAGTCCTACTGCGCCTGCGATGTGAAGTCGTTCCGCCTCCATGATGATGGCTTTGCAGGGACAAGGGAAATGTAGTGTTTAGCGTGCTTTTCCATAAGCTACCCGTTTATTACAAATTTCTACCTCAAAATTGTCTACTTGTCCCAACTTTCATGAGATTATAAAAATACACGTTTTGAGAATGGTATTTGTTAGGTGTGACAGGTTCATGAGGAATCGATTATTAGTATGTGATTACATGACATCCTGATTTGAGTTCTTCTATTCATAGTATATTCCACCATAGCATTCCATCGTTTAGGCCTCTTATTTGTGTGGAAAGTTTATAAATCCATCGTTGCTCTCTTTCAAACAGGACTCTCTCTAGGTTTCTTGGTTCTTTACTTGTTCCAGGATGACCCATTTCAGATCTTCTATTGTGTGTTTTTGTGTCAAATATTGTTCCGCCAGAAGTCTCGCCTAATCCCCATGCAGAGGCTGTCCCTGGAAGGTGTGGTGTTGCACAGGACCTGCCTGAGGGTTTTTCCTCCTCCCAGAGGATTGCAGATATTCAGTATAGGATTACCATGTTTCTGAACCAGACTCCAATCTTAGTTCTGCTAGCTATCAGCCTGCTTGGCCTGCTTGGCCTGCCTGCCATATACGTCCTGTTTGTGCCACATGCCATACGGTGTGTGATGGCTGTTTAGAGATCCCTGAGTTACTGGCAGCGCCATCATCAGTTGAACTCTCAGCTAAGGTATACCTTCTCACCTCTGGTCTTCTGGAGCTCCGTTAGTGGATGTGCCTCTCCAAATTCATGGTGGTTCGTATCTTCAATCCATTAAAGTCGGAGGCCACTTCAGTTATGGATGCTTCCTTGTTTGTCTGGTACACTCATCTGGACGAGATGCAATGGATTTGATCTGCGTCAAAGCAACTGAGGCAATTTTATTATAGCTTTGTGTAAGTCACTTGGGATAGTCTGAATTCTGATGATATTCTGGCCTCTAATTTGTACGTAGACATCCCAAATTGCTTTATGTTGCTTCAGTTACTGGCATATTAACAAGTATTATTGATTGATTTTGTTACAGTTATTCACTTAACAAGTGTATGCTGTGCAGCATGATCACAATTCGATCCCAACATGATATTGTTTTGAAAGATGTATTTCTGTACATTTAAGCTGGGATAACTACATAGTTTGGTTTCTTAATCTTTGTCTACAGCCCTAACGAAGTAAATATTGCAAACGATTTTTGGGCTGTTAACTTTTGATGTTTTTCATTTTATTGATTGTTCTTTTTAAAGAATCTAAAAAACACATTAAACAGTGCAAAGGTCCTTAAAATAAAATGGTTCTAGAACTTTATTGGATAATATCAGTGAGACTTTGGTGATGGTAGATGGAAGGATTTAATATGGAGATCTATTGGAACTCTGCATTTTATCCCCTCTTACTCTCCCACACAGGGTAGACCTGTTTTCCCAGTTGAATATTCAGGCATTTCTCCTGAATCCACTGACGTTTTACTGCACACATGGAGTTTGAGCAGTGTCAACCAGATATCTTAATTTTTGCAATTGGAAGTGGCATAAATCATCCTGGTTACCAGAAAACCCTCAAACTGTGTGGGCTCCTGGGAAGAATCTGCTTCTTAGTGCAGGACTGAGGGTTTGAACCCCTTCCAGTCTTGTTTGTCTGACATTCTGGGCTTTGTGTTTTCCCTTTCTCAGCAGGGCCTGGCAGATGCCACTGTGAACGGATATCTGGCTGCCTTATACACAATAACGTTTCTTCTTGCTCAACCTTCTTCGCTTAGGACATGCCTAGTGATGTGCTTTATTTTATGTCTCTTCTGTATATTTCCTTCAATGCCTTTTATTGATATGCAGAAGGATTTGAATTTTGTAACTTGCATCCTAATGTGTTGACCATGTACAACAAGACTGAATAGGTGATCAGCTTTTTGTGCGCTTTACTGAAGCCAAAAAAGACAAGTCTGTCACCAAAAGTAACATTTCTTGTTGGTCCAGCTTTTGTATAAAGATCTGTATTCCTTGGCCAAGAATTATCCTCTCGCTGGCATTTGTGCACGTTCCATGAGGGCCCTGAAAGCTTCTGCTGCCATCACCAAGGTACTTCCGTCAGCTAATATTTGCAAAGTGGCCACTTGGCCTTCATTTCACATCTTTGCAAAACGTTACAGTCTCTTGGCTCAGGCACACAGTGATGGTTGCTGGCTAAGGCTGTGTTGCATGACAACTTTGGTTAACTGGAACTCTTCAATCCCTCATCCATGAGGGTTTTGCTTTTGGACTCCTGCATAAGGTATTTAATCATCTGGGAGATGTACCTATCAGAAAGGAAGTTAATTACATATGGTAATGAGATTTCAGGCGGATACTATATCTTCCCACAGTTTCAGCATCACCCTCCATCCTCCCCTGAAGATTTGATGCTAAAGTTAATGAGATCCCAGGGCATGCAAAGGTGCCTCTTCTGTTTAGTTGCTGTCATAAAAACTCTTTTGGCTCCTTTTCTACATGCCTTGATGGGGCTCTGGAAGCAGAGAAGAAATTGACTGTTTGCCAGACGGCTCCAAATATATTTGCGTGTTGTGATAGCCAATGTGTATGGGCCCACAACACTTTCCGGATCTAACCGGCACCTGGAGGATATTCATGAGGTGAGTATCTGTGGGGAACATAGCATTAACCAGAAATATTGTTAAAGAACAATAGGTAACCTTTTTTGAGTGTTTTAATGTACACCAGACCATCCTTTTGAAATTCCCAGCATTAGTGCTTCCTGTCGGCCTTTTGTTTGACTTGCCATTGAAGTTCATTCAACTGTAAACAATCAGAGATCTGCAAATACACTAATCTAAAAAGCTCAGGTCAGCACCCAAGACAAAGAAACAGTTGAGGCACATGCCCAGATGTAGATTTGTCCAGCAACTCTGTTTGTCACTTCACCCTGCCCTCATGTTCATGAGAGCAGTATGTAAATGTGAATTGCAGTGCTCTTTTTCCACAGATGTGAGTTGTCTGAAGGAGCTTGTATTAATTGTCACAAAGACATTGAGCATTAACAGCTACATTCATTTATTTTTTTAAGGCATCCTTATTATAATTTTTTTGTTTTACTCAAAATCTCTGTATTGAAGTTTTCCAAAACAGAAAGGCAGGACGCAACTGTGTCACTACAGACATTGCAACATAGGTGACGATCAAGAAGTACAGATTAGCTAGGTTAATTACAGGAGGCAAAATTTGTCAAAACCTTCATTAACCATCATTAGCAAGACAGTACAAGATCGTCTATAGCACAGCGGGTCGGCGTATGGCGGAACAAGGTAAAATGTTTTAAAAAACAAAGGATTTAACCACAACATGGGTAATGGATTACAGGTAAAGGCTGATAGTGTTCTGGGGTGGTCCTGCTTCGTGTATTAACGCATAACATGGGCGTTCTCTACAGTGGAGAAGAGTTATACCAAGCGAATAAGGAAAACCCTAGCGGGGTGGGTCAGCCAAAGATCTGGAGCAAACTAAACGTTAGTGTATTAAAACAAGTGAATTCAATACGGGTGAGATATTGTATCCGGGATTGCCACACAGATTGGAATCTGGTTTTTGTCCTACTTAGGTTGTGTAGAAGCTGTTCTATTGCCATTACATGCCATAGGTGGGAGAAACATTGAAGCCGTGGAAGGTGGAGCTGACTTCTTCTATGTCAGGGCCACGAGTTGCCTGGCCGCCTGAAGCATGTAGCTACTAAATGTCCAGTCAGCATGGGTCATCACATTTTAAAGGCTAGATCGAATCTCAAGGATGACCATGGTATAGGACGCTGGAAGGGGATAGCCCACAGTGGCTTTGATATGGCTTGAAACCTCCTTCCAAAAGGTGGTGATGAGGCTGCAGGACCGCCAGATATGACAGAAGTCTCCTTGTTCCAGTTGGCAGTGCCAACAAAGGCATGAGTTGCCAGGGTAGATGGTGGAGAGAGGGGATGCTGTGTAATACCACTGGAACATGAGCTTATTTGCAGTTTCTCTGAGGGATTTGCTGTGGTATGTTTTTGATAAGTTATGCCACAGTGTTTCCCATTGTTTAGGTGATATGCCCTCCGTGGTAGTGGAAGGCCATGTAGACTCGTAAGAATGTGTGTGAAGAGGTGTAGAGTGCTGAAGGGTGTGGTATGTATTAGCAATGAGCCCTCGTGAGCCATCATAAACTCTCACTAGCTTCTTGAAGGGAGTGAAGGATCTCATGACCTCAGGGTAGACTGAGGGGTGTAGCACCCAATGCTGCAACTGTAACTATTGTATTCTAGCCATCTCAGGTAAAGTATAGTCCTCTTTGCACTGCTCAAACATCCTACAGTCGCCATTTGCCCAGTTCTGGAAGGAGTGAGGGGGTAGTTCCAGGGTAAAGTCAGGATTGCGTGGGATTGGTGTATTGGGGAATGGAAAAGTGGTCAGACCCTTCTTACTGGCCAGTTTGCCAAGCACCATTTTAGTAGGGGTGGCATTTTATGCGCTATGCGGCAGGGCGTGCTTAGGTAACCAGTTAAGGTCCCATAGTGGCCTACAGACCCCTGCCCTATCCATATGGAACCAGTGCTTCTCGCTTTCTCTCACCACCCACTCAGAGATATATCGCAGATCGGCAGCCCAATATTAATCTAGAAGGTTGGGGCATGCACGGCTCCCTCTGTCCTGGGGTTGCATCATGAGAGCGTTGTTGATCCTGGCCACTTCCTGTTCCAAATGAAAGCATGAATATTGTGTTGCAAGCACATAATGCTGTCTTGTGGAATTGGAGTAGGTAGAGTATGAAATAGGTAGAGGGGTCGTGGAAGCATGCTCATTTTGACGACATTAACCCTCCCCAGCCATGAGATGTAGAGGTGTTTCCATTTCCGAAGGTCCTCCAGAATGGAGCAATGGAGGGGGGCCAGTTTACACGCATTCAGATATTTAATTGTATCCGTGGACCATCGGAATGGCGCCAGCCCTTGTAGAGCAGGGAGATCATGATTACAAATAGTTGGGTTAAGTGCACTCGATTTTGAGAGGTGGTAGGCTGTGAAAGGGTAAGTAAGAGGTTATCTGCAAACAGGCTAATCTTATGCACCTGTCCTTCAAAAATAATACCCTCTATTTCAGCCAGATGGCGGATGGTGATAGCTAGTGGTTCAAGCACTAGAGCAAATAAAAGGGGCAACAGTGGGCAGCCCTGTCGTGTACCCCTATGAGGTGTAGCCAGGGGGGCAACATAGGTGGCCATGATTTTGGCGATTATGCCCCGTTTCATCCCTAGTTTGCATAGGACCATTTGTAGATAGGGCCAGTTCACCCTGTCAAAAGCCTTCTCTGTGTCGAGTGAGAGAAGGCAAGCTGGGATGTGATAGTGGTGCAACTTCTTGATGAGGTGCGCTATACGTCGCATGTTGTCTGCTCCTTGTCTATTACGTATAAATGTTACTTGGTCAGGGTCAATCAGATCTGGGAGGTAGCTTTCGAGCTGAGTAGCCAGGATCTTGGTATAAATCTTGCCATCAGTATTCGGAAGAGCCATGGGATGGTAAGACAAGCAAAGCGGTAGGCCTTTGCCTGGATTGGGTATGAGGGATATCTCTGCCGCTGCCATGGAAGGCATGAGACCCGTATCTTGTGTGAAGAAGTTGAACAGGTGCACTAAGTGGTCTCGCAATTCAGGCAAGAAAAGTCCTAGAGCCCATCTAGTCCCGACGTCTTGCCATGACGGAGAGCTTGAACTGCACTCACTGCGTAGTTCCTTAAGCGTGATCAGGGCATCGAGGGCCTCCGCATGTTGATTGTGAATGAGTTCCCTTTTGTAGACAGTCAGAAAGTCCTCTATCAGGGCATGCAGGACCTCTTCATCATTGTAGTGTTCATGGAATGTCCGTTGTTTATCACATTCAGCAATCGTTCATCTCCTGCCTCCAGCCTGGAGCTTCGCAATATGCACCTTGGTGTGCGCCTGGTGCAGTCTGTGAGACAGAATTTTTTTAAAATGTATTTTATCTATTTATTTATTTGGGTTTTATAGAGCGTGAACTTGACCCTTTAGGGTATCAGAGCGCTTTACAGGATTAGCAGGTTGAATACAAGAGACTTAGAAGGGGGGGTGGAAAACATATGGGATACAAACATGTAAAAAAAATAAACATTTTACGAGAAAATAGAGGTCCCGGATCCTTGGGTGGGATGCTCGGGGGTGCCGGGTGGATAGCATCCGGTTAGTCTAGGTGTGGCAGTAAACGGAAGAAGATCAAAAACACTGAGGTGATTGCAACGCAGGAGATTAGGAGAGGAATTTGCCCATTAGGAAGGTTTTGGCCTCCTTTTTAAAGTGTGCCAGAGATAGAATTCTTCTAATGGTGGGCATGAGTGAGTTCCATATTCTTGGAGCGGCCCCAGAGAAGTCCCAATTGTAAGTAAGAAGCATACCTACTTTGTTACCCCCCTTGCATTATTATTGTTTTATTGTTGGAGCACTATGAGGGAGTGTTCAACCCTATACTATAGGCCCAGAGTTGGCTTCGTAAGATTGCCAGCTATCTTTTATTGCGACCAGAGGATGTCGTTTTGTCTTGCTGCTCCAGAGCATTAACTTCTCACATCAAGTTGGATTCTACCAGCCGGGTTTCCCTCCCTTGTGCAATGGCCACAAAGGGAAATACCACCCCAGATGGTGGCCTTGAACCCATCCCATAGTGTGTGGAACGATATGTCCGACAGAGAGATAAGAACAAAGCATTCAGTGATCCCCTTGCAGATATCCTCCACAACCACTGGATCGTGGAGGAGTTGTGGTGGTAGGCGCCAGCTCAGGGGGCCCATAGTAGAAAAGGGGGTGGCAGACCATGTCTATTCAATGTGGGCGTGGTCTCAAATAGAGATATCACAAACCTCCGGCGTGTCTGTCAAGGTGTCGCAGGAGGGAGTGTGTTATTATGACAGTTGGTGTGGGAGTATGATATATGTACATGAGAATAAAATGAATATCGGGCGCGTCAGGATGTTTATAGCACCAGGCATCTAGTAGACCTATTGTAGCTATTTCTTTCTTAAGCTGCGTTGACATGGCCTCAGTGCCTTGGTAAGTGGTTGCACTTCTGTCCGTCCCCAGGTCCCACACCTGGATAATGTCATAGAAAACTATAATGTCACCCTCCACTCTTGTCTATTGTTTTCTTAGGATGTGTTGGAGGTATGGGTCCTATGTGGTGTTTGGGGTGTATATGTTTAGGAGTGTCCGCTGCCTTTTGACACGCAGCATGTGCAGTGCCAAGTAGCAACTCTCTCTGTCTCTCACTGCCTTTGTAATAGTGGAGCTAAAGCCCCGATTTACATAAAATGCCCACTCCCAGCGTCATCGTTTCAGTGTATGCCCAATGATGTATGGGGTATTTCGGATGTGCCATTTTATGTCTGTCTGCCCCCAGGAGGTGAGTTTCTTGTAAGAATAAGACATCAGGATTGTGATGCATTATATTCCCCCAATCTTGCTTGCATTTATTTTGGGAGTTTAGATAGAGTAGTTTAATAGTAATCATCACTGTAAGGGGTTAGAGGAGTGGGTGGCCCTGATATGATGTGATCCTCTCAGTGGGGAGAGGGTAGTGCTTATACAGATTGGGCCTCTATCTCCCTGATCTGTGCTGGTCCTAAGTGGATGGATGTGCAACGACTCCTGTAGAGACTAGAATACGGGATGTGGACCCTACCAGGTTTTGTGGAAATGCCCAGGGTTACCTGAACACCATTACTGTAGCAGTTGCTAGCAGTGTTTGACCTGTGGGAGAGAGTTAGGTGAAACCAACCAAATAAAATGGACCAACAGGGTCCAACCATTACATCCGCTTTCCGCAGAGAGCAGCACCAGCGTGCCCGTGTCCCACAGAAACAGTCACCCTCCTGAGGTGTGCGGCGTGGGGTTTTGACCATCAGGTAGAGTCTGAGGTCAATTGTGGGAGGTTGAGGGAGTGTGGTCCCCTGTGGGCCAGTCCTTCTAGAAGCCATGAGAGTGGGCAAAGCTTCAGAACCCGTGACCGAGGATGAGTGTAGACATGGAAGCACCTCTGCCGTTACAGGGAGCCTGATGTAGAGGGTGCCGGTTATGTGTACTTTCCCGTGTTTCAAAGGTGTTGAATAATATCTCATTTTGTCTCCTGGGATGACGTCTCGGCCTGACGTTTATATGGGTGGTGAGGGCGAACCGTAGTCCAGATCAACTTAAGCCCTTCCCTGGGGAGGCCTTTGGCTGGAGAAGGATCTCTGTCTCAGGAATCAATAGCAAGTCCCAGTGGCTGTTTCGCCTCCACTAGTAAGTGCAGAGAGCGCCTTTTGCTCTCCCAAGTAAAGAGGAGTACGGTGTAATGTAACAGTAGAGAGGTCTTGGTTCAAGTGAATAGTGTGTCCCCAAAACATGAGATCAGTCTTATTCCTGAAGGCTCTAAGGATAGCCTTTTTTTCTGTGAAGTAACGAACATGTGTCAAAATGTCAGGGATGTATTCTGAGCGCCCAGGGGCAGAGGCCACTCGGTGTGCCCTATTAGGACATGTGAGAGGGGGACGTTGTCATCTCCCCAGGTAGTCTGAAGGAGCTCTGTTGTAAATGCTATAATGTTGCTGCCCTCTTCTCCCCTAGGCACCCCTCTGATGCATATATTCTAATGTCAGCTTTTGTTTTCTAAATCCTCTTAGTTTAGTCTGGAGTTCAGTGTGCTATTCCTCCAGTGTCCCCTTTGGTTTTGCTTTGTTCGCCATAAGTTGGCAGGGTATGCTCAGACGTGAGTCCCTTGCTCACTTTGCCACTGGATTCAAGCAAGCCTGGCTGAAGACGGCTGAAATGCCAGAAACCGGTCCTAGGAAGCTTGTTTCCGATCCAGGGAAGGCATGGCTTGGCGGTTCGGGCTGGACTGTTCCCATGAGGCACAGGGTCAGACTTATTTGCATATGGCCATGTCCGAACTGGGGTGGCAGAGTGGGCTAAAGAACGGTGATGGATTAAACCCAGATCAGTTGACTGGGGGTGAGTGCTTGGAATGTTCAACACTCCGTCCATCATCCCCTTTGGTTTTGCTTTGTTCGCCATAAGTTGGCAGGGTATGCTCAGACGTGAATCCCTTGCTCACTTTGCCACTGGATTCAAGCAAGCCTGGCTGAAGACGGCTGAAATGCCAGAAACCGGTCCTAGGAAGCTTGTTTCCGGTCCAGGGAAGGCATGGCTTGGCAGTTCGGGCTGGACTGTTCCCATGAGGCACAGGGTCAGACTGATTTGCATATGGCCATGTCCGAACTGGGGTGGCAGAGTGGTGATGGATTAAACCCAGATCAGTTGACTGGGGGTGAGTGCTTGCAATGTTCAACACTCCGTCCATCATCCCCTTTGGTTTTGCTTCGTTCCTCCAGTGTCGGCATCTGCCACCAAAACATTTCCTGGTCTTCTGACCTGGCATCCATAGTGCATTTCAGGTCATCAATTCGCCTCCCTAAAATGGCGACCTCCCTCTTGATGTGTTGAATGCAGGTTTGGAGATATGTTTTATTGACCCTACCTTGGGACAAATTTCCTGCTGGAAGTGGTCCATGTAGTCTTGCGAGATAGGTACTGAGGGTGGACTCTCCACTGTCAGCACTGAGAAGTATCTTTCAGCTTCTGCAGGAGGGAGTTTGCTCCATAGGGAGGTTACCGATGTGTCTTTAAGGGACTTAGGTGTGGCATGTTGCCCAAGGATCCTCTGCCGGATACAGGGGGATTGGGCCTGTTAAACACCTCTCTTCCATTCCACCAACTGTTATAATGCCATCCACCGGGTTATGCAATGGCAGCCTCTTTGGCAAGATCTAGTTAGCGCAGTGGGCTGGGGATAGGAGAGGGGGGTGCATGAGACCGAGTATTATGCGGTGGAGGTGTGAGCCAATTCGAGGTGCCAGGATGTACGCTACTATTGTGCCATATCAGGGGTCGCACCACTAGACTTTGGGGGGGAAGGAACTTCACAAGTCATTATGGGCAGGATCGACGGGTTCTACCATTCATGTCTGGATGCCTTCTGAACAGGCATGTAGCGCCAGATCCTGATCTCAACTGAGTTCTGCCCTGGGCAGTCAGAACACCCCAAATAAGCGTGATCCGAGTTGGGGGAACAGTCCGGGCCCCCACTCGCGTCCAGGCACAATAAGTTAGGCAACTGCCGGGTGGGGCTGCGGCCTGGCAGTCAGGTGTCTTGCCTCACTCTTTGTGCTCCCAGAGCCGCTGGTGCTTGGCCCAGCCCCCAGTCGGCATATCCTCTGTAGGTGCAGGGATTGGGGCTAGAGCGAGACCCCGTGGCTGCCACAGCACCTCACCAGCCCGCCACTGTCGAGGCAGGGAGGCGCAACAAGTAAGGAGCTATGGTATGTCAGGGTTCGGTCTACTGCTGAGCAGCGGTTCTCGTGGGGGTGGTAGGGGCTCCCACCTCGCTAATTTTCATCGCGGCGCTCCAATGTGGAGCCAGCCCGCCTCCCTGAGGTTGCGGTTTGATTGGTTGCTGCAGGGTTCCCGACGAGGAATTCCTCCAAATTACTAGTTGGAAGCGAGGCGCGCCGGGTAGGGCGTCTCTCACCTGACTCCCTAACTACGGATCCCGGCTCGCCTGCTTGTAATAAACGCCGACAAGCCTACCTGTTTTTATTGGAAGGTGAGCGCCACGCTGGCTATTATGACTGTAGGGGTGATCTCTATTTGTGCCACGTGTGAGACGCTTGCTTTGTTTTGTTTTTATCTCAACTTCTGTATACATCCTAAGATAGTAACTGTCTGAGACGGCCATCTTAACCTTTATGGGCTGGCTCATCCTCTTTGTTGACGCTTGAATCACACAATAGAAGCTGTCCTCACTTGCCCTACTCCTAGTAAGTGAAAGTGGACTGTGCCATGCTTTCATAACAATAGAAAGAGGACTGGGCCAGAAGCTACCTACAATAACAGAAAGAAGACCTTTACAGTGGCCATCTTAGTATGGGTTTTGTTCTTCTGCCCTTTCAACCTACTCTACTGAATGTGACCTGGTAAACCTCCACCCAGGCACGGGCATATGTCTAACAGCCCTTGCACTTGCCTTTAGCTGCTCACTCAGATGGGCATCTGGACTCGGCTGCACTCTACGTAAGCAAACCTAGACAGTAGGGCAGACCTATATATATAGTTCATGACGCCAACCGAACGCTGGGGCGGCAATCCCATCACTCTCCCCAACATGGCAGAGCCCTGCTTGACCTCCACGGAAGATAATTACTATCCCGTGATCTATCCTCCTAATCTCTCCAAATCCGCCTCCAAATCCCTCAAACACTCCATCCTGAAAAGTCACCCAGAGACCCTGATATCTGACCATCGTCTCTGCATGAACCAGGGCACTGTCATCAAGGACCTCATCTTCTATTCTAGGAAAACATCCCTCTGGCGCAATGCCTTTTCGAGCCTCCTCAGAGTACATGAAGCCAGGAACATCCCTCATGGAAAAAAACTCTCATTCACTCCATCTGCAACCCTCTGTGCTGACCTCACCATCACACTATACAACAGCGGCATTATCCTAATTCAAGGGCCTCCCAGAAACCTCATCAAATTTGCAGACATCTTCTCCCTCTTAAAAAAACATGTTCACAACCCATCTCAGTCCACGCTCCCGCTGCTCCACCTCTCGCCCAATCCGCCTAGTGTGCCTTGCCGCGCACCATACACTCCTGCCAGTGACCTAGTCACTGGTCATCCCGGCCCTGACACCCTATCACCTACACATGCCAACCACAGCGCGCCCACACCACCAAACCTAGACCTTCAAGCGATCCCCGCTCCGTTGGCCTCTGAAACTCCCCCTAGAACTCACTTCACATGCCAACCCAGCCCCGCTATCACGCATCCAGCACGTACCCGCAGAAGCGTGTCTAAACCCTCAACCTTCTGCCCGCAGAATCTTCTTGCACTCCGGGTTATGGAAACTCCTTCTAGGGCCCTCCCCACTGGTATGGAAATGCCTAATATTGCCCAGAGCTTTGGTCGAGTTAGCCACACTTCTAGGCGACACACCCAGTCAGATGAAATCGCTCCCCCTTTTCGGCCACCTGCCCACAAGACTTTCCCTCTCATAATGACACTGATCGACCTAGCCCCCCTCACTCTGTCAGAATAGTGCGCCTGCAACCGGCCCTCTGCCCACGTATCCCCACCTCTAAGCTGCCATCACATACTATCAGGACCGCTCCCTTGCAACTGGCCCCCTGCCGGCCAGAACCTACCTCTCTTAGAGACATTGATAATCTTCACCGCAGAGCCACAGAACTATCACTGGGCATCCACAAGTCCATTCTGGATCTAAAGCACCTTCTCCACATCACCGAACTCTCCTTCTCCAATCTCTGGCTCTCGCAGAACGCGACCCACATCCCTGTCACAAAGCCCCTCCTTCACCCCCTACCACTTTCCCTGAGACACCTGCGCCCCCGCAAGCAACCCTGCCACCTCTCGGAGGAGGAAATTCTTGCTCTCCTCCATACCTACAATCCCACCCATGGCACGCTTAATCCCTCAGAACTTTCGGAGTAAGAAGTGGCTGACCTCCTCAGTGGTTACGACTCTGCCTTAACCACCCCATGCCCCTCAGACCTGAGGGAAGCGCTCCCTATCGACACAGTTGCATCCAACCCTAACAGTTCTGCTACCCTCTGCACCAGAGGGGTGGTACATAGCAACCTTGCTTGAGTCCCCATCTCTGCCTCCACCCTTGACACTCACTCCGGCCCCTCCCTAGCCGGCCTCCTAATAAACTGCCGGTCGGCAGTAAAACATGCATCTGATATCGCCGACCTCATCCTGAGACATAAATCGGACCTAGCGATTTTGACTGAATCTTGGCTCAAGGAATCCTCCTCGCCCTATCTAGACCTCTTAGTCCCTCCCAACTATAACATTGTAAGGATGGACAGGCACTCAAAGAAAAAAGGTGGGGGCATTGCCTGCATCTACCGCTCTCCCTTCCTTGTTACGGAACTGCCGGTGGACCTTACAGACTCCTGTGAGTACCTCGCACTCTCCATCTCCAACAACACTTCACAACTGTGCAAACTTCACATCTTTTACCACCCCCCCAGGCAAGAACGACACCTTTACAGACCTCCTCATGGAAATCATCACAGCCAAGATTTCTCCAAACTCTAATGACATTTTCCTTGGCGACTTCAACTTGCATTGGAATGACCCTAAGGATCCTCAGGTCAATGCCTTTAGAGACTTCTTGGCCGATCAAGCCCTTACCCCCTACTCAAGCCTGCTCCCTCCCTACTCATTCGAAAGGCGCCACCTTAGACTGGATCATTGCTAAAGAATCAGCGGTCAAACTTATCTCTATTGACCCGTGTGATTGGTCTGACCACCACTCCATCACCTTCCTCCTGCCCAGCACCCACAAGACATAGACATCTCAACCCGTGATCCCCAAACGATGAGTTAGAGACACCAAGAACCTTGATCTTGTGAAACTGGCCCTGGTCATCTCCAGATTAGAATATGGATGCTCTACTCTTGCAGGGCTACCCAAGAAATCTCTGGCCCCACTGAAAGCCTGCCTCAACACCGCCGCCAGACTACTAAGCGGCTCAAAGAAATTCGACCACATCTCTCCCCACCTCAAAGCGCTGAACTGGCTTCCCCTAGAGCCCAGAATCCAATTTAAACGGGCCTGCATTACTCACAAAGCTCTTTATAACAACTCCCCTTCATTTCTTGCACAAAAACTCGTGATATCAGGAGGACCCAGAAACTCCCGATCTGCCGAAGACCTACTACTGCAACCTGCACGTTTCCAGAAAAAAAAAACTACTATCGGGCCTTCACTGGGGCTGCGCCGAGGATCTGGAACTCTCTCCCACCCGCCATCAGAAGACTTCCGTCCTTGGCACACTTTAAGAAGGAGACCAAAACCTTCTTAATGTGTAAATACCTCGCCTAATGAACACGTTACATTATTAACTTTCCATGGACGATACCTATTCCTGCGCTCCTGGGCATCCCCCCAAGAGTGAGACTATGTGCCTCCCTGTACAATGTATCTACCTGTTTTGATTTCTTCCCACATGTAGCCGGGTCTTTAGACTACGTGTTTTTCTTGCATCATGTATCCCCTGTGTTACCCAATTGATCCCTCCCTTCCCATCGCTTTGTACACCACCCTTATTACTGTAAAGCGCTCTGATACCCTCACGGGTCTGATTCGCGCTCTAAAAAACTATGAAAGAAAAGAAATAAATACTAATGTGGCGCCTCTCACCTGCATCAACGGCCCCTCTGGTGCAGGAGGTGTCTTCAGAGATCTGGGTCTGCAGTGGCCTCAGGTGGGGCGCCGGGCGAAGATCAAGCAGACTTGCTGACCTGGCAGGCAACAAAACGTGAGGTACATGCCTGGTCTCGCCCCCAGGAAGGCCCAGGCTTCACTCTGCTGGCTGTTGCGTAGTTTTGGAGCCAATCAAGCCCCCCTCCAATGAGTGGGGTGGCTATCTCGCCGGGATTTTCAGGAGTCAATCATAGCCCCAGTGCTGTGGATGGCGCTGGGATCTCCGTGAAAGACTGGAGAGTAACATGTCTTACACCATTCCCAGTTAAGCCACACACCACTAGCCATAATATTTTTAACGAATATCATTGAAGCTCCTTTGTTTTTTTTGTATTTCCCCTTGATGGCATCATATATTTTGCTTACAGCCACTGTATTTTGGTCTCTAAACTGCAGTGCGACCAATGGAGCAAAAAGGCATAAGTCCCGAAAAGTTAAAAGGGCAGTGATGTTTGAAATAAATTAACTATTAAGTGGAATGATAGTTATCACAGTGTATCCTTAACATTGTGATATGGCTTCCAATGACTGATATGACTTGACGAAGACTTGAGGTACAAGTATGAACACATAAAACAAATAGAAGGTTATGGACTATAAAGAAGGAATTTTCGTAGATAATTGTATTCATTGTCCTAGGCTACATGTACTGTTTAATGTTATGGCCTTGGCAAGAAACACCTATTTCATGACTTTCTCAGGACACCTCTAGCAATGCCGGAAGTTCAACTTGAAAATTATAATCAAAACGTTTCTGTTTTTTACTCTGTGCCATTTGAATGTATGGCTCACATCGTTTATGCACAAAGGTATTCCCAAATGTATAAGTGAAAACTGTACAGTTGAGCTGCTCGAAATTGGTTTCCTCTCTGCATTAGTTAGTCTCACAAGTAACACAGACCTGTACTTCACCTCCCCACTAGTTATTAAAAAAATATATTAATTTACATAAAGGCTTATCAGAAAATTAAAAAAATGTTATTGTTTTTCGAGTGTCCTGCGTGGCTGATATGGTTTTAATAATGTTAAAGCCATGCTTCTAATTCTCTACGCGTTCATTCTAAAGTATTGTTTATGCGATCCAGTTTGTATAAATGTGTTAGAAAATTGTAGGATGATGTGAAAGCAGAAAAGAAAAAAAATCTAATTCTAGGCGCCCCATACATTTAGCTTATTTTATTCGCTCTGCAATTCACTTTCCATCTACATCATTACCTCTGAGACATAATTCACATCTATTTTTAGAGCAGCCTGTGCCCTCTTTCCTGGTCACTTGTGATGATATATAAAGGTGAGGCAAATATGCACATTTTGTATCTAAACAAAGAACCACATTAGAGCAGAAGCCAGTCACACTAGATTAGGTGTTCTAACAAATTAACCATCTTCATTTACAAACCCATGATCGCTGGCAGAAACTAGATGCCATCCAGTTTATACAATTGTTAACTTTGATCTGAAGGAGCTTTTCTAGTTGTGTTACTGGGCTCAAATTCCAGGGTTTTATACTATTTCTAACAGCACTGCTTGCTGCGAGTTAAAAAGATAGCCGGCTCTAGCTCGCTTCTTATGAGAGAGTGGACTAATCTCTTCCCAGAAGACACTGGAGACATGAAGGAAATAAGTGTTGACAGCTGTTGTTTTATCTCGCCACAAAATTCTTGCAAGGCAATTGAATGCTTCATCTTTTCTATTTGTTTACTTCTAGGGAAAATAATCTGATAAAAAAGGATAATAAAACATTTTATTTGAAGCAGCCTTCATTTTTTCAGGTTTCATGAAGCATCGTTAATGTTTCTAAATGTCAGCAGTCTGCAGCAGAATACAAAAATGATAATATATTTTACTAATTTCTAATCAGACTGTTATGTTCCTGAGAATTGTTACTATAACCCCAGATAATTTAGTTTGTAGACTAATATTATAACCCTGTGTCAAGGGTTATACCAGTTGTTAAGAACCCTGAGACAGAGTTATAGGCTCAAACTGCAGGCAAGGGCCCATAACTCTGGTTCAGGGCCTTTAACAACTGGCATAGTCCTCAGCAGTGGCCTATAAAGCTATATTAGAACATTGGAATGTTGGGAGCTCCATTGAAAACAATGGAGTGCTCCGGGCTTATAATGGCTGGTATAAGCCCGGAGCACCAACATTCCAATGTTCTGGCTGTGAACAAAGGCTTCAGGGAGCCTGAGGGGATTTCAATCCCCTTGCGCTCCCTGAAGGCTTTGTTTTGTTAGAACATTCTGCCCTCTAGTGGCAGAATGTTCTAATAGCCTTATAGCCCTTCGTAGCAGGGCTATACCGGCTTTGTTAAAGTCCCTCGCCTTCGGCTCGGGCCTTTTAACGCTGCAACGGGCCTTTAACAGCCGGTATAGCCCGCTACGGCGGGCTATAAGGCTATATTACAACATTGGAATGTTGGAAGCTCCATTGCAGACAATGAATTGCCTCAGTGCAAATAATAGGTGGTATAAGCCTTCTGCTCCAACATTTCAATGTTTGTCTTTCTGTTTCTACCTTTTTCATTCGGAACATTCTATCCTCATTGGAAGGAATGTTCTAGCAACCTTATAACCTGGTGTAGTGGGCTATACCAGTTGTTGAACCAACTTCCTCACCCCCTTAGCAATCAACTCTCACCATTGCATCCGACTCGGTGACCACAACTTCTACATCAATGACACCAACTCTACTGCCCTCCTGGAGAACCTGAACAACATCGGCCTCACCCAACTGGTCACCAAACCAACGCACAGAGCCGGACACACATTTAACCCCATTTTCACTTGCAGTGACAGAATCAGATTCAGACACACCACAGAACTCACCTGGACTGACCACACCATCATATACTTAACCATCATGAAGCTCAGCACACCATCATAAGACTCAAGACACCCTCCCACTGCCGCAAGGTCACCGAGCCTCAGTTGTCATAGGCTCTCACGATCTCTCAACCCGAGGCCTTAACAGACTATGACCAGGCCATCCAGAACTTCGCCACATGGATCACCGATAGCTCTGACAGTCAACCCACTGAAAGATTACCAACATCTGCAACAATTTCAACCTCCAATCCATCACCATCAACCCCAATGACCTCAACCAACCAGCGAACATCAGCCAAACTAAGATCACCTGATCTCCACTCTCCTCCCTGACCACCTCAGCCATCATGTCTTCCAGCGGTTCTGGGCCGCCCACTGACCCCTGCCCCCTCCACCTCTAGAACCTTGTAATGAACCCGATCATCACACAATTCACCAGCATCCTCAACACCTCCATCTCCACAGCAACCTTCCCGGACAGATGGAAATACGCAGACTTCAGACCCCTCCTAAAGAAAGCCTCCACCTACCCCTGAGATCTCAAAATTATCCTCCAATCTCCCTGCTTCCCTACCCAGCCAAAGTACATGAGAAAGCCATCAACCAGCAGCTCACTGATGCCTCACAATCAGGATTCCATGCCAACCACAGCACTGAGACCGTACTAATCGCCGCCACAGATGACATTAGAACACTCCTCCACCATGAAGAAACTGTGACCCTGATCATCCTCAACCTGTCTGCATAATTCACCACCATCTCCCACAACACCCTCATCAACGGACTCTACAACATAAGCATTCAGCAAGACACACTCAAGTGGATCGCCTCCTTCCTTACAGGACACACACTGAGCATCCGACTGCCTCCCTTCACCTCTGTACCCAAAGACTTCATATGCGGCATTCCACAAGTATCATCCCTTAGCCCCACCCTGTTCAACATCTGCATGACCCCCTCACAGTCGTAGTCAGGTCCCATGGACTCAACATAATCTCCTATGCAAGCGATGCTCAACTGATCCTTTGGCTCACCAAAGACTCCTCCAATGCTAAATCCAACTTCTGCAACATCATGACCAACATAGCCAAATGGATGAGAGACAGCGATCTCCAACTCCACTCTGGCAATACTGAAGTACTGATCTTCAGGAAGAAAAATTCCTCATGGGACCACAGCTGGTGGCCTGCAGAACTCTGACCCGCACCCTCACTGACCGACCATGCACGCAACCTCTGCATCATTCTCGATACCTAACTGACCGGGAAATGACAAGTCAACGGAGTTGCCGCCTCCTGCTTCCACACACTTCATATGCTCCGTACACTCTTCAGATGGATCCCAACCAAGAGCAGAAAGACCGTCATTCAGGTCCGCTTCGGCAAAGCCCTCTACGCCCGCACATCCACCCAGCTCCTTAGAAGATTCCAGACCATACCAAACACTGCAGCCAGACTCATCCTGGACCTCCCCAAATGAACCAACATCGCCTCCCACCTGAGAGACCTCCAGTGGCTCCCTATCCAGAAGAGATGCCAGTTCAAGATCCTCATGCACGCCTACAAAGCCCTCCATGACCTCGGACCTGCCTACATCACCATCGACGGAACTTCTACCAACCCTCCAGACACCTGCGCTCCTCTTCACTCGCCCTCGCACAAACACCCCACATCCATCGCAGTTATGGCAGCTCCTTCTCCTTCATTGCTGCCGAGACCTGGAACGACCTGCCCCTCCAGCTCTGCACAGCCTCCTTGCTGGCAGACTTCAGATAGAGACTCAAGACCTGTCTTTTCAATGAAGACACAGCACCCAGATACCCCTAGGGGTGACAGTGCTGTGCTTTACAAATGCTGTTTGACTGATTGATTAAAGGCCCTACATCTAATTTATAAGCCTGAACATCACTTTCATTTATCTTGTTAGTCGGCATAACCCAGGTTACCTTCCCGTCATTGCAATCCCCCCTGCTGAAGGGACATGGGCTCTGCTTTGCAACAAGCGTTTATATCACACTGCTACAATCCTTTGTAGAGAATGAATAAAAGCAAATAGTATGAATGTATAATATTGTGTGCATACCTGGTTTACTATTTCATGGGGACCCTTATAGAAGCAGGACACTCATTGACTGTCAGCAACAAAATCTGCTGTTTCAGCTTTTCCTCTTCCTGCATGAAAAGAAAAGCTATAATGCTATGTTGACTCATCTTTCCTCAGCCTTGATGTTTTCGAAAAGCACGGAGAAGTGGTTGTCACCTACATAAGTTAGCAGAGTGATCTGCATTAGTAGTAGTAAGATGTTTAACTGGAATTCAACATGCTGTTTTGCATTGGGGTGTTGAGCGAATCAGAGTTTTTAACGCCGTTTCAGGAACATACTAATTGTTAGAAAGCACAGGTGATCTCATGATGTCAGGGAACTGACTGCCTTGATTCAAGTAGTCAAAAGTACCATAAATGATTAGGTTTTCTGAGTTGCAACTAAAGGTTCAAACACAAAATCAAAGACAATAGAACTACAAGAGGTTTTTACCAAGCTTTTCACAACTGTCAAGTTACTGGTTAAAGTGTTGTAAGTGGATTAATTATTCCACATGCCAGTAAGGATAACTAAATCAACAACATTCTGAACCTTAGTCATTTGAGGCTCAAAAAGGCAAAATAGTCTCTGACATTTTCATCAGACTACAAAAATGTTTTCGTTGTAAAGGAAGTGGAAGGTTCGCATTCTGATGTGAGCTATCACTGTATGGCAAAATGGCTTCAAGGAATATAAAACTATCCTGGAAACATAGAAGAGGCATGTGGATTTGAAAGGGCTCATAAGAATTTAGCCAAGATTATACAACTGGAGCAAGATTTAGACTCTGTGCGCTTAGCTGTGATGAATTAAAAAATGTCACAGAATCCCTTTTCATGTGTCAGTGGTTCCGAAACAATTTTCAGAGTGGGGTGCTACCTTCAATTTTACATCACTGAAGTCAAGGGATTGTGAAAAATGAAGCACCGCACAAACAACAAACATAGCAAATGAGCCACGTCAATTCAGCAGGAGAGTGTTATGGTATGCAGCCGTGGTGCATTGTGGAGCACACTGTCACAAATATATCACTAACCAGTGCGTGGTAGCCCTGTGTCCTTTACAGACATCGATTTTACCATTGAAATGGCAACAAAATGTATGCTGACATGCAGTTTTACTATTAAAACTATATAGCACACAAAGGATAATGTGTGGAAATCAGGATTCAGCAAATGTTTATCATTTAAAAAAATCAGAGTACAGTGTCTTGATTTGTTTTGATACTAATAAAGTCCTTGTTTCCATCACACTTCAGAATTATCAAACATTTTTAGTTCTTTTGAGCTATTTGTACAGTTCACTTACATGTGTTTAAATGTTGTTGCATGTTGGCAAAAAAACTGACAGCCTTTCCTTTCTCACTCGCTGTACACCAGCAAGATTGTCAGATAGTTCACTTTACAAAATTATCTAACTTTGCTGTCAGACAAAGAAAAGTAATAACAATCTACTTGATAAAAGAATAAACAGCAAATTGTCAGGAGACAGGGCCTGACATCTGACCTCTGTCTTTGAACAATTAGCAAATATGTCAAGATAAAAACTAGGTTTAACTGCATCTTTATTGCTCATTCACCTTCTGAACTAAAGCATGTGTGTGTTTTTGGGTGGGCTGCATCACCCTTACTTTTAGCGCCTATGTCACTGGTTCTTCATTACATGTCCTACTGGAATGTGAAAACAATCTTTTAAAACACAGCCAACACGTTTCGTGGATTTAAAAAAAAAAATATATTTTTATTTTATGGAGTTTTATATAGCGCGAACTTGACCCGAAGTTATTGGGTATCGGAGCGCTTTACATAGCACCAGTTGCGTTACATGAGGACACATTCATTTTTTTGTTAGGCACAGGGAGATTAAGTGATTTGCCCAGAATCACAGACTATTCAGCGTCGTTGCTGAGACTCGAACCCAGTTCCCCAGATTCGAGGTTGACCGCTCTAGCCGTTAGGCCAACTCCTCTCCCCTTGTCCCGCTTTTTCAAGGCTGTAGTAAAAACCAATCAGTCCATAAAGAAATCCAATTTAAAAACCAACATTTATGTTCCAACATTTATGGTTTGAGTTAAATTCAGGTGTATGAAGAGAATAATTGCAGAAGTGGGGAGAACAATTTAGTTTTGCTGAGTTGATTAAAATACATTGTAGTAGAAATAAGTATGTATGGGCTCTTGTTTTCACAGAGTTTAAGTTCCTCCTTACATGATATGTTAAAAAATGCTACTCTGGTGACCCTGTGAGAAAGCTGAAGTATGGGAAAATATTGTTCACACTAAAGCCACTTTGTTACAGAACATACATTTGAGATGGGTTCAAAAGTGTGCCCAGAGCTCCTGCTTCCAGGGTGGTGGCTGGCACCAACAAAGAAGATGTCTGTTTTGTTTATGTTGAGCTTTAGTGTGCTGTCACATCAGCTGGTCATCAGCCTGAATGCATTTTTCCCGTTTATGGTTCAGTCATGTCTTTTCACCTCACAAAAATGTTAGGAACATTATATATTTATATTCCGTATAGCTACATGATTGATTCAGGTACTCAACTGCAACTAAGAAAATAATAAACAGTAGTGGGGATGCTGCAAATGCCTAATGCACCTCCATATTATAGCTGTTTAAAAGGCTGAATGTGTATATTATAAGATCAGTGCACCAGGAACAATTTTATGCATGTGAACGTTTTCTAGCGTGAACCCTACTTGCGTTGGCCTAATAACATTATCAGTATCAAAACCCAAAGGAGTTGATGTGGTGGCATGGTCTGCGCCTTCTTTGGCTGTTCAGTGGATCAATAATGTTTGAATCCGTTTTAGAGAAGTATTTAGAATCCTTGCAAGGAGAGAGCAGTAAAGGCTTTGAAGAATTATGTAGGGAGAGCGAACACTCTCCAAAAGGGTGGACCTAAGTAAGCATTCACTATTGATGGCCAACCTCTGAAATTGCTTGAAAGGTTTACAAGCGATAATTTATCGGTCAATAACATCGCCCGGGGGCTCCATAGAAACACTGGAGTTGTTTATTCTCTCTCCCAGTGACAGGGGTGCCTGGGGGCTTGTAATCCTAGAGAGGATATGGCACATCCTGCTTTAGGATGCTGATTGATTATGCCATTTATTTCTTACCGAAACAGTGGACGTATTGCATAGTTGCTGCCCACTGTCAGAACTATTGTAAGTAGAACATAGATACCTCTTGTGTTCTTCGGTTCTGGCAGGGCAAACACGGATCTTTTCACCATACTGTCTGTGTTTTGGGGCAAGTTGTTGGTATGCTATTGAGCGCACGTGTGTCAAGGGCCACATTGGCGTTACATCCACATATACACTGCTTGCACTTTACCTTGCTGTGGTGTTCCTGACGTGCCTTCTTTCTGTAGTGCCCAGGTTTTTAAATACTCATGTCTGCGTGGTGAGAGCAACAGGCAGGAAAGAAAGGACACAACACATTAACAAATCAGGTGTCTAAAGTTTTCTTTGGGACAGTGTCACCCTACTCGTAGAGCACACCTTTTCCCTTCTTCGCCACATACATTTATTGTCATAGTCGAGCCGTACCTTTTTGCTATGGGCTATAGCTTATTTTTAACTTGAGATGATCCCGTTCCCTCCACTCGGCAGGTCATAAAGAGTTAGCCTTGCTAGGTAAGATATAGGACTCACATGGTTGAGCCCACTGCTTTGGTAAGATTAAAACATTGATGCTGTGCTAGATTAAATCAGGGTTTGGTTGTCCACTGAGCAGGAAGCTCATTACAGACAGTTGTGGCTGAAAGTGGAAGGTAAGTATGATGTGTACTGGTGATGCACAGTTTGAACGTCTCCCTTCCTGAAATTGTAAGGTATATGCTTACACATCTTTTAAAGTATGGGCATCAGAATAATTCATAGCAACAAGAAACATTCCAAGTTGTGCCATTTGGAAAGGTTGATTGCTAGCCTGGCTTTGCAGTATGCCCTTTCTCTAAAATGAATAGCTTATTTAATAATCCTCTCTAAATATAACTAAAAGGTTTCATGTTAGCTTTTTAATATGCTGAGGTATAGCCTTTGTGCGTAATCCACAAGCACATTAATTATGTGATCATATGTAGTGCTTAACAATATCATGTTGCTTTGCTGCTTTAAAAATGCGACGATTTTTGCTTCCTTCCCGGGAAATGTCTCCTTTACCAACACGTTTATTTTAAAGTTTGCAAAATGGAATCGTTCCAGTAGCTGCTAAGTAAGCAACATTGTTTCATTTCTCCCATTTGTTCACATAAGATTTTCGCATCAATTGCATGCCTACATTCTTTGATTCACAAAGACATCCTCTGATTACAAGCACATCTCTAAATTTAAAATTCAGAGTATGAAAAATCCACTTGTCTAATTAGCCAACAGCTGAATCCTTGGAGTATATTTTCCAAATAAATTATTTTTACACGTTTTCTTTCCTTATGATGATATTCTGTGCACGAACGTGAATGATTTAAAGTATATTAGTATGATACCGCAGCCAAATCAAATAAAGGCTATTGCAATCACAATCAAAGAGGGAGGGGAAATTGACAGAATCTCCACTTTCTTGCATTGGTCGATGGCAGATCCTTATTTAACCCAATATGTTCTATTTTCAGAGCCAATGGACGAGGACCAAAAATGACGATGTATGGCAATTTTATTTTTCTCTTAACATAATTCTTCGTATTAAGACGCCTTCGGGTTTTTTGTATACACCGAGTTCTCTTTAATATCCTCCCCTTTGTACTTGCTTGTGGGTGACAGAACAATGATCAAGCTATCTCAATATTTGAAGGATTCTGTTAAAGATTCAGTTCGTTTACAGTCGTATGGAAGATCTTCTCTCTGTTGGTTGCATGTGTCCTTCACTGAGCGTTCCATGGTAATGATAAAGAACATGACATTTCGTCAGTTTATTCTGGCCTGCTTTTAGTGAAAACTTTCTCGTTATGGTTTATTCTATTTGCTGTATTAGATTTGACCTTCAAGATTAGTTCTGGTCACCTTGGCAAGCATTTTTATAAGGAATAATCACTGAGAAAACGGGTAGTAATGGTTACTCTAGAGCAGGAGTACTCATAGTACGGCCCGCGGGCCGCCAGCGGCCCAGCAAGCCTTTTTTGGTGGCCCGCGTACCTTGCAGACATCGTACCTGTATTTTTTTTTTTTTTTTTTTTAACTGTGTCAGCAAACACAGACTCTGCTCTGTGGGGGCCCAGGGATTCAATCGATAGTCCGAGTGGAGCTGCTGGGGCGCTAAGAGGTGAAATACAACAAAGCCTCGTTATCAAGCAAATGGTTACTTAAAGACCTGTGAAGTACTCGGGTGGGGCTGTGTGTGGGCTGGGAAGGGAAGCTGCCTCAGCTGCCACACAAGCGGAGGGGGGGGGGAGGGCGGGGAGAGGTGACAAAGAATGACAAGAGAACAGCAGGGTGTGAGAGTCGGGTAAGGGGACAGAGGGTGACAGAGGGCAGTAGGGAGAGACAGAAACAGACAGAGACAGATAGAGATAGAGACTAACAGAGACAGGGACAGACAGATAGAGGCAGAGACAGACAGAGAGGCAAAGAGGGAGACGGAGAGGGAGGGAGACGGAGAGGGAGGGCGACAGAGAGAGAGACGGAGACGGAGAGAGAGAGAGACGGATACGGAGAGAGAGAGGGAGACGGAGAGAGAGAGGGAGGGAGACGGAGAGAGAGAGGGAGGGAGACGGAGAGAGAGAGGGAGGGAGACTGAGAGAGAGAGGGAGGGAGATGGACAGAGAGAGGGAGACAGATGGAGAGAGGGAGACAGACGGAAAGAGAGAGAGAGAGGGAGACGGGGAGAGTGAGGGAGACGGGGAGAGTGAGGGAGAGAGGGGAAGAGGGGGGGAGGGGAGGGGAGGGATACAGGGAGGGAGACGGAGAGGGAGAGAGGGAGAGAGGGGGAGAGGGGGAGACAGAGAGGGAGAGAGGGGAGACAGAGAGGAGACAGAGAGGGGGAGGGAGAGGGAGGGTGAGGGAGGGTGAGGGAGGGTGAGGGAGGGAGAGGGAGGGAGAGGGAGGGAGACGGAGGGGGAAGAGAGACGGAAGAGGGACGGAGGGAGACAGAGAGAGAGATATGTGTATGCTGGGTCTGGTGGCTCAGTGGACGAAGGCGTCCGCTGCAGGAACCTGTGTTCCACCTCATGGTCGCAGTTATTTTTTGTTGCTCCAGCCCCGCCCCCTCCCCCAATGACCCCGCCCCCAAGGTGCGGCCCTCGGCCACAAACCACACTGTAAATTTGGCCCCCAAGAGAAAGTTTGTGAGTACCCCTGCTCTAGAGGAACTCTACCGCACTTCAAATATCACTATGTTGTTGTCCGTCAAGTAACGTGTGAATATATTAATGAGAAAATGCTGGTTGAGGTCGAGGTGCTATTTTGTTCAAACACCCTACTACCAAGAAGGTGCTAAATGCAAACTAGAAACACTAATACTCTTTAACATATATACAATTGAACCATTTGTTAAGCACTCCCATAGGTAAGTACCAATGACCATTAAGTCATAAATTACAGACGTATAGATAATTCCAATGTCCTTTGTAAAATCACAAGGTAAGTGATCACTCTTCCCAGGAAGGAAACAAGTATTGAAGTCCTTTGACAATTCAAATGTTGATTTATTCTTCAACTGTATCCAGCAAAACAACAGATTAATCCATTCAGTATACATTCAGCCTTCAACTGTGACTTGTGATTTTACAAAATGTTATTCAGCAGTGCTCCCCCATGCCGGCAGGTTGCATCTTGCAACTTTGCATTGGCTCCTTACGTTACTGAGCAGAGCCACATATGACTGCCTCCACTCCGTAATGTCATCAGTTCCTTTCTTTCTCCAGTATTGGGGTGTCTTTCATAGATTCACATGCTTGAATATTCCCCGTCGTCGGAGTGGGAGTCCCACGGTAAATAATATAGCAATATATACAGTGATAATATATATATATATATACCTATACATACGTAATTATATAAAAACAGAGATATAAGCATGTAATAACCTAAAGAATGTCCCTATATGAAATTTCCATAGAGATACATGGAAAGAGAAAAAAGACATTCGCAGTCTATCTCTGTCATTATGTTAGTCCAAACTACGGCCAATCAGGCGCCAGCTCCTCTCTAGAACCTTCTCCTCAGAGCTCCTCACCTCAGATTTTCTACCGCACGTCGTGTGACAGGGAGTCTCCCTGAGCTCTGCTCAGTTTTTGTCAGTCAGAATGTCTTCAAGTAAGAAATCTTTGTTTAGACCATGTTCTTCGTGTGGAAAGCTGCGTTTATTTTCTGAGGACCCACACAGTAAGTGTATTTACTGTTTGTACCCAGATCATGAAGTGGCAAAATGTAAATTTTGTAGAACCTTTTCTACAAAGACTTTAAAGGACAGAGAAGGCCGTCTCTTAATATGGCTACAGAGACTGAAGGATAAAGATGACCCAGTGTCTTATATGGAAAGTCTTCTTTCTGGCCGTTCTCAGACAGCCTCTAAGCGCAGTAGTGTGCAGGAGTTACCATCTCCTTTCCTCAAGAAAAAGAAACTGTCTTTGACTCTGACAGCTGCCACTTCTGCTGTCTCACCTACTGTTTTGTCGCCTTCGGGACATAGTTCTCAGGCTGTAGAGGCGTCTACTTCCCAGTCCTCAGGAAAAAGACTGTCCGCCTCGTCGACGATGCTGCCGACGACGAGATCTGCTGTATCAGGCTCGTCGACGGTGACTCTGACGACGACATCAGCTGCTTCGTCGTCGACGAGTGTTCTGTCGACGTTATCCTCGTCGACGGTGACCATCAGTACTACAAGGGCGGTGACTTCTATTTTGCCCATTACATCGTCGTCGACGAAGAAGGTAAAGGTACCGTCGACGCTACCCGTGTCGTCGACGAAGACGTCGTCGATCTCATCGGCGTCCACTCCGTCGACGAAGAAGAAGAAGATGCCGTCGACGGCGGCTCCGTCGACGTCGATTTCGTTGGCACAGATTCCGCCGACGACTATTCCGTCGACCATCGTTCCATTATCGACAGCTCTGTCGACGAGGCCTTCTCCGAAGACGTCCACAGTGCATACCATGCAGCATTCGACGGCAGGTTCTTTCATAAAGATAAAGGTGAACAGGATATCGTCTGCCCAAAGGTCAAGGAGGGAACAGCTACCTCACGCAACTTCAGCGTCGCTTTCATCATTCACTGGGGTTCCTTTGACACCATTACCAACTAATGCTAGCCTCGATAGGCAGGAAGAGATTATTCCTGTAGGGGATGCGCAGCCTCCTTCACCTTTATTTGCTACGGATTCTGATCAGGAGTCCGAGGTTTACCGGACTCCTTTGGAACGGCGCAAAGCCCATCCGACTTGATAATTAAATGCCAGGATGACAGCAGTGAGGATGAAGATCCAGTTTACATACAGCAGGTGCCTGCGAAACATGCAACGGCGACTCTTCCATTGTCGCTCATAACTAATCTCCAACGCATGTTGGACGACTATAATCAACGCTTTCCTCTATCTCCACAACGTTCTGAGGTCCCGTCAACTCCTGTGGTTCCAACAACTATACCACCGATACCAATTGTAAATCCTTTACCTCTGCTACCCTCTGCACCACCAAGGCAGGTCCCAGAGAGAGTGTTGCCTCACTATGAGCCTCCGCAGGAAGTCCCTCAAGAAACAGAAGAGGGTGAAATCCCAGATGATAATGGGGATGTGGATAACGATGACGATGATATGGCGGAGTGGGACAATTACCAAGCACAAACACCATCCCCCTCTCAGATAGTAACAGGGGATTCACCTCCAGTGGACATAGCGAACTTTCACCAACTAATGGAGAGGGCGGCGCAACGTTTTAAACTGACAACGGAGCGCAGAGAGGAAGATTGTTTCCTTTATGATTTCAAAAGTCAACCTTTTAAACAGACTCATGCTATTCCTATTGTGGAATTTATTTGGGAAGAAGGCAAGAAGTTGATGCAAACACCGAATACCTTGCCGGCACAGGTGCCTCGATTAGAGAAGAAATATAAGGCACCAATAGGAACCCCAGCATGCCTCACGGGACAGGCTAAACCTGAGTCAGTCGTTACGCAGGCAGCGCAACGTAAGGCGAAAAATCCGGCGTCGACTGTCACTGCACCACCGGATCGTGACGGACGTCGAATGGATGCCATAGGGCGTAAATTCTCTTTAATGGCCTCTACTGTGGTTAGAGCAGCTAATGCCTTGGCCATATTGGGTCGCTATGACCGACAAGTGTGGGCTGATATTTCAGATGTGCTGCAAGAGTTGCCGGAGCCATCTAAGGCAGAAGCAATGAAGTTGCTTCAAGAGGGAGAAGCAGCATCGGCGGAGATAATTGATTGTGCAGTAGACATCGCCTGCACGGGGTTCCGTCAGCTTGCCGGAGCGGCTGTTCTGCGCAGGCAAGGATGGTTAAGATCAACATCCTTTCGTCAGGAGGTACAGTCCATGATCCTTAACATGGCTTATGACGGCGAGGCGTTATTTGGAAGTCACGTTGATGAGGCACTCCAGTCCATAAAGAAGGATACTGAGACAGCTAGATCCTTAGGAAACCTACAATTTCAAAGGCAAAATTTTCGTGGTGCACGCGGACGCGGCACCTCCTCCAATTTTCGAAGGGGTAGTAATCAATACAGACCCTATAATCAAGGATCCAACCGATATTCGAATGGCCAGCAACAGCAATCTTCACGACAGCAGGCCTCCAAGTCGTATAGAGGGAAATCCTCATACAGAGGAAACGCATCTAAAAGACAGTGACTCTTTCCGGACATGCAGGGTTGGATGTCGAATCTCTCTGTTCTTTTCTCAATGGTGCTCCGTCACAAGGGACCGTTGGGTTTTGGACATTGTGAAAAAAGGACACGCCTTAGAATTCACCAAATTCCCTCCTTCCACACCACCCTCCGGACCACCACCTGCTCACATGAAAGAACTTTTACATCAAGTTCGACTTCTAAAGCAGAAGGGAGCTGTAGAATTGGTGCCAGTATCTCAAAGGGGAAAGGGTTTTTTTTCCCGATTCTTTCTGATCACAAAGAAGAACGGAGAGTGGAGGCCCATCCTCGATCTAAGGGCACTAAACAAATACCTAAAGAGCCAATCCTTTCGTATGATGACGCTAGTAGACATCTTGCGTCTACTCTCGCAGGAAGATTTCATGGCAACAATAGATCTCCAGGATGCCTATTTTCATATTCCTATATTACAAAGGCATCGGAAGTTCCTGCGCTTTCGAGTGGGTCAACGCGATTACCAATTCAAAGTGTTACCGTTTGGTCTGCGCTCGGCCCCTCGTGTGTTCACGAAGGTACTAGCTCCAGTGATAGCGTTTCTGCGACTTCAGGGAGTGCAAATTTTTCCATATCTGGACGATTTTCTCCTGCAATCTCAGTCAAGCACTCACCTAAAACAACACATACTTCTATGCCAGAACGTGTTTCGCTCATTAGGTCTGTCCATAAATGCAGCGAAATCCCAACCTCATCCTGCTCAACAAAGGGATTTTCTGGGAGCAACTCTGGAAACGGTATCAGCAAAAGCGTTTCTCTCCCAAGAGCGTCTGCAAAAGATTCTACGGCTGGTGGCTTTGATCAGGTCAAAAGAGTCAGTTTCTGTGAGATTGTTAAAATCGTTTCTGGGGATGGCGTCATCCTCCATTGCCTTAGTTCCCCATTGCAGGCTGAGAACACGTCCTATTCAGGAAGCAGTGGATGTTCAGTGGCGTCAAGTAACGGGTTCTTTCCACGACATGGTACGTGTCACAGATCAAATGAGGTCAGCACTCGCATGGTGGACAAATCCAGCCAACTTGACAGAAGGCACGTCTTTTCTGTCGGTGCCGCCGGACAGGACAATCACGACAGACGCCTCATTAGAGGGATGGGGTGCACATTTGGAGGATCTCTCGGTAAAAGGGAGATGGTCAACACATCAAAGAACTGGCACATCAACAGGTTGGAGTTGATGGTGATTTATCTCGCTCTAAAGTCATTTCTGCCCTTGATCCAAGGAGAATCAGTGCTAATACAGACAGACAACACAACCTGTATGCACTATGTGAACAAACAGGGCGGAACAAAATCCCCAAATCTGTCCAGGTTAGCTCAAAGAATTTGGGACTGGTCTCTCAGTCATCAAATTATGATTACAGCAGTACACCTACCAGGAGTATCCAATGACCTAGCGGATTCCCTGAGCAGGTCCTCCTCGTCGACCCACGAGTGGGAATTACACCAACCCACTCTAGAGAGGATATTCCAACTATGGGGTTGTCCGCAACTGGATCTCTTTGCTACGCCGGAGAACCGGAAATGCCGGAATTATGCAAGCTGGCATCCCCACAAAGAGTCGCAGGGGAATGCCCTTTTGATAAACTGGTGCAATCTATTTGCGTACGCCTTTCCTCCAATTCCCCTCATACCTCGGGTCCTTTGGAAGATGAAGAGACAACCTTGCCACCTGATTCTAATAGCCCCACGCTGGCCCCGACAAGCGTGGTTCTCAGAACTACTCCTGATGTCCCAATGTCAACCAATCCTCCTGCAACATCGGACAGATCTGCTCACAATGAGCGAAGGGAGAATTTGTCATCCAAATCCCTCCTCACTGAGCTTATCGGCCTGGAACCTGAACACCATGAGTTCGCCCATCTAGACATCCCGCAGGATTGTAGGGATATTTTGGCCCAAGCAAGAGCACCCTCTACAATCAGAACGTACAAGTTCAAATGGAAAAGATTCTGCCACTGGTGTGCTTCTAACGGAGTCCACCCGATACACTCCACGGCGCACCAATTACTACCTTTCTTCTTGCACCTAGCTAATTCTGGACTGTCTCATGCAACCCTACGGGTTTTCCCAGCAGCAATTTCCCGTTTCCGGCAGGATGGATCAAATTCCCTTTGTTCCTCAAGAATAATCCGCCAATTTTTTAAAGGTTTGTTTCGGAAATTCCCGCCAATTCGGCGCCCTCCTCCGTTGTGGCATCTTAACGTTGTGTTGGCGCAATTGATGAGACCTCCGTTCGAGCCCATTCACAAGGCCGACTTAAAATATCTAACTTGGAAGGTCGCACTACTTCTGGCATTAACGTCTTCACTTCGTGTCAGTGACATTCATGCTTTTACCATCAAACCTCCGTTCCTGCAGTTCAAACCGGATGCTGTAGTGTTACGCACCAATCCATCATTCCTACCCAAGGTGCCTACTGATTTTCATATTAATGAACCAGTAATATTAAAGACCTTTTTTGCCAATCCTCAGACGCCTGCAGAGCAAAGATTGCACTCTTTGGACGTGAAGCGATGCCTAAAGTTCTACATCAGTAGGACAATTTTGTTTCGAAAATCCGATCAACTTTTTATAGCATATGGACGTTGTCATAAAGGACGTCCGGTTACTAAGCCGACGATTGCACGCTGGATTACGGCAGCTATTGTTTTCTGCCACCAAAAAGCAAACAAACCCCTACAGTCTTCAGTGAGAGCACACTCCACTAGGGCAGTATCATCATCTACCGCCTTATTTGCTGGAGTACCTTTACAACACATCTGCAGAGCAGCTACGTGGTCGACCAGACACACGTTTACTAAGCACTACTGCTTGGCAACTTTAAGCGAAGAGGACGCTGCAGTAGGACAGGCAGTGCTACGCAATCTTTTTAAATAAGGTGAGCCTCTTCCTCCCGCCTCCATATTGTTTCCATTTATAATTGACATAATGATGCATTTATACTGTTACAGTTATTCAGTACTGTCATATGCATAAGAAGATTGATTGTCATTACAATTTCGAAGCTGTGTGATCATGGAAACAATGATGATTGTTACTGCTAGCTATTCTATATTCAAGCATGTGAATCTATGAAAGACACCCCAATACTGGAGAAGAACAATTGTTACTTACCTGTAAACAGGTGGTTCTCCAGTATTGGTGTCTTTCATAGATTCACATGCGACCCTCCCTCCTCCCTTCAGAGGCTCTCTCTCTTCTCCTCATATACTCTAAGAGTCACTTTGGTGCTACGAAAATCTGAGGTGAGGAGCTCTGAGGAGAAGGTTCTAGAGAGGAGCTGGCGCCTGATTGGCCGTAGTTTGGACTAACATAATGACAGAGATAGACTGCGAATGTCTTTTTTCTCTTTCCATGTATCTCTATGGAAATTTCATATAGGGACATTCTTTAGGTTATTACATGCTTATATCTCTGTTTTATATAATTACGTATGTATAGGTATATATATATATATATATATATTATCACTGTATATATTGCTATATTATTTACCGTGGGACTCCCACTCCGACGACGGGGAATATTCAAGCATGTGAATCTATGAAAGACACCAATACTGGAGAACCACCTGTTTACAGGTAAGTAACTATTGTTCTTATACACCTTCTGACGCAGATCCGTAGGAGGAGGATGGTCTATTACTCTCCTCTGATACTGATGATGCACTGTACTTAGATTTACAGAATGCAAATTAACACCTCTCCTGAAACGTGTGCCTGCCAAGACAAGAGCCTCCTGTGGGGAGGAGAGTGCCGGGATGGAACAAGGCCCCACGGGCATCCTATCGAGCGTATCCTTGTGAGGGAAGTGTGAGATGTCCCATCCGGTCAGGACCATTGCAGGAGTGTGTGTTGTTTGCCCAATCCTGCGGAAGCTAGGGCTGTCACCTTGATGTGTGAGCGCTGTAGTGGGTGTGCCAGAGAGAGCCATCATGAAGTGCATGCCCTCAACTGTGTGAGCGCTGTGGTCTCTGACCCCTAGTGTCAGATGGAGACCCACCCCTGTTCCTGGAGAGGGCCACTGTGGAGACAGAGCAGTTACCCTAATTTGCATGTCAAGGATGATGTAGAGAACATGTACTGATTTCTGATGGAGACATAAGAGGATGTCCAATTCCGACCCAGGATGTGGTGAAAAGTAGCCATCAAAAGAACAAGTTACTTACCTTGGGTAACTCTCTTTCTGGTGGAGATCGTATCTAAACACAGATTCCTCACTGCCCTCCCATCTCCCAGTCCCATGGAGTGGCCTCCTTACCATCTAAAAAGGTCCAACCTAGCCTTCGGCACACTGCCATCAACAGGCTTCATTTCGAGGATATGCAAAAGGAAAGAGACCAGAAAATAATGCTATTTCGTAGTAGTGATGCCTATATGCAGCTCCGCGCTGTCACTTCCAGGGTGGGTTGAAGTCAACAAGAAGACACTCTAAACCACCTGCCAGTGTGTGGGATCACTGCTGTTGAAGTTCTGTGGATCCAGTCTGGTGCCTGGTGATAGTCCATAGGTGAGGAACATGTGGTTATAAAGACTACCCAGCAGAAAGAGCATTATTGAAGGTAAGTAGCATTTTCATTTAGTTACTTTGTGGCATATCATGTGTGTCTCCATTTTTAAAATGTTTGACTACCACAATAAGATGATCACACCCCAGTTCCAGGAATCACTTAATCATAGGTCCCAAAAATCCAGCACCAGACCTGACAATCATCGCCATCAAAATTGCAGTTCTTTGACCGATATCCATTCTTCTCCTAGTGACTGCTAGCTGCAGATTGCTCACCTTTTGAATATTCTCCAAGCATCAGACTGGATCTGGAAACTTTTGATTAGTACCTCTTCGTGCCAATAGCTGGCACTGTGTGACTCTGCACTGCTGCCATTCCGCTCAAGAAATGACTTGCAGGCCCTACATAGGTGCTACTCCAGCAAGATCCAAAGCTACCTCCCATCACTTTGACACCAGTTCTGTAGCCAAATTTTACAGTGTATAAAAGGAATGTGTCCTCCCAGGGCGACTCTAAGTCCTACAGTGACAGTGCACCGGTGAACCCAAAGGCCATACAAGACTGCAGGGTGCAGCTACACATCGCAAAGCATTGGAAGACTCCACCTCATGACTGGTCCAAGTGTCGGCCTCTTTCTTGTTCCTAGTGTAGAAGTTGCAGACGTCATCATCACACTATGAATCTTCAGGTAAGTTGAAGAAAGAAAAATATAAAATTCTGAGTGGGACTCTGCCCCTTCCCACCACTCTTGTACACCTGAGAAGACACAAGGGCATCTCCATGCTGCTCAATTTCTCTCCTGGCGTCAGTCAACACCACAGCCCGTCCCGCTTCTTGTACCAGCACAAATGGACTATCTGGGACTGACTGCAACACAGAGACAGAACCAAGAGTTCTGTGTGGCCATGCTCCGACCCTTTGGATCCCTTCCGACTCACTCTGGCATGCCTGCGGGCCTCATGGAGTTGAGAGGTCCTCTACCTCAGATACTGCCTTCGCCTACACCTTTGGTGCCAGTTGGACCCCCTCAAACCCTCACCAGGCCCTCTCCGGCACCTGTGCCAACTCTGCTTTCGGCTCCATTACCCATGCTGGTTCCCAAAACGTTCATACTCATGCCGACTGCCGGAGGGGGAGGTGCCCATTGTGGTTTCTGATGCAGAGTCGGCACCGCTACAGCCTCGAACCAGGTCTTGCTCAGTTTCTGCTGAAACACAGCCTGTCCGCAAGACAAGACCTACTCTTTACATTCCTTGTTCCCGGACAACTCTGCCATGAAGAAAACTGATATGATGGCCTCCATAATGCCAGTGACCTTGACACCTCTCATAATTCTGGCCTCATCACACCCCCTGTTCCTGCCACTAGGGAAAGTGCCTTTCCTTCATTGCCATGCAGAGGCCAACCAAAGTTCTTGACGTCCAGCCCCTCGCCTGAGGTCCAATGTAATGCTTTCAATGGTGCATTGACCAGCACCCTCTAAGGGGCCTGGGCCGAACCTAATTCTGCCCCCCCCCCATAGGTTGTCAAATTGCGAGACACCGTTACCATGCCTCAGGTAACCCCACATTTTTTTCTCAGCACCCCTCTACTGAAAGCTTAGGTGTACAAGCTTCCACTAGTTGGACGGACCAAAATACTTTCTTGATTACTCCCCCGGAAAGGGAGTCCAAAGCTTAGTGGTACAAGCTTCCACTAGTCGGACGGACCAAAACACTTTCCCGATTACTCCCCCAGAAAGGGAGTCCAAGAGAGTCTAAACCTTCAGAAAAGGGTATTTTCCTCTACCAGTTTGGCCCTCCTTTCAGTTAATGCTAGTTGCCTGCTGGGTCCTCCCAGGTATACCAGAAAAATCTTCGTCCTATACTGACCCAGGCCCTTCAGAATAGTCATGACACTGCCAAATTTATAATCCTCTGCGGCCTAGACCCAAGGATTCCATTGGCTGAACGATTGGCACCAGTATTGCTATTTGCCGCCTTGCCTGGATGCGACCGACAGGCTTTATGGGTGATATCCAATTGTCCCTTATGAAAATTCCCTTTTGCAGGGCCTGTCTTTTTGGGGATAAAACAGACTCTGCTCTCGAGTGCATCAAAAAGAGTAGGGCAAATGCACTATCTTCTCCACTATGCCACCTTCATCAATCTTTTCGCTCCTTTCACGGTACTCCGTTCATGCAGCTGCTTCAACCTCAACGAGGTATACAGTATTTTGTTGCAGTGTCACCCACCGGCCACACGGTGAGATAACCCTACCAGTCAGCCCACTATAATGCCCCCTCATGTCCCCACCTTCCAAGCCCTTTAGAGTGCCCTTTTGAGGGTCACAGCTACCCGGTTGGCTGAAGGAGCCAACGGTTCATATCAGCTTTGCAGACTATAACAACAGACAGATGGGTCCTGCAAATTGTACAGTCCTACACATCCTGACTGCTCCGCCACACCTTACACCATCTCCGGAATGACTGATGGAGGACCATCTGTCCGTTTTATGGCAGGAAGCGAATGTCCTCTTGGGGGAAGAAGGGCTATTGAGAGGGTACCGGTGTCAGAAATGGGTCATGATTGTTACTCCTGCTACTTCCTGGTGCCAAAAAAGGATGGAGGCCTTCGTCCTGTTCTAGATCTGCAGCTTCTCAATTCCTTTCTTCAGAAAGACAAATTCAAGAGATGCTCTCCCTGGCCCAGGTCTTGGCTACTCTGGAGACAGGATGATGGCACTGGCTCTATGCTATTTCCATATACCTGCCCTGCAGGTCCACAGGGGCTATTTGCAACTTGCGGTAGTACAGGAGCATTTTCAGTTCTTCAAGCTTCCCCTTGGTTTCACCAGTGCCCCTCGGGTGTCCATGAAAATGATGGTGATAGTTTTAGCACATCTTTGGAGGTCAGGGGTCCATGTCATCCCCTTCCTCGATGACTGGCTGTTGAAGGCTTGCTTGCCCCAGGCTTTAGGCAACCACCTACAGACTACAGCAAACTAATTGTCACCTTTGGGCAACACTATCCAGTTGCGGAAGTCACACATGACTCCTTAGACACTGCCCTTCATCTGAGCCATTCTGGACATGGTTCTGTTTCGTGCCTTTACCCCAGAAACGAGAGTCCAGGACATTCAGTCTATGATCCTAATGAGTGTGGTCAACTCTGAGGATCCTGGGACTGATGACCTTCTGCACCCTGCTGGTCACGTATGCCAGGTGACATATGTGGGCTTTGAAGTGGGATCTGACGTCTCAGTGGGCCCAACATCAAGGAGATCTCTTAGCTACATCCACATTTTAGAGGAGACTGCAAAAGATCTGCAGTGGTGGTTTCTGGACCGTGATTGGGTCCTGGACCATGGTTGGGTCAGTGGAAGATACCACTGTCTACCCCACACTCCTGTCAGTGGTGACTGGTGTGTCACTCTTGGGCGGGTGTGGCCACCTGGTAGATATGGCGATCAAAGGCTCCATACCAACCTCCTGGAGCTGCGGGCAATCCACTTTTGAACGCCTTCCTTCCAGCCATAAAGCAGAGGCTGGTACAGGTGTTTACTGACAACACCACTGCCGTGTAGTATGGCATCAAGCATGGTGGACAGGTCTTGGGCCCTGTGCCAGGAAACACTTTGCTTCTGGAACTCACTGGAACATGAAGGGATTTTCTCGTTGGCAAACCACATAGTGGGATCTTTGAATGTCAGGGTGGGCGAGCTGAGCCATGGGAGGCAAGTGGGTTACAAGTGGCAGTTGCACCCAGATATGGCACAAGGTCTCTTCCGCACATGGATGAAACCCTAGCTTTCTCTATTTGCCACCGCCAAGAACCAGCAATACTAACAGTTCTGCACATTGGACTTTCCAAGGTCTCTCTCACTAGGAGATCTGTTCCACAAAGGGTGGAACTTGGGACTTCTGTAATCTTTTCCGTCAATACATCTCTTGCCCTGAGTTCTCAAGATCAGGACCAACCAGGCCCAAGTAATCCTCATAGGCATAGAGAGTATGATATTCAGAACTCCTGGTATTCAGCATCTGCCCTCTGATCAGGCTGTTTCTTGGAGGCCCTGCTGTTGCAGCAACAGGGCACGGTTCTTCACTTAGGTCTTCAGAATCTCCACCTTAATGCTCGGAGATTAAGTGGTAACTGCTTAACACTATTGACCTTCCTCTGAAGGTGGTTGGTGTCATCTTGGCAGCCAGGTATCCCACACCAAAAACTGTATTTGCCTGTCATTGGGTCAGGTTTGTGAAGTGGTGTAGTACACACCAGATTTACCTCCTCCAGGCTAAGTAATATAATGTTTTGTCGCTCGTCTGGCAAGGCTGTGCTCTTGGCACAGCTAAAGGGTACATTTTGGCTCTTTTGCCCTTGTTATGTAAATCACCTGTTGTGATCTGTTTATTTTAAAGGCCAGCAACATCTGTTTCCTTTCTCTCCTTTTGTCAAGCCGCAGTAACGTTATCATGGTCCTCACATATTTGATGTAAAATCCCTCTGAGCCACTTCACAACTGTCCTTTGTAGCTTCTTACCCTCAATGCGTGTTACTCGTCGCTATCACATCAGTGCAGCTAGCGCTGAGTCAGGCTCTCTGTGTTAACCTGCCAAACACACAGACAAACTGGGCCTGTAGACACAAGCATCAATCCTGCTGAAAGTTGTGACGCCATTCCACCTCAGTCAAACCATCACCGTACGGGTGTGCTGTGCTGCTCCTCACCCCTCAGAAGAGAAGAAACTCCATCTCCTGGACCCCAAAAGAGCACTGAGCTTTTACATTGATCTTACCAGAGAATACCGGGTAGACGATCAGCTATTTGTGGGGTTCATCGGAGAGAATTAAGGCAATGCCGTGCACAAGCGGACCACCTTCCGTGGAGTTTCTGGCCGTGGATATCTGCCGGGCAGCAGTGTACTGTAGGAAAGAAAATCTTTTCACGTTGTTACACCATTTAATTTCTATTTTTTTTAACTCAATATCGTCCATAATTTGACCCAGAGTAATGGGAAACCTCCAAAGAGCATCCCCCTGAATGTATTTTTCCATTTATTAATAACAAATTTGCATATCTGCCATGTAGGTAGGTCTACGCTGAAATTTGCAAAATATCCGCAGGTTGCAAAACTTTTGAACTTTTATGGGATAGTTGTACACCCACATTTGAATTTTTGAAATATAGCAGGTTTGTCGCCATGCAGGCCACTTTGCAGTGCAAACATCAAACTAAAACCATTTTTGTGTGTTTTAAAAAAAGGATAAGTCACCTGTAAACAGTGCTTATTGTGTTGGTGTTTTTCTGGAGCTCGGCAACGGCACTTTCTTCTAAACACTCATTTTGACAGCCTACCAATTGGTCGTAGCCTGTGTATCTTTTTTACACCACCAGTGTTTTACATTTCTATGTACTGTAAAAACCATAGGGAAACTAGTGCGTCTGGTCTGTCATTACAGCCTGAAGTGACGTGGAAGAGTCCAAAATGTTACGCTTGTGTGAGTATGATGGTTAGTAACGTAAGTAGCAGGACATGGAGTGATGTGAGCTGCAGTTGCCTGCTGAGCAATATCTTGAGCCGTGTCCCTTACGTTTTTACAAATTAAGCACTTTTTGTGAAGTGTTCCCTAAAGCCCAGCAAAGTCTAGGTGCATAACGTTCAGAAGTCAAATGTGCAATTTGTGCTGTCTTTGCATGTTTCAGTAGTAAGGGCACACAAGATGGCTTACTGCATAGGCTGGTAGCAGCTTTTCATTGACAACCTGGCAATGTGTTTTGAATAGCGTGTGTGTGTGTCAGTCTTTATCCAGATAGAGACTCCATCTTTGCACCTTTTGGATTAAAAAGCATAATAGCCGTTGTAATCTATTAGGGGACTTAACTCTGCAGTAGCAATGTTGCACATGTGATTTCCAGAAAGGTGGTACGTTGATACTTCATGAACTATTGACTGTCCGCTTTAAGACATCCACAACCCTCCTGCAGGGTAATTAACCTTGCTTTGACCCCCAGAGCTCTGACATGCAAGGGCTTGACTTGCTTCAATAAAAGGGCTCTGATAGTCAATGATGGTCCTGTAGGGAGATAAGGGGTTTAAGGTTCATTGGGCATCTGTTACCCAAAGGCAGGCACTGTGGCCTGGCATTACCTCTCATGTTCCAAAGACCAGGGTGAGTGGAAAATGTCATACTTTGGAGATTAGGTGGAGACAAGATGATGACTGTTGTAGGGGTACACCTGTTACCCAAAGGAAGGACTGAGGTCTTGAATCCTGCTTTCTTTTGAAGCCAAGTTCTAAAGTTTGTTCTCAACGGTCATGGAAACTGACTTCAAGTCAGGCATCCACCATGGAATAGACTTAGTCTGGAGTCCCTGCTGGAAACTGGAGAGGCCACTACTCTTCACTCGGTCCCCATAAGGCAGAGATGGCATATGAAACCAACAGGCACGAGTGAACTGGACTTTGGTTGTGGTTCTGTAGTGAGTGCCTAAGGAGCATTCCTCCCATCAGAAATATGTGCCTAGAAGTCCTGGGTGTCACTTTTATGTTCACCGATGGCTTTTGGAACACAGACACTTTCTCCAAGTTAGTACGGTTGTGCTTTCGGCAGGATACATTTTCCTGAAAGCTCAACTGCCTTAAAACTTTCTTAAGCAGGGCTTTACATAAGGGTCAGTGCTAAAAATGATAGCAGGTCTAACCTCTAGCAGTCATTTTTTGAACAGCACAACCAGGGCACATTTGCACAGAACGTTCTGCACAGGAAAGAGCTTTAAAGTGTCTAAAAAGTCTTTAGATTAGTTGTTGTGAATAGCTCTTGATACAGACAAGAGCCTTTAATGTTTGACCATCGAAGTATTATCTTTTTAACTAAAATGGTTTGGAAATGTCATTATGTTGACTTATTTCCTTTGGCGTTGTGTTGGATGCTTTCCCCATATTTCATATGCATTTTCCGAGAGAAGCCGGTCACTTCAGCCACAGTTACTAAGCACCTTACCATGTATACCTATAATGAAGATTCTGATAGCGGTTATCACTCTGGAAACCGCAAAAACTCGGATTTTTAGGCTATCGCTCATTGAATGTGTGCAACCACTTCAGAAGTGTGTCTGATTCTAGGCTCTTTTTGAGTCTTGTTCTTATACACTTGACATTACTATCATCTAAGTCTGCAGAGATGAGAAAGATGTTAGTGGGGTTGATAACCAATTGCCTCACCCCAACTTCAGTGTGTTCCACAAGAATCAAAAATTAAGCACAATACACGCTTTTCATCACTGTGGCTTGTAACTGCAGACTAGGGTCCCAAATGAAGAATTCACTTCTTATGTCGTAGTAGGAAATAAAGAAGACAATACTTTAAAGATTGTCTTGGCTACAAGAGCAGTTAATTTAAGCCACAGGGATACTACCCTTCACTATTTCTTCATTTGAGTCTTTACTACCATTTGGTGAAATTTAATTGGGGCCAATTTTGACCGCATGGAAAAGGTCAGATTCTACACCAGCTGTTCATAGGTAGATAGCTTAGGCATCAGACTGCACCTTACTATCCCAAATTACTGGTTTCTCACTCTACACATGTGATTTGGGCCTCATCAATGAAGATGAAACCTAATTAATGTCCCTTCGAACCACAGAATAGTGATTTCGAGAAGATGAGTGCAATGGGCTGAAACGTGTTTACATGGTTCGGAGAATGATGAAGACACTGGTGACCAAGGAGCTCTGCTATACTCGTTTCTGGTCAATGAATATGGCATTAGTAATACTGAAGTATGCCTTGATGCACTCACCTGACTTCTCTGGCACTTTCCAGTTCACCCTCATGGACCTACTCTTCAATGGACAGATGCTACTTCCTGAAACAACAGATTCATGTCTGAAATGCCTACAAGCAGAGTGGGGTTTGGTCTCATTCTTTAGTATTAACTTCACGTTGCAAGCAATTCTGGCAGCAATAGCACAAATACCACAGAAAGTGCAGCCTCGGTAATGCACACTGAAACCCCCTCCCAGCATCTTCCGCATCAGCTTCACTGGTTTCTTCAATAATAAAAAGATAGGATTGGCTCTAGAGGTAGACTGCACTGGCAGCTGCAAGCCTCTCTTCCATTCCACTCCAACACCTGCAAACCCACTATAATTTTTCTTAAATTTACGTAATCATCCAATGAGGGACAAGTGGTTATTTTCTGTAGAACTGAATGGAATTGATGAAAAGGGCAGTAAGTCCTTAACATAATGCAGTTGGGTTTTGCCCTTCCTCAACCCCACCCACACACAACCATCTTAGAGAAATAATTTATAATATTGGTGGATAAGGAGGTGCACGAACCGTTTTGGCTCCCTGGAGGGGTCTTTATTGTTACTCAAGGGGCAGAATGCAAATCATGCTAGATGTGTGATTCCTGATGAGATTTTTGAAGAGGCAATTTCAGAATGGGGATTTCCTTGCAGGTTTTATAGGCTGCTGAATTACAAGACAAGATAGTTTCTCTGAAACGTGTACTTTTACTTGATGGTACACTTGAGGCACGTAAAGTGTGGGCTAAAGGAGGTGAAGCAGACTGGGATCGCTTATGAGCAGAAGCGATGATGCATCACACATCACAGTAATGTCAAACCACTTGGCAGAACTGAACAATTAAAGTGGATAACTTGAGGAGACTGTTGAGGAAAAGTCTTGAGTAAAAGTTCAATATCAACGTTTTTAGGAAGGTATTGAAAGTTTAGGCTGTCCATTCATGGACCTTTCTTTCGCCCATCTCGAGAAGAAATGTCAGACGTTTTCATGCAGTACCCTAAAATGGGATGAGAGATGCTTTTCAGATCAAACTGAAGTGCAGTATATTTGCCTTCATGCCTTCCTGGTAATTCCAATTCTTCCCGAAGTTCCTCAAAATATTGGTTTGGGTGAAGTGCAGATACATTTTTTAAATGTTTATTGTTTTAAAAAGGAAACTCAAGGTCACATGGCAAAGTGCTCCGTATTGTAGGTGTAACTTTATAAGCAGTTACACCAATTAAAGTAAATATTTTGCTCTAAGGTTTTAAAAATTATATTATTTAAATCAATTGTCACAGTTACACCAATTAAAGTAAATATTTTACTCTAAGGTTTTAAAAATTATATTATTTAAATTATTTGTCACCCTAACATTCCCCTTTTTTATAATTGAAATTAAATTAGCTTCCATCGATTATACTTACTGTAATGACGTAGGAACAATCTGTAGTAGCCTCACTGATGTAGTGACCCTTCCCTGCAGTAACCCGTTTGGGTAGTGGGGGAATACCTTTACCACAGCCATCGGTGCATTCAGGTATGGTGTAAAGAAATTGTTCTCCGCTGTCCCCCTCCCCTTAAAACATCACATTTTCCCCCAATCTTTGAACATTTCTATTGTGTCCTTCTTGTCCTTTTGTGTTATTTCTTTTGTGATGCCCCCCAACTCCTATCTCGCCTCTCCGCCACGTGAGAGTTGTGGTAGAGCTGGGAGGGAGACTACTGTGACCCAGTCATTAGGCTTCGTAGGTTTTGGGCTTACTTTCCATCATATTTGAGTTTCTCAAATTAACATTTCTTTGGAATTTACTTTTTAAAGTTCTAATTCAATGAAATTGACGGTCCATGTATTTTTCATGGAATGTGTAGATCTCCCATTAGCAGTCACCTCAAAACTAATTTTGAGGGCTCTGCAGTAACTCTTATTCATCGCTCTCTACACGTTTGTCCACCCTAATCCAAATATCAACTTATTCAGCATATTTATCGAGGTCCTCCTCATGCAGTACTTACTTGGCTGCTTGGCATTTCGAGACATGCTGAACAAGTCACAGTGGATCTTCTAAAGCAATTGCCTCCTGCTAATTCTGTGCTTTGCGGTCTTCGTAAGTATCACTCGAGGGTTAGTTGCGAACTAATAAATTGTGGATTAAATTGCAATCTGCTCTAAGGAAGTCATTCTCATTTTTTCCTTCATGATGTGTTTTTTTCATTTACAACAATTTTATTTTTTTCATAGGGATGAAATGGCTAAAGAAATGTCAGACCTTTTACATAGGTGGGTGAAGTAGATTCAGTGAAATAAATTCAATGACAAAAAATGGTGGGAAATCATTCTTGTAAAGGGGATAAACATTATTGATTTCTAATTTTTTTTTAATCCTCATGTAATTTGCACAAATAAATTAGCAATTTCTCAAAATATTAATAACTTTACATTTTGTTGTATTGTCAGATGCATGAATTGCTGCCACAAAATCTATGCATCTAAACACCATTTTCAAGCATTTTGAATTATTTCATTGGTTCAAAAATCACATAATTATGGGTCCAAAATGTTGTTTTGTTTTAACGTTTTGGTCACCTTTCTGTGACTACTATGTTTTTTATGTTTGAAATGCTTTATTGAAGAAAAGTATAGTGAACAACAAAATACAGATCATATAAAGAACATTGTCCATACAGAATCAAAAAGAGAAAAAATAGAGGATCATCATGTGTTAACATAAGAAACCTGAAGGAAGATTTAAAAGCATTTTGTAAAATTTTTAAAGGCAACCAGGAAGAAAAGGGGGAAAGAGGAGAAAAAAGGAGGAGAAGAGAAGGAAGGGAAAGGAGAAAGAAAAAGGTAAATATGAGGCGTTAGGAGAAGAATAGATAAAGAGATCAGAGAAAGACTAGGTAAAATAGAAACAGCAAATAAGCCAAGGATAGGGAATAGTTGAAAGGCAGGAAAGACAAATGCAAATGTAAAAGATACAAGAAGAAGAAGAAGGACAGAGAAAGAGTCACTTATGGGGGTTTAAAATTCTCAGAGGATAAAGGAGAGATAGATTTCAGAGCCATGCGGTCAAGATATGTTGTGAGAGGCAACCAGAATAAATCTCTATTGAGGGTAGGAGTGGAGGCAGCGGCAAAAGGGACATCGAGCCTATGATAGTGACAGAGAGAATTCCACCAACATTGTATAGAGAGCTTAGAGAGATCCTTCCAGTTAGAAGAAATGTGTTGGAAAGCCAGAGCCAACATAAGATCTAATAGACCAGAGGAGTGAGAAGAAATATCAAGAGTGTCGGAAATACTACCTAAAAAAAGAAGAGGGATAGAGTATGGAATAGAGATAGAAAATAGACGAGAGACATAAGACCACACCTGATCCCAAAGTGCGAGAACAGAAGGGCACAGAAAAAGTAAATGAAAAAGATCAGCATTAGGGGCAGAACAGGTCCAACAGGTAGAGTCCTTATCAGGAGAAAAGCGAGAAATAGAAACAGGAGAGAGATAGAGTCTATGATATAGAAAGAACATAGATTGAGTTAGTGAAGCGGAACGGGAAATTTTTAAAGACCTGGCCCAAACTTTGTCCCAAACAGCTATAGGCCAGTCACAGCCCAGATCCAGCTCCCAAGCAAGTTCCAATTTAGATTTCGGGCGGGTCGGATTGGGGGAGGAGAAGAATTTATAGATCAGAGAGGCTTTAGGGAGAGTAGACAAGATCTGAAGAAGTGGGGAATGGGATACGGGAGAGGATGACAAGGGAAGTGAATAATAAACATCAAGTATGATGGCCATGAGGACAGTGAATCTGCGGAAAAAAGACTGGGGGCATTGAAACAGAAGTCGGAATCGAGGAAAAGAACATGGAAGAAGACCATCGAAAAGTTGGTTAACCCACATCAGACCCTTTGATCTCCACACAGTCCAACAAATAGGACGATTATTGAGGAGAATAAGCGAATTGTACCAGATAGGGGAGGCCAAAAAGGATTCACGAGAGACTGGATCAGGACGGACCAGAGCATGTAAAAGAGAAGAAGTGTGCTTGAACAGGAGTGGTTAAGTTCTTAGCAGAGAAATGTACAAATTCAGATAGAGAGAAAGGAGAGAGGAGTGAGCGTTCAATAGAGAGCCAAAGAGGAGCAAGAGGGGAGGGTGCGAGAACAAGCCAATTAGAAGCCTGACGGAGAGAAAAAGATTTATGATAGAGACGGAAATCCGGAAAGTTGACTCCGCCATTGGATTTCGGTTTACGAAGAGCAACTAGAGCAACTCTCGATTTTTTATGATTCCATAGAAACTTAGAGAGACAGGAATCGATGCGTTTGAAGTAGATATCAGGGATATGAATGGGGAGCATGGAAAAGATGTATATAAGAATGGGAGATATCATCATTTTGATCGAATCCAGCCGACCCCACCATGAGAGAAAGAGAGGATTCCAAGAAGAGAACAACTTATCAATACGGGATAATACAGCAGACATGTTCAACCGAATAGATGAAGAGATGGAGCTAGAGAACCAAATTCCAAGGTACTTAATTTTAGAGGAATTCCATGCAAAGCCAGTGGTCGAAAACTGATGAGGGAGACAAAATTTGGTAAGAGGAAGAATCTCAGTTTTATCAGAGTTAATCTTGTAACCAGAAACTTGGGAAAAGGAGTTAAACTCAAGAAGTAAGGCCGGAATGGATTGGTCAGGGTCAGAAATAAACAAAAGAATGTCATCTGCATACGCAGAGAGTTTCAAATGAGTCTTGTCATAAGGGAAGCCAGAAATAGAAATGTTATTTCTAATAGACGTAAGGAATGGCTCTAAGGCTAGAACAAAAAGTAGAGGGGACAAAGGGCAACCCTGACGGACGCCGCGCTGTAAGGGAAAATAGGGGGATAGTTGACCATTAACTAAAACAGATGCTTTAGGGGCGGAATAAAGTAAAGAAACAAGAGAAATAAAATTAGGGCCAAAACCGTGCCAGCGCAAGGAGGCAAACAGAAAGGACCAATCTACTCTATCAAAAGCTTTCTCAGCATCAACCGAGATGGCGGCTAAAGAGATGTTGAGAGAAGGTACTTTATTTAGAACATTGAGGAAAAGGCGGGAATTATCCGAGGTGAGCCTGCCCTTTACAAATCCACACTGTTCCTTACCTATGAGATGCGGGAGGAGAGGATCCAAGCGCAGGGCAAGAAGTTTAGCAAATAATTTATAGTCTACATTAACAAGGGATATTGGGCGGTAATTTTTACAGAATTGGGGGTCGCGACCCTCTTTAGGTATAAGGCAGATCGTAAAAACCAAAGGAAGTGATGGACGGAGTGTTGAACATTGCAAGCACTCACCCCCAGTCATCTGATCTGGGTTTAATCCATCACCGTTCTTTAGCCCACTCTGCCACCCCAGTTCAGACATGGCCATATGCAAATCAGTCTGACCCCGTGCCTCATGGGAACAGTCCAGCCCGAACTGCCAAGCCATGTCTTCCCTGGACCGGAAACAAGCTTCCTAGGACCGGTTTCTGGCATTTCAGCCGTCTTCAGCCAGGCTTGCTTGAATCCAGTGGCAAAGTGAGCAAGGGACTCACGTCTGAGCATACCCTGCCAACTTATGGTGAACAAAGCAAAAACCAAAGGAAGTGATGGACGGAGTGTTGAACATTGCAAGCACTCACCCCAGTCATCTGATCTGGGTTTAATCCATCACCGTTCTTTAGCCCACTCTGCCACCCCAGTTCAGACATGGCCATATGCAAATCAGTCTGACCCTGTGCCTCATGGGAACAGTCCAGCCCGAACTGCCAAGCCATGTCTTCCCTGGACCGGAAACAAGCTTCCTAGGACCGGTTTCTGGCATTTCAGCCGTCTTCAGCCAGGCTTGCTTGAATCCAGTGGCAAAGTGAGCAAGGGACTCACGTCTGAGCATACCCTGCCAACTTATGGTGAACAAAGCAAAAACCAAAGGAAGTGATGGACGGAGTGTTGAACATTGCAAGCACTCACCCCCAGTCATCTGATCTGGGTTTAATCCATCACCGTTCTTTAGCCCACTCTGCCACCCCAGTTCAGACATGGCCATATGCAAATCAGTCTGACCCTGTGCCTCATGGGAACAGTCCAGCCCGAACTGCCAAGCCATGTCTTCCCTGGACCGGAAACAAGCTTCCTAGGACCGGTTTCTGGCATTTCAGCCGTCTTCAGCCAGGCTTGCTTGAATCCAGTGGCAAAGTGAGCAAGGGACTCACGTCTGAGCATACCCTGCCAACTTATGGTGAACAAAGCAAAAACCAAAGGAAGTGATGGACGGAGTGTTGAACATTGCAAGCACTCACCCCCAGTCATCTGATCTGGGTTTAATCCATCACCGTTCTTTAGCCCACTCTGCCACCCCAGTTCAGACATGGCCATATGCAAATCAGTCTGACCCTGTGCCTCATGGGAACAGTCCAGCCCGAACTGCCAAGCCATGTCTTCCCTGGACCGGAAACAAGCTTCCTAGGACCGGTAGCCTCGTGAAAAGTACCGGCAGCTGTGCCAGAGGTAAAGAAGGATTGGAAGAGGGAGAGAAATTTAGGAAGCAGAAGATCTGAAAAATGCAGGTAAAATTCCACAGAGAAACCATCCGGACCCGGAGATTTACCTTTAGTTAGAGACGTTAAGGCGCTATCCAGTTCGGTAATAGAGAGATCAAGTTCAAGATCAGGGAAGTTAAGATGAGAAGTAGAGGGGGCAGGAATTTTATCCAAGTAGGATTGAATAAGAGAAGCCGAAGGGGGGGACTCAGGAGTATAAAGAGATTGGTAGAAACATTGAAATTGGGTGAATATATCCTGCTCCTTATGCAAGAGAAGATTATCGGTGGAATAAATCGAATCAATCGAGTTACGCTCCTTGCGAGACTTAAGGTAGTTGGCCAAAAGTTTACCTGATTTGTTGCGACCCCCGTAGTAGCGGGCACTGCTCCGAAGTAATATTGAAGACGCATTATCAGTAGTGGTTTTGTTAAAATCGAGTTTGGCGCGTATAAGGTCTGGTAAAACCGTTTTAGTAGAAGAAGTGTAGAATTTATGCTCCAGGGATTTAATATGGGAGAGAAGGTCTTTCTGTTTCTTAAGGTAACACTTCTTTTTCTTTGAGACAAAATCAATCACAAAACCGCGAGCGGTAGCCTTAAAAGAGTCCCAAATAACATGAGGAGCTAAAGAGGGATCAGAATTAAGAAGAAAAAATTCCGTAGCAAAAGAAAGAAAAGAAGAGGAAAAGAGGGGATCCAAAAGAAGAGAGTTATTGAAACGCCAACGAGAAGATTTGGGATGAGGAGGGAGAAGATCAAGAACTGTGACAATGGGAGCATGGTCTGAGATAACTATCGGCTCTATAGACGAGGATAGAAGATTTTGAGAAAGAGACTGAGAAAGGAAGATGTAGTCAATCCGAGAGAAAGAGGCATGAGGAGGTGAAAAGAAGGAATAGTCCAGAGAGTCAGGGTGGGACAGTCTCCATGAGTCAAGAAGGTGAGATTTAGAAATAGTGTCAAGGAATTGCGTATGTGATTTGTGGGGGGTAAAGCGGGCAGAGGATTTGCGATCAAGAAACGGGTCAACAATTTGATTACAATCCCCCCCCAAAATGAATAGGGAATCACTGTATTGAAAACATTTAGAAGTTATTAGAGGCCAAAAATTACAATTGGGATGAGTGGGACCATAAACATTAAAAACAGTCAAGGATACAGAATTGATTAACAGCTTAACTAAGACCCAACTGCCATCAGTATCATTCTCTTGAGAAAGAACTTTACATTTGAGTTTCTTGTGACACAAAATGGCCACACCATTCTTTTTATTAGATGTAGGAGAAAATAAAACCGTTCCCACCCAGACTCTCTTTAGTTTAAGAGACTCCGCCTCAGAAAGATGAGTTTCCTGTAAAAGAACTAAATCAGGAGTATAAGAGGCTAGATGGGAAAGCACTCTCTGTCGTTTAATAGGGCTAACAAAACCTTTCACATTCCATGAAATAACTTTGAATTAAATAACAATAAAATGTGCAAGGAACACAGAAAAGGCATAAAACCAAGAACGCCATAAAGGACAACAACAAATGAATGAGAGAAAAGAGCAAGACAAAAGAAAGTTAGGAGATACAGTAAGAGAAGAGCAAAGAAAAAGGAAAGAGGGAAAGAGGGGAAGAGGGAAGAAAAAAGAAGTACAAGAAGAGACAGTACATATCCAAAACGGATGACTGAGGAAAACATACCTGAAGAGGGAAGGGAGACGACAAGATGACGATGGGGTATGGGAGGATTCGACAAGAACGGCCTCCTAAGCCGGAGAGCAACACACCGCACCAGGACGGGATATGAGGAAGACGAATCGTATGAGACGGAGAGGGATACAAAGGGTTTATCGAATAATCTAAGGGAGGGAAAAAGAAACGTGTTATACAAAAGTCATGGTAAGATAAACAGCACAAAAGCAGACATTATATGTAAAACAGAAAACCCAGACAACAACCACTATATAATCACATCAAGCAGGAGAAGAATCAAACCAAGGAGAGAATATTTCAGCAAAAACCTGCAAGGAGAAAAACCAAACAGATAAATAATCAACCAGTTGTAGGATTGGATGTATCCATGCCAGCATTGGTCTGAATGTGAATAAAATTCTTGAGTTCAGCCGGATCTTGGAAAGTCTAGGTGTTGTTTTGATGAGTTACCTTGAAGGTACAGGGGTGAAAGAGGCCATATCTAGCTCCAATAGAGCGCAGAAGAGCACGAAGAGACAAGAATTCCTTTCTTCTGGCAGCAGTGACATTAGAGACATCCTGAGAGAGAAAAACTCTCTGACCCATCCAGGACACTTGGCGCTTCGCTCGAGCTGTAGAGAGGACCAGAAGGAGATCAGTAAACTTGAGGAAGAGGATGATGACCCCTCGCGGTTTGGTTGAGGAGGAGGAGCGAGGGCCAAGTCTATGGGCTCGTTGGATACTGAGAGAGGTAGTAGCGGGAAGGTCCAGGAGTTTCAGAAGGAAAGAGGAGAAAAACGTAACAGGATCATCTCCTTCCAAGGATTCCGGCAGGCCATAAACGCGTAGGTTGTTCCTCCTATTCCTGTTTTCCAAATCTTCAGTGTGCTGTTGAAGGGCGAGAAGAGACTTTTCCAGAGAGGAGATGCGTTGAGAGTTTGACTGAATCTCTGGAACCTGCTGCTCCACAGAAGAAACACGAGCTTCCATAGTTGACCATTTAGCCTCAAAAAGCTGCATCTTAGTATTAGTCTCCTCCACGAACGGGCGCAAAGCGCGAATCTCCTCAAGTATCAACTCCATAGATATAGGGGATGGAGATGACTCAGATGGAGGAGGAGAGGAGTCCTGCTTCAAGCGCTTAGGTAAGGAGGCAGAAGGAGAAGACTTGCTGGAGGTAGGTTGTGATGGAGAAGAAGGGGTGGAGGATATTGTCGCCATTTGATCTGTGGGAGGAGGATGAGAAGAATGACCTGCTGTTGAGGAAGAGGCGGAGGAAGGTGGAGTCTTCGAGGGCACAAAGACAAACTTTGGGTTGCGTAGCTTGCCCATAGAAGCCTGAACGTGCCAGTGATAGGAAGGCAAAGAGGCAAACCAACTCAACGACCTGCACTCAAAAAGCAAAGAATGTCAATATGTCCGGTCTGAAAAGCCCAGCGGTCAGCAGGAGCAGTGAAGGACACCAGGAAAAATCATGAAGAAACCCCGGACCCAGAGGTAATGCAAACAGGAGTTAAAGAGTGTTTCCAGTAATAACAAGGAGGTCACCAGTGGGCGCGAAAGCCATGCGCACTAAGACGTGGTGAACATAATTGCAACAAAAAACCAGCACGAAGACGCAATGAGGATGGTATGAGTCTTACGTCTTGAGACTGAAGTAAGTTATCAAGGAAGAGCACAGCGCATGTGATAGCCTGCGAGGGGAGCATGAAGGCAGAGGTCACTCAGGAAGCAGCGTCGACATGAGGAATAAGTTGCAAACATAGCGCACTGACAGGGCGCAAAACACAAAGGAGAGGTCCTTAGTTGCTAAGAATAATGTCCAGTGTCTGGAGGAAGAACAGGAAGAGCATGTCTGCAGTCACCTCAGCGACGCGCACACATCGCGCATATTACAAAATGGCGGTCGCGCTGAGGGACTTACATCGAGAGGCATGAATGGGCGAAAAACTGCAGGAAAACGAAGTCTGGCAGTCACATCATCAGCACGAAGTCATCCGCTTACAGGAGCCACAAGAAATCCGCCGAAATGGTCGCGGATAGCGGCGAAGAGATGAAAAGTCCGCCGCGGTGCGGGAGAGCTCCGGTCTCAGGCGGCCATCTTGTTCGGCGTCCAAGCCACGCCCCGTGACTACTATGTTTGAGCATCTATATAGTGTATATTAATGGTAACCTTGTAACGTGGTCCTATTTTGCTATTGGGCCGAGGGAGGATGTTCTGGTAGTTTGTAAAGTAAATGTCACCTCAATCCAGTGATGGCAGTAAAGGATCATATTGTCTTAATCCTTAAGAATTTTTAAATATTGCATTTATATTTTGGTGCAGTTAGCATGAACATATTTTTTTCTCACAACCAGAAATATTGAAAACAGGAAGTGACATACTGTGATGTTCCCTTGTGGTAAAAAGATGGTGATGGAGTTGCTGTGCTAGTACAAGCTGGTTTCGCTAAATGCGTAATTCAACTGCTTACAACAGCTCAAAAAAATGTTGTGTGTTTCCTGAGTGAAACATTTTCATTGAGAAGAATGAACTTTTTGCTACAAGATATCGAGCTGTTTTCAACTGATGCCGAGTTTCAAATCCATATTTTTCTTCGGGTCTCACCTACAGAGAGGTCTAGCTGTCAAACACCTCTTGTCTAAAATACAATATACACAGGGGGACTTTGGGTCAGCCTTTTGCACATAATTGGATAGCCTTCTTGTCTGTCACAGTTCTCTGCCCTTCATTGGATAACTTTCCGAGTCCCGGGCCCCTAAACGATCCCTGCTGTAGAACGTTTCTGATTGGATGACTTGTAGTCTTCCGCTGCTTATGCGCAGACTCCTTTTAGGCTCGCGTAATCAATAATAATAGGGTTAGATTAGGCAGCGTCTTTGGTACAACACGGCATGCGTCTACCTGCTCAATGCACTGCAGTCTCCCAGCCAATTCCTGCTGCAGTGATTAGACGCACAGAAGTGACTTCTCACTCGAGCTCATTAAGGACTGAGGATGGAAGCCGGGAGCCTGTCACTGCACCTCGCCTTCTGTCGCTGCCATCTGAATGCCTGTCTGGTGCCAGCAACAGAGGAAATGCTCGTCACACACCCCGTCAACTCCTGAAACCTACAGCTGTGACGTTCAGATGATATGGGTGGGCAGGGTCGGGGGAGGTATAACGTAATTACATTTTTTGAATAAACAAAATGTTACACTGGCAGTAGTGCACGACCCGGACTTCACCATGCTATAGTAGCAACAACAAAACGCGCCTCGCTTGCTTTGCACACAATGCAAAAACCACAAAGAGCACCCCTAAGTTTGCACCAAAGGCACAGTCTGCCGACGTCCGTTATACGACTACAACTGAGTCAGGACAGAAGTACATCCTCCGTCCTCGTTTGTATTTGTTTTAGTCTCGTGAATCACGGCTGATGTGGTTTTCACTTAAACAGTTTCCCAGTGATCGGATGTTTCGTTCCAAAATGCTCGCTGAGTGAAGAACGTGTGTTTGTCTCTGTACCTGCGCATATGGTGTTTCCTACCCCTGACGGCGCGCTCTAGCTCTGCCGATGAGTAGCGCAGTTTATTCAAATGAATCTTCAGTGCGCCGCGAAAAAAGCCCCCGTCATTCTGCAGCGAGTGGGCGCTATACAAGCTCCCTAAGCACAGCATGTGGCCTGAATCCGACGGGGTTATTAAAGCATCTTCGGGGACTATTTGGCCAAATAAGCAGGGCCTGATAATAGTACACCTCTTCTGGCATACTCATATTGGCCACAAAGGCACTGGATTTCAAGATAGCTTTGGGGGTTAAGGTGCCTGCCGCTGAGAACTGTGTATAGCTCTGTCTGTAATACCGTTAAAAAGCTCCGGTAACGGATGCCCTTAGTGTTGCGCGTGCTACATGCTGGTGACAGGTTCAGATCAGTATACAGTACCGACTACACTACGGTCCACCACTCTTGACTTTCCCAGGAACCGTATTTCTCTTGTAGCAACAAAAAGTTTTAATATACATATAGATGAAAGTATGTATTAATACATGGTTTGATTTGTATGCATATCAAAACGCGTTTTCCTGCAAGTTAATGTGTCTGGATTTAAAGTGAAAGAATAGAACTTGCACGGTTTATATTTCATGTTGATAGCTGTGTGTTGAAGGCATTTTGTTGGGCTATCGGCAGTGGGACTGACTGTTGCCGGTTTTGTAATTGGGTGTGACGATTTGTTGAAATCTCGCGCGATCACAGTCTGCCCGCGTGCTTGCTCTTGCATTGGTGTGACTGAGCGAAAGGCTGCAATGCATGGCATCGTAGGAGATGTGCTCTCAGAACCTGAGCTGCCAGCCTTGAAACTTTAAGACCAGGTCTCTAGTCACATCGTTGGCACTTGATTGAAAATCTGGAGTGTTAGAAATGGGATTTTTGGTTGGCTAGGGCTTGCGCCTAAGCTAGGCAGAAACCAACACTCTAGTCAGGGCAAGGGAGTTACACACTGAAGATAAAACCTGCTCACCCCCTTGGTAGCCTGGCACGAGCAGTCAGGCTTATCCCAGAGGCAATGTGTAAAGCGTTTGCGTAACACACACACACAGCCGCAACACACTAGGCACACCACAAAAGAAACTCCACAGAAGGTTATATAAAAAATAGCCTTTGTATTATCATAAACACATTAGAAACCTAATCACACATTTACACTGTGCCAACGGGCACTAGGCAATATTCACAGGAGATTATATACAAGACCAGGGCAATCGGGCCACGGTCAGAACCATCAGAACAGGTAAGTAAATGCAAAACACAACCAGTAACTACTGGTACCATAATGGCCTAAGCATTGTCACATTAGCATTAGACACCATCCTAAAATATCATAACATGACATTAGGCATAAGCAGTAGGCATAAAACACATTAGGCCCCAAACCTCATTAGCATAAACACATTATGCAATAGGCCTTACCAGCATAAACACATTATGCATAAACCTCCTAAACATAAACACATTATGTCATAGGCATCACATTAGGGCCTTGCACCCTACCACATAAAACTGACCCCCAGTCCAACTGGCCTTCTCTAGGGCTCCAGTGCCCTATGTCCAGCAAAGTCAGGGCGCAGATGCGCTGGGGTGTGGGGTGCAACTCACCCCATTCTCAACAAAAGAACTGGCCCCCAAGCGATGCAGCTGCCCACTGTCCGGCGGGGCAGCTGTGACCAAATGAAACACTGGCACCACAGTGCCCTGAGTCCCCCACTGGGACTCTATAAAATGAATGTGCCCAACATTGCAGCTGCCCGCAACTGTGGTGCAGCTGGGTACATAGATCAGGCACTGGCACCACTTCTGCTCTGGAAGCACCCACAAGGCCCAATGGAGGGGGTAGGCACTGACATTGTGCCTCAAACCACCCCCCAACAGCTCACATCTTAGCCCCACTCACCGAGGCTGTCCCTCGATGGTCTCTGCCTCCTCCGGTCTCCAGGCACCGCCAATGTGCCTCAGCCGGTCTTCTTGCAGGGGTTTCTATTTGCTCCTGGATCCGGCCCCGCTCACAGGACCGCTCTCTCGCTGGCAGGGAGAGCTCCCACGATCGGGCTGGGAGCCTGCGAGGCTCCAATCGAGCCCCTCCTCACGGTGCCACTCTCCCGGCCAGGGACTTCCTTCTACGCATGTCCCAGCGCGAGGTAGGCTCCCGCCTGGGTCTTTGAGTGCTGCGCTCCTCTTCCGGCCCCACTGCTCTTCACTTCGTCCGGTCCCCCCTTCCTGGGACTGGGACTTCAACGTGGAGCCCGTGAGGCTCTGGACGTCCCCGATGCTGCAGACTCCCCCCACAACCACCAGACTTCCTTACTTGGGCCAGCCCTCCCACAACCAGGCGACTTTCCTGGCTTCCTGGCCGCGGCTGTTCTCTCGGGTGAATGCGGAGTGGGCTCCCGCAGCTAAACAAGCACAAGGGCGGGGTGGGCTCCGGCAAAACTTGGCAAAATGCGGGGTAGGCACCCGTTATTTAAAGAGACCACAAAATGCGGGGTGGGCACCCGCTCCCGCCGGCAGCTCAGGGGAATCCCCACGTCGGAATTCCCTTTATAATTACTGCAGCAGCACGCTGCCCGCCGCCAGCTCCTCACTCTCCTCTTAGGCAATGAAAATACAGCGCTCACGAGGCACTATGCCCAAAAAAAGACATCCAGGGCAAAGGCTGGGCAGGGAACTAAAAGTCCTTGGGGCTGGGGGCACCCTAGCAGGGCGCAGCCAGGCAGGCCAGAACGCAGGGACCCCCAAGAAGCTGCATCTGGGTCCCATGGCGGCTCCTCCTGGCAGAATGCCCCCCCCCCCCCAGCCCAAGTAAGCACAGGAACAGCAACTCTCATGGGGTCACAGCCCCTATTTTTATAGTACATTTTCCTTTGTCTGCAGTACAGGGCTTTAGGGGAACCAGATGCAACTTGTTCAGGCGGGATTTGGAGCTCTCTGTTGACAGGGCTCCTCTTCTCCATTGTTAGGTGGGGGTTCGTCATCAGGCACACCACAGGGGGGTGGAGCCAGCATTCACTAGGGGAGGCACCATCCTATTCAGGGACCAGGGACTTCTCCTCACACCACTCCAAATGCAGATGTCCCCTTCAGCCTAGCGCTGACTCACTCTGCCCCTCCTGGAGTCCCACACACCTCACCAGCCCCTGTCACTCAAAAGCCAGACATGCAATTCACATCAGGTCAGCAGACACATAGCACACAGAAGTGCCAACTTCTAAAAGTGACCATTATGAAGAAAAGTGGCATTTCTAAAATAGTTATAATAAATCTGCGTACACCATTGCGTAGCTTTTATTATTACTATTTCAAACATACCAAACTTGACCACGCTGCTCCTCTCATATCAGGAATTACCACTGAAACACTTATCAGGGAATCCCCAATGCATTCCTATGGGAGGGCAGCCCCACAGTAGCGAGAAACTAAAATGGCTGTTTGTCACAACCAGGACATGTCACACACTTAAGGTACATGTCCTATCTTTTACCTACAATGCACCCTGCCCATAGGGCTATCTAGGGCCTACCTTAGGGGTGACTGACGTAGTAAAAGGGGGGTCACGGAAATGGCACACACTTTAGGTGCCACGTCACAGCGGCAGTAACACTGCGCGCATAGGCCCTACAATGGCAGAGGCCTGGGATAGGTTTGCAAAGCTACTTTGGTGGGTGGCTCAATCAGCGTTGCAAGCCCACCAGTAGCATTTAATTTACCAGCCCCGGGTATATGAGATACCACTTTACAAGAGACTGACAGGTAAATTAAATAGGCCAAACAGGCGTACCAAATGTAACACAGAGAGCGCACGCACTTTGTACTGGACAGCAGTGCTAAAGTGCCCAGAGTCCTAAAACCACCCACACCATGTCAGAAAAAAAGGCTAGGAAAAAAGCCCAAAAGTTTAGGGATGACCCTGCAAAAAGAGCCAAGTACAACAGGGACAATCTGGGCAAAATATCTCATCTCCCCGTGAATGCGCAGAGCTAAAAAACCAAGCCTTTACATTGTTCTGGATTATAATGTATAGAATGATGAATCAAAACGATGACGTGTTGACATGTGTCTGTATGCATGCATGATTTGAAGAATGATGGCAGCGTGTTGTCTGCCATTAGGCAGATGACTCTTGGCAGCTCACTTTGGGAGTGCCAGTCCATACTTTGATTTTCAATCTGTATATCTGGGTGTGACTAGTTTTGTTCTTTCAAGAGGTGTTCACAACTAGCAGGCAGCAGCCCGGGCACTGGAGCACTCAGCAGGTGCTGGTACGGATAGTCGATGGGCCACCTGGTACGTGCATTGTGGTAATGGCCAGTACGTATTAGCTAGCACTCATGAGAAAGACATTTTTGTCTTAAAGTGTGCCCTATCGTGCTGTGCCTGCATACATTAATTCTGTCACTTGATTCTGCTGGTGATCCCGACCGTCCTGCAGTAGACAGGGGTGGTGGTGGTGGTAAACTATGATTGATATATATATATATATATATATATATATATATATATATGTTGTGTCACTCCAGTGAATGATAATACAGACAGTCACAACATTGAAATGTTATTGCAGTTAACGTTAATCAGTAAGATTTCTTACTTCCTAAAACTTGAGGGCATGTTATGAACATGGTTGTCTCTTCCCTGGTACCTGCAGTGGTTGTGTTCCATGCTAGGTGCTGGGCTCAGGTTCTTCCGTGTCTGGGGCTACAATGTAATTCTGCAGCTCCTGACAATGCAAGATTCTTTTTTAATGAATGCTGTTGGTGTGATACTGTTTCAGCTGCTGAATATGGTTTCAAGTGTAATAGTGGTGCTGGAGTGCAGGTAATCGCTGTCCGCCTGTTATCAGTATGTGCTGTGAGTGCTGCGTATAATCTTCAATGGCACTCTAGCCTAAGGATTGAAGTAGGGTGCAATAAGGTCCAGTCTTTTTATTCCGCATATTGGTCTTGCTGTTTCACTTCGGATAAGTTTGGGTTGGTTTATTATTTTATTGGTAAGGGTTGTTGTTAGACCTGGCACCTTGGCGTCGATCTCCATTCCATTTTTTGCTGTTGCCTCATGTGTTTTTGCTGCTAAGGGCACTGGTCCACTGCTGTCCAGTGCCACACAGTGCAAGTTCTCCATATTGTAAATTGATGTATGAATTAGTGATTCCATGATTGGTTGGTTTGGTTTACCCGTCAGACCCTAGTACAGTGCACCAGGAGTGCCCAGGGCTGGTAATCCAAATACTGCTGGTGGGCCTGCAGCACTGGTTGTGCCACCCACAGAAGCAGCCTGTAAAAGTGTGTTTAAGGTCTGCCATTGCAGAGCCTGCGTGCAGTCTGGTACTGTCATGCTGACTGGGCAAGTGCCCCAACTTGCCAGTCCCTAAACCTTCCCTTTTCTTCATATCAGACACACACCCCTATGGTAGGCCCAAGGGAAGGGTGCATTGTAAGGATACGGTAGGACATGCCCTGGAGTGTGTGGCATGTTCTAAAAGTGAATTACAGCCATTTTCATTTTTCACTATTGCAAGGCTACCTGTTCTCCATAGGCCAGAATGGGCAGTTTGATTATTACATCTTATAATCCTAACTGACTCAGGGAACATGGTAGAAATTCGAATTTAGTATGCCTGAACTCAGAATGATAAAATACATCCTCTAGTGAAGTTGGTTATAACATTCTGTGTTTGAAAATACCACTTTTAGAAAGTAGGTATTTTCTTGTCTAACCATTGAAACCTGCCTCTGCTAGGCTGTGTATTCCTTGTCTGGAGTTTGAGTGACAGGGCTGGGGAATTCCAGGAGACGGGGTGAGGCAGCCCAGTGGTGAATAGAGAGATCTGCATCTAGATGGGAGGGAGAAGTTGCACCTGGGACCTGAATAGGGCTGTGCCTTCCCTCCACAATGCTGGCTCCACATCCTGTGGTGTGTCTGATGTCTCTGCCCTGCACTCTGAAAGGAAAGAAGGAGTCATGTAAAAAAAGTGCTCCAGGACTGACCAGAACTGGTTTGGACTAGGCAAAGGCCCCTCTTCCCTCAGAGGACAAAGGATTTTGGGGTATATGTATTGGGACCCTGATCCCAAGAATTTAGATCACTTTGGGAAACAAGAAGAAACCTTTGCTGAGGAGAGGAACCAAGAAGAAACTGAGGAGAGACTATCCCTGAACCTGGGGGATTGGCCTGCAGGGGTTGCCTACTGCCAAAGAGAGGAAAAAGGAACTTTGCGTGTACTTTTGCTCAACTTGTGAAGGATCTTCAAGGGCTTGGAAAAGAGCTTGCCTCCTGCTAAAGTGTCAGGGACAACAGACTTCAACCACCAGCTCCCCAGAGTTCTTTGGAAGTGCCTGCTGCTGTTTTGGGCCTTCTGAGGGACTGCGTGTCGCAAGGAGCTGGAAGCGTGACTCACGGAGAAGAAGCGTGTCGCCGTCACAGCCGCTGCTGTCGCATCACTTAACAAGGGTGTCGCCGCTGTAGCGGTCGCATTGCACCGCATCACGAGAAGCGCCCGCAACACCGAAGAAGCGTGTCGCCATCGCAGCCATCGTAGCTGATGCATTGCACCGCATCACGAGAAGAGTCTTGCATCGAGGAAGAAGCGTGTTGCTGTCGCAGCCGTCGCATCTTGGATGACGCTGCTGTAGCTGTCGCATTGCACCGCATCAAGAAAAGCACCTCGCATCCACTCAGAAGCGTGCCGCCGTCGGAGCTGCTGCCGTCGCATCTCTGAACAAGAGTGTCGCCGCTGTAACTGTCACATCGAGCGGAACCGTCTTGCATCGCTGGAGAAGAGTGTCGCCACCGAAGCCGCTGTCATCGCATCACTGGACAAGGGTGCCGCCGCTGTAGCTGACATATCGAGCCGAGATCTCTCGCAACATCGGAGAAGCAAGCCACATCAGGAAGATCTGCACGTCTTTATTTCTTTGCACCAAACTTTCATCGCATCAACATCGTTGCAACACTTTCGTTGCCCTGCGTGTTGCTTGTAAAGGTACATTGACTTTGTGTCACATTTAAGAACTAAAGAGAACTAAGCTAAATTTTACCATCTTAAAGTAACAGTATTGTGGATTTTTGTCCTTTATGGTCTTGTGGTAAATCTATATAAAGAATACCTATTTTTGATATAAAACTTCTGTAGTGTTGTCACTTGATTACTGTATATGTTCACAAATGCTTTACACACTGCCTCTGAGATAAGCCGGTCTGCTCGTGCCAAGCTACCAAGGGGGTGACCAGGGGTTATTTTAGGAGTGTACCCCCTTACCCTGACTAGAGGCGAGGGTCCCTATTTGTCACAAGTGCATACCTGTGCCAAATAGAGACCCCCAAGGCTAACAGTTGTGTATAGGAACAGTGTGATAAATGTTGGCATTACACTGAATGCTTTTTCGCCCGCCCACCTCCTGTATAAGTGGTTGTATTGGAACTCCAAGCGATATTATAGCACTCTTTGCTGTTCCCTGGTGGTGGTGCCATACATTGTCTTCCTTACCTCACCTAATGGTTGCCCCAATCTTACCTGCATACAAGATGTTGCAGTACCCCCAGTGACACCCCATCATAAACACCACATGGGGGCGCTGTAGACAAGCACGTGTGTGTGTGTTGGAAGTATATGTCCCAAGTTATTGAGCTCACTTGTCAGATGAATGATTCCAAAGAGTCGAACATGATCTCTAGGTGACAAGGCAAATGAAGGTAATAGATTTAGAGAGATCTTGCACTACATCATCGCTTCTGTTTTCATCCCTTCTGATATGTGGGTCAATCCGATTTAGATGCAAGGATGATTTGTTGGGTCCTTCTAAACGTGCATCTTAATCCGTGTGTTATATAAGCATTCCTTTGTTTTGTCGATAGAGGTGGCTTTGGCACACATGTACAAATTGAAAAGCCATGGGAAAAGAGCTCTTACGTAGAGATGAGCTAGCTGATAACAATGAAAACAAGCCCTGTCAAAGCCAACTGGTCTAGTTTTATTACAGGTCATGCACAGACCACTAGCTCTAAAGGCAGATACGCCTGTAAGGAGAAAATGCTCACAGACAATATGCAGTCATACATTCACATGCAACACAAATCGGCCCTGAGGCACCACCAGTTTGTGTAGATGTATTGCATACAAGCCGCCTTGCAGACACTAGCAAGCGTAATTGCATGCAGTTTCTGTTTGATACATGTTTGCATGCTGTATGTGTGCCTGTGGGCAAGATTGTGTTGTGTTTGCATGTGCAACTATACTTGTTGCCAGTTTGTATCTTCGGTGTGCATACATGTCTGCCTGAAGTATTGTGGGTCTGTGCATGCACTGTAGGAAAACCAGACCTATTGGCTTTTTCCAAGCTTGTTTTGTTTGTCATTTACCACTTAATGGGAGAACATCATTTTCCTCACTGTTTTCCCCAGTTCCACACCCCAGCTTTAATTTTCATTTATTCTTCTCTTTTTTCTTTTTGCGATGACCCGCAGCTGCCTATTGCTACTGGGCTGCTGATGTCTCTCTATTTACTACTGTGTCGTAACCTCCACCTCACCTCACCTCACCCCTGCCTCTTACTCTTTTTTAGATATTTTTTGCATGACCCAGCAACTGCATGTGGTTTTCAAGCTGTTTGCTTGTTCCCCATTGTGCACCATCTTCCCCTTTTCAATTTTGTTATTTAATGTTCTGAAATGACAATCCGCCATCTTGAAACATTAAACTAAGAATACAAAATATAATTCTATGAGTTGCAGCAGCAGCCATTTTGTTTTCTTTTTTATTAATGTCAACAAAAGCAAGCATTGACAAAGCCAGTAGCTAGGCAACAGCCTTTGAAAGGCGAGCCCTGTTAGCTTTGCCAATACTTCAGTTTTGGGTCACTAATCATCAGTTATTCAAAATGTATAGCTATAGGTATTTGTTTGCAAGACCAGTTCGAGGTTACTGGAAATTCTATCACTCATCTATTTATATTTATCCTTTTTAGGCTATAATGACTGCAGCCTGCACTACTGTGTTTTTTTTTTGTCTTTATTAACCTTGGTAATCTAAACTCCTGAAATATGGCTGCTGCGCACTGTAATTGCCTTACACGCTTGTAATTCTCAAACTCTCTTGACATCATATTACATTCTACTTTTTTCATTACGCTTCTACCAAGTGTTCTGTTGGTTATCACTCTGTAGAAGTCAACTGGTTGTATCATCTAAAAGACATGGTGATGCCACTGCTAGGCTTTACGTTTAAGTTATTTGTGTTTGTTCCATCTCTTAGGGGTTGTTACCCCAGTAACGGGTTCTGCCGTTCAAGTCTCTCTTGGACTGCTGTCAGTGAGGACAGAAGGAAGAGCACGATTAAATCGAATTCTCCAGAGTTCTCCAGGCCCGAGCTGATGGCCAATGATGGGACAGTGTTCCCTATAGTAGGAGGTGTGGGCATCACCAAAGAGGGCCATTTCCAAAAGTTGGCAGTTGATGTGGCTTTGGTTTCTGACACCACACTGCTTGCCATAGAATGCTTGTGTTCTCACAGGCTAGATCCATGAAAAGTATCCTCTAGTGCACCAGTGCTTCAAAGTTGACAAAATACAGGAGTCAGATGGGGGACCATCCAATCTGAGATAAATGCAGGCGTGTGAGAGGCAAAAGCTTACTAGTGCAGTTATTTGTAATTATCTGATCAATATTACTCCTCACTTTGAAATCCATCAGGAGGATGGCTTCCTCTTCGTTTAACCGTCCGCAAAGCTGAACAGATACCACTCGATGATCTTCAAAAGTCAGTCCTGTTGTACTCTTGCATCCATGGAGCCATAAAGAATGCTGCTTCTGATGGAGGGCTCTCTGAAAGAACATGAATCTGGGGACAGCTCTGATTATCTGTCTCATTAAACTTGAGGGCAAGCGCCTTGTGTGCCAACTTGTCTCAGTTAACCTTGGGGGCAAGCCTTTGTGTGGTTACTTCCCAGCCACGAGATCCCATTAAAAATTATTTACTCTGTACTGACCTCTTCCTGCCTGGTTCTGCCTGCGAAAAATGGATCCGGTGAGACATCATCGCCCCTGTGTTCTGTGGAAGGGCAGGACCGCTACCCTGTCTGCTGGGAAACAACAGGACCTTGAACCATCTCTCCCTTTTTGGTGTCCATCTTCCCAAAGTGACAAACGTGAATATATTGACATGTGTCGATGCTACGCTTCTATGAGCACAGAGGATCGGGAATTGTTCTACTGCCGCCTGGCACGTGTCTTGGTGGGGCGGTGCCAGGGCATCAAGCATATTCGTTATACCCGTTGTTCCCTTCCTGTGATCCCGAAAGCACTGAACAATCCATCTCCCGCTGTGACTGCTGCTAGATAATCACAGGCCTTGCCTGAGCCGCCCGTCTGCGCACTCCGAGCTCATCATTTCCATAAACACAGGCAGCATGTTAATGTGCAGAGCGCCTGCGGGTTAAAGCCCTCTTCTGTATTTCAGCAAACAATCAAGAAACAGAGTCTGCACGTCTCATATTAATCCTCAAAAGGCTCATTTCCAAGTATTTTCGTTCCTAGAATGCTTGAAAGCAGTTTGATGCTAAAATGGAAACTGAAGATGTTAAACGATGTGCGTTATTTATTTATTTAAATCCTATCGATGTAGCCTGTCATGAAATGTTTAATTGAACTACGCTCGGCAGCTGCGTTATTGGTATATAATTGATTATGTTTTTGAAATAATGCAGCTTCTCAGAATCAAGCCTTGATCCTAAAGAACACACAACACGTGATTCAGAGCTGCAGGCATAAAAGTTGTGACATTGCAGCGTTGTGCCTAAGAATCATGCCAAGAGCAAGGCAGTGTGACAAAGGGAAACTCACCAGCCCCCCTAGCTACGGTCATTAAATTGAGATAAAAAATAAATGGAGAGGAGTGAAATCGTATCGATGCTGCAGTTGAATAAGATTTGTAATCTAACAGATCCAAGTGTTTTCCAAATGCACCAGATTTGTACATAAAGTGATTCACATTGTTTTAAAAGGCTATTTAAAATCATCCCAGTTAGGCTATGGATTAAATTATGTTGCATAAGACAGTTTTGGCCGCTTTACGTTCATGTTCAGACTAGTTTTTAGCTGGTCTGCTCTCCTGGAGGCTACTCGCCTCTGTAGAAAGCAGTGGAACTGAACTGATAATATTCTCACTGTCACGGGGAGGCCATTACCTCTAATGCCATGTGCGAAAATGAAATGTGCGTGTTAATGGAATGGAAAAGCTAGAGTTAGCCATTCAATTGGATTAATGCTTATAGGGATTACCTCTCAAAGTAGGGATTTTACATTGGGTGCGTTGATCCGCACTGACCAGAGTATTGCTAAAGGGATAGATGTTACTGCTGTTTAAGGAAGCGGTCTTCATTTGAAATTAGCTGTTCGCAAAGGGGATTATGAATTGGAAGTGAGCTGCCAAGCAATCCTAAATTCGCCTAAACGGATGATGTCCCAGTTCATTGCTTTTTGACATCCACTTTGGATGTGTGCTTTGGCACAGTACTGAATGTGCGTGTAATTATACCAGAATAACATTTCTGGACTCTTGTGATGTCTCTCTATTTGGAGACGTAGATATACAACATGTCATTTTATGCCTGTTAACATCAAATGGAAATGACCCGTTGCAGTGAGAATCAACAATGGGTGAACTGCCCTTGACTTTAAATCAGGCTGTTTTTGCTTCAAACGTTTTTTTATAAGGAAACACTCCAGGATAATATTCAGACCCCTCTGTGCCTTGACTCTGGGGTAACCACTCTTGAAGGGCTGATGCTGAAGTTCGAGTGACATTGCTCTCCTTGTACCTACGGCCATTTTCCTTTTTTTAGCCGTTCTGCTTCTTTAACACAATCTGTAACTCTTATGTGGTGAAGGTGGTTCCAGAGAATGCGACATTTCTTTTGTCCCCACAAGCAGCTCTAATGTTTTGTTGCCTAGAGATAATACAGTAAAAGTGTGTAAATAATCTATTTCACGGAACTACAACAGAATCTGACTAACTCTGTCTAGTATTTGGCCATTTTGTGCATGATCTGAACAATGTAAAAGTAAAGTGGCAGCTTGAGCTTTTTGAGCCCCATTGAACAACAGAAAGAGTAGCTGCTTTAACACAAGTCTGCATTTGCAATGCATTTTCACAACTCTTGGAAATAAAGTGCGAGACATTGCGGGTCTTAATATATATTTCTGATTGTAGAACTAAAGAACAGTCATATATCGCTTAGGGCCTCACTACTGAGAGCTAATGATGCAAACGTTTAGGTGACTTTTGTTTAAACTATTATACTTAATATTAACTTTTCTGGTGATTTTTGATTTTCAGGTAAAAATAAACCATTTTGAAAGTAGTCAGTAAGTGTTCCTTCAACTCCATGCATGATAGTAGGCAAAATGGCAGCATAGATTGTTGTTTTCATGTGAAATGTTCATGCATATTATCAAGGATAGGCAGTAGTTTTCATCACACTTCTTTAAGGCACCAAAGAAGAACGGACAAGACAACCCCTTGCACGCCTCATACAAACCCTTCCCTCATTAGTACACACCATTTACACAGTTGTATAACTAAAAATGAAAAGACACTCTGCGCCCCTCCCCCCCCAAAAACCATGATGAAGGGACCCTGGTTCTTCTATATTGTTCAAATATTGATTAGCCTTTGGCTGAAAGGGTCCCCGGGAGTGTTGGGGACCCTCTAGTGGGCTCATGGCCCACCTGTCCTGCAGGGGCTTCATGATCCTAATTTAGGCCCCTGCATTTACATAGTCAGTCATTCCACCTATGTTTCCCAGAAAGACTCCACTCCCTTACGGCTCACTCCACAATTACGACCATAGCACTCAGGCCCACCAGTCTGCACTCGCTCGCACTATCTTTAGCCTCCTCGTCTTTTGCATTTCACTTGGTGAAGGTAAGCGCATAAGATGCAGTAAATTGTTTACAACATGTTCAGCCTCCAGCACTATCTAACCTTTTAATTGTCTGATTTGTATGAGGGAGTCCTATGATCCAGTTTCTTTTATGTGCACCCTCGTTGGGAAGTAGTGCAGCTTCCAGTTCCAGCCTCTTGGGTGTTGACTGTACCTGCTGTGAACATAGGAATTGGTGGTGAATTGTTTTCATTAGGGCGGAACCTCCACCATACATCTATCAGTGCTAGGTTTTTTGCACCCTCCAGGAGTGACTTTGAGGAACAGTAAGGTCTCAAGGTATGGATTGAAGATTGGTCACTTATGGTATAGAGGTATTATTAAAGCCTCTGCTAAAGAAACCCACACTAGACCCCCTTGTTTTAAAAAACTACCGGCCTATTGCCGCACTACCCATGGCGGCCAAGATTCTGGAGAGGGAGCTAAACCGCTCTCTGACAGCATATCTCACGGCTCATGAGTTGCTAGACGTGTCTCAGCACGGATTCCGTGCCCAGCATTCCACAGAGTCAGCACTCCTACTGGCTGCAGAAAATGTTCGCACTACTGTGGACGAGGGTGGCCGGGCGGTCCTGGTGATGTTGGACCTCTCGGCCGCCTTCGATACCGTGAATCATATGATACTGCTCCAGAGGCTCCAGGAGTTTGGGGTCCAAGGAACTGCATTTGCCTTATTGGCTTCTTTTCTGGAGGGTAGGGAGCAGAGCCTGTCTTGGGGGGGTCTACAGTCCGACCCCTTCCATTTACCATGTGGAGTGCCGCAGGGCTCTGCCTTATCTCCCACGCTTTTCAACATCTATGTAGCTCCCCTGGCCAAGCTGATTAGGGCTCACGGTTTTACGATTATCTCTTACGCCGATGATTCCCAGCTGATTGTGTCTGCTGGGGAACAACCTAATGATACGGCTATTGAGTTTCATAGTTGTCTGTCAGAAATCATGAGCTGGATGCGACAAAATTATCTTAAAATCAACACGGAGAAAACGGAGATAATCGAGTTTGGCCAGGGAACTTCCGTGTGGAGCGGTTCCTGGTGGCCAGAAGAGGCCGGTCAATACCCCTGTCCTGTGCAGAAGGTCAGAACCTTGGGAGTGGTTTTTGATAACCAGCTTAATTTCTCTGCACATGTCAGCAATCTAGCCTCATCCTGCTCCTATCTAATAAGGATACTGCGGAAGATCTTTCCTTTTATTATATATGAGCTCCGCAGGAATGTAGTGGTGGCCTTGGTGCTGTCTAGAATGGACTATTGCAACGCCCTACTATTAGGAATAAACAAGACGTTGATGAGGAGACTGCAGGTCCTGCAGAATGCGGCAGCCAGACTTTTGCTGGACGTCCCTAGAGATCACTCTGTGGCGGAGGGAATTAGGGCACTTCACTGGCTCCCAATCCAACAACGCATAGAGTTTAAGGCTTTATGCCTTGTTCACAAGGCAGTGTTTGGCGGGGGAGCCAAGGGGGTTCAAAAGCTCTTTATCCCCTACTCTCCGGGCCGGGTCCTTAGGTCTTCCTCCCAATGCCTCCTTAAGCTAAATCGTGTTAGGAAAGCCAGATGGGGTGGCAGAGCCTTTTCCTTCCATGCTGTCACTCTTTGGAATAAGCTTCCTGGTCCGCTAAGACTCATAGATAGTCATCAAGTATTCAGAAAACTTTTAAAAACACGGCTGTTTAAGGTGACCCGGGGTTAATCTGGGGCGGTTTTCTCTCTACCTACCAGCGCCAAGACGCCTCGGCATTCGTTCGCGCTTTACAAGTGGCTATCCTATCCTATCCTATCCTTGAATCCCTTGTGTATCAATTCATCCTTGGACAGCAGTGAATCTACCCTAGTGGTCTCAGTGCACTCTTTGTAGCTGTAGGTCTTATGTCCAAGTGTTACTTGCTAGAAGCCCCCATCTCCAAGATATATGGGCAGTTTGGGATGCCGCACAACAGTGTTCCTTATTCCCCATGGGGACTTAACTGCACCTCTTCTCCCTTATTGGGGATATATAAATATAACTTGGGATTTCTGCACAAGGTGGGCACATCGACCCTCAGGACATGTTCTACAAAGCATAAAAAGCCCCCACATTAGAAGCTGCTCATTCTTGGGATGCTTGAGGACCTGATAGACTAAATTCATTAGGGTTGTCTGTTTAGTCTCCATCCAACAGGAGTGCTCTCGTGGGGACTCTTGACCCAAACCCCAAAAAATTGGATCTTGAGGTGGAGGCTGATTGGTACTTTCCTGCTTCCTTGACCACTAGTGTGGCCTCTCTTTTTGAGCAGTACTTAGCTTTAGGTGCTTGCATGTGCCATTCTGGCCAGCTCCAGTAATTGCGTGGCTTGGGGTTTTCCTAGCAGCAGTACCCAACAATCCTCACACTCGCCGTGTGCACTCTATAAGCACCAAAGCCTTCAGCCTCTTACAAGGTGATTCTGTGATTCAGATTCCCTGTGGAGACTGGATCCAGAGGTCTACCTGTCCTCCCATGAGGGAAGAACTTCAAAGTGCTTTGCCAGTAAGTGTTGCTACTCAGATTATGGCTTTTCACTCCATCTGCCAGGTAAAGGATGATCCACCAGGATTAGTTATCGTTCCAGCAAGAACTTTGAACTGCCAGTAGGCCAGCATAATTATCAACTTGCTTAGCCATACTGGTCAAAGCATCTATTCCACAATAGCTGGTTTAGAGATGTATGCCAAACGTCATAAATGCATTTACAAACTCATATCGAGTAAATCTAACTCTTAATATGAGTTCCTGACTCAGAAATAGGAAAACCATGTCAATGATCTTCCTACCTCACGCCAAACAGTTACATTTTAAGTGCACTTTATCCAAAGTGTAAAAACCTCTGGCATGGCGCGTATACAGTGGGACAGGAACGAATTATATAGATGGAATACGCAGAAATTGGACATCATGGCCCATAGATTATATTTTGTGGAGCAGACTCATATCTTGGCATGGCTAGTATATACATGAATGAGGTACATCATAGCCTGACTGGCACGAGGCATGATTGGCACATCATGACATATCTGGCATGTGGAGGAATGGACATGTCATGACATTGCTGGAATAGCGAGATTCCTACACCATGGCATGGCTGGCATATGAGGAAATTATTACTCCATTACTTAGAGTGCATAGAAGCAAAATACACAGAATGGCACGACTGGCATGTGGGGAATCATGTGCATCATGTTGTGGATAGCATATGGGGAGAATAGTCACATATCATGAAATGACATGTCTGGGCACATGATCGCAATGACTTCCATTTAATGAGGAACCTAAGCTCATGACTCAGAGTAGTGCTAAAAAATGAAAATAAAATGACATCAAGGGACAAAATAGAAGATGAAAAGCTGACATTGGAAACAAATGTGTGTATTTACTGATAGTGAAAATTTGGTGTGTGGAGACAGAAGACTATCTTTCAATACAGTGGCAAGCTGTTATTCAGCATCAAAAGTTTTATTTTAATTAAAATGGAAAGCAGGCATTTGCTAACTATAATAATATTTTTACAACGCAAATATTATTTGGACACAATGCACCGACAAAATATTGCAAGCTGATTTGTAAGCGATAATTCAGACTGACCTGGGATGCTTCTAGATGATGTCAAGTTGTATCATTATTTTGTATATCACAGAAACCACTGGTTTGCTAGTGTGACGTCACATTTCTTATTATCTTATTAGGGGCATTTTATGATCTGTAGATAGCTATGACACCTACTTGTTATTGCACTGTCTGTAAGGTCAGTGTAACTGAGCTCTCTCTAATCCAAGGGATATCTCTTCTAAAGTGCTCAACAAAAATGAATGTGTTCGTCTGTAACGCAACTAGTGCTAAGTAAAGCGCTCTGATACCTTGGGTCAAGTTCGCGCTACATAAAACACCGGGAAGAAAAATCATGAAATACTTGTATTTTTTTCTTTGCAAGTAGATTATTGGTCATATAATATGAAAGTTGATCTACTGAGAAGGCAGACAATGGAAAAATGAAGGGAGTGAAGTGCTAATATTATGGAAGGTGTGGCAAATTATATAAGTGGATCATTTAAAATGTTGCCAATTTCCTTTTGAAATTGCACTAGAAATGCACATTTTGGACTGATTTTTTTGGATTATTACACATGAGCCCACTTCAGAACTGCCTATAAAACCTATGAGTGCTATCCTTTTTTTGGAAGACGTAGGTTGTAAAACGCATTGCTCGATCTCATTATTTCACAGAATGTTTTCCTAGGCAATAACTACTCCAAGACCTGTTTTGAACAGGCTGGCCTAGCTTACCATAGTTTCTAGCTTGTTACATTATGGCCACATTATTACCCACACCTCTTGGCCTATTGCCCATATTGGTCACCCTCCGTTTGTGAGAGGAGGAAGCCCTAGCAGTTTATTTTCATTTGGTAAAAAAACATAAAAACAAGCCAGAAATGTCCACGAGTTCTACTAGTGGCTAATTATGTCAAAATTGTTTACTCCTGAACTGAATGCCTACGTCTCTGGTTCCCTCAATTGTTACAATAAAAAGTAGAAATTCTCATTAAGCCTGTGAAGGTTTAAATTTGATTTTGTGAGCTTTGTGAAGTTCATATGTAAATCTAGGTTTGTGCTAAGTGTATCTGTCTGTTGTACTTTGATGGCAAGTAAAGCTGGTGACGAGACAGTTCATTTGAACATGTATTCCGCGAATGATCAATTTGGAGCTAAACTAGGCAGACTTGATGCAGTAAGAACACTACAGCAATTGTTTGTTTGTGAGTGCCCTTTGCACTTTGTATTATTGCCATGCGTTGTTCCAGTGTCAATCTAAAACATTTCTGGCTGCAAAAAGAAAGACTCCATGGTTGTGTTGATTTATTTTTGAATTGTTAATTAATAAAAATGTGTTTCTAACTATCATGCTTTAATTTTTCAACAATTAATTGTAGGGGTGCCCATGTTCAAGCTACCAAGACAGTGTCAGTAACAAAGAAGCACGACTTGAGCAAGTGGAAATATGCAGAACTACGTGATGCAATTAATACTTCATGTGGTGAGTTATGATTTGACATTAGAAGTAACATGATTATCCAGACGTCTTTTAGCTTTGAAAGCCAGTTACTACTGGCAGTCTTCAAAGTGTTTACTTAAGATGATCTGACGTTTTAAGCCATGTCGTTTTGCATTCCTTCTGTTATTATGTAACATATTTCAGGTGTTAGTTAATGTTCAATTAGCAAAATCTTTTCATACGGTTCTCTCATCTGTTTTCAAAATCTAAACAGTACAGGTGTGAACTTTGTGTGCCTTGGACTAAGATAACTTAGTCCAATATATTAAGAAGCCTCTGTCCTGTATTTGACACCGACCTGAATGGTAAAGCTGAAAAATTAAAGTTTTTGGCTTCCCGTTGCTGTAGACTTGATAGTGCTCCTTAAAAAGATCATTATTACATATTTGCACCATCTGCTTCTTCATCGATGAGCTTCCAGAAACGAAGAGAAAGTGCTAAAAATTTGAAGAGATAAGCTCGATTTTATTTGACCATTGATAGTGATGGTTACTCTACGATAGTTATCACTTTCAAGGCTGTCTTGTGCTCATCAGGTTAAATAAATATCTCAGATTGTGATCTGTCCAGTAAATAGAAACGCTAACATTAAGAGAAGTTCTCCTTTGCTCATACTTTTTGAAGATCTATCCAAGTTCTTCCAAGAAAAAATCACTGCAGGTTTTCAAACGTTTCAAAGCGTAGGTACCTGTATGCCACACACCTTTTTTGTTCGCAGTCCTATGTCCCTTGATACTTCAAGCCCCAGTACAGTCTTTTAAGGATAGAACCTAGCAGCTTTGATCCAAACACCTTGTGAAGAATGTCAGGGTGATATTTCTTAGTCCTTAAAATCCGACTGCAATGATGTTATAACTGTTGTATTTCACTTACTCCTGCTTTATTCACCAGATCTTGAGTTGCTTGCAGCATGCCGAGAGGAATTCCACAGGCGTCTGAAGGTCTATCATGCGTGGAAATCCAGGAACAAGAAACGCAACACAGAGACCGAGCAGCGCGCACCTAAATCTGTTACTGATTATGGTAAGAGCCAGAGGTTGCATTGATAAAGAAAGGATACCTGTCTTTTGGAACTGACCACCATTGTCTTCCTCAGCAGTGACGAAAAGTCAAGCTTGTCGTGTATTCTGCATATGAATGTAGTACAACGTCATTTCCATAATGCCTCAAGCAAACCTCTTACGATATTAAAAAGATGTACCACTTGTTACGGCACTGCTTAAAGCAACGTATATTCTAAAATCGTTGGAGGAACCAGATGGTCTAAGGCTGCTTTCATTTCGTAAAGCGATGGAAGTGAAAGAGAGCAATGTAGGTATTTCATCAGGGAGGTACATAGTGAAGAATAACTATACAGCTTCCATATATCTCGTTCCTTTGTTCCATATGTTTTGTTCCTTTGTTGCCAGACTAGTGTGTAACCTATTGGGCACATTTTCAGCAGTGATGTAGAAATGTTACTCTATCTAGGAGGCCACAGCACTAACTAGGGTAGCCAGCAGCAATTTAAGGTTGCAGTGGGTTTTCTTGTCACTGACATGACTTTGAAATGAAGTGCCTTGCTTAAGCCTGGCATCTTTTTTACCCTTCAATCACGAAAAAGAACCTTGCTTCTTCTTCATTCAGCCTTTTCTCTTTTGCAGCAAGCAAAAATATTCAGAATCACTGATGGAGGAAACAAAGTATGGTCGAGGATGGCACTGCATTTTACGTTTTCATTGTCAAATTGTGAGGGGGCTCGCGGTAGCATAGTGGTTTCCCATCAGTTAGCTAGGGTGTGGGGGATTCAGAAGCAAGTACGAATGTTCAGGAGAGGACCAACATGTTAGACTGGATGTAGCAAAGATATCTCCACTTAGTGGCTCAGCTTTGTATCATAAAGAACTTGATTGGAAGCAACAGAAACACCCAGGTTTTTCAGAGACCTATTTGCAACGTCTGGTGTTGTCTAAGATGCTATATGAGCCTGAATTGAGATAACCAAATCCAGATTTGTTAGAGTCTCAGAAATTGTAGTAGATTACTTTAGGTAATGAGAAATTACAGTAGTATTGTTTTTTTGGCTCTTTCCCATTCGCAACCTTTGGTCCCATGCCACTTTAGGGGTAGGACAGGAAGTTAGTTAATTGTGTGTTAAAATAGAGCTTTGACTGCCTGTTACTCTGCACAAAATGGATCACACTCTCGATATGTGCAATTCTGCACTTTCTCTTTTTTCTGCCTTATGGTGTGGATCAAACCTGCTTCATTCAGTGACTTCCTATGTTTGTACCCTGGCCCTGTTGTTCTCTGTGACTATTTATCTAGTTTCTCACCATCCCATCGCTCTCTTTATTTTGAAATCGTAGTTTACTTATTCAGTGACACTATGTCTTTAAGATGCCCGTGCTGCACCACCCACTATTTATGACATCTGGCCTGCATACTCTCCGCATCTCTTGTTTGGTGAACAGGCATCTGATGAATGCTTGCACTTTGTGCTGCCATTGGTGCAAAGTTCTCTTGTATTGCCTGGCTTACATGCAGAATGGGGGTCCAACTCTCCCACCATAGATGTTGGATTTAATAGCCAGGAAAAGGAATTAGGAGGTGAGTACGTGCTTTCAGGCGTGGTTCCAAGGACCATTCCAACAGCAAGGTAGAGCGGCACATTACCTAGTAACCATTCTGTTTCCAGGTCGCCTTCTGTGGCTGTATGCAAGTGGCTCTAGTTATCCCTGGAAAGGTGAATACTCCATGGTTCCCCAGTACTAGATGACAAGGCAGCATTTTTAGCTGGATCCAGTAGTTTAGGTCCACGGAAGAGGTGTTAAGTGCCCAGATGATGAGTTGACTTCATAGATCAAATCCTATCTTGCTACAGAAACTCTGTTGAACCAGTAGGAAAAGTCCAATTCCAATGGGCATAAAGACACCAAACCACTTTTGGCATCAACAAATAGATGCCAACTTTCCCTGTAGGTGCCCTCTAATATAATCCTTGTCTGTAAAGGCACACTCATTATCAAACTCATTTTGCGGTTGATCATCTTCCCCTTTTGGTGCAAGGGTCCTTTTTGAAGAGGAAATCTATTGAGTTAGTGATTAGCACTTCTAATCAAGACGATCAGAAGAATCTGCCTCCCTCAGTAGACAGAACCAGCCTTCCTTGAAATACTAAAGGCTTACAAGCAGCAATGGCTATCAGAGGCACCGACTGAAGCCCTATCTGCCTGTCAGGGCATCCAATAGCAGTATACTTGTTGGAAAGTCACTCTGACCCTGGTTGGTTACAAAGCTAAGGAGTGCATGCTGCACCACTATCCTCCCTGTTTATCCAAATCTCAGAGGGACTGACTTTGCACCAGATTTCTTGGTGCAGTTCCATGGCAAGGGCTCCTAGCGTTTCAGGGGCGGCGACCCGCATGGTGGACAAGTTGGACTCAGGTTGATGATAAGCAGAAGGATTTGGAGCATCTGAGCTCCCTTCCTGTCAAAGCGCAGGCTTTGCTTAGATTTTGTCGTTCATCTTTAGTAGTCTCCTTCTCAAGGTCAGGGAGACCGTCACATCACTTTTACTCAGCTTCTGGAGAACATGGTGTTGATACGTCATCTCTTAATGATGGGAAAGAGCCTGCAAACTGGGAGTAACAAATGATATCTGCGTACAGTAACATGGTACATTCTTGATTAACATTCAGTCTCCCTTTGCCTAGAGCAACATTTTACTTTTGTCCGAGGTTGTGCAAAACTGTACTTCTGATACCATGTGCACCTCCTTCACGGTTTTTGGTTGGCCATTTCGGTCATAATGTTTTGCCCTCTTATTTACCTCAGCCACGTGCACTGGCAGTCCTCTAAAGTACAACTGAGTCTCTGTTTCTCCTCTAAAACTCCCACTGTGTCAGCTTCTCCTCTGTGTACAGAGGCTCCCAGCAGCATGACACACTCCATAAATACATATCCAGACTTAATAATTTGTTAAAGTATTGGCCACCTACAGTTTACGACTTTATAAGCGTCAGATGTCTGGTGATCCTTTTTTACTACATTTTTTTAAGAAGGTGCATCTAGAATGTTTCAGAGGCTTATTTCGATCTCGTCCTCATGCTATGACTGGGCGTTTGGTGTATCACTTCACCGGTGAGGGAGTGCTTTCTTTGCAGTACATTGCTATTAGAAGGAGCATCTCATTTTTGGCTAGAACTATTCGGTTTCTTTTCCTTTTACAACCAGCACGCAGGCCATAATAAACAAATGCCTATTTGAAGTACAATCTAAAAAAGCATTTTAAGTGCACTACAAGATTTATCAAGCCCCACTCTTAAAAAAAATAATTTATTGTGTACAAAATCAAAGACAAAAAATCCAACACGATTTAATTTAAAAATGAGATCTGACTAGCAATACAGTGGGCATAGATTTATTAATCAAACTTAAGTAGATATTTTGTTTATTTTCCTGTCCTAACCTTTAATTTGGAAAGGGGCTCTCTGAGATGAGGTAATTGTCAGAATTATTATGGCCTCAACAGCGGAAACCTTTTAGTATGGTTTTCAATTTGTTTGAAGATTTCTAAATATTTCACTATTGTGACATTGTTGCATTATTGTTGGTAGTAAGGTATTGTTCTACAGTCCTGTTCATGCTAGTATACATTTCAGTGCCGCTAAAGAACATACTTCTCTCAGGGATGCTGCTTTCTATTAGTTCATTGGTTTGCGGTCTGGTTTTAGTTGTGTAAGGCTTAGTTTTGCCGGTGCTGTTGCTTTTGCTCACAAAAGCTTCAATTATTTTCAGTTATCGCCATTGTGATATTACTAGTCTTTCAGGAGACTGCTTGTCTTTGGGGAGGCGTGAAACCTTTGCTGCCTTGAAAGATATCTTATTTTTCAGCCCCTTCTTTCCTTGTCTGAAGCTGAAAACGAATCGTGTATAATGGATTTTTGGCAAAGGCCTCTGGAGTGGCTTCACAGTTTGATGTTCTGCTCTGTAATTATCGCTTTTGCAGAGTGAGCCTTCAAATCTATGTTTGCTGACATAAAGGGCACCGTTTGTATTCTTTGTCTCATTCAGATATTCTGTGTCCATTTTTAATAGAAACCAGTGTAGTGGTCTGAATGCCATTAGGGGAACCGACACATATATTCTTGGGCTAGTTTGTTTGCTGGCCTATACCAATAGCGAATTTAATCCATTATTATTTAGCGATTGGAATTCCTTTCGGGATAAAAAAAATATTTCCTCAAATAAAAAGCATGCTTTATCTCTTATTCCCCACAGTATTAATCTGAGTTTTGTGGTGCTCAAATGGACCCTAGTAATATTTTTTTTAAAGCGCTGGAAATTGCGTTGTGGGGCACTCCCCCAGCCAGTCCAAGGGGCTACGAAATACCGGTGGCTCGACGTGGCTTCCGTTACTTGGGTATTTTTGTCACCCCGGAGGCTGACCTCTTCTTTGAACGTAATCTCCTCAGACGCCTCCACCGCTTCAAATCAGATGTCTTGCATTGGTGCTCTCTCCCTCTCACTCTCCTAGGGCGTGCGTCCCTTTTCAAAATGCTTGCGTTTCCGCGTTTTCTGTATGTATTACAGAATACCCACAACCCTGTCCCTAAGTCATATTTCTCTCAAATCGATGGAGCGCTTCTGGGATTACTATGGGAACACCACACGCCGCGAATCGCTATGAACAAACTCACCATGGGCTGGTATGATGGGGGTATAGGGCTTCCAGACTTGCGTCTCTATTATCAAGCATCCCAATTGATAGCTATTAATAGGTGGGTGTTCGGCCCCCATGGTGACCCAAACTTCCGAACGGATCAGTGGCTCATGGGGAGGGGCAGCTACAACAGAGAGCTGTACTCCAACCATCGCAGGCTTCACCTCACCGGCCCCACTGCTCGCACGGTCGAAACTTGGCATGCAGTCACCAAACGACTGGGCGGGAAAAAAGCATCTAACAAAGGCAACACTGTTATGAGAACCCGACATATTGGGACAACTCAGTAGATGTCTGAGGTTCGACAAGTGGGACACTATTGGGATATCGATGGTGGGGGACATCCGGAGGAAAGGGAAACTAGCTATGTTCACGGAGCTTCAGACAAAGTACCAGCTGGACCAAACTGAGACCTTCAGATATCTACAGATCAGCCATGCCGTATCGGCTGCTTTGGCGAGAGACGCCCCCCTTCCAGACTTCTCCCCTTTGGAGGATCAGTTATTACTGGATCCCATGGATCATAAGGCCATTTCACTTACATACAAGAAATTGGTTAACAATTGTGCAGATCCAATGCAAAGGTTGAGGGTTAGCTGGGAGAAAGCCTTGGGTGATATAGAAGATGAGGACTGGCTGGACGCTCTGGCTTCCTCTCGCGAAGTGGCTATCCCAAGGCGTATGGGACTCCTGCAGCTTAAGATTCTTCATAGGGTCTACTTTGACGCCAAACTCCTGTTTAGGATAGGTAGACGTCCCGACCCGCTCTGTCTCCGACACTGCAATCAAGTAGGCACCTTCTTCCACATAATATGGGACTGCCCACGCATTCAGGACTACTGGGTGAGGATTGCCCGTCAACTGGCGAGAGTCTGCGGCAAACCCCTCCTGCCATCTCCTCACCTATGCCAGCTTAATATTTGGGGGGCGACAGATCTTTCTCAGGCTGAGCAGACTTGGGCCTGGATGGGATTCGCCATCGCGAAACGAAACATCGCACAAAAATGGGGGGTGGAGGCGGTCCCGCTCCAGGGTGCCTGGGCACGAGATATGGATACAGCAATGACTGCTGAAAAATCGGTCTTTAAGGGCCGTGGTTGCCCCAAGAAATGGGATCATAAATGGGGGAAAGTGGAATAAACACAGGGGGGACATCTGTATCTCCCCAACGGTGGAGCTACGTAGGGAACGGACCGAACAGATGGCCCGACTGATGGCGGAGGTGGAGGCTTCTCCTCCGCATAATTAGTACTGAAGTGGCCCTCCGGCCGCTATGTTTTTCTGTATCATGCTTTATATCTCGTTGTATTGTGCCATGTTTAAAGCTTATTAGGGCTTGACATTTCTCATGTGATGCGTAAAAGCTGTTGGTGTATTTTCAATGTGGATGTCAATTGGAGCTGTTGGATGGGGTGGGGAGCTATTCAATGCTATCTCTATATGTCATGTGCTGATACCATGTTTGTTGGAAAACAATAACAAGTTAAAAAAAAAAGCACTGGAAAAGCCAATAAGAGTGGCTTGATGAGCTAACTCATGCAAACATGACAAATGTTGTTTTCAATGCCTTAGTGCATTACCACCAGACCTACTGTGTTTGCCATTGCTTGTTTTACAATGTGTGGATTGTTTGATCATTTATGTATGAAGGCTATACCTCCCTAATATTTTACATAGGTATTACCACACTATTCGGATACCCAAGCAGCTTATTGACTTCCTATGATCATTTCCCTGTTCGGAGTATAGAACTGGAACCCTACAGTTAATAGGTTGTTCTTCCTGAGGCATGCTTCAGGTAATGCCTGAATGGGAATTTCCTGTTCTGTGGGAAATATGACAATCAAATTAGTTGTTTATACAGATGGAATGTCAGGACTGGAGTACATTTTATTGTTATGAGCATGCATATAGTATATATCACCTTAATTATCTCCTATTGGCTAAATGAGGTGCTATTAGTATCCAGTTTAAAATATACTAGTTCAAATGTGCCATCTACTCAGTAAAATCTGTTCACGTTTACTATACTCACGCCTACAGATAATAGTTGTTAAAATCACATATGCAGTATTTCATTACTACACAAATCTATAACGCACTCTGAAATAAGTCTAAAGGAAAAGTGCTGTTGCGAAATCTCTTTTTTTCAAGCATAATTTCTAGTCAAAGATCCACAGCAAATGTATTTGGTAATATATGACCAGTGACAGAAGAAAATATTTTCTGTGTATAAGCAAGTTTACATAACAAAAGGGTCATAATATGTTGGGCACAGAAGTTTGGCCGAGAGACGGAGCAGCTCCTGCATTGATGGCCAAGATGTCCCAACCTACTTTCTACTGATAACTAAGTAAAAACATTCAATAAGGAGAAGTGTTACCTTTATTGCCACTTATGAGAAGTTTGTTAATGCGAACAGTAATTCAGCAACTAGAGTTACCATTAATGGCCAGTACGGTAACTCCAGTGGTTGGGAAAACCATGCCATTACAAGTTCGACCCTAGGTGTATAAGAATAGTTGGGCGAATAAGATGTACTGCATCAAGTTTACCTGGTTATTGCTGATTCTTGATCACATTTTTTGTGTGGAGATTTTGGCTTCTTTGAGCTACGTTAGTCTCTGGAGGATACTCTCCAGGCCCTTGGGTATACTGAGGTACTCATAGTCCCAATTACCCCTTGCCTTCAATTAATGGGCCCACTGGAGATTGTGAGCAATTCATAATAGGACCCATTGAGTGTCTCCATTCCTGTATGTTAATATATTTCAAAGCTTCCCAACTGAACCTTTGGGAACTATTAAAACATTCCATGCCCATTGCACTGCTTGCATATGGCTATTGGTAAGATATATTTTGTTAGATTTATTTGGGACAAAAAATGAAAGCTGCTTGAGTAGCTTTTATACTTATGCCTCCTCTTCCTGGGGTATAGATCATCAACTAGGACTCTACAGCCATCCCTGTCCTGGGCTTTTCTTTCAATCTGACTCCAGATGTAACCCATCTCCTTGCAGTCAGCCTCGAGGCCTCAGCACCAGGTGTTTCTTAGCCTTCCTCTTTTCCTTTTCCCTTGAAGGTTCCAGGTCAGGGGGTTCCTTGTGGTCTATGTAGACTTGCAGAGGGTGTCACCCATCCGGCCCCAGTGTTTTTTCATGATTTCTTCATGAGAAGTCCGCCGCCACAGGTCATTGTTGCTTATGGTGCTTGGCTAGTGGATCTGGAGGATTTTCCTGAGACAGGTGTTGATGAAGGTCTGGACTTTGTTGATGGTGGTCACTGTTGTCCTCCAAGTTTCTGCTCCATACAGAAGGACTGATTTTACGTTGGCGTTAAAAAGCCTGACCTTGGTTTGCAGCGTTAGGTCCTTGGAGCTCCAGATCTTCTTTAGCTGAATGAAGACAGCTCCTGCTTTGCCGATTCTTGCCCTGACATTGGTGTTTGTGCCACCCTGCTTGTCTATGACACTGCCCAGATAGGTGAAGGCCTCAACCTCTTGTAGTGCATCGCCTGCCTGAGTGACTGCAGTTGTGCTGGCTGTGTTATTCTTCGGGATCTTGGTTTTTCCCTTGTGGATGTTGAGGCCAAGTTGTGCTGATGTGGCAGACACATTGTTAGTCTTCTCTTGCATCTTCAGGTGGGTATGGGAGAGTAGGGTTTGCAAAATTCACGTTGTTGAGCTGTGGCCAACTTGTCCACTGGTTCCCATTTCTTATCCTTGCTGTGGATCTTTTCATGGTCCAGTCTGTGACCAGCAGGAAGAGAAAAGGCGAAAGCAAGCAACTCTGGTGGACTCCAGTCTCACTTGGAGGTCTTCTGTGAGTTGTCCTCCATGTTCTATCTTGCAGTCCATTCACTTGTAAGAGTTCCTGATGATTCTAACAAGTTTATCTGGCACACTGTGGTGGCGAAGGAGTTTATAAAAGGTGTCTCTGTCCATGCTGTTGATTTCCTTCTCATAGTCTAAGAAGTTGACAAAGAGGGGGGGATTCGATTCCATTCCATCAACTGCGCAACTGTAGTAAACAGTGTTGCAGTCTGATCTGCAGAAGTTAGCTTGCTGGTCTCGCAATGAGCATTGACCTGTCCTTTCATTATGTTCAGGATGACTCTGTTGAACACTTTGCCTCAGGTTGATAGAAGAGTTATCCCTCAGTAGTTTGTGCAGTTACTCAGGTCACGTTTTTTGGGGATCTTGATTAGATATCCCTCCTTCCAGTCTGATGGCACCTTTTCCTCTTTCCAGATCCTTCCAAACATTGGGAAGAGCATAACATAACATGTATTTGTAAAGCGTACGTTCACCCAGAAGGGTAACTTGGCGCAGAATAACAGATGTTTATTGTTACCCAACTCAGTGGTACACATTTAATCAGCCTCCGAAGGATGAAAGGCTGAGTGGAACCACCAGGATTTTAACCGGTCACCATGAGATCAAACACAGGCACCTACATCCTATGCATTAGTCCAGTAAGCCACCAGACACGGCATGTCTAGTGATGTTGCAATGTCTGCCTTCAGTGCCTTTGCAGGAATGTTGTCAGGTCTCAGATGTTTGATGACTTGACATATTTCTTCCTTGGTTAACCTGCTTCAGTTAATTGGCAAGTCCTTGTCAGCTGACTGTACTTCTGGTAGAGACTGCGGCATTGTGCTGGTTCATCAGTTCTTCAAAGTGCTCCACCCATCTTCGTTGTTGACCTTTACCATGATTGCCTTTCCAGCTTCATCTTTAACAGATCTTTCTGGATCTGCTGGTTTCAATGTTATGGTGCAGAGTTCTTACAAGTTTCCATGACTTGCTGCTTCCTGGGCTTCTGTGGCAAGACAATCAAAGAATCTTTGCTTGTCTGCTTTTAAGCTTCTCTTGCTTCCATGTCGGTTTTGGTGTATTTGCCTTGAGTTTTCACTTTTTCTGCTTTTTCTTGGAATCCAGTACCACCTGGCAGTTTGATGTCACTGATTCTTTGATCTTCTCCCACTGACTTTCTACTGGCTCTCTGTCATCCTCTAGTTCTTACAGGACTTTAAACTTGTTACTGAGGGTGACTGAGTATTCACTCAGTTTCTGTGCATCTATGAGGAGGGTGGTGTTATATCGCTGGCATTTGTTTGCCGATTCCATTCATGATTTCTTCAGTTATAGCTGGTAACAAAGTGATGGTCTGACACCACGCCTGCTCCTCTCATCACTCTGGAACTTTTGGGCAATGTAGACATGGTCGATCTGATTCACTGTTGAACGGTCTAGTTACATGCACATTGCCTTGTGTATTCTTTTGTGTGGAAATACAATACCATCTATCACCAGACTGTTGAGGGCACAGAGATCTTCAAGCCTTTCACCATTCTTGTTCATGTTGCCAATCACATCCAATCTTGGTATTGAGGTTCTCGATCAGTATGGTGATGTCTCTCTCAAGGCATTTCTCCAGGATGGACTGGAGTCTGTTGTATTTCCTCTTCTTAGCAGTCATTTGTAGGTGCATAGAACTGGATAAAGTTCATGTTGATTCTCTTTTTCTTTGTGCATAAAGTCGCTGTGATGATTTTGGAACCGTGGGCTTCCCATCCAATTACAGCTCTGTTTGCTGCTGGCGTTAGCATCTGTGCTACTTCCTGAGTTTGTGGGTCATTCTCTTCCATAGGTCCAGAATAAAGCAGCTTTCCTTCTGGAGCCAGTCGTTTCTGTCAAGACTGTGTCAATCGGTTCTCACAGATGCCAAGCAGGGCAAGGTTGCATTTTTTCATCTCTGCTGCCACTTGGGCTGTCTTGCATATGGTCTTCACATTCCATGTCCCAATGGGTATTGTCTTGGTGGAAAACAGGTGGATCAGCTTTGTGGCTTCCAGATATCTCTGACTTTCACCACAAGGCATCAAAGCTCTCTGTCAAGAAGGTGCCTCTCTCCCCAAGGCCAGGATGTATTTTGACCTTATGGTCAGCATGCCTGTAGCTAGGATTTTTTTTACTTACGGGAGTAGCTAGTCCCATGCATAACCTACCTCCTGTCCCATCTGGCCATTGGACTGACCATGGTGGAGTTATACTTGAGGTGTATAAAAGTATAAGGGGAAGACTGGGACTCCAGAGCCAGTGAAATAGGTATGCATGAAACGTTAAAATTAGAACTGCATCACCTGGGACTACATAGCCAGTGAAGAAGGTATGAATGAAATGTTAAAATTATAACTAACTATTGATTGTGAAGTTGAAATTGTACACCAGGGAAAAAGGAATGCTATTCTGAATTCTGTATTGAGCTAACCTGCACAAGCACATCAGGTAAGCATTTTAAAAGCATTGATATCTATCTTTAATTAAATTATCTGTTTCCAGATTTTGCGCCATTTATGAACAACACACGTAAGTCTGGTGCTGGTGAATGGGACCAAATTTAGGAGAGAGGAAGAACTAATGTGCTTTGTACTGCTTGTACTAATTGACCAATATTTTGCTACAGTTGCACTATGTATGAAACTGGGGACACAAACCTTACTCTGACATAGGTTTTATAAACGTTTAGTGTCTGTTATATTTCTTTAGCTGCTAAAAATTCAAATTCAAAACAGTTCTGTGTGCATTAATGTAAGTGAATTCCAGAAGCATGTCCTAACTTTGCTGATTTGCTTCTTTAATTTGTTTTGGTATGATTAAAAAACAATGGAGATCTACCTCCTGATTTTCCTTATCAGAATTCATGGTTAACATGAACTTAATAATTAAAAAATGCTCATCCCATGATACTTTCGCCGTAAGGATTTGGTGCTTAGCTTTAGTTTACTGTAGCAAAATGTTGGTTTATCAAAGCTTTTAAATACTAACAACTGTACTCTCGGTTTGGGGTCTTTAAAGTCTACCATTTGCAAAGTTATCAGGTTTGGTGCTTTTCCATTCAATAAACAAATTAGTGGATGTGTTTCAGTCTGGGTTCGTGTTAATAATGTCGCCATAATAATATGCTCTTTGAAGATCTCTCAGCACTGGCAGCTGCTTCAGAATTTTTTTTTTCCCAAGAAGAGTGCCATAGATTTTTGATGGTTCCCTGGTGCTGTCACAGTGGCAGAGACCCTGTTACAGGAAGCACACCTCCAAAATAAACACCTTAATCGGGTGGGGGACTCGGAAAACCTACTATGATGCACGGGACAAAGTTTCAAGTATAAGATAATGACCAGATTGGAAAAGACCTTCCTCTTGGAGTTATACTGCTCTCAGGGCCAGATGCATCAAAAGGTTTTGCTCATTCTGTGTCTATGGGAACATGTGTTCATGCATATGGCCCTCAGTGACTTGCAGCCACGGCTCATCCATTTGGGCGATGGGGCCACGCCCCTCAACTTTTTCAGAGAAGAAGGGTGTCTGTGAGGCTGAACAAAGGCCAGCCTAACAGACACTCTTCTTGTTCAGGTCAGGCTGTTTGGAGCTTGACATGTACTAATTGTGCAGGCTTCTGGATGCCTGAGCTGAGCTTTGCCAGACTGAGGATTTCCCAGCCTCTTGTGAGCTCCTCGGCCCGGTAAAAGTGCCTTGAGGCCCTCCCCCTCACGATGAGGGGTAAGGTCCCTGCTTGCCTCAGACCTGGGCACTTCAGTTTTAAGAACTGAAGTACCCATGGCTGAGGGTCAATCAATAACACCTCATCACAGAGTGGGGTGGGGTTAGCAGTCTCACTGACCCCATTTCACTCTGTTATGAGTGAGAGAAGTCAGCAATTCCAACTCTCCAGGGACCTCCGAGGTTTTCTGCTCCGGGAGTTGCAGGACATGTATGTTTTATGTTCTTGAATGTTTGGTGAATGCATCCATGTATAAATGTATGAATTTGTTGTGAGTGTTGTGAATGGGTGTGTGTGCGTGTCTGTGAATGAAAGGGTGTGAGTGAATGTGTGCATATGTGTGCGTGTGTTTCCCCCCTCAATGCAAAAATTATGAGGCACCACTGGTATACTGAAATATTGTGCATTGAATGATACTCTAAAATGACCACATCAGCCTTGACCTTTAGTCCCTGAATAATGTTGATGATGCTTACATTCCAAGGTGAAAATGCAGCGCCTAAATGTTCCTCCTCCTTGCCTTGCGTTTCATCCCCTAATCGAATATGAAGAAATAAATACATCTGAGCCAGCCCCAGATTAATTGCCTTGGTCCAACAGGTACTATCATTCTGTTTTTTTTTTTTTTTAAAAACCTTTATTTTCAAAAGTCTGGACACAGCTATTCAGCCGACAACCCGGAGGTTCGGCAGCTTCGGTAAAGAGGAACAGAGACGCGTCCACAGTACAGTGAAGGAGGAGTGCAAAGATTCCATTTTTTAAATACACACAAAACACACAACAACCCCCAGCAAGGCAAGAACACTGAATGCCCATGGTGATAGCCCCCCAGGGGAGGCAGGACCCCAATCATCTACCATTTACAGTATCGTGAAAAGAGGAAGAAGGGGGACAGCAGGGGCCAAAGAAGTCCATTAACCATACTGAGCTGGAAAGAAGGTTAGGAGGAAAGCTGTTCCTCGGGGGATCCAGATCAGGGGCAAGACAAATTCCCCCCCTGTACTGGTTCCACCGCCCCCAGATGGCATGCCACTTCCGAGGGCGGCCTCTAGCGCAATATACCGTCTTCTCCCTTAGCATACTCCAGTCCATATTTTCTTTCCACGCGGTCAATGTGGGGGGGCCCACGGATCCCCACAATCGCGCTATATCTCTCTTAGCGACCATGTTGCCCAGAGTCACCCATTGGGTCTGCGCCGCATTGTGATCAGTGGGCCCCCAGACATTCAGGAGACAACACCGCGCTTCCGGCTGCATAGCAATGCCCGTCACCTCCCCCATCACTGCATGGACTCTCCGCCAGAATTCCGTGATGACACCACATTCCCAAATGATATGCAGGAAAGTACCCACCATACCACATCCCCTCCTGCATAGGCCGTCCTCCGAGAATCCCATATGAACCAACCTTGGCCCCGTCACGTACACTCGATGCAGTATTTTAAGCTGCACCAGCCTCAGTCGCGACGGGATCGCAACCTCCTTAGGAGAGGAAACAGCAGACTGCCAATCCTCGTCATCCAACTCGAGGCCATCCCTAGACCACTGGTCCCTCAACCCCAGAAGCATATCCGCCCGGACGTTTATCAGTTTCTTATAGATGAGCGAGATCGTGCTCTCGGGCATATGACCATCAAGGACCCGGTCCTCCAAAGGAGAGGACTCAGGCACCTTCTCACCCTCTATGAGGACTGATCGGAGGGCGTGACGCACCTGAATATAGCGGAAAAACTCAGATGGCCCCAGTTCATACTCCTTCTGCAACTCTTCAAAGGACTTCACCCTCCCCTTAATCAGGACATCTCCGACCCTGGAGATGCCGATCAAGTCCCATTTGTCAAAGCCTTTTCTGTGCCAAAGCCTACCCAATCTCTCAGATTCAAACAGCGGGGTAGCGAGGGTGAGCCTATCCTTCCAGCCCAGCGAGTCAGTTGCCATCTTCCACACACGCACCGCCACACCAGTGGGCCCCGTGAGGGACGAGTCCAGGGACCGCGAATACAACACCCTGTAATAGTTACCACCATGCAGCAACCACCTGTCCATGGCATACCCAGGGCTGAGGGCCGGGCCATAAAACCCATGATTAATCGCACTCAGCTGGGTGGCCCAATAGTACCGTCGGATGTCTGGAAGCGCAATACCCCCGTCGTACCATGGGAGCGTCAACTTTGCAATAGCTATTCGCGGCCGCCCGTCCCACAGCAAAGCTCGTTGGAGGCCTTCGACCTCCCGAAAGTAGTTGGCCGGTACCCAATCCAAAGTATTCTGCAGCGCGTATAGGAACCGGGGAAGAGACATCATTTTGAACAGGGCCGCACGCCCAAGGAGGGAGAGCGGCAGCCTCCGCCAGCCCTCCACATCCCGCCTCAGGCGCGCTAGGGGGGGGAGCAGGTTCCTCTCATATCGCACGGCAGAATCCATGGAGATAAAGATCCCCAGATACACGAAGCCCTGCTGAGCAACCTGGATCGAACAAGTTCGAGGGATCGGTGGAACCTCGCCACTAAGAACATATAAATACGATTTACTCCAGTTGATAACGAGACCCGAGTTCCTACCGAAAGATGTGAGTACGTCACAGACCACTATAAGTGATTTCTTGGGTGAGGCAAGATACAACAGGATGTCATCAGCGTAGAGCGATATACGGTCCTCGTGCTCAGGCGACCATCTAAGTCCCCGTATATCCGGGTGCCAGCGTATCCACGCAGCCAGCGGCTCAAGGGCGAGGGCGAACAGCAATGGCGACAGGGGACAACCTTGCCGAGTACCCCTCCCAAGCTGAAACGGAGTCGACGCCCGGCCATTTACCACCACACTCGCAAGAGGGCCCTCATACAGCAACTTCACCCAGCTCACAAAACCGTGGCCAAAGCCGAACTTGGTCAACACGGCCCACAAATATGCCCATTCCACCGTGTCAAAGGCCATCGTGGCATCGAGAGACGCCACAATAGCTGGTTCACGCAGCGTGCCCGCCCTGGCAATTACACCATGTAGGCGCCGAAGATTTAACGCTGTGTTACGGTGCGGGATGAATCCGGATTGATCCGGATGGACCAAGTCACCGAGTACCCTGATCAAACGGGCCGCCAGGATTTTAGCCAGAATTTTCGGCTCTGCGTTAAGGAGTGAGATAGGCCTATATGAGGCGCACTTATCTCGGGGTTTGCCCTCTTTGTGTATAACCACAATCGTCGCCAGTCGCTGATCCAACGGGAGGGCCCCACTCCCCCGCGCCTCCACGAACATGGCGCGCAGGTGAGGGGCAACCCTATCCGGAAATAGCTTGTACAGGTCGACCGGCAAGCCGTTCGGACCCGAGGCCTTGCCCGAGTTCAACGCGCGGATAGCCCCCGCCACCTCATCGTCCGTTATGTCACCATCTAGATCGTCCCTATCTATATCAGAGAGACAGGGCAATGCAATATCACGCAGGAGGTCATGCGAGTCCTCGGGCGGCCTGTCCGACACTGAGGCATAAACCATACGGAAATAGTCCGAGAAACACTGCACAATCCTCTCAGGTTCCACAATCACCTCTCCCCCCTCTCCCGTCAACTCCGGCACTACTCTATTAACCCGTTCTTTTTTGTCCAGCCAAGCCAGGAGTTTCCCGGCCTTGTCACCAACATCATACAGACGGCCCTGCTGTTCCCTACCGAGGGTCTTAGCGGCATTCGTCACCAGGTCCTTATACTCGGATTGCTTCAAGCACAGCTCATGCAGTGAGGCCTCTGTAACCTCCTCCTCCAGCGCTCCCTCCAAAGCCGCGATCTCCTCCTCAACCTGCAAAACCTCGCCATCTCTCCGCCGCTTGGCAGCCACTACAAGGGAGAGGGCTTCCCCTCGCAGCACGGTCTTAAATGCTTCCCACAGCGACGCTGCCGAGTCCACGGATCCCTGATTGTCCTTGAAAACATTATCTACTGTCTTTACCAGTGCGCTGCGCATCTTGGGGTCTCGGAAATACCAAGGGTTGATAGGGGCCACCCTTCCCCCTCCCTCTCGACCCAGATGCAGCCTGACCCACACCGGCGAATGGTCAGATATACCACGCGCCATGTGCCTGGCCTCAGACACCAATGAGGCATGCGCAGCCAGAGTGAGTAGGTAGTCAATCCTAGAAAGGCTACCATGCGCCCGGAGTGGAAAGTGTATTGGCTCTGTGTGGGGTGCCAGAGCCTCCAGCAGTCTATCAGGCCAAGCGTATCTAGAAAGTCTGGAAGCCACTTCTGAGCCCCCCCCGTGTCTCTGGGCGGGTATCTATCCAGCAGGCCGGAGCCAACAGCGTTGAAATCACCTCCCACTACAAGCATACCCCCCGGGAGATCCAGCAGGGCCCTACCCAGATCTGTGAAAGTGGAGGCCTGCAGGGCCGGCGGGACATAAACCGAAACTAAAACCAAAGTTCTTCCTTCCCACCGCCCCGCCACCGCCACAAACCTCCCCCTATCATCAACAATGGTGGAGTCCACCTCAAATGGTAGCGAGGCTCTGACTAGGATGCCCACCCCCCTGGACCCAGAGGAGAATCCCGAATGAGCTATGAATTTATAACCCTTCCTATTCAGGGCATAGCACGTATTACCTATAAGATGCGTCTCCTGCAGCAGGGCGACATCCGGCAATGACCGTTTCAAGAATTGCAAAACAATCCCACGCTTAATGCGATCCCCCAAACCATTCACATTCCAGCTTATAACACTTAAACCCCTACCCCCCATCCCCAAACGTAAGGAGGCCCACCCCACACCCGAAGAGCCCCCATGGAACAGTCCTGGAAATAATCACTATGCCTTGCTGAAACAAACCCCCCAACAACAACCCCAAAATCCCGGAACCCCCCCCCCACCCTGCACCCCTGCTGCAGCTTACAAAGCCCCCCCAACTTGCAGTGTGCCTGTCGCCCTACCAAACCCAAAATCTACAAAAAGTACCCTAAGGGAGGAAAGAGCTCCCCTCGTCCTCCCACAACCTCCGTGTTTACTGCAAGTCATTATCTAAAGTCAGTCCGAGTCAGTCCGGTTCCGAATACATCAACCTTGTTCATCCCGGCCACTGTCCCCGTCTACGGCAGTGTCCTCTTCCGTGCGTCGTCGAGGCAGAGCGTCCAGCCATTCATCCGCCATGGCAGGTGACTCAAAGAAGAATGTTCGGTCTTCAAACACCACACGTAGTCTGGCAGGGAAGAGCATGGCGTATTTCAGATCCCTCTCCCGAAGCCTCCTCTTCACCCCCAGGAAGCCCTGCCGCTGCCTCTGTACCTGCTGGGTGAAGTCAGGATAGAAATTCACCGACGCGTTCTGGAAGGGGACCGGGCCCGTTACCCTCGAGGCCTGCAGGATAGCGTCCCGGTCTCGAAAGTGAAAGAGCCGGGCGACGATCGGCCTCGGTGTGGCTCCCACCTTGGGCCGCCCACCAGGCACTCTATGGGCCCGCTCAACTGCGAAGAACTTCCCTAGACCCTTAGGCTGCAGATGATTGAGCACCAAGTCCTCCACGAGCAGGTCCACTGAAATCTCGTCCGAGGACTCCGGGACCCCGATAATGCGCACGTTGTTGCGCCTGGCCCGGCTCTCGAAGTCCTCCAGCCGACGGGCTGCGAGATCATGCTCGGTCCGCAACTTACGGACCTCGGTCTGCAGGTCCGAGACATCATCGGCGAGGCCCGTGGTCTTGATGTCCAGGGATTTGACCCGTTCATTTGTTTTGCCCAAATCCGCGCGGATCAGATTAACATCCACCAAGATGGTATCCACTTTGTGCGCCAGGGCATCAAACTGTCTCCCAATCGAAGTCTGCAGCCCGTCAAGTGCACCCATGACATCCTGCAGTGAGAGCTCCGGGGCCAAGGGTGAAGCAGTCTTCTGTGTATCCGGGGACTGGCTCGGTGCACCCGGTGACCCCTTCTGCTGGGCATAGCGGTCCATGTTATTGGCTTGAGTGTAGGCTCCCTGCCTGGTGGCCTTGGGCTTCGGCCGATCCACCTCTGCTTTGCCCGACATGGTGGGCTCGAGCAGGTCGGGTCAAACAGGACTGCCCTCTCTCAGCGAGAGAGAGCAGGAGTGCTCCGTCTTACGATGGGTCGCCAATGTGGCATGCAGAGCGTCCAAATGATAATAAAGCAGACGCGAGCACTCCCTGGGCTGGGCAGACAAAGGGCGAGAAAGTGAAAGTGAAAGGATAGGGACCTCCGTCCGGCAGTTCACACCTCGCCTGGCCGCTGTTGTTCAATTAGAGGTCGGGCATCCTGCCAACTCGAGCCCCTGGCATCCCTCGGAGATGGGCCTCAATCTTCCGCCATGCATAACTCCGGTTCCCGGTGGGCGATTCGACCTCGGGTGGCATCGATCGCCTCCCTGACAAGTCATCTACACGATGCCATGCATACAAACAGGATTATATACAGGATAGACGACGGAGGGCACGAGGGTCTCGGGAGCTCAAAGCTCACGCGGCCATCTTGGTCAAGCGCTAGGCTCCTCCCCGGTACTATCATTCTTGATCTATTCTACACAGTGCTAAGACTAGTGAGTAACATATTGGGACATATTAAAAATATAGGGTGCCCTGTCCCTGGTACTGCCTCGGTGCACCTTCAAATTGGTGTGCTGCAAGTAAATAGGCATGTTGCACCCTGTTACTGTGCTGCCCCAAGGGCATCTGTGTACTTGTAGTGGTCCTAGGTGCAGTGCATTAGTGAAAGGCAGGTGCTCAATTCTTCATTGTGGAGGCAGCACCCGCCTGTAATTCTAAAGGGGTGGCGGCAGAGATCCTCTTGCAACCACCTGCAGAGGGATGTCTAGGAGGGATCCATGGGCCCCCCATTGCCCATGCAGAGGGCTGCCCTCGAGGTTCAATCAGTGCGTGTCCTGATGACCTCTTAATTCTGCACCCGCATCCATAATACCAGACAGGTGTAAAGGAAAAGTTTTTCCAGGATTTGCATGGGACCACACTCCCATGCAAATGAGGGAACTCCTTTTTAAAATAACACTTGTGCTATCTATATTACACCAGTCTTGGGGGTGCAAAAAGGGCATACATGCCCATTGCTCGTCAACCACTGTACGTTATTTGGCACATTGTGTCTTTAGAACCTCACTCGTCTCTCCGCTTCCCAGTTTCCCATTTGCAGTGCTTTATGATAAATGATCCTGTGTCGCTGCTGTTAGCTATCCCAAATCTTCTCCTGTGTACCAAGATCCAACTTATAAGCTTGGTTGAGATCTCAGTCCTCTTCATTGAGCTGCTGCAACTATCTTGGTCTAATCCGGATGCCATTAGCAACTAGAGTGACTTTCCTGTTTTTTGTCCTGGGTGAATTTTTCTTGACAACCTCAAATCACTGTGTTTCGACCTTGAGGTTGCTGCTTCCATGTTCAGCAGTTAGACCACCCAGGCATCAGCATGTTATCACCTCCCAGTATTAGCTAGCTTGGCCAATTCAGTCTTTATTCGGGGACATAATTATTTGTGGATTAGGGCAGATCTCGTTTTCCAATTCTCACAGCACAAGTGCCCATATTTCAGCACCTGGACAAGAGCCAATTGTATGAGGAGCACGAAAAGTCTCTGTGGGAGACTAACTGCTTTTTTAGAATAGATGTTGGGGCCCGATCTATTCTGAAGTCCACCTGTCCTCTTCTTTCACTCATCCTTTTATCCTATCAGGCCTCCGCAAAACATTGGTAAGGTATTGCCCTCAGGATGTATTCCCGTCCCTTCCTCCTTTCACAAGATCAGTGTCTTGTCGAACTAATTTTAAAAATGTAAGCAGAAGTTTGCAAAGTGCTACACCGACACCAACTACTTCCCTTCCTCGTTATGGGCAGCTCTGCCTTTTCCTCTGCGCTGAGTGACATTTTGGGTATCGAAAAGGAAGTGCATGCCCACAAAATAGGCCCCAGGTGTTTCACAATGCTGTTTTGGAACCTGAATCCCACCGACTCATGGTTTTATTAGGGCATTTGTATTCTTTACAGGAGCTAAACTGTAAAAATTATAGAATTGTCTGATTTCTGCTGTTTCAAAATGTTCTTCTTGACTGCAGACTTGATTGTATTGTGTCATTAAACCGGCATTTCGAGCTAATCGCATTGTGCATTCGACAGTTTTCTGTAGCTGATGCAAGAATGACCTTCCTTGAAAATAGCCATATGCCCTGCTTTGCTGCCATTTGCAACACCGTTGCCTCGGTATATTGCAGAAGTCACTGCCAACAGGTGACACAAATAGAAGATACAGGCTGAAAGCCACCAATAACTGTGCCAACGGTTGAGTAGGAGGAGTTACCGGGTACAAAACATTCTTAATGGCACCCAGGACTGGCGAAAATGCTGCGAATCCAGTTCTTTGAATGCCATGGTACCAGACAGCGCTCCCTTTCCAGGTACAATTCACGAAGCACTATAGAGCAGTGCATATGACAGAAATTGGTATCTTCAAGGTAGAAAGTTCCATTCTAATCACCCTGAAGATGTTGGAAATGCTCCTTAATCTCTTACAAAGGCTAGTAATGGCCCAGCTCATCCATTGACCACTTTCCAATACTAACTGTCTATATTGTGACGAGACAAGGTGGCCCCTAAAAAGCGTTGGCATCATCCGTTTCTTTCTCCAAGTGCACTGATGCTCATTGGTGTATCGTCTACTGCTATGCTGTAAACAGGAACCGCATCCAGACACTTTTCCTCTGCAAGGTGGCTTTCTACACATACACCGGCATTACTGATTTCTTTTTTCTATTAATGCTACTTACTACTTCCAAAAGATTATTTTGAGATAAACTGTTGCCTTTTGTTACTAAAACAATTTAGATCCTTTCATTGAATCCCCTTATGATTATTCCTGTTCCTGAACAAACGCTGTGTTAGGAATCATTTTGCAGGTTATAGAAAATCCTACTGTATGTCAGAGTTTCACACTATGATTTCAAGCAGTGAGTGCCCGGAGAGTCTTTTTTTATTTCAGAGGGTTCCATGGACTATGACAGTACTTCTTGCCATATGCCCCTCCTTCTAGTGAGCTGCTGAGATGAGCAGCTGTCAACCACAAACCAAATGCCTCTTAACATGGACCTACAACTCGGCTACATGGCTAATGAGCCCCTTTACGCCCACGGAAAGTATGTTAAAATTCAGTAATAGCTGCATGGCTGGAAAGGTGTGACGACCTCTATTTTAGGAGTGTTCCTCTGCAAGAAGTAAATTGCACAATAAGAGTGCGGTGCTCAGGGATGTATACTTTCCCATTGATGGTTGAAATACTTGAGCCTGGTTAGTTATCAACACCACAGGGAGTTAAAACTGTACATATCATCCTGCTGGGTGCACCTCTGTTTGCCCCATCGCAAATATTCAAAGCCTGTTATAGCCAAATTTAATCTGATGATCAGCAGGGGAAACATTCAGTGCTGTTTTATTTTTTATTCCGAAGCTTTTTCCCATAGTGGTGTTTTAGAATGAACCAGATGCTTTGAAAATATTGTGCATAGATCCAATGCTCCAATATATTACAATGCTGACATGACAATCAGTTTATTTGAATTCTGCTTCATGTGCTGGATATGGTAAAATTACAAAATATGACTAACCCTTCTTTCAGAAAAGTATGGAAACGTGGCCATATCTTTTGATATGGGTCGACCTTTCTCGAAAATGTATCAACAAGTTAAAGGGCACTCGGGGTAAATGCTACCCTTCATCTATTTGGCTTTCTTTGTGCTATGCAAGCATACAAAGTCTGAAATCTCTGCATTTTTTGATGAGTTACACCTCCGTACCATAAAAGACTTATTTATGACATAGTTTGAGATAGGTTGCTCTAGTATCATTCCATTATTTATTTATTCTTTCAGATCTCAGACTACCCAGGTGTTGTCAGTTAAAACCAGCTGTACAGACCAGTGGAGAGGAGAAGGGGTGAAAACAGAGACTGATCACATTCTTCAGATCCAAGGAGGAGTACTTGGCCTCTCATTGGGCTTTGAGAGCCAATGAATCAGCTAGTCAATTAATTTAGCAATGCTTATTTTGATAATAAAACCCATTCAACATACACAAAACTAAAAATGTCATTATTAAAACAATACTGTATCACAATTAAGATAAGAACACAAAAATAAAACGTTTAATAAAACAACATATTTTAAACAAAGATACAGAATATGCCAGCATTTCACCAAACTTCAATCGTAACTGCAAAACAAATATACCTGATACTAATGCCAGAACTAGTTGTAAAAGTTCTTTGTGAAATTTGAACAGGTAACTGCAAGAAAATTATACTTGAGACCCAGAAGAACTGTACAAGAACTACTTGATGTGATAGAGACATCTAGCTGCAGATACCTTACCTTAGAATATCCCAGGGGTCAGGCTGGATCCGGAAGTCTTCTGCTCTAGCAATACCCTTGCGCGCCAGTAGGTGGCGGCAGTCGGATCCACTTGTCGTCGACCACGCCGGAAGTGATGTCCATGTCACCTTTATAGGCGCCACCTCGCCGCTGACTTAAGTTCTTTATTGTCCACGCCAGCTAGCACAGATTCGTGAAGAGAGCTACCCTCTTTTATTTTTTAACAGGCTTCATGTTTACCTGTTGTCGAAATTTGGTGTGTAGGTTTTTCCTTGATCTTGAAGAAGACTTCTGGATTCAAACCATGCGGCGCCTGTCATCGCGCCATGTCATTGACGGATACACACTCAGTTTGTCTATGGTAACTGGAGTGTTACCACAACTCGAAGTCATGCTCTGATTGCTAGGCCATGGCTCTGAGGGAGCGGTCCCTAAAATTGCTTGCGGCCCGGCGTTTGACTCCACGCCATTAACTGCAGAGGTCTTATTCACGGTCGAGGGGCAGGTCCCAGCACCGCTCCGGGAGCCCTAAGTCCTTGTCCCCTACTTGAAGTCGTAAAGTCGGCCAGGTAAGAGGCATAAGAAACACAAGAAGTCAAAGCGTGCTTCAACGTCTCCCCATCTGTCGGCTGACCTGACGTAGGAGCCTCGATGCCCTAGGCCTCATTCTGTGGAACCTGCACCTGGGTCAGCTCCACCCTTCCCTGCCTTTCCATGCCGAAGTGGCCCCCGCCCAATTAAAACATTTCTATGAAGCCATGTGCCTAGTATTTGGGTGACCTTACCCTCCCTGCGGGCCCTGGAGGCTCAGGAGGAGCTCCATTAGGTTCCGTTCCCGCAACTCTGGCGCCAATGGCCCCCAATGAATCCGGTGGCAGATCCCGGCTGGCGCCGGTCGCTCCCCTGTGCCCTTCCCCGTTGCCAGCCGCTACACCCAGACTCCAAGTGCTGCCATCCCCATTCTCATCCTAGACGACCCAGAGCTGGATCAGCGCCTATCGACGTTGATTCCAATGCCGATGGCACCCTTGGGCCCTAGGTCTAGGCCTTCTTTTGAGGGGCTAGGAATGAAGGATGATTGGGAGGGGTGGCTCAACCGTTCACAAGACCAGCCTGAGTAATAAATGAACTGGTATGAGGAACTGGGTGAGGCCACTGGCATGAATACCTCCCCTAACCTGCCTTCAGAGGAGGAGCTTCATATGCTATGATTGTGAAAAGGACACCATCAGCTCCCTTCAGTGGAAATCAAGACGAACATCTTGCCAGAGGTCCTGCAGCGAGGTGTCTTCTCCTCTAAATCCCTCATGCCTTTCAACGAAGCCTTGCCTGATGTCCTTCTGGGAATCCGGTTGAAGCCCAGCACAGGGCCTCAGTGAATAGGACAGTTATCCACCGTCATTGTCCTGATCTGGGTGACCCAAAAATCCTTAATAACAACCCTACCCCCAAGAGTTTGGTGGTCCAGACCTCTACCTCACAAGGTGTGTTTCTCTCTGCGCCCTCGGTCAAGGATAAAGAGACTGGATATTTGGGGCAAGAAGGTTTTATCTTCCGCTAGCCTTGCATTACGGTCGATAAACACTGCATGCCTATTGGGCGTTACACTCACTTCTTGTGGGAAACGGTTACGCAGGTTCTGCCACAGGTCCCGGAGGAAGAGTGTCAATCTCTCCCAAGCGGTATCAGACGGGAGATATGTGGCAAAGGTCAGTATTTATTGTGGGCTTGACACCACCGACTCGTTTGGCAAAATAATGTCAACGAAGGTGGCCGTTCGATGCCACACCTGGCTCAGAACTTCTGGCTTTTCTGGGGATGTCCAGGCTTCCCTTATGTACATGCCTTTTAATGGCACCCATCTCTTCAGAGACCAGGCAGACATGGCTCTGGAGCGCTTTAAGGACTCGCGGGCGTCGGCCAAGTCCTTAGGCCTCTCAGTGCACACCCGTCCCCTATCTGCTTTTCACCCATTTCGTGGCAACGGAAGGGGCTTTGAACTGTACCAACCATATCCCACCCACAAGAGCAACCTATGCACAGCCATGGGCTTGGCTTCTTTCCACCCCATGGGTCAGGCGACCAGAGGTTGAGTCAGTCGACTCATCTTCTTGCAGCCTCTAAACCTTCTTAGTCCAGCCCTTCCAAATCACAGGCGGCCGGTTGGTGGCAGGATAAGCCATCACCTCCACTACTGGCAAGCCATCACATCTAACAAGAGTGTTATTCAGATAGTCCGACGGGGCTACTCCCTCTCCTTCGAGACTCCTTCCCCTTCAAGACTACTCCTCCTTCCATGCCGACAAACTTAAGACCAGCTTATGGCAGACCACCTGAACTTGCTTCACAAGGAAGTCAGGACTCTCTTGGCCAAGGGAGCCATAGACATGGGTTCCAGCACCAGAAGTCGACTGTGTTTGCTATTCCCGCTACTTTCTGGTCCTCAAAAAGGACAAGGGCCCTTTGTCCTATTCTAGATCTGCGAGCCCTCAACTACTTCCTCAAAAAGGAGAAGTTCAAAATGCTCACTCTGTCTCAGGTCTTGTCTGCCCTAGATCTTTGAGACTGAATGGTTTTGTTGGACTTGCAGGATGCCTATTTTCATATTCCCATCCTACCTCTCCATCAACGCTACCAGCGGTTCACGGTAGGCCATGAGCACTTTCAGTTCACAGTGCTTCCCTTTGGCCTTTCCAGCGCCCGTCAGGTGTTCACCAAGGTGATGACGGTGGTCGCAGTTCCTCTGAGCAGATCAAGGGTGCCATTCTTCCCCTATCTCAACGACTGGCTGTTGAAGGCGAGCACGCCTCAAGACTGTTCTCCCACCTCCATTCTACAGCGAATCTCCTGCTTTCGCAGGGGTTCACAATCAACGTGCTGAAGCCACACCTGACTCTCTTTCATCAGAGCTGTTCTGGACACTGTGCAGCTTTGGTCCTATCCTCCCGTGCGGCGAGCCCAGGATATTCAGGCTATGATACCGATGTTTCAGCCTCTATCCTGGATGTTGGTGAGAATGAGTCTGTGGCTGCTGGGCCTCACTCATGGCCTCCTGCATCCTGCTCATGACACACGCCAGATGGCGTATTCGGGCTCTGCAGTTGGACGTGAAGTTCCAGTGAGTGTAGCATTAGGGAAATATCTTTGATGTAGTCAAGATCTCGGAGGGACTGCACAGGATCTGCAGTGGTGGCTGAGCAACTGTGATTGGGTTAGACCGAGGCAGGTCCATCTTTCTTCCCCAACAAGATCATACAGTAGTGACAGATGCATCATTCCTGTGATGGGGTGGCCATCTGGGAGTGGTGGATATCAGAGGACTCTGGTCTCCGGCGGAATCCGGACTCCACATCAACTTGCTGGAGCTCCAAGTGATTTGTTTGGCTTTGAAAGCTTTTCTCTCTTTCATGAAGAGAAAGCTGGTCCAGATATTCACAGACAACACCACCACTGTGTGGTATTGCAACAAACAGGGCGGGGTGGGATCATGAACCCGTTTGTCAGGTGGCCCTGGCCATGGCTGGAACAGCAGAGCACATCCCTGGTGGTTCATCACCTGGAAGGTTCTCTGAACTCCAGAGCGAATGAACTGAGGCATCGATGCCTAGCAGATCACAAATGGCATCTCCATCCAGAGGTGGCGCAAGGTCTCTTTCAGAAGTGGGGAGAGCCTTGGTGAAATCTGTTTGCCTGCATCAAGAATGCGCAATGCCAGCAATTTTGCCCCCTGGAGTTTCCAAGGCGACACTCACTCTGCAACATTTTTCATCTCCAGTGGAGCTCAGGCTTCCTGTATGCCTTTCCACCAATACAACTCCTGTCCAGAGTGCTGAAGAAGATCAGGAGTGACCGGGCCTAAGTCATTCTTGTGGCTCCAGACTTGGCATGGAGAGTCTGGTATCCCAAGCTTTTACAACTGAGCATTGATCCTCCAATCAGGCTAACTCTTCAGCTGGATCTTCTGTCGCAGCAGCAGGGGAAGGTCCTCCACCCGAACCGGTCAACTCTACGCCTTCTTGCGTGGAGATTGAGCAGCGGCAGTTAACAGCATTCGACCTTCCTCCCAAAGTCTGTGATGTGATTTTGGGAGCCAGGCGTCCCTCTACAAAGACTGTGTACGCCTGCCTGTGGCAGAAATTTGTAACATATTGTACAGAAATGTCTATTGACCCTCTTTCTGCTTCACTCTTTCACATCCTTCTCTTTTTTTTTTACCCTTGCCCAGCAGGTCTCTGCTCTGGACACTCTTAAAAGGTATCTTTCGGCCTTGTCTGTCTTCTTGAGGCTGCCAGACCAACCCTGTACATTTAAATCCTCTATTGTGAGCAGATTTCTTAAGTGGCTTGTACATGTGTTCTCACCTTCTCCATTCATCATGCCTCTGTGAAACCTACATTTAGTTCTCACCTTCCTGATGTGCACTCCCATGAAACCGCTGTTAAAGTGCCCCCTCTGGCTGTTTTCCATCAAAACATTGTTTTTAGTTGCAATAATTTCTGCCTGGAGGGTGAGTGAATTGCAGGCTCTGTCATACAAGCTTCCTTACATGACCATTTCCCCTAATAAGTTAGTGCTTTGCACAAGGCCCTCTTTCTTACCAAAAGTGGTAACACCATTTCACGTGGGGCAACCAGTCACCTTGCCCACTTTCTATGCTCCGTCTGGACCTAAAAAGAGTGTTATCATTCCACTTTGACCACACTATAGAGTCCCAGGTGAACGACCACAGTGCAGAAAAGGACTACAAGAGGACTATCTTGCGATAGGACTTTCTCTGCATCAAAATTTGCTACACTCTGGCCAAGAAACAGACTCCTGAAAGCTTAAGAGCTCATTCTATCAGAGCTAAGGCTGCATCCAGAGCGTTGCAATGTGGTGTTGCAGTCCTTGTCAGGCAGCAACGTGGGCGTCTCTGCACACGTTCACAAAGGACTACTGCCTGGACAGTCAAGTCCACAGGGATGGTCTTTTTGACTGCTCTGTCCTGTAGGACTTCCTGGACTAAACTTGTCCACAGTCCCTCCTCCGGGGATGGTAATGCTTGAATAGATATTCGAAGGTAAGAAATCTACGGCTAGATCCTATCAGATGGACAAGTTACTTACCTTTGGTACCGCCTATCTGGTCAAGACATGATCTAGCCGCAGATTCCTTACTGACCCACCCATCCTCCCCGCACTGCAGACAGGATTTTAGGGTCAGGGCTAATTCCTTTCAGGCCCTAGTTCTAAACACACCACTGTCGGTGCACTTCAGGGCTCCATTGCTCCTGGCGTGGAAAGTCATTAAAAGTAACTGGCATCAGTGCGCTGAGGTGGTGCATACGTAGGTGAAGTGGACGTCACTTCCGGCACAGACAACGCCACGCGGAGCCGGCCGTCTCCACCTACCATCGCACAACGGTATTGCTCGAGCAAAAGTCCCCCAAATCCAGCCTGCGTTTGGGATATTCTAAGGTAAGGAATCTGCAGCTAGATGATGTATCTACCAATTTTACCAAAAGTAAGTAACTTGTCCTTTATTCTTTTTTGCAATAAAGTTTGACCAATTGTCGTCATATGATCGTAAATAATATTCCAAACTAAAATAGTTATTAGCTAGTCACTTATAGACTAGCATCTTTATAAATATGTGTTTCCTGCTGCTATGGCCCAGACACAAATGCAGCTTGGCACACACTTTGATTTAAACAAAAAAAAAAGTGGAACTGTCCTCAAGTTACTACCATTTGAATGAGGGGTAATGCAACACAGGGAAAAGAGTGCTGTGAATACGTTTGTTTGGTATTTATATCATTCTATTAATTTTACATTTAGATTTTTTTGCCATTTCAGTGGCTGTATGATGTCACTTTCTGATATCATCAGATGTGCTAAATAGTTATCACTCCTAAGACTTCACAGCTTCAGTGCAGGGGTGGGTGGAATTTGCGTAGTCCCGCTCGCGAACGCTGTTTGCGTGCTCGGGGGAAATATCTCGCAAACACGCATTTTGAAAGAGCGAACAAGCAAAAACATTTTGGCAATTCCGCGGAACGCGAAATTACCCAAATTCTGCGAGCGGAATGGAATTTACCTCTCAGGCCTACCTCAGAGTTGCAGCAGTCGAAAGAAAGAGAAGTTCTTATTAATCACCATATTGTGCTCGGTTCATAAGAAATTGCTGTTTGCTCCTAACTTTAAAAAGTGTGGAACGAATTCAAGGCAATGCATTTACGGCAGAGGAGCCGGTGAAACTAAATAATTTAAGCTGTGATGGATTGAGACCCACCAAATAGAAAGAATTAGGTCATCAGAGTATCATATTTAATGATTTGAGATTGGCTAAATCTTATTTGGTGCATAATCGAAGTATGCACAGCAGTATAATTATCTTTTCTAAATTCAGCAATGTACATTTCACGACGATTGTGTCCTCTAGGATGTAAGCATTTTGATAAGCGATTGCAGACACTATCTTGTTTTTGAATTCAGGTTTATCCAAGATGATTAAAAAAAACTATGAGTTATCTGAAAGAAGGCGAGGGCAGCGTGGTAGACAATAAAGCTCCTAAAAGGAATTGCTGACAATTAGAACATTGGAATGTTGGAAGCTCAAATAGAAAACAATGGAGTGCTCTGGTCTTGTAATGGCTGGTATAAGCCTGGAGCTCCAACATTCCAATGCTTTATTGTTCACAGCTCTGGCTGTGAACAAAGGCTTCAGGGAGACTGAGGAGATTTGAATCCCCTCGCGCTCCCTGAAGGCTTTGTTTTATTTGTTAGAACATTCTGCCCTCTAGTGGCAGAATGTTCTAATAGCCTTATAGCCCTTCATAACAGGGCTATACCGGCTTTTAAAGTTCGTCTGCTTCGTTAAAGTCCCTCGCCTTCGGCTCGGGCCTTTAACGGTGCAGCGGGCCTTTAATAGCCGATATAGCCCGCTACGGCGGGCTATAAGGCTATAATATATTCAGTTGTCCCAGAACTAAATTACATTGTTTGAAACCAGAGGGATGTTGAGTCATATAAGTGGGCAGCTGATAGGGCTTCGGTACGATCTTATTCTGTCCTCTGATGTCGTTCCGATACTATTGCTACCCTAATGTACTCAATCAATTATCAAGATGTGGTTGGTAGCTTTGCAGTGGTGAAGCCTCGATCCCACCCTCGAAGAAACATTCCAACAGTTAACTGCGCTGATGCAAAGAACACTTTCTTGGGTGAACATATGAAATGAACACCCCACTAGTCTCTTCAATCAATCAATCAATCAGGGGTTTATAAAGCGCGCTACTCAGCCGTGAGGGTCTCAAGGCGCTGGGGAGGGGGAGGTGCAGATCCGGATCAGTTGAAGAGCCATCATTCATTAATATTGTTAACCTAAAACAGGGAGCTTTCTACTTCCAGGAGATTCCCTGTTACCCAGGAACGGGATTCTGCTGTCCGTGTGTTTTGTTTGACTTTGTACTTAAATAATTTGGACCTTTTTTTATTTAATTTATTCTACAACACACTCATCTTTCTGTGGCAGTGTTGCATTAGGAGACCCAATGCCCCTGTCGGCCTTCCCTACACGCCTCTCTGTATTGCATTCCCGCCTCCCTTTTTGTTTATATCTTCATACTGCATTTTAATCACCCACTCGCATTTCTTTGCTTTATTGCGTCCCTTCTTTGATCATGTATACACTCTTCACCGCAGATTTTTTTACGAGCCTCAGGACTCCCTCCCCACGCAGCTGTTTTTGCAGCGTGAGTTGTGTATCTATCATTCAATGATCGGCCAACTCAGTTCTTGGAAGTTGTGTTTCCTGTAGTAACCGTGGGAAAACGAAACGACTCTCCTCATTTCAGCTGTGTTGGTGTTTATTTTTTGGAAAGGGCACTTTTCATTGCTCATTCAATAACATTTTAATCCGACAAGTGTGCTCTTCACATATTATTAGAGGATAGATGTAATACTTGGAATTGACCCCTAGAACCGATGCGAGAAAAAAAGCAATTTTTCTTGTAAAAGCCGGAAAGTCGTTTTATGGGAGTGGAGTACAAGCCGGGAGATTTAGTAATTGTATAAATCAACAGCAAAATAGACAACGCAGAACTGGTGTGTTTTGCATAATCTGTCCTCCTTGCCTACGTTTCTGTTTTTAGTATTCAGAAAGATACTTGGTGTTGAACAATTCATAACTCTGATTTCTGTAGCTGAGAATTTGTTTTAGGGTCCACAATGACAAACGCTTGGGGCAATATAGGTTTTTTTATTGCAAGAAATGGCTCTCAAAAATATAGTACTGCTATTGGGGGCTTTGCTTATATCTTCTTTCTGGAGAAATTTGTGGATTTCCCGTTTAACAAATATACCTTTTTTTGTGTGGAAGTACCTTTTGGGTGAAGGGATATTACCTTTTCACTTGCTGATAGTAATGCACTTTTTTTCTGCAATAGCCCAACAGAACCCTGTAACTCAGCTGCCCACCAGACCTCAAGAGATTGAGATGAACCGGCAGCAACGGTACTTTCGGATTCCCTTCATCCGCCCTGCTGACCAATACAAAGACCCTCAGAACAAGAAGAAGGGGTGGTGGTATGCACATTTTGATGGAACATGGATCGCTCGACAAATGGAGCTGCATCCAGACAAGCCACCTATACTGCTTGTTGCTGGTTGGTATAGCCTTTAAAAAATGTGTTTCTAAGTTAGCAAACATATATATATGTGTGTGTGTATATGTATATATATAAATATGTGTGTGTGTATATTATCTACTGGCGGTCGCCAGTAGATAGTTATAGTTAGGTCCGTGTTTCCATAGGAAATCCGCAACATTCTATTTGGAATAACTTTGGCGCCGGTTGACGAATCCTCGCGAAATTTTCAAAATATATGTATATATATATAGTTATTTTTGTCTAGGCATTTATATAGTTGTTGCTGTTACTTGTGTGTGGTTCTCAACTGTGGTAAGATTAAAAGCTGCAATCTGCGTGCACACAAATCCCCATATGAAAGGGAGAGAGTGAGGGTGTAGATGCTTCTTCAGCTACCTTACCAGCTGATCAATTCAAAATATACTGTGGAATGTCAAGATAGTTCGGTTAGGGAAGGGGAACAGTTAAGGCACAGGCACAAATGAATCAATTGTTAGAAATGAGAAGAGTTTGACTTACAGAGCCATGATTTAATTACCATTTCAAAGCACGTTGGCTACATATAGACTGAGTACGGAGCCTTTTCTCTCTCTCTCTCTCTCTCTCTCTGGTATGCATAAATGGAAGATTGTTTGAGCTTGTAATCGTTACTTATGAGCAGAGGGAGTTAACTGTGATTCTTCTGGGGAGCAGATGATGGCTCTCATAACAAAAATGTTAGAAACTTTAAATCAGTAATAAATAATTATAATACTATAGACAACCATAGTAATTCGAGCCCCCATTCTTTTATTTAGATATAAGCATGTTTCTTAAGATTTGGACCATGTTTCCATGTCCCAGGGTTAGCGGTTGAATGTGGCTTGAAATCAGAACCTGCTTGTATATCTTTGATACAGTTCATTTTGCACCTCTGTCGGATTTAGTGGCTTTGTAGGAAGGAATAGGAGAGAATGATAAGATCATTAATTAATAATCACAAACTTACACGGATCATAGCTTTAAATCTGATGACCCATATCCCTTCAAAGATACTGTGGCCATAAATTTTAGTAATTTGACGTTGCTCAATGCGTTATTCTGGAAGAGGTAATGGATGATTCAGGAACCATATGTGGTTCTCATATAGATTAGATTAGGTGGAGTTTAGTCAACAACAACTAGAACATCAGAAGAGAGGAAACATAACGAAAAAGCTAACAAAGCCTTAGTTCGTTATTTTTTAGACAAACAGAATTTTCCTGGAAAAATGTTTATACAGTTTTAAAGCCCCTGAGGCTCTAGGATCTGCACTGGGTCCCTCCTAGCGACTCTATAAAACAGCATTTCAACTTTCTTTGTCAGCATAATGAAGTCTCTTTGTTTAGATATTGTTTCCAAAACCTTGTTTGATTCTTCTTCATTCTTCCCTTGTGATGTCAGTTAATTTCTGTGCCCCTGAAATTCCACCGAATATATTCACAGGTCTGTGCATTACCAACTGAATTGCACCTGTTTTTTTCTATCAATCTCTTTGCTGACTACCAATGACTTTCAGAAGCTAGTCTCAGCATATTAAAACTCTACTCTGCTTTTGAGGTTTTCCACCTGTCAGAGATTAAGGATTTATTAAGCAATCCCACCTCTGACAGGCTTGCTTAATTTTTCTCCGACATATCGGTTAGTACAGGTCATTAATTTTCCCTATCCTATGAAAGCCATATTAGGATCTATCGGAAACAATGATTTTCCGAAACCATCTCTGATGTGCCTTAGCGCACCAACTCTAGGAAATGGTGGTACTTCTCCACCTGCAGGTGTACCCTCAAGGCAATAGCCAGCAATGCTGTGGACCTTAGAGATGGGGAAGCATCTCAGATTGTTTTTGCTCTAAATGATTTGTGATACTTTCTCAATGTTGGCTAAACCTCAGTTAGATATCTAATGCACTACTTTTACATGTTGTAGGGGACAGGACAGAGCTACCCAGTTGTTGCTCTCCCTTTGTCATTCTTATCATATACTAACAGTCACTGGTTTCAAGCTAGCACGGCTGATGAGGGGTAGTATCCTGAAACCGGTCCCAGGATGCTTTTTCTGGTCGAGAGAGGTCCTGGCTCAACAGTTCGGGCTGGACTGATCCCATGAGGTGCAGGGTGAATACTGATTTGCATATGGCTGGGTCCAAACTGGGGTGGTGTAGTAAGGGAAAAAACGATTGATTAAGCCCAAAACCTTTCAACTGCTGTGAATGTTTGCATTGTTCATCCATCATTTGTTCTCTTTTGTTTTTCTTGCCCTAACTGGGAAGGGTATGCCCAGGCGTGGATCCCATGCTCACCGCGCCACTGGATTCAAGCTAGCCTGTCTGATGAGGGGTGATACCCCAAAAACAATCCCAGGATGCTTGATTATAGAGCGGGGACAAACCAGCTTGGCAGTTCGAGTTGGACTGTTCCCATGAGGAGCAGTGTCAAGACTGACTTGCATATGACTGGGTCCTAACTTGGGTGGCGCGGTGAGCAAAAAAACAATGGATTAAACCCAGATGTTTGTGACTGGGGGTGAATTTTTGTATTGTTCTGCATTCCGTCCATCATTTATTCTTTTTTGCTTTTGTCGCCCTAAGTTGGAAGGGTATGACCAGATGTGGCTCCCGTGCTCACGGTGCCACTGTATTCAAGCTAGCATGGCTTATGAGGGGTAGTATCGTGAAACCAGTCCCAGGATGCTTGTTCTGGTTGAGAGAGGTCCTGGTTTGGCAGTTCGGGCTGGATTGATCCCATGAGGTGCTGGGTCAAGACAGATTTGCATATGTCTGGGTCCAAACTAGGGTAGTGTGGTGAGCAAAAAAAGATAGATTAAATCCAGATCTTTGTTACTGGGGGTGAATTGAATTGCTTTGTTCAGCATTCCATCTATCATTTATTTTTAGAATTCCTCAGATACCAAACATGACTTTCCTACCTATTCCGAATCAAAAATTAGCACTTTTTTAAATGTAATAAGGTAACAGAATGTTATGCCATGGAAGAGGTAGGCCTTACAGTAGAGAGAAACACATTTGTGAGTTTTTCACAACCAGGATATGTAAAACATACAGGTACATGCCCAACTTTTTGATGTCAAGTGCCTACCTTAAGGGTCACTTATATGTATTAACAAGAGAGCTTTAGTCTTGGCAGGGGGTTATATTGCCCAGTCAAATTGGCACAATAAGTACTGCAGGCCCACTTTACGTGAAGAAGGAGCTTTGCCTAATTAACCCCACGTAACTTGGGCAGAAATTCAAGAGTAGGTAATGGAATACCATAGGGCTAGATTCACATACACATTCTTTTCACAATACAAAAATGAATTTCCATTTGGATATATGACCCAGTCATTCATAAATTAATTTATCAGACTTTAAAAAATAAAAACTAACTTGATCCATATACATTATTATTTTTTTTTTTTATCTCTGATGCAGTGAATAAGTGAATAAAGTACAAACACAATTTCAATTACATAAGTGAATCATGCGTACAGTACACAAAAACCGCATTAGTGGCAAAATTCCACACCTTCCAGATAAACTGATTGTCCATTTGTTCCTCCTTGCTTCCTTATTTCTCAGTGGGCGGGTGGCTGTGAAGTAAGTGCAACCACAATCCACCTGAAGGTATCCTATAGTCAAGAACCTCCTGAGGCTTTCACCCCTTTAAATTTCTGGTTATAATAGAAACAATTAGATAATAATGTATCTTGTTTGACTCCCCCCTCCCCTTACTAGTGACTCAACGTGTTCCACCTTTCTTCATTAAAGGCTTCCTCAGGACTGGGAAGATAAAAGGACCCAAGCCTAAAAATAAAAATTAAAACAATCTGGAAATCATATTTCATAGGATCAAAACACCATGTACTTATATAATCAGATATACACTAGCCTAATCAACACCTTGTTTTACCAGAGACCAAATTTGATGAACAGATGAGACTAGCATATCAGAGAGACCTGCAAAAAATATCTTGCCACATGTAATGACCCCATAAATCAAGCTAATATGCCTCAGTTTTCCACAAAACAAAGTACATGTGAAACAATGAGAAATTCAGTCAAACAGATATCTCCACGATTGCCATTTCCATGACAGTGGTATCATGCCAGTGTATACCACTGTGCTGACGAGCCCTTAGACCTCTTTAAACAAATTGGAACACCTAGTATATGGCGTGCCATCAATTAGTGACCACTCTGTGTCCAATGTGCTGCATTCTCACCATGTGTTGTGAGAGTATACTCATGGGTATGGATCCAAACACTCTATTGTACTTATAGGGTGGCCGCATGTGGCATACTAAATTATTAATACTCATCCTGTTCGACATCACTTGTGCGAGCTTCTACCTAGGAAGAAAATATAGACTAAAACTATACACCACTTCAAAACCGTGACACCTAAAGTGCCCTAAAATAGAAAAAGAATATTGCCAGAAATGGAATGAGTCCTGGTTTGTCAATTAGAATCGGGTAGAAGCAAATTCACAAGGAACCTCTTGCGCAAGAGCATCTACACCTCAAAGACTCTACTGCGATTTCAGTACGGAAGTGGAGTAACACGCATCATGGTCATAGCATACTGGGAGGGTGTCACTGTGTAAAGGCCGCAGCCATCTTATAGCGAAGTAGGATCTTTTCAACTGGCAAAGATATAGCTGGCACCTATCTAGGCTCTCGATCAATCAATCTGAGCATGCCAAGTACGCTAGAAGAACAGCTTATTCACACAAATTTGAAAACATTTAAATTCAAGGCAAAAATAATGGAATCACTCTTCTATCTACGTGATCCTTGTATGTAACATGCAAGTTTTTGCAGACAATAGACCTGTTGGTCTCTCTGGTTCTGTAGTCTCTTTTTTTCTACAAATTTGGCTTCTGGTACTAGGTGTACATTATTATTTTTGTTTTCCGGTCATAACGAGAAATTTAAAGCAGTGAAAGCCCCAGGATGTTCTTGACTATAGAACTACCTGCAGGTGCATTATGGTTTTACTCATTTGAAAACAACCCATGTATTCAGAGAAATAAGGAAGCAAGGAGGTCAAATGGACAGTCAGTTTATCTGTTCCTTACGGACAATTGGAAGGTGCTGAATGTTCCAGCTAATGCAGTTTTTGCGTACTGTATATATGTTTCCGTTATGTAATTGAAAGCGTGTTTGCTGTTTATTCACTTATTCACTTCACCAGAGATTAAAAAAAATCAATTTGCAATGTATATGGATCACAGTTTTAGGATGATAAATACATTTATAAATGCCTATGTCATATTTCAGATGGAAATGTATTGTTTCATTCTGGTAAGAATGTGTATATGAATCACTACGTTATACTAATCTCTACTTTTGAGCAGCCCCATTAGTCGCATTTAATTTACAGACCGAAGGTATGTGGTATACCAGTTTAGTTGGGACTTATAAGTAAATTAAATATGCCAATTTTACCTTAATTTAAGGACTGAGCACAAGCACTTTAGCACTGGTTAGCAGTGGTAAAGTGCACAGAGTCCTAAGACCAACAAAAGCAAATTCAGAAAAATAAGAGGGTGAAGGCAAAATGTTTGGGCGAAGACCGCCCTAAAGTTGACAGGTCTAACATTTATAAGTAAAGTAAAATCCAATTATGAAGAAAATACTCACAAATTTTACAAACATTTCTAGTAAGATGAAAATGAAAAGGGGAAGGGGAAGATAACATGGACTAAATAGGGAGCGATAGACGAGGCAAATCCTTCCATATCACATGAATTTAGTATAGCAATACCATGAAATGAAAGATTGACAAAAACATGTTTTCAAGTGTTAAAGCCTGATTTAAAGTTTGGTGGATGAGCACTCCATTCACCAAACTATAAATCAGGGCCAACGTCTAATCAATATTATAGAGTATTCAAGGAGGCTTTGGAACTTCACCTTCTCTGTTATTAAGCAATAAACATACATTTAATGATTCCCACATTTCTCAAAGTGTTTAGATTCAAGGTGGGACTTTAATACATTCCTTTCTACAGGATGAAATAAAACCTTTATTATTTCTCCAGAGATGTTGCATAGTAGAGTAATAGCAGAGTGCATCATAACATAATTTAATTTGTCCCTGTATATAGAATATATTACTGGTAGCCAACTTAATGGGAAAAATCTTTAAAATAAATTTATTGATTTCCAAGATCCAGTTCCCCCAAAGGTTATGTAATTTAAGACAGTCAAAAACATTTATGCACAAGTCTTTAATGGATTTTGCCAGTGACAGTATTTGTTAGAAATACGATGCTTGGGCTTCTACAAACGGGTCGCTATCAACAAGGGTAAGTAAAAGAAAAAAAACAGAGAGATGTTGTTCCACTAGTAGCTCTAAAAGCATGCTTAGTGCCCATCTTAAATGTCATAAAGTAAAGTCTGATTCTTTTCAATTTCTTCCCTCTTTATCTCACTGCCATATACTATCGCTATATGTTTTTATCCAACTCTATAATCTTGTAACTGCTGATGATTTACTCAACGTTGATCATTCGAAGACAAGTGTGATGGAGACATTGATTTTACTTCAAAAGAAAATATTTCTGCTAGAATTTTGTTTATGATTACTTATTATTTAAAGTGTTTATTGGTCAAGCCAAAATCTCTTTTCACTTGTTTAAGCAATTTCAGATTTCCACTCCATGAAGTGACATAACGCATAATTTATTCTAGTTATACCAATGAAGGGTTTGACTTCTTGGAGTTAACTTCTGATTATATCACAAAGAAGTATCAAAATTAGATCATCAGAAAAGGTTACAAATAAATTTAATTTAAAAGTGAAACATTTGGAATCTTCAGGGTGTACAATTTTTCTTTTCAACATGAAGACTTCAGGTAGGGATTGAGAAGAAATGTTACCACGGAGGGAGAGAAAGTTGGTAGGTAATGATAATGAGTGGAAAAAAGTCCCAGGCATCAAAACTAAATCCTTACCTATTCCAAGAGGTTTAAACAAAAGTCAGACAGTATTTCATATAGGCAATGTGAATAACCTAGGTCAAGATTTTTGAAGGCACCTTAAGTTAAGTATGGATATTCTATATTTTGGAATGGCAGCCAGACATAAGAGCTTCAAGAAAAGAGTAACACTTTGGACATGATTAGCAACAAATAAGCTGTTTGAATTGAAAATACGTTAAATGCCAGCTTGCGTTCTTTGGAAAGACTATTAGTTTAGATTTGTTATTGATGTATAAAGCTTTCTGCTTATAATAGACGATTTAGTCCTATAGCGTCGGATCAGTTGCTTTTAAATCTTCACATTTTTTTATCATATGCATGCATATTATAATTTTCATGTTGAGCTTGGAACTACCCAGACTATTCCTTTGTATTTTATAATACAGATTGTTTTGAATTAAATACTTGTAATGAGCGTTACTATCATTGATGTTTCCGCTAGTCCTTGGACAAGTTCTGGCAAGCCTGCCTTCTATGCATGGTTGATAAAGGTTAGGTTTATTTGCCACTAAATGGGAAGCATTGACTATTGTGTTTAAAGTGCAGAGGGCTGCTCCTGTCTTCTAGTTGTAGATTTAGCTACATGTATAGGCATGTCAGTAGCGCAGAAGACCATCAGATTATTGTGGTAGCATTTATTAATAATATATGCCGTCACTAGAGCATGTGACTGATTTTCTGGGTGATGGTGTATTTATGGATGTCAGGTGATCGTTCGCCAGTTGTGCAGATGGTAATTTTATTCACTGTAGGGGGGCACCCTAGTCTGTTATTTCGAGGTTCTATCTGTGTTAGTGTGTGAGTGAGAGGGATGTTATACAGAAATATTGGTTCTGCTCTCTGAATTGCTTGATTTGAATTGCAAACAACCTTGACATTTCTACATTTGTCCAAGTGAAGCCAACAGCGTTTCTCAAGGGCTAGAGCAATATGATCTCTATTTCTGAGTTGTATCAGCAGTAAATTGGGCATAGAGTTTTGAATCAACAAGTCTTGATAGGAGGAAAGTTTGAGTCCCAATTTAAATTCAGTTCCATAATTCACTGATATAATCTAGATATGATCGTAATAGAGCAATAATAAGATGGGTGCCATGAGAAAACCCCAGCAAATGAAGACGTGTCTGAGAATCCTTAGGTTGTATAAGGAGTATTTGTTTTTCTTGTTTATGTGGGATGTTCCAGTCCATGATCACTGCAAGGTTCCATACCTAGCTGGAAGCGGCTAGGAGAGGTCCAAATTACAGGTGCCAATGAGCACTGGGATGAAAGGTAGAATAATTTTGCTATTTGATGATTTCTGTTTTCAAAAATGTAATCTCGAGCTGTTATGGGACATCAATTGATCTGCTACTATCATGCAAGTGTGTAGGTTATTTGTGCGTAAATCTGTGGGCTTTTCTAGTTGCAGGATAATGGGATTAGATTAGTACTAGCAGGAGTAGTTGAGGACCGTATGATATCCCAGTAGAGAGTTCAAGATGGTGCTGAAGGATAGAGGTGTGATCGTAGAGACTTGAAGCATTCCAGCCAAAGTTGCCATATAAAAATTCCATATTAATATAGTATAATCTATGTCAGTCTACTAAGATTGTAAAACATAAGAATTGGCTGTTTATTATGAATATAATATTAAAAACAGTGGTGACGTGCAAAATGACATTCATCAAAGATAAGATCTTTTAAGTACAAATGTAACAGACCAGCAGCTTTGTAGCAGGCAAATATTTGCTAACGAATGCAGTAGTGACCAATTTTCCATCCACTAAGAGCATTTCTGATTGTGACGGCATGGTTTGGTTATAGAGAGCATGTTCCAAGGTGAACCATAGATGTCAGGTTGTCTGCTCTTTCATAAGCAGATTTCTGGCCCTGTTGATAATTGTGCAGATATAGGGCCCGGAATCAGAGATCAAGATTGGACAAATCATATTTCTTACATTTTCGAAATATTTAGTTGCTATTCAGTCAAGATTTCCTAGAGCAGCAGCTTTTCCAATCATCATTCGAATAAAAACTGCATCACTTGCCACTGGTAACAACAAGTTGTAGAACTTTTAATACTGAATTGATTTCTTTATTCTATACTGATCAATATACTAGTATCCACATTTGATTTACATATTGCTAAGAGCGGTTTTACATCGTGTATGTGATAGTGAATAAAGAGTGATAACTAAGACCACCATCTTTTTTTGCTTTCAGGAAAAGACGATATGGAGATGTGTGAGTTAAGTCTTGAAGAGACGGGCCTGACTCGAAAGAGGGGAGCAGAAATTTTGCCCAGGCAGTTTGAGGAGATCTGGGAGCGCTGTGGAGGGATCCAGTACCTTCGTAATGCAATTGAAAACAAGCAAGCCCGGCCGACCCATGCCACAGCAATGCTGCAGAATCTACTCAAATAGTTACTCCTGTTCTAATGTTGAGTTTGCACACTAATCTAAGGGAGGTGAAAACCCTTGCAACAAAATAAAGGGAAAACGCCTCCTTTTGGGATCAACGTAACATTCCATAATCATGATAGAGATGTTTTAATATAAAGTGAACAGATTTTATTAATTCTGGGAATGGATCATTTTTACTTTTTGATGTTTCATTTGTGTAGTGAGTTCAGCAGCTGTGCGGATCTTGGAGACAGAATTTTTTTTGTAGCTTCCTATGTGGTCTGCAGCTGCATTTTATTTATATCTTACAACTGGAATTGTGAGGCCTTAGCCGTAGCTTCTTTCCCTGAGAAGTTAAGGCATCCTTTTATATGGTCAAAGATGTGTACTGTCCTCATTTGAAAGCTGCTTACCCAACTTCATTTACCAATTTCTCCAAGAATCTTTGAGGACTATGACTTAAAATCTTTTTAAAAAAAATAAATAAATACATTTGTGTCTTTGAATTGAATGATTCGCCTAAAAAAATGTCACCCTTGTTATTTTGGCTCGGGGGCATTTAAAGACCTCTTAAGTGTAAGTCTACACTATATTAAGAAATGTATGTAGAGGTCTGTATTGTGAGGCTAGCTCTCATAGTACTATTCATTCTTTTCTCAAAACCTTCTTCTTTGTATCACTAGATAAGGGACTGAAACGAACAATTTGCACATTCCTAATCGTAGCACAGTCAGAGAAACACTATGGCAATACCTACTGTATTTTAGCAATAAAGTAATCTTTTGGTTTGACTTTCAGCATTCCATTAATTTGGGCCAGTTTTAATCCTATTCCGTATTTGTGTCGGTGTTTTAGTGATGCACCGCAGTACAGTCTTACCCTAGGCACTCCAGTTGAGTTTCCTAATAAGATACAAAGCTTCGGTTAACTTTAAAGGTAAACTCGATTTCAGCTGCTTCAATCCGTTTAGCGACCGTGCACTGTAATTACATTCCTCAGGCTGCAGTGCCAGTACGTTCGTTTCCTGTAATAGAAAAACTTCATCGCATTCTGTTAGAGGAATCCTCACTAAGGTAATGTGCCGGGAATTAAGAAAAATAAAAAAAACGTGTGCTATCCTGTGCATGTTAAATATTGGCTAAAGAGAATCACGGAAAAATACATAACTTTGAAGCAACGTGGAGCCCTCTCGTCTCAAGTGGGTAGAAAATGGCCCTTCCATCATTATAAGATTGGAACTGTCACTACTAAAGCCCTTTACATCTAACAGTCCATTAGTTGTTCTCACGTCCGCACCTAGCTAAAGTCAAGAAGGCAGCTGGAGCGCACCTCTAAAGAGTTTGCCTAGTAGAGTATATATGTGAACAAGGCTACAGTGCATTCCGTATTGTAATATGGTGTGTGAAGATGTTTGTTAATACAGAGCTTGTTATTTATTTATGATCAAACCTCGTAGGGCTTTGTTGTCTTTCAATGTACGGAAATTATAATTTTATGACTTGTAAATTGGAAAGGTTGCTGTGTAACATCTTTGTCATTAACCCTGACAGGGGTCGCTCCTCTTTTGCAGTTGCCTCTCTTCTTTACTTGCATTGGTTTTTAAAGACTGTATTTCAAATATCATACAGATGTACTGAAAATAAAAATAACAAATGCAATATATGCTGGTATGTCCTAAAAGGACTGTGCTTTCCGAAGTTCTTGAAGCTGTTGTGTATGAAAAATTCCTATCATATCTCAGTACCCCTTTGGTTATCAATAATATTATAATGGAAAATAATGAATTTTATGGTATGTTGTTTATATTGGTTGTACTTAAAGGTACGTAACTTGAAGTCTTGCTTTAGCAGTCCTCCCAATGGGCTCTATTTGGTTAAGTGGCAAACGCTAGGACTTGAACATGGCATCCATGCATGTGCCAGCAACATTCAATGCTATTTTTTAGAGACATGGTTCCTATGGGAATACCCTACGTGTACTTAGTTATCAAAGGCACTCGGCTTCCTCTCTGTACCTTTTTCCCCGTTTCCTTCTTTTCTTTCTTTCTCCATTATCTAAATGTTATGTTAAAAGGATTTATACAGCGCATGGCTGCCCCAGCGACGGGGCATCCCAGCCCTACCCAGGTACAAGTTGCTGAAAGATGAGCAGAGAGAGAGAGGTTAGGCTGGGAATAACCAGGTTTTTATAGCCTTACGGAAAGTTAGATGATTCTGAATGCCCCTAATGGATACAGGAAACGAGTTCCAGAGTCCAAACACCAAAGCCTTAAATGAGCGTCCCCCGGCTCTAGCTCGCAGGACTTGGAGGGGGGGGGGAGGCACAGGCTAAAAACTGATTGGCTGAACGCAGGTTATGTCTTGCAGAGTATGTTGCTAGCATGTTCGCTAGGACAGGAGGACAGGAGGGGCCTGCTGGGTCAAAATTTTGTGAGCAAAGCACAGTGTCTTGAATTGAATTATTTTATCCACAGGCAGACAATGCAGCTTTGGTAAGAGCTTTGACACTGAGCAAAATTTAAGGAGAGCAAAAAGGGTGCATGCTGCCGCGTTTTGTACCCTTTCAAGGCTCTGAATACCAGATTTATTTGTGCCTAGGTATAGGGAGTTACCATAGTCCAGCCTGGATACAATCGTGGTCTGGACAATAGTCTGACGAGTTTGTTTGTCAAAGAAACCAAGAAGGAGCTTTAATCCTCGCAGAAGCCCAAAACAGACCCCGTGACCACCTTTGTTTGGGTTTCAAAGGATAACCCTCTGTCAATCCAAATTTCCAGGTTTTTTTTACTGCCTCTGTAGGCAGGGGTGCAGGTTTCAGTTTATCTGGCCACCATTTCTCCGACCAAATAATAGTATTTCAGATTAACTGGCATTTAACTGCAAGCAGTTTGCTGTCATCCAGTCAGCAATGGCCAGCAGGTCTTCCTTGAATTTAACAAGGTTGTTTTTGCATTGCTTGGAAAAAGAGATAACTAATTGGGTGTCATCAGTATAGGACACTTATGACAACCATCTGCTTTTTGCTATCGCTGCGAGGGGTTGCAGATAAATGTTAGAGCGTCGGGCTTACTATTGATCCCTGAGGTACTCCGTAATGGATCGCATATTCCTGCGAGCAGTGGGGTGGTATAGTGACCTGGAAAGTTACACCATCCAGAAAAGATCTGAACCAGGCCATGACCACAGCCCAATCCCTATCTCCTGCAAGCGTCGCAGTAGGATCCCTCGGGATACCGTATCAAAAGCGGCGCTTAGGTCAAGAAGAATTAGGTCTGTGTAGTTTCCTTCATCCAAACTGCTTTGAATCTGCTTCGTCACTGCCAACAGAGCGGATTTGGTACTGTGGCATGATCTGAAACCGTTTTGTGAGGGGTCCAGTATCTCATTACTCTCTACAAATTCTGTGAGGACAGTGTTCACATGAGATTCAGTAGCTTTTGCCAGGAAAGGGAGCCGAGATATAGGGTGCTATTTCTCCGGCTTGGATGGCTCCAGAGATGGTTTCTTTAATAGTGGAGTTACTTTAGCATGTTTCCATGCGAGAGATGCGGATGCCGAAGTTAGGGATAGATTTATCAACTCCCTGCATACTGGTAGAATATGATTTTGGAATTTTCAGGGTAGATCTGGTTTCATAGGGTTAGCTGGGGAACCTGATTTAATTTTAGTATAGAGAGACTCTACCTCGGTGAGGGATAGTAATGGGAAGGAGAAGAGTGTTCTTCCATCCTTGTTTCCGCTATCCCTTTGCCCTCCCATACTGTCCCTGTTGGCAATTACGGCTGGAAAATGACTGTAGATTTTCTCCACCGTGTTCACAAAGTATCTGGTCAACTCGTCACACTATTTGGTTGAGGTGATGAGTGATTCGGTTTTTGAATTTGCACTCTTCATAACCTTGAGAAGGGAGAAGATCGTTTTTCAGGGATTATTACTTTCTTTAATTTTAGCAGCAAGGTCATCACTCTAATAAGAAAGGATGGGCCCCTATGTGGTCTTTATAGAAGATACATTCTGTTTACTTAGAAGTTCTCTTGGGCTACGCTATAGTGAGGCATCTTAAAAATGGTAGGACCAAAAGGGTTTGCTGCTTTGGTAGGGGGCTGAAAGACATTTTTGTTGTTATAACATGGGCTCTCGTTCTTAAGTGGTGGTCATTAGGAAGGTCCTGGTAATTGGCAAATGCGTTTAAGGGAAATGGCTGTGTCCCAAGGAATGTGTCCCTAAGCCTGTCTATGTTGTTGGGGGTTAGGCTAAAGGACTACTGTAAGAAAATATCTCTTCGTACCAATTATTGCAAAGAACAAATTATATTAGAGAACACAGGCTATGTGTTACCGCTCGTGGAAAGTTTTACTTAGTATTTAAGCATTTTTGGAAAAGTTAAGAAATAAAACAGCACATTTGTCTGAGAAGTGTTTATGGATTACACAATTTAAAAAAAATACGTTTTTGTTCATAGCAAAGGCATACACGTTCAATTTTGGTGGCATGACTCTGCTTTAATATGGGTACAAACAGTTGGAACATGCAAGGGTTTGGCAAAATATTTGAAATTAGAAGTGAAGATATTGCATGAAATTTAACATCCAATATATAGAATTAAAGATTGTGTGTTAACAGCACCTCAGAGGGTTCCTAATGTAGCCTCACGCCCACATAACTTTTGTGTTTGGAGACTAATCATCTGGTGAATATTTGTGCTCTCTTTAACATTTAATGATGTCCCTTCAGCTCCATATGGGATGCATGCAGAGAAATGGTGCACTGATTGCGAACAAAGTTGTTTATTTCCACATGAATGAAAGGTCAAAAAGCTAAGTAGGGGGTCTCAGAATCTAGGCATGGTACAAAATGCTTTCTGCCAGCGAGGTAGTGACACAAACCCCAGGCACCCCACCTCACACATATAGGTTACCCTCATTGACCATATGCAAGTCATGTAAGTAATCTTATGGATGGTAAAAGCACCAAGTTGTAAGCTGATACCCCATGATTTGTTCCAGCCAGACCCTGTTGTTAAAGTCCAGGAAAAGGACATGAAGCACCTTTGAGCGAGGAGTTTTAGGATCCAATTCCCCCTTGCCAGTGATGTCTACATTGGAAAAAATAAATAAATATATATATATATATATGTGTGTAGTTTTTTTTTAAAGAAAACAAATAGTCAACATACCTGCATTAGTACACTTGCAACAGAATCCACTGTGAACTTCGTAACAATCCCCCGGTAAATATCTCATGGTGAGAATTGTAGCACCAGCACCATTTCTACAGGTTCCAGTTACTCCCTCCATTGAATTGGCAACAATGGAAAGAAACCTTTGAAGCTTACTTGGAATTGATCGATGGTGATACCTTCACCTCCAAGAAAAAAAGCACTTTTAGTTTACAATTTAGGTACCGAAGGTCGGAATATTTTAAAGACATTACCATTGGAAATTGTAAGTGTTTTCTCATTGGGTGGAGAGTACGGTTATCCTTCAACGACAATTGATGAGTATGCCTCTATTATTAGTACTTTAGACAAGCGTTTCAGTCCAAAGAAAAACACTGTTCTTGAACGCCATGAGTTTCTTCAACATTCCCAACTTCCAGGAGAATCATTTGACGATTTTGTTTCAAGTCTCAGAATGCTGGCTGCTACATGCAACTATAGAGAGTTCAAGGGTGAAATCATCAGGGACCCATTTAGAAAGAACCAATAATAGGAAATTCAAGGAGAAGCTTTTATCAACTGAAGACCCTGATTTAGAGTCGGCATTCAAGATAGTGAGGAGTATTGAACATTCACAAATCTGCACGAAGGAAATGGACGAGTGTATCAAACCCATGCAAGTGAAACATCTTAACACCAGATCAAATTCCAAGCAACCCAGTTAAGGAACCAGTGCCGGTTTTCCCCACAATGTCGAAGGATATTCACAAAAACCCAGGAATGAGAAAGTGGAAAAGGGCGAAAACGCATGTTTCCGCTGTGGTAGCAGGTCCAATCATGGCAATCCCAGATTTTGCCCAGCATTGAATCAAGTGTGGGGGAAAAAAGGTCATTTTGAACGTGTGTGCAGGGCAAACATTCGTCAACGATCTACTATTTCACAGTCGGCCAAGAACATTGAGGAAGATTTCTGCAGCTCCGATGGTGAGAACAACACCGTTCTAATGCTATCCTCGACAGACCAAGGGGAGAGTACAGTGGTAGAGATATCGTTCATGGAAGGTTCACAGAAAAGGAAGCCTCCAATTTGCACGATTTCAGTGAACAAGAGAGACCTAAAATTCTTGGCGGATTCTCGTTCTCCTTTCACTTTGCTTAACGAAAAGGATTTTGGTGAAATCGAGAACACTGTTGTGCATGAATCTTTTTTTTTTTTTTTTTTTTTTTAATTGAGCAGAATTAATAACATAAAAAGAGCAGTTTGGATAGAGAAAAGCAGTCCTCATCACAAGTTATTATAATCTGGGAAGGGATCATTTCATATGGACTAAAGTGCAATAAATCCGACAAATAGGATTCATCCTGAGGTATCCTGTTACTTAGAAAAAGCGTTATATTATACAATTAAAAAAGATCGTTTCATAACAACTAAAGTGCAGGTGCTAAAGTGCAAAAGAACCATCGGATGTATAAGCCCTGAGAATCATTTCTATTAAATCAAGATTAAGTTCATGCTATACAATCCTTTTCTTGCAAAAAAGAGAAAAAATCATCAGAAAGCGATAAACATTTTAAGAGAAATCACTTCATATAAAGTAAGGTGCAAATGCTAAAGAATGGCCTATAACAAACAAAGATGATATCTCTAGAAGTCCTTTTCCATTTGTGTCTTAATTCAAAAAAGAGATGTCAAAATGACAGTGCTTAAAGTGCCAAAAGTCCAATAGAGATGTTACCCCTGGAGATCTCTTTCCTTTGATCAAAATATTTCCAAACTGAGAAGTTTCTACTAGCTCCCATCCTTTTTGCATGGGCTTCTTCATAAGTTCTTACTCGTTTCATTTTATTATACCATTCAAGGAAGGTCTTAAAGCGTTGCTGCCATGTTGACAAATAGTCTGCCACTCTCTAACTGAAAAATTACAAAGCAGTTCATGTTTTGTTTTTTCGAGAAACTTAGTAACGACTAGGGGCTCCCCTTGATTTAGAAAAATTCGATACCAATTCCCTATACCTCGCAGTTTAGTTCTAAACACAGCAGCAAGAACCAACGGGGTCCCCAAATTTCCTGATGGTGAATATTTATCAGTGATTTAATCTGGAGGAAGCTAAAAGAGTAGCCTGCTCTGAATGCCGCATCTGGCCTGAACCTCCTCCCAGTTAATACATCTGCCTCCTATTATAAAGTGGCTTAGTTCTTTAAAACCTTTTGATTCCAAAAGTTTAGTATGACCATTACGAATGTAGAGGCCCAAACTTATGGCCTCTGTCAAGGCCAAATATTCAAACCCTGTAGATTGTGCCTGTTGAGAGTAATATTTCTGGAGCCTATTAGAAAGAGCTTGAAGTGTCTTGTACCTTACTTTTTTTGGAAGGTTTGATGTTTTTAAGAAGACCGGAAGGTAGGTCCCGGCTTCATGAGCCATCTTACCAAGAAAAAAGCTATCCAAAGATCCTCTATTATCAAGAAGACGAACTACTGTGTCCATAAATGCTGCTTCATAATAGGTACGAATATTGGGAGAGCCAACCCACCCCAGCTAGTATCGAGTTGAAGGATAGAAAATTTAACCTTGGCGTCTTTTTTGTTCCAGATAAACTGGTGAAATACTTTTTCCAATTCTCTAAAATAAACTGCATTGACTTTGATTGGTATGTTAGAAAAAAGAAAAATTAGTAAGGGTAGTACTGACATCTTTATTAGCGCACCACAGCCTATCAAAGTAAGGGGAGGAAGAATACACTTTTCCAAAAGATCATTAATTTTATAAAGTGTGGCTTCATAATTTAGTCTAAACAAATCTGCATAATTATTTGAAACATAGATTCCCAGATAACGAACCGGCTCAGAAGAATATGCTTGTTGTTTTAAATTGTCTGGGAGAAAATTACGCCAATAATTTAGTTTTTTTATGATTGATTTTATATCCTCCTATCGCCTCAAAATCAGCAAACTCCCTCAAAATCCTATTGATATTTTGTTTCTCTGGTTCAAGATAAAGTATAACATCGTTTGCAAATAGTTTTATTTTTGACATCCCCTCTGTTGGAGTTTTTATATCTAAATTATCTCGAATCCTGACGGCTAGGGGTTCTATAAAGAAAGTAAATAAAACTGGCAACAAGTGGCAGTCCTGCCGGCGCCGCTTCTCATATCAATTATACCTGCCGATTTAGAATTAATCCTGATCTGAGCTCCTTGATAAATATTCTGGAGAATTGTAATAGTTTGTACTGGAAACCCAAACCTTTTGAGTCCATAAAATAGCGCACCCCAGTTCACAAGGTCAAATGCCTTCTCGGCATCAACCTGGGATTCTTACCCTTCTTTACAAAGCTGACTATTGTGGATTCTTTAAAGGCCGCTGGAACATCACCTCCCTTTTTAACATTATTAAATAGCTCCTGCAGGAATGGAACTAGCTCTTCCGAGAAAGCCTGATAAAATTCAATCGGAAGCCCATCATTCCCGCAAACCTTACCTCCAGGCATTGAGGCCAAAGCCCTAGAGATTTCTTCTACTGAAATGTCTGCCATTAAAGCCTCTTTCTGACCTGTAGAAAGCTGAGGGAGAATTAAATCGCAAAAGTAACGCTGAATAGCTTGTTTAGATACCTGGTAATCAGTTGAATAAGGATCATTATAATGATCTACAAAAAATGTAGAGATTCTATCTTTTTCAGAAACTATTATCTGCGACCCAGGTATTACCACTTCATCAATTACCGGCGCTTCTTGCTTGACTCTGGTAGACCATGCCAGTAATTTTCCTACCATCTAGCTTTCTTCATACATTCTCTGCTGGTATGCTCTTGAACTACTTATTTCTTCCAAATTAAAAAACTCCCTCAGTTCCTGTTTGGCCTTAGTTAGTTCCTCCCCAGCTCGATATCCCCTCCCAGAGGAACCACTATTTTTTGCCAAGGTTGTATCAACGGCTTCCTGAAGTTCTTTTATACGAGTTTTACGCTCTCTGGCTCGTTCTACCATAGAAGCAATCATATGTCCTCGTACTGAGGCTTTAAACGCCCCCCCAAACTGAAAAAGGACTTGCAGTGCCCCTGTTAATCTTAAAAAACTCCCCGATCCATTCTCGGGTGCTCGATATCCAATGTAGATTGGTCAAGACAAGAGAAGTCTATCCATTTGCCACCTGGATTTTTTACTATCACCCAGTCACATTTCACATTTTAGTAGAGAGTGATCTGAGAAAGAGTTGGCCAAGATCTCAGTATTCAAGCAGCTCAGGGAGCGTGAGACCTGAAGGAAATCAATCCGTGAAGCGGACTTAAATTGACTAGAATAGAAGGTAAACTGTTTAGTCAGACCATGGGCCCTTCACCAAGGATCTACCAATTGATAATCCTGTTTCATGATACAATCAGCGTTTTGGTCGCGGGCTTCATCTGTTTCTTTGCCTTGTTTGAAGTATCTGGTTACAAATTTTGTATAAAATTAAAATCGCTCCCTAGATTAATTGGGCCCTCTGCTGTTCTGGCTTTATCATTTATGCTTTTAAGAGCCACACAATCATCAATCACAGGTGCATAATAATTCACAAAATTTAACATATTGCCCTTCACCCTCGCAACTATCCAAATCCATCTTCCAAATGGATCTCTTTGGATTTAGGTGATTTCCCAGTGTATCCCACAACCAAAGTAAATAGCCACCCCCCTAATTGCTGCCTGAGCTGAAGTAAAATAGGCTTTGGAGAAAGCCTTAGGGATAAAAAAATTAGGCTGATTGGTTTTAAGATGAGTTTCCTGTAGGAACAAAATTTGGGGCGAAAATGCCGCCAACCATCTCATCAAGCCACCATACTTTCGCTTGTTCGAGATGCCGTTTACATTGAACAATAAAATGTGGAGATTATTATCCAGTACTATTACTTTGATTCAAAAACGTCAGTAGGCATACCCTTCATACTAAAATGATATTTTTAAATACAACACAGTTACTTTGTTCCAAACCATCAATCAATCAATCAATCAAGATAGAGTGCGCTACTCACCCACAAGCAAGGGTCTCAAGGCGCTGGGAGGGAGGGGGGTGCTGCTACAGCTCGAATAGCCAGGTCTTGAGTTGCTTCCTGAAGGAGAGATGGTCCTGGGTCAGTCGGAGGTGCGTGGGGAGGGAGTTCCATGTCTTGGCAGCCAAGTAGGAGAAGGATCTTCCTCTGGTGGTGGTTCTGCGAATCCGTGGGACGGTGGCAAGGGCGAGGCTGGTGGATCGGAGCTGTCGGGTGGGTGTGTAGAACGTGAGGTGGCTGTTGAGGTATATGGGGCCCATGTCGTGGAGAGCCTTGTGAGCGTGGGTGAGGAGCCTGAACGTGATCCTTTTGCTGACGGGGAGCCAGTGCAGGTCTCTCAGGTGGGCAGATATGTGGCTGTACTGGGGGATGTCCAGGATGACTCATGCAGAATCATTCTGTATGCGCTGGAGTCTTTTCTGTAGTTTGGCTGTGGTTCCAGCGTAGAGGGCGTTCCCGTAGTCCAGTCGGCTGGTGACGAGGGCCTGGGTGACCATCTTTCTGGTTTCGGTGGGGATCCACCGGAAGATCTTTCGGAGCATGCGCAGGGTGTTGAAACATGATGACAAGACGGCGTTGATTTGCTTGGTCATCGTGAGGGAGGAGTCCAGGATGAAACCCAGGTTGCGTGTGTGGTCTGTGGGCTTGGGGGCGGTGCCCAGAGCAGGGGGCCACCCGGAGTCGTCCCAGGCAGAGGGGGATGGTCCGAGGATGAGGACTTCCGTCTTGTCTGAGTTCAGTTTCAGACGGCTGAGCTTCATCCATTCCGCGACATCTTTCATTCCGTCCTGGAGGCTGGCCCTGGCGGTGGTGGGGTCGTTGGTGAGGGAGAGGATCAGCTGGGTGTCGTCAGCGTAGGAAATGATGTTTAGGTTGTGTTGGCGTTCGATGGCTGCGAGGGGGCTCATGTAGACGTTGAAGAGGGTGGGGCTGAGCGAGGAGCCTTGGGGTACGCCGCAGATGATCTAGGTGGCCGCTGAGCGGAAGGGAGGTAGGCGGACTCTCTGAGTTCTGTTGGAGAGGAAGGAGGTGATCCATTCCAGGGCCATTCCTTGGATCCCGGCGTGGTGGAGGCGGTTTGTTAGGGTGCGGTGGCAGACTGTGTCGAATGCGGCCGATAGGTCGAGGAGGATGAGGGCAGCAGTTTCCCCGTTGTCGAGCAGGGACCTGATGTCATCGGTGGCTGTGATGAGGGCGGTCTCGGTGCTGTGGTTTGCTCGGAATCCGGACTGTGATGGGTCGAGGGTGCCGTTTGTCTCGAGGAAGGCAGTTAGCTGCTTGTTGACAGTCTTCTCGATGACTTTAGCGGGGAAAGGGAGGAGCGAGATGGGGCGGAAGTTCTTGAGGTCCGTGGGGTCCGCGGTGGGTTTCTTTCGGAGGGCGCTGATCTCCGCATGCTTCCAGCTCTCCGGAAAGGTGGCAGATGTGAAGGAGTTGTTAATGATGTTCCGGAGTTGGGGTGCGATGATGGAGTTGGCTTTGTTAAAGATGTGGTGTGGACAGGGGTCGGCTGGGCAGCCGGAGTGGATCGTGTTCATCACGTGGGTGGTGTCTTCAGTGCTGACGGGGGTCCAGGCACAGAGGGTGGTGGTGGGGGGCGTTGGTCCGGTGGTTGGGTGCGTGGTCTGGGCGCCGAAGCTGTTGTGTATGTCGGTGATCTTGCGGTGGAAGAACGAGGCGAGTGCGTTGCAGAGGTCTTGCGAGGGCGTGATGTCGTTGTTGCTGGCGCTGGGGTTGGAGAGCTCTTTAACGATGCTGAAGAGTTCCTTGCTGTTGTGGGTGTTGTTGTCTAGTCGTTCTCTGAATGCTGTCCTTTTGGTGGTGCAGATCAACTGGTGGTGTTTGCGGATGGCGTTCGTGAGGGCTGTCTTGTTTTCTGTTGACTGGTCATGGCGCCAGGCTTTCTCGAGGGTACGGCAGGATTTCTTGGAGTCTTTGAGGTCGTTGGTGAACCACAAGCTTTTCTTACTGCCTGGTCTGCTGGGAGGATTCTCAAGTGGTGCAAGGGCATCGGCGCAGTTGGTGAGCCACTGTGTGAGGTTACGGGCTGCTTCGTTGGAGTCCGTAGTGTTGGCGGGAGGATTTTGGCTCAGGGAAGTGGTGAGCTGGTCGGTGGTGATCTTGCTCCAGCATCTTTGGGGAGCCTGTTGCGGGTGGTGGTGGGTCGTGGTTTCCCTGAAGTTGAAGTGGACGCAGCTGTGATCTGTCCAGTGTGGTCTGGTGGAGTGGCTGAAGGAAATGTGGTTGCTGGAGGAGAAGACTGGGTCAAGCGTGTGGCCGGCGTAGTGGGTGGGGATGTTCACTAGTTGCTTGAGTCCGAGGTTGGCGAGGTTGTCTAGCAGGGTGGTGGTGTTGTTGTCATTGTTGTTTTCCAGGTGGAAGTGAGGGCAAGCGGGCTGATGAAGTCTGCGATGGCTTCGCTGAATTGTGTGCGTGATCCCGGGGGTCTGTAGATGAGAGTACCTCTGAGGGTGGTTTTGGGGTCGGTGTGTATCTGGAAGTGAAGGTGCTCGGCGGCGGTGAGGGTATCGTCGGCGTTGGTCGTGATGCGGATGGTGTTTCTGTAGACAATGGCGATGCCTCCTCCGGTTTGGTTGACGCGGTCCCTCCGGGTGATCTTGTAGCCATCCGGGATGGCTATGGCGATATCGGGGGCTGAGGAGATGTTCATCCAGGTTTCTGTGAGGAAGGCGACGTCCGGCGCTGTTGTGTCGAGGAAGTTCCAGAGTTTGACGGCGTGCTTCGCAGGCTTGGCAAGTGAAGGGTCCGTGGGTGATTTTCGGGGTGGCTCGGTGGCCGGCCGGTGTTGAGTGCATGGAGGGTGGTGGCGTCGTAACTCAGTCGGGTCGGCTGGCATCGTCGAGGGCCAGGGGTCCTGGCGCTGGGCGCGGACGGGCGCAGACGGGCTTGCCTTTGGCACGCCTTTGGCGCGCCCGCTGCGCATGGCCGCTGCGCGGCCTCCATATGAGGGGGAGAGGGAGGGAGGAGCAGCTGGGAGGCGGGAGCGGGGCGGCCAATGGGAAGCGAGGGGGCGGGCCGTGTGGGACGCGAACGGCGGGAAAAATGGAGAGACAGGCACAGCGGGCACAAAAATGAAAACAAGGGGCAAGTGGAACAGTAGGCAAAAACGAAAACACAGTCAACAGTAGGCAAAAAAACGAAAACACAGTCAACAGGGAAGAAGATGACACGCAGTCAAACAGACCAGTCTGCAGGGAGGCAGCAGACAACACGGAGCAGCAGCAGCGCCACACAGGAGGTCTGCGCGGTGGCAGAGGGGGCGACCTGCCTGGTCACAGGGTCAAGGGTCGCTCCTCTCACCACCGCGCGGCCTCCATATGAGGGGGAGAGGGAGGGAGGAGCAGCTGGGAGGCGGGAGCGGGGCGACCAATGGGAAGCGAGGGGGCGGGGCTGCGTGGGACGTGAGCGGCGGGAAAAAGTGGCACAGAAGGCAAGAGGGGGCAGGGGGGGAGAGACAGGCAGAGTGGGCACAAAAATGAAAACAAGGGGCAAGTGGAACAGTAGGCAAAAACGAAAACACAGTTAACAGTAGGCTAAAAAACGAAAACACAGTCAACAGGGAAGAAGATGACACGCAGTCAAACAGACCAGTCTGCAGGGAGGCAGCAGACAACACGGAGCAGCAGCAGCGGCACACAGGGGTCTGCACAGTGGCAGAGGGGGCGACCTGCCTGGTCACAGGGTCAAGGGTCGCTCCTCTCACCACCGCGCAGCCTCCATATGAGGGGGAGAGGGAGGGAGGAGCAGTTGGGAGGCGGGAGCGGGGCCGCGTGGGACGCAAGCAGCGGGAAAAAGTGGCACAGGAGGCAAGAGGGGGAAGGGGGGGAGAGACAGGCACAGCGGGCACAAAAATGAAAACAAGGGGCAAGTGGAACAGTAGGCAAAAAAACGAAAACACAGTCAACAGGGAAGAAGATGACACGCAGTCAATAAATAGTTCTGCTAATTTTTTTTCCTGAACCACCACCCACCCTCAGTGCCCTGACCCTAACCCACCCCAGAACCCAGTGACCCTTCCCTCTACTGGCAGATGGGGCATTGCCCGCCTTACACCCTGCCTGCCCAAAAATTGGGCCCTTGATATCGGGTGCCATGCTGTTGCACCCTGGTGTGATACATCGCCCGCCCACCCTGGAAGATAACAACACCAAAAAAAACAAGACCAGCAGCACAAATGTACTTCACATCAAACAGACAAATCCCTTTACTTATCCTTCATGATTTGTTGCAAAAGTTCCTGAGCTTCATCTAAACTTGTGAACATGTGGAACTTGCTATGAACCAGAACTCGAAGTTTTGACTGTTGGGCAATGGCCGCTTGAGCTCCCTGAGCTTTAAACAAATAGAAGAGCTTGACAAACTCTTTCCTGCGACGTGCTGCTGCTGCGCTCATATCTGAGAATATACGGCAGCTAGGAACCTCTCGGGATGAGAGTTGCTTCTTCTGTATTGCCCTGGTTAGAATCTGCTCCTTCAGGTGATAATCTGAAAAATTCACTAGGATAGTTCTGGACAATTTAGAATTGGGAAAAGGCTGTGCTGGAACTCTGTGGGCACGAGTGATCGTAAGATCCCCTGATAATTCTGGAAGCACTGTCTCTTTTATAAATGCCTCAACCCATTGTACTAGCTGAGACCCTTCACATCTCATGGCAACCCCAACCAGCCGTAGATTGGTCCACCGTGAATGATTCTCTAATTCTTCGAATTTCACTTCCAGGAGATTCTTTTTGTTGTTTGTCCGCTAAAACCTGCTACTGCAAAGAGGTCATCTGGTCCTCCAACTGAGAGATTCTAGTTTCGGCCTCCTGGAGTCTGGATGGTAGTGCCCCCACTACTTCTTCAATTTTGGATAGGCGGGCATGCAGTGCAGCAATTTCTGTTGCTTGTGTGGCCTTCATTTCTCTGATCTCATCAAGAATAAGATTAAGCATGCCTTTTATATCGCGCTGAAAAGTTGGGCCAGCCCCGCTTACAGACTCCGAGGAGATTGACGTAGTTGCTTCAATCTCTTCCGATGATAATGAAACTAGGGGTGGTGAATTGGTTAGCGGTTGAAAAAGCAGAGGAGGTTCCAAGACGGTCGTTTCAGCACAGAGTTGTAGCCGCGGCTGAGGCTGAACCTGGGCAATCTGTGCATAGTTAGTACTGTGGCTATCCTACTGGGAGGCTTGCTTAGAAGCCTGCTGCGGCAAAGGGAGTAAAAACTTAGACTGAGGTTGAGATGCCTTAGGGTTTTGAAACATGGGATATTCCTTGGATTTGCCTGGAGGAATACTGGAAAGATTTTGCTGAATATTCTCCTGATTATCCACAGGGGGATCGCTGGCCTAACTTCCTACTATCATAGCTGAGCCAGATAATTCATTGCCAGGTTCGGTCACCTCTAGAGTTGCATTAGTTAATATCTGGCATGTAGAATTTGGCATTGCTTGGCTTGTGCCGCCTTGGCCCTCCTCTCCCGGGCCCAAAAATTCATCCTCTGAGCATGAGGGACTTACTGTAGGAGAATAACCCCGACGGACTTTCTGCACACGCTCACGCTCCGCCTTTGCGGTTAACTTCATCTGTGTAGTGCGATTTTTGGATTTGAGGGGCATGCTTGTGTCCGGCTGAGTCGGTGAGCTAAGGTTCTTGGTGTGTCTTCCCATTAGGTAGGGTGCTGCTTATTATTATATAAATGTTTCACCCCCTTTCTCTGAGATGCCAAAGTCCAAAGTCAAAAGACAAATGAGGAAAATATCACAACATCACTAAGGGAGGGCATCCCCTCTCAACTACTGCAAGCCTTTTTCTCACCTTATTTACTTGTTGCTTTATTTTTCTTTCAGCACGCTGCAGCCACCAGAGGAACTCCCCCTTTTTTCCCTTTTAATCATCTTCCTTTTACCTAGGAGAGCCAGAGTCACGAAGCAGCCTTGCTGTCCTGCTTTAATCCCCCTCCAGGCGCCAGCCTCAGCGCTCCAAACATTGGCCTCAGCGCTCCTGATCACCCTGCAGCAGCCAAGCAGGTGGAGGAGGAAAAATGCGGAGATGGGGGCCAAGAGTCAGGCAGGTCCGGAATAGTACACACGCCTCCCCCCTGCCTCCTTTGTTTAACCTTTGTGTAGCACAGTCCGTTGAGCGGCTGGCAGTATTCCTCTGAGCCCTTCAGCCACGCGCCCTCCACAAAGCTACACAATAACTCGCCCCTCCACAGAGCAGCTCAGATGGGGCCGGAGCGAAAAAGCAGGACAGAAGATTGGTTTTCTCTCTTTTGGCCGCGCAGAGCGGCAACCCCAACCACAGGCGCCAGAGAGCCGCCAGAGACCCAGCTGATAATTCCTCACTCAATGTATATGCTCACCACCGCGGAGCTGAGAGCCGAGAGCCGTGAGAGCCCTGCATTGCATTCAACGGTTGGCCTTCCAGGTGCAGGGTGGGGCGATGATCACCTGAGGCTACGTGCAGGCGGGATCTGCCATAGCCTGCCCCCATGAATCTCATATTAGAATTTTTGTTTATGGGGGCAAAAGAGTGGAAGTTGTGGGGAAATTTGATGCTGATTTGCAATTTGATGGCAAACATGCTGTGGGACCTGTATACATCATAAAAGGATGGTGCCAGTTTATTAGGTTGGGATGAACAAGGTGAATTAAGTATTATTTTATACCCCAATCATCCTGACATGGTACTGTCTAAACAGAAAGTTGGCAATTCATCAATAATTTTTTTAAGTCCAATCTGGTCAACCAAATAGGAGCTGAGGATTGGGCTAGATATTACCCCGAAGTTTTCAGTCAGAAGTTGGGAAAACTTAAGGATTTCCAACACTGTATAATTTTAAAACAACGCGAAGGCTGTAGCTCACAAGGTGCGCAAGGTACCATTAAGCTTACATGAAGAATTAAAACTTAAACTGGATAAATTAGGTTCTACTGGCATAATTGAACCCATCGAAAGTTCAGAATGATTGGCACCCATTGTACTTGCACGTAAGGCAGATAGGTCGACTTTGTGTAAATCTCAGGGATCTCAATTATAATATCTGGGTAGATCGCCAACCTTTGCCCAACATAAATGGAATGTTAACTTTGGGCTACGCAAAATACTTTACCTCTTTAGATGTATTTTCAGCATATCACCAGATTGAGTTAAGTAGGGACTCAAGGTACTTAACATCATTTGTCATGCCTGAAGGGGCATTTCGGTATTTCCAAATGCCGTTCGGGTTAGCTACAGCATCCACTGTATTCCAGCAGTTAATGAATAATCTTTTCAAGGACATCAAAGGTGTCATGTTCTTCCAAGACAACATCTTTATTTTTGGGGAATCAATGGCAGAACATGACTGCAGAATGAGTGCGGTTTTTGACGTCATCAAAGAAAGTGGGTTGACTCTAAGAAAAGGGAAATGTATATTTTCACAAGAAGGTGTAGATTATTTGGGTCATCATGTATCCTAGAAGGGAATAGAGCCCACGTTAAAAATTCATGATGCCATTCAATGTGCACCGAAACCCAAAAATAAAGACCAGCTTCATTCATTTCTCGGGCTGGTGGAGTATTACTCCAAATTTGTTAAAAATATTTCTGATAAGACTAGTGGGTTATGCAATATCCTGAAGAAAAATATGAAGTACATGTGGGATGATGATTCTGATAGGGATTTTGAATCTATCAAAAAGGAAATTGTAGGTGTTGGTCCCCTTAAAATGTTTGACATCAATGACTTATGCATTATAACCAACGATGCTATTAATGTGGGACTGGGGGCAGTACTTAAGCAAGAAAGGGTCAATGGGAAAGGAGAGATTAATGCATTCGCATCCAGAACACTGTGAGGCGCAGAATCATCAAACTCCACGATAGAGAAAGAATCATGGGCCATTTGGTGGGGTGTTCAGTATTTCAAAACATTGTGTGGGGAAAAGAGTCTGTCTTAAGAACTGATCACAAACCCCCATTACATCTTTTCACCACCAAGAGCGGGGTAAGAGCAACCCCGTGCATCACCAAGTGGCAATATAGATTACAAGAATATCAGTGTAGGTTGGAGTATGTGCCTGCTGTCAAAAACTGTTGGCGATTGGTTTTCAAGGCTGCCATTGGAAGACAATGATGAGGATCAAGAGGACGCGGATGATTTTTGATTGGTGATACCACAAAGGGAGCATTGTTTGTGCAGGAACGATCAGATGCGGCATCAAATGATGAAACCTTACAGTAGATGATGAAGTTTGAGGTAAATGGTTGGCCGGTGATCAGGAATACTCCTGAAACATAGGTCCCTTTCAGGACGGCATGGGAGGAATTATCCATTGTGGGGAGCGTTCTGCGCAGGAGTGGGCAGTTGATTATCCCAGAGTGTCTACGGGAGAGAATACTGGTTCTAGCTCATAAAGGACATCTTGGGATCCAGGCCATGAAAAGAAGGATAATGGAAGAATTCTGGTGGCCTAGTGTTGACAGGGCGATCAAACGTTATGTTAGAAATTGTTATATGTGTGTCCTCAGTGACAAGTCACAGGTGACTTGTCCATCTCCAGTCAACCCCATTGTGGTTTAAGATACTCCATGGAGTAAAGTGCCTTTCGATGTTGTTGGTCCTTTCGGTTTTGGTGGTAGTACAGCCAAGTATGCATTGGTCATGATAGACTACATGTCAGTGGCTGGAGCTGATATTCATGGACAGTATGATTTCTTATGCTATCATTAGATTCTTCAAAAAAGTATTTTCTAGGGAATGTTTTCCAGAGGAGTTGGTAACTGACAATGGGACCCAGTTCACATGTAGAGAAATGGAACATTTTCTTGATAATTCTGGTATAAAGCACATTTTAACTTTTCTATACCACCCTCGCAGCAATGGTCTTGCGGAGAGGGTAAATCGCTGCATCAAAGAACAATTACAGCTTGCACTCATTAATGGCTTACATTGGAAAGAGACGATGAATGATATGTTGCGGGCTATGAGAACTACTCATATAAGCACAGGAATGTCTCCTTTTACTTCGACAAGGGGTAAGATTGCGGGGTCAAAACTTAATAAAGAATTGATGGAAAGGAAAACCATTAATGCAACAAAGATGGCTATTGTAGTGGATGTGAGGGCGGCTGTTCAGGAGAAGTATGGTTCCACTAATGAACTTCATTGGGTATTTGCTGTCCAGGTTGGGAACTGGATGAGAATTGAAAGACCAGGATTTGTCAGCAAGGGTTGGTCATATTTTTCTGCACCTGTTCAAGTTGTGGAAGTGAAGCATCATGTAGTGGTACTAGAGAATGGGAAGGCATGGAACAAATGTTTAATTTCTGTTGTACCCAAATCGAAATCAAAGTATGTTGGGAGGAAGATGGGGTACATATTGATTCTTCTCAGGCCAATGTTGATTCTACTCTGGCCAAAGGGTGTGCTACTAGGAGAGTATCTGACAGAGTTATGGCACATCCTTCCAAACCTACTTTGGCCAAGGGGAGTGGTGCCATGAGAGCATCTGACAGGGCGAGGGTACGTCCTACAAATTTTAATGATAATGAAAAGTGTTGATGCATTATCCTTAGTTCTGTACTCACCCAGTCATTTTCTTTGCCCTGAACTGTTTTCATTATGGATCCCCACATTGAACTTGGTATGTGGGTTGAAGCAGGGTTTCGGGAGACTGGCAGTTACTGCTAGACAGGAAGGAACAAAAAGGTTTTCTACTCACTGAAGTCTGTGTGTATTCAGTGTGGTATTAATTTCTGAGTTCAGAGAGCCTAAACTCCATTTATCCATCTTGTCATCTTGTCATGTACTACCTTTCACATACACTGCACCCTGCCCACAGGGCTACCTTGGGCCTACCTGAGAATTGCCTTGCATGTAAGAAAAGGGATGGTTAGGACCTGGCAAGTGTGTGCACTTGCCAGGTCGACATGGCAGTTAAAACTGCTCACGCAGATACTGCACTGCAGTAGCAAGTCTGAGTCGCATTTGAAAGGCTACTTGTGTAAGCAGCAAACCTAGAGCTGCAGGCCTACTAGTAGCATTTGAGTTACAGACCCTGTGCACACACAGTGCTGTTTACTAGGGACTTAGCAGGAAATCAGATATGCCAATCATGGATAACCAATCACAATTTACACAGGGAACATTTGCACTTCGGCACTGATCAGCAGTGACAAAGTGCCCAGAGTACCTAAACCAGCAAAAATGAAGTCCAGCACACAGTCAAAAATACAGGCTGTAGAGGCAAAAAGTAAGGGGGAACCATACAAAGGATGCCAGGTCTAACAGGGATTGAGAGGATTGATGCATTTTTCAAGTGCCTGTTTTCTTCCACAATATGCATGTCTTCTTCAGCCAGTCTGGCACTGCGATTCATGAATGTCTGTTCGCTGCTTCACGCATGTCCTTTGTGACATTCCCAGTGAGTGCTTATCAGCAGTCCTGGAAGACCATAGGGCTGTTCTGCCCCAGACAATTCACATTTAAAAGGATGTGGTAAAAACACATTATCCTCGCTCATCTGTATACTGTGGACTGCTTGGGGAGAGCAGTCAGTATTTGTGTTGGCCTTCATCAACACGTTAATGAAAATCAAAGGATTCTCCAGTGATGTAAATACCTTTTGGTGTGCCCCAACTTTTCAATATGAAGACGAACTTTGCTTTGGAATGCTGTGTGGAGAGCAGCGCTGTAGTGCGTTCCTTGTTGTCCCTTGTCAAACAGTTTCTGCATCAACTCAGAAAGTTTAGATTCTTTTCCACAAGGCTGGAGTATAGACCAAGACAGTCTTCCCATCTGTCTGAGTGTGTCAGGCAGCATGCTGGCCAGCAGGAGCATCAGTACTCAAAACAGTTTAATTTGGCCATAGCGCTGAATGCCCAACCAGTGGTGGGCAGGATTCAGCATTTCCTTTCAGGTTGGTGATCCATCACTTCTGACAGATGTATTTTACAGATTATTCAAAATGGCTGTGCCCTGCCTCTCCTCCGTGCCCAATATTCCTTCTACCCCAGAGCAAATTTAAGAAGAGGGCCTGTCCATTCTGCTACATGTGGCTCTTCCATGGTGCCATTGAGAAAGTCCCATACTCAAAAAGAGGAGGGGAGGGTGATACTGTAGCAATTTCCTTGTTCCAATAAAGGACAGGGCCTCAGGGCTACACTGGAATTCCACTCTCCAAGTGCCTTTGTGTGGAATAACATATTCAAAATGCCTACGCTGGCCCAGATCCTGTCTACTCTGGACTTGTGTGATTGGAAAGTGTCCTTGGACATGCAAGACGCATATTTTCATATACCCTTTCTGCAGCTCAATAGACATCTGTGGTTGAAGGTAGGCCAGAAGTATTTTTAGTTTGCTCTGCTCCCTTTAAGCCTCCTCAGTACCCCTCAGGTGTTAATGACAACAGTTGTGCTGGCCATTGCCCATTTTCAGAAATCTGGAATACTAGTATTCATTTTCCTCAATGACTGACTGTTGAAGGCAGACTTTCCACAGTCAGTCGTGGACCAACTCTGCATGATGGTGGGCCCCTTGACATCAATGAGGTTCACTATCAATGAGCTGAACGTTTTGGGCATTGGAGATTTCTCAAGAAGACTCATCAGAGAATGCATTCCTGCTGCAATTGAGCACAGGACTCCTGTTTGCCTTTCCGTTCCTGCCTCTTCTGGCCAGAGTTCTGAAAATTTTCAGGAACAACCAGTCCCAAGTCATCCTAGTAGCTACAGATTGGGCAAGGAGGATGTTGTACCCAGACCTTCCAGGCACGAGCTTCTGTCCTCCACTCAGACTGTCACTTCACCAGGATGTCCTGCCACAGCAGCAGGACAGACCGGGTTCTCCACCAAAACCTATGCAATCTGCACCTCCAAACATGGATATTGATTGGCAGCAATTGATGGTGTTTAATTTGCCTGCTGAGGTGGTGGATGGCATCCTTGCCGGCAGGCTCCCTCCCATGAAATTCATTTATGCAGGGCGCTGGGATAAAAGTGTGGTTTGGTGTAATGTTTGCAAGACTGAACCCTTACAGGTAAAGCTGTTGGATGTCCATTTGTTTGTTTAGTCGGTGGCTCAGCAACGCCCTGCAAATGTGGATTATTAAAGTTTACTAGTCAGACTTTCAAACTTTACCACACCAATCACGCTGTGTAAATAATCTGATGAGATTTATTAAAGGTTTGATGCACATGTTCCCTTCCAAACAGTTTATGATAAAACAGTGGGACCTTAACTTGGTCTTGACATTTCTCATGTGTGTGCCTTTTGAACTAATGCATACCTGACCTTAATGACTGCCTTTATTATTGCAATCTGAAAGAAACACGTTCGTTATAGAATCCTTACCTTAGAATTGCCCCCAGGTGTCAGACTGGATCTGGAAAGTTTTTTCGTCAGCAGTACCTCTGCGCGTCGGAAGGTGGCGACTGTCGGCTCCTCGTCCGTCGTTGGCGTCAAGGTCGGTGGGATGCTGTCTCGGTAGCTACTTAGACACCGCCATTGCGCGCTGACATTAGTTTTTTCTTTTTCTGTGCCAGCCAGTGTAGATCTGGAGAGAGCGGTACCCCCAGTCACTTTTTGACTGATTTTTTTGAGCGACTTTTGTCTTTTGACTTTTTTGAGTCTACGACTCCTGGCGCACGAGGGATGCCTGGCTTCAAGGCATGCGGTTCCTGTCCCCGACTGATGTCGGTTACGGATCCACACCGCGTGTGCCTCTTTTGCCTGGAGCGCGACCACGACCCCAAGGCATGCTCCGACTGTCGGTCGATGGCGCTGAAGACTTTGTGGGAGTGGTCCCGAAAGCTGCTTGAGCACCGGCGGTTGGCTCTGCGCCGTTCGAGGTCCCGGTCTCGAGGGAGGTCGAGGGACCAGTCGCGGAGCCATCACCCCTCATCCAAGTCATCGAAGTCTTCACACTCTGGGTCGGGTAAGTCGAAGCACAAAAAAGTCGAAGAAGAATTGTTGCTCTTCTGATGCGACGAGGGATGCGGGCGGTGCCTCTCCCGCAGCTCCGCACGTGGAACCTGAAGTCGTCTCCGGGCTTACCTCCCTTCCCGGGACCCGGAGCGACTCCGGACCAACTTCGTACGTTTTACGACACGATGCATGTCATCTTTGGGTCGGCCAAACCCGCAGGTGCACCTTCAGGCCTGCGGACTCGGTTGGGGGGCCTAGGCCTTCTCCGTTGTCAGCTCCGGCCATTGCGCCGTAGGCCCCCCTTGGATTCAGGCCTGGATCCGGAATGACTACAGTTGACCATATTACACTTCCACCGGTGCTGCTTCCTGCAGCACCGCAACCACAACCTACGCTGATTGTGTCCCCGGCTGGCGTCGACCCCAGCCTCCATCCCGATGTGGAGCCAGGCCGGCATCGCCCGACGCCTGATCCGGTGCCGAGAGGGGTTTGTATACCCCTGTTCACTCCTGGGGTCCCTTTTTGGCCAGATTGGCAACCTGAGGACCATGAGGACTGGGAGGGTTCAGGAGACCCTTTAACTGATCAGCTGGGATCTGAGCCAGACTGGAGAGAGGAACTGGGGGATGCCAGTGATCTTGACACATCCCCCATGTCCTTGGCATGTTGTCTCCTCCTACTGTGACTACAGAGGATGGAGCATCGTACGCAGTGGTGTTGCATAGGGCGGCCGAGGCCCACAACCTCGAGCTTCCTACGGTGGCGGTCAGGACTAACCTCCTGACAGAGGTGCTTCAGCCGGCAGCGAGCTCTTCGGAGCCCCTGCTGCTGTTTAATGAGGCCCTTACCGACGTCCTTTTGGGCACGTGGTCCAGGCCCAACACAGGTGCGCCTTTGGATAGGATGATTGCCTGACACCTGCGCCCAGCTCCGGGCGACGCCACTTTCCTCTCCCAACACCCCACCCCGGAGAGCTTGGTGGTCCAAGCCTCCACTTCCAAGAGCGCATTCCCTACTGCTCCACCGAAAAGGGAATCCAAGAAGCTGGACCATCTTAAGAACAAAATGTTCTCTTCCGCCAGCTTGGGACTGCGGTCGGTAAACACCGCATGTCTATTGGGCCCTTATTCCCACTCTGTGTGGGATATGGTTGTGCAAGTGCTGCCTCAGTGTCCAGAGGAGGCTCGGACAGTGCTCTCCCAGGCTGTCACTGCCGGGAGGGATGCAGCTAAGTTTACCATCCGTTGTGGGCTAGATACCACGGACTCTCTAGGCAGAACGATTTCCATGTCTGTAGCCCTATGTCGCTATGCCTCGATGAGATTGACAGGCTTTTTGGGGGATGTCCAGAACACCTTGATGGACATGCCCTTTGATGCCGTCGCCTTTTTGGCGACAAAGCGGACAACGCTCTAGAGCATTTCAAGGGCTCACGGGCTACGTCCAAGTCCTTGGGCCTCTCCAGTTGCCTAGCGCAGTCTGCTTTTTGCCCCTCTCTTGGCTACAGAAGGGGTGCCCCACTATGTCCCGCCCAGAGCCACAGACCGCAGCAAGTTCCCCAACCTTCGCACGGCCAGGGACGTGGGAACCTACTCCGTGGTTCAGGGTGCCAGCTGGCGGGCCAGTCCTCTGCAGCAGCCTCCAAACGCTCCTTGTCGGGCGGCAGGATTCCCAATCATCTCCCCCAATGGCACACCATCATGTCAGACTGGTGGGTTTTGCAAATAGTCCGAAGGGGCTACCCCATCCCCTTCGATGCTACCCCTCAAGCCATGCCATCTCTATACCACTGCATGTCGGAGGATCACCCGCACTTCTCCAACAGGAAGTTAAGGCTCTCTTGGCCAAGGGAGCCATTGAGCGCGTTCCTGTCACAGAAGTAGGTGGTGGTTGCTATTCCCACTACCTCCTGGTGCCCAAGAAAGACAAGGGCCTACGTCCTATCTTTGATCTCAGGAACGTCAACCGCAATCCGGTAGTAGAAGTTCAAGATGTTGATGCTCGCACAGATCTTGTCTGCCCTCGACCCTGGAGACTGGATCGCTTATTTTTACATCCCCATCCTGCCGGCCCACCAGCTTTACCTGTGGTTCACAGTAGGCCATGAGCATTTTCAGTTAACCGTGCTCCCCTTTGACCTTACCAGCTCCCCTCGGGTGTTCACGAAAGTGATGGCGGTGGTCGCAGCTCATCTGCGCAGATCAGGGGTTCCAGTCTTCCCCTATCTCGACGACTGGCTGTTGAAGGTGGGCTCGCCCCAGGCAGTCACACCTGATTCCCTCTCAGAAGCTCCTCTTCATCGGAGCAGTTCAGGACACTATGCGGTTTTGGGTTTATCCTCCCAAACCGCGAGTCTGGGATATTCGGGCTATGATTCCGATCTTTCAGCCTCTGTCCCGGGTTTCGGTCTGGATGACCCTGAGGCTGCTGGGCCTCATGGCCTCCTGCATCCTGCTGGTCGATCATGCCAGGTGGCATATGCGGGCTCTGCAGTGGGACCTGATGTTCCAGTGGGCGCGCAGCATCAGGGGAATCTGTCCGATTGCGTCCAGATCTCGCAGGGCACTGCTCGATATTTGCATTGGTGGCTCACGAACCCGGTTTGGGTCAGCGGCAGATCCCTCTCCCTTCCCCAACCAGAACACACAGTGGTGACAGACGCATCCCTTCTGGGATGGGGAGGTCACATGGGAGAGGCGGAGTCAGAGGCCTCTCTTCTCCGGCGGAGTCCGAGCTCCACATCAACCTTTTGGAGCTTCAGGTGATTCGTCTTGCACTCAAGGCATTCCTTCCCTCTGTCCGGGGAAGTGTAGTGCAGGTGTTCACGCACAACACCACCCCAATGTGGTACCGCAACAAACAGGACGGGTGGGGGTCGTGGACCCTATGTCAGGAGGCCCTCCGCCTCTGGACATTGCTGGAACATCAGGTCGTCTCCCTGGTGGTTCAACACCTGGCAGGTTCCCTGAACGCCAGGGCGGACAAATTTAGCCGCAGGTGCATGATGGATCACAAATGGCATCTAGACTCGAAGGTGGTGAAAGGTCTCTTTCAACAGTGGGGAGTGCTTGGTTAGAACTATTCGTCACCGAATTGAACGTGCAATGTCCGCAGTTCTGTGCGTTGGAATTTCCAAGGCGGCACTCGCTAGGCGACGCTTTTCATCGCGAGTGGAGTTGTGGTCTGTTGTACGACTTTCCGCCTATACCACTTCTGCCCAGAGTGCTGACGAACATCATGCGTGACCGGGCCCAAGTCATCCTGGTGGTTCTGTATTGGGCACGGAGAGTTTGGTATCCCGAGCTGCTCAACATGGCCATCGATCCCCCAACCCGTCTGCCTCTTCGGGAGGATCTTCTGCCGCAGCAACAAAGGACGGTCCTCCACCCGAACCTTGCGTGGAGATTGAGCGGTGGCAGTTGACGTCTTTTGACCTGCCTCACGAAGTTTGGAATGTAATCTTGGCAGCTAGGTGTCCCTCCACTAAGACGATATATTCCTGCCGGTGGAACAAGTTTGAGGCATGGTGCACAGCAAAGGCTGTGGATCCCCTTTTTGCCCCTCTTTCTGAGGTTCTCTTGTTTCTTCTTTCTTTAGCCCAGCAGGGCTCTGCTCTGGGCACTATCAAGGGCTACCTATTCACCATCTCTGCCTTCCTTCGGCTTCCAGATCAGCCTTCTCTCTTCAAGTCCCCAGTGGTTAATCGTTTCTTGAAAGGCATAACTCATCTCTTTCCTCCTATTCCCTTTGTTATGCCTCAGTGGGACTTGAATCATGTTTTAACCTATTTAATTTGCGCTCCCTTGAGACGCTTCACAACTGTCCATTAAGACTCTTAAGACTGCATTCCTGGTGGCCATCACTTGAGCCAGAAGAGTGAGTGAGCTCCAGGCTCTTTCCTCCAAACCTCCTTTCCTGTCTGTCCATCCGGACAAGGTGGTTCTCAGGACCCATCCATCCTTCCTTCCTAAGATTGTCACTGCCTTTCACATCAGGCAGACCATCACTTTGCCCACCTTCTTTCCGCATCCTTCAAAAGAAGAAGAAAGGCTCCACCGTCTGGACCCAAAGTTCGCTCTTTCTTTCTATCTGAATCGCACAAAACAGTTCCAGGTGGATGACCAACTCTTTGTTGGTTACGTGGGCGCCAAGAAAGGTCGGGCCGTACACAAGCGAACCATTTCTCGATGGGTAATTTTGTGTATTAAAGCATGCTATTCTCTGGCTTAAAAGGAGCCTCCAGTGGGGCTACGCACCCATTCCACCAGGGCGACGGCAGCCACTACTGCCTTAGGAAGAGGAGTTCCTCTACATGACATCTGTCAGGCAGCTACGTGGGCATCACTGCACACGTTTATGATACACTACTGCCTGGACAGCCAAGTCCGGAGAGACAGCTTCTTTGGCCGTTCTGTTCTCCAGGACTTTCTGGTGTGATCTTGGTTAGCAGACCCACCACCGGGATTGGTATTGCTGGGGTATCTATTCTAAGGTAAGCAATCTATAACTAACGTGTTTTTTTCAGATGAACAAGTTACTTACCTTCGGTAATGATATATCTGTAAGAGACATAGATTATTTATAGATTCCTTACCGCCCCAACCATCCTCCCCGTTTTGCGAACTGACTTCTAGGGTTAAGGATTTCCTTTCAGGGCCCTAGCTTTGCGCACCAGTGGTCATTGTCTTACATGGCTCTGCGCTTATGGCATGAAATACGTGTACAGAACTGATGTCAGCACGCAAGTGTGGCATCTAAGTAGCTGCCGTGACCGCATCCCGGCGACCACGACGACGAACGCGGAGCCGACCGATGCCACCTTTCGATGCGCAGCGATACTACTGATGACACATTCTCCAGGTCTATGTCTCTTACAGATATATCGTTACCAAAGGTAAGTAACTTGTTCTTCACAGTTACGTTTCCCTACAAGTCTCTTTCTAATTTGAAATCTTCTCCTAAAAACACATACTGCCCCTTTTTGTTTTTTATTCTTTTAACTTTTGGTATGTCATTTTTTGTTAAGTCTTCTTTCTTCCTCCATGCATCCTTTAAAGCCTTTTCATTCGGATTCTTACTATGTGTAATGTCTCATTAAGCATCGTAAATTATTTTGATAAGCCTTAACAGTGTAAATAGGATGGTAAGGACTGAGATAATACCAAGCAGTGCCCATTGTTCTTGCTTGTGGGTGTACATTTATGCTTTTCTGTAAAGGCACTTTTGAAAGACTCATGTCATAATTAGAATGATTATATTCAAAATGTTGCTGCCTATAACCTAAACCACGCAATATGCTGCATAATATTACATATGACAAGGAAATGTGATGGTGTGTCACCTCCTCCTCAGCCGAGGAAGGTAAGTGTGCACACAACATAGAAATTGCTTAGCATTCATAACATATGTATACTCTTGTACTAACCTAGAATAAACATTAGTTGTATAATCTTCTTTTAAGTAATCTACAAATTACCTTTTCAATTCATCCTCATCTACATTATGTAAAAAGGTTGTGTTAGTTGATGAAAACACGAATTTCGCTTTCTCTGGCCTAAAATGCATAACCAATAATATTGCTATGGCTACTAATACTATCTCACACTAGTTAAAATACACATGTTTATCTGAAATTATTTTTCTTAAAACGACAAGTGTAACAGCAAGTTAGTTTGTTCTATTTCTTTTGCACAAACACTCTTTATTTTTCTTCTTTTTCTTTGTAATTAAGTTAGTTTCTTGTGACTATATTTACAGCAGTCTTTTTATAGACTTCCTTAACCCTACTTCATGTTCTTCGAAAATGTTATCCCTACTCTTCTACTGCAGCCTTGGGCCTAGGTTATCTCCTTAATTCGTCTTAGCAACTTTCATCAGTCTTTACTTTTAATCTATTTGCACAGTTCAGTCAATGAGTTTGTTAACAACTGAGTTTCTATCTCAAAGACTTTTTCAAATCCAAGAGTGAAACAATTTCAGGGGTGTTCAGGCAATTCTCTGCTCCAGGCAAGTAAATCTAAAATTTGGACATTTAGTACTTGGCTCATGTAATAAGTCCATTCAGGTGCGAAATACCTTTGAGTAGGTACTTATGATCTCTTTGATCTCCTTGGTACTTGATCATTTTATGTATCACTTATACCACTTGACTCTGTTTCTTCATTGATCGTAAATGGCACACTTGACTTCAGCATTTTCCGATCATAGACTCTTGGCCATTCGGCACTGAAAGTTCTTTCTGTTCTCAATATAGTGCTGGTGCCTTCTCCTGGATCTTTTTGTTGCTCTAAAGGTGTCTTGACTGTCACGTTTGCTGGCAGTGTTACACCTCCTTCTTTCACATGAGCTCCAATGCCACTCTGTGAGATACCCGTAAACTGATTCTCCTCACCTGTCTGTGGTTCTTAACCCCTCCTTCCTTGCTGTTGTCACAGCTGCAGTAGTACATTCACCAGTGTTCTTGGTTCTGGCTCATAGAACACCATTTCTTCATATGGATTTCTTGTTCTCCTGGTATATGAAGCATGCACCCAGTTTGGCCCTCCGGCCCATTTAACAGCAGTATTTGTGATTAGAATCACTTGATAGAAGCCTCTCCACCTTGGCCCCAGACAGGACTTTCTCACATGTTTATTTATAAGTACCATGTCCCTTGGGTTCAAGTCATGGCACTGATCTAGGTGCAGATTTGTAGTGAGAGGTTCAACCTGTCGCAAAACAGAACACACCACATCAGCCACTCCTTTGCAGTAATCGAGTACGCTGTCGTGTGTTATGTTCTCAAGTGCATTCGCAGGTGCAGCAGGCAATCTCATTGATCTTCCCATCAAAATTCTCCTACGGGGATAAACCTGTCTTCCTGTAAGGTGTACTTCACAGACTCATCATTTCCAAAGGGAAAGCATCAGGCCATTTCAGCGAAGTGGATGCACAAACCTTTGCCAGTAAAGACTTTATGGTTCAATTTAACTGCTCTACTATTCCAGAAGCTTGTGATCGATAGCTACAATGCAACTTCTGCTACATTTATAATGCTGCACACATCTTGATAATTTCACTATTAAAATGAGTTCATTGACCTGACCCCAGAGAAACTGACATTATGAACCTTGGTGCAGTTCTCTGAACAGCAAATTAGCAACAGTGAGACTGCCATTCCTCTGTGTTGGGTAGGCTTCCACCCATCGTGAGAAAATGCACACCATAACAGGACATACCTCACCCATTACGAACAGGCATCTCTATAAAACCCAAATGTATCCTGTTGAAAGGATCACCCAATCTCCGTATGTGACTCAGTATAACTGGTGTTCACTTCCCTACTTTCATCGGTTGGCATGTTGTACATCGGTGACACAGATCCTCTGCAAGCAGCCTGAATCTGGAATTAAACCAGATCTGCTTGAATGCCCTCACCGTATCATCCCTCTTAAGAGCAGAAACATGAAAGTGTTAAATCATGTGTGGCAACCAACTCGCTGGTAGCACGGTTCTACATTCTACTGAAATACAAATGTCATTTGGATTTTCCCACATCCTGCTCTTATCCAACGCTGCTCTTCTGCCTCAGTGACATTTTCTTCAAACTCTTAAGTTCTTCCCACGTGTAAGCTATAGACATCATCTTTGAAAAGACAGTGTCATCCTGAGATTCATCTGTGAATGTGCAGTCCGCTATTGAAAAATAACGTGCTACTTCATCAGCATATCTGTTGCCAACTATGACGTAATCATTGTCACTTCGGTGAGCTGTACAGCAATTTCATTGGGAGTATTAGCAATGCCTCCAACAGGCTTTTAACGTGGTCACCATTCCATATTGGTGAGCCAGAGATATCATGAATCCTATTTGTGACCATAACTGTCCAAAGTCATGCACAACACCAAAGCCATACTGAATATGTTTAAATATAGTCAGTCTCATTTAGGCTGTTAAATTAAAAGCTCTGGCAAGAGCAATCAATTCTGCAACTTGTGCCGAGGTTAAACCTTGAAGCCAGGAAGCATCAACAATATCTTTGATTGGGGGGCGTGGCTTGGCAGCCGACGGGCATGGACGCGTGAGCGATGGGCTCCGCATCCAGCCCAGCCAAAATCCTGTCAGAAGTGTGGCCCCGGTGCTCCTGTGACCCCTGAAGGACGCCCCTGCCCGGCGCGGACCCTGAGAGCAGCGCGGAGGCACAGCGCGAAGTGGAGGGGGCTGACGCTGCCGCCGGACCTGCAGCGGTGTAGAGCGGCGCCGGCCATCTTGCGAGGCCTCTATGTAGCGGGGCAGCCGCGACCTGCGGTAGATCAGCGGCCGCCCAGAAATGGGGCAAAAGCGGATGGGGGAACCGGAAGTGGCGGTCCCCCCGCGGTCATCGTCGGTGAGCTGAAGCCCTGGCTGGGGCGAAGATTCTGGGAGCCTTGGTGACCCCCGCAGGCTGGCGATAGGGAGGCGGACCCTGCTGCTGTGGCGGCCATGAGGCCTGGGTAGAGGTGAGCGGCCCAGAGAGCTGTGGGCGGCGGATTGGAGAAGGGGGGAGGGCGGGAGCCCCCCCTGGATGCTGATCGGTGGCTGGTAGGCGGACGGTTCTCCCACTGGAGCTGCAGGGGAGGCCGGGCCCTGATAGTCACGTTTGCGCCTCTTGGAACCCCGGGACGGTGGAGAGCGGCGGCCCTTCCCGGACGGCGGAGGGGCGGCGATCGCCCTGGTGGAACAGTGAGGAGAGGACTTGGTAGGCCGCGGAGGGGCGGCGTGCCACCGCACTGACCGGCTTGCTGTACGGTCATCCTACTGAGGAGTGGGACCTCACCTGAGAGCACCGAGGAGTGAGGGGGCTGGAAGACACTGACGCCACCGCGGTGAGAGAGCGGGGGTGAGTCGTACCCTGTTGCCGGAGGCGGGAACCTCGGGGGACCTGTTGGAACTGCTGCTTTGGAGAATTTGCCCTGGGGGAGGGGTGACTTGCGGCCCCCTGGTGTCCGTCCTTACCTGGGAGCATGGGCAAGCCGCGACCCAAGATAGGGCCGAGCCCAACGGACCCTGTGCCCGACGCCACTGGCGGTGGGGATGGTGGGGCACGCCTGGCGCCCGCGGCGGGCCTCCAACAAAGCCAGTTGGACCAAATCCTGCAGGCCATATCGGACACGCGGGCAGCGCTGCAGAATGACATTGCACAGGTGTCTACAGACTTGGGACTGCTTCGGGCAGACCACAGGAACTTGGCAGACAGGGTCAAGCAGACGGAGGGCTCGTTAGAGTTGGTAGTCCCTGCGCAGAAAGCATCGGAGGCTCAAACGGCGGACCTTTTGCGGAGGGTGCAGCTCCTGGAGAAGAGGGCTGAGGACGCAGAAGGGTGTAACCGCCGCAATAACATTCGCGTGGTGTGTCTGCCGGAGAAGATTGGGGGGGAGACATGGTGACTTATCTGGAGGACTGGCTGAAGGAGGTAGTGGCGCCGGGGGGGCTCACGCAGTTCTTCACGTTGGAGCGGGCGCATAGGGTCCCGGCTCCCCCCCCGGATCCGGGCCGGCCCCCCCCGACCCGTGGTGGCACGCCTGTTGCACTATAGGGACCGCGACATTATCCTCCAGAGGGCTAGAACAGGGGGCCCCTACCAAGTGGCGAATGTCCCAGTCTCTATTTACCCTGATTACTCTATGGAAGTCCAGCGCCGGCGCTCCTCCTTTCAGGCAGTGAAGAAGGCACTACGGGACGAGGGTCTGCAGTACTCCCTGTTGTTTCCGGCCCGCCTCCGGGACGTGCTGGACGGTAAGACATCCTTCTTCAATGACCCTGCGGCAGCCTGGAGTTGGCTGGAGTCAATCCGCACTGGAGCCGCGGCACATGCAGATGGGGGAGAGTCCTCGGGGACCCCGGCGAGGGCCCGTCGCAACCGGCGCCCCAGGACGAGGACGGCAGGGGTCAGGTCCCCGGGGACGTCCCAAACGGTGCTGGAACGGAGTGCGGCGCTGCGGGCTGTCTCCGTGATCTCGGGGGCCGCGGCCTCCGGACCCAGCGATGATTCGGGATCCCAGAAGGGGTCTGAGGCTTCCCTCTCCGATGGCACTGGAGGGGGCGCGGAGTTGCTGCCTGTAATTACTCCGGGGACGGCGGATGAGATGCTGGACGCTTGAAGCTCCGGGACTCGATTGTGTACCGTAAGAGGGACATGTGCAGGGCGGGAGATGCCTGGGGGGGGGCCGAGTCTGACCCTGTGGGGCAGGAGGTGCTGTCGGTAATTGGCGACGAATTACGGGTGTGGTCTGCTGGGTGGATCTGGAGGCAGGGGCGGGGGGCTTGGGGGGCGAGGAGCATCGGGGGAGGATTCATAGAGACTGGGCATGGATGCACCAAAAGGGACAGTTGACAAGCCCGTCTGGCACTAAGCCACCACCTCACCCTCACGGACGCTGTGAGATCCTGGTGGCTACCAGAGTGTTTGATTCTTTGGGGTGGTATTTGGATGGGTAACTGCGGTTTAGCGCCTGTTCTGGGGAAGGGTGGGAGTTTGGGGAGTTGGGTAGTTACATGGTTTTGGGGAAATGTCAGTGTGCCTAGGAAGGCCAGGAAAGGGCAGTATTTGGTCAGGCCCTGGGATAGGGACCCCACCTGAATTGCGATTTCTGACTTGGAATGTGAGGGGGCTCACCTCTATGGCGAAGAGATATAAAGTCCACGCTTACTTAGTGTGGAGAGGGATCCAGGTGGCCTTCCTCCAAGAAACCCACTTAGATAGAGAGGAGGGGAAGGCATTGCATCCGCGCTGGCGGGCCAATTGTTCTATACTACTTTCTCGAAATTTGCGCGGGGGCCCTGATCTGGGTGAGAGCGGGGGTCCCTTTCCAACCATTGACGACCTTAGTGGACACGGAGGGAAGGTTTGTAGCAGTGCAGGGACGACTGGATGGGAGGGACATGGCCTTTTGTAGTGTGTACGCGCCCAATGTAGACCAGGCCGCCTTCTTCTCGAGACTGCCGGGGAAACTGGCGTCTTACTTGACGGGAATGGTGGTGCTGGGAGGGGACTTTAACTCGGTGATTGACGTTGATTTGGATAGGTCTCACCCCCCCCTTGCTCAGTCGGCGGTCCGTCGGGTGGCCAACAGTAGACGGGTATGGCAGGACACTTGAGGGTTGGTGGACACTTGGCGGGCCCATCATCCGATGGACAGGGATTATTCCTTCTACTCCGCCCCCCACGAGTTATATGTCCGGCTGGATAGTATACTGTGCTCCCCGGAGGCTCAAGTGTTGATGCGACATAGCGAATACCTGCCAAAGACCATCTCGGATCATAACCCCTGCATGGGGGTGCTGCACTGGGCCAAGCCGAGGCAGGCGATCCCTACTTGGCGTCTAAACCCCTTGCTGTTGGAGGATCAGGTCTTCCGGGCTGAGGTTAGCGTTTGCGCAGAGCAGTACTTTGGGAATAACTCTGGAACGGCGTGGAGTCGGGCGGTAGAATGAGACGCATTCAAAGCGGTCGTCCGGGGGGTTTGTATATCGTCCACCGCTGGAGTGCGGAAGACGTTGCTGAGGGACATTGCAGGAGCGGAGGCCCAACTGCGTACAGCCGAACGCGCGCATCAGGAGGGGGGGAGGAGCTGGCGGCGGTCGTTGAGGCGCGCGAGGGAGTGGCGGTGCGGGTGGAGAAACTCCGTTGCTTTGATTACAAAGACTACCTCACCCGGACACATGCGGAGAGGGATAAAGTGGGTTCCCTCCTGGCCTGGTTGGCATCCCCGACGGCCAGGGGTGTCCCAATACTCTCGCTGGTTGAGGCTGGGGGAACCTCGGTCTACTCTCAGGCAGAGATAAATAAGCAGTTTTCTAGTTATTACGCAGGGTTGTACGATAGCACCATGCGGGGGGGTACCTGACGGTTTGGAGGAATTCCTATTGGCGGCCCGGCTGCCCCGGTTAGACCCAGAACACGGCAAAGACCTGGGGGATGCCATATCGCTGGGCGACATCCGCGCCGCGATCAAGCAGATGGCCCTGCGAAAGACCCCGGGGGCGGATGGTCTGCCTGTCGAGTTTTATGCGGCGTTCACGGAGTTGCTGGCTCCGCAGTTGCAAGCCCTTTACAGTGAGGCGTGGCGCGTTGGGTGTTTGCCCGCTTCCGCCCGGGAGGCAATCGTGATACCTTTGCTGAAAACCGGAGGGGACGCTAGTGCCCGCACGGCGTACCGTCCACTCTCCATGCTGACGGTGGACTACAAAATCCTGAGCAAGGTACTGGCATCGCGCCTGTTGTCCCATATGTCGGCCCTGATTCATCCAGATCAGGCGGGCTTTATTCCCCGGCGTAACACGGCCACTTCGGTCCGACGCTTGCTGCGGGTGATGGAGGTGAACCAGGACGAATTCCCAGAGGCCTTGACACTGTCGGTCGACATAGAAAAGGCCTTTGACAGTGTAGAGTGGCCTTATCCGTATCGGGTGCTGCGGGCGTTCGGCCTAGGAGATGGCTTCATACGATGGACCACCTTGCTCTATAGCGATGCCACGGCCCGCGTAAAAACGGCAGCGACGATATCGGCCCCCTATCGAGTGCGGCGGGGGACGAGGCAGGGCTGTTCACTATCCCCACTGCTGTTCGCCTTGGCCATTGAGCCACTGGCGGCGCATGCCAGACTGGGGCGCTCCTATGCCGGAGTGCATTTACGGGGAGAAGCCCATTACATTTCCCTTTATGCGGATGATCTGCTGATGTTTTTGGCAGACGCAGACGACGCGCTGCACAGAGCAACCGCCTTGTTGGAGGTATTCGGTCGCCTGTCGGGGCTCCAGGTCAATTGGGGCAAGACATGTTTGTTCCCGTTGTTGCCAGGTGGACAGGCTCCCCAATCGCTGGGAGCGATACGATGGGAGGGCAGCTGCCTGCGTTATTTGGGGGTTAATATCTACCACTCCCAGCCTGACTTGCTGGAGGGGAATGTCGGCAGAGCCATTCGGGGCTTGCAGGGTAGCATAGGGTTTTGGAGCACGCTCCCACTTTCATGTGCTGGTAGGGTAGCGTTACTGAAGATGGTGGTGTTACCACGCCTCTTATATTTTTTTCGCACCCTGCCCATATGGATACCGGTGTCGTATTTCGAGCGGCTTCGAGCGCTATCTGTGGGCTTCATTTGGGGCTCGGGACGGCGGCGGGTAGCGTTGACCACCTTGCGGCGACCGAGAGCAGAGGGGGGCATGGCAGTCCCGGACTTTGAATGGTATTATCTGGCGGCACAACTCCAATGGCTCACACAGGCGGTGGCCAGGGAATATAGAGGCCCGGAGGGTCCACAGGGCAGGCTGATTCCGCGTCATGTACTCGCCTTCATAGTCTTCCAGCAGAAGATGGACCTTGCTCAACTTACTCTGAAGGAGCGCACCCTTAGGTTGTGCTGGAACCGGTGCCAGAAGAGGGCCGCCACAGATCACCCTTATGCCCCGGAAATCCCCCTGGGCATGTGTACGGCGCTCCCGCACGGGGGCGATTGGTCGAGACTAGCCGTTTGGGAGGAGCTGGGCGTACAAGTAGTGGGTGATTTATTCAGAGAAGGGGTGCTGTTGCCCTTCCAGGACTTGCAGGACTCATATGGACTGCCACGGGGAGATTATCTTCTTCACGCAGCCCTCGTAGCGGGCCTCCAGAGACATTGGAACATGGGGCTCTGGGAGCCGCCGGTCGCCACGGGCTGTCAATATGTAGTTATGGCGGCGGGGACGTCCAAGGCAATTACCTGTCTCTACCGCAGACTGTCAACGGCATGCCTGCAGCCCCTGGACGCGTTGAGGGCTAGATGGGAAGTGGACCTCGAGAAGCCCATCCCTGAGTCGACATGGTCCACATTGGTGCGGCGGGCCTGGAAGGGAACGCGTAATGCCCGGTTCCAGCTGGTTCAGTTTTTTACCCTACACAGGGCTTATCTAACGCTGGTTAAGATATTGAAATATTTTGGGGGTACGCACTCTCAGTGCCCGCGTTGCGGGGGGGATGGGGCTGATTTTCGCCACATGTTCTGGTCCTGCGCGCACTTGGGTGAATACTGGGAAGAGGTTATTGACTGCCTGAATCGGGTGACGGACCGCTCTATCGCTCCGGAGATGGGGGCCTGCCTGTTGCTTTGGTTTCCCCACACGCGCCGCACGAAGCTTACTAGCAAGTTCTACGACTTAGGGTTGATCATGGCCAAGAGGGAACTGACCATGCATTGGAAATCACGGATGGGGCCTAGCTTTAGGAGGTGGAGGACGGCGTTCGCGCGATGGGCGGGCGCAGAGGGCACCCTCCGGTTGCAATTAGCTCTTAGGAGGGATGATGACAAGGCACTAGCGACGGCCCGGGCATGGGAGGCGCTGGTGGTGGAACTTCAGGGGCTGATGTCTGAAGCAGAGGGAGAGGGGAGTATGTCTGATCAACAGGAGGAAACGGTTAGCGGGGAGTAGGGGGGGAGCAGTGGGGTGCACAGGTCGCATTGGGTGTGGTTAGATGTATGGGGAAGCATTAGTTGCCTGGAGGAGGTTTGAGCACTCATACATGATTCATAGAGCTGGGTGGGGCGCATCAGGACAAGGGCTGGCAGAGGGGGGCACACTGACAGGGGGAGGGGGGGAGGGAGGGAGGGAGGGAGGGGGTGGGGGGGAGCCCCGCGCGGGATGGGTGACTTTTCTGTTGTACAATTGGTGTCACGGTTCAATATATACTCTCCGCTGGGGGATGGAGGGCGTTGAGCAATTGTGTTGTGTGATTGCTTTGAAAATAATAAAAAATGTTTAAAAAAAAAAAAAACAATATCTTTGATTGTACAGACAGCAGAAGCTGCTCTCAGGAGGCCATAATTTGTTTTCAAGCATGAGACATCAACAAACAGCACATAATCAGATCTTATAAAAGGCTCATCTTTTACGTCTGGTTTTAGCTTGGTGCATAATTCCGTGACATCTGGACATTCATGTTCACAATCATCAGAATTTTCAGGAAAGGGCATCAAAGTACTTGGATTTTTTTTTACATTTTCGGAATCCAAATCTGTTGTTCATATCTAGTTAATCTCGATTTAGTCATATATTGGGTTTTAGTTCTGGTAAGTAATATCGCCACAGAATGAGGGACTATAACAACGAATGTATGTCCCATCACTATGCTTTTGCACTTCTCCAGGCTGAGACTCACAGCTGCAACTTATAACAGATAACTAGGCGGCCCTACGGGGTCAAGAGTAATTGAAAAATAGTCAACTGGTCTTTTTGCTTCACAGTGCATTTGTGCAAGCACTGAGAGAGATCAGCTCTCCCTCTCACTGTAACTCCTACAACTTGTCTTTTCTTTCCCGAGAGGGATGGATCTGGGACTTCTGTTCTCTAACAGTGGATGGGTAGCACCAGTGTTGATAAGAAACAACACTTGTTGGCCATTCACCTCACCTTCTATGACTGGTCCACTCTGGCCTGCTTCTAGACTGCACCAAATATGAAATCTGCCCCCCACCTCTCAGGGAGGATGTGGCCTGGCAGTTCAGGCTGGACTGTTCCCATTGGGCGCAGGGTCAATACTGATTTGCATATGGCTGGGTTCAAATGGTACAGGGAGCAAAAATCACGATGGATTTAGGCCCATATCTCTGTGCTGGGGTGAATATATGACATTGTTCTGCATTCTTTTCATCAATTGTTCTTTTTGCATTTGTCCCCCTTCATGCACATTGGGGGAGATCTGGATCAAGATTCTCGATTATTTGGAATTGCTGATATGTATTCTGGTTCTGAGTTTGAAATGTATTTCTGGGCATTTGATTCAAATTCATTTCAGTATTACCCACATTCTGTTGAGCCATAAGGGCTTCTGGGACTGGCATCCTTAGAACTGTGCCTGCATGGGCACTTGCTGGACAGGAGTATTCTGCATTCAAACCTGATTTTCTCCTTTCATATGCTTCAGTATGTTTCAATGTGTTGCAGGGCTGCTTTTAAAAATGCAAATTGTGCCCAAACGCGACTTTGGTGTTTGGGGCACTTAAGAATTGATGAACTACAATGTTTAGTCCTGTTAGGTACCCCCAGGGTCTCACCTATGAGTCCAAGGGCTGGGGGCAAGGTACTCATAAGGAGGACCCTTATAAAATGAGTTTTATGTGCCCTGGGTTAAGTGAAATTGCACAATTCCCTCCCCACTTTGTGATAAAGTGCTTCACAAAATCGACTTTTGTGCTAGGAGCACTGTGGAGGGAGGATCCACAATATTGTTACATATTCAGAACCCCTACTGTTTTCCCTAGGTGTTCCAAGGGTGGAGAGTCTTGTAGATATAGGCAGGGCCCTTATAAAATACATTTTGATAAGCCCTGATAATGAAAAAATGGCCCAAGTCACTTTTCCCATTGCAAATCCCCTACCACATAGGTCAACATGGCAGGAAGCTATTAACTAATAATTCCTGCTAAGAGAATCTTAAAAATGCCATTCAAAGACTTCCTAGAATGGTATAGATAAATCCAACAGTAAGGTATTATTGAATTTCTCCTAAAGTGTACAGACAAGAAGTTTTAAGACTTTCTTGTCTGTGAGTCAAAATTCAGCCTTCCAGTGGTCTGTACTGATTGGTCAGCGTTAAGTGGATTAGTCAGACTACTTTGAGGTGATAAATAGCACCTTAGGTTAGCCAGCTCTTCTGGGAGGGCAGGGGTTTGTTACATAGGAATGCCAGAGAAGAAGGCGGGGTCGTAAACAATATTCTGCAATGGAAGGGGGAGACAGGCAGAAGACTCCAGTTTCATTTACATCTCTACACTTTGAACCCAACCATATGGTATGATTAAGGAAGGAATGACCAGATGCAAGGGGGAGAGACTATTAAGAAGAGTCATCCTGGAGGTGCGTTTAGCCAGCTCTCCTCTCCTTGCTGGAAAACCAGCCATGATGAATTTGGTAGAAATGGTGCTCTCGGAGAGGAATCTGTGCCACTCTTTGGAGGATGTAGTGATACCCTGGGGTGTTGCCCTGCACCTCATTGGACAGGATTGCCCTCCTGCATGACCTAGAGAACTTGGAATAAGTATCTGACAGGGGCAGGGCTTCTCAGGTCTGCTGCTTGGAACTTAAGAAAGAAGAAGGGTCCATGCTGAGAAGTTTGATTTGCACCAACCAGGTCATGCACTCTGAAGACTGTGCCTGCTGCACAATCCAGAACTACAGCCCTGTGGGTTACCTTGCTTAAAAAGGACTAAAGAGTGGACTCCGTGCAAGCTACAGGTTAACAAAGCTCACCTGGAACATCAACACCAAGAATCCTCAGCCTGGATTTCTAAGGGTTTTTTTCCAAGTGGATTGTGGGGACTGAAGTCTCAAACTATCAAGGATCATCTTGGAGCTTCCAGGCTCTGGTGTAAGTTTTGGACCCTTTAGGACCCTTGCGTAACTTCATGAAGAAGTTCCAAAAGTTTGGAGCAACTTTGAAAAAAGCTCCATAAGTGGATCTCTTCGACCTGGCTACCCAAGCTAGCCACCCTCAACCATGAGGCAGCCTGCCGTCCAGGTTCATCCCGCTGAAAAGCTCTGGAACTCTGACTTCCAGAGTTTGACCTGAGTAGGCTGAAACCCAAGCCTGCAAACCCTCACCGAATCTGGCCTGGTGAAGAGCACCGAGGGACCCTGCAAGAAAAAGCTCCGTAAAGGTTTCTAAGTCTGAACATAGGAAAGGTGACCGGAACCAACAGCAAGAGCCAAGACGCCCACTTTCAACCGCGAGTTGGCCTGGTTCCCTGGTTCATCCCACTGGAAGACTCCGGAGGTCGGACTCCCACAAGTTTGACTGAGAGCTTGTCGCAAAGCAAGCCGGCAAACCCTCACTGGATCCAGACTGGCTGAGAGCTTTGAAGGACCCTGGGAAGAAAAGCTCCAGGAAAGTTTCTAAGTCAAGATCAAGGTCAAATAATGCTTTATTCCAGTGATTACTCATAAAAGCAGGACAAACACTCATAGTTAAAATGCAGTTGAAATACAATCGATTAAAATCAAATAATACAATATTAAATCAACTAAGGTACATTCATTTGCAGACAATTTCCCATAATACCTGTTTAACCAAAAATATGATAAAATACAGATACATCTTAAAAATTTAGCCAACATATAAAACTAATTATCTAAAATTAATTAATGATAATATCCATGGGAAACATTTTCAAACAGAGAATAGTTAAATAACTAGCAGTCTCTGCCTGATCGTCCATGCCCATCCCATATATTTAGCGGTGGCAATTAATATCCAAGTAACTGGGCTTGTGCATATAATACGCAGAGCAACAGAGCTGCAGGTAGTCCCAAGATTCCTGCACATAGGTGATAACCAAACACGTCTTGGCTCACAATAAGCCTGACAGACGAGCAGAAAATGGCCAAGAGTTTCTTTCCCCTGCCCGCATACCGGACAAGAGTCACACCCCCCTTCTACCCATTTTGATGTGAAGGACCTTATGGGAAGAGCTCCCACTCTCAACTGAAAAAGGAGCTTTCTGTCTCCCGGCTTTGTAATAATGTCCCAATAGGGTTCCAAAGAGGGATATAATTTGACTTCCAGAAAGCCAGCAGTCAAGGACCCAGTACTAGCTTTACTCAGACTCCTATGCACAACATATTCCCAAAATATATTTTTTATGACAGATTTAGCAGGAAAGGTTATACCAGCTGGGTCTGCCCATAATGAGGTTAGCCCAAGCTCAATCAATGATGCTTTTAATGATTTAAGCCATCCGATCTTATGGAAACGGTCAGCCTTAATAACATCAATAAACCCTTCCGCATAATGAGAAAGCTCTGGAGTTGTCCAGAGCCTTCGCCAGTACAATATTGGGCGGAGTCTAGCTAGGTCCGTGATTTGTTTCCTACCAAGGTCATACCTTAAAGGCAACAATGGGCTGCTTTTCGGGGTACTTGTAATGGAACGTAGAAACTTATTCTCGGAGATTTGTAGGGAACTCAATTTTTCGAACCCCCACATCTCCGCACCATAAAGAGCGGAACCAATTGCCTTCGCTTCGTAAACCTTCAGTACTGGCTTAATAGGTTTAGTCAAAGACTTCCTATGTTCCAAACTAATGGCACCAGATAATTGCTTGTGTCGCAATGTAGCGATGTCTATGTGCTCGCACCACCTATTATTATCTGCAACTTGTATGCCCAGATACATAAATGATTTCACCACCTCTAGGGACCGGCCATTCATGACAATTTTTGGTTTAAAATTACGATGCGGCTTAAAAATCATTAATTTGGTTTTAGTGACATTCACCTCTAGGCCATGTTCGCCACAAAATGTATCAAAAATAGTCAGAGCACGCTGTAAACCACTAGGTGTTTTTGATAAAATAAGCGTGTCGTCCGCAAACATTAAAATGGGAATTTTTAAATCTGCAAGTGAAGGAGCATCTACTGACGCTGATAACATGCGGGAGACTACACCATTAATAAATAGAGTGAACAAGGTCGGAGCCATTGAACATCCTTGACGCACTCCACGCTCAACGGAAAAGTCCGCTGTGACCATCCCATATCCACCCCACTGAATTTTCGCAAAAGTTTGCTCGTGGAGCCGCATTATCAGCGATAATAGCTCCGGTGGAACCCCTATGCTATGTAAACCTTGCCACAGTTTGGCCCGTGGCACCAGGTCGAAGGCAGCCCGTAAATCGACAAAGGCCGCATATAGGCTGCCTTCTCCCAGCACCACAGTCCTCCATTGCAATAATTGAAAGCGAAAGACCTGGTCTACAGTACTCGTCGCTCTTCGGAATCCTGCTTGGAAGGGAGACAATATATTATTCTCCTCTGCCCAGTCAAGGAGCCTGTTTACAACAACGCGGCCAACTATTTTTTGCACGGTGTCAATGAGGCTTATTGGCCTGTAATTACATGGCTGAGCTCTATCGCCCTTTTTAAACACTGGGATGATCACAGCACCCCGCCAGGATGCCGGAACCTCAGCACCTTTTGCGATGGAGTTAATCAATAAATGAATATATTTACACCATCACACCTTATCGTTTACAAAGATGTCAGCAGGGACACCATCTAAACCAGGGGCACGCCCTCTTTTTACTGTGTTGAGGGCAGACATTGTCTCCTTATAGGTGAAGAGATTCTCTTGAGAAAAAGACCAGGCAATACTATCCTCACAAGCTATCTGATTATTACTGGCGTATTGAGAGCTGAAAAATTTCACCCAGTCTTCTTGGGGGACATTGTTACTTGGGGGGTCCGCTGCTTTCTCGCAACCCCACATAACAATATTCCAGAACAATCTGGGATCCCTATTGTCACTAGCTCTTTTCAGATTTAACCAATGCTGCTCGTCCCAAGCTTTTTTGGCATTTACTATACAGACTTTATAGTCCTTCCTGGCTAGGGAGATAGCCACTGGATCCCTCTTTTTGATTACACGGCCCAAAGCGAGCCGGGCGGCTCTGCAATTGGCGTTATACCATTTTGCATTTTTGCATACTCTTGCCCCTTTACGTGTAACCAGTTTCAGGAAATGTTTTTTTATTTGACCAAAGAGAGAATCGTGGATCTTAACCACCTCAGCCAAGCCAAGAGGAGCACTAATCAATTCCATGGCCATAACAGATTTAACAGTTTCTAGGTTAATAGTGTCAATCACCTGTTGGTTGGTCTCCACAGTAGCCCACCTTAACCTGCGCAAATGATTGCCAGGAATGACAAGAGGAGGGGCAAGGACGTTAGAGCAATTCAAATCGTTCAAAGCTGTCCACCATTTATGCACCACACACAGAGGGTGATGATCACTCTCAGGTCTCTCAACAACCTCCATATCACATACAGACGACCATAGATTCATGCTACAAATTACGTAATCTATTCTATTTTTGTTATGTTATGTTATGAAAATATTTCTAGAGCGCACTATCACCGATTGGTTGCTTGGCGCTAAGATCAGCAGTAACATGAACATAGAGGGGAGAGTGTTTATGAGAATGCTTGTCTGAAGAGCCAGGTCTTCAAGGCTTTCCGGAAGGATAGGAGGTCTTGACAATTCCGGGTCTCCACAGGGAGAGAATTCCACAAGCAGGAAGCGAGGGTGGCAAACCTACGACCTCCTGCGCGCTTTAGTTTGAAGGAAGGCGTCTGCAGGAGGCTCTGGTGGAGTGAGCGTAGGTTGCGGGAAGGGGTGTATTTAGAAATCAGGTTGTTAATGAAAGATGGACTTTTGCAGTATAAAGACTTGAAGATTATGCAGCCAGTCTTGAAGGCGCAGCGCTGGGCTACTGGAAGCCAGTGTAGTTTCCTTAAGAGGGGGGTGGCTGCCTGACGCCTTGGTTGGTTCAGGATTAGCCTTGCGGCATGGTTCTGTACCATCTGGAGTCGCTTAACCAGGTAGTTGGAAAGACCTAGGTAGATGGCATTTGCGTAGTCCAGATGGGATAGTACCGTAGAGATCACAACCTGGATGATAGCCTCGGGTGTGAGCAGGCGACGTACCTTCCGGATTTTTTTCAGTTGGAAGAAGCACTTGGAGACCACCTGACCTACTTGTGTTTTAAGAGATAAGTCGCAGTCCACCGTGACTCCAAGTGTTTTAGCTGACAAGGAGGGCGTTGGAGCTTGGCCCAATTCAGAGGGCCAGTAGTGCGGGCCCCAGTACTTGCCGCTTTCGCCGGTCAGGACTAGCTCGGTTTTACCCGGGTTTAATTTGAGCTGGTTCTGGTCCATCCAGGTTTTAATGAAGCTCATGGTAGACTGGAAGTGCCGTATGGAGTCTTCGGTATTGTCGATGGTAAAGAGCAGTTGTAAATCGTCTGCATAGTTGAAGACTCTCACCTGGTTGTCTCTTAAGGTCTGAATCAGGGGAAGTATATACAGATTAAATAGGTGGGGAGACAGGGAGGAGCCCTGTGGTACTCCACAAGTGATAGCCTGTTTGACGCCCATTAAGTCACCAAGGCGTAGAGTTTGGTTACGGTCTGTCAGGAAGGATCTCAGCCAGCCGGCTGCTAGGTCCCGGATGCCGGCTTGTTCGACACGGTCGACCAAGATGTTGTGGTCGACCGTGTCGAAAGCGGCCGAGAGATCCAGGAGCACCAGGGCTTGTGGAGAGCGTCTGTCGGCACAGTCACGCAGGGTGTCCAGGACTGTCGTGACTACTGCTTCAGTCGAATATGCAGGCCGAAAGCCTGCCTGATGGGGATCGAAGCAGGAGGATTCCTCAAGGAAGTTAGATAGGCATTTGGCCACGTGTGCCTCCAGGACTTTTGCCAAGTAAGGCAGCAGCGAGATAGGTCGAAAATTGGCTTTACAGGCAGGATCTGCCCCTGGTTTTTTTAGAAGCGGAATAACTATAGCTTCTTTAAAAGCTGCGGGGACTAGTCCAAGAGTCAGGGAGTTGTTCAGGAGTGTGTCTCCCATTATCAAAAGTCATAGACCCTTTTATATCTGATCTTGTTCTACCATTTAAGGCTCTTAGTCCCTTTTTGAGACACATAGCATTCAGGCCTATTATGTCCTCAGTCCAACGTGTGACCGGCTTCAGTTCTAAAGCAGGGATACCCCAAAGTGAATCCTCTTCAGCTCCAAGAAAAGCCTCGCCAGTCGCTAAGGGCTCAAAGGTCCGATTAAGATCACCTGCTATAACAATATTCTTGCCTTGTGAATTAATGTCAAGGAGGTCGCCCAGGGCATTTGACACTCCTGATTGTCCACCCTTGGTGGTTCTAGCATACACGTTGTAAACATCAAGAGAACCTGAAGTATCATTAGTTATCCTAATTAACTGGATATCGTTAGAATTAGTCACCATACATTTAAAAGAAAATTTGAGGGACTGTCGAACCCAGATGGTAAGACCCCCCATTGGTCTCCCTCTTGGTCCTTTTATAGCTGGTACAGAAAAATTTAAGTACCCCAAGACAAAAACAGGTTCACATGCCCAGGTTTCTTGAAATAAACATACATCAAATGAGGTAACAAAACCAAGCCAATACCCACACTCAATTTTAGAGTGAAAACCTGCCAAGTTCCAAGAGATTAAGTTTGGTGCCCCCGTCATAGTACCCACTAGCGTATTAAGGATAAGATTAGGAGTGCAAAGGTTACCCATAACTAAATCCACAGCACTAGGCTGGCCACTATTACAGATAGCCGTACAAGGAGATAACTTATTTCCACAATCGATGCCCTGAAATGTAGATGGACTGCTTCTACCCTGATCATTTGACTCAGATAGAACAATACTTTCGGCCCCAAGAAGTCAGTCGCATTCGTCTAAGTTTGAAAGAGCCGAGAACCTATTTTCTAAATGTATTCCCCACTCTTCAGAATGTACAACCCTTCTTCCTGTGTTAAAGCCGCATTCGGCAGATTGTGACCCCCTTCTCCCCAGTTTTGACACCATGCTCCATTTCGTACGCAGCATAGACGGGTTGGGGCCCCTCCCTCTCCGGTGATAGAAAAAGTCTTGGGTCAGAGGGATAATATCAGCAGTTCTTCGCTGTGGCGGTAACAGATTCGGAAGAATATCGATTAATACTTCAGGGTTTGAAAAATTTAAAACAACACACCCTGAAATCTTTTAGGGCTGCTTCCAATCCACTCCACCCTCCTTGCCATAACTAATTCTGCTGCCAGTTGTTGCTTGCCCCAGGGAGTTATCACCATGTTGTTAGACAGCCAGTATAGAGCCTTAGACAACAGAGAAGGAGTAGACTCTTCCTGACCTGGAGACAATATGGGGACGTTGGCTAACACAAGTACCAGAGGAGAAGCCTCAACAATGAGCTCAGCCGAACCCTTTGCTGTGTTCACAGCCATAGATTCACCTTGAGGGACAGCATTCCCTGAAACGGCCACCCCTGTGGCTAGCTGTGGAACCACCGGCTGGCTAGGCAAAGCAGTCACTGCTCCTCCATCATCCGGACTACCTGTACCCTTTTTAGTCTCCAATCTAGTTACAATTTCGTCAGGTAGACTCCCTACTTTAACTAAAGTTTTGTCCAAGAGATCCCCCAGCCTGTTCACTTCTGCAGTTAACTGTTCTATCCTGCCAACCAGGGGTTTAACGATGCCACCAATTTTCGAGTCAATCATACCCAACAGCTTCTTAAACTGAGCGTTGGATAGGGCCATACAAATATCATCAGTCGACCCCTCTTCCTCAACCCCAGCTGCTTTATTAGGTGGGGAAGCCGGCTTTTTACGACTTGAGCGTAGGCCTCCACGAGTAGGCTGACCCTTTCCTACTCTTCTTGTCATACGTGGAACAACCACTGGGGCTTTTTCCCCTATTGTATACAATTCAGTCTCCTCCTCACTATTACTTGCCACAGCAGCACAACTAGGCTGGGTCAAGTTGATGTTTTCAGCAGATTCAGATAGTATCACATTATTACTGCTACTAGCTAAATCAGGTAAATCAGCTGAGGGGAAATCCATCAATGCAAGTTCCGGGGATACATCCAACCCCAGAGAGGCTCTCCTCTCGGTGTTGATTTTAGCTACTACCTGCACCAGATAGTTATCCATAGTATTTATGGCCGTAGGAAGCTTTGGATTAGACATAGTGCACCACAATACACTATGGACACGATTACCCTTAGAAATACAAAGTGATCTGCTAAGAGAAAAAAAAAAAAACAAGCCTTAACAATAGCAACGCCAAAACAATATATACAGTCACGTAGCCAATCACAATAGGAGGGGCAACCAACGATAATAAAGTTTTACCAAAATAAATGGGGAGCGTAAATAGCCCAGTCCAGTCTCTGCCAGTCGCGGACTGTCGCAGACTATCTCGCCCTTGTCCCGGGCTTCTCCCGCGCACTCCCGCGCAGCGTCAGCAGCAGTTCCAAATAAAGAAAATAGGTGGTTGGAGGCGGGGCAAACAGGGAGAGCGTCCAGGTGCAGGTGATACCAAACGCAGGGACTCCAGGGAAATAGAGTCCCAGCCCTGGCGCTCACAGCCCTGCTGCTCTAGTCTGATGTAGCCTCAGTCCCAACAAGGTAGGCGATGCGGGACCCGCGCAGCGGGTACCGCAAGGATCAGTGATATGGCAGGCAGGCTGTAGAAGTCAAGAAAACGGTAAGAGAACGGCAGCCAGCACGAGCTCTCCACAGCGTCTCCTCACTCGATAGATGGTTGTCTCCCAATGTTACTAGTGCAAGCCTGCACTCTTCAGTCGGTGGTCGGAGGCGGGGCAAACAGGGAAAGCGTCCAGGTGCAGGTGATACCAAACGCAGGGACTCCTGGGAAATGGAGTCCCAGCCCTGGCGCTCACAGCCCTTCTGCTCTAGTCTGATGTAGCCTCAGTCCCAACAAGGTAGGCGATGCGGGACCCGCGCAGCGGGTACCGCAAGGATCAGTGATATGGCAGGCAGGCTGTAGAAGTCAAGAAAACGGCAAGAGAACGGCAGCCAGCACGAGCTCTCCACAGCGTCTCCTCACTCGATAGATGGTTGTCTCCCCAAGTCTAAGTCAGAAGGTCAAAACTTTCACTGAGGCCTATCGTAAGGGGTAGCAGCGCAAAGCTCTATTGCGGTTGGCCTGAAACTTTTACTTTGACCCGGTCTAGCGCTATTAGAAGTCCCAATAGGTAATATACATTTATATGTGCTCTATAGTGTTAAATCTTTATAAATTTATATCTCTGGTTCCCTATTTTGCATTTCTTACATTCTGGAGTCTATTTAAAGATACAAATATTTCCTATTTTTATAAATTGGTGTTGGATTTGTACTGTGAGTTGTGTCTTAATTATTTACTGAATTGTTTTTTTTTTTTAAAGTGTTTACATATATGTCTTTGAAGTTAAGCCTGCCTGCTTGTAGCCAAGGTACCAAGGGTTGAGCATGAGAATAATTTTCTAAGACCTGTACTGAGTCCTATATTGTTTAGTGGCATTACTGTCGGTGGTAGATATACATTTACCACTACTAATAACCCACTTTCCAACATTTTGGTGTGCAGCGTTGTGGATGAGAACTTGTGTTTTAAAAGTACACCTTTCAGTAAAGTGAATTAAGATTTTGAAAATCCTCTAAATTATCTTAGAACAAGAATTTTGAGTTTGATTTTTGGAATTTGGACTAAAACAGTTTTTAATCCTTTGTTTTCATTTTTCCAAAATTGTTCTAAGTCTGTGTGCCTAGTTGTTGTTACCCAAAACTAGGGAACCATGGAGCTAGACCTGGCTAAACTGTCCCAGTTCAGGATGAATGATCCTAGGGTACAGTGTAGGCCTAGGGGGTGCCTGCTTCCAACAAGATTAGGAAGGCAGGGTTGCTTAATTCCCTAAAGGCCTGGGGTAGCTGAGATTCAAGGGGGTAGAGGGTGTTCCCCCAGCATCACCCAGGAGGGAGTGAGGATGGGGTTTCCTCCATTTTTTCAAATGTTAGCCATGTGATTTCAGATGGTGGGAGGGGGGCTGGGTCCCCTACTAAGGAACCACCACTGTCTCCTGCTGCAGAGAGACAGCTTGAGGCCCAATTAGCTTTGATAACTTTGGAGCAGAGGAAACTTGAAATGGCTGAAAAGAAATGGGAAAAGGAAGAAGCTGCAAAAACAGATGGTGGCAGTGACAATAATGAAGATTAGATGTCCAGGTGTGGTGGATTTGATCACAAACTTCCCAAGGGTTTTGAACTGGAGGATGACATTGACAAATGGCTGACTGCATTTGAGGGGGCCCTTGAGATGTGGGGGGGTCCGCCCCAAGCATTGGGGTACACTCTTATGTGAACTAATTGCAGTGGTTGGATGGGATAGGCTCCTGGCTCTGCAGAGAGAGGAGGCAAAGTCCTATACTCACATAAGAAAATGCTTAGTTGAGAAATTTGGTTTCACCCCAGAACGGTACATGTTGAAGTTTAGAGACACCCAAAAAGTTAGTTCAAAGTCTTGGGTAGACTTTTTGGACCTCTCACAGAAGGCACTGGAATGCTGGATTGTTGGTAACAATGTTGACACTTATGAGGGATTGTATAATTTGTTTTTGAGAGAACATTCTGACTCATTGTGCTGAAGAGAAGTTACACCAGTACCTAGTGGACACTAAGCTGTCTAGTCGGGGAGACCTAGTCAAGGCAGCTGAAGAGTGGGTGAGAATTCGTGTTTCTAATCAGCATCAGGGGGGATGACCAGAAGCAAGGAGGACAGGTCCCTCTGCAGGGGAATGTCCAGGGAAATGAAGGTCAAAAACCTAAGGAGTCCTCCAAAGACCCACACAAACCTAAACAAGGAGAGGGGGCCACGAGCCCACCCTAATTCAAAGGGACTGAGTATCAGGTAGAGAATGGTAGGTCCTTTGATCCCTCAAGGTGGATACGTGCTTTGATTGAAACCAACCAGGTCACAAAACGGGAGATGCTGCCTGCACCAAGAAACTCCCCCCATGGGGCCATCCCCAGAGATTGCCAGTGTAAGTGTGGGGGTGGAGAATGGTACCCCAGAGAGGGGTAGGCAGGTGGCAGAGGCAACCTTAGTGTTCCTTAGTGGGGTGAATATTGCAACCCTTGCTGCCTTACCTCCAAATTTGGACAAGTACAGACAGAGGCCTAAAGGGAATCGGACTGTGGTTAAGGCTATCAGAGACACAGGGGCTAGTGTAACTAAAGTCCTGAAGGTGCTGGTGCCACCAGAAATGTTTCTGCTTGGTGAGTTTCAACAGGTGACTTATGCAGACAGCCCCACCAAACTCCATCTCATGGCTGTGGTGGATTTGGAATGGGGAGGTGTGATAGGCTCTATGAAGGTAGCTGTGTCTAAGGTTCTCTAAGTCCAGTGTTTACTGGGCAATGATCTTGAAGCCTCTGAGTGGTCAGAGGTGGAGAGAGGACTTCATATGAAAATATTGGAGCTCCCTGAGTGGGTATGTGCTGTGACTAGGTCACAGACTATCCAGAAGGAAAGGCTGAACACTTGGACCCAGGAATAAAGGGCCAAACATTCAAGGACAAAGATACTGGGCTTGGTGAGACAGCCCAGGGAACTCCAGAGGAGTAGCAGGGATCTAACCCTGATGTGGGAGGATCTGGCCCCTGAGGGAGGGACTCAATCCCTGCCAGGACTGTCAGATTAAGCAGAACTGACAGCAGCAGGTGGACCCTACAGAGAGGAGTTCAGTAAGGGAAGGAGAGACTGTTCAACACTTGAAAGGTTGAGGCGGATTGCCTCTAAGCAGGAAGAAGGGGATGCCAGTGGGTTACACAGAATCTACTGGGAAGATGGACTGCTTTATACTGAGGCCAGAAACCTCAAGGAGGGGGCACAAGGAGGTTGGTGGTGCCCCAGAAGTACAGAGTGCTAAATCTGACTTTGGGTCATGATTTCCTCTTAGCAGGACATTTGGGACAGACAATGACATGGAACCGGTTGGTGAACCCTTTCTACTGGCCCCATATGTCTGAAAGGTAAAGGAGTTTTGCAGCTCCTGTTTCACATGTCAGGCCAGTGGCAACGCAGGGGGCAAGACCAAGGCTCCCCTAATACCACTGCCAGTGGTTAGGGTTCCTTTTGAACGGGTGGGGATGGACATTGTTGGTCTCCTCGACCCACTTACTGCATCAGGAAATAGGTACATCTTGATGGTAGTGGACCATGCCACTAGGTATCCTGAAGCAATCACTCTCAGAACCATAGCTGCTGCAGTGGCTAGAGCACTGATCAATCAATCAGAACATTTGTAAAGCGCACTACTCACCCGTGAGTGTCTCAAGGTGCCTGAGGGAAGGGGGGTGCTGCCTCTACTCGAAAAGCCAGGTAGCCTCCTGAAGGTTAGTAGGTCCTTGGTCTGCCGTAGGGGGATGAGGAGGGTGTTCCAGGTCTTGGCGGCGAGGTGGGAGACCAATCTGCCACCGGTGGTTGCTCTTCGGATGCAGAGGACAGTGGCGAGGGTGAGGTCGGTGGAGCCAGTGCAGGTCTCTCAGGTGGGGTGTGATGTGGCAGTGGCGAGGGATGTCGAGGATCAGGCGTGCAGAGGCATTCTGTATGCGTTGTAGTCATTTCAGGAGTTTGGCCGAGGCTCATGCGTAGAGGGTGTTTCCGTAGTCTAGCCTGCTGCTGACAAGGGCCTGGGTGACCGTTCTTCTTGTTTCGGGGGGATCCACCTGTAGATCCTGCGGAGCATGCGGAAGGTGTTAAAGCAGGAGGACGAAACGGCATTGACCTGCTTGGCCATGGAGAGTGTTGAGTCGAGGATGAACACTAGGTTGCGTGCGTGGTCGGTGGGTGTTGGTGCTGCTCCCAGTGTGGTCGGCCACCAAGAGTTGTCCCAGTCGGTGGGGATGGAGCCGAGGATGAGCACTTCCATCTTGTCCGAGTTCAGCTTCAGACAGCTGTTCTTCATCCACTCGGCGACGGCTTTCATTTCTTTGTGGGGGTTGGTTTTGGTGGTGAGGGGGTCCTTGGTGAGGGAGAGGATCAGCTGGGTGTCGTCGGCGTAGGAGATGATGTTTAGGTTGTGCAGTCAGGCGACGTGGGCGAGCGTTGCCATGTAGCTGTTGAACAGTGTTGGGCTGAGGGATGAACCTTTGGGTACGCCGCAGATGATCTCAGTGGCTTCGGATCGGAAAGGGGGAGGCGAACGCTCTGGGTTCTGCTGGAGAGGAAGGAGGTTGTCTATTCCAGTGCCTTGTCTCGGATCCCTGCGTTGTGGAGGCGTGTGCGTAGGGATCGGTGTGTATTCATCTGAGATTGGTTTTCTGAAAGAGATGGTGTCAGAAAGGAGCACAAACTTTCTGTCCAGCTATCTGACTGCTATGGGGGATGAGTGTGGTGTCAACTATAAGTTCACCACCCCCTATCACCCACAAACAAATGTTCTAGTTGAGACGTTTAACAAGACCCTGGAGGGCATGATAAATGGGTTGACAGAGAAACTCGGGAGGAGATGGGATGTTCTGCTCCCATGCCTGCTGTTTGCCTACAGGGAGGTTCCATAGAAAGGGGTTGGTTTCCGTCCCTTTCAATTGTTGTTTGGACACCCTGTGAGGGGGGCATTGTGCCGGCTGATAGAGTCTTTAGAGAAGCCTCTTAAAGAAGTAAAAGGATAATGTGCTTGATAATATGCTTGATTATGTGCTAGGCCTGAGATCCAGAATGGCAGAGTACAAGCACAAGGCAAGCAGGAAACTGGAGGCTAGCCAGGAGCTCATGAAGCACTGGTATGATCAGAAGGCTACTATGCCAGAGTATACTCCAGGACAATTAGTGTGGGTGTTGGAGCCTGTGGCTCCCAGGGCCCTCTATGATAGGTGGAGTGGGCCCAATCCAATCTTAGAAAAGAGGGGTGAGCTTACCTATTTGCTTGACCCTGGTACCGCCAGGAACCCTCATAGGGTCCTGCATGTGAACAGATTGAAACCCCACCATGACAGGGCAGCTATGACCATGTTACTGGTCAATGATGAGGGAGTGGAGGAGGAAACTGAGCCAGTGCCCGACCTCCTCTCCACTAATGTGCAAGATGGGTCAGTGGAGGGAGTTGTACTCTCTCCAGCAGCACAGAGACCGTAAGCAGGTGCTGGAGCAGTGTGTTGGCCTGTTCTCTTTGACCACAGGCATCACTTTGACTACCTGTCAAAAATATGCTGTACAATTTGCCTGACCATTCCACTGGTGCTGCTGTCCAAACCTAGTCCCCAGGGGGGACCCAAGGAGTTATGGTTCTGGGTGGACTACAGTGAACTGAATGCAGTCACAAAGACTGATGATCACCCTATACTTTGAGGGGGATGAACTCATTGATAGGTTAGGGGCTGCTAAATACCTGAGTACTTTTGTTGTGACTTCAGGTTACTGGCAAATTGCCCTCACAGATGGAGCAAAGGAGAGGCCAGCATTCTCGACCCCAGAGGAACATTGCCAGTTAAAGGTAATGCCCTTTGGATTAAAGAATGCACCTTCCAAAGGTTGGTGAACAGGTTCTTGTCTGGGTTGGAACAGTTCAGTGTAGCTTACCTGGATGATATAGCTGTATACAGTTCTACCAGGGGGGATCGCTTAAGCCACCTGTGGAAAGTGCTTCAGGCCATGCAGCAGGCAGGCCCGACTATTGAGCAAGTAAGTGCCAAATAGGGCAGAGTTCTGTGGTGTTCCTGTGCCACCTGGTAGGTGGAGGCCTTATACAGCCTCTCTAGGCCATGATTCAACCTATTTTGGATTGGACAGCTCCTGTTACCCAGACTCAGGTAATTTCTGAGGATTGACAGGGTATTATAGAAAGCGTGTTCAAAATTATGGGAACATTGTGGGGCCCCTAACAGAACTCACTTCTAAGAAGAGGCCCAAAAAGGTGGATTAGAGCCCAGTGTGTCAGAAGGCTTTTAACTCTCTGAAAGCTGCTATATGTTCAGCACCAGTATTGCTGGCCCCTGACTGCACAAAAGAATTTGTGGTTCAGACAGATGCTTCAGAGCAAGGGACTGGGTCAGTGTTGTTACAGCTAAATGAAGAGGGTCAGTGGCGTAGCAAGGTGGTGAGCAGGAAGCGGGGCCGGTCCACCCTGGGTGGCATGAGTTTTGGGGGCAGTGGCCCCCCTCCTCCCCACTCTTATATGTGGGTGTGCGGGATAGACGCTGCGGGACTCATCAGCAACCACCTCTGCTCTTCATTCGGCCACCGGATGGCAAACGCAGTGACTGCCATGGGCGGCACAACAGCTAGCTATGCCACTGAAGAGGTCCTTGATCAACCACTTGCCTTTATTAGCAGGAGACTTCTTCCCAGAGAGCAGAGGTGGAGTGCCATTACTGTGGTTTGGCCCCTGAAAAAGTTGAGACCATATTTGTTTGGGACTCATGTTCTTGTTCAACCTGACCACAGGCCTCTCAGATTGCTCATGCAGATAAGAGGGGAGAATCCCAAGCTATTAAGGTGTCCCATTTCCCTACAGGTAATGGACTTCATAGGAGAACACAGATCTGGGGTTGCCCATGCAAACGCTGATTGACTTTCCAGGTTTTTTCACTAAGTTGATGAGGACTACCAGGGTGTAGGTTTGTAATCCATCGCCTTTCGTTTGTGGGTGGGGGCTATGTTGCAAAGTACTCCTGTGCCTTGGGCAACCCCCAACTTTTTTGCTGACTTGTACTGGGGGTATTTGACTCTGACTGAACCTGGGCTCTGCCTAACAAGGGCCTGGGCTAGTGCTATGCTGAAAGAGACACTTAGAATACAGTTAAAACATCTACGTACACTATGGGTTAGGGTACCCCCATGATTGGCATGACTTCCCCTATAAGGACATAGTACATAATAGGGCAGGGGGATTAACAGTACCTTTAAGTCCCTAGTATATAATAGGGTACGGCAGTTTAGAGGCCAGCTGCCCTTTCTGCACTCGTATTTGTGCACTGCTGAGGCCTAGGGTCAGTTTAAAAGCAGTCCTATGTTGCAGGACTGCTTTTAAAAATGCAAATTGTGCCCAAACTTGCCTTTAGTGTTTGGGGCACTTAAGAATTGATATACTACAATGTTTTGGCATATAAGGTACGCCCAGTATCTCCCCTAGGTGCCCCAGGGGTGTGGGCCAGGTATTTATATGGAGGACCTTTATAAAATGAGTTTTATATGCCCTGGGTTAAGTGAAATTGCACATTTCACTCCCCACATTGTGATAAAGTGCTTCACAAAATTGACTTTTGTGCTATGAGTACTGTGGAGTGAGGATCTGCAATATGTTTAGATATTCAGAACCCTTAAAGCCTCCTAAAGGTGTTCCAGTGGTGGGGGTCCTGTAGATATAGGCAGGGCCCTTATAAAATATGTCTTTATATGCCTTGGTGATGGAAAAATGGCCCCAAGTGACTGTTTACATTGCAAATCCCCTTCCACATAGGTTAACATGGCAGGAAGTTAATAAATAATAATTCGCCCTAGAAGAATCATGAAAATGTCGTTCAAAGACTTCATAGAATGGTATTGATAAATTCAACAATATGGTATTGTTAAATTTCCCCTAAAGTGAACAGACAAGAAGTTATAAGATTTCTTGTCTGTAAGCCAAAATGCAGCCTTCCAGTGGCATGTCCCGATTGGTCAGAGTTAAGCGGATTAGCCAGACCCCTTTGATTAGGTGATAAATAGCCCCTGGAGTTAGCCAGCTCTTCTGGCAGGTCAGGGTTTTGCTACACAGGAATGCCAGAGCAGGGGTAGGGGTTGTAAACAATATTCTTCAATGGAAGGAGGAGACAGGCAGAAGAAACCTTTTTCATCTACACCTCTCCTCTTTGAACCCAGTCAGATGGAAGGATTAAGGAAGTAAAGAGCAGATGCAAGGGGGAGAGACTATGTTTAGCCAGCTCTTCTCTCCCTGCTGGAAAATCAGCCATAATGAATTTGGGAGAAACCGTGCTCTCTGAGAGGAAATTGTGCCACACGTTGGAGGATGTGGTCATACCCTAGGGTGTTGCCCAGCACCTGCTTGACCCAGAGAACTTGGAATAAGTATTTGAGAGGGTCAGAGCCTCTCAGATCTGCTGCTTGGAACTTAAGAAAGAAGGGTCCATGCTGAGAAGTTTGACTTGCACCAACCATGCCCTGCACTCTGAAGACTGCGCCTGCTGCACAATCCAGAACTACAGCCCTGTGGACTATCTTGCTTCAAAAATACTAAAGAGTGGACTCCCTGCAAGCTACAGGTTAACAGAGCTCACCTGGAACATCACCACCAAGAATCCTTAGCCTGGAGTACAACCAGTGGATTTGTAAGGGTTTTGTCCAGGTGGATTGTGGGAACTGAAGTCCCAAACTTTCAAGGGCCATCTTGGAGCTTCCAGACCCTTGGAGTAAGTTTTGGACACTTTAGGAGCCTTTGAGGAAGTTCAGGAAGAAGTTCCAGAAGTTTGGAGCAACTTTGGAAAAAAAAGCTCTATAAGTGGACCAACTCAACTTGGTCAGCCAAGCTGGTGACCTCAATTGCGAGTTGGCCTGCCATCCAGGTTCATCTTGCTGAAAAGCTCTGGAGGTCTGACTTCCAGAGTTTGACCGGGAGTAGGCTGAAACCCAAGCTGGCAGGCCCTCACTGAATCCGGCCTGGCGAAGATCCTCGAGGGACCCTGCAAGAAAAAGTTCTGTATTACTTTATAAGTCCGAACTTAGGAAAGGGGACCGGGTCCAACCACGAGACACTAGCCACCCCCCTCCCAACCATGAGCCGGCCTGGATACCTGGTGTATGAAGTTGGAAAGCTCCGGAGGTCAGACTTCCATAAGTTTGACCGGGAGCTCGTGGCAAGGCAATCTGGCAAACCCTCACTGAATTTGGACTGGCTGAGAGCTTCGAAGGATCTCCAGGAAGAAAAGCTCCAGAAAAATTTCTATGTCAGAAGGTAAAAATTTTGACTGAGACCGACCGCGAGGGGTAACCGCGCAGAGCTCCATTACGGTTGGCCTGAAACTTTGACCTAGACCTGGTCTAGCGTGACCAGATGTCCCAATAGGTTTCTATGTGCTTTATATTGTGAAATCTTTACAAATGCATATCTCCGGTTCCCTACATTGGATCTTTTTCGTTTTGATGTCATCTTAAAGATACAAATATTTGCTATTGTTATAAATTGGTGTTGGATTTGTATTGTGAGTTGTGTGTTAACTATATACTGAATTGATTTTTTTTATGCTTTACATACCTGTGTTTGAAGTTAAGCCTTTCTGCTCGTAGCCAAGCTAACAAGGGTTGAGCATGGGAATAATTTTCTAAGACCTGTACTGAGTCCTATATTGTGTTAATGGGTTTATTGACACTGGTAGATGTACATTTACCACTACTAATAACCCACTTTCCTACACTTACACGTAGTCAAAGGGAAGGTTTAGGTCTGGCAAGTGGGTGCACTAGCCAGGTCGAAATGGCAGTTTAAAACTGCACTCTCAGACACTGCAGTGGCAGGTCTAAGACATGCTTGCAGGGATACTCATGTGTGTGGCACAATCAGTGCTGCAGGCCCACTAGTAGCATTAGATTTACAGGCCCTGGACACACCAGGTGGCCTTTACTAGGGATTTACTAGAAAATCAACTATGGCAATCATGGATAAACCAATCACCGATACAATTTAGACAGAGAGCATATGCACTTAAACACTGGTTAGCAGTGGCAAAGTACCCAGAGTCCTAAAGCCAACAAAAACAGGTCAGAGAAACTACGAGGAAGAAGGCAAGACGTTTGGGGATAACCCTGCAAAAAGGGCCAGGTCCAAAACAACCCCCTTCCAGCCTAAAGCCAGGGTAGACAAATCAATACCTTGATGGGATTCCCTGCTTAGGATGATAGAACATGGACCCTGGCACACAACAGCAGGGGTAGGTTCCAGTTCTACGCCTCTCTGAACCCAGTTGGATCCCTCTGGCCATAATATCTCCATGGATATTATGGTAGATTTACCATCTGTTTGATCGTATAACACCTTACTGATAGTTATAGATTAGCGAACTAAAATGGCACACTTTGTTCCATCTAAAGGAATACTACCTGCAGTCAAGGTAGCCACATTGATTTTAAATAATGCTGTATGCCTTCCTAGATTTCCAAGTAACATAGTTTCTGAACAAGGTTCCCTGTTCGTGCTGCACTTTTGACAGACCTTATGTGAATTATTGCGATTCACAGTAAATGTCTCAACAAGTTAGCATTGTCAAACAGATAAGCAACTCGAAAGATTAATCCAATCTATGTAACAGTGCCTATGCTGTCATCTGTTACAGGTTAGGGGGATCCTGGCTAGATTGGATTGTGATGATTGAATTTGTTTGTAATCATTTCAAACATCCAGCCACATGCTCCCACAGGTAGTCATCGTCAAATTTGGCCTAAACTTTTTCCAATGGATGCTACTACAGAGGCACATGACAGATGGCAACTCATTTGATGCCTAGTTCTTAAATCTCAATAGAATTTACGCTATGTTCAAAGCACTACAGCAAAATATGAAGCCAAACTGATGCCCTGCTTTACATCTGCAAGCAGGTAACCAAGTGAGGCTATCTACTCTGCAATCTGGGCCAGCAGAGGAATATCCTGGGTGTCGACTATTGGTTCCGAGTTACTACTCTTACTGTTGATTGGAGAAGGGGGAGGTTCCCTGTTTCCCGCCTTTTGCAGTCCGCAGCGCAGCTGTCAGAGCGGAGCATGGCCACAGCCGCGACCGGGTGCGGCCAGGTGTGTTCGGCAAGAACCGGGGGGGCCAGAGGGACAGGGGGCTGATCGGTTCCAAGTCTGGTTGAGCGTTGTCGGGTTGAGCGATTTGGAGTGGCAGCTGTTTAATTACCTGCCCGCCCGCTCCCCGCTTCTCGCTCCCGGCTCGCTCTTTGCTCCCGGTTCGCTCTTTGCTCCCGGCTCGCTCTCTGATCTGTATTCCCGCGGCCACTGCGGCTCCCGAGGTCCTTGAGACTACTGTGGCGGCGCTTTTACACACCTGCTCACCTGCTTTTTTGCTCCTTGCAGTGAGCATGGAGTAGCGCTGGGTCCAGCGGTACAGGGAACCGACCTGAGGGTACTGGTGAGCCCCTCCAGCTGAACTGGGAACTGAACCAATCTGACCCAGTCAGACCCAAACTGACCCAATCCGAACAGAATTGTGATTGTGCCCTGAGCGGAGGGTATACAATTCAGAGGCCTTGGTCTAACAGCTCAACGGAGGCAGCCGGGAGGCAGGAGGTAGGAGGCGTGTTGCATGGTGCTCCAAAGCAATATGAGGGGGTAAGAGCCATGGAGCTGTGGTATTTACCTGTCCTCTTGCTTGTTTGTGCTTGAGCTCGTTAGTATAGCTGAACATTGCAGCCAAGAAGATCTCTATACTAAAGTAATAAACAAGCAGACACCGGATCTGCGGCCACAGCACAGAAAACATCCCAACAAGGAATCAGCACTTATAGAAATTGAAAAGCTCTGCTCTTGGAGGAACTTTTGGCATTTTGCAGTCTGCAAAGCTTTCAAAGTAGGTTGTTGCAGGGAGATCTGCTCACGGCAGGGCACAGAAGGCGGTGAGTCTGTAAGAAAGGGAAGCCCACTAGCCTGCTTGTTTACGTGCGTCTGTTCCCAACTGTGTGCTCTACAAACTGTATACTATGAGGTCGGGGAAAGGAGAGGCCAGCTTTCCCTCCTATTAGGAGGAAGAAAAAAATACAACAATCATCAATTTTAAATAAAATGAAAATAAAACAAACAGCTGATATCCATTCTCTCAAATCATCTACGGTACATTTATTTGGGAAACCGGGAAAGTCTCCATCAAAATTTGACTTTATGAAAGACCCAACTGGATCTATGTTAACGTTACTAACTAATTCAGGCAGACTCCAAACCAATAAAGCCAATGGGAGAACCAAGTATAACACCTCTGAATCAAGGAGTAAGGGAACTTGGCCAGCACGAGCTGGCGGGGTGGCTAAGGTCAAATTCATTTGAGCTAATGGGAGAACGAAGTTTAACACCAAGTGTAACACGCCTTAATCAAGGAGTAAGGGAACTCGGACAGCATGATCTGGAGGTAGAGCCAAGGTCAAATTCCATTGAAGACCTAAGAAACCACTGGGGTCAAATTATGGACTTAGAGCTGCTAATTATTCCCCTAACTGTATACTCTCAGCAAGAAAACCCAAACTACTCTGGGCAAGTGACGCGAGATACTGAACAACTATTAAAAACAGGGCTGCCAATGCCAATTGAAGTGCAAGTTATTATAAGGAAAGCTAATGGTGTAGGGGCTCCATTTAATCTGGCTCAAACAAATCTACTCCAGCAAGACCATATAAAAGAAGGGGTTGATGGGGCTAAAACCACAAGAGAAGACAAAAACCTCCCCAACTACTTGCAATTGGACCTTAATCTGTCTGCAACAAATATTGTCCAAAAGATGGACCAGGATAAGTCTAAACTAAATAATGGCGCTCAATATAATGTGGATGAATATAATAGTAAACCAGTAACCCTGCTGCGTGCGAGTACGCCCTATCAAAAATATGAACAAAATAGTAGGTTACAATTCACTGGTCTACACGACAAGGGGCACGATCACCAAAGTCCCATAAAGGACGACTACAAAGAACAGTCATTTATAAATGGGCAAAGTCAAAGCCCGGGAGCACAGGAAATCAGAACCTGGAACTCGGAGTCAATCTGGGATCTATTTTTTAGAACCTCACAATTAACTATGGAAGCTCTAACATATCAGTCCAATAAAATGGAGGTGCAAATCGACCTTTTGAGTGCAATGGCATCCTCTGTAGACGGAATTGACCAAAAAAAAGTAACATTAAATAATCTAATAATAAGGGCACAAGCTCAACCAATATTTCCTTACATAGAGTGTAATTCTGCCCCATTCATTAATAAACAGGCCACCATTCCAGACGTTATAAGAAAAATAATTGATGATGTGAAAGGAAACTTAAACAATCTTGGAAATCAAGCCAGTCCGATGGATTGACTGGAAAAACAACGGAAAGCCAGAAACAAAGTTTTGAAGACAATAAAAAATATAACTACTGCTGAAGTAGAGAGAACAAATAGAGGTAATAACCATGAACAAATAACAAAACAGGAACAAGATGTCAAGAAAATGTTACCAGCAAAACCATTTTATCCTTTATTTAATAAAAAACTGGCAGACGTACATGCAGCCATAAAGAATAAAGGCATTAATGAGCCAATAGATAATACAAAATCAGTAGAAAAGGAACAACATCAGCTCTCAGGAATGTTACATATGGAAGAATGTAATCAAACAGTGAAAAGTAATCAACCACAAATGGAAAATAAAAAGTCAAAAAGAGAGAACATTAGAGTGGCTCATGAGAGTACAGAAATGCCCGAAAGCAGAAAGGATAGTTATACTCCAAGGGACCAGAGATCTGAGGGAAAACAGCCACTTAAACAACAACAAATATGTCATGAGGAAGTATGTAAACACACTGGAATGTAAACTGACTACGATCAAGAAAAAGACAAAAATTGTGTTCAACAAAGTAAAATTAAAAATCGTGGTCAAAAAGAGGGAGCGATGCAGGTAATTTTTACGCCTGAATATATATCTAGGGGGAACAATGATATCTTGAATCGAGGGAACATATTAAAACTGTGTAAAGCAATACCCTTGTGGGAAAGAATTAGAAGTTCTGACATAGAAGCAATTGAATTTCTAGCAAGTAACCACAATAATCACGAATCAACACTAGTAACGTGGACTACATCTACCGCTGCTGGTCTTATTATTCAAGAATATAATCTCTTTCTGGATTGGGGAATAAAAGTAACAACCCCACTCCAACCCTCGTACCCATGCCCATTTATCTCACCTAAATCACAAACTAAGAACCAAAAGAAAATCGATCAAAAACAAATACTCAATATTAAAAAACCCGATAGGTATGACGAATGGTCAAGCCCAACGAGCAATAGAGGAGATCAAAGATGCTCCATTCGACACCGTAAAGTTTGGTTGGCTGACTGCAGCTCTACACAATACCATGCTAGACTGACGAATTGCTACTGATGTTACTTCAAGGGTGTCAATAAGCCCAATTGTTAGGATTAGAATATGCTCCTGGAATGTAAACGGTGTACAATCAAAGATCCAGAAAGAACAACTACCCTCCTTGTCGGAACATTTTCAAATTATCTGCCTTCAAGAGACCCGGGCAATTGCACCTTTCAGGTTCGAAGTTTATAAGGGCTATTGTTCGTTGGCAACAAAAGCAAGCAAATATGGCAGATATTGTGGGGGTTTAGCTACTTTTATTTCAACCAAACTAAATATAGAGAATAAGATGGATGCTCAAAGTCTAAAGGACTGTTTGATTGTTATAATACGTTATAAAGAACAAACAATAAGTAACATTTAACGTATATATTCACCCTGATTCCGGTTCACGAAGAAGAATGGTTAAGTACCTAACAACTACGACCACTCCAGCAATTAGATAATGATATTCAACCTGAGATCATCATTACGGGTGACTTTAACATGAACATGTTGTGGTTTTATGTTAGAGATGACGAAGTACAACAACAGAACCATTTACGGTCAATCTCTAACCTTCCAGCTATAACGGATATTAAGGATGAAAAGAAAGAAACATCTGGTAAGAGTTTCTTAAAAGATTTAGGCTTAAGTGTGCTAAACGGGCAATTTCAGCAAGATTCCCCACCAGCCTGGACGTATCAAGCAGGCGATATAGATTGCACAATAGCATCATTGGATTTATTTTAAAAAAATCTTCCTTACCAGATAGGGAGAACCGACAGGAGTGATCACAATCAACAAATAATAGAGTTAAACTTAAATTGTATTAGGTGTGAAAAATACAGGACACTTCCGGGAGACACAACAACAGTAAATTACAAGAAACTTTATTGGTCAGAAAATGCTAAAGATTCATTCATAGCCAGTGCACAAGCAATAGCAGAGACCTATTTTGAAGGAGACTTCTCCAATGCTGTTGATGGTAATAAAGGGCAACAGAAAAGAAAACCACTGGCAATGGTCAAAATATCTTCTGAATGTCATCTATTAAAAACAGAGCTTAATAGAACCCTAAGACTAGTGAAGAAGCACCCATGCAATCGAATCTATGGTGAAAAACTTAAAAGGATAAATGCAGAAGTAAGGAAATGAACCTGGAGAGACAAAATGCAAGCAAACCAAGAGCTATGGGTAAAAGCTTTATATACTTGTAAAAGGAGTAACGCAAGAGATTTCTGGGTACTAATTAATAAACTAAATAGAGCTAGTAGGAAATCTACCTCCTCGACAATTGCTGAAACGGAATGTGTCACATTTTTAGATGCGCATTTAAATCACAATCCAGGTACGGGTATGAACTCCATTACTAAGAGCATATGCGAGGCAGAGGAAAATAAGAAAGCTGATATAATTGTAACAGAAAGTAAGGCATGCAATCTCATCAAGAAACAGAGATCCAATTGTGCCCCTGGCCCAAATGGGATTCCAGCTGTGTTTTATAGGGTGAAAGCATTATATTGGTTATGTTATCTAACACCAGTATTCAACTAAGCTCTCCAATCAAGGATCATACCTGAGTCCTGGAAGGGTTCAATAATTTCACCCATCTATTAAAGTGGGGATTGGTCACTACCATCCAACTACAGACTAATTACGCTACAAGACATCGAAGCTAAGCTTTTTGCATCAATTCTCCTTAAAGAGTTAATAGATTGGGCAACAGACAAGCTCTTAATTCCTCCGAACCAATCCGGTTTTGTACAAGGCCAAGGGACCTCAACAAACATTTTAATACTGGGTACGCTAATGCAAAAATATAAAACTAAAAAACAGTCACTATATTTATGTTTCGTGGATTTTAAATTGGCCTTTGATTGTGTGGATAGGCAATTCTTATGGAGAAAATTCCATCGCTATGGTATTAGCCCCGGCCTTTTCAAAGCAATCCAATTGTTATATACTGAGACCTGGACTCTGGTTCGATTAGGCAATGGCACAAGGCTTTCTAGTAAAATCCATACATCCTAAGGCCTAAAGCAAGGTTGTGTTTTAGCACCGTATTTATTTAACTTATTTTTGTCTGATCTCACGAAAATGTTGGACAATGAGTTAGCACACTTTCCGAAGTTGTCAGATAAACAAATATCAAATTTATTATACGCCGACGATGTCGTCCTTCTAAGTCAAACAAGGATAGGATTGCAACAATTAATAAACAAAACAGCAAAGTATTCAATTGAGAATAAAATGATAATAAATGAAAACAAAACTAAGGTAATGGAAGTCCGCAAAAAGGTAACGAAGAGCAGTAAATATAAATGGTATCTGCAAAAAGCGACAGCTGGAAAAGGTGCAATGCTATAAATACCTTGGAATATTGTTTGATGAAAATGGATCTTTTTTACACCAGAAAACAGAGATGAAAAAAAGAGGCAAAGGTTTACAAAGGGCCTTTCGTTTACTTTACAGCTCTTTGGGTGGTCCAACTTATGTCCCATTGCTAAAAGTAATAAAAGCAAAATTGCTCCCCAGCCTCACCTATGGAAGTGAAGTTCTCTGTGGTATGGACTCTACATTATTAAACAATGTTATCACAAAAATGTTTAAATATTTGTTTCAACTTCCACCCAACGCATCGCCTGCACAGATCAGGCTGGATTTTGGCTTCTGCAATCAACAAATTGCAAGGATGGGTCAATATGTAAAGACCTGGAAACAAATTAAAATTAATGATCCAATGTGCTGTTTACTGTGGCAAGAGATGCAAAGGAATCAAAAGTCATCCTTTTATAAATATCTTCAGATGGCTTTGAAAGAATTATCAATTCTTGAAATCTGGGAAATGTCTCTAACTCATGGAGCTTTTAAGAAAATAATTAATAAATCAGTAAAACATCTATCTCTTTTGAAGGACAAGGAACTGTTTATTAAGCGGTCGCATGCATGGATGACAGTGAACGAATATACGAGTCTAATAGTGCAAGCATATCTAGAAATACCCTGGTTAGTACAAACTAAAAATATATTTATGAAAGCAAGATTCGGCAACTTGCCAGGCTTAGAACATGCAATGTCTTGGCTGAGATCATCTACGCCGACCCCCTGCAGACTATACAATTTATGGGAGGAAAACATTATTCATTTGGTTTGCATATGTGCAGTAATGGCGGCAGAAAGAAAGCAATATCTGAAAAATTGCTTCATTGACAGAGGTGTTCGCACATGTAGACACGCAATGGTAGCTTGTTTTAGGCCAATGGACATTATAATGAACTCTAATTTTACCAAATTTGTGATACTTGTAAAAAAGAAACTGGATGCCTGTGAGTTAAGCTCTGTAAAGTTTGGAAATATTAAATAGCTAGGGATAAAAGTTTTGCACTATGCAGATACATTTGCATATAAGTAATGAAGTTTTAAGGGCTGGTAAAAATAGTATGTTTTTCTTAAATGTTTTAGTAAATCGCTGGTCTGATTTGATGTCTATAATGTATTTTTCTGTGTTAGTATTTGAGGAAATTGCATGAATAGACTATTATGAATTTTAGACCCATTTGCGATCTTTTAAAGGGTGTGTATTAAAGAGTGTTCTAATTGTAAGATTTTAATTAATCATACGATAAAATGTTACTTACTTACTACTTACTCTGCATTTGGCAATGAAAGGATCAACATTATGATTGATTGGCCCATTCCATATTCCAACCTTGGTAAGTTAACTTTAAGTTGCAATCGCCAAAATCGGTGAGTTTACTCCCAGTCTGTTACGTGTTTCTAGTAAAGAAAGTAGACCCGTCAGCTTCTGACAGAATACAATCAATCCCTATAATTGTACAGGGTGGAACAGGTCATGTGGCAAAATTAATCCTTGACTCTCATCTTTGGAAAGGCCAGGGCTGGTACCTTGTAAATTGGAATTGATTTCCCCAGAGGAAAGATTTAACAAACCTGCCACGAATTTTGGTAACCCCCAGACTGGAATGGTTATTCCATCATATTTACCCTCAGTAACCTTAGGGGACAGGTGATTAAAGGTTAGTGATGAATACAGGCCCCAGCTAGGCCCGCAGGACACAAGGGTTCGCTCTCCTGTAATGGAATCTACAAGGAAGTTGGCACGGAAACTGCAAAGTACAAAGACAAAGTTTATTAACCCTTAAGGGTGGTCCTACAATCCATACAACACCCTTCGGTATTGCATAGAGTAGCACACAGAACTTGCGAACACAGTCCCCTTTTATACACAACAGAGGGGCTCATAAGTGGGTGGATACAACATGAAGCGAAGAACATTAACTTTTATGGACATTTTCGATACAGAATCAATATGTGGGCGGAGTTAACACATCTCTAAGCCCGCGAAAACATGGTCAAGCGAGGATTAACTGATAACAGATGTGGTCAAGCCTGGGCATGCGCCAGACGGACAAAGGAGCTATTTATAGACTGTTACTAGGAAGATTACAAGAGCAACTAACACGAAGATAGGACTCTTCTCGTGCTGAGCACGTGGAGACATGACAATACAAAATGGAGTCCAGACTTTAGTCAACATAACGAAAGAAACTCGGTCCTAAAGGGGAATTTATGTCTTTAGTGAATGCTTAATCACATCGTTGTTTCAATTTTCAACAGACGACCCTTTCAGCATTTACTGAAGACATCCGGTTCATTAGAATAATCATCGTATATGTCAATTTTCATCATTTCTTCTATTTCTTTAGTTAAATGTTTCTGGTAAGTGACGTTGGCAATAGCTTTCTTATCAGGAATACAGAGTGACATACATAGGGAACAGAGTAAAGGACCACATTGGATACAAATGCAACAGGAAAACAGAATTGCTACGATAATACAGAGACCAGTTAAAACCTTCCACCCCCATGTGTTGATCAATGCCCAAAACCATCGAGAAAAGGTCCAAGTGCCATTTTCTGTATGGATTTCAGCTGCAATTTTATGTAACTTGTTAATAGCATTATAGACTGATGGCGTGTGGTCAGGAATAAACACACAACAACTACTTCCGATAATTTTACATGCTCCACCTCGGTCAGCTCACATAACATCTAACACCATACGATTCTGCAATGCAACAATTCTAGTGATTTGTAATTCTTCCGTAAGATTCCCAAGAGCAGCAGCGGTTTGATTTGTCACAGCCTCTACAACTCTTGTTAACCTTCGAACTTTCCTACTATTTAGGGCAGCTCCAACAAAGAAGAACAATCCTAAATTAAAATCAATATACTGCTGCAGGCTAGTATCGGTCTGGTCAACATCATCAATAGATAGAGTACGTTTATACCTATTTACAGTCACATTATTCAACAACTTCAAATCTTTATGATAAGATGCAGGTGCCAAAAATACAGGAGGTAATAGGAATGCTACGTAACATACTCCAGACCAACCGGCTGGCAAACGATAATATCCTTTATTTCCACATACGAAGTATGTATTATGGGATGCTAAGAAGGTACTGTTATTCAACCCGTCGATGTTCAGGATAGTGATACAATCACTAACACCAACAGGAATATAACCCACACTCTGGACACACAGGTCCGCTTGAGCTTGTGCCACTTGAATCACGAATCGGTCTTTCCCCACAGTGTCCCTAGTGTTCGTGAAAATATAGGGAATCGATTCATTGTCTGGTCGATACTCTTCCCATTCCCAAATTGTCCCGTTCGCTTGTGGATAACCATCTTTATCTTGATGACATTCCCTATTAAGTCTGAAGAGTAACCGTCCCACTGTAGGTTTCCGAGTGGCAAAAAGCAAAGCGTACCATGCTCTACAAGAGCCATTATGAGAAAAAGGAAGAGGTATGAACGGAGTTCCTCCTTTCTTCTGGTGAGCTGGCATCATGCCACATATCCAACAGTTCGTAGCATTAGTGGCAACATGAGTATGATGCAACATCTGGATGAAAGTGTTATTCAAATAAGACTGGCGATGCTTCAACTCTTGATACGGAAGGGTATAAAAGTAGTGCTCCTCAGGCACTGGAGTAGTCAAAACAAGCAACTCTCGAGCAGGAGTCACATCCTCAACAAACCATGTGGTTATCCCAACAATAGCTACTGTAAGAATAAAACCTGTTGCACAAAGGATTTTCTTTTTCTCCATTTTAGAACGAAAAATCAATATCTTCCTGAAACTAAAAGGTTGTCAGAACTCTTCCCCTTAGGCAGCGGTTGATTTCTTCACCAGCGGGCCAAGACGGGTGTCGCTACACTAATGCAGGGCTGATCCCCCCCCCCTTGCCACATTGGCTCTCCGTTTCACTAACCTAAGGGCCGTTCTGACAACTTGTCCTGATACTGAAGAATTCACTTCCTTGGTCTGAGATGATATCGTCTTCCTCCAGGAATCACGTGGTCCGGAAAGAGCTCCTCAGTGTCGTTCGGTTCCACAGCACGGCCTTTCTCTGCAGTCAGAATTTCTCGATGGTCGGTCAATACAGCAGGCTCCACCAATCCAGGCGGCACTTTACGACAGTGCAGGGAATGGATCCAGTTCTTTCGGTTGGAAATCCGCACAGCCGTCCTCGTTGCAAGTAAGACTTGCTCAGGACCAACCCATCTCGGCTCCAAGCTGTTTGTCCTTTCAAAAATCTTCAGCATAACATAGTCTCCAGGTCGGAGACTATGACCTTCGCCTGTGGACCGATCAGGGAGCGCCTCTCGGACCTGTTGATGAATAGAAACCAAGTTATCCGTTAACTGTGCCAGATAATCATTCATCATTACACAAGGTACATCATACACAGCCTTAGGCCTTGGTGGACCCCAAATATTCATTGGGCGTCCAAAAACGATCTCATAAGGCGTGAGACCGGTTCGAGAATGTGGTATCGATCTAATTGACAATAATGCCAGCGGTAAAGCATCTGGCCAAGTCAAAGAAGTCGAAGCTTGGATCTTAGCGATCTTGAGCTTCAGCGTACCATTATACTTCTCAACCAGTCCTGCAGACTGAGGGTGAAACACTGCATGAAACTTCTGGGTAATGCCTAGACCCTTCAGGACATACTTTATAACATCCGCTATAAAGTGGGGTCCGTTATCACTCCACAGCAGTCTACAAACGCCATATCGAGGGAAGAACTCCTTCAATAGCATCTTGGCTGTAGTCATTGCAGTATTATCTTTCGTAGGGTATGCCTCAACCCATTTACTGAAGGCACAAACCACTACTAGAACATACTTCAAATTGTTACAGCGTTCAAGCTGGATGTAATCCATCTGCAAAACCTCAAAGGGTGCAGTAGGTGTCACAAATCCTCCTGCTGGAGTTCTAGTACCCTTTCCTGGGTTATACCTCAGACAAATCATACAGGTCTGCACTACCCTCTTTGCCGTGCTAGAAATCTCTGGATGCTCCCAGACTTGAGTAAGCAATTTTACAATTGCGGAAGCTCCAACATGTGCTAGCCCATGTGCCATCTGAACCATAGGTTGTACAAAAGCTGTGGGTAACTTCCATCTATCCATCTGCTTATTTCTCCAACAACCCTCATCATCCAATTCTCCATCATTGGACCATTGCTCCCGTTCTTTGTCAGAAGCGGTCCTCTGTATTTCCAGCACTTCTCTCTTTGCATCGTGCCATCTTTCTCCCTGCGACTTCACTACGTACATGGCAGTAGCACCAGGCTGCATTGCAGTCTCCCGTGCCACCCGGTCTGCCAAAGCATTCCCTTCTCCAACTTTATCAACCACTTTCTTATGAGCACTACATTTAATTATAGCAATCTTCTTCGGATATGTCAATACGGTCAAAAGGTTGTGAACTAACTCTCCATGCATTATCTGTACTCCATGCGACGTTAGAAACCCTCTCTCCTTCCAGAGTAGGCCGAAATCATGCGCTACTCCGAAGGCATAGCGACTATCTGTATAAACATTCACACACAATCCTGTACTGAGCTCACATGCTCGTGTTAATGCTATAAGTTCCGCTGCTTGAGCTGATTTCTGTGGTATGCGTGCTGTCTCCACTATTGTTTGCAGTGTGGTAATTGCATACGCTGCTGAAGTCGTACCATCTGGTAGCTTCAGGCATGATCCGTCCACCCACAATTCTCCATCAACATCTGGAAAGGGCGTACCTTGGAGATCAATACGACCCTTTGTCTGTTCCTCAGTCACAAGAATACAATCATGTGCTTTTCGTGCTTCAGACTGAGTTTCCGGAAACGGCAACAATGTAGCCGGATTTAACGTTACACACCTCTTTAACGTAATATGAGGAGCCAAAAGCGTCAACTCATATCCCGTTAAACGGGCACTGGTCAAATGCTGCGTTTTTGTCTGATTAAGCAGGGCATCAACAGCATGGGGGACTAATACCAACAGTTTGTGAGATAATACAATTCCCTCGCTTTGGCGTATTGACACAGCTGTCGCCGCAACCGAGCGAAAACAACCAGGCAATGCTCGGGCAACAGGATCAAGTACAGCCGAAAAATATGCACAAGGGCGCTGCTTGCCGCCGTGCATCTGCACTAAAACTGATAATGCACATCCATCTTTCTCATGCACATACAGCGAAAAGGGTTTTGTATAATCAGGGGTCCCTAACACTGGTGCTGAACAAAGGGCCTGTCGCAATTGCTGGAAGGCAATGTCACACTCATTTGACCAGGGAAGCGGAATAGGTGTGTCTTTTGTCAAAAGGGCTAATAATGGCTTGGCTATGTGTGAAAACCCTAACATCCATTGCCTACAAAAAGAAACAAGACCCAAAAATGCACACACGTCCTTCTGTGTGGAAGGCACTGGCGTGTCCAAAATTGCTTGAATACGATCTGGTGTGAGTGCACGCCCCTCCTTAGACAAAAGGTGACCCAAATAAGTCACCTTTGGTCAACAGAATTGCAATTTCTTCCTCGATACTTTGTGATTGTGAAATGCCAAAAAGGAAAGCAAGGATAACGTACTCTTCTCACACAGCTCAGGAGTGTCAGCCGCCAACAAGATGTCATCGACATATTGTATAAGGGCGACACCCTCAGGCAGAACAAAAGAATCCAATTGCCTTTTCAATGCTTGACTGTAAATGCTAGGGCTTTCTGTGTAGCCCTGAGGAACTCTACAAAATCGATAAGACCTATTATTCAGAGTAAAACCAAAAAGGTATCGGCTATCAGGATGAATAGGGATCGAAAAGAAGGCATTTTTCAAATCAATAACCGAAAACGTGGTCGCCGTTGGCGGGACCAAAGTGAGCAACGTCGTGATATCAGAAACCACTGGATACTGAGGTATCACGATCTTGTTCACCTCCCTCAAATCAATGATAAACCGATAAACCTTAGCATCCGTATCTTTCTTCAAGATGGGTAAAATCGGACTGCTACAGACGTTGTAGGGAACTTCCTCCACTACTCCCACCTTAATCAAATCCTGCACAATCTGTATAAGGGCCTCCTCCCCCTCCTGGGAAATACGATACTGAGGGAGGCGTGGTAACACCGCACCCTCCTGGACACTAATGTGGACAGGCGGAATCACCATCTGTCCAACATCAGTATCCGAAGTAGCCCACAAAGTACGAGGGAGGGAAGCTAAGACAGTATCCTCTGCAACCACACACATCCGTTCTGTCATGGGGTGATTATCGTTTAATATCACACGTACTCCAGCGGGGGAGCAGCGGATCGTAGCTCTGAAGTGCTTGAGCATATCAAGACCCATAATGTTGTCAGGCGTGTTCGGGGCAAGCAAAAACGGACAGGGTGCAGAAAAGGGATCAACCTGGAATGCAAGGGGTCGAGAAAGAGGGCTTCGAGAGAGTGTACCATCAAACCCTACCGATGTAACCATTAAGCCAGATGGGGGAGCCCTCGGAACCAATTGTTTAGACAGCGCGCTACGAGTCGCTCCTGTATCTACGAGGAACCGATCAGTAGAACCCAAAACCTTCGCTGAAACATAAGGACCCTTCTGATCAACCGCCACTTCAACTGATTCTAACCCCCATCCAAAGCATTCCTATGCATGCTGCGAATCATGGTACCCAGAGCGGTCCGTCCCTGACACTTGATACTGGTGCTGTCGATCAAAGACATTAGGTCTATCTCGCTGCTGCACGGTAGGTTCAAAGCGAGCACGATCATTAGAATTCCCTCTGAGATTCGGGAAACCCCCTCTACCTCTCGGTGGACCTTGATTATGCCCCTGGCGAGATGCATACAACGCCGGACAATCTCTGGCCCAATGACCCAACTGTTTACAATACGCACATTGATTCCTATTTAAATCTGATCGACCCGAAGGGGGACCATAGAATCCTCCCCTACCTCTATTAACACCCTGACAAGGCGGGCCATACACTTGCGCTAACATCACCTTCGTTTTTAAATCTTTCGATTTCTTCTCCTCCTGCCCCTTCGCTTCTTGTTCCTGACGCTCATAATACTGAGCTATAGTCAGGAGGGATGTCGGAGACGCGGTGGACCAAGAACTTTCACTCGCTTTTAAACGAGCTGCTATTTCCGGTAATAAATTCGCCACATAGGAGGAACATACAAAGGTGCCGCCTCTCGCATGGGTTTAGCATGCACTAGTTCGTCCTTATCTGACTGGGAGGAAGACGGCTGCTGGTCGTCCGCCTGTAAGATCAAGCTCTCCTCCTTGTTCCGGCGCGCTTTGTCCCGCAGCTGAAGCATCTCATCCCGTAGCGCAAACAGACGTCGGACCGCATCAGGCACCTGAGAGGGAGAGAAAGTACCATTACGCAGTGCTCTAGAATCCGACACTATCTCCTGTGGTTCAAAAACATCAGAATATTTTCGAAAGGCAGCAACCACTTCATCAGAGAAAATGGCAGCAAAATACAATTTCTCCCTATCCTGCCATCCTTCCAGAACCGGCAATAACTCTGCAGAAGACATCTTATTTGAAACTGCACGATAAGAAAGTTTCCGAAGCTCACCCGAGCGCTCAAGAGAAAACATGGATCGCGTGTCTATCTTATCTTTACCCGATCCAGAATCCTGAACTGTCGGAGCAGACGCACCCACATAAGGTGGCGGGGAACGATCTAATAGGAAAAAATCATCATCAAGATTAGTAAGGACAGGATAAAGAGGCTGCCGAACAGCATATTGACCCGACACTTGCAGCCTACGCTCTTTCTCTTGCCTCTCCGTCTGTTCTCTTTCCTCCCGACGCTTCGCTTCCTGCGCTCGCACATAATCATTCTTCCGTTGCTCTTTATCAAACAGCGCTTTCTCACGTTTTTCTCGCTCACGCACTTCCTTCACCCATAATCGCACACACTCAAACATATCTTGACGAGCACGCCGTTTACACATACACTGTTCCACATACTCAATCTTACGCATATCAAATGATCCATACAAAGGCCAGCGCAACTCAGGATCCTTTTTGGTGTATTTCCTCCATACTGTGCTGTACATTATGGAAGAAAGACCATGCTTCACATACATATCCCTATTAGGAGTCCCCTCTGGGGGGGCTGGAGCAGATTCCTCGAGGTTTAACCGGTTTCCAAAGCAGCAGCACCACTTACGGAGTGCGCTAAAAGCAGGCATGCTCAAAAATAATGCAAAATATGCAGTATTATCAAAAAATGGCACTTAAACTTTGCGCCGTTCAAATTTACACAGCTCCGGAGAAATATCTCCACATTACCTGCCTATATGTGTTGCAACGCATATATTCTCACAGTAATCAATACAAGATATGACCGGTCATCACAAATCAAACTCAAATAGCCAACCCAGGCTTCAAAAACTCGGAGCAAGTACCGTACAACGGTTCTTACCAATCAAGAGTGTCCAGATTCCAACTGCCAAGCTCCAAAATTCGCCCAAATGGCTGTCACGGCAGAACCGACAGAAGAGGTCTCAGTCGAGGACCGGCGCCACCCAGATGGTCAGTTCGGAAGGGAAGGAAGAAAACCTCGGGATGCCAGGACTAAAATGCCTCTGGCACTGATCACATCCCCGGCCAAATTCCTCACCTTCGTCACGGCCAATCCTTCGAGCATCCGAGTCGCCGATGAGCCCCACGTGACGGGCGCCAATTGATGAATACAGGCCCCAGCTAGGCCCGCAGGACACAAGGGTTCACTCTCCTGTAATGGAATCTACAAGGAAGTTGGCACGGAAACTGCAAAGTACAAAGACAAAGTTTATTAACCCTTAAGGGTGGTCCTACAATCCATACAACACCCTTCGGTATTGCATAGAGTAGCACACAGAACTTGCGAACACAGTCCCCTTTTATACACAACAGAGGGGCTCATAAGTGGGTGGATACAACATGAAGCGAAGAACATTACCTTTTATGGACATTTTCGATACAGAATCAATATGTGGGCGGAGTTAACACATCTCTAAGCCCGCGAAAACATGGTCAAGCGAGGATTAACTGATAACAGATGTGGTCAAGCCTGGGCATGCGCCAGACGGACAAAGGAGCTATTTATAGACTGTTACTAGGAAGATTACAAGAGCAACTAACACGAAGATAGGACTCTTCTCGTGCTGAGCACGTGGAGACATGACAATACAAAATGGAGTCCAGACTTTAGTCAACATAACGAAAGAAACTCGGTCCTAAAGGGGAATTTATGTCTTTAGTGAATGCTTAATCACATCGTTGTTTCAATTTTCAACAGTTAGGGGTTGGGAACTGTCAGGACTCAGCCGCATTGTCTCCATATTTGTCGCGTTCTCCACCAGCTCTTACCATGGTCTTATGGCCTTTGGCCAATGAATTCACCCAGGAGTTGCCAAATCACCTATGAGAGAGACCACAACAGCACCGGATTGTGGGATGCACTGTTGTGGCCTCTCCCATTCTCCGCAGAGGGGAGCAAGACTTGGTAAGTTCTGGCACTTTCTATTCAGGCTGTATTTTGCAAGTGCAAGATCTTCCAGAAAGATGTAAGACATTTTGAGGTCTTGCAATCATGTTGGGTAGGGACAGGTTACTTAAAGAGGCCACTTCTACAAGATCCAATGATAATTTGTTTAAGGATGGAGAAAACAAGAATTGCATCACAAAGAATAAGACTACCTACAAACTTGGGTGGACTAGCTTCGGTAATGTTCAAAATAACAACAGGCAGCTCAGCTTAGATTCATGCTTGAGTGTGGCAAAACAGAATCGGAGAAACAATGGTGTTTTATTGACAGGATCACCGATGGGACACAAATTGCGAAGCTGGCTTATCAGGAAACGCATTACCAGGGTTCAGACCGCAGGTTCAGTCCAGGTTATCTTTGATCTCTCACCATTACCCAGCTTTCACTACATTACTAAACTGGGAGTTGGTACGAAACAAGGAAGATCAGAGGCTGTTGAAGAATTGGAGAACTATTTGGAACAAATGGCATTAAAACTTTGGTTTAGATTAGGTGATCGCTTTTTAAATTTTCAACTGTTTGTTTCAAAAACAGCAGCAGCCTGACCCAGGATTTGCTGCACAGTTTGCGCAGTTTACAACTTGAAACTGTTGCCATTTTTGCTGTTGTTGTTACTGGCAAGAAGTCTACATAAGCCTTTCTGATCCCAAACTTTGCAGGCTCATTGAGCTGGTGTCTTAAAGCATCAGAAATTATGAGACTTCCAAGAGGATGCATTTATTGTTAGCAGGGGTGTAGTCAACCCGCCACTTTAACAACTTAAGAAGTTGCTGCCTCTGGGCCCCATGAGCTGCTGTGGTGGCTGCCTAAGCACGGGGTGCTGGGGCAGGATGGATTAAAAATCGTACCTTCTCCGCTGCACCACCGCACGCCTCTCCCGCTGCCGCATGCCTCTCCTCTGCCCTAGGTTTGCTGGAATCACCAATGCTTCTGGACTCTCCTAGCCAATCATGACGCTGGAGGAGCAGCGTTGTGATTGGTCTGAGCATCCTATTTGGATGCTCAGGCAGTGCCTGGGACCCAGGGCATGTTTTCCACAGGGCTGTGCAACACAGCCTAATAGAGATCATGCCGAGTGCGCATGATGGTTTGGCCCCATTGGGCCAGTCAAACCGTCATGTGCACTTAGAGGAGTTCAAACCACTTCTCCCCTGCTCTGGCATCACAGAGCCCAGCCCCGCCTGAATCCTGCATAGAAAAATAAAATCATGATAATGTCCTGTTATTGTCATTTTCTTTTTTGCACTGCTGAAATAGCAGTGGGGCGACGCTCCTCCGCCTTAGCGGTGGAGCCCCCACTGATGAGCTGTTAAACTTGATTAAATTAAAACGATAAGTAATTGTTTCTGGTGGCTCTTCTCTGTCTGGAGGCCTGCAGAGAAAATGCTCATAAATATCACAGCTAGTAGAAACCATGGAATGTGACAGAGGTATGTGCAGTAATATGTATAGTGAAGTAATCAAAGATATATTAATGATGAAAATGTAAGCATGGGAGACATGGAAGTTATAAAGATGTATTGATGACATAAAAATGGGTTGATTAGAAAGGGGAAAGAAAGTACAGGAGGAAGAAAGGTAAGAGGAAAGAAGGAAATGTGAAAGGCAAAACAGAAGAAAAGGTGATAGCTGTGATGGAAGGGTGAAAGGAAAGAAGTCTATAGGAATGAATGGATTGAGGGGTGAAATGATGGATAGGTGGAAGGGAGAAAGGATTGAATGGTGAAAGGAAAAACAGGTGTAAGTATGATATGACCGATGGAAGAGAGAAAGGATTGATAGGCGAAAGGGTGACTGAATAGAAGAATGAAAGAATGGCAAGATGGGTGAAAGTAAAGAGGAAGGAAGAGTGAAGAGCTGGATGAATGGATTCATAGATATACTCCTAAATGGATTTGCCAAACTATGGTTATATATATGAAAGGGTAAACGGGATAATAGAATGAAAGAAAGCGTGATTGGATGGATGGCTGGATGGAAAGGTTAAGCGATGTACAGATGAGTAGATGTAAATAAATAAATGGAAGAATGAAATGTTGGACGGATATATGGATGGAAGGAGTAAGACCAGGTAAAAGGAACTCTTCTAAGGAGGGTCGTGTTGGCTCATTTTATGTGCTTTGTATGATCAGAGGTATAGTTCAAGTGGGGGGCATTTAAGTTTTCTGGCTACTCCCTTAATTGGTCATTTGCTGTAAAGGCGTGATGGCGGGGCGCCTGAGCTGTAAACTAATAGATTGTTTTTTGGAAAGGCAGCAGCTCCAATCCCCCTACCACCTACAGCTGATTTTTTTTAAGTACAACACATATGATTTTAAAACGTGGCTGCCTGTCAAGAAAGGCGATGGGAAGATTGAATTGCCATTATTAGTGAATGCTGAAAGCTGAGCTTGAGAAAGGCAAAGCATGGAGTGGATGCAGAGCAACAGGTAGCAGGGACATGCTCTGAACTGGTCTGAATGGCATTTCTGTCCATCTAAACATATCGGCATAAAAGACAGGTGGGCCCCATGCTATGTGAGACAGTGCAACCAGTTTTAGCTTTTATTTAAAGCGAAATTTAAGCCCAGCTTTTTTATACTTTCAAGCAGTGCAATGCAGCTTCACTGCCTGAAACGGAAAGGGTAGGACTGCATTATACAACATATAACATATTCATATAGAAAGCCCAATCCAAGTTAAGAATGTACCTCAAGAAATACACTCTACAAATAGTTATTGAAACTCACCCTTTTTATTGCTTTCATATCGAGTTGGAACAATTGTTTATTGTAATACAAAAGTGTTTACATCCAGAATGGGCATTTGGTAACATTTAATAATATTTGGGGTGATGAATATACGTCTAAAAAACATCCTGACATACTTAACATAAATTTAAAAATACTATTAAAGAGAGAAGTAAATTGAAAATGACTACACTCAAAACTCCCCCACATTGGTGTATTTGAATTTAAAGAATAGTTCAAACATAGGAAGAGCGAGCTGACATATCCCCTTAAAATATAAATATCTGAAATACACTGACGTTTTCCATCTACATATATTTGGAAACAATACCTGCAAAAGTCTAATGGTAGCGACGAAACGTTATAACACTTTTAGTACTTTACTATTCATCACCAACGTACAACAGAACGTGTTCTTCAGTTAAGCTCAGCACATGTAAAAATGAAACACAGTGAGGACTTACTACAATTATACTCATTAATTCGGGACCAAAGCTGGAATGCACATGGCTGGAACGCATGGTGGATGTGTACAGCACAGATGTGTGCGTGCATTTCATACAAACCACTGTTTGGATGCATAAGGATGTCGCAGTGTGCTTGCTTCCATAATTAAATAAAAACGCATCTTTCACTACTCTCTCTCCTGCAATCCGGTGCATTCCTGTGGAAGCAGAACTCCTTCACGCACTGTCTTTATTTGATGTTGCTTTTTCCCGAAAAAGAGAACTGTAGAAGTAGTCTACCACGTTTGAGTTTGCTGCGTGTGATACCTGCACAAAAAAAAAGCCAAGAATTAGAGATAAGAAGCTGCGTCAATAACGTAAGTGAGCTTTGATGCCCGCGCGCACATAAACATGAACACTGTGCTGTGCCGGCCATGGGAGTATAAACCTATTTATATTTTACTCTGGAGACCCTGCAGCCCATAAATCACAAGTCCCAGAGGTTAAAATGGTCCATGCGTTAGCAGAATGTTCAAAGTGAAATATTGGCTTGCATTGTATAAGTTACATGATATATTTTGCTTTTAATTGTTTCAGACACATATTTCAAAGTTTCTTTTGTTACTGTTCCCAGTTCGAAAGTAAGTTATAATTCAGATCCCACTAACATTTCTATTCGCCACGTAATCACAGGCCAGCCAGACTTCCGACTCCGTTTACAATTTCAAGCACTTTTCAAAAACCCTTTGGCAATTGAATTTCCATTCCATTTTTCACTACAGACTATTGGTGCAAGTTAATTAAAAATGTGGTTATTTGCAAATTATTGAGCAGCAACGGCCATAATGACGTGTCACAAACGTTTGCTGGTGATAAAGTTCAAAATGCAACGTGAAAATGCCTCTCGTTCCCTAAGCTATCAGCCCGGCAACTAAAACGTCATAAAAATTTGACAGAAAGTTCACGTCTTTATTAACACTTTGTCCCCCTTTCTCATCCCGCTAAGGTGCATTTTTATGAGCTATGTCACGCAGTGCAGCATAGCAAGTCACCTTCCAGTGCTGAGTGACAGGGAAAGGGCAGGAGTGCGCTGTTTTTAAAAGACTGCGGCACATTCCTGCCTTTTCCCCTGCGCTGGCGTCGTTTTGGCTGCCTAGTGCCAATGCATGCACCCTTGCGTCGCGGTGCAAGAGTGTCTGTTGCATGCAGGATTGTTTTTGTGCAGGAAGGTGCCCCTTCCTGCACAAATCAATCTTGGGAGGCTTATTCCTCTTTCTATGTGTGCTGCATAGAAAGAGGAACATGCCTCAGAAGATTGTTTTTGTTCAGGAGCGTAGCCCTTCGTGCACAAAAGCAATCCTGCTTACAATGCAGGCATCCTTGCACTATGATGCACAGGCGCCTGCATTGGTGCTAGGCGGCACAGTGAACGCCATATCTGGGGAAAAAACAGGAACGCACAGTATAATATTAAATACGGCACATTCCTTCCCTTTCCAAGTCACGCAGCGCAGCAAGGTGACTTGTCGTGCTGCACTGCGTGACTTTTAATATATATACCCCTCACAGGTTGGAGGAAAAATAAGTTCAATGTATATCGTTCAATAGGTAAAAAGAGGAGATGAAGTGCTGAGAAGTAATCAAAGAAAATCAGGAATTAAATGAGCTTGTTCTGCATTATTTATTTGACATTTCTTTCTTTCATATTCTGGGAAGTGGAATGGAGGATTTAATTAGGATAGACTGCAAGGTCAGGATTTGGCAGCACTAGCCATGGGCTTAAATAAAAATCCCTTGTGCAGCGACTGGGAACAAAGACCTGATAGAAACCAGAAAACAAGACGTGGCATAGGTGGCTCGAGACAAGGAATGAGATCTGTTAGAACTGGGGGTCTCTAGTTGGCAGAGGTAGGTACCTTTGACCAAATAGGGATCCTTGCTTCTAAGTCAGGGAAAGGGGATTACACTACTGGATAACCCCTGCTCACCCCCTTGGTAGCTTGGCACGAGCAGACAGACTTATCTCAGAGGCAGTGTGTTAAGCATTTGTGAACACATACAGTAATACAGTGAAAACACTACAGATGGACACCACACAGGTTTTATAAAAATAAGAATTCTTTATACAGACTTAACAGAAGACCACAAACGACAAAAATCCACAATACTGTACTCAAAATTGACTTAAAGATGGTAGAATTAGCTTAGTTCAAGTTGTTGGTAAATGCGACACAGTTCTCACAAAAGTACCTGGATGCGTAACGCAAAATAAACAAAAGGCTTGCAGCGTTGGAGATGCGTTCGTTCCTTGCTTCGAGAGAGACGATGCGTCGCGCCTCAATGCTTGCGCAGAGTAGGTGATGAGTCTTGATCCTTACCGGAGAGGAGGTGATACGTAGATTCTTGTGCTGCAGCCCGGTTGCGATGCGGCAAGATGGTGCCTCGATGTGATGCGGCAATCCGGTGCGATGCGATAAAATGGCACCCTTGATGCGATGATGTTGAGACAATGCGACACGCCCTGGCAGACTTGCGGCGACTCTGTACTTTGGAGCCGCGACAGGCCCTGCGACACACTTCTCCGATGATGCGACGGTGACCCTCACGGCTGCAACGTGCTTCTCTGGTGATGTGACAGCAGACAGCTGCGATGAAGGCACGCTTCTGGGAGATGCAGCGGAGACACGCTTCTCCGGCGATGGGATGGCCACAGCTGCGGCGGCGACACGCTTCTTCTCGGTGCATCGCGCTTCCAGCTCCCAGCGACACGCAGGCTTCTGCAGATAGAATTCCCAGCAAGGACATTCAGAGGGGAGCTGGTGGTGAAGTCTGTTGTCCCTGAGACTTCAGCAGGAGGCAAGAACAAGTTCAAACCCTTGGAGAAATATTCTGCAAGATGATGAAAGTTCTGTAAAAGTTCCTTCTCCTCGGCAATGAAGACACCACTGCAGGCCAACCCAACAACACAGCACACTGGCAGGGGGAAGTCCAACTCTTACAGCTTCCTTTGGTTCTTCTCCTTGGCAGAGGCTCCTTCTTGTTGTTCCAGAAGTGGTCTAAAGTCTTGGGGTTTGGGTCCCCATATTTATACTACTTTTCTCTTTGTTCTCTGAAGGCAGAGTTCAAACCAGTTCTGGTTCAGTCCTGGAGCACTTTGTTTACCTGAATCCTTCTTTCCTTTCAAAGTGCAGGGCAGAGACATCAGACACACCACAGGAGGTAGAGCCAGCATTGTGGAGGGAAGGCACAGCCCTATTCAGGTCCCAGGTGCAACTCCTCCCACCCATCCACATGCAGATCTTCCTATTCAGCCCTGTGCTGACTCACCCTTTCCCCTGGAATCCCCAGCCCCTGTCAGTCACAGAACCAGACAAACAATACACAACCTAGCAGAGGCAGGCTTGGACAGTTAAGCAAGAAAATACCTACTTTCTAAAAGTGGTATTTCCAAACACAGAATGTTAAAACCAACTTAACTAAAATATGTATTTTATCATTCTGAGTTCAGGCATACTAAATTCGAATTTCCACCATGTTCCCTGAGTCAGTTAGGATTATAAGATGTAATAATCAAACTGCCCATTCTAGCCTATGGGGAACAGGTAGCCTTGCAATAGTGAAAAACGAAAATGGCTGTAATTCACTATTAGGACATTACACACACACCAGGGCATGTCCTACCTTATACTTGCAATGCACACTGCCCTTGGGCCTACCAATGGGGTGTCTGATATGAAGATAAGGGAAGGTTTAGGGACTGGCAAGTGGGTGCACTTGGTCAGTCAACATGGCAGTACCAGACTGCACATAGGCTCTGCAATAGCAGGCCTGAGAAACACTTTACAAGCTGCTTCTGTGGGTGGCACAACCAGTGCTGCAAGCCCACCAGCAGCATTTGATTTACAAGCCCTGGGCACACATGGTGCACTGTACTAGGGTTTGACAAGTAAATCAAATAACCCATTCATGGAGTCACTAATCAATACATCAATTTAACATAGGGAGCACTTGCACTGTGGCACTGAATGGCAGTGGTACAATGCCCAAAGCATCTAAACCAGCAAAACATATAAAAAACAGAGGAGGCAATCAGGAAAAATGGAAGGGAGACTCACGCCAATGGTACCAGGTCTAACAAGATCATTTTGGGAGGAAAGACAAAAAAAGTGACCAGCACAATGGATTATTCCTTGGAGACAAGAGTACATCTTTATGCGCTTCCTTCTACATCACCCATTGTGTATGTGTGTGAGAAACATGTAGGTCCTTTCAAAATTGCAAGGAGTCAGAAAGGGAGGAACAGGTCTCTACAAAACCCACATCTAGAAAGTGGGGGACAAGAGTAACTCGAATGGGACCCTTATGACAGACATTAAAGCATTAACGGATATAAATCTTCAGACCAGACTGAGGATGGGAATAACTTCTTCTCAGTAGAGAATGTATCATATTATCAGGTATAAGCCCAGTGAAAAGAGCTGAAGATGCCTTTACATGGAGCAAATACTCAAGCATCAGAAGGCGGAAGACTCAGGGAAAAACAGTGGTGCTCAGTTGGGATGGGCCTCATGAATATCCAACCTTCAGAAGACTTAAGAAGAAACAGTTTTGCTGAATTGGGGTTTCGGAGGTTATAATGGGCTATTATTCATTTCAAAAGTGTTTAGTCAAGTTTAACCCGGCTTCAACACACTGGCTACCGAGTTTGCCTATAAGCTTCCATTGTTGTATCCTTGTAAGTATTACATCCATTGGCTTAATGAAAAAAAATGTTTCAAACACACACTCCCTAAAAAACCTGAAAGCAGAGGTGCGTTTTCTTAATTGATGACCATTATATTGGTGGTAATGTCCTGTAGTAGGAAGGCAGCACTGTCCAAAGGATGGTGGCCCAGTGGTGTCAACTTATGCCAGTTTAAGGACTTCAATCTTAAGCAGTCGCTAACTGTGGCCAGCTGTTTGCACACTTAATTTCTTTGGAAGAGATGAAGGCTATGTTGACAATGCATAGTGTATATTTCCTCTGGAAACAATAACATTTGCATAGCGTGAACCTGGCTAAAAGGCAGAAGAGAAGTATAAAGGGTCAAAAGCAAGGCTACAGTCAAATAATGTTTGGTGATTTTGCTGGTTTCTGGGAACAGATTTGTAAGGTTACTGCACTGGGACACTCTTATGAACTGCAAGTCAGCTTAGCCTGAATTGTTCTAAAATCTGGTATGCTTTAGCATTTTTGCCTGGTCTCCATCTTTCATGCATTGACTCGAGTAATCTCTACCCAACTGAATGATGCCATCAATCTCTTAGGCTTCCATGGTATTTTGTCAGAAGTATTAAAGAACTGACTGGTCATTGTGCTCTTTAAGTAGCCTATCTCGACTCCAGTGAGTTGAGGTGCTACAGGCCAAATATGTTGCTTCCCCTTATCTGGAAGTTCAGGAAAAAAATCTGTCTTGGCTCCTTGATGAAATGCCATCTGAAGGCTGATGGCCTTTATGATGTCTCTTAGACTGGTTTTCGAGGTCAACATGTTAATGCTTCTTAACCATAATGAGCCATGGACTACCATGGATGAGGGCGGGGTGGCAAGGCTCTTATTCATTGATCTGTCTGATGCCTCCAACCTGGTTGACTCGTTTTCTTGATCCCAGAGTTGCAGACTTTGTTGATGTTGCCTTAGACTGGTTTGTATTCTCCTTGAAGAGTTGGACACAGGCTGTGTCTCCCCCAGATATTGTTTGATGATCAATATGTTATATGTGGGGTCCTCAATCACCAGCTTTTTCACAGTTTTATTTAAATTATATGGCCCAGATTTACTATGATTTTGTATTTAGGTTGCTTCACCTTGACACAGAATAATTTTTGGCATTTACTAAGTCATGCAAAGTTACTTTGTGTTGTTTAATAAATACAAAGTAATGCAGTGCATACTGCTGCCTCATGTTACTTTGTGTCAGGTCGGCGTTACATGGGTGGAGCACAGGCATTCCCTTGAATCCACCCATGCCATTTTGACAAAAATCCAGATTTACAAATACTTGTAGACCTAGGTTTGTGCCAAAATGGTGTGCCTACCCAAGAGAGCGGTAACAAGGAGAAATATCTTTATTTCTCCTTGTCATTTCCTCTTTCCATCTGTGCCGCATTGTGCAGGACACAGAGAAAGTAGAATATGCCTCTAAGGATTATTTTTGTGCAGGACGGTATCCCTTTATAACGAAAAACAATCCTGCATGTGACATAAGAACATCAGCACTGTTACCTTATGGTGCAAGGGTGCCTGCGTTAGCGAAAAGGCAACACACAGTGCGCTAGTGCAAGGAGAGAGCAGAAATGCTAAAAGTTTTTGTAAATATGAAGTATTTCTGCTCTCACCCTTTCACACAACACAGTGCAGTTTGTTCTTTTGCTTTGCCCCATTGCATGAGTGAATGCGCCCCTACGTTTGCCCACTAGGGGAGCTCACTTGGTTGTATGGCTTTAATGCACTCTAGTACTTGGACAATAAATTACTTTTGTTGCAGGTTTACACACAAAATTAATGGAACTGTTGGCTGCATGGTACAATGTCTTGTTGTCATTCAGAGTTGAATGATCTAGAATTTATTTTAACTCCGTGGTAAAAAACTATATTGTTGGTTGTGGGTGGAGAGTGTCGTTTGCAGTTCTAAAAAATGGTCTTTGTTTTTGACTAATATCTCATGTTTACCGCCAAAGTTCTTATAAAAATAACTTTAGCATCTTCACCATCTGTGGAAGGTTTTTCCTTTTGTGCAGGCAAACTAACATGCTAAGAAAAGGGGACCCACAATCCTATTGCTCTTGGGTATGTATTATGGAAATGCTCTGCACATTGGGGTTCCAGAGACTGTTGTCTCCCAGCTACAGATCATACACAGTATGGTTGTAAGACTTGATTATGTAATCTCAGTCACTTCTTTGAGATTTGTGAAACTTCTTCACTGTGTCAGGTGGGTGCGGGGCCTCAGAAGGGCATGTCTTTGTGCTAAGCATATCCTGAGGCACTTTAACTCACTGCCTCCGCCTCCTACACACAAAACAAAGCTTCTGAAGCTGCAGCTGAGTTGCTATGAAGGTTTCACATCCAGTAATGGACATTGGCCGCACAGAGCCTCCAAACAATTAGCTGGAAACTTAGGGGTATATTCACAAGAACGTGTGATAACTACCGCAAGAGTAGCGTAACACAACTTCCAATATCGCAGGAAAATAACCCTGTGTCAACGTGGAATTCACAACAAGGCGGTACCATGCGATAGTCCGCCGACACCGCGGACAATGTCCACGATACAACCACCACGACGGAGATAAAACCACAAACCACAACACCAAAAAACATGCGATGGGCCAAAGCGCGATGAGGAAATCAGTGATAAGCAGCACCAGGCCTGCAACACACACCTGGCAGGCCGAGAAAATCACCATAAAAGTCAAAAAAACACCCACACCCAAACTGACCTACACCCAAGCACCATGGGAGCAGCCGGAGCAGGCGCAGAGGACGAGCGCAACCCCAGTAGCACCCCGGACGACCAGCCCGGGACATTGGGGGCAGGGAAGAGCAAGGACAAGAAGACGAGGAAGACGACGTTCAGTCCGCAGGCAAACAGGATCATAGTCACGGCGGTGATGGAACACCATCAACAATTCTTCGTCACCTCCAACGTGTCATTGGGCACCAAAACTGGAATATGGCGTGACATCGTCGACAAGGTGAATGCCGTCGGAGAGCACAAGCGGACAATGGACGCGGTCAAGAGGCGATGGAATGACATCAAGCGGAAGACCAAGGAGAAACACTCCGCCAACCAGAAGGCAGCAATGCAGACCGGAGGTGGGGGCCCAGCGCCACAGTTCATGCTGGATGACATGGAGGAGCTGGTGTCGACAGTCATCAGTGTCGATACTGTGGCCGGAGTCGGGGGACCGGACACTGCTCGACAGGACACAACATAACCTCAACAGGGTGAGTGACCACCAGGTACTGGGGGGACGGGTGGAGATGGGCACGATGGCACACATGCACAATCAAGCAGGGCACTGTACACACCCACAATGACCCTGGCACCTCGTCCAGACCAACAGACTGTCACAATATACAATGCTATGCTGTCAGAATGTCAACCTGTAGCATGCGGCTACATACATGTGGACACCTTGTAATACACCATCTCCCCTTCACATCGCAGGGGCATCATCAACACCTCCTGCAGAGCAGTCCCAGCCACTCTTCACTGATGATGAGGAGGACAACACCAGCATTGACGCACAAACCCTCCTAGACATCATTGACCTCATCCACGACTCATCGCCAGGATCTGGGCAGCCCAGATACATCGAGGAGACCCCACCCACCACCCAAACCACCCAGCAGGAGGCACCCACAGCCCCGGCACCCTCCCAAGTCCCCCAGGAACAACAAACAGCCATCCAACGCCGTTTGCTGGAGGGCCAGAGGGAGACGGCTGAGCAGGTGCGGGTGGGGTTTGAACTCATGGCTGCCAAACTGGACGCCATCCTTGGGTGTCTATGTCCGCCCCATGGTCTCCAACGAGCCCTCACTGACATCGCTGGATTCATGACATGGAGAGTAGAACAGCTGTCCGCTCAGCGTGGCTCCAGCGATACCAGCCGTGAGCTGGCACAAATGCGGAGGCTCAGGGACGACATGGTGCGTATGGAGGCGGAAAAGGATGGCAGCCACCGCTGCACATCATCGAAATGTAGCTGGGATCTATCATGCCCTGCAGACCTCCATCATGGCATTGCCGCCACAAGGTGTGGCGCTGATAAATGCTGCTGCCCCCACACCCTCCACATCCCCACCCCCTGGTATGTCAGTGCCTCACAGTGCGGCAGACGTATCCACTCAGGCCTCTGATGTGCAGCCGGTACTGCAAGACCCACAGGGGGGGCAGGGCACACTTCCAGGGACAAGGACATGGATGGTTTTGTGATCAGGAGGCACTAGCATTCATTTCCGCCACCTGGCTTGTTTCTGCTTGGTGCCGCGCATGGCCTTGTGACCTTCCACTGACCCTCGATACACTCCGATGCACTCACCTTGGACAGCGACATGGACTGCCACATCCTGTTCGACGACCAATGACATGGCGGACAGACTGCGGACTGTACCCTTCCTCTTCCGCAGTACATGTCATCCCCGGATGGACTCTGGCTGGCCCTCCACGGGCCCATATTGTGTAGTGTGCTCGGCATTGCCCTGTACCGCTCCAGCTGCATAACTGCACTGCACAACTGCACTGCTGTGTCATGTCTTACATCATTCAGGTATGGATGTGTGGATGAATGCGAGGACAGTGCCTTCCCTTGCGTCAATGATGCTCATCCTGTGGGATGCGAGTCAGAGGGTGCGACATTGCATTTTGTGTACCTGGTCCCGTGAACAATACAACAGGGACACATGCATCAGTCACTTCCTTGTCCGGACATGAACTGGACCACGCCCCGAGTCCACGAGCCATTGTGGCAAGCCCTGTGCTGGTCCGGCATACGGCAGGCCAGACCACTCCTATGACGCACCGAGGGGGGGCCATCATTGTTACCCATCACAGGCGTACTCACTGGTGGTGTGCAGGTCACTGGTCTAGTCGTCAGCATGTCACAGCCACTCCTGAGGGCAGGTTTGCACACACACCACACCTATCCGGCACAGGTTTCACTGGCCATGTGACTCCGCCAACATAAGGGGCCGACGACGTCACATTCCCCTCTTCCGGTGATGACTGGATGACGGCCGCTCCAAGCTTCTCATTCATAAAGGGCCCATGAGTTGTTGCGCACAGGGTTGGTGGCATCCGAGGCCTGGCGCACGGCACGAGCCTACCACCACGTGGTGCAGATTGGGGTTGCACAGGATTAGTGGCATCCGAGGCCTTGCGGACGGCACAGGCACCCTGCCACGGGACGGTGACTTTGAGTGCACTGAGTCAGTGGCACCTTAAGCTGCTGAGCGGGCGCAGCCTGAGATGATGCTCCATCCTGGCAGTCCGGACAGCTCAGGTTTAGTGTGCCCTGCTGGACTGCAGTGTAGGCCAGAGCCAGCGGGCAGCGCGGGCCTACCACCACGTGGCGTTGCTTCCGGGATCCCAGAGTTAGTGTCACCCATTGGGCTGAGTGGGTATGCAGCCTGCGATGGTGCCGGGTGCACTGGTATGTCCTCTGCCATGGAGTAATCAAGACCCAGCACCAAACATGAGACCTGGTGGCCTGCGGAGCGTGGCTGCATGGTGTGGAGGGTTCCATGTCCACGGGCCCCAGGCTTGTGGCTTGCAGTGGCACGTGGTGGGACCTCCTGTCTACGCTCCGGTGGTGGAAGGTGAGCAGTGCGGCCTGGGTGTGCATGGACGGGAATTCTCTGATGGGCGGCGGAAGGGCTTAGAGTGCCCCTGCCTGAGTGTGCATGGGCGGGCAGGTGTGTGTACTGTGCCTGTCATGTATCTGGACTCTGTTTCAGCTGACGGCTCTGACTCAGATGTGTGACCTGGTGAACTGCGATACATACTGGCACGTAGTTGGAGACACACCGGTGGCAGCAGGTGAGCAGTGTGGCCTGGGTGCGCAGGGGCGGCACTCTCTCTCTCCCTCTCTTCTTCTCTCTCTCTCTCCCCCTCTCTTCTTCTCTCTCTATCCCTCTCTTCTCTCTCTCTCTCTCCCCCTTCTCTTCTTCTCTTCTCTTCTCTCTCTCTCCCTCTCTTCTTCTCTCTCTCTCCTACTCTCTTCTTCTTCTCTCTCTCTCTCTCTCTCTCTCTCTCTCCCCCTCCCCCCTCTGTCTTCTCTCTTTCTCCCCCTCTCTTCTTCTCTCTCTCTCGCTCTCTCCCCCTCTCTCTCCCCTTCACAGTCTATGTCCTTTGATGTGTGCAGGACACACCTTCTCATCATGTTGTTTGTCTTGCAGGCTGTGACCTATGGATTGTCCCGAGGGGAGCGGCCATGTGTCTTCATTTCAGTGTTCATTTTAATAAAGTTTAATTTGTTGCTTCGAAAGTGAATGTGTGCTGCTCATTTCTGTGTTGACACATGCATGTCACCAGTTGTGATTGTGCGACGTCAGGCGGGGATTATTTTGTGCATGTTTAGGTGTAGCTGATGTGGCATGTCTTTGGTCGGGGGGTGCCAGGGAGGGGTGGTCCTGGGGGTGGTGTCGTGGCCCTCTTGGGTGTACGGGCAGCATGATGGGTGGCTTCATGGCATCTGTTGCCCTTCTGATGTGGCCCTGGGCTGTGCTCCCTTTTGTTGTTCAAGTGCCGTCCAACTTTACACCAGGTCAGAGTAGGTGTAGATTTCCTGGTGCTAACGCGCCTTATCGCCTGTTTTGTGTTTTTATCGCAGTTCTGTCTGGTAGTTGAGAATGTTGAGGTGTGATGTTGTTGCGGCTTTTGGCACGGGAACGCCCACTCTGCATCTAATTAGCGATAGTTCTGGGGGGCCTCTGTGGCAATGTTTTTTGCAGCTGCTATCGTGGGTAAACTGGTGCTGTGGGCTGTTAACACCAGCTTGTGAATGGGCCGATAGATTTATCGCAACTTTGGCTGCGATAAAGTGCCGTTGACTCGGCGATAGTTCCTTGTGAATATGCCCCTTATTCTTTATAGGAGTATCCAGGTAATTGCGTTAAACCTCGTTATATGAGCTGCTCACCAAGTGACCTTGTGAAGTGAGCATAGATTGTGGGAGCCTATGTTGTGTGAGTTGGGAGGACTGCCATCCCTGTGATGGTCATGAATCAGATTGAGTCGCAATTTGCAACCTACCTTAATATTATCCATGACGAAGGTCAGTTTACCATTCACACCGAATCAGAATTCTATGAAACGATTTATTAATGTATGTAATGGTTTGAAAAATTATTTACTTGTTGTAAAAATACTAGTTGTAAATTCTGACCAGTTTTTTTGTGACCAGCAATCCATTAGTCTGTCTGTTCCATGAAAAACCCTCTGATCTGGCATAAATAATTTGTTGATTGTTCCTCACTTTCCACTTTCCACTAAAGTAATAGAGCTTATTGGGTCCAGGCACCAAAATGAGGGACTACCAACCCTTCTATCTCCCTTCCATCTCCTACAATTGTATTCTTTGGTCCATCTAACAAGATTTACATGTTCTGCTTGCTGATCCCTGCCCTTTCTTTGTCTTTTGCCTGTCTGTCATTGTTGCATCTGCTAAAGGCGCTCGGATGCCTAGAGGTGTAAATGTTGCGCTTTTAAAAATAAATAAGTAAATAATTATTTACCATTTTTTGGGTTAAAAAATGGATCTAAATAGTTGAATCTCATAGTGCGACAAGGCTGTTTATGGAAGAAGAGTTGTTGTATGATAACTGAATTTTTCTGTAGCTAGGTGCTGGACTTGGCCCTCTCTGCAAGGTCACCCTTAAACATTTTGCCTTCACCCCTCCTGTTTTCTGAACCCATTTTTGTTAGCTTTTAGGGCTGTGTGTGATTTACCACTGCTAACCAGTGTTAAAGGGAGTGTGCTCTCTCTTTTAACTATGGTGACATTGGCTTACACCCACTTGGAACATTTAATGTACTTTTAAGCACATAGTAAATTAGCACAACATGCACCGAGGGCCTGTAAATTAAATGCTACTAGTGGGCCTGCAACAAATATTGTGCCGCCTACCTAAGTAACACTTTAAACTGTCTCAGGCCTGCCATTGCAGCCTGTGTGTGCAGTTTTAAACTGACATTTTGACCTGCCAAAATAAATCTTTTGCCAGGCGTAAACCTACCTTTTTATTACATATAAGTCGCCTTAAACAGCCTATAACGTAACATAACAAACGTGTATTTGTAAAGTGCACATTCACCCAGAAGGGTACCTTAGCACTGAATAACAGATGTTTATTGTTACCCAACTCAATGGTACTAATTTTATCGACTCCAGAAGGATGAAAGGCTGATTGGATTCATAAGGCAGGGTGTGTTGTATTCAAAAGGCTGGATGTGTACTTTTAAGTTTTACTTATTGCAAGGTCTACTTCCCACATAGTATAACATTGGGTTACGTTATACTATTTAATACATGAAAACGTTTGGGAGCAGAAGGAAAGCCATGTGTGGTGCCTGAGAAACTATCATTTAAAACCTTCTTTTATGGTAAAGTTGAGTTTTAAGTCACAAATCTGAAAATGCCACTTTTAGGGTCACATGACTAAGTATATGTATTCCTCCCAGACAGCATCAAAAAGGAGGGTCTGGGTGTTGGCAGGATGGCCATCCTGACTACATCAGGGGCGGAGCTGTCACCTACTAAACTTGCACTTTAAAGGTACTGGCCCAGCATAAACACACACAGAACACATCGGTAGGTGGAAAACTGTAGAATGTTTTTCCACTTTAGAGAGAGCACCAGTTATTAATATGGGACCTTCAAACCCGCTCTTCAGTACACTCCTGAACTTGTGGATATTACAGAAGGAGGACGCTCTGCAGATTGTGGCCTGTCCTGCTAGCTGAGAAAGAACACTGGACCTGCCCATTTCACCCCAGGCTGAAGTGACTCCAAGATTCAGCTGACTGACCACATGTTCTGAGTTGCAGGGACACAACAAGATTCAGAGGCCTCTCTGCATCTTCCCAGCTAGACCTGGCTGGACATCATGGACCTGCCTGAGTCTTGCTTAATTCTGCTGGAGTGTGTTCCTGATCTCAAAGACATTCCTCCCAGGTCCTGAACCCTTGGCGTTGCATTAGTTGAGCTCCCCTTGAAATAGAAAAAATCCTGAAGTTTTGGACTCTTTGCATCAAAAAAATGGACCAGTTTGCATACAGATCTTGCCGCCCACCAATGTGAGGCACCAGTAAATTTAACTCGCACCGCGAGATCTGCACTTTGCTGTACAGCATAGACAGCCCGCTTTGACCTCCAATGTGAATCTCCAGCAACGACAGTCCATGCTACCTGACAGGACCTTCGAGCGGTAGTGACAACTGTCCATGATGACCATCCACAACGCCCAGTCTTCTCTTCGCGCTACAGCGATGACCATCTGATATGCTCTCCCTGCTTCTCGCAGACTCCTCCACCATGAACAGATGCCTTTGTGCTGGGCTCTAGAAGATAACTATTTCAGTCAGACTACCCTGTCCCCTTTATCCTGCCCAATCTCCATCCCGGGTTGCCTGAACTTGTGACTTTCTCCTGGTCTCACATGACCAGATAACTGTGAGTGCCTCTCTTTGTCTTTAAGATCTATGCTTACCTGAAATCTTTAAAATCGCATATATCCAGTTCTATTTATTAGAATTTTGTCATGTTGATGTCAAATAACTTATTACATTTTACTCTACTTTTCTAAATTGGTGTGGGATTTTTCTTGTGTTGTTTGTTCAGTATATTAGTGTTTGTGTGCTGCCTAAATACTTTACACACTGTCTCTAAGTTAAGCCTGACTGCTTTTGTGCCAAGCTACCAGAGTGTTAAGTACAGGTTAATTTACTGACTTTTTGTGGTACACCCTGACAAGGATTGTGGCTTTTTTATTTAGTAGGGTTTCACCCCCCTCAGCCAATAACTCAATTCCTCACGGTGCTCCGTGGTGGGATTCAGTACTTGTACCTCAGCCTACAACCCATCCCCAGTGGATCTGGTGGACAGGAAATCAGAGAGTGAATTCAAGGTGTAACTGTTCAAAGGCAAGATGGTGGAGACTTGACCCAGAGGGATGCATAAGAGAGAAAGGCTGAGGCACAGAGAGTCTGGGCAAAGGAGAAGTCTGAGATATCATTAGCTGAAAAGGAGCTATCACTGACTCATGAAGGGAGCATGAAGGAGCTGGACATGAAAGCAAAACAAGCCTCAGAGTCCAGGAACAATGGTGACGGTATACTCTCGATTACCACTGGAGAGGTGAGAGTCCCTATACTGCAAGATCTGGAACCCAGCTATGTAGAGGGGGACGATATTGGTAAATTGGTTAAAGCAAATGAGGTAGCACTCAGAATGCACATGATCCCAGAAGGTGACTGGGGAGCAAGCTTGTGGAAACACATGCCCAAGATGCGGAGGGGCACTCCTCTAACACTAGGTAGGAAAAAGATGCAGTATGGTCCCATGAAGGCCATTGTACTTGTTAAGTTTGGACTAACCCCTGAAAAGTATCACCTTCAGTTCAGGGACAGCCACAAACATCCAAACCAATCTTGGGTAGATTTCTTGGATTATTCCAGCAAGGCACTGAATGGTTGGGTAAGAAGCAGAAAGGCTGATGATTTTACTGGCCTGTATAAACTAATTCTGAAAAAACATATGCTCAATATCTGTTTCACAAACTGTGCCAACACATGGTAGACAGTAAGCTTCCTGATCCTAGGGATTTTGCTAAGGAGGCAGATCTCTGGTATTGTACCAGAGTGTCTAAGAAGGTACCTACGAGTGACATCAAAACGGGGGGTTCAGGTTTTCCCCAGCAAGTGTGGGGGAGGTCAAGGAAGACTCAGCTAAGTTGCAGAATAAGGTGGGAGGAAATAGTTCCCATGTCCCTTCTGCAAAACCCAGGGCGTCCCATTTCCAGCCTGTGTGCTTTGATTGTCTAGGTTATGACACAAGGGTTGGACTCTGTTAGTCCTAAGAAACCACCAAATAATGAAAACTCAGGGGTGGCCGATGTGGCCTCGGGGTAAGTAGTCCGCAGGGGCAGGTATTAGACATTCCCTAATCTCTATTAGTTGGGAAGTAAACTCAGAGGGTAAGCTGGTGATCCCTGAGGTTGCATGTCATCACTTCCACTAGGTCAAAGTGAATGGGATCCCTGTCACTACTCTGAGGGCCACCAAACCATGGTAGTAGAAAGGCTAGTCTCCCCAGAGTAGTACACTGTACATGCATGTAGGATAAAACCGGCCCAGGGACAGGACTTTTTCCACCCCATGGCTCTAGTGTCCCTGGAGCGGGGTCGACAAGTGTCTCAAGGAGGATCATAGTTGGTTTCCAGATGCATATTGACTGCATTCTGGGAAATTAGTTACCACCGGTGTTAGAAGAGCTGGGCAGGGTTGTCATCCAGGGCATCCTGAAAGCTCAGGTTTCTGGGGACTCACCCAAAAGAGAGGGTACAGAGGCCCAGATGGAAGGCCATGGCAAGGAAAGGATCACTCCTGACTCCTGTTCAGCCTCAGGGTACAGATCCTGGGCTAGAAAACCGGTGTCAGTAGACCCCCCTTGACTGGTGAGGAAGAGAGTGGAAATTGGGTACCTAACACCCAGGGCTGTTGCTCCCGATTCTGAGAAACATCAGGAGCTCTCAGGGGACTCCTTGCCAGCCCCAGACTGGAAGTGAGGCCTGCTCAATATCTCCTCTTGGAGCTTCCATCTGGCAGGGGATTGCCCGGGGCCTGGCTCTTGACACTGACAGCTGTCAGTGGCCTCTGTTGGTTACTATCCTTAGGGCAGAGATTTCCTTGAGTTTGGAGCAGAAGTCTGATCTAGGGGAAGAATAGGTCACATCACTTTATTAGCCATGGTGGTACTGTCTGCCTACCTGGGATACAAATGTGAGCAGGTTAAGGTTCAAAGCTGCACAGATGGGGTTCACAGGAGAGGAGAAGTGTTCCCCATGGGTAGGTCAAATTGGTCAGGAATGTCTAGACAGAGGGATCTGACTGAGTTCAGAGGGACATAGAACTGCCAAGTGCCGATGCATAAGACAACCTTCATCCACATTCCATTGCCAAAGCCGGAGAAGCCCACCAAGGTATTGATTTGTCTTCCCTGGCTTTTAACTGGAGGGAGCTTATGTTCTACTTGGCCCTCTCTGCAGGGTCATACCTACATTTTTTGCCTTAACCCCTCCTGTTTTCTAAACATGTTTTTGATGGCTTTTAGAACATGCTGTTCTTTACCACTGCTAACCAGTGCTAAACTGTTCAAGCTCTCTTTTGTAACCATGATGAAATTGGCTTACACCTAATTGGTACATATCATTTACTTGTAAGTCCATAGCAAAACGTTACTACATGTACCCAGGGCCTTTAAATTAAATACTACTGGTGACCCTGCAGTAGTTATTGCATCTCCCACTTAAATAGCCGCTTAAAAACATGTTTCAGGCATGCCATTACAGCCTGTGTTTGACATTTTACACTGCCTTTACGACCTGGCAAAATAAACCTTTTGTACGAATGTTTTGTGACTGCAATTGCGGTTGCAAAACACTTACAAATTACCATCTTCTTCAAGAGGGCGGTAATGGGGTCGCAAAAGGGGAGGGGTCCCCAGGGGACCCCTTCCGATTTGCAAACGCAGGGGAAAATATTTTTTAAGGGCAGGCAGTTTCATTTTTTTCTTTTTTGAATGCATCCTGTTTTCCTTTAATGAAAATGGGCTGCATTGAAAAAAAAACTGCTTTATTTAAAAGCAGTCCAAGACATGGTGATCTGCTGAGCCCAGCAGGCCACCATACCTGGGAGGGCCTGCCATTTCCAATGGGGTCGCAAATTGCGAGAGGCTCATTAATATTCATGAGCCTCTATAGTTGCAACCCCATTTGGAATCGCAAAACAGTGTAATAACACTGTTGTACATGCATAATAGCGCTTCGCAAATTGCGAGTCGCCAAAGACTCACAATTGCCGAAGCGCTATTTTTCGCGTCGTACATCTGGCCCATGTTTTCTTAAAAAGGGTGCATCTGACATATGTTTATCATATTGACAGTCAAGGGTTTTAATGAGAAAAAGCTTTTCCCAAACAATTTGGGTATTTTGCACATTACAGTGGTCCTTTTTGTACATAATTGGAACAATATACATAAATATTTTGAATGGTGGTTAAGCCTAGGCCCACTTTGATATTTTTCCCCACCGTTATTTGCAAGCAATCCCAAATTACATGGATTTTCACATGACTCCTTAGGATAGTTAAACTGCATTAAGAGTTTTTCTCCAGCATCAGTGCCATGCATGTGGAACTGCGTAAAACAGAAGTAGAATCCTCATGAAATTAATTGATGTTTTAGAAGAATGGTAGATGAGTTGTAGGTCGTTGTCTAGTTTAATGCCTTTCCCATTATGCCCTGCCTATACATGTGTGAGTGCAGTAGGTGCCTGCAGCATGCTGCAAGATCCCCACAACTTCAGGCTGCCTGTGAAGGTGGAAAATGGGATGAAATGTGTTCCTAATTGTAGACATGTGGAGTATGACTTTGCATTCTTGGGATCCCTTAATGATTGGTTCTACTCAGAGTGAATGGTGTGGTCAAGTCTCTAAAGGCCTGTAGTGGAGGCCATCGCCCCTTTTCTTGGTCAGAGCAAAGGAGGTTGTTGGAAAACTACTATAGGTGAGGGCAAGTTTTTGTACTCTTTTTTTTTTTTTAATTATACTTTTAATTTTGTCAGATTATGTAACATTTTGATCCTTCCTTGACATTTCTCAATGCATTGGGACTTACCAACCCACCTGGGAATCCTGGCATTCATTCTGCGTCCAATGATTAATGACCTTAGATCAAATTATTTTGTGTGCGAAAACAAAATGGTGGCTGGAGTCTGCTGTCAATCGGGAGATCCTTTCTCCTGAACTCTGCCATGGTGAAGACCCAGAAAGAGGTCAATAGCGCTGAAACACAGCCAACTTGAGCTTTTGCTGACCAGGAATCAAATGAAATAATTTAGCGCATCCGAAAGCGGGCCAGCATCAATATTAGGAGTTCTCGATCTCCTCAGCAGTCACACAATACCAAGTGCAGCTTTTAAAGTAACACTAATACTGGGGTTGTCTCAAAGTCTGTTATATATTTCCCTGATTTTCATTAAAAACCAAAACGCGTCAGACATTCAGCACATTAAAGCAGAGATAACCTGGCGCTGTCCCATTTAATCACTGATCAGTAGCTTCAACTTGAAAACTACAATTACTGGACACTCCCACTGAAGGTAATTGATCCCACTTTATTTAGCCAGCTGGTTAGTGCATTTATTATCCGTGCCTTGTTGATCAATGCAACATAAACCATCTTCTCTATAATTGGTTTTACCTCTCGAAATAAAAATTTAGAGGCCATAAAGTAAAGCAAATCCATGGCTAAGTCTAACTTTAATGCTTGTGAAGCACACACGAGGGACGCGTAGATCCAATACGCTTCAAAAGTGCCATGGAAGTGCATTTTATTTTTTTACTGCAATTGTCGTAAATCTTTGCGATTACCCCTTCCTCCACCGAAGTCTGAGAAAGATGCCATAATATCAAATACACCTTTGTCATGTTTTCTGTTCATATAGATATTTTTTTACCTCTATTTCAGCAGAAAGGGTGTGGATTTTCTGTGAGATAGTAGAAAATCTCATAAAAAAGCAGGGTTGTCAGAGCGAGTGAAGCGAAGCTTTGATCGATGTTTCTTTGTGATTAGCCGTCGTTTAAAATGTTTTTTTTTATTCCTCCTACCTTCACCCCCTAGTCCAGATCCTACCATTTACCAAAGCCCATGTATTTCTCTCAATATGATGTAAATAGGTGCATGCCAATCCAATTAAACTACAAATAAATCAATAGTCATTGCAGATTGTAAGCACAGATTTGTGCGTTTCTTAAAATAAAAGCCAGGTCTGTCCTACTTTCAGAATATTCTGCACAGACTGGCAACAATGCTTCATCTGGTATAATGCGGTACAAAAGGGGGTGGTCCATCACCACCCTCTTTTGTATCATCTGGTATAATAGCAATTTACTGATCCTATATTTCTTTCTCTTCGGTTCTTGACATCATTAATCTAAACAGCTACTGGCCCACCCACCACCTTTTTCCTGACGTGAAGAGTGTCTGTCAGGCTGAGCAAAGGTCGGCCTGACAGACACTCCTCCTGTTCAGATCAAGAAGCCAGGCGCTTTACTTGCACTAAATGTAAAAGCGCCTGGCTGCCAGAACTGAACTATGCCAGGTTCAAGATGTCACTACCCTATCATAACCTCCACAGCCCTGCAAAGCGCCTAGAGAACCTCCCCCAAATGGTGAGGAGGAGCATCACTGATAGCCTCGGACTTGGGTGCTTTTGTTTTTAAGCCCCGCTGTGCACATGGCTTTGTGCCCATCACTGACGCTTCTTCAGAGTGGGGTGGGATCAGAAAGTCTCACTGGCTCCATCCCACTCTGTAATGAGTCGGGGACTGCTGCTTCCTCTCATTGGCTAAATAAAGGTCAGCCAAAGAGAAGAGGTGTTAGTCCTAACCCTCCTGGAACTTCACAGTCTTCCCTTCCACAACCCGAGATGCTGCAGTTGGCAAGTTTTACGTTTTTCAATGTTTGGTGCATGTGTGCATGTATGAATGTATATATGCAGTTGTGAGTGCGAGCTGTGAATGGGTGGGTGTGTGTATGCTTGTGAATGCATGGGTGTGAGTGAGTGTGCATGTGTTCGTCTGTGGCTCACCCCCCCATGCTCGAAATACTAGCCACCACTGAGTCTAACCCTTATTACATGCCATGATGGGCTTCTTAATTCATTATTACATTTGTTGTGACCAATACAAGATCTGGTTGGCTGGTGGCTTCAAATAGGCCGCAATGTTACAAATCGGGACCAAAAACGAAATTAATGTATTGACTTTGGAAGTGTTGACTGCTGCATAAGGCCAAAATAAAAGTTTAGGTAAACAGAACGCTACATTCTGCAACACTACAATAGAACTTAAAATCCTCAATATTTATTCCCAACACTTGTATGCTTATAACAAAGCATGAAATAATTCTCCTGTACAACAAACACCCTATATTACTGTGGTACCTGCAATTCCATTCACGGAACCACCAAATTTAAGTAGGTGTTGTAAACTTGCCTTTTCTGCATAATCCCCCCAGATATTTTGCCTTTTTCTGAACCCTAGTTTTGCTGGTGTTAGGATTACATGTCCTATAACACTGTTAATCAGTGTGACAGTGTGTGTGCTTGGCTCTAAAAGAGTTTTGGTAAAATTGGTTTTACCCAATTGGACTATTTAACTGACATGTAAGACCATTATTGATCACACAGATAATGCTCCTTGTGGCATAGAAGTTAAATATATATTGTGGGTTTCATTCTGTATTTACACTATCCACATATATGAAAAAAAACATGCCTGCCAGAAGCATCACTGTGCTCTAGCTGGGCTGCAGTTAAAATGTACTGCAGTGACATATGTCAGAGAAAATTGCCATTGCCTGTTGGAAAAGACTATTTTATATCTTCATAGATCAGCCCTAAAGTGTACCTTCTAAGCCCAAAGGGCAGGGTTCTAATATAGGACACACTAACATATTAGGATTTCTGTGCTCTCACAATTAAATGCAACCCAAAAGCTTTTCCACTTTGTTTGCTTTCCTAGGCGTTGCCTTATATAGGTCTAAATTAGATTAAAATATTTTTTTCTGCCTGGGACAATGCTCGAAAAATGCTGTAAAGTTATTTCTAACATAATTTCTAAAATCTGAAATCAGATTTTTGATAACTTATGTTTGTGGTGACTGAGCCAAAACGGATCTAAAAACAGTTCTGTATTCATCCCACCTCTGTAGAATACATATCCTTGGCTGGGAGAGTTAATTACTCTTGCTGAGTGGACACTAGTCTTCTTTGGAGCCTGAAAAAAAGCAGAAAGACGTTAACTGCTGACCACTTAGTGGGAATCACCAATCTGGGAGTGGGCAGGAACAGCTGTCAGAGCAAAATGAGAGCCATAGACTATTTTTGGTTTGAGATGCCAGTGAGTGGATCATGTATTAATTCCCTGGACTCTTCTAGACAGTCATGCTCCAGTCACACTAGAGGAGAGAACCAGTCTGGACCCTGTCAGGTGAGTGTGAGGAGAGTATATCTAAATACAGGTTTCACTAAGGAGTTGAAGACAGAGCTACATGGAAGCAGACGGAGCTATTTGAAACAGGCACTCCTGAATAATTTTACAGAACGGCAAAATTACGTCTTGAAAGTTATGTTTGGAGATGTGGGGTACGTTGAATGGGGAGAGGGTGAGTTGAGTGTCATCAGCGTAGGATACAATGTTGATTTCATGGGATCTGACAATGGGTGCGAGCGGGGACAAGTAGACGTTGAACAGGGTCGGGCTGATGGAGGATCGCTGGGGGCTCCGCAGGTGGTCGGTGTGGGATCTAAGAGGAAGGTGGGAGTCTGAGCTGCTGCCTTCTGCCATATAGGAATGAGCAAATCAAGTCGAGGGCCTTGTTCCAGATTCCTGCTTTGTGTAGTCTGCAGGCTAGGGTGCGGTGAGAAACTGTGTCAAATGCTGCAGAGAGGTCCAGGAGGATGATGGCCACAATCTCTCCTCTGTTGAGGAGGGAGCGGATGTCATCTGTCATAGCGAGGAGGGCGGTTTTGGTGCTGTGGCTTTTCCTGAAACTGGATTGGGAGGAGTTGAGGATGTTGTTTTCTTCTATGAAGGTGGCGAGATGGCTGTTGGCGGCTTTTTTGATGACTTTCACTGGGAAAGGGAGTAAGGAGACCGGTCTGAAGTTTTTGAGGTCGGTTGGGGTCCGCCAATGATTTTTTCGGGAGAGGGTTGATCTCGGCGCGTTTCCAATCTTCCGGAAAGGAGGTGGTCTCAAACTAGCGGTTGATGATTCATTGAAGCTCAGGGGCGATGATGTCAGTGGCTCTGTAGTAGATGTGGTGGGGGCAGGGGTCCGTGGGGGCCCCTGCGTGGGTTAACTTCATAGTCTGCAGGGTGTCTTCGATGGTGAGGGTGGGTGGGAGTAGGTTCCTTGTGTAGTTGTCGTCGAAGTTGTCATAGATGGTCTTGATCTTGTGGTGGAAGTAGGTGCTGAGTCTGTCGCAGATGTACTGGGAGGGGGGATGTCAGTTGTCTCGCTGTCGGGTCGGGCAAACTCTTTGAGGATGCATAAGAGTTCCTTGCTGTTGTGTGCGTGGGTGGATATTCTGTCCTGGAATGCTCTCTTCCTTGTGTATCTGATGTGCTTGTGGTGGGTGGCCGTGGCTGCTTTGAAGCTGTCAAGGTCGGTTGTGGTTTTGGAGTTCCTCTATATCTTTTCGAGGCATCTGCAGGTTCGTCTTGATTCTCGGAGTTCGATGGAGAACCAACTGGCTTTCATGGCATGTGGGTTGGTAGTTTTCTTGAGGGGAGCGATGGTGTTGGTGCAATCGGTGATCCAGTTGTCCAAGGTGCGGGCGGCGGTGGTTGGGTCATTGTCCGTTGCCGTGGGAGCGGAGCGGAGCTGCTGAGGGAGGCGGTGAGCTGGTCGTTGGAGATCTTGTGCCTGCCCTGGAGCTGGTTTGGGCGTTTGAGGGTGATGTTCATTTTGAAGGTGAAGTGGATGCAGCGGTGGTCCTTCCATGGGAGTTCGGAGGTGTGGCTGAAGGATATGGAGTTTCCTTCAGTGAAGATGAAGTCGAGGGTGTGTCCTGCTGAGTGCGTGGAGTCTGGTACGATCTGTTTGAGTCCGATGTTGAGGAGGTTGTCAAGGTGGGAGGAGGAGTTGGGGTCTTGGAAGTTGTCGAGGTGGAAGATGAGGTCTCCCAGCAAGGTGTAGTCGGTGGCTTGCGGGGTGATGATGTCGGTGATGGAGTTGGAGAAAGGTGCGCGGGGTACGGGGGGTCTGTAGATGAGGGTGCCTCCGAGGGTAGTGGTTGGGTTGGTCTGTATCTAGAAGTGAAGATGTTCCATCAAGTCTTTGGGCCCGTCAGTGTGGGTGCTCAGTCGGAGGTTGGATTTGTGAGCGATGCTGATACCTCCTCCAGGGCAGTTGGGGTCGGTCCTGACTTTGAGTCACCTTTATTGCCCATAACCATGGACCTTTACCTGCTGAATGGTATTGCATTCCACTTCAGATACCAAGCAAAATGGCAAAAACTATGACCCGGAAGATTCGCTTGGGGTATCTAACAGAGCTCTTTTGTGGTCAGTCTAAAATCATGGCTAGGTCCTGGTAAAAAGTGAACAGTGAATTTTGATTTGCTCTTTGCTGTTTCTTCTACTTTTTACCCTAAAATCTGAAAATGTCCTATCTCCTGATCCCCTTAACCTATTTTAATGATCTTGGTGGCTTTTTCCCCATTTCTTTTTTTCTATGTTTCTAAATTGGCTTGGGAATTTGATAGTGTTGTTTTCTTGATTTTAAAATTATTGGTCCTGTTTGGGGACTTAACCCACACTTATCTGACAATTGTATGCTGCTTGTGTGCTAGCTACCAGAGGCTGAGCAGAGATTCTCACAGAAATGTGTTTTGAGCTAACAGAGGATCATTATTATGTTGGTAGGGATACTTCCCTCCCAAATTAATAACTACATTCATGACTGTAGGTAGTCCTGCCAAGTGCCACGCATCAGGAGTTAGACAAACACATTTTAGTGTGGTGGTTCGCATCACCGCACTAAAATGCTTAGTCAAGCATTTCTAGCGCCTTCTAAAACCTCCGTGGCACTGTGGCAAAGTAGAGAGAAAGAGCAAAGCCCGAAGCACTCAAGGCAGCATGAGTAGCGTGGACTGTGTCCTGCTCGAGTCTGGCAGAGTGTGCTCTATGACTGTTCATTGATTGTGCAGTGCTTTTCCGGCTGGTACAGACTAGAATTTAAAATCAAAACAAAGTGAGTCTCGCCGTCCAGGGGACTCAGTGCGCTGGCAGCATATTCAACATTCACAGCTGCTGCTTAGACTCACTCAGCTAGGGACAACTGCAGAGGTCTCACGTGACATGGGGTCACATGGCTTTCCATTTGTCAACAGAATGCGGGCTGACCGACACAGTCCCCGCAGTGGACCCTCATAAGAGGGCGGCCCCTTTAGTGCCACAAGATGGCACACTGGGCAACCTAGTCTTTTGGCCAGAGACCCTGGCTGGGGTCCCGCGCGTCACTTCCGGCCGTGGGGGGGTTCAGGGAGAGGTATATAGTCCTCCCCGCCCCCCAGGCGGCCTCTTTGTTCCCTCGCCCGGACGCCGACTGGATCTGTCCTGATCCTTCAGTAGTGGCGAGCCCCCGTGAGCTGTATCGCGGTTAGTGTGTCCTACCCCCCTCCTCTCCCTCCCAGCAGGCACTCATAGGTGTTGTGTGCTTGCCAGCCCCTACATGGTGACGGTCTGCGGGGGGGGGGGTTTAGACAGCTCCCGGGTGGGTACGGGCCCGTGGCTTCCTCGGCATCTTGCACGCTGTAGCCTGGTCATGACTTGGGTTGCACAACGGGGCTCTTGCTCCGGCCCGGGTGTAGTAGGTAATTGTTAAAGGTGTTAGTGCACCTTCGCTGTGCCTGGTCCTCCATCGCTGGGGAGGGGGCTTCCACCGCCAGGCCCTGAGCAGGCGGCCCGTAGCCAGGCCGCACCCGTAGTAACTGGGTGTGATCCAGCGGCCAGCGCTTGGCAAGACAGGCAGCAAGACCCAGTCCCATGGTTCGTAGGGGGGAGTGGAGGGCCTCACTGGGCTCTCCGTCACTGCGGTTTGCATGGGGAATGCGTCCCCAGGCCGCGGGTGGGTGGGTTGCTGCGGGGGGAGCAGCGTTACGGTCGTGCTCCCTCCTGTGTGCCAGGGTGCTGTCCAGGTCAGCGAGCGCGTGGCTCCCTCCCAGCCCGTGGAAACGCTGTCGCGATTAACGGCTCCATTTTAGCAGTCATAGGGGGTAACTCACAGCCTCATATGCGGGGGTAATATTTTCACCAGCACGACCACCTCACTCGCGAGGTAGTGGGCCCAGCTCAAGGCACCACATGGTGTCAGGTGATCAGGGTGATGAAGGCGCAGGGGTGCCCCGGCGGGTAGCCCATCGGGGGAGAGAGCAGCCGACCCCAGCATCATTTCAGTGCCTGCATTTCTTTAATTTGAAATGGAAAGGACCCGCAGTGCTGCAATACATGTAACAAGAGGGTGCTGGCAATTCTCAGGGCTAGCAAGTTCTTTTATGAGCGATTACCGCAACGTTTACAGTTACATTCAAAGCACTGGTTTCCGGGGACACTTTCCCCTTATTTGTCTGTCTCCCACTAGTACCCCCACGGAATTCGAAAATCGGGTGACTGTGTTAGCTTGGTTAAGGCTAGCAGACGACCCCGGCATCAGCGCCAAGGGTAGGGGTATTTTCATCGGAACCAGGCCAGTGGGACACCCGACGCGTTGGGAGGTGGGGGCGGAGAGTTGTGTTGCCCCCCCACGTTGTATGCAGACGAACCCCCGGCATTAGCGCCGGGGGGGCAGCGAGTCGTGTTACCTCCCACGCTCCCCTGTGCTGCAAAGCGCGTGCCGCAGCCTGGTACACGGGGCCAGAGGTGGTGAGAGGCAGATCTCTTTGGGGCAGAGGCGAGCATCTGGGCGTCGGCAACAATGGGCGGGGGGGCAACCTCTGCTGCGAGCTCCCTCCTTAGCACGGTGTACTGCTGTTGGACTACAACATGGGGCATCTCTCCGGGAACGTCACCAGTAGCCTCACCTGGCTCAGTGCGGCAATGGCCGCCTCAGCCCGCAATTCTTCTCTGTTCCTCCCGTCATCGCCAGGTCACGTATTCAAGTGGGCGGCACCATATGCGTTAGCGTGTCACCTAATCTCAATTGGCCTAGTCTCGGGGTTTTGCTGGTTGGGCACCTCCCATGCACACAGTGGCCGGCTGCATGCTTCCTGATGCCATGCGGGGGCTCTTACGCTTGTCAACATAGTGATTCCGGTGGCAATCTGCAATCAGGGCGCTTCTTACGATCCTAAGCACTCTCTGTGGGTTTAAATTAATAAACATCACAAGAATCTTAGGCAGTGGCAGTCGGCGCAGTATATAATGTTATGCAACTCTCCGTAGAAGTGGGTTGCCATCCACAACGGACAGAGGCAGTTAACAGGAATATTGCGCGTTTAAGTTTGTAATTACCTTGTCGAACATGCTACTGTGGGCACAATGCAGGTTATATCCTGTTACGAGGCGGGTGTTGCTTATGGTCTGTGGTGAATAACCGACTCGCGAGGTGTCTCGGCATGCAAAGCAAGGCACGTCTCCTGGTAATAGGACCAGCAGGACGGGGGCATCTTAAGTTATATAAAATAAATAAATAATAAATAATCCAGTAATGCAAGGCAATCATTTTATTTAACAGAAGTGCCAGGGCACTCGTCAAGTGCCATTAACAGTACCCGGGGGTAAGTGCGATGACTCCGGTTTTCGAGCCCACCCCCCCCTCATTAGACAATCAGCGCCATCTTGGGCAGCGGTCACTTGTCTCATTTATTTCCAATTATTTTCAGTAGGGGCAGGGTGCATTGTACAATCTGTGTATGGTACTGTGAGAAGTATATCGGCTAAACTACAAGGGAGGACAGAAGGTGCCCCGTGGGCATGGTATCGGTGGGTGAGCACGCTGGTCCCTTGGAGGACGTGATGGGGTGTGGCCGTCTGGGGCGGGGCCTGCACAGACTTAAAACTGGAGGTCAGTCCAGGCTTCTCACTTGACCCAACTGAGTGATCACAGGCACTTGTGCATTTCAACTCGCTTCCTTGTGTTCTTCACACGTGGGAGTGCTCTCATGGGAGTCGATTCAGCAGACTGCAATGTCGCACTAGACCTCATGTAGGATACAGATGCAATTAGGTCTCAGTTCACTGGTAGGGTGTTCACTAATACTGAGGTCCAAAACACTACAGAAATGAAATACAGCGGATGATGCAAATGCCCATAGTTACCACATTTATAGATTGGGACGGGTTACTGGGTATGCCTTGCCAGGACAGTGACACACACTTTACATGAACTGGAGCCTCAGTAAAGGTATGATGGAATCGCAAACTGGTACGTGGGACTCTCCTCTCCAACATGCTGCAGAGGCATTATGTTGGCAGGGCTGTGACTGGCATGCAAGGGCATCAAGGGGCGGTATTAAGCAGCAGGGTCAGTTGCAGGGTGAACCGCGTAGGTTGTCACTCAGCGAAAGGGTGCGGTGGTGCCACAGTGGGCACAATTCATATAATTTCCAAACCAGGTCAGGAGTGCACACTCGTGCACAACAGCACATGCGGTAGTATTAGCAGTTGCCCTTGGTAGAAACTCATTTGGGTGCCCCTGTTTGGATCAGCTCTGAATTTGAGACAGTCCAGCTCTTTCTTGCCCACTTTGGGAAAGTACTACAGTGCACGGGCAAACTCTTCCAATTTCTAAATGTGTTTCTATACAATATTCGGGATGGTGACGTGTTTGCAATAGGGTAACACAGCAGCAGCTCACTAATAGTATGAAAATATTAGGTGAGTCGGCCAACTAAAAGAAACCTTTTAGTGATGTCGTAAGGGTGGAACACATGGCCCAAGCGGCGCATGGTGAAGCTTTGCAGGGAGGCATACTGGGCTCGGGAATTTGAATGCTGTGGGTCGGAAATGCGACCATTGGTGTTAGTTTCGCTCTCACAGGTTGAAAAGAATAAGAGAATTGTACTTGGTTGGTGCTAATTTGATAAGGGACTGTGTTCTCCGCAAGCACATGTGCCACCTGTCCAGAATTGTTGCATTTTCAGTATACTACTACACCAAAGCCATATTAGGGCTGTTCGCCTGGTTGGTGTCCTGTGCTAGAGAAGGGCAGATTCGGGCCTCCCGTCCCCGGGTAGGGGAGGGCAGTGCTCTCTCTAGGTGCAGCCATTTGGGGGGCCTTTGGGGTGCATCTTGATGAGGGCACCATGGGTCAGCGAGTGGCGTGCTCAGTATGAGGCGAAACCGGCACAAGCCGGTTCCCCCCTCAGCGCAAGGTGTGTACATCACGCAAGGCTTGTAGTTTGCAGGTGCCCATCTCCAGTACTTACGGTGCCAGGCTGTTCAGAGTGACTGTGTATATTTGTGATACTCTGCTCAATCTGAGCTACTTCAGTCTCATACCATTCCAGGCACTTTGACTCCAAAAGTATCGTATATATGTTACCGTCTCACACATGCACTCTCCAAGCTCTGGAATATCTCTCAATAGCAGCTTTAAACCTTGGTCGTCTTAGAGTTCCTTGTTGGTCAAATAGGCGTAATTACTGATATCGGTATGTCTCTCTCATTCTCAGGATTTGATTGCTAGCAAGAAAGTGTAATTAATAGTCTTTTATATGTCCATCATAGTGCACTGGAATGATGGAAATGTCACATATAGCAGTTGAAACCTTGGCAGCCGAGGATGGGGGCGGCTAGCTCTTGGTTGGTTATGCAAGAAAGCTATAATTGTGGCTTATCTATCTTATGTAACTAAGAAGCATTGTCAAAGCCAACAGATGGGCTTGTTGTAGGGTAGTGCTCCTTTGGTAGTAATATAGGGAGGCAAGGACCTAGCGGCTATACCAGGCAATATGCAGCACATTGCCTGAGCGAGGTGAGTAGCCCTGCAGATTAGTTGGGCCTGCATGAGCCACACATAATGCTCCTACATTCTGGCCCACGCTGAGACATTTACATAAATTGTATCACAGCATCGCCAGTTTCTATACTCGGGCCCGCTGGCACTATGGTGATGCATCATCAATTTGCACAGATTTTGGGCCTGCATTAGCCACACATACCTCCTCCAGTCTAACCCCACTAAGACCATTCAGCTCTGGGCAAAGTTCACCCTAGATGCCAGGCAATAATGCCATATGGGGGCCTTCGTGGTTTTAGGCAAGTAACCAGAGGCACCGAAGCCAGTAGTATTAGCATACAGGTTTGTGTATTTGGTGGATACATCTGGACAATGGCCACCGGCTCATCGGTGCATCATTCTCCCTCAAGAGAGCAGGCATTATTTGAAGCCCCCATCCATCGAAGGCACATATTTAATTTTATGACACTTCTTGATCTGATAAAGTAGCACGGATAGGGAGCAGAGTAGTCACAATAGACATACAGTCACACAAACCAGAGGGACACCATTCAGTTGTTCGACACATTTCAACAACAGAATTGCCTGCGCAAATGTCTGGTCGATGCAGCAGAGTAGGTGCACTCTGTATGCAAGGGCATGCTACCGGTTGCTCAGGGGAGACAAAACACCCACCCTATAGCCGAGGAGCCAGGCATTTGCAGAAGTTGCCATTTAACTAGTGGGTTGTGGTGCACAAAGCTGGAGGGAACATGGGGTCATAGCATAATTTTGGCTACAATGATTGAGGATTGATTGTTTTGGCATTCCCACTGCTCGGGAAAGGGCAGGATTCGTACATGTTATTCCCCCCTCCTCAGGTACACGAGGACACCAGTGCTTAATGTCGCCTATCCCATGGCAGGATAGTCACCAAGGGGTGGACAGGCCATTGGCATACCCTGCCAGAACAAGGATAGCCACTCACACTATCTGGAGCATCTAGGGAGGATATCTGTTGGAAACACAGACTGGGGTGCGCTGGGCCCATAACCCCTCACCAAAGTTGCGAGGGGCATCTTGCTGTCAGGTGTCTTTGAGGGATGGGCAAGGGCATTAAAGGGCATTAGCTCGTGACTAGGCATTTGCAGGGATGCAGAAGGGTCCCAGTGGATCCACCAAAGGGACTGCAGCGAAGCACGTGACACAGAACCTGGTAGTCTGACACCACTACTGGTGTAAGTATCAAGGGACACAGGTGGATAGCAGGGACGGGGCATCTGTGACCGGTTGAAGGTTCAGCAAGCAGGGTGGGCTGAGTAAGTTGTCAGTCCACGAAAGGGTGCAGTGTCTATTAACGGGTACCATTCACATATTCCCTCAAACCTATTTTGACACCATTACTATGTTCACCAGGGAGCAATCCTAAAGAACTGTAAAATTTTCTGGTCAGTGGGGCGAAGTAATGCACCCTAGAAGGAGACCACGAAGACCACAATGTGCAAATTAGCAACCAGTTGGGGACAGGTGAACTTTTGTGGTCTGTAATCACCCCCAGCTCCCGTGGCAGGTGGTAGGCCGCGAGGGGCGGCTTGCCTTTGGATCGCCTGTAAGATAACCCACCATATTGGCATATTTGGTATGCTAATAAACCTGCAGCAATTTTCTCCACCATAAAGTTGTCTTGTCTGCTTATTTATGCTACCTGTATGTTACTGCGGGAGGGCTGGTGAGTGTGGCCGATATTGGCACTATGCGGGCTGACCGACACAGTCCCCGCAGGGGACCCTCATAAGAGGGTGGCCCCTTTAGTGCCACAAGATGGCACACTGGGCAGCCTAGTCTTTTGGCCAGAGACCCCGGCTGGGGTCCCGCGCATCACTTCCGGCGGTGGGGGGGGTTCAGGGAGAGGTATATAGACCTCCCCCGCCCCCCTGGCGGCCTCTTTGTCCCCTCGCCTGGACGCCGACTCCCTCCCATCCGCTTACCCGGCGATCAGGGTGAGGGGAGGAAGGATGTTCTAATCTTTTTATTTGTGTTGCAGGTGGAGTTACATGGCGATCCAGAGGCGGAAAGGTACTCAGGGGTACCCTATTCAGGAGCACAAAGGGTGCTGAGGCCGAATATCCCCAGGAAGTCTGTGCGGTGGACCCTGGGGTGCGACGGCACCCCATCTGTCCTACGGGCGGTTGGAAACATGTACAACCGGGGGTCGCTAGAATGCTCCGCCCCTCGTAGGGGGGGGCGTGAGTTATATGGTGGACCAATGTTTCACCGGAGGTGGGAGGGGCTATCCCCTCACCACAACCGCTAAGCACCAATTGGCTAAGACCACGATGCAAGTTGGCCCATCAGGTGGTAGGCTGCGAGGGGCGGCTTGCCTTTGGATCGCCTGTAAGATAACCCACCATTTTGGCATATTTGGTATGCTAATAAACCTGCAGCAATTTTCTCCACCCAAAAGTTGTCTTGTCTGCTTATTTATGCTACCTGTATGTTGCTGCGGGAGGGCTGGTGAGTGTGGCTGATATTGGCACTAAGTCCTAGTGAGGTGGCAAAATGCGGCAGGGCAGTTATGTTTCTTTGCCGCACCACTGACTGCCTGTGTGCCGCCAGCAGTGTGACTACTGCCCCATCATCATGCGTGACCACAGGGAGAGCAGAAGTGGTCAGACAGTCATCTGAGTGCCTCGTCCCACAGTGACGTGCTGAGAGAAGAGACCACTCTCGTCGTGTCGACCACCCAGGTCTGACAATTCAAGATGATTTCTCATTTCTGACATTATGATGTCGATTTACAACATTCATAATAATTTAATTTTAGCAGCCTGCCTGAGCCTGCAAGTTAAGTAGAACTGAGGGCTAGTGCCGCAGCAGTATGGGCTCCGCTGAGCTAACTGACGTTGATTAAGATCAACTTAGACCCCGGCATGACCATGGCTGCCCGTAGTTCCCCTTGCATAAGTACATTAATCCCCCTGTTACCAGCGGCTGAGAGTTTTTGCCACATGCAGCGCTAATTTTATTTACTACTTTGGAGACACAGAAAGGCCTCTCTCCTTATGTGCTGGGTACACTCCAGCAATACAAAATCTGTGGGAGTCCGATGTTCACAGCACATCCAGTTTAGGAGCTCTGTATATATTAGTCCTTTTTCCGTGAGCTCAGGGCTGTTTTATTTTAATCTAACAACGACAAGCAGTTTAGAAGAGAACAGGGACCCTGAATGAACTATGGATACCAAAGCAATGTAAGGAAACATTAAAAAACTATTACTATGAAAAATGCAGACTTTTTTGTGGGAATTGCAGCTAATGTAATGTAGCATATTGTTCATTATTATTGTTCATTATATTATGAAATTTGTTCTTATTTTTTTTTTTTGCGGCTATTGATTGCATCAGTCGTGAGTCTTTGTATTGTATTTAATAACTTTTTATTTTGTTTTTAGTATGTATTTATTTATGGATTTTATGGACTATACTAGGACAATTTATTATGGATTGTGTTTTATATGTATAGCATGTCTTTTATGATGTGAATCGAAATAAAGACCTTTTGACTATTGACTATTGTAATGTATGTAGCAATGCACTTGAAAATTGGATTAACACTAACTATGCGTATTATAGAAGTAGTGCAGTACGACATTTACTCATGCCTTCAACTTCAAGAACAGAAAGGCATTTCATTTTCACTTGTGTGCTGTGGAGAGACCAGGAAGTCCTCTCAGTATGTTACGTTTATTTTTTCAATTGAATTTGATATTTTTTTGAGCAAGGTTAGTGGTTCTTGCAGTAGTGTTTTATGTTTATTAGTGCCTCTGCTGTTTTTTGCTGGGGTGCATGAACCACCGATTATAGTGAGCAATGCCATCACTGCTGCAGAAGTACACTAGAGCAGTGAGTAAGAATAGATGTAGTACGAATCAAGTGAGAGGGGAGAGAACAGAACTACGGAGCAAAGCAAGAGAGAAAGAAAAGGAGTCTGAGAAAGAAGAGTGAGGATGGAGGAGAGAGAGAAAGAGTGGGACAAAAGAAAGAAGTGAAAGTAAGAAGGTGAACTCATAAAAAGAAGAAATCGAGTGAAAAGGACCATATAGAAGAAAGAGAACAAAGTGGATGGAGGGGAGACAGATGAACGGAGAACACGGGAGAGAATAAAAGTTAAGGAGGAAAAGTGGACAGAGAGGAAAAGAAAGGAGATGAAGAATGGATGGAACGAAGCACAAGAAATAAGAATGCAGGGGATAGAAATGAAGACAAGGATGAAAAGCAAACAGTGAGAGAAGTTTGAGAATGGAGAGTGGACGAAAGATCGAGAAAAGAGCACAAGTGAGAGAATAGGATGAAGGATAATCGGACAGAAAAAGTGGGTAAACCTAGACCAGCTTCAGTGCACCCAGCTGGCTCTGGTAAGCGGATATGCCGATCTCACAGGATTTCATTTATTATAATTACCTGAAGTTGCACTCTGTAAAGCACAGCTCCTTTACCCAGAACCTATGTTTGTACCTTCACCTTGCAATGCGAGGACAGAATTAATGGGCAAGATTAGCACATACTCAGTGATTGTTCTGGCCCTAAAGAGAACAGCACTGTTTTACTCTTGCCTGCTGAACATTGCACCCCTCTCGTTTATCACCATACTGCATAAATGATTTAAAAATTTTCAAAGGGTTGGGGACACAAACTCAAGCTGTCTCTCAAAAACACCATTCTCTATTTGCTGCAGAAAGCCGCTTTTAAAAATTCTGGATTATCTTATTGGAAGAAGGATAGTGCCCTTAAATGAGCAATTGAAAGATGTAGATCTGTTGTTGCCATTTCCAGGCCAGTACATTGCAGAAAAATAAGTCATTTCTGTAATTGATGTCAATGCGGGTGGGATAACGCATTTGTTGTTCTTGAAATGAAGTCTCACTCATAGTCTGACACGGCATTGGAATGTTACTCATGAGGACACTGAAAACATTTAAATGTCGCTTATGCGGCAGCAGAAAACTTGGCAGCTATGGCTGGGAGCTCTACATTGCCGCAATCACACCGTCTTCAATCAGCACAAAGTTGAGTCCAGCCACGTAAGTAAAGTTAGTACAGCTGAGAGCTCTGCATTGCAGCGAGTCACTCTCTGCAGTACTATCAGGTACTTTGCAGCCGTTTTAAGATCTTCTTAAGTAGGGGTCTCCAACCAGTAGCTCATGAGCTACAGTAGCTCTTCAGCTACCTCTGAGGAGCTCACATGTGCAGCCCAGCTTATTAAATTAGAAAGCTTTTTCTTGGTTTCATTAATATACATATAAAATAATTGTGATTATACAACACTAATATTATTAGTAGGTCTCAATGCGTTTCATTGAACATAAGTAGCTCTCAGTACAGAAAGGTTTGGAGGCCCTGACTGAAAGTGTCACTCATATTCGTGAATGTCACTCATAATTACACTGCAATTATGAAAATGTCACACATAAGCAGTCTGAAACCTTGGCAGCTATGTGTACGGAATTCTAATTTTTGCTCTTGTCTTTATTTAATCAGTAGGAGGCATCCTCATTTTTATTCTAGTAAATACAATGCCCACACCTAGCCACATAAAATTTAACATATAGCAGCCAGCGTGCACATCTTGTTCAGTATCACGTCCCAACAGAGGTGTGCATGTAGATTATTTTCATCAAAATGCCAACCATTGTTGAATCTAGTCTATATCAGTTTGAACATAGTTCGCCATTATAAGCATCTGTCATCAAATCACGTAGAAATGCTGAGTGGGTCTGTTAATGTTGGCATCTTAGGGCCTGATAATGATCCTCGCAGATAGGGTTACTCAATCACAAATGTGATGGATATCCCGTCCGATGTATTACATGTTCCATAAAATATAATGGATTTGTAATTTGGCGGAGGGGATATCTGTCACGTTTGTGACGGAGTAACCCTGTCCGCCAAGATCGTAATCAGGCCCTTAGTCTCTTAGGGCCATATGTATTAAGCATTTTTGCGGTAGGAAACGGCCGATCGGTCCATTTCTGACCTCAAAAATGCTTTACATATTAACAAATTGCGATTCGGTAACACGTTACCGAATCTCAATTTGTGTTTGCGATTCGGTATTTGAAAGGGCCGTGTTTAGGGCGTTCCTTCCAAATATCGAATCTGAATGGGATGTATGAATGTTTTGCGACCGAATTACGGTCGCCAAACATTCATATTTTACTGACGCCTTGAAGGAGAAGGTAAACCATTCACAACTGGGAAGGAGTCCCCAAGGGGCCCCTTCCTCTTTGAGAATGGAAAACAATATTTTTAAGAGCAGGCAGTGGTCCCTCTGCAAAGTTTCATTTTTTCTTTTTAAATGCATACCGTTTTCCTTTAAGGTTCAAAGTTGCGACCTACCTCATTAACCCCTTGAGTGCCCCGCCCTTTCCCCCTCCTGTGCCGGGCCTTTCATTAGCGGGCGGGGTCCATGACGAGATAGTCTCGTCATGGGCACAGCGCAACCGCGCTCCATGACGAGACTATCTCGTCATGGGCATAGAAGGGGTTAATATGCATGAGTTAGGCCTATTTGCGACCTATTAGGAATCGCTAATAAAATTCATAAGAGTTCCATACATTAGAAATAGCGATTATCTAATTGCGATTCGGAGAAAATTGCAATTAGGTAATTGCTACTTGAAATAATGATCCATGTGCTCCTTAGACCTTTTTTAAAAAGGATGTAAGTGGGCCATGGATAAGAATCAACTTCAACGAGTTGCTTTTGATTCGACAGGAAACGTAAAATTAATTAAGTTATGTTTGCAGCACTGAAGTAATTTGTAGCATAGCCCAACGGGACTCTCTTGTTTCATTTTATTCAAACATGCTTTGCCCCTGACTTCAAATAAAGATATTCCAATGACAGTCTTATTTAGATCAGACATGTAAATCGCAGCTAGTTTGGGCTTATTAGATATCTCTCCATCAAAGATGGAAGGGAGTTGAATCCAGTGACTGGCTAATATGCGGTCCCTGCAGGCATTTGTAGTTGTTTTCAAGAATGCACATTCCTGTCTTCAGTTTTAACTCAGTCGATGTAAATAATACAGAGAAATATGGAATATGGCGAAACACACCTTGTTGCTGTCTGGATGAAGCCATCACTCCACATTTCGGATATTAACTTGAATGATACTCCTCGGGTGACCTATGACATAAAAGAGAAAACGGTAAGGAAACAAACTGACACGTTAACTTCCAAAGGGCATCAGCAGACAAAAACCCAGGTCATGCACGACGCAACGCTCTAGGAGAACTGTGCTTAGTTAATGGTCATTTGCAAGTCTTTGAATGCTTGCCTCTGATCATTCTGAAACAACTGCTTTGATGCGTCTGGACACACGCAATGAAGTCAGCCAGTGGCGTAACGGAAAATGATGCCCCCCTCCCCCCCCCCCTCCGCATAATGTGATGAGGGACCCTGCCGTCTCCCAGATCGCACAGACATTCATTGATCTAGGGCTCAATAGGAACCCGCTGAAAGGTTGGGCTCTCCCCTACGCTGCAGGGACCTGCTTGGGAAAGCAGAGTGGCTTTTCCAAGCATTTAACTATTACTAGGGCCACTGAAATTATGCGGCACGTGAGTGCCAAATTATGCGACAGGGTTGAATGCGGCAAGAAAAGGCAAAATATCCGGCATAAAGTGGCACATTAAGTAATAGTATTAATTAATTACTTCATTTTAAAACTTGATAATACTATCTGGACATTGGTTGCACCTCATTAGAACCAGTTTAACACTCAACTATAACAATAAGCAACAGAAGGTGACCAGCCCTGCTTTGCAGAGGGCCTTGCATTGCGTGGCAGCACATGTTGTTGCATTTTTAATAACTTTTTAACCATTTGAGCTAGAAACAATATATAAAAAAAAAAAAAATCTGCAGGTTATACAACAGATGATGGTTATATGGCAAATGCAGCAAATCTTTAATTACATGAAAATTGCCATAGAGCACAATTGCTTAATTTCAGTGGCCCTGACTATTTCTTATTCCATGCCATTGAACACGTTCTGCAAGGCATGCAATGGCATCGCTTAGAGGGTGAGGGGACCCCCTCCAAAACAAGAAAACCCCGGGGGCCTCCCTGCGCCACCAGTGGCGTAACGGTAATTGAGGGGCCCCCTCCGGACTCTATCAGGAGCTACCCGGCCAAAGTGCAGTGCTGAGGGGGCCCCCTGGAGCTTGGGGACCCCCCCGCATTGAGGGGGATGCAGGGGTCTGTGTTACGCCCCTGTGCGCCACACAGGCTGTGGGGGCCTCCGTTACGCCCCTGGAGTCACCACTTTAATTTCCTTTTAATTAGGAATGATGTGCAAAGACATAAACAGCATAATGTCTACCTTCAGTCAAGATGTTTAAAACAAAAATGTAATGTTGGTAGAAGCTACTGATAAATGGTTACTCGTGCATGGGTTCAGCAGCGACATAGGATTAACAAAGTTAGTCATCAAAAACTTGAATCTTTCCACAGACAAGCTTTTTGTGGTTTGCACAATCTTTGCCTTACGCAACGAGCAACTATTTTGAAGTTAGTATTTAGTGTAAACTAAATCATCAATACTTGTATTAAAAAAGTTGGAAAGGTTGTGCAGTTAGTACATAGGTAAGCTGATGTTAGAGGTTGGTGAAAAGATATTTTAAGGTGCAGGAGCAGCTTGTTTTACCTCTGTGCACAGAAGTGTGCATCGTCACTGCTGTAGATTGAGTAAGTGGGACATGGAGCACTGGCACAGGAGCCCGCATTGCGAGACATGCTGCAATGCATGGAGTCGTCACCGTCAAAAACAGGGTTATCTCTTGCCGCATACTGCAGGTAGCGGACCTCGGTTATTCTTCTAGGACACAGAACATTGGAGCTTTTAATGAGGTTTACTGGTCCTTATTTGGGAAAACAATAAACTTGAGATAAGTGAATCTGAGGAAACTGCGGACTGCTTACTCCACTCTGTGGCGGGTTTTGCACTGTTGATGCAGCTTGACTGCAGCCTGGAGTAGTAGAAAACCCAGGAGCAGGCAGCCAAGGGCAAAGACCCCGTAAATGATGAGGTTTATAGTTTCTGGTGCAAACTTGACACATCGCTCTCCTCGATACAACCAATTTCTACTAACAGGGCATCTAAAACATTAGGAAGAAAGGAAAACTAAATCAGACTCAAAACTCTGCACATTATACCACTGAAGACAAACACTGGGGAGAATTGGAGATTTAATTTCTTAAGGCAAATTCCTCTTATCCCAGTTTTCTCTTTCTTATCCTATTCCTTACTGCAATTGATGTGAACTCTAGTTTACAAGGAAGGAAACCTCTCATTTGAACTGGAAAATTGAATGTGCCTCCTAAATTGTGATACCCGTACCCTTATCCTCTCATAGCCAATTTTATAAAGACAAATGAGGCTTACAATTCTAAAGTTGTAGTTTTCCTTTAGTTGTTCAAATTTCAGATCATTACAAATTTACATCAATTATTTAAATATTTCCTTTCATCTAAACTGTCTCTACACCGACGAGTACTTTGTGATCTCATAACTATAATTAGTCGCTTCTTCGGGCCAAGGAATATTATATCCAAAACTACTCTCATCCAATAGTCACTGGTTGGACTCCCAAGTCTGTCGGCTATGGTAGTCCCACTCCCTGTGTTGAGGCTTCAACAGGAGGAGAGGGACTACCATAGCCAACCACAGAGAGATCCCAGCCAGAGAGCTCAGATATTGTTCCCTGCATGAAACTTTTCCACCAAGAGGAGAAAAGCTATCATAATCCATTGTTTAAGGGAGTTTCTGAGCTTGGACTTCTTACTTCGCTCATTCCATGACACACTGAAATGTAAATTAGATGTGGTGGTTGCTTCTAATTGTAATATCGCTTGAAAAGTGGTATGACATGCACTTAGACTATCCTGTTCATTGCATGAGAGTAGTGATCAAGATAATTTGCCCTGCCCTGATGAAGTATCTAATTCTGTTTAGGGTGTCGCGAAACACGTTACTTTAGCAACCGCTAACAGAAATGATAAAATAATGGATGCACATTTGTAATGAACTGATATTTGAACAATTAAAGGAAAACTAAAAATTAAGAATTCTGGGCATCATTTGTTGGTACAATTGATGTGCGTACAACACTCTGCTGATACTCGTAAATATTTTTCTGTTCTTTGAATTTCCTTGGAGGAGTCGTCTCCTCCCTTCTGCAATCATGGCAGGGAATAGGACTTTAGCAGCCTAACACTGAATTAATGGATTGATGAATGAATGAATGAATGAACATATCTTTATTGTTAGATAATTAAAAGCATTGTAAAATATAGTGGTTAAAATAGAATAAAATGACAATCCTTTTTATACACAAATCCTTAGGTATCAATCAAACGCCACTGAATTGTGAAAGGCTTCCATAATGACATCAATAAGAACCTTTGAACTCGACATAATTGAAGAGTAGGATAAAACTAAAAACAAAACAAAAATGAGATAACTAAGTATAGATGAATTGAAAGGGTGGGATATTAAAAGGCAAAAGTTCATATGGTGCAAGAACGCCACTTCTTTTCAGGGCACGAGAGCATCTTTACTCAGGCACAGAGATCAGTCATAATATCCAAAACAAGTATTGATTGTTCATCCTCATTTCTTAAAGAGCAAGGTGTACGTTACTTGAAAAAAATGGATGCTGAGTGATTATACCGTCTCTCTTTTTGCTGCGGCGATGGGTGCGAAGAAAACATTTTTGCTGTGCTGCATAGGACAGTAATTTCATCGTTGGTTAACCAGAATTTAAGCAGGTCGAGCAGTATTTTCCTTTGAGCATGAAAGGTTGTTCACAGTGGCGGCTGGTGAAGTTGGAAAGTGGTGAGGCGAAAGTACTTCCCTTAGATCCAAGTTAGGGAAGAAGTGAACAAGTCTCATGTCCTTCAAGGGGACTCAGGCAGTTCTTCCTTCTAGAAACTTTGAAAAAATCTGGATCTGGAAATATTTTTGAATTGGTAAAACATTCTTTGCACTATCAGTGCAGCCCAAGGTTAACTTTTCGAGTTGGTAATCCAAGGGATGAATTTTTGGTTTGTTAAAAAACTCTTCCCCAGCAGTGTAGCCCTCAGATGCCTTTCAGAAAAAAAAGAAGCTTGTGCAAATTGTAGTGAAAGGATTTTTTAAAAGGTTTCATGTGGAATTACAGTTTCTTTTTTTTTAAGTGGACATTATATTTATTTAGTGTCTACAAGCTAGGTCCAGTAGCTCGGTGGACTATTGCACCAGCATAGCAAATCTGTCCACTCAGCCTTTCATCTTTCAAAGGTAGATTATCCTTGAAGAAGGTGACAAAAACATGTTCTCCTTCAGTAGGCTGAGGAGCCTCTTGGGGGTGACCGTTATGATCTACAAATACTTATGTTAGGGCAAATTGTTTTTACCAAGAAATAGCACCTTTGCATCGTCCCTCATTGTAGCAATAATGTTGTTGCCATTTTTATAGTGCACAATTTGCTATTGTCATGGCATCACTGCCGTTTCTTGTATGTGATTTCGAACAAGTGATCTAAAAGCACGTAAATCTAGGGCCATTGGCTCAGATCTCTATACTAATCTTTGAATATCTTATCCAAGTCTTTTCAATAATACTTAATTTAGGGTTTTTGAAACAGCGTGTAGACACAAAGGAGTTCATGGTACCGGCAAATTGATCTGTGGATGTACCTGCACTGACAAATTAAAAATGATTTCAGTTTCGGCTAGTACGGTGGGTGCACCACTTATGTATCTATTAAATGGGATTCCTAGCTCCGGACAAAATCTAATCATCTGGAAGAGAGCTTCCATACTGCCTCTGGCGAAAAAACCCTCTTTGGACCCTAAGCAGGTGGAAAGCTTCCGTTTCCAGCCGAGATTCTGGAGAAGGCAATGAACGAAGAAATACTTTCCTATCTAGATATCAACCAGCTGCATGATTAATCTCAATACGGTTTTGCAGCAAACCATTGTACTGAATCAGCGCTGGTGGCAGCATCTGAGGAACTCAAAGTGCTAGTTGACAAAGGTGGCAGAGTGGCATTGATCTTGCTGGATCTCTCTGCAGCCTTTGATACGGTTCATCATACACTTCTTATTAAAGAAATGCATTCTCTAGGCTTCAGGAACACTGCACTAGCATTGCTGAGCTCGTTTCTCAACGGGAGACAACAGTGGGTAGAGATGGGAGACGCCAATTCCCGATCTTTCTCTCTCCCGTGTGGGGTGCCTAAAGGATCTGCTCTCAGCCCTGCCTTATTTAATGTATATGTCACCCCCCTTGTCAATCTCATTTATAGTTTTGGCCTGGCGGTATTTTCCTATGCCGACAATACACAGATTGTGGTATCAATCTAATCGGAGGTGGAAAAGGATGCAGATAACTTTTGCAGATGCATGACCCAGGTTGTGGACTGGATGCAAAGAAATTGTCCCAGGCTGAACTCAGACAAAACCGAGGTTCTGCATTTTAGAAAGGACACTTCCTTCTGGGATGCATACTGGTGGCCTTTGTAGATGGGCACCTTATCGATACCAGTGCCGAAGGCAAGAAATTTGGGTGTCATCTTTGATAGAAAACTATGCTTTTCGGAACAAATCAATACTGTGACTTCAGCAGGGTTCGTTATGCTAAGAGTACTTAAGAAAATTCTCTTGTTAATTCCTTTCGATCTACAAAAGACGGTAATGATGGCACTCTTTGTTTCAAAGATAGATTACTGTAATGCCCTATATTTGGGGACTTCCAAATATTTGATAAAGAAGCTCCAGTCTCTGCAAAATGCAGCAACAAGAACATTACTGTAGGTCCCCAAATTTGGACCAATTTCACACCTAATGCATGGCCTCCACTGGTCACCAGTGGAAAAGTGGATTTTATTTATGGCCCTCTGCATTATCCACAGGGCTTTTCACAGAGCTGGGCTGACCTTTTTCCAGGATCGGTTTTCCTGATATACTGCTTGAAGGAACCTGAGCTCGAGCTCGGCGCACATGATCCCTGCCCCAAGAATAAGCAAAGCACAGTGGGGTGGAAGAATGCTTTTGTACCATGGGGGAAACTATAAAACTTCTTTCCTCTAGCCCTACACTCGCAACTCAGCTTGCAGCTGTTTAGGAAAGAGCTAAAGACCTGGCTGTTTTCTCAATGGGTCATCAGCTTTGTTTTGAGGTAGGCCTCCAGGCGGCCTCTCTCCTGGGTTTTTTGAACTGTACAGCGCTAAGACACCTTTGGCTATTACGCGCTGTATAAAATTACCTCGTTCATTCATTCTTTTCATGCTGAAAGAGAGGTGAGAAGGGTTGGTGCGGCGGTGGTAGGAGGAATAGGTAAGCCACACCAGTAAAGTGAAGACAAGTCTGCTTGGAAACGGCGCATATTTTTGGATTTTTTGGGTAACTTTATTTGTAAATATGTTTAATAAAAATGCTGCACATAAAAATTCATTAAACTGTAATAGAACTTATGTTTCATGTCATTGCAAACAGAGCCGACTCTCAGTGTTCATAACAGTTAGCAGACATGGAACATGAAGATGGGCATTTGCCTGGAATCACACAAGTCAGGCAACTAGTGGTACTGGGATAAAAAAATCGAGATCTTTTGGTTTAAAAGTCAGAGTTTGTCCCACAACTAGTTATTGGTGCATGGTAACAGACAAAAAACATGATTTGAGAGTGAATGAGACATAAAAAGGCATCTACAGCAGTTACAGTGAACGTCATGCACTGGAGTTCTGACGTTTTTATGACATACTCAGGCACTGCCAACAGGCGTCTCGTAATGCTTACGTTTGTTGCTTATCATGAACTCCGCAGATATCACCTGTAGGTATCTGGCAGGCTGAGCAGTGCACACCTATCCAACTGAAAATGGGTCTGTTGAGCGCCCGAACAGAAGTCAGGAAAGGACTGCGGCTGATCCTGCTTCACCCACCTCCATCCTCTCTTCTGATAGGGTGCTTGGATAGCTGGGATGAAATGTGTCACCGCCCTAGTAGACTTCATTCTTTAGACATCCTGAGCTGATTTGGGCATGCGTAGCATGTCTAGGGCTTGCGAATATTTGAAGGGAGCTAAGATGTAAAGCGCCCATTAAACATGCACAAACCCCAGAACGCTGCTTAAACCCTTTCCCTTTTACTGTGACATGCCCTCTTAGTGCTGTAAGCACACAGACAACACAAATAAAAGCACTTGAAGTGACTGGTGTGCTAATTTGTCGGTTTTGATTTTTGCTGCCATAGGTGCAAAAAGCAATTTCTCCATGTATGTCTGATTAAGTTGGTGGGCTGAGCTCCAGCGCCCTCTATGGATCGGCCGTCCCTGGCTGTTCAGCAGCAAACCACACAAGCAAAAGATTCATTCTGATAATGACAAAGCCTGCAGTTGCTGCTGTGGGATGTAAAAACTGCCTACTTTGTCTAAACCTATAAATGGGTGCAGAAAGAAAACACATCTTTGTAAAAAGAATTCTGGTAAGACAATTGAAAAATTCAATAGGGAAGACTTTTTACCTAAATTGGTGTATGTCAACAACCCAGTAAGATGATTTATAGTTGTGGCAGTAGCCAAGCCTTTTGATTTTATAATAAACGTAGTTATAGAGGCTTTCAGCTAGCCCACTTAAGCTAGGCCATTTAAGCTTTAGGTTTGTTGTGTCATTCACATTTTCTTCTGTCTACTGCTGTTGCAAAGTCATTGTTATACCTTGGGCACCCCCCATTTTCTGCTGACTGGTACTGGTGGTAAACGAGTCTGACTATCCCTGGGCTCTAACCTCCCAGGGCCAGTGTGATGCTGAAGACACACTTGGAATACAGTCAAAACACCTTCATACACTAGGGTACACTATAGGTTAGGGTACCCTTGTGATTGACAGGACCTCCCCTATAAGGCCCTAGTACATAATAATCAAACCTACCTTTAAGTCCCTCGTATATAATAGGGCATGGCAGTTTAGAGGCCAGCAGCCCTTTCTGCACTTGCATGTGTGCAGCTGAGGCCTGAGGTCAGTTTAAAAGCAGCCCTGTGTTGCAGGACTGCTTTAACATGCAGATTGTGCACAAAATCGACTTTGGTGTTTGGCCCTCTCACAAATAATACATTACAATATTGTGGCATATTAGGTACCCCCATGGTCTCTCCTAGGTGTCCCAGTGGTGGGGGGTCAGGTATTTATTAGGAGAACCCTTACAAAATAGGTTTTATATGCCTTGCGTTTAGTGAAAATGCACATTTCACTTCCCACATTGTAGTAAAGTGCTTCCCAAAATCGACCTTTGTGCTAGGAGCTCTGTGGAGTGAGGATCTGCAATATCTTTACACATTCAGAACCCCTAAAGTCTCCTCTAGGAGTTCCAGGAGTGGGTATAGGCACCATTCTTATAAAATATGTTTTATGAGCCCTGGTGCTGCAGAAATTGCCCAGTTCATTTTCCCCATGGAGATCCCCAGCCACATAGGTTAACATGGCAAGAAGTTATTAACTAATAATACCTGCCAGGAAAAAGCAGAAAATATAGTCCAAGAGCTTACTAGAATGGTATTGATACATCCAACAATATGTGATTGTTGAATTTATCCTAAAATAAACAGACAAGAAGCTAAAAGACTTTCTTGCCTGTAACCCAAAATTCAGCCTTCCAATCATGCCCTGATTGGTCAGGTTAAGTGGATTAGCCAGGCTGCTTTGCTGAAGTGATAAGTAGCCCCTGGGGTGAAAGACCCGTTCTGGGATGAGAGGGTTCTGCTGCATAAGAATGTCATAGCAAGGGGAGGGGTTGTAAACAAGGATCTAAAAAAGGAGGAGACCGGCAGAAGAAACCAGTTTCATTTACGCCCCTACCCTTTCAACCCAGCCAGATAATAGGCTTAAGGAAGGAATGTGCAGATGCCAGGGGGAGGGAGTCTATGTAGATGAGTCATCCATCCTGGAGGTTGGTTTAGCCAGCTATTAACACTTTTCTGAGACTTCAGCCTTATTGATTTTTGGAGAAATGGTGCTTTCTGGGAGACTATTGTGCCACACTTTGGAGGAAAAGGGCATGCTCTGGGGTGTAGGTTCGTAACTCATTTGACAGAAGTGCCCTCCTGTGTGACACCAGAGAACACTATTAATAGTATCTGAGAGCGGCCGAGCCTCTCAGATTTCCTCTTGAAACTAAAGGAAGAAGAAGGGTCCATGCTGAGAAGTTTGATTTGCACCAACCAGGCCCTGCCCCTGACTGACTGTGCCTGCTGCACAATCTGGAACTACAGCCCTGTGGATCAAACCTGCTTCAAAAGGACTAAATAATGGACTCCCTGCTAGCTACAGGTTAAAAGAGCTCATATGTTAAATCACCACCAAGAAACCCCAGCCTGGAGTACGATCAGTGGATTTGTAAGGGTTTTATCATAGTAGATTGTGGGAATTGATGTCTCAAACTTTTAAGAACCATCTTGGAGCTTCCAGACCCTTGAAGTAAGTTAGGACACTTCGAGACCCTTAAAGGAACTTCAAGAAGAAGTTCCCAAACTTTAGAGAACTTGGGAGCAACTTTGAAAAAAGCTCCATAAGTGGACCGACTCGACCTGGCCAGCCAAGCCGGCGACCCTCAACCGCGATCCAGCCAGGCATCCAGGTTCGTCCTGCTGAAAAGCTCCAGAGGGACGACTTTCAGAGATTGACCGCGAGTTGGTTGAAACCCAAGCCGGCGAACCCTAATCGAATCTGGCCTGGCGAAGAGCATCGAGGGACTCTGGCTGAAAAAGCTCTGTAAAAGTTTCTAAATCATAACATTGGAAAGGTGACCAGGACCAAGCGCAAAAATCAAGCTGTTCACCTTCAACCCCGAGCTGGTCTGGATATCTGGTTCATGCCACCGGAAAGCTTTGAAGGTCTGACTTCCATTAATTTGATCAGGAGCTAGTCACACGGCAAGCTGGCGAACCCTCACTGAATCTGGACTGGCTGAGAGTTTCGAGGGACCCCGAGCAAAATAGCGCCCAAAAAGTTCCTAAGTTGAAAGGTAATAACTTTGACTGAGACCTACCGCGAGGGAGAGCTGTGCAAGGCTCCATCGCAGTCGGCCAGAAACTTTGAATTTATCCCACTCTAGTGAGACCAGATGTTCCACTAGGCGCTATAGGTTTTTATGTGCTATATAGTGCTAAATCTTTTCAAATTCATATCTCCGGTTCCCTACATTGGATACTTTTTGTTTTGGTGTCAGTTTAAAGATCAAAATATTTCCTAATTTTATAAATTGCTGTTGGATTTTTAATGTGTGTTGTGTCTTAATTGTTTACTGAATTGGTGTTTTTAACCCCTTGTGTGCCACGCCCTTTCCCCGCCCTGTGCCGGCCGTTGCATTAGCGGGCGGGGTTCATGACGAGCTGGACTCGTCATGGGCACAGCGCAACCGCGGCCCATGACGAGTCCAGCTCGTCATGGGCACACAAGGGGTTAAATGCTTTACGTACCTGTCTTTGAAGTTAAGTCTAACTGCTCGCAGTCAAGCTACCAAGGGTTGAGCATGGGAAAACTTTTCTGAGACCTATTCTGAGCCCTATATTGTGTTAGTGGCATTATTGCCAGTGGTAGATGCATATTTACCACTACAAAGGATTTGCTTTCCAACATCTGGCGTTCTGCGGTTTGGATGAGGACTTGTGATGAAAAAGTAAACCTTTCAGTAAAGTGAATTAAGATTTAAAACATCCTCTAAATTGCCTTAAAACAAAACTTTTGAGTTTGATTTTTGGAATTTGAACTAAACCGTTTTTAATTTATTGATTTGATATTTCCAAAGTCGGTCTAAGTCTGCTTTGCTATTTGTTGTGACCGGTCACCCAAAACTAGGGAACCATGGAGCTGGACCTAGCTAAACTGCCTAAGCTCAGGGTGGTTGATCTTGGGGTACAGTGTAGGCTTAGGCGGGTGCCTGCTTCCAAAAAGATTAGAAACGGAGGGTTGATTAAGTCCTTAGGGCCTGGGCTAGGGTAGCTGAAGAGATTCAAGGGGAGATGGAGGGTGTCCCCCCTAATCTCACCCAAGAGGAGTGTGAGGATAGTGTCTTTTCTATTTTCTCCAGTCTTAGCCATATGATTCCAGGTGGTGGGAGGGTGGAAGGGTCCCCTATTCAGGAACCAGCGCTGTCCCTTCAAGAGAGACAGTTTGAGGCCCAATTAGCTTTAATAGGTTTGGAGTAGAGGAAACTGGAATTGGCTGAGAAAAAGGGGGAGAGGGAGGAGGCGATGAAAAGAAATGGTGGATATGAAAATGACAAAGAGTTTGAGATGTCCAGGGGTGGAACAATTGATCACGAACTTCCCAAGGGTAAAGTACCCAGGCACACAGAAAGGGATGACATTGACAAATGGTTGACTGAATTTGAAAGGGCCCTTGAGATGTGTGGGATCTGCCCCAAACATTGAGGTTCACTCCTGTGGGAACTGATTCCAGTGGCTGGAAGGGATAGGCCCCCGACCCTGCAGGGAGAGGAGGAGAAGTCCTATACTCACATTAGACAATGTTTTGTTGAAAAATGTGGTTTAACCACAGAGCAGTACAGGGTGAAGTTCAGAGACACCCAGAAAGTGAGTACAAAGTCATTTTTAGACGTTTTGGACATCTCACAGAAGGTACTCTGGTTGTCTGACTATGTCAGAGCCAGCATTAAGGCTTAGGTAGCTAGGATGCTGGAGTTGGGGGCAATTGAACCGTCTGAAAGTCCATGGGCCTGTCCAGTGGTGCTGGTGCCCACACCTTATCCTCAGAGGGGACCAACATTATTAAGGTTCTGTGTGGACTACAAAGGACTGAATGCAGTCACAAAGACTGCTGCTCACCCTATACCTAGGGCTGATGAGCTCATTGACAGGTTAGGGACTGCTAAGTACCTGAGTACATTTGACTTGACTTCAGGCTACTGGCAGATTGCCCCCACAGATGGAGCAAAGGAGAGGTCAGCATTCCCCACACCATAGGGACATTATCAGTTCACGGTAATGCCCTTTGGCTTGAAGAATGCACCTGTCACCATCCAGAGGCTGGTTAACAGGGTATTGTCTGGGTTGGAGCACTTCAGTGCCGCTCATCCAGATGATATAGCTGTATACAGTTCTACCTGGGAGGGTAACTTAAGCCACCTGAGGGAAGTGCTTCAGGCCATGCAGCAGGCAGGTCTGAACATTAAGGCAAGTAAGTGCCAAATAGGACAGAGTTCTGTGGTGTAACTGAACCACCTGGTAGGTCGAGGCCATATACAGGCTCTCCTGGACAAAATCCAACCTATTTTGGATTGGACAGCTCCTGTTACCCAGACTCAAGTCAGGCCATTCCTTGGACTGACTGGGTATTATAGAAGGTCTGTTCACAATTATGGGACTATTGTGGTGCCCCTAACAGAATTGACTTCTAAGAAGTGGCCCAAGAAGGTGGATTGGACTCCATAGTGTCAAAAGATTTTTGACAGTCTCAAAATTGCTATGTGTTCAGCACCAGTGCTGCTGGCCCCTGACTTCATAAAGGAATTTGTTGTTCAGACAGATGCTTCAGAACAAGGGATTGGGGCAGTGTTGTCACAGTTAAATGAAAAGAGTCTTGATCAGCCAGTTACCTTTATTAGCAGGCGACTTCTTCGCAGATAACACATGTGGAGTGCCATTGAGAGAGAGGCTTTTACTGTGGTTTGGTCCCTAAAAAAGTTAGGACCATATTTGTTTTTGAATCACTGTTAAGTTGAAACTGACCACAGGCCTCTCAGATGGCTCATGCAGATGAGAGGGGAGAATTCCAAACTGTTAAGGTCGTCCATTTCCTACCAGGGTGTAGGTTGGTAACCCATCACCTTTCGTTTGAGGGGGTCTATGTTGCAAAGTCAACCTTGTCCCCTGGGCAGCTCCCATTGTTTTGCTGACTGGGACTGGTGGTAACTGACTCAGACTGTCCCTGGGCTTTGCCTAACCAGGCCCAGGACAAGTGTGATGCTGTAAACATTCTCAGAATACAGTGAAAACACCTGCATGCACTGGGGTACCCTATGTGTTAGGGTACCCCCATGATTGGCATGAACTACCCTATAAGGCCCTAGTGCATATTAGGGCGGGGAGATCAAAATTACTTTTAAGTCCCTAGTATATAATAGGACATGGCAGTTTAGAAGCCAGCAGTCCTTTCTGCACTTGCATATGTGCACTGGGAAGGCCTGGGGCCAGTTTAAAAGCAGCCCTGTGTCACAGGACTGCTTACAACATACAAATTGTGCCCAAACTCGGCTTTGGTGTTTGGGGCACTCAAGAATTAATAAAATATAATGTTTGGCTTCTCTAGGTGTCCCAGTGGTGGGAGGTCAGGTATTTATAAGGAAGACCCTTATAAAATAGGTTTTATATGTCTTGGGTTTAGTGAAATTGCAAATTTCACTTCCCACATAGTTATAACGTGCTTTCCAAAATCGAATTTTGTGCTTGGAGCCCTGTGGAGTGAGGATCTTCAATATATTTACATATTCAGAACCCCTAAAGTCTACACTATGTGTTCCAGGGTGGGGGGTCCTGTGTATATAGGCAGGGTCCTTATAAAAGATGTTTTATAAGCCCTGGTGTTGGAGAAATTGCCCACCTCGTTTTCCCCATTGTAGATCCCCAGCCACATAGGTTAACAAGGCCAGACGTTATTTACTAATAATTCAAGGCAGGAAAACAAAAAATATCATTCAAGAGCTTACTAGAATGGCATTGATAAATCCAACAATATGCTATTGTTGAATGTATCCTGAAAAGTACCGACAAGAAGTTAGAAGACATTCTTGTATGGAAACCAAAATTCAGCCTTCCAGTGATCTTCCCTTATTGGTCAGAGTTGAGTGGATTAGCAGGGCTGCTTTGATGAGTTCATAAGTAGCTCCTGGGGTGAAAGAGCCATTCTGGGAAGACCGGGTTCTGCTGTATTTGAATGCCAGAATGAGGGGAAGGGGTCATAAACAACGATCTTCAAAAGGAGGAGGAGACAGGCTGAAGAAACCAGTTTCATTTACAACCCTACCCTTTGAACCCAGCCAGATGGCAGGCTTAAGGAAGGAATGTGCAGATACCAGGAGGAGGGAGTCTATAGAGATGAGCCATCCTGGAGTTTGGTTTAGCCAGCTCTTACCTCGCTGCTGAGACTTATGCCATATTTAATTTTGGAGAAATAGTGCTTTCTTGTAGACCATTGTGCTACACTTTGGAGGAAATGGTCATGCTCTGGGGTGTTGTTCTGCACCTCATTGGACAGGAATGCCCTCCTGTGTGACCTCAGAGAGCATTGAATAAGTATTTGAGAGGGGCAGTGCCTCTCAGATCTGCTGCTTGATACTAAAAGAAGGAGGGTCCATGCTGAGAAGTTTGATTTGCATTAACCAGGCCCTCAACACTGACTGACTGCACCTGCTGCACAATCTGGAATTACAGCCCTGTGAATCAAAAATGCTTCAAAAGGACTAAAGAGCAGACTCCCTGCAAGCTACATGTTAACAGAGCTTACCTGGACCATCACCCCCAAGACTCCCCAGCCTGGAGTACTACCAGTGAATTTGTAAGGATTTTGTCATAGTGGGTTGTGGGAATTGAAGTCCCAAACTTTCAAGAACCATCTTGGTGCTTCCAGACCCATGAAGTAAGTTTTAGACAATTTGGAACCCTCAAAGGAACTTCAGGAAGAAGTTCCAGGAGTTTGGAGAACTTTGGAGAAACTTTGAGAAAAAGCTCCATAAGTGGACCGGTTCGACCTAGCCAGCCAAGCCAGCAACCCTCAACCACGGGCCGGCCTGCCCTCCAGGTTCACTCCGCTGAAAGGACCTGGAGGTCTGACTTCCAGAGTTTAACTAGGAGTTGGTCGAATCCCACACCGATTAACCCTCACTGAATCCGGCCTGGTGAAGAGCATCGAGGGACCCGGGAGAAAAAGCTCCATAAAAGTTTCTAAGTCTGAACATAGGAAAGGTGACAAACCACGAGAGTCAAGCTGCCCACCTTCAACCGCGAGCTGACCAGGATATCTGACTCATCCCACTGGAAAGCTCCGATGGTCTGATTCCATAAGTTTGACCAGCAGCTCATTGCAAGGTAAGCTAGCGAACCCTCACAGAATCTGGACTGGTTGAGAGCTTTGAGGGACCCAGGGAAGAAGAGCTCCAGAAAAGTTTCATAAGGTAAAAACTTTTACCATGACCTTCTGCTAGGGGTAGCCATGCACGGCTGCATCGCAGTTGGCCTGAAACATTGACTTTGTCTCGGTCTAGCGTGACCAGATGTCCTAATAGGCGCTATAGGTTTCTATGTGCTATATAGTGCAAAATATTTAAAAATTCATATCTCCGATCCCCTACGTTTATTTTTTTTCTCGCTTTGGTGTCATTTTATGGTTTAAATCTGTTTATTGATTTTATGCAAACATTGAAACAAAACCCACATCCCGGTAGGCACAATGCCAATGAGACAACCCAGTTGCCTGTCATACCGCTGCCAAAGGCAGCAAGCGTGAAGCGGGCCTACAGAAATAGAAGAAACATACCAACACCCAATAACATCCCCCTCCCTCCTCCCCTCCCCTCGTCCATAGTAACAAAAGGAGTGCGGATACCTTCTAGGGATCAGCGCCGCCGCTTACGACGGCCCTGGGAAGCGGCCCCTGGAATCTGTGTGTCTGCTAAGCGCAACAATCGAAGGTAACGGGGGCAGGTCAGCTCACGAAACTCTGACACCAGTAGGGTCAGAAAGGGCCTCCATAACTCAGGGAATTCAGACCCTCTACCAGCTGAAGTGAGGGTGAGTTTCTCCATGCCTAGCACTAACCAGAGTCTTTGGAGCCATCCGGAGAAAGTTGGGAGCTGAGCAGAGCGCCAATGTGTCAGTATGTTTTGTGTCGCTGCGCCTAAAGCAATGGCAATCAACCGGCCTCTCCGAGACTTGAGTGGGTATGTTAGCGCGTTGGGCAGACCCAGGAGGACATAGGCGGGAAATCGCGGGAGCTGCGTCTCCAGGTGGAGGTCTATTTCGTCTAGAACCTGGGACCAGTATGGTTGTATGCAAGTACAACTCCAGAGAACATGCTCCAGAGTGCCCACTTCTCCGCACCCCCTCCAACACAACGCACTCCGACGAGAGTCGAAACGATGCAAGCGCTCCGGGGTGTAGTACCAATAAGTGGCGAGTTTAGTCATGGTCTCTGTAAGTCCCATGTGGTATGCCGAGTGCCGTGCTCTATGGTAGATGCCTTCCCACTCTTTGTGGCTCAGGGATCGACCTAGGTCCCTCTCCCAACGAGTCCTGCTAGCGTTGTATGTGTGTGCGGTAGTGTCTAACAGCATCTTGTAGAGATCAGAAATAATTTTCTTATCGGACGTACGCGTTACCAGCCATTTTTCATAAGGGGTCAGCAGGCGCTGTGCCTGGGGTCTGATCTGAGGATGGAGTGCCCAATGTCTGACTTGCAAATAGGCCAAGCGCTCCGATTCCGGGATGCCGTAGTGTTCCCTGAGCTGCGGGAATGTGATGATGCCGTCAAAATCAAAAAGATGACCCAAAGACCTACAAGAGGAAGAACGCCAGGCGCGAAAGGTCCGCGCGTCGGCACCAGGGTGAAACTCTGGGTTATCAAATATTGGGGTGAGAGGCGACGGAAAGGAAGTCAAGTGATGGGTAATGTTAGTGCGATCCCAGGATTCCAAAACAGTGCTGGTAATGTGAGAGGCATAAAGATTGGGTGGTCTATGCTGTTTACGGAGAAAGGGAATGCCTTGTAGCGGCCTGGCTGCCACCGCCTGGTCCTGGAACAACCAGTGCTTCTCCGATTCCAGTTGGTGCCATTCTACTAAATACCTAAGCTGAGAGGCGTGGAAATATAGCTGGAGGTCAGGGAGCCCTACCCCGCCCTGTTCCGGCGGGAGAACTGCTACTGCGTGTCGGAATCGGGGTTTGCGGCCGTGCCAGATAAAAACGAGCAAGATCCGCCTGAGTCTGTTGGATCCAACCCGACGGGGGGCGAAGAGGGAGGGTCTGGAAGAGGTACAGAATCTGCGGAAGCACCGTCATCTTGGTGGCCGCGATCCTGCCCAGCCAGGAGAGTGTGCAAGTTTTCCACCTGTTCAATTCTTTGCGTATATGGGACCGGAGGCTAGAGTAGTTAATGTCTGCCGTGGCCTGGAGGGTCGGAGCCAGTTGAATGCCCAAGTAGGGGATCGAGGCAGATGCCCAGTTCATGGTATGCTCCTCCTGAATATGGGCCAGAGTGGGCGGGGAAAGTGAGATGTTAAGCGCTATGGATTTGTCCAGGTTGATTTTAAACCCCGACCCGCGCGCAAAGCCATAAAGCTCGACAAAGAGAGCACGTAAAGCTGGTATTGGGTCGGATAGGGAGAGCAGAATATCGTCCGCATAAAGACTAATGGTGTGAACGTCCCCTCCAAATTTAATCCCGGTGATAAGGGGGTGCCGCCGGACTCGAAGGGCCAGGGGCTCCATGTAGAGTGCGAATAGAAGAGGCGACAGGGGGCATCCCTGCCGGGTGCCCCTACTTATGGGGAAGCGAGAGGAGGTATAGCCATTAACTCGGACTGTCGCCTGGGGGAAACGATAACAGTTTAGGATTCTGGTGCGCAATTTCTCCCCAAAGCCGGCCTGTACCAGAACCATCTCCAGATACGGCCAGTGCACTCTGTCGAAGGCCTTCTCCGCGTCAATGGCTAGGAGCATATATTCCCCTTGTGTGCGGGATGCCTTTTCAATCAGATGTAGAACACGCTTAGTATTGTCGCTTGTTTGCCTCTGAGGGATGAAGCCCGCTTGGTCAGGATCAACCAGCTGGGCCATATGCGGGCCCAGTCGAGTCGCTAAGATGCTAGTGTATAATTTAATGTCTATGTTCAGCAGGGATATGGGCCTGTAGGCGCCACAGGTGGTCCCGTCCTTCCCCGGTTTGGGGATGACCACTATCGCGGCCTCTAACATTTCCCTTGGGATAGCTCCCATTCGGTCAAAGGTATTGAACAAGCCCGTCAGGAGTGGGGCCACCAGGCCGCAAAATGTCTTATAAAAGGCAGCAGTGTAACCATCCGGGCCCGGCGACTTACCCAGCTTGAGGCGCGATATTGCAGAGATGACTTCCTCTGTCTGAATAGCCCTATCCAAGTGATCCGCTTGCGCTGGGGTTAAAGAGGGCATATGGGCCGCGTCTATGTAATCAGCACTGCACTGGGTTTCCAGGGGCTCCCCTGCATAAAGGTCCGCATAAAAGTCTCGGAATACTTCTGCTATGGCCGCATCATCTGTCACCGCCTCCCCCCCTGAGGTCTGAATTGTGTGAACCCCCCGCTTCTGGCTGGTCTCCCGCAGCTTGTTTGCCAGAAGACGACCGCATCTATCCCCCCCTGTATAATACGAATGTCGGAGCCGAATGGCCGCAAACTCAGCCCTGTCTTGGTCTAAGGCTGCAAGGTGCTTTCTCTCTACGCATAGCTGTCGCCAAGCACGGGAGGCGCCCGTTCTTTGATGCATCTGTTCGAGCTCTGAGACGCGCTGGGACAGTTCCGCCCGCTTTCGGCTTCGCTCGCGGTTTTGGGCAGAGGAAACAGCTATGAATTCCCCCCTCATGACTGCTTTCAGCGCCATCCACTGTGTTGCCAGAGTCGTGTCCGAGTTAGCGTTGTGAGTGAGGAAATTTGTGATAGCTGTCTGGATTTGTTTGGTGACGGAGGGTTGGTGTAGCAGCGTGTCGCGCAAGCGCCAGTGTCGAAGGGGCTGCAGGGAGGGCGGAAGCTGGAATGTAGCTAGGACCGGGGAGTGATCTGAGAGGGAGGCCGTTAAAATTTCAGTGCTCAAGGCATGGGCCTGGAGTGGCAGGGAACTGAGAAAGTAATCCAAGCGTGTGTACGTTTTGTGGGCTCCGGAATAAAAGGTATAACCACGACTGGTCGGGTGAAAGTGGCGCCAGAGGTCCGACAGCCCCACATCTCGAAGTCGGGCCCGTCCGATAGCTGTGAGAACCCCCTTTTGCCCAGTTCTCTGACAGGAACGATCTAAGGTGTTATCAAAGACAATATTGAGGTCGCCACCCAGCAGCAGGCGGCGGTCTGCGGCCGCCGTGGCTTCCTCGAGGGCCTGGAGTAGGAATGCGATCTGTCCTTCATTGGGTGCATATATGGAGCCAACCCCAAAGGTCACCCCCCCCGATAGGAATTGGTATGTGAGTAAGCGGCCCTTTATCTCCGCCCCTTTTTGTAGGACCCTACCGGGAAAGGAGCCGGACACCAATATAGCTACCCCAGCGGATTTGGTGTTGGCAGAGGAGAACAGCTGCGTAGGGAAGGCCCGGGATTGTAGCCGGTGGTGGTCCTTAGCCAGAAGGTGGGTCTCCTGTAGGAGGCATATGTCCGCTCTCGAGTGTTCCAGGTAGCTGAGGATTGCTCGACGTTTGACGGGGTTATTCAAGCCTCGGACATTTAGCGTGAGAACTTTAAGAGGGGTGTGCGGCATCTAGGGACCAGGGGTAGAGCAGGTAGCGGTGCAGGCAATCAGCCACACGAAGCACAAGAGAGCGACAACCCAGACTGGCGGCTCGACAGCGCGGCAGCATATGAGGTGCAATAGGGATATATGGACGAGGGAGTTTGTACCCCAAACTAACCCCAATACCCATTAATAAACAACTGATCCAGCGATAAAAACCACTGGCAAAAACAAACAAAGAAGTCAATATCCATAAAAATTGTCCGTCTCCTTGGATAAACCAGGAGAGCGTCTGTATGGGGGCCATAATGCGACCAAGGGGGAGAGGCTCGCCCCCCCCGCCGTCCACCGGAATGTCCCGGACCATGTGCGGTAGAGCATGTGTGTCAGCCGCTCACTCGCCGCCGGAACCCGCCCCGGCCAGAGCGTCCGTCGCGGAGGCCAATGCATCTCGCTGGCTCTCAGCTATGTCAATTTTGTTGGGTCTCCAGGCTCGCCGTCTCCCGCCCTGACGTCGCCACTCCGATGTAGCGGCCTCGTGCCCTGAGCCGATGCTTTGACAGTCATCCTCCCCGCTTGGCGGTGGCAGGGCCAGCAGTCTGCAAGATTCAGTGAGTGAGCGTAGCTGGTGGAGCTTGCCATTTAGTCTAAAAATGAGGCGGAAGGGGTGACCCCACGAGTACGGGATACCCCGCTGCCGGAGGTGTTCAGTCACTGGGCGAAACTGCCGGCGGCGCTGCAAGGTAATCAGGGCCAGGTCTTGGTATAGCACCGGTGAGTGCCCCCTGTAGGAGATAGGATGGAGGGTTCTCGCCTTCGTAAGGATCGCTTCTTTGGTTTTAAAGTCTTGAACACACACCAGTATGTCCGCTGGGGGGGCATTAGGCCCTCGAGGCGGGCCAACCCTGTGTGCCCTGTCCAAGACGATCTCAGTGCCATCCGGGGCGGCCAGAATATGGCGGAAGAGGCCTGCAGCGAAGGCGGGGAGGTCCCTGGTGTCGTCCGATGTCTTCACTCCCCGGATACGGATGTTATGTCTGCGGGATCTGTTTTCCAAATCTTCCAGGTGAGTTTGGATGTCTAGGTGTTGATCCCGCAGGCGGAGAACCTCCTGCTGAAGTGTATTAATGTCCGACACGGTGGTATCGCTCTTGTCCTCCAGGGTGGCCACACGCTCCCCCACGGCATCAACATCACGGCGGATCTCCTTTATCTCAGCCGTGAGGTCAGCCTTCACCGTCTGCAGATCCGCCCTGAGGGTTTGGAATAGGGACTCCATGTACGCTTTAGTGATCGGCTCATCCCCGGCACCTGGAGGGCGTTGAGGTGTCGCCATCGCGGGGGCCACGGCCACGGGGCTGGATACAGGAGGAGTGCGCCCAAAGATGTCCCTTAGAGGTTTCTGCTTCCTCGCCCTAGATGAGGGCATAGTCATAGGGACTCCGCTAAAGGGCTCACACCAAGAGGCACGCCGGACCAGCTACGAGCGGGGGGGACCAGGACACAAACCCCAGTAGGGCGGATCCAAAGTCACGAGCCGTCTCCAGGCCCCCACCCCGTGCCGCCAAGTAGGGCCAAGCTGAGTGTCTTGTGGGGGTGCCGGTCAGGGAGCCACACTGTTCATGCGAGTATTTGGAGGGGAGGGGCCCACACACCCCAAGGCCCGGTGTCCAGCACTACCATCCGCGGGTCTTCCACCGGGTCGCCGCTCGGCCCCAGCTATCCGGCTTGTCACCCCTCCGGTCGGCGCTCCTCCGCTGTGCAAGGCTAGGGCCGGCCACCCAGGTCCTCTCCCGCCGCTGCGCAGGAGGGCTGATAAATGTAGGCGTCTCCTACCTGGGCTCGGCCGCCACGTGTCTCAGTCTCAGCGCTTCCGGGCTCAGCCAGACCGTGCTACGGGCCGCTCTCTCCACTCCAGGCCGGGGATCCGGTCAGGCCTCCACCACGTGTCCGCGAGATAGCGCCGCCGCACTCCGCTCCGCCCCGAACCAAGAGACGGGCACTGTCACCACCGCTGCTGGGCTCCGGGATACTCCGGGGAGGGGAGGAAGGCAGTCCGCGAGGGTAAAGATGCGTGTGGAGGGCCGCCTGATCCGGGCCCCCCCAGCGCGGCCCTCCGTCCGCCCCGGGGCCCCGTCCGATCCTCGCCTTCTTCTGGGGTTACCCCAGTGGGCAGCGTCCAGTACCAGCCCAGGCCTCGCTGACGTGGGGGAAGAACGACCTCCGCTCCGGGTCCGCCGAATCCCAGGGCTCCACAGTTTCCGGCAAGCCGCCTCTCCCCGTCACCCAGGTCGCCGCGTCCCCAAAGCTCCAGTGGCCCACCCGGCGTGCCAGCCGGCGGGCCCCAGGGTAGAGGCCGGGATAAAGGTTGCTGGCCTCGACGGTCCTCACGCGGGGCCGCCGCTCCAGTGAAGCCGCCACAGGACGCCCTCCAGGCGCCGGTCTGGACGCTTCGCTGCCGCCCCGCTCCGGGCCACACAGAGAGGTCGGACGCCGCCAAGCTCCACGGCAGTCAGGGTCGGCACCTCCCGGGACAGTCCGCGCCAGTGCCAGCGGTCATCCGCAGGTCGCTCAAGGGCTAAACGAAGCTAATGTCGGTGGACGGCGGGCAGGAGCTCCAGCAAACGCGTCCTACCTCGCCGCCATCTTGGCCACGCCCCCCTTTGGTGTCATTTTAAAGATAAAAACATGTACTCTTTTTTATAAATTGGTGTTGGTCTTTATTGTGTATTTTGTCTTAATTATTTACTGAATTGGTGTTTTTAAATGCTTTAAAAACTTGTCTTTGAATTTAAGCCTAACTGCTCACAGCTAAGCTTCCAAGGGTTGAGCATGAGAATAGTTTTCTGAGACCTATTCTGAGCCCTGTATTCTGTTAGTGGTATTATTGCCAGTGGTAGATGCATAATTACCACTACTAATAATACACTTTCCAACAACTGCAGAATAAAGAATGGGGCAATGGGCCAGCCCACTTCAGACATTTGATAACTTCACTGTGACTAAGGGCATTCTGCCCTTTTGCTCTTTCATAAGTATCACATTTACACACAATGTAGTTCTCTTCAAGGCCAAGGATTACTACAGCAATTGGTATTTTTGCATATCAAAAAATATTTTCGTTTTTAACCAATTTTATTTCGTTTGACAATGGCACCCTCAACTTTCTCAACAATAAAGTTTTGCAAAAACGCATGAGAAAACAAAACAAAATAATTGACGAACTCAAAAGGCTTGCAGGCAACGCCTGACCTTCTAACTTTGCTAATGCTTGTTTGTTTTGTTAAACAAAATTTTCTAGCTCTAGAGTTCATGAGCAACCTCAATTATAATTGTCACTTGAAGGTATAGGCTGTTGTTGAATGTTTCCAAGATTAAACGAGATCAATTTCTTTAACTGCTAAAGTTGAAAACTGTACCCAACGGTTTGCACTATTAACGTGGTAATTAGAAACAATTGCTCAAAATCCCAAACAGGGTTAAGACATATGCTTTCACTTGACTTTTATATTACCCCCGATGTTGGTATTTATTTGTAGATAAGAAGCTCTGCATGTACTACAAGAAAATGTTCCTGAAAACAGTTGCTTTTGGGGTTGTAATCCTGTATACTCCACTACTTACTTTCAGAGCACTGCCCAGTGGGAAATGTTTAAATCTCATGGCGCCCCTGTCGCTTAAGTACTTGCCGTCTACATGTGTTGCCTAAAAAAAGAGAGAGATAAGGAGAATCCACTAGACCCAGAGTCCTACACTATGTTACACAAGGCCAGACTCTCCTCACCTTACTTCAGGCCTATACACCACTGAGGCCTGCGAGGCAAAGTCCTCTGTGTCTTCAAATAAATATCCTGGCGCACCTGAAGGCTACAGTTCCTACTATGATGGCTCACTGCACCTGGGCTCAGAAACGAATCTACAAGCCCATGAAGTTCTAAAGATGCAGCATATAAATCAAAGTAGCTATTACCCATATTGTTTGTTTGGTTGTGTCGACTGGTGAGTGGGTGAGCACCAGAATGATTCAATAGTTGGAAGAAGGGATGAACGAGTAAGTGATTTAGGACATGGTTGGGTGTACAAGTGAGAGAGTGTGTTAAAAACTACTTGTTAGTTAATGCATCCTCCCTATTGTTGTTCTCTGCCTTGCTGCTCAGCCGATGGTTAAGTCATGGGAATGTTTAGAGTGTTTGTGCTTGAGGAAGAATCAGTTGGAGTGGATGGGCTGAGCAGCAAGGAGGCTGCTTCTGGTGGGGCATTACATGGATTTTACCATCATCCTGGAACTGAAGAAGTAACCTGCTGAATAAATACATAACCTTTATCTACAAGACCTGTCTATGTACTATCCTTCATTTTAACACTGCAGATGAACGGAAAAGACCCAAGCATGAAGGAAAGTTTAATACAAGGCCACAAAAGATTTTAAGTGTCACTAGAAAGAAAGAAGAATTTAGGAAGAAGATATAAGGATAAAGACACTGAAGACTTGAGATGTGAACCTGTATGGAGGAATTCGTGCCTTGCAGCCCCACCAGTGTCTATTAGAACAGACAGCCTACAGCCAGCGCAGTACAGCACAAGCAGTAAGCTGTTTTTATCCTCCAGACTTAAAAAAGAACCTGTGTACCAGGAAGCACCCGGCTCCTGTGGTATCGGCAATAAATGGACTAGTTTTGGTGAAGAAATGGTTGGTGTATGTCCAGAAAAGAGGCTATAGCACATTAAGGATTTGACACGTCGTGTTCTTGGCTGTGCAGTGTTTATGATGCCCTGAAGATTTTTTGGTGGTGAGTCATGGGAGTGCACAGTGGTGAATTATGCTGCCTTGGAGTCTAGTGGGGAATGGTAGCGCAAGTTTGCTCTCACACTTGTTTGATATGGGAGCAGAAATTTCACTACTGCTTTGAGTTTGCTCTGTGCGTGTTTAGAAACCTGTTCTTTTTACCTGCAATCTACGTGATGCCTGAATAATTTTATTGCGCTGCTGCTGAGAAGCGGTTCACAACGTTAGTAAGAAATTTGAAATTGATGACTACTGAATTTATGTTGCTTTGACTTTGCGTTGCAATGTATTTTGATTGGGCTTTCCATTAAAAGGCTTGGAAGTGTCTTCGGACATCTGGCATGCTGTGAGGAGTTTCGGGTGAGAAGTCGCTCACCATGGACTTCTATTTGCCATTCTATTTTTTATCAAAAATCTTTTTATTCAGCAACATATGTTGTATCACTTACAAAGTACAGTAGGGTGCACAGATCCCAGAATCAAACCTGTCAGCTAATAAAATTTCAGTTGCGCTCAGGGCTGGGTCTGCTACAGTCCCCCTGTGGTCTTCAACGCTGAAAAACATTTTGTGTCGGGCCAACAGCCCCAGAAAGAAAGCACTGAAACAACAAGAATCAGAAAGCCCCACACCAAACCTCCCCCTCCCAAGCTCTGGTGGTGGTGGAAGTCTTACGGAAGTAAAGTAAGGTGCGCGGGTAGGTCAAGTATGCATGGCTGCGGAAGCAGGGCCTGCACTATGCGCAGGGAGGCAAGCGCTGTAGGCAAGTCGCGGCAGGAGATTTACAACTGGAATTAATGCATGGACCTTAAGGAAGGAGGGCAAACCGCCGAGGGTAGGCCCCTGGATAGGTAAGACACCAATGGGCCCCATTTAGTTTCAAAGGACTTGAAGTCATTACGGAAGATGTCCGCAAGACGTTCCATAGAGAGAATTCCATGCCATAGCGAAATCTCCCTTTTCTTTTTCCAAGCAAATGCTATTGTGAGTTTTGCTGCCCCTAAACATGCACACAGGATAGATTTAATGGACTTCGTTTGGTGCTCCAAGTTAGGGTCCCTAAGGCCAAGTAGTACCTCCCCTATGGAAGTCGGGACGGGGTACCGCAGGATGTCCTTAATGTGTGAGAGGATTTCTTCGCAGAAGGGCCGAATACCTGGGGAGTCCCATCAGATGTAGCGAAAATCCCCCTGCAACCCACAGCCCCGCCAGCAGAGATCTGAGGTGTCAGGAAAGATTCATTTGATTTTGGTGGGATAAAGGTACAAGTCCAGTACTGTCTTGTAATGCTATTTCCGCAAAGCCACCTAGCGGTTATGTTTAGTGATGTTGCCCCATAAATGTTTCCATTCTTCTTCCGAGACTCCCCGACCCAGCACCTGCTCCCAAAAGGACATATAGCGCATGTGGGGTGTGTGTAGAGTGTTTAGGAGTAATGTATATACGGAGGAGATCGCCCCTTTCATGTTGCCTGCCTTGAGGAACAACCGCTCCATGGCCATGAGCTCCCTGTTTGCAGCTTCTCTGATGTATGGGAGAGTGACCCAGTGCTTGAGTTGCAGGTAGTGATAGGGTTGTGTGAAATCTGAAATTGTCTTTTGCAGGTGTCAAAAGTCCGGACGTCAAAGTTATGGAAGAGATACGATAGTTTCAAACAGCCACCCTCCCGCCAGCTGTCAAAGGGTCCCTCATTCATTGCTAGTGGAAAGGCTGAATTGAAATGGATTGGGGTGTAAGGAGATGGGAAAGTGGTCCAGCCCTACCGCCTCGTAACCTGGTCCAATACCTTGATAGTTGTGCAAGTGAGTGTGCTAAGGTATTCACTTGCCGGCCTGACGGATTTTGGTTTCCATGGGATCCCAGATGATCCGCCCCACAATCGCCCTGTCCATATGGAGCCAATGCTTTTCAGATTCTCTCACCGACCAGTCCATTACCACCCTCAGTTGAGCCGCCTGGTAATATAGATGGAACTCGGGGAGAGAAACCCCCCCGTTTTTCCTGGGACATCGCAGAACGTGGAAGGGCAGGCCGCCTCTCCCTCCCTGCCAGATAAACCTGATGACCGAGGATCGTAAGTGTGGCAGGGAATCACGCTCCAGTTGCTATGGGGAGCGCCTGGAAGAGATACAAAAGCTTCGGCTACCCCACCATTTTAACGGTGTTGATCCGCCCCAACCAGGAAATCTACATCGGTTTCCAACTTTTTAAATCTCTGTTAAGCTGTGATTCCAGTGGGGGGAAGTTCGCTTTATAGAGGTCACCAATTTCAGGAGTGAGATGCACTCCCAGATAGAGCAGAGAGTATTTAGCCCATTGTAGTGCAATTTGGCCCCGCAGGTCCGCCGCTGCTGCGTCCGAGAGCGTGAGGTTTAGTATGGAAGATTTGGAGAGATTCCCTTTAAACCCCGAGACCTGCTCGAAGTTTTGTAGATCCTCCTTCACCACTCTGAGTGAAGTGGACGATTCCAGCAGCATCATTAGGACATCATCTGCAAAGAAGGAGGCTTTATGATCCGTGCCCCCAAAGCGGATTCCTCGTATTGCCTCATTATCTTGGAACCACGTAGCAAGGGGTTCGATGCTAAGGGCAAAGAGGAGGGGGGAAATCGGGCAGCTCTGACGCGTGCCTCTGCTAAGGTCAAAGGGGAGAGACTGTTGACCATTAACCAGGACCCGCGATTGCGGGAAGTGAAAGTTGGCCCTGACCATGTTGAGGAACCGTTCCCCAAAGCCGAATCTCCGCATGGTGAGAAAGAGAAAGGACCAGTCCACCCTATTGAAAGCCTTTTAGGCATCAAGCCCCACCAATATAGCAGGTATTTTAAACTTGGAGACTTTTTCAATAAGGTGGATGGTGCGGCGGATATCATCATGCATTTGCCTCCCCTTTATAAAGGGAGGCTGGTCAGGGTGTATTAGCATGGGCATCAAGCCCTCGAGTCGGGCAGCTAGGATCGCAGAGTAAAGCTTAGCATCTAGATTAAGAAGGGCTATAGGTCTATAAGACGAGCAGAGTTGAGGGTCCTTCTCCGGTTTTGGGACAACAGAGATGACCGCCCCAGCCATTGAAGCCGATACCTTGCATCCATCGCTATGGCATTAAACAAGGAGGTCAGATGCGGGATTAATTCGGAGGCATAACACTTATTAAAGTGTGCCGTGAGGCTGTCTGGCCCGGCGCCTTATGGAGTTTAAGCCCAGTAATAGCTTGCCCAACCTCCTCCGACGTGATGGAGCCGTCTAACGCTGCCGCCACCGCTGGTGTGAGTCCGGGAAGCTCCAAGGAGTCCAGATACTGCTGTTGCAGGGTGTGGTCAGGGGGAGTTCCTCAGTAGAGGTCCCCATAAAAGGCTCCAAAGATGTTAGCTTTACTGGTGTCGTCGTGAATAAGGTGACCGTCTACGTCTAGTATACCCCCTATATGCTTGCGTTCTCGTTTTTCACGCAACTGACACTCCAAATGGGTCCCCACCTTGTCCTCTTGTGCGTACAATGTCTGCCGCAATTTGAGCAAGGTGTATCCGGCTCTGTTGTTGTATATAGCCCTGAGCTTACCCCTCAGGGCCGTGAGCTGTCTCTGTAGCGTACAGGTGGGCTGTTCCTTGTGTGCTTTTTCAGTGGCCGCCAGGTCCGCCTCTAAGGCCAGGCGCTCCCCTGCTCTCTGCTTATTAAGGGCAGCGTTAAGTTGGATGCATTTACCCCGCAACACGGCTTTAAAAGCGTCCCAGTTATTTTGCGGGGAGGTATCAGCCGGGACGTTAAATGTGAAGAATTCAGTAATAGCGCCTCATAAGTCTTCACGGAGAGATTTGTCCCTAATGATCGAAGCTGGGAAATATCAGCGGGCAGAGTCGGGTTTAGGACCCCCCCACGCTGAGCAAATAGAGATGAGACCATGGTCCGAAATTGAAATTGGCAGAATCTGGGCAGCCCGAAGAGGCCCCTGGAGAAAAGTAGGTATAGTCTCTGGCGTCACGATTCAATATCCACCACACGATTCAATATCCGCCAGGCCTAGGATGTGGAATTTTTGCTTGAGTGCTTTGGGAAAGCAGGTGGGCATCATCCTGTGTGTGTGGGAGCTGTCAACAGTGTCATGCCATGTGGGGTTGAAGTTACCCATTACAATCACTGGACCTTCTGAGAACCTGGCTAGTGAATCGAGTGTGCTAGAAAGGAAAGTCGCTTGTCCCGAGTTAGGCACGTATAAAGCTATGAAGGTGCACATGGTGCCCCGTAGCCTCCCCTTTACCATAAGAGCTCTCCCCTCCCGGTCGGTCTTAACTGCTTCCGGCTGGAATTTAGTGGAGAACCAGAAAAGCAACTCTACCCCATTGGGCTTGGTGCTAGCCGATGATTGGTAAATTAATGGGTAAGCTCTATGTTGGATTCGCTCATTTTCTGATTTTTTTCAAGTGTGTTTCCTGGAGCGACACCAACTCAAATTGACGGTCGTGGATATATTTCCAGATGTTTTGCTGTTTTTCAGGCGAATTAAGGCCCTTAATGTTCCAGGACGCTATCGAGACCATCTTAAAAACTGAAGGTGTCTTGTTCGCTCATTGGTCCCCCCCAAGAACCCCCCTGCACAGTATGCGACTGCTGCAGTTAAGTTGGTATGCTCGCCCTACCTAGTTTGCCCTCGTGTGACCAGGTGTAACGCCCTGAACGTCTCAGGATCGTTTAACAGACACGATAATGAGAACGCAACCACTTGTGAAGGTTTAGTTATTTTAATGAAGGCAAAAATAATACAAGGAATAAACAAAGGTTATAGTCACTGGAATCCTCCAGGCTAAGTACGTTACCAGCCCACAGCACGGATGGTCCTAACCGTCCTCTGCATATACGCCGATCCCGGCGTATGCCAACAGAGGGCAGAAATGAAATGGCCGACAATGCCAATCGGTAGGCTGTGAGGGGCGCGAAGAGTGTTGGGGAGAATCGAGGAGTCAGGGAAACACCCAGCCGGGGTCTCTACCTGAAGGGAGCAGCCGCTCAACCTCTTCCTCAGACTGCACCGGGACGCGGAGTCACCTCCTGGTGATGCGTCACCGATACCCCAATCACAAGCAAAGAAGACTGAACCGAGAGCAGCCGCTCGATCGATCCTGTGGACTTCCGAGTCTGTAACGCGGCAAACACCTCCTGGTGTGCGTTACAGCTGGCAGTCCCTGTATCTCTGGTCGGGCTGGGAGTTACGACTCCAACCAGCAAAAGCGCCACTGCGCTTTGACTCAGCCGAGTCAAAAAGCGAAGCTCAATGGTTATCCGGTAGAGCTTCCGGGTCCTTCACAGGTGACGATGGGGCAAGACACGGCCCAGGGAGTAACGACTCGACCTACCTCCGTTCTTGCCTTACTGGAGCACCACTCCGGAACACTGCTCTTCACTAAGCAGGTACGTCGGTGTAAACACAATATCCGACAGCGTTGTACCTCCCGGTTCCTCCCTTTATAGGGCGTGTTTTCCTTGAGTTATGTAACAGCTCTCCTGTTTACATAAGGGCGTGTTTCCTTGAGTTATGTAACAGCTCTCCTGTTTACATAAGGGCGTGTTTTCCTTGAGTTATGTAACAGCTCTCCTGTTTACAAAAGGGTGTGTTTTCCTTGAGTTATGTAACAGCTCTCCTGTTTACATAACCTCTCAACCGCTAAGCATCCTGGGAGATGTAGTCCGTTTTCGCTGGTTACCGTTTTCCTCCCCTCGCATGACAGGAATTCTTGACAGTACATCCTCCCTCTCAGCGGCTCCCCACGGGTCCAGCGCTGGCAGGAAAACGCCGATGGAACAAGGAGACCAAGCGCGGAGCATGAACCCCTTCAGCCGGTTCCCATGACTGCTCCTCCGGGCCATAGCCTTTCCACGCAACCAGGTACCACAGCTTCCCCCTGCGCCATTTGGACGCCCGTATGCCCGACACTTCATACTCCACCTCCGACTCCACGCATACCGGCCTAGGTGTCCCAGACGGCTTGGAGGGTGCTGGTTTGAGCAATGATACATGAAAGACAGGGTGTATCCGCAATGACTGGGGCAAGCACACCTTCACGTTCACGGGACCCATACACTTGGTAATTCGATAGGGGCCCATGTACTTGGGATGGAACACACTGTTCTTTCGAAACCTCATGTTTCTTGTGGATATCCAGACGTAGTCTCCAGTGCGGTACAGTGGCCCGGGCCTTCTCTTCCTGTCTGCCGCAGCCTTGTATCTTCTCTTGGCCTCTATTAGGACAGCCCTTGAGCGCATCAACGTGTCTTTTATGTGTGCCACCCTGTCCGCTGTGGCGGGAATCCTGTCCTCTCTGAACGGATGTAGAAATGGCAAGAACCTGGGATGTTGGCCATAGTTGCTATAGAACGGAGATGACTGTGTGGAGCTGTGAGTGGCGTTGTTATAGGCTATCTCTGCAACCCATAGCAAGTCGACCCATTCTTCCCTGCCCTGGTCCACAAAACATCGCAGATACTGTTTGAGCGTTTGGTTCAGGCGCTCGGTTTGGCCGTCCGTTTGAGGGTGGTAGCTGGTGGACAGGGCGGTCTTAACATGCAGCGCAGTGCACCAAGCCTTCCAGAATTGCGCAGTAAACTGCGACACCCGGTCCGACACGATCACCCCAGGTAATCCATGCAGTCGTACCACATTCTTTAGGAGTAGTGACGCCAATTCCCCGGCCGTAGGGACTCTCTTGCAGGGGATGAAGTGCCCCATTTTCGTCAAGTAATCCACCACCACCAGTATTGCCGTCATCCCCTGGTCTACCGGTAGGCCCACCACGAAGTCCAGTGATATGCTATCCCATGGTCTATCCGGGGTCGGAAGTGGATGTAAGAGCCCTTGGGTTCGGCCATTGTCGGCCTTCATGGTAGCACACGTAGGACACTCCTGTCCCCACCTCCTGACATCCACTCTCATGGTTGGCCACCAGAAATGCCGTCCCATGCTAGCCACCGTTTTTTCAAAGCCCAAATGACCTGCGCATGGAGAGTCATGGCACCAGATGAATGCTTGTTTCCTTAGCCTAGGCGTGGGTATCAATAGGCACCTGCCCTTCAGGGGTATCCCGTCCTTCAGCTGCCATTCTCTGTGACTGAGGAGCCACCTCCGCCATGCGAATGACCTGATCCCTCTCTTTATTCCCCTCAGGAAAGTATCCGGTTGGATAACCCCCAATACCATCCTCGGGGTAATGATGGAATGCTCGGTCGCAGGCAATGGTTCCTTAACTGCAGATTGACGGGACAGGGCGTCCGCCTTCCGGTTTTCCGTCCCCGGCCGATATGTGATGCGGAAGTTGAACCCCGCAAAGAAGATCATCCACCGCAGCTGTCTGGGAGAAAGGTGTCTTGTGGCCGTCATGAACTGTAGGTTCCGATGGTCCGTGTACACCGATACCACATGTCTTGCCCCCATCAACCAATGCCTCCATTCGGTGAAGGCGTCCTTGATTGCGAGAAGCTCCTTCTCCGCAATATGGTAGTTGCGTTCGGCGTCGTTGAGTTTGCGGGACATGTACGCAACGGGATGAAGCACCCCTGTGTCGTGGTTGCGTTGGGACAAGATAGCCCCCAGCGCCACATCCGATGCGTCCGCTTCCACCACGTAGGGGAGATCCGGATCGGGGTGAGCCAACACCGGCGCCTTACCAAAGGCGCTTTTCAGGGCCTCAAAGGCTTTGTTCGCTTCAGGGGACCAGACAAACTCCTTGGACTTCCTCAGTAGCTGTGTGATTGGGGCCACCAATCCTGAAAATCCATCTATAAACCGCCTGTAAAAGTTGGCGAAGCCAATGAAACTTTGGACGTCCTTCACGCTTTGGGGCACCGGCCATTCTTTCACCGCCTTGATCTTTCGTTCTGCCATCTCCTGTCCCTCTGGACTCAGCATCACTCCGAGGAATTCCACGGATGTGACGTGGAAGTCACACTTGCTGAGTTTACAAAACAGCATGTTTTCCCTCAGCTTTTGGAGCACAGCCTTGACGTGGTGTACGTGCTCCTCCACACTGGACGAATAGATGAGGATGTCGTCGATATATACGACCACGTAGATATCCAACTCCTCTCTGAATACCTCATTCAAAAAGTACTGAAAGGCTGCCGGGGCGTTGCACAGACCGAACGGCATGACGAGGTACTCAAAAAGGCCGAACCTGGTCTTAAAGGCGGTCTTCCACTCGTCTCCGTCCCTCATGCGCACCAGATGGTATGCCCCTTTCTTTCACTTAGCCTATGTTCCAGCCGTAATACCAGGTTGATAAGGCCCTCACATGTCTTGGGTTGTGGGTCAATATGAGCCACGGCGTCCTTGAGCTCATCGCACAGCCCGTGATGGAAGAGCGCCGTCTGTTTAGCAACAGGCCACTTGGTTTCCGCAACCAGCCTTCGGAACGCGTTGAGATACTGCACCAGGTCGTTGGATCCCTGTCTCAACTCAAGCATTTCACGGTCCGCCGTGTACGAGTCAGCCCTTCTGTCGAAGACTTTCAGGAATTCCTCGCGAAAAGCACCCCAATCACATAAGATGGGGTCGTCCCTGCTCACCAGAGGTACGGCCCATTGTGCCGCGTTTCCAGCCAAATAGGATATAAGGAAAGCCACACAAGCCTGACTCGTGGGGAACGCCCTTGGTTTGCACGATAAATGTAGCGCCACTTGTGTGAGGAATACCTGCACTGTGTTAGGATCCCCACTGTACCTCTCTGGTGTTGCCAAGGGGACGGCTACCGGCATTTCCACTACTACCGCAGGGGTCTGGTTCGTGAGGGAGGTGCTGGGCGTGAGCGGGTCCAATTGGATAGCATCCAGTCTGGCTTTTACATCGGCTGTTTCTTGCCTGGAGGCAGCCAATTCAATTTGCACGGTCGCTAAAGCAGCCAGCACATCATCAAGTGTTGCCATGTCTGTTATCGACCGGGAGACAGTTAGTGTTATTAAGGTCGGATATTTTGTAACGCCCTGAACGTCTCAGGATCGTTTAACAGACACGATAATGAGAACGCAACCACTTGTGAAGGTTTAGTTATTTTAATGAAGGCAAAAATAATACAAGGAATAAACAAAGGTTATAGTCACTGGAATCCTCCAGGCTAAGTACGTTACCAGCCCACAGCACGGATGGTCCTAACCGTCCTCTGCATATACGCCGATCCCGGCGTATGCCAACAGAGGGCAGAAATGAAATGGCCGACAATGCCAATCGGTAGGCTGTGAGGGGCACGAAGAGTGTTGGGGAGAATCGAGGAGTCAGGGAAACACCCAGCCGGTGTCTCTACCTGAAGGGAGCAGCCGCTCAACCTCTTCCTCAGACTGCACCGGGACGCGGAGTCACCTCCTGGTGATGCGTCACCGATACCCCAATCACAAGCAAAGAAGACTGAACCGAGAGCAGCCGCTCGATCGATCCTGTGGACTTCCGAGTCTGTAACGCGGCAAACACCTCCTGGTGTGCGTTACAGCTGGCAGGCCCTGTATCTCTGGTCGGGCTGGGAGTTACGACTCCAACCAGCAAAAGCGCCACTGCGCTTTGACTCAGCCGAGTCAAAAAGCGAAGCTCAATGGTTATCCGGTAGAGCTTCCGGGTCCTTCACAGGTGACGATGGGGCAAGACACGGCCCAGGGAGTAACGACTCGACCTACCTCCGTTCTTGCCTTACTGGAGCACCACTCCGGAACACTGCTCTTCACTAAGCAGGTACGTCGGTGTAAACACAATATCCGACAGCGTTGTACCTCCCGGTTCCTCCCTTTATAGGGCGTGTTTTCCTTGAGTTATGTAACAGCTCTCTTGTTTACATAAGGGCGTGTTTCCTTGAGTTATGTAACAGCTCTCCTGTTTACATAAGGGTGTGTTTTCCTTGAGTTATGTAACAGCTCTCCTGTTTACATAAGGGTGTGTTTTCCTTGAGTTATGTAACAGCTCTCCTGTTTACATAACCTCTCAACCGCTAAGCATCCTGGGAGATGTAGCCCGTTTTCGCTGGTTACCGTTTTCCTCCCCTCGCATGACAGGAATTCTTGACACCAGGAACCCCGTAACCCTCCAACACCACCACCAGGTAACCCCCCACCAAAACCAAATCCCCAACAACCCCATGAAAGAATATGCCAATGCGCCACTAGGCCCTTGGCAAGAAAGATCTGGAAAAAAAGAAACAACAGTTCGGGCAATACGGTCAAGGCCGTACCCCCTGCTGCCATGCTGCTGTAGAATAGAGAGTACTTAAGGAAGCTGTTGGTAATGGTTGCACTGCATCATCATAGCTCAGAGAGCCGGCATATTCATTCTGCAACACTGTTGATGCCCCCGCCAGCCCCCATTTTTGCCACATGGGGGCGCGTTATGGGGACCTCCGCACTCCAACGTAGATAAGCCTCATTGTGAAGCACAAAAGAGTCACCTGAGTGTCGACCCATTCTTTGAGACTGTGTGCCATGACCGGGTCTCTCTCCTTGATCGGCTCTCGCCGGTAGAGGGCCCAGAGGCACCCTCCTCTGCTGGCACCGGGAGGCCGAGGACCCGCAGCCCCTCGTTCAGCTCAGTCACATGGTGAGACTTGTTCTGGAATTCAAAGGTGAGACCAAAGGGATAGGTCCAGTGGTATCTGATGTTGTCTTCCCAAAGCTTGGCGGTGACAGATCGCAATGATCGTCAACGAGCCAGAGTGGCAGGCGCCAGATCCTGGAACCGGGCACATTGATATACCTGAAAGGAAGCCTTGGCTTTCTTCCTCGCCGCTCCCAAGGCTTCCTTTGTCTGGAAGGAGTGCTGCTGTACGAGAACATCTCTAGCCCATTTACGTTCGTCTGCCTGGGTGGGCCCCACTCGGTGGATTCGGTCAATCTTGATCTTTAGTTGAGGGGGGCCAGCAATTCCGAGAAGAGCTCGACTACAAATGCCTCAAGGTCAGGCCCCTCCGCACCCTCTTCAAGGTCCCGGATACGTATTTGTCCCTCCGAGACCTGTTCTTCAAATCGTCCGCCTTTAGAAGCATTTGTTGCAGTTGGAACTGAAGCGCCATTTTGGCTTCGTGCAAGCCGTGCAAGCGTGCGTTGAGGGCCTGTGCCTGCTCCTCCACCTCCAGCACCCTGGAGCCCACCGCGTCTACAACTTGTCGCAGGGAGGTAAATTTCTCGCTGAGATCAGCCTTCAATTGATCCATGGTAGCGTGTAGATCTTTCTTCAGCTCTTGACTGAGATCCTTTTTTTTTTTTAAGATATTTTTTTATTGCAACACATAGAGACAAACAATACAAATCATCGAGAGTGTCGGGGCACCACGGCGAAGGTCAGATACCGGGCTGGAGGCCCTGCAAGGAACATTCCAACAAAACAGTAGCCCGCTATGACCCTCGGGGATAAACAGTGTTGCGAAAATCGTAAACAGCCCCCCCCCCCCAAGCCACCCTCCCCAACCCCCAACCCCCCACACCCCTCCCTCAACCCCTGCCCTCCCCTCGTCCAGTGCGTGGGTCTGATCCTCCCCGTCCCCCCCCCCTGGCCTCCCCAAGAGGGATTTCCGCCACATGACCAGTCAGGAGGCCGATTCCTCCAGCGTCGTAAGCCGCAAGAGGCGGAGATATCTCGGGCAGGTCAGTTCCCTAAATTCAGTAACCAGCAGGGACTGAAATAGCTGCCAGAGATCATTGAACTGCTCTATATCCCCTGCCACTGTAAGCGACAATTTATCCATCCCCAGCACATGCCATAATCTATGAAGCCAGCCCGTGACAGTGGGGAGTGTCGTAGAGCGCCAGTGTGTGAGAATGTTCTGCATCTCCGACCCCAGTGCAATAGCTATCTGTCTACCCCTGCGGGATCTCAAGGGATACATCAACCCTTTCGGGAGGCCTAGTAATATGTATGCTGGGAGGCGCGGCAGTTCAGTGTCAAAATGGGAGTCGATATCATCTATCACCTCTTTCCAGTAAGAATCGAGGAGCGGACAGTCCCACAGGATGTGTGTCAGCGTGTCCACCCGCCCGCATCCCCTCCAGCAGGTAGCGTCTTTGCTGTGGTCCATGTCGTGTATGCGCTCCGGGGTGTAGTACCAGTACGTCGAGACTTTGGTTAATGTTTCAGGGAGTCCCATATGGTATGCCGAGTGCCTGGCCCTATATGCCACCTGCTCCCATTCCTTGTGGCTCAGTGACCTGCCCAATTCCCTCTCCCAGCGCTCCCGTCCTGGATTATAGAAGTGTGAGGAAGGTGTTTGTAACAGCTGGTAAAGATCGGTTATCAGCTTCGCGTCAGACGTGCGAGTTAGAAGCCAGCGTTCATAAGGGAGAAGTCTCCTATCAGCCGTCTCCCGCACCTGTGGGTGCAACGCCCAATGGCGGGCCTGTAGGTAACGCAACCTCTCGGTCTCCGGGAGCGTGTACTCCTGTCTGAAGCGCACAAAGGGGATGACCCCTTCCGGGTCGTACATATGACACAGGGCCCAACACCCCGCAGCTCGCCAGAGAGCGAAGGCCCCCCTCTCCAGTCCCGGAGTGAAGTCCCGGTTATCAATCAAAGGTGTGAGAGGCGAAGGGAATGTTGTCAGGCCGTGCGCGGCGTTGGTGGCATCCCAGACCCGCAGGTCTACGAAGGAAAGGCACCTCTTGCAGGGGCCTACCCGCCACCGCTTGGTCCTGAAAGAGCCAGTGCTTGTCGGATTCCCACCTACTCCACTCCACCAAGTAGCGCAGCTGCGCTGCCTGAAAGTACCTGCGGAGGTCCGGAATCCCCAACCCCCCGGCCTCCAGCGCCAGCATAGAGAGCGCTCTCTTCATCCTGGGCTTCTTGCCCCGCCCTATGAAACGAGCCAAGTCCGACTGCGTCAGCTGGATCCAGCCAGTAGGCGGCTGCAGCGGTAACGCCCTAAACAAATACAGAATCTGGGGCAAAACAGTCATTTTGACGGCAGCTATTCTGCTCAGCCACGAAAGGGCACTGCGGTCCCACCGGCCGATTTCCTCCCGAATCTTCCTACCCAAGGCGGCATAATTAGCTGCCACCATAGCCGGCAGGGTGGGAGCTAGCTGGATCCCTAGGTAGGGCGCCAAATCCGTCAACCAGAGCATCGGTAAGAGGTCCTGCAACGAAGTCCTAGTAGCTGGCGTGAGAGACACATCCAACGCCACCGACTTCCCCACGTTCATTTTGAAGCCCGAGACCGTAGCAAAGGAGTCCAACTCCTCGAAACATGCCGGAAGGGCAGTGAGCGGATCATCCAGCGACAGTATGACGTCGTCTGCATAAAGGCTAATGGCATGAGTGAAGCCCCCAAACCTCACCCCCTTTACCGCCGGGTTGTGATGTATCCGTTGGGCGAAGAGCTCCATGTACAGGGCGAAAAGCAGGGGTGACAACGGGCAGCCCTGCCTCGTGCCCCTCTCGATGTCAAAACTCCTGGAGCTATAGCCATTCACCCGCACCACCGCCGTCGGGAATTTGTAGCAATTGAGAATCCTTGATCGGAATCTGTCCCCTATACCCACCTTCCGCAGAACCTGCTCCAGATAAGGCCAGTGGACGCGGTCAAACGCCTTTTCTGCGTCCACTGAGAGCATCATTCGCTCCCCGGGAATTCGTGATGCCTTTTCTAAGAGGTGAACTATCCGCTTGGTGTTGTCTACCGCCTGCCTTCCCGGGACAAAGCCCGCCTGGTCCGGATCTATAAGTCCCGGTAGGTGGGGGGCCAATCGGGCCGCTAGGATCCCGGTGTACAGCTTGAGGTCTACGTTCAAAAGTGAGATCGGCCTGAAGGAACCGCATTGCGTCCGGTCCTTCCCCGGCTTGGGGATAACCGTAAGAGAGGCTTGCAACAGGTCCGGCGGGATGGCTCCAGGGGCAGAGAACGAGTTGAAGAGGCGCGTGAGAAGCGGGGCCAGCGTCGCACAAAACGTTTTATCGAAAAGGGACGTGTAGCCATCCGGCCCCGGGGCCTTCCCGTGCTTAAGGTTGGCGATGCCGTAAATCACTTCCTCAACCCGTATATCCCTGTCGAGGTGCTCCGCCTGCAAAGGCGTCAGGGAGGGGAGGGAAACCGAGTCCAGATACGCCGCCGTCGCAGGTGCATCCGGGGGGTCCCCCGAGTAGAGGTCGGCATAGAACCTACGGAAGGCCTCGGCTATATGGGCGTCCTCCGTAACCATCGACCCTGTGGAGTCGGAGACCTCCCTCACCAGCTGTTGTTGTCGAGCCACTCTAAGCCTGTTCGCCAGCAGCCGGCCGCATCTATCCCCTCCCGTGTAGTAGGCATGTGCAAGTGCAAAGCTGCGTACTCCGTGCGGTCCATGTCCAGGGCCACCAGAAGCTTCCTTGCCCCCTTGAGCTGCCGCCATATTCGGGGAGCCCCCGTCCTGCGGTGCATATGTTCCAGTTCGCGGACCCGCTGGGTGAGCTCCTCCCTCTTGCACAGCCGCTCCTTATTGTCAGCCGAGGAGAGAGCTATAAACTCCCAACGAAGTACCGCCTTCAGAGCAGCCCACTGTGTCGCCCGGGAGGTATCGAAGTCGTCATTATGGGACAGATAGTCCCGAATTGCATGCGTCACGTGCGTGACTACCGCCTTCCTATGCAGTAAGGTGTCCCGCAGACCCCAAACCCGCGGTGGGCACGAGATCGGCGGCAGCCCGAGCTCGACGGTGACCGGGGCGTGATCAGACAGGGAGACCACCCCCATCTCCGTCGCGGTAGCAAGTGCACACACCGGCGCGGTGACCAGAAGATGATCCAGGCGCGCATAGGTTTTATGTGCGTGGGAGTAGTATGAATCGTCTCTATCAGTAGGATGCATGCGACGCCAGAGGTCATAGAGGTCCAGCTCCGCCAGCTGTGCCTTACACCCGGCCGAGAATTCCCCAGTTTGTGGAGAGCGATGCGCAGATCTGTCTAAGGCCGAATCAAAGACCATATTAAGGTCACCTCCGAGGATAATCTGCCTGTCCTGTGTGGCAGTGACATCCTCCAGCGCTGAGCGTAAGAAGCGCTCTTGTTGTTCGTTGGGGCTATACACGGATCCCACTGTGAAGTGGAGACCCCCCACCCTAAACCTGTAGGCTAATAGCCTGCCTTTCTGTTCCGAGTGTTTGTGTAGGACCTCTCCCCTAAACTACCTGGCCACCAGGATCGCCACCCCCGCTGTCTTAGTGTTGCCAGAAGAGAAGAGTTGTGTCGGGAATTTGTGGGAGCGGAGCCTGTGACAGTCCCTGGGCAACAAGTGGGTCTCCTGAAGGAGGAAAATTTCCGCTTGGGTGCTTTCTAGTAGGGATAACACAGCCCGCCGTTTGTCCGGGTTGTTGAGGCCCCGAACATTAAGTGTCACGATCTTAAGAGTGGTGGGCGGCATAGGGGAGGACAGATGAGATAGCGCAGAGCCTCAGCATACGCAGAGTTCGTCTCAAGAGTGCCGCGGCGGCGGCCATAACCCCTGTGGTGCACTGGACGACCCCCCCTCCCCTCCCGGTTCCCCCCCAACTCCCCCACTCAACCCCCAAACTACTCCCTTTCCCCCCTCAACCATACAGCCTATGCAAAACCCCCCCACTCCCAACGAACAACCCCTTTGGCAACAATCCAACAACCCCTGACCCCCCCTACCTCCCTCCCTCCTCCGACCCCCAACCCCAGTAAACCATAGTCCCAGTCGAGCCCCACGAGGGACAAGTCTGTGGTAAGTGACTTGAGTGGACGTCCAGCCACCGTCTCCTCCCCGCAGCCCCTCCCCCCCTGGAGCCTCCAAACCTGCAGTATGAAGTAGGCTGTGACGATCTCCCCCCGGAGTGTTCTTACGCCGTCAGCGCGACGTCACCGGCGGCAGTGTCCCTGGCCACCTCGAGCACTGCGCCGGCCATGCCGGCCATGATGGTGGGTGAGTCCGGCCTCCCAGCGCGGCCAGAAGAGCGCCGTCTCGCCGCCCGTTGCCAGCCATCTCTAGTAGAGCGCCTCCGGCGCGGCGTAGTCGCGTCTTCTTCCATTGCAGTGATGCCCAAGACCCGCAGGTCTCCTGCAGGGAGCGTAGTTGGTGCAAAGTGCCATTCCACCGAAAAATGAGACGGAAGGGGTGACCCCAGGCATAGGGCGTTCCGTGCTCCCTCAGAAAGTCCGTGGCGATCTTGAAAGCTTTGTGTTTCTGAAGCGTTATGGCAGATAAGTCCTGATATAAAGCTACTGGGTGGCCTCGAAAGTTCAGGGATGGCCTCTTCCTTGCCTCAGCCAAGATGCGCTCCTTGAGTGGGAAGTCCGGGAGAAAGGCCAGAATAACCGGCGGTGGTGCCGACGCACGCCTCGGCGGCCCCACCTTTTGTGCTCTGTCGATCCGGATGGGGAAGTCAGCCGACTCTCCCAAGATCTCCCTGAACAGGGCCTGTAAGTAGCCGGCCACATCGGACCCCTCTTCCACGGATAGAACTCCCCGGACCCGAATGTTGTTCCGCCAGGATCTGTTTTCAAGGTCCTCGTTATGTGCCTGAAGATCGAGCTGTTGGTCCCGGAGGCGCAGCACCTCCTGCTGCAACTGTTCGATGTCTTCGTCCCTCCTCTGGCCGGCACCCTCCACGGAAGCGACCCGCTCTCCCAGGCCATCCACCTCTCTGCACACCTCCCGCATCTCACCGGCGACCTCCTGTTTCAGCGTTTGGAAGTCATCCCTGAAGAAGCTAAAAAGGGACTCCATGAAGGCTCTAGTGACCGGCGGCTCTCCCTCGCCTGTCTCCCGCGTACCCCCGGAGGAGCCCGGCGACGGCTGCCCCCTGTCCGCTCTCTGGTGGTTCCTGCTGAGCATCTCGGGGAGAGTGCGGTCCCCCCTCTTGCCGCCTCTGTTGCCTGCCATTGGCAGGGGGACGTAAATCAGCCGGCTCTTCCTGCGTCTCGGGTGCTCAGCCGTGCGTGCCGCTGCTCGCCAGCCGTCCGCGCTATACCTCGGGGGCTCACCCCTCGCTCCTCCGGTCACCTGTCCTCCTCCCGTGCCAGTCGATCGGGTGCCGCTGGTCCTCCAGCACCAGGGCCCCGCCAGGCCCACGCCCCGCTTCACGGGACCATCGTCGCTACCCACCGCAGGAGGGTCTCCTCAGTCCGCACCGCTCTCGAGCCTTCAGCCCCGTTGCTGCCGCCGCCAGCCGCCGCCTCCTCCCACCCCTGTGGGGCAGTGCGAGTCAGTGGGGCCCACCTCCTCTTCGGGGTCCCGCTCTGCAATCCTTTCCCGGCGGCAGCACCAGCCGGGGGGGGGGGAACCGCCCCCAGTCACTCTCCGGGTCTCGCCGGGCCCCCGAGGTCCTCCACCCGTCCCCCGGCTACGCAGGCCGTGTCCGGGACCCACTCCCTCCGATGGTTCCCTCCGCAGACCCCAGGCCGCTCCGCGGATGATGCCACGTGTCATCTCCGGGGTCGCAAGTCGCCCGATCCAAGCCCTGTTCCACCACTGCAGTCCCCCGGGGCTCGCCGGCTACTCAGCGAAGCGATCGGCCAATCTCTGTGCTCCACAGGGGCGACTCCCCCAGACGGATGCGTGCCGGGCCCGAGGCCAGGCCGCAGGGGTGCACCCCGACCTCTTCTCCTGCCTCGCTCACCCTGCGCACTCTTCCTCGCTCCCCACCGGGCCCGGCACCTCTCCGCTGCTCCTCCTCTGGCGTCAGGCAGCCAGCAGGGTCACCCGTCTGGGCCCCTGCGGACTCCAGGACCTTCCGCCGCCAGGCCGGCGGCCCCTCTCATAGGCTGTCCCTCCGGATTCCCTCCTCACCGGTGCCTCAGAGTCGTGGCCCCGTCGCCGTCGCTCCCCACCTCGAGCGCCGATGTCCTGCCTGTAGGCCGCACTCCCGGCCAAGCGCTGTGAAATGGCGCCGGGCCCCGGGCTCGGCTCTGCCTCCAGCCGTCTTCAAATGTCCTCTCTCTGTGAGGCTCCTCTGGCAATCCTCCTCCCGGCCATGCCATCAGGCGAGGTTGGCTCACGCCGGCCCAGCCTCGTCAGTGCTCCGGTTCCACACCGTGGTCCACGTCGGCAGGCTCCGGCTCTCGGCCCCACCTCTGCGCTGCTCCGTCCCGTGCTTGCTCTCCGTGGCCTCCCGCGGTGCTGTCCGGGGGCCATGCCAAGACCACAGCTGGGCCGCCGATATTCCCCCTCTTCCTCCGCGATCTCCCAGCAGACCAGGGGGAGATTCTGTTAAAAAGCGCGGTCCATGGGCCTAGGGTCTCGGGAGCTCACGGAGAGTGCGACCGCTCACCTCGCCATCTTGGCCACGCCCCCACAGAGATCCTTTTTAAAGTTCCGTAGCATGGCTACTAGATCCTCCCTGGTGAGAGCCATGTTCTGCGCCTGATCTAAATCGGCTGGAGTTTTTATCTGCGGCAGAAAAGTAACTGGAAACCTTGTTCGAGGACTTCTTGGGTGGCATAAGGGCTGTACGACGGAGGTCACCGGAGCCCGTGATGGAGCAGGGTTTTTACTTTCAACCCAAATACCTGTTTCATTTTCGTATGTTATTATTAAAAATACTACTGATTAATTATTAATTATTAAAGTTTGTTGAAGTCTTGTCTAACCAACCTTATTAACAGAAGAATTACACGTGGGAATGCTATTGCATGGCTAAAATAATAAGTGAACTAAGTTGGTGAGCCAATTGACAAAATAGATGTTGCTTATGTGATGTTATTGTGTTTTGCGCTTATAATCAATACGCATTATTGGCTTTTGATGTCACAAATGGCTAGATAAATACATACACATAAGGGTATTAGCAGGGGAATAACACTGTATAATCATTTTCGTGCAGTAATTATGTTTTGTGTTTCTTTTTACTTAAGTTGACCATTGTGGCCTGCTAGAAAATGGCTACCACCCGCAGCCTGTATTTGAGTAGATGGAAGATTTACAAGGAGGCTTCGTGCTGACTGTGACCTTGCCCACCTGTCGAACTGAAAAGCCATGATCATGACGACAAATCCGGGAGAGATGTCAAATGCCCCTGAACATGAAATTTGTTGCCAAACCAAATACTGACTTTATGAACTTGTAATGATCCCACGAATGAGATACAATTTATCAAAAAGAGACATCCGTAGAAGTAACGAATTAGTTATGGACTCCTTATTTCTATTCATTATTTGAGACGATCAATGTGTGTGAAAAACTACCAATGTAACCCTATGTACCAAGACGACATTATTTCCGCCATTCATCCGTTTTGTACGATATGATTGCAACATTTTGGAATGTAATTTTCGTATAAATATTAGTAGACTAGAGCGGTCTAGCGCCACTTCTTCCCGAACTGATGATCTGAGGTCCCGATGCTGACGGAGAGGACGGTGACTCTACATGACGGCTAGAAACTTTGATTATTTTGCTGAGGATCGGTTCTGACTTAGAAAAACGACTTTTAGCCAGAATAGGTAAATATGAAAGAAATGATTTTGCATTCAATTGGCTTTTCTTACAATTTTAGATAAACAAATATTCTGTTTGAATTACTGTGTCGGGTGGTTATTTTATTGTCATGTTTATTGAGTTTATTTGCGAATCCTAAAATGTTTCACCAGATCTATAGCAACTAGTTGATGCCATTGACCTTAGGGTACATGCAGATTGGTTAAGTATCGAAAGTGTTTCCCCTTATACATGGCACGGATTGGGTGGTAGGATGAATATTGGTGTAATGGGTCCCACCAGCGTGTGATGTGTGTGTGCGTGTGTGACTGTGAGATCACTCCGTCCGTGGAAGTAGAGGGGATTCGGAAGCTCCGATCTGCACCAGTTTCTTGGTAGCAGAATGATGGTTAACTATTGTCTTGATCTGGTGAATTTGCGTGTATATAGGCTTGTTGATTATTGATTAATATCGATATTTATACTAGCATTGTATGTTGAAGTTGTGTTGGGTTTTATGTAGTGTGTACGACTTCTGGGACGTAAGAAGTCGGAGACAGTTCCGTGGTAGGGCAGAGGGAAGCGCTGCTCTCGGAAAAAGGCGGGATTGTTGGCCCTGTATGTAGACAGGGGAAAACGTGTGACAATTGAAGTTGCGCGTCGCATTGTCTGGATTCGATAGGGTAGCATCGCCGTGTGTTGCCATTAGAGACGTATTTTCTGTGTGAGAGAGGTGTATATGATAGCGAAGGTTATCTGTGAAGTTCTGGTCTTAGGTATCAGGGATCCTTATGGCATTCCGTTAACGCTTATCACCAGAGAGGTAATAGGTATTCTCTGAGTTTGTTAGAAGGACAGAGCAGAGGTAAGCGCTGCTTTGTTAACGTGTGATATAATTCTGTAGTAGGACAGACTGTTCGCTGTTCTCGGGAAAGACAGAATTCTGTGTGAATGTACTACATTTTCTGGTGTGAAAGTGTGTGAATGAGACGGCATTCTGGTTAATTGTGAAACTCTTAGGAGCATTCCAGAGAAACAGTTAATTGGTGCTTGCTAGAAGGGTAGAGTAGAGGGATGTGCTACTTTATCAACGGAAGTAACGATTCCGTAGTAGGGCAGAGGTAAGCGCTGCTCTCGGGAAAGGCGGAATTCTCGTGGGAAAGGTCTTTTGCTGTTCTGTGGCTAGCGAAGCAGACAATGGAGATGTTTGTATGTTGTAACTAACAGACTCGTAGAAGTTGAAACAAAGTCTACCGAGTAGTTTTGTAAAGGAGGGGTAGACGAGAGAGACAGGAGACAGGAGCAGGAGCTGCTGCAGCGACTATTGACGTCAGGAAGACCGCGCTGTGATTGGACAGTGGGTTAAAACAGTGGAAGCACGGTGATTGGTGTGTTAGTGTACGCTGCGCTAGGATTGGGAGACATACAGGGTGACATAGACGCTCCAGGATTGGTGCGTTGGTGTGAGTCGCGCTGGGATTCGTGGACTGAGTCAGTGATGTAGACGCTCCAGGATTGGTGCGTTAGTGGGAGTCGTGCTGCAATTGGACAAGAGATCGTACAGTTGTAGAAAGGACGAAAGAGTTGGGGAAAATAAGAAAATGTATTACCACGCTGAGGAAAAGAAAAAGAAATCCTTGTTCAGTAAGGTTAAGAACTGGTTTGACAAGGATAAGGATATTGTGACTAGGGAAGGACAGTTACTTCCTCCAATAAGAACCCCCGCATCCTTCATGGTTTCGAAGTATGGGTATCATACCTGTATTTGGTTAGATAACTGGGTGAAATATACTAAGGAAGATGGAGTTTTAGCTTTCCCGGAACATGGCTCATTTAATCTGGCCATACTGAGGAACTTACGGGAGCGACTGATGGGTCTAGAGCCTCGGCCGAGGCCAACACAATTTGAGGCATTAACTGAATGGGAAGATGAAATGCATGAGAGAGAAAAGCAGAGGGGTGGAGGAAGTTACCGGTATATGTTTGGGCGAAAGTATGATCGCGAAACCCATCATGACCGGATGAGAAGATGGCGTGATGCCAGCATGACTGAGGGATTATATCCTGTAAGAATAGCAGAGGAGACAGAAGGGAGAAAGTGTACAGAAAAAGAACATAATGTAGAAACAAGGAGATATGGGGCGAATGAGTCTGATCATGATGTCCTAGAGGACATGCTCTATAAAAGACCACCCCCGTATAGACGAGAACCAGAGGTAGGAACAGCAGTTACCCCAATGAGAAACACCCTGCGGATTATAAAAACAGAGGTTACGACCCCTGAGTTGAAAAGTAGTTGTTCTCTGGCGGAAAGAGAGGGAGAGAGAAAGAGAGAGAGAAAGAGAGAGAGAAAGAGAAATAGAAAGGGAGAATGAAGTTGAGGATGAAAAGACCAGAGAACTAGCAAGAACAACCTTTGACTTGACAGAGAAAATCCGAGAATTGACTAAAAATCTTGAGGCAGTTACAGTGCCTGTGACAATAGGTCCGGTTATGCCAATTTTTGACAAGCAGAGGACTGGTGAAAGCGGGTTGACAGTTCCGTATGTAGGCAATAGATTAGTTATTCCTCCAGAGCAGGCAGAAATGAGAACAGGAGAAAATCAGTGGAAATCAGGAGAAAATCAGTGGAGACATACCATATGTGGAGGAGAGTTGAGTGTGCAGACTAACTCAAGTTTGAACTCTGGATGTGTGGAAGGGAACAGAGGATCAATCCTAGAACCACAAAGAATGTCAGAAGCAGGGGGTGCGGAAAAATCCATGGGAATAACTGCTGAAGATTTGAATGATTGGCTGAAGGCTTTGCAGAGGAAAGAAAAAGAATCCCAGGGAATTGATGTAGCTAGGCTACGTATGGAGATGGAAGAGCTGATTGTGGGAACAATCCCTACAGACACGCTGAAAAATTATCAGGAAGGGGAGATTCTATTTCTCTGTAAAAGTATCACATGGAGAGCAAAGAATATACATGACAGGTTGAAAGGAATAGCCAGTGAAATGGGGATCGACATGGACAAGGTAAAAGCTTTACAAAAGCCTTACCGAGTGGATTTTACAGATAAGGACATTGAGAATCTGAACAATGCAGGCCGAACAGGGCAGATTAAGGAGATGATTGCTTTGCTGAGAAAATGGGGAGATGTGGAGACATGGAAAGACAGATGGTATAGAAAGCAAGAGGATGCAGCAGACAGAACTTACTCAACATTTCCTATGAAAGAAAAGGAGAAATCAGTGACAGCTTACCCCATGAGGGAGATTCCAGGAGGTGGGTATGTACATGTCCCATGGACCAGACAGGATATTTTATCCTTTACAAATGATTTCCCTCGACTAAGGGAGAAGCCCGTCGAGTGGTATAGACAGGTCGACAGCTTTGTGAAGTTGTCAAAAGTGCTGTGGATTGACCTGAATAGTCTGTTTGATATAATTGTACCAGCAGACCTGTGGGCAGAATGTAAGATAGTCATAGACTGGCAAACTAAGAGTACCCGAGGGATCCAAAGACAGGAGCACCAGATCCAGAGGTCATGAAAAAGTATGAGCAGGTTATGGCTTTTTTGAAAAATAAGGTACCCCCAAGGAAACAGACTGGGTTAAAATAGATCGAACACATCAGGAAGTGAAGGAATCAGTCCATGCTTATTATGAAAGACTAATACTGGCTTTTAAACAGTTCAGTGGAGATGAACATTTGGGTGACAAGGATCTGAGCCATTTTGTATATAGATTTGTGTATGGCTTGCTACCTGAAATCAGTGAGATGATAAGGCAGCATACCGTAGACTGGCAGGGCAAAAAGATTGATGAGATCCTGAGACATGCAAGATACTTCAGTGATGAGATTGAGGCGAAGCAAAGGAAACTGAAAGAAAAGGCAATGTGGGCACAGGTGAAAGTTGCAGAAAGACAGGAAGCTCAGTTGGTTGAACAAGCAAATAACCCAGGAAATAAACCCAGGTTTGGTCCAGGAAAAGGGAAAGGAAATATTGAGGAAGCGAAGAAGAAATTCCCTTGCCACAACTGTGGAAAATTAGGGCACTGGAAATCCGAGTGTAAGAATCCACCGTCTACTAATGATGACAATCCATCATTGAATTCACTGGTGCAGAGTGAGGGGTGTGGTCAGCATCAGCAACAGAAGAAGGCTGTTAAGCAGCAGAATCAGGTGCCAAAACCACCCTTGCCACGGAGAAGAGGATCCCAGAAGTACAGCCAAGAGTCGGGGTTCTACGATGAAGAGCAGGTAAACAGGCCAAAACGCGCAAGCGCTGTAGCTCAATATTGGCTGGAAAATGAGGGAAGTGATTCTGAGGGAGACTTCTGACGGTGCCGAAGAGAGGAGGAAGAGTGCGTACTTGGCGCAACTCTAGAAATAGACCAGGCAGGACCTTTTGTAGATGGAAAAATCAATGGTTAAAGTGTTACTTTTCTAGTTGACACAGGAGCTATGAGATCAACTGTCAGGTCAGCTGATATAAAGAATCTTCCTCTCTCGGATGAAGCAATCCAAGTAGTTGGTGTGTCTAACACACAGATTAAAACTCTTCTTACTGAACCAGTAAGGGTTAGAATAGGGAAATTCTCAGACATGCACCGGTTTGTTGTATGTGACACTAGTCCTGTGAACTTGCTAGGCAGGGATCTGCTGTGCAAAATGAATTGCACTATTTTCTGTACACCAGATGGAATAACCTTTGAAACACCAGATGAGGATGTCCTATACAGAATGACCATGGATAACAGGGAATGTGAGACTTTGGGAACTTATGCTGTGTTTAATACAGATGCATTACCCCCAGAATTGAAACAGACAGTGAAAGCAGCAGTTTGGGATTTTACTGGAGAAGATGTGGGCCTGATGAGAAATGTAGATCCAGTGAAAATTACTGTAAAAGAAGGAGTAGTTTACCCAAACATTCCACAATACAGACTGACACCTGAAATAATTGAAGGTATAACACCCATAATCGAGAAAATGATCCAGCATGGGGTGTTAAGGGAAATATTGAGCAGTCCATGTAATTCACCAATAATGGGACTGAAGAAACCTAATGGAAAGTTTAGAATAGTACAGGATTTGAGGAAAATTAACAAGATTGTCGTGTCATGCTGTCCCATTGTGCCAAATCCATCAGTGATTTTGTACCAGATTCCCCATGATGCAGAATGGTATACAGTAATTGATTTGTGTCATGCTTTCTTTTCAATTCCGTTGCATCATGACAGCCAGCCGATATTTTCATTTGATTTGGAGAACGAATTTTGGCATGGTGCCGAATTCCACAGGGGTACACAGAGAGACCCTCTATATTTAATCAATTGCTGAAGAAATCTCTGGAGAGTTTAACAATGCCTGAAAATTCAGTTTTGGTCCAATACATTGATGACCTGCTTGTGGCATCAAAAGCAAGTGAAGCCTGTGAAGTAGACACCATTGCTTTACTGAATCATTTGGCAGACGGAGGATTAAAGGTATCCCCAGCCAAATTGCAATTCTGCAAGAAAGAAGTCCAGTATCTGGGACATAATATTGAGAAAGGCCTGAGGAAAGTGACTATTGACAGGATTAAAATCATCAGAGGAATGAGAGCCCCATTGACACAAAGAGAAGTTAGAATGTTTCTGGGAATGTTTGGTTACTGTCGTCAGTGGATAAGTAACTTTTCCTTGATCGCCAAGCCATTGATTAAATTGACCAAAAGTGAGGTGAAAGACCCATTGGAACTAAACCCAGAAGAAATGGCAGCATTTAAAGAGTTAAAGAACAGGCTGTGTGAAGCTCCTGCCCTAGGTATGCCAGATTACGAAAAAGAATTTGAGCTGTACTGTAGTGAGAGAAATGGATGTGCGCTTTCAGTGTTAATCCAGAAACATGGACGTCTGAGGAGGCCAATTGCATACTTTTCATCAACACTTGACCCAGTAGCTGTGGGTTTACCAGGTTGCCTAAAAGCAGTAGCTGCTACATGCAAAAGTCTGGAACAAAGTGAGGGAATCATAATGGGATATCCTGTACGGGTATTCGTACCTCATGATGTGGCAATCCTTTTAAAAAGGAGCCGGACACAATTCATGTCTCATAGTCGGCTGACTAAATATGAGAATGTCATTCTTGGTGCTACAAATGTGAGCCTGGAGAGATGTGTGAATGTGAATCCAGCGACACTGTTGCCTGATGCTGAATGTGTGGGAGTGAGAAATGAAGTTGATCATGACTGCCTGGATGTGCTTGATTACTGTACAAAACCAAGACCTGACATAAGAGATCTGCCACTGCCTGAGAGTGATCATGTGTTGTTTGTGGATGGATCATGCTTGAGAACGGATGAAGGAACATTGAGTGCTGCATATGCTGTGTGTATGGTTTCAGGAGTTGTGGAAGAATCACCTTTGAAAGGAGTTAAATCCACTCAGGTGGCAGAATTTGTGGCACTAACGAAAGCCTGCAAAATTGGAAGAAATGTGAGAGTGACTGTAATGACTGACAGCCAGTATGGCTTCGGAGTTGTCCAGGATTTTGGCCAGCTATGGCTACAAAGAGTTTTCCTAACCTCAAGTGGAACTCCCATAAAGAATGCTGAGGTGGTTGGAAAATTGCTAGAGGCGATACAGCTGCCTAAAGAACTAGCAGTTGTAAAATGTGCTGCTCATGGTCAAGGTGATGATTTTGTCACCGTTGGAAACAAATTTGCCAATGACATAGCACAATACTGTGCGAGGAATAATCATTCCATTAATCGGAGTAAAGAAAGAGAAATGTCTTCTTGTTCCTTAATGTTTACTAATGAGGTGGGAACATGGGAGGAAGTGAAGCAGTTACAGGATGAGGCAGGAGATGAGGAAATGAAAGATTGGGTGAAAGCAGGTTGTGCACCAAGGGAAAAAGACCATGTGTGGGTCTATAGGGATGGAAGACCAGTCATGCCAAATAGCATGCTGTCAACAATGGCAAGGATGTATCATGGCCAAGGACATCTGGGAAGGGATGCTATGATAAGGGCCTTTAAGCAGACCTGGTATAGTCCGAAATTCAGGCTGATAGCAGATAGTCTCTGTCAGAGATGTCTGATATGTCAGCAGTTCAATACTGGAAAGAAAACAGTGGTGAGCCTAGGAACAATAGGCAGGGAGGGAGGACCCTTCACAAGAATGCAGATAGACTTCATTGAAATGCCCCAAGTCAATAGATTAAGGTATGTCCTGGTGGTGGTCTGTTTGTTCTCTAGGTGGGTGGAGGCCTATCCAACAAGAAGAAATGATGGGATAACAGTGGCCAAGCTACTGTTAAGAGAGTTCATCCCAAGGTACGGGTTCCCAGTGACCATTGAATCAGACAGAGGAGGACATTTTTATAATGAAATCATGGGTTTGATCTGTAAAGCATTGAGTGTAAAGCAGAAGCTACATTGTGCTTACCGACCAGAGGCTTCTGGTGTGGTTGAACAAATGAATGGTACCATCAAAAACAGAATTGGAAAAATGTGCTTGGCCACAGGAATGAAATGGCCTGATGTCTTGCCTCTAGTCCTGATGACAATTAGGTCTACTCCAGACAGAACAACAGGTTTGAGTCCACATGAAATTATCATGGGACGTGCTATGAGACATGCATTTGTACCAGTCAACAAGCTGATGACTATAACTGATGACATGATTTTGGATTACTGTAAAGGCCTGGCTGACGCAGTTCATTCTGTGTTTCACCAGGTTGGAGAAGACGCCACCACACTTGAAAAGAAACCAGCCCATGATCTAAGCCCAGGGGACTGGGTAAGGATAAAAGTCCACAGAAGAAGGAATTGCCTGGTTCCAAGGTGGGAAAGGCCAAGACAAGTCATTCTGACCACAACGACTGCTGTGAAGTGTGCTGGAGTGAAAAATTCGATACATGCAAGTCACACACTGAGAGTTCCAAATCCAAGAGACGGCACTGGAAAAGAATACTTTGAAGAATCAGATTCCAGTGATGATGCAGACAGTGAGGCAGTAAGAAGGAAAAAGAATCCTGAAAGGGGGGAAAGTGAGTTAAGAGAAATTTTCATCCCATCAGAAGAGGTTCTGAAAGAAACATTGCAAACCGCAGAGGCGAGTTCAGATTCTGAAGAAGTACCTGAGGTTTCAACTAACAGTGACCAACACAAAAAGAAAGAAAGAAAAGAAAAGAACATTCCAACAGAAGTGACACCAGAATCAAATGAGGAACTTGGACAAGTTCCACCTCAGATAATTCTTGAAGAAGAAGGGACAGGAAAAGACAGAGAGGGACAGATTGCGGAAAAACCCCGAGGAGGTGTAGGGAACATCGACAACAAGCTAGGTGAAGGGACAAGCAGACAGCAAGAAGATTGCGTGTCGGAGACCCGAGGAGGGACAGAAGTAGGGAAATCTCAATTGGTGGAAAAATAGACTGTTGGAGAAAAAGAAGTTGTTGGAAAAGAGAAAACTGTTGATGAACAAGAGGCAACTGAGACAGAATCTGATGAAAGTGAAAATGAGATACATGGAGGACGAGTTCTGAGGAAGAGAACTTGGATTGGAGAAAGAAACAATAAAGAAGGAAGACAAAAGAGAAATGCTAAAGGTGATCTTTGGCCCAACAAGATAAAGAGACTAAGGTATCGACTGACACGAGTTAACTCTTCAAAAGCTGAACAAGTGAACGAAGTGTCAAGTCAGAATCCAACGAAAGAAGAAGAAACAAAGATATCTGAAAGAACTAAAAGAATCAGAAAACCAAACCAGAGGTATAAGTCACCAGAATGGACGTATGTGGCACTGCCTGAACAAGGAGAAGAGGCAGACAGTCAAGGAAGTCCAGAGGAGGCTTTGCTGAAAGTGGTTGATGAAGAAGAAGCTGTGGGAATCCTGAGAGTTATCTTGTCCGACATTGGAGAAGAAACAGATATTCAGGACCTGATACAGTTTGATGATGATGAAGAAACAGTGAAAAGCGATGAAAAACCAAATTGAATAAATCCAAAGAAATCATTTGGAGAAGGAAAGAAAAAGTAATATTAAAACTAGTAGATTGTAATAATCTGTTGGGTACTTGCTACCCTAAAGTTCGGTAGTGGAGTAGAAGAGGCTAAGTCAAAAGACACAGTCAAATTAGCAAGATGGCTAACACTAACAATAATCAAAGTAGATGTACTTTTCTGAAAAGATGGTGCAAGATGTGCTGCTGCTGTACAGGATTATTAATGCTGCTTTGGAGCGTGCTTGCTCTACTGATTTATTTTAGAGTAACTATAGACACTTTAGAAGGACATACTGAGAACAGGACTAATATAGGGAAGAGTTCACAGAAGATAGTTCCAACTAGAACTAGCAATGTACATATACATAAGGATAGGTCAATTAATGATTTTTCTAGCAATGTGTTTTCAAAATTGTTGTATGAATACGTAAAGACAATGGATGTAAGGGATTGCTACGTTTGCATGCAATTACCGGCCTCTGTTTCGGAAGGAGTGACTTATCATCATCTTCCAGCTACGTATGGAATTTCATGTAGTGTGTTGATTAGTATATTTTATCAGTTAGGGAAATTAGATTATAATATGTCTAATGTAGATAATATTCTTGGGCAACTGCCTATGAATAAAGAATTGAATCCTGCAAAAGAAGCTAACACTTTAGGTGAGATTTTTTTAGAAACTAGAGAATTAACATTAGAATATGTTTTTAGAAATAATCTAACTTGCAGTTTGAAAGAAGAAGAGAAAGCTTTTCTAGACATGGTTGAGAGAAGAAGGTTGAACATGCATAAGAAAGCAGAAGGGCATAAAATGAGTGAAACAGTGTGGGATATTGAGAAAGAAAAATAATTGAAAAATGGAGCCAGTCCAACTGTGGCTATAGATGCACCACAGAAAGGCAAACTATGCATTACCAGGAAGAGATCCCAGTATGATTATTATTTCATAGGGACTAGTGAGTGCCATGATACATACTTTATTGCAACCGGATGGGGATTTAGAGGAGGAGAAGATCCAGTTTTTCCGGGAGTGCATTATATTTGTGGGAACAAGGCTTATTACAGGTTGCCTGACCATTGGCTTGGCACATGTTATGTTGGCCTGGTCTTTCCAAAGATTTTTCACATGGATAGAGTAGAAAATGCTGAACAAACTAATCCATTAACACGCTATAGAAGAGAAACATGGACAGAAATTGTAGGAGATATTTTTGGAGCTTTGATACCAGCAGTGGGAATTTCTTTGAATGCCTTTGGCATTCGGAAGCTGTCAACAGTGGTGGACCGCTTGTCAACAAGCACCGCTGGAGGCTTTCTTTTGGTAAATACTGAAATGGTTGCTTTACGCGCTATGGCGATGCAAAATCGACTTGCCCTTGACATTCTTTTGGCAAAAGAGGGTGGAGTCTGTGGAATGCTGAAAGTTCAACATTGTTGCACTTACATTCCTGACGAAAGCAAAGATCTAAAAGTCTATATAAAAAATATTAATGATTTGCATGAAGAATTAGTACCACTGGAAGCTGAAAATATCTGGACTAAAATGACTAATAAAATTATTGCTATTAAGAATTTTGTTGCAAAGATAGGTAGTACCATTTTTGGTAAGATATTATTTCCATTAACGTGTGTAATTGTGGCACTTTTAATTCTCAGATTAGGGTGCATGTGTTGTAGATATAGAAGAAATAAAAAGAAAATAACACGAGAAAATGTTAAAAAGAGACAAAAGAAACCAGAAAGAGATCTACAAGAAATAGAATTAGAAGAATTGAGGGAAAGCATGTATATAGAAACAAAGAAAGAAGATGAGATGGAAACAAGGGTTTGAAAAATGAACAAGAAGATATTTTGAATTTCTTCAAAAGGGGAATTAAATTGATTTTTGGGTTTTTGATTTTTTTGTGATGATAAGATATCCCCAAAGGGGGCATTGATGGAGCAGGGTTTTTACTTTCAACCCAAATACCTGTTTCATTTTCGTATGTTATTATTAAAAATACTACTGATTAATTATTAATTATTAAAGTTTGTTGAAGTCTTGTCTAACCAACCTTATTAACAGAAGAATTACACGTGGGAATGCTATTGCATGGCTAAAATAATAAGTGAACTAAGTTGGTGAGCCAATTGACAAAATAGATGTTGCTTATGTGATGTTATTGTGTTTTGCGCTTATAATCAATACGCATTAATGGCTTTTGATGTCACAAATGGCTAGATAAATACATACACATAAGGGTATTAGCAGGGTAATAACACTGTATAATCATTTCCGTGCAGTAATTATGTTTTGTATTTCTTTTTACTTAAGTTGACCATTGTGGCCTGCTAGAAAATGGCTACCACCCGCAGCCTGTATTTGAGTAGATGGAAAATTTACAAGCAGGCTTCGCGCTGACTGTGACCTTGCCCTCCTGTCGAACTGAAAAGCCATGATCATGACGAAAAATCCGGGAGAGATGCCAAATGCCCCTGAACATGAAATTTGTTGCCAAACCAAATACTGACTTTATGAACTTGTAATGATCCCACGAATGAGATACAATTTATCCAAAAGAGACATCCGTAGAAGTAACGAATTAGTTATGGACTCCTTATTTCTATTCATCATTTGAGACGATCAATGTGTGTGAAAAACTACCAATGTAACCCTATGTACCAAGACGACATTATTTCCGCCATTCATCCATTTTGTACGATATGTTTGCAACATTTTGGAATGTAATTTTCGTATAAATATTAGTAGACTAGAGAGGTCTAGCGCCACTTCTTCCCGAACTGATGATCTGAGGTCCCGATGCTGACAGAGAGGACGGTGACTCTACATGACGGCTAGAAACTTTGATTATTTTGCTGAGGACCGTTTCTGACTTAGAAAAACGACTTTTAGCCAGAATAGGTAAATATGAAAGAAATGATTTTGCATTCAATTGGCTTTTCTTACAATTTTAGATAAACAAATATTCTGTTTGAATTACTGTGTCGGGTGGTTATTTTATTGACATGTTTATTGAGTTTATTTGCGAATCCTAAAATGTTTCACCAGATCTATAGCAACTAGTTGATGCCATTGACCTTGGGGTACATGCAGATTGGTTAAGTATCGAAAGTGTTTCCCCTTATACATGGCACGGATAGGATGGTAGGATGAATGTTGGTGTAATGGGCCCCACCAGCGTGTGATGTGTGTGTGCGTGTGTGACTGTGAGATCACTCCGTCCGTGGAAGTAGAGGGGATTCGGAAGCTCCGATCTGCACCACCCGCACCAAGCATCTCGTAGGAAAACGCTCCGGGAGGCCTCCAAGTCTTCTCGGGCACCCTGCGCAGTCACCGGCTGGTCAGTGGTGAAGAGTGCTAGTGGTCATCTTAGGATCAGATAACCGGCACTAGGAAGCAGCACCCGGAGCAGCCAGGTGCAGCATCCCCACCCATGGGGGGAAACAGGAGAAAGGGTGTACTGCCTACCTCTACTCCTGCAATTGAGTTGTGCATCCCCGGGAACACTCTGAGGCCAGATCAGAGGAAGGGCGCCATTTCGAAGTCAGGCGGGGCGCCACGTGAAAGCCTCTCTCCATACCAAAGTCGCAGATCTCCACAATGACGGTATGGCCCCCATCTGCTAAGTTTGCCTCCAACTGGGTTCATCCTCCATGCTGCATGGTGTTGCTCAGGCGGCACCCCCCCCCCCGTCGTACCTTCATGTCTCCGATGGAGCCCCAGGCCACCTTGCACTCAGCGCCAGCTCTCCCCGCGATGTGGCGGCAGGTCGGGTGGGTAGGGGCACATCCAGACGGCCCTCAGCCACTTGGGTCCGGAGCAGATCACGTCCGCTCAGCCATCTAGCTTGGCCACGCCCCCCCTATTTATCATTCTTAAATTACTGCATACATGTATTATCACATTTGTTTTGGGGGGTTTAAGTAATTTTCCAGATCTTGTGAAGTGTGTGACATGATGCTGGTTATTTTACGTGTGTTGTGTTGTAGTGAGTAGTTGATGCCTTTATTGCCTATTATTATTTGGATATACGCCATGCTCAATTTGCTATAATGTTTGCCATGTTCTTTCTAAGTGTGTTGTTCTTTATGCTAGGTGGGTTTTGTGGTACCCACTGTGAAGGGGTGAGAGATACCCTGTGTGTAGTTGTTTGCCTTGTGTGAGGTGTTTATGACTGTGCATTGTGTGCTACATTTTCTGAGTTTCCCTGTGTTAGTGGGAATGTATTGGGTTTAAAGATATCCTGTGATTGTGATGGGTTTAAAGATACTCTGTTATGGTATGGGTTAAGTCATACCCTCTAGCCTTGAGGTTAGACCTTGTCCTGGGGTGAGTTATGTAAGTGCAGTAGAGGGTTTGGGGTCCCTGGTCCTGCCATGAGTTGTGTAAGTGCAGTAGAAGGTTTGAAGTCCCTGGTCCTGCCATAAGTTGTGTAAGTGCAGTAGAGGGTTTGGAGTCCCTGGTCCTGCTGTTAGAGTTGTGTCTTGAGTGTGAGGCGAGGTGGTGTGAGATATCCACCGTTTGAAGGTTGGAAGATACCCTGTGTGTAGTTTTGCCTTGTTGTGAGGCGAGGTGGGTTAAGTTATGTATTGCCCTCTGTTTAGGGCATCTGAAGATACCCTGTGTTACCCACTGTTTGTCGGGATGATAGATACCCTGTTTGTGTGAAGTGAGGTGGGTTAAGTTATGTATTAACCACTGTTTGTTGGGTGAGATATTCCCTGTGCTAAACTATGTATGGAGTATGAGTTAATATGGGTGAGCATCCACTGTTTTAATGAGTGGAAAATTTTTCCTTGTGTTTTTCCTATCTTTCCTAGATTGGAAGGGCATGTAATTTTTAATGAGTTTATCAGACTAGTCGGATGTGTGTCTTATCATCTTGCATACATTTGATTTTCTATAATCATTATAAGGGGGAGATGTGTTATAATCTACTTGTTAGTTAATGCATCCTCCCTATTGTTGTTCTCTGCCTTGCTGCTCAGTCAATTGTGAGGTCATTTAAATGTTTAGAGTGTTTGTGCTTGAGGAAGAATCAGTTGGAGTGGATGGGCTGAGCAGCAAGGAGGCTGCTCCTGGTGGGGCATTACATGGATCTTACCATCATCCTGTAACCTGGAACTGAAGAAGTAACCTGCTGAATAAATACATAACCTTTATCTACAAGACCTGTCTACGTACTATTCTTCATTTTAACAGAGTGCACGACTGGATGAGTGTGTATCAATTGATGAATAAATTAGTACATTCACGAGTGAGTGAATGGATACATGGATGAATGGCACACATTAGAAATGTTTGCATAGCCTAGGAGTGCCACTTGCCATCAACAGTCTAAAAGCAGGAGGCCCTAATCCTCAACTTAAAATATATTATTTTAACTTGGCTTCCCCAACTTGACTTGCATGCAGCTAGTAGTACATGCATGTTGATGACTACAGCATACAAATCGTAGCAACCACAATGCTATTACAGATTTGTTTTTCAAATTAGACCAGGTGATCATCATCATGTCTAGATTGATGACAGTTTGCCAAGAATTACCACAATTATGCCATGTCCAGTAGTAGTGTGAAGTGGGCATCATCATGCCACAGAGGCCCATATTATGCTGAAAATTATCTCCTTTAGGGCAATATTCTGACAGAGGTGGGCACCATCATGCCACTATTACTGACGTTCACAATATCCGAAAAACTATCATCATTAAGCCATGCCAGTAGTCAATGCCCAGTGCAATCATGCCATGCATGTTCCCAGTATGCCAAGAATTACCACCAGTCAGTAAGGAAGGGCACACTGTCATGCCACCTGTGAGGATGTTGACATTATCACATGAATTGCCACCATTGTAACAACAATAACAATAATTATCACCATAAAGTCTGGAGCAGTATTATGCTAAAGGTGGCTGCCATCATGTTAGGGGTATTAACTGTATGCTGGGATTTATCACTCTATGATGACAAAGACAGCATCATGCATGGACATAGTCATGTGCTTTAGGCTATAGATACCGACCCTATCACCAGAAATAACAGTACTGCTCCAAATCCTTCACCAGAGAACCAGTGTTTTGGAGGTATATTTCACTCTCAAGGCCGCATGTCTATTGGTTCTGTTATGTCATATATCCTGCCCCTTTATTGCCACACAGAGATGGTTCTGCCAAAGGATCACATCCCAACAAGAATGCCCATTCTCGTGCATCTCTCTCCTCCTCAAATCTTTCTATCAACAAAAACAATAGAAAATTAAAACAATTAGCAGATTAATAAAGTATATACACGGAAAAGAGCAAAATGTAAAACTAAAAATCTTGAAAGGCAATGTGCAGGAATTTCAACTTGGAGCTAAAAACTTAAGTATCCTTAACTTGACTTGTGGAAGCAGTTCAAGTGCTCCAAAAAGACTCTAGAATAACTGATTGGGGCCTCAACTGAAGCACTACTATATACCAACAAAGCAGGAGCGTGCATTGGGAGCAAAACACACACAATGAAATGCTAGCGTGTACCCTATTTCTTTGTCTTTTGGAAATAACACATTTTGATAAGTTCATCACAATAAAACAGGTATGGGGACAATTTATTTCCTGGTAGGCAGTCCCTTTCTCCGCCACACTGACAGAATGAATTGCTCTTTCGCCCTGATGGAGAGACCGCCCACCAAATTTATAAATGACTGCCAAGCTAGCAGTCATTTATGAAGCATTGGCAGGAACCCCATTCATGGTGGTTCCTATTAATAAATGTCTCTGTTTGGTGCAGGGCTCTGTCAACACGATGGAGGCTTGCACCAAACTGTTTTTAGGCTGAAACAGGATTTTCTATTGAAAATAAAAAAGATAATGCCCCCGCGCCATAAGAGTTATGTCCTATGGCGAGGGGGGCATTATTTATTTTTTAATTGTCCTGCCAGAGTTGCCTGGTGGAGATGGACTGTAACAAAATGGCTATATGTCCACCCATCCTAGTTAGGCAGGCGGACATATAGTCAATTCTCAGACTGCCCTTAGTCTGTTGGTCCATTTGAGAAGTTTAGCCATGGCGGTGACAGAGTAATCACCTCAGTGGCCAAACTAAAGGTACACCCACATCAAAATAAGGCGGGTGGGCAACTTTGTAGATGGGGAGAGAACTCCATCGCCATTGCGATAGAGTTTCCTCTCCAACAAAATATAAATCAGGCCCTATTTCAACAAAAGACGAACTGGAATCAGGTAAACTACCAGGGAATAATGGCTGACATCATAAATCTATAAGGATATGTAGTATTTAGATTATGTAAGATGTATCTGGAAGAATATATGAAGGGTGTACTAATAGCCTTATTACCAGAATCCATTATAAACATATTATGAAAGGCCAGAAAGGATGTGGATTATAAATGCTGTTTAAAAGCAAGTGCTGGTGTTTAGAATTTGAACAATTTGCCAGAAGTTGTGAAAACCAATATATACAAATTGCTTTGCATCCGCCAGGAAAAAGAGTTGCTAATTTTTGACACCTGCTTCTCTATGACGTAGACTTCAGCGGCTGCTTCCCTCCTTGATTTTGGAGGGTCGTTGTTAATTTTTCTTTACACCTCAGTGGTTTCTCTTCTGCCCACATGTATATTTTCATGCGTGCCTCAGTCAGATGCAGTTTGAGCTTCATGCATACTAATTCCCAATAATGTTCACCGAAGTACAGCTGTCCATAATGAATTGTGCTTGGTGGTCTTCCATAATGAGGATAGCAGTGGCCATTTGATTTCCAAGCTTTTATTCATCATCGCTGTCGTAAGATGCTGATGATGTGGCTGACCTACTGGATGATGATGTGGAGGGTAGTGTTCTGGATTTGGTCTCGATGGCACATATGTAGTGCCATTGTTTGTCCTTTTTCTAAGTCGATGTCTAGGTGTGTCAGCTGTCTTCCCTCTAGAAGTTTGGTGGTCTGTCTTCCCATGTCCATCTTGTGCTTACTAGACAGATCTGCAGAGATTGTCCTCTCAACATCCTTTGCATGTCTGTTCCATGGCAAGGTATTTTCCTTCCTGTGGGTCGGATAGTCTACCTCAGGAGCATGTCCATGATGACCAATTGGTGGTTGTGCCTTGCTTGTCCCTGCTCATGTCCTTCTTGCTTCTTAAGGCTACGGCACTTTCCTTTTGGGCTGTGCAAACTTCCATGGCAGCAACCTGCTTTTCTGCCCTTTCTTCTGCTCGTGCTGTGGCCAATATTTTATCTAATAAGTGTTTATTTGATCTTTAGTAAGTCGGATAGGTAGCGATCTATGATGTTTAGCTGCATGGCTTCCTCATTTTATAACTCGTTGAATTGACAGTGTTTGAGAAGCCTTTCTAGTAGGTCTGCAAGTTCATTCATTGTTTCTCCTGGATGTTGTGTTTCCTTGTTGTTGAGTCAAACATCGTTGCCAAGGCCTCTTTCAATTTCTGGTATGCAGTCACTTCTTTTAGAAATTTCTTGAACACATTCTTGACTCCATCTCCAGTCAGGCCCTTTGGATTCCTAATTATCTTTGCATCTTTTGTTTCTTTCAGTGCTTCAATGAAGCTGTCAAAACTTTTCAACTCATTCTGCCCATTTAATTCCACTGTTTAGTTCTTTGCTGTGCCAATGGCAGTGGGGTTTTTAAAAAGAATGTGTGGTCATATTTTGTCCTCTGGTCTAATGAGGTGATGTACGTTCATGTTGTTTGGGCCTCATGGATGCAGTTCACTTGGTAATACAGGATTGGTTTCTCTACGGTCAGGGTTGAAACATTCTGTCCCTTTCCGTTCTCTCAGGTGTGCTTGTTGTCTCAGGATGGCTTCCTCTAGGCTGTGAGGGTGTGGAAAATGTATCCAGTGTATTTGACAGCTTAAAATGCCTGTCCTTCTCAACGAATGTCTTTCTAAACCTAAATTGGCTAACCTCGGGACTGTGCACATGAGTTGGATGAGCATGGCAAACTCCTCTTTCTTTCTGGAGGGGTGTATGAAGCAAGTGGCCACCCCCAGTTGCTCTCTGGCTCTAAGCTCTGACGAGTTCAGTGTCAAGAGGAGTCCCATTCATATGACTCTCTTCAGCCATATCTAAAATTCTGGCCAGGGGCCCCGGGACGTCAAGAAGACTATCTTGACAGCCCTTAAGAGTTCTCTCCATACCTTTCCTGGGGTCTCTTCCGAGTTTGAACAAAAACTTAATCAATTCGGGGTCAAGGTTGGAAGTCTGATAGACTTTATCTTGGATTGCTGGTCTTGAACACTCGGCCCTGAGGATATTACGAGTATCTCTCTCAAGACCGTTTCTGAGCCATCTCCAAATAAATTTGGCTACATGATCTTGAGGAAACTATTCAGAGCTTCTGGGGTGAGAGATGTTAAGGGGTGAGAACATTTCCTCGCCCAAAGGGTTAAGGATAACATTCTTAGGGGAGGACAGGATTTATTCCTCAGTAGGTTGGCTGTTAAATTCAAAGTCCTCATCATTTAAGTCGAGGACAAATTCATCACAAGTATTAGGGGACCTATCCTTGTCCTCCGCATCATTGTCAGTATTGTAATGAGCCCTTCGATAATTTGTACCGCTGTGGACACACATATGAATTGTGCCGCTGGGGACACCTGAATAATTTGTGCCGCTTTGGACACCCAATGTATTCGAGTTGCGAGGACTTCCCATATTATTTGAGGTGCCAGGACTTAGTGCTCAGGGGATCTGGATCAATATTCTTAGATTTCTTAACTCTTTTCCCCTTATTAATAGACATGTCGTTATGGGTATTAGAGCCTTCAGTAAAGTCGTCCTGTTCAGAAGGAAGGGGTCTTTTGTGGACAAAATCTCCTTAAGAGTATCCAACATACAGGACCTCATTTCTTTCTGGATAAACTTTTTAAAGGATTCATCATTAAAACTGGGGGAGCTGGCCACAGCATCATCGGAATCCATATCCGACATATTTAGGCTGAGACTGCAATTCTTTTTTCACATTTGGGAAACGTTAACTCAAGATCCCTGGGTTTTGGAAACTGTCCGAGGTTTCAAGATAGATTTTGTCCATCCCCCTACACAAACCTCTCTCCCGAAAGTGTTAACCCTATCAAAGGATCAACAGAAACTAGCAGAAGAGGAAATAGCCTCCATGCTTCAAAAAGGGGCAATCATAGAGGTTCCTTGGAGTTTAAAGAGGTTTGTAAGCACACTTTTTCTTGTTCAGAAAAAAGAGAAAGGTTGGCGACCCGTCATAAATCTACAGGAACTAAACAAATATTTGGTCTACAGACATTTCAAAATGGAAGGTATTCACCTTCTGAGAGACCTATTTCTAGAAGCAGACTGGTAAGTCAAACTAGATTTAAAAGATGCTTACTTTACCATTCCAATGGCCAAAGAACACCAACCCTTCCTTCAATTCGTTTGGAACAACCATCTGTTCCAATTTCAAGCTCTACCTTTCGGTCTTTTTTCTGCACCCTGGTGTTTCACTAAATTTGAGAACTATTGACTCGCTCCTGAAGGAAAGAGGAATTTGTTTAATAATATATTTGGACAACATTCTCATCATGTCCCAGCATCATTCACAGATCCTGCAAGACCTGAAGGTTGCTATGGATCTCATAGAGGGCCTAGGCTTTATTATAAACTGAGAGAAATCTATCCTTATCCCCTCCAGATCCCTGGAGTTTCTCGGTTTTACCGTAGGCACCTCAAAATATCTTCTCTTACTGGCCCCCTAAAAAATATCCAAAATTCAGAAAGAGATCAGGTTTGTTTTGAAACAAGATTCCTTAACACTAAGGGAGTTAGCCAGACTATTGGGCCTCCTTTCGTCTTCTATTCATGCCATCTTCCCATGCCCTCTGAATTGCCGAGCTCTTCAAAGGATAAAAGCGAAAGCTCTGAGATCTGGCCTCTGGTACGGGGATCACGCAACCCTAGATCAGGACGCCAGATCGGAACTGTCTTGGTGGCTGGAGAATTTGGATGCCTGGAATGGCAAAGCAATCTTTAGGTCAACTCCAGAGTTCATTTTGGAATCAGATACGAGCCTTCATGGTTGGGGTGCTCACCTTCTCAATCAGAACACTGGTGGTGTATGGTCTCTAGCGGAGACATCTCACCACATAAACTATTTAGAACTTACGGCCAATTTATTCGCTCTAATGAGCTTCAGACACTCTCTTCAAGGGAAATCAGTTATCCTCAAGATGGACAACATCTCTGCAGTGGTCTATATCAACCGACTAGGTGGGACCAAATCAGCAGACCTCTTGAATTTAGCCAAGAGGCTCTGGATGTTCTGCCTAGAGCACAAGATTGCTCTAAAAGTGGAACATCTCCTGGGAAAGTCAAACGTTTCCGCAGATTGGAACTCAAGATTCCTCTTAGACTTCAGCGATTGGAAACTCAACGTGAATGTCTTCAACACTCTCATTCGAATCTGGGGTCCCCTAGATGTGGATTTATTTGCCAGCAGACTGATCTGCCAGTTAAAGAAATACTTTAGCTGGATGCCAGATCCAGGCGACCTTGCAGTGAACGCCTTTCTTCAATGCTGGGCAGGCCTTCGGGGTTACGCATTCCCTCCCTTTGCCATGATTCAAAGGGTTCTACAGAAGGTGAGACTAGACCAATGTTCGTTATTCCTGATAACCCCCTTTTGTCCATCTCAGGCCTGGTTCCAGACCACTCTATAGTTAGCTTGCAGCATCCCCTTCTTAAGTCCAGCGGCAAAGGGTTTGGTTTCAGATGCAGACGGAGAAGATCACCACTTAATTCATACTGGGATTTTGAACCTTCTTGCCTGAAAAGTGTCAGGAAATCCAATGAATTGTTTGGCCTTTTGTCATCAGCTGCAACTCTCCTCGGAGAGTCTTGTGCCTCAGGAACACACTATAGATACAACAACATTTGGAGAAAATGGTTTAGTTGGTGCCTGGAGAGGGACCTGGATTCCGTGGAGGCTCCTATCGTACACATAGTTAATTTTCTTGTTGAACAATTCAATAAGGGCCTTTCCTATAGATCTATTAATTGTTATAGATCAGCCATTTCTGCTGGTCACTCTCTTATCAACGGTAGGTAAAAATGTTATTGTTTGTAGAGTCATGAAAAGTATCAGGTTGAGGAGACCCCTTAGACCTAAATACCAATCTATGTGGGACGTTAAGACTATTTTAGACCTTTTTTCAAGTTGACCTGATAACTCTTTACTTAATAGGAAATGTCTTTCTATTAAGCTTGCAACTCTGTTGTGTTTAATTTCATGCCGTAGAGTTTCTGATATCAAAAGTCCTGATATTTTAATAGATCTTATAATATGTTTGGTGTTAAATTTCAAATTGTTAGAAGAACCAAAACTATGTCAGATTTGATTTTTTATCCTCGTTTTGACCTGTGTAAGAAACTCTGTGTTGTAGATTGTATGAAAGAATATGATAATGATGCAAATCAACTGCTTGTTTCCTTAGTCAAACCGTTCACATGCATAAGTTCTACCTCCATAGCCAGATGGGTCAAATCCGCTATGAATCTAGCAGGCAAATTCCAAGCTCATTCTCTCAGAGGTGCTATGGCCAGTAAATCCTTCTGGTCTGGTGGTAAACTGGATTATATTCTCAAAGCAGCAGACTGGTCTAATGCATCCACGTTTGCTCGACATATTGTAAACCAATTGAACATATGTCTTATGTTGTCCTACACTGCTACCAACATGCATAATGTAGCCTCCGGTCTTGTAATGAAATTGCGATTCTCCTATTAACATGACTAGAGAATCTGGATTTCATTAAAGATACGGAGGCTAACATTATCCCACCCGTCCCTTCCCTTGAATGGGTTATTCTTTTAGTAAATATTTATTATTAAATGGGTTATTCTTTTATTGATTATTTGGTTTTATACTACTACCTGTATTTTATTGCTGTATTATTTCTATTTGATGTTTTGTTTAATTTAACAATACTCTCATGTTCCTCCTCCTTTTTCAGACAATTTTTCTTAATGGATTCTTCGTCTCATCCTTGAATTCTTCATGCTTCTCTTCGTTCTCCTCTTCCGGTTTTTCAAGATGAAGTTCATAGCCCTTTCAAACCTTTCCTTACTTCTCCACATTTAAAAGAGGCAGACTGATTTGTGCTCATGCCTTTTGTACTGTTTGACTGTTCTTTTCTAGAATTGTTTTACTTTGTGATGTAGTGTGGCTGCTTGGGACTGCATTAAAAGATGACTGCATAGTGTTAATCTCCGTGTCTTTAATGAAATCCAGATTCTCTAGTCATGTTAATAGGAGAATCGCTATTTATTTTCGCCACTGCAAGCAATTTAGGTAAGGGAAGGTGCATAATCACTTTTTGCGTCTCAAAAAGTAGGCCCACAGTTTCGTGAGCTTTCCCAACTTAATTATTTTCTGTGATAGATTGTTGTTTCAAGGTTATATGTTCCAAAACTTTCACCACCAAACTGACAGGGTTGAGGGGTCTGGCACTTTTAATTTTTGAGCAATGTTAGGCATCCTGCGAGATGAAGTTGAGAGTTAAGTCTTCCGACTAAAATAGCAGTGAGTATGCATTAACTTCATTGACATCCCCCCTAGGTAACATCACTGTAGAGTAAGGAAGTTGTAGCTTAGTGATTTCCGAAATAAGGGTTAAGACCCCATTCCAACACATCTATTTCCCTGCAGGCCACCACATATGTATTATGGTTCTCTGTTGAAGGCACCCTTTTCAGCATTCGTTGTAGGCACAAAACAAGTTTTTATTTGTGTCACTGTTAGATGTCATCAAAGCATTATTTTACACTCATTCTATGCATGTTGGGAGCATATCAAAGATAATGCTGCTCTGAACAACATATGAATCCATGAGTCCGTCCCTAATAAAAGAAAAAAATGACTAATGTACTAAATTAACCTCTAATCTTGGGTTCCAGAGCAGCGGTCTACTCGCTGCAAAGCGCCTCAATGCCTCTTTAGAGGTTTTGTGTGCTATATAAATACAATTTAGGATTACAATTACAATTGCTCTCTCCATCTTTATTTTCACTTTTGGCCATATGTTGATATATAGGAAGGAATGTCATAAGGCTTTATAAAAATATGACATAGCTTTGTTGTGCAAACATGCCTTCCAGGGCACTGTGTTCTCTTGCCCCCTCCTTTTCATTTGTTGAAACTTGTCTTTTCCAGTCAAGTGAAAAGTCTCTTCTCGCAAACCTCAGACCTTGTAAGGTTTCCCAATCAAATGGCTATCTTATTCTAGGAGAGATAATTCCACCGGTGGGACACTTTGGCTCTCAGAGGAAAATCTAGGATGTCAGTTATTGGTGTCATAATAGAAGAGAATGTTGTTATTTGTTCTTTACGAGCAGTCATCGTGCGGAGGGTCAGGGTTATTTGATCTGTCATCAACTGATCACCAAAGCTCTTGCAGAGGTTGGGAGGGAGCCAGGGCAAGCCGCATAAGGTTATCTTCGAGTTGTGCTGCTTATGAAGCAAAAAAACTTCCATTTTGGGTCATTTATACACAGGGTGTTGGATTCAGCTGAACTGTTAATACGTATTTTGTCAAGTTAGGAAATCTTAAACCTCCCTTACAAATAGGTCTATATAGAACCCCTGTATTCTCATTTATTTATTGGCCCATGTGGAATTTAACATTTTACTGTAATATAACAAGCATTTCAACTGGGATCTAAATTGGCTGGTTATGAACTACATATAAGAGTGTAGGCTGAAAATTCATTTTAACTCAGTCCTTTCTAGCAAACCAGGAGATTTGCATCCTTTCCCACCGTGTCTGCACATATTTTTGCGATTAATGAAATGTATATTACCCAGTGACCAATTCTATGTTTGCCCACCCAAAGCTATCGACGAAAATAATATTTTTTCCATCCTCGTCCCCGTCCCCTAACCTCTAGCGTTTTGCTTTTCTTCAAGGCTGTCAGGGACTGGTCATGATTCGCTAGAAAGCATATTATGTTGACAGCTAATGGGCTGACTTTATAATAACCACGTGCTGCTTGCTACCCTTCACTGTCAAAGTTATTATTTGCAAGTGTTTTGGGCGTGTGTCATTATATTAAGGGTTGATAGATGACAAACCTTAAATGTTTCGTAAACAATGGCTTAGTTGCTCATCTTTAATCACCATACCTATCAAATTAGGGCTAGGTGAAAGCACAAGATGTGTGAATGCAAATATACATGTAAATATTGATAATATTTCTTTAAATACATTTCGGTGGTTGCCTTTGTGAAAATTTTACATGAATATGTCTTTGCGTGCAAAAATGATGTAAGATGTCTTCTCATTGCAGTTTATTATGTAGCGGGGAATGTTGTTTTCACAGGACAGGCCACAGTCCTGAACAAACATTTTCACAGTTTGAGTGAGATATATTCTACTCAAACCGGTCTCCCAAGGGTGAAAATTATATGAAAATTAGTTAGCAGGAAAAAACATAAACTACGCAAAATACATAAAACCCATGAATCCAGATTTATTGCAACATTATACTCACATAATAAAGATATTGTCCAAGTCTAAACTTTCCTCGGTTTCTTCTGCATTTTCGTTGTGTTTGTGGCCATGTGATGTTTATCTAGGGCAGTGTGGCTTGTGAAGTCTTCCTGAGTATGTTTGGCACCTTTAAGAAACGGTGTAGCGTGGGCACGAAGCCCCTTTGATTTTGCTTTCGATGCATCAAAGACTGGACTCCATGAGACTTGTCGATGCATCAAAGACTGGACTCCATGAGACTTGTCGATGCATCAAAGACTGGACTCCATGAGACTTGTCCAGGCACGGCTTGAGTCTGCATTCACCTTCCTAAGACAGGCTCTCGAAACACAAATTTATTCTGCTTTGACTGCCGCACAGCTGTTGAGAATGTTTAAGAAGATTGTCAATGACGACCATAACTGGGGCATGATTGGAAGGGACCAATATCCATACGTCAGCCGTGATTGAGATACATCACAACGAGCTATCAGTCCACTGTCCTGCAGGTTTTCCCTCATTCCCGGAAGTTGGACCAGATATGTGCCATATGCTTGGAAGTTTCGTCACCTTGGCTCTTGGGCCTTTGCTAGCATCCTGTGAATGGGTGGACCCGTTTCTGGCAGTTAGAGAGGGATGTGGCATCTTTAGACCGGGTGGGATTCCCATCAATGGCGGACTTCTCTTCCTCCCTTAATGAGCTCCTGCACAGGAAGAATGAACTGCAAAGGAGCCTTGGAAAAAGGAAGGAGGACCAGTGCAGCGGATGACCTTTATCTTAACCTTGAGGGAGTGCCCAGTCCTGAGTTGCTCAACCTCTCTCGCCAAGGCTGGCGGCACCCGCTCCCTAAGTATACTCTATGCGTAGTGAGGAGTGTGCCTGCGGGAGTGCCCTTAAGGAGGGAGCACCATGAATTCCTGTTTTGATTGGACCTGCTGTAGTGCCTTCGAGGAGTGCACACTGTGGACTCTGTACAAAGTTACTCTGCAAAGGCTGCTCTGGTGCTGACACCACAGGCTATAGCCACTGAGGCGTCTGAGGGCGCATGTATAGCTATTGTAAATTGTGCCGTAGATGGAAAAGTGCTCAGATCTGTGGCAACCCACAGAATATAATATTCCTATTTATCAACACAAGAAACTTCACCTACCTCAGTATGTTGCTCTCTTTGCTGCTCAAAAATGACCATGCTCGGGCCACAGCGCGGACACGTAGCACATCCACCTCGTGGCCCATTGTCTACGGGGCCACAGGACCCCACAGGCCCAGAAGCACTGCCACTTCCCCAAACTCTCTGTCATTCAGGTTGAGCAATTTGTCTTTAATATGGGTGCTTCGTCCTGCCTAGAACTGGCTACCAATGTGCTAGCAAATTGTAGTCTTCGCAATAGCTTTCCAGTCATAGAGAGAACATTTATTCCAGTTATCGAGTTAAAATGTATACCATGAACCATAATGGTCTAATGGATTTCACAGGGTTCAAAGGACAACCTTTATGAGTTAAGTGAACTTAGACTGTGGCTAACCTTCTCTGGGAACCAATCTTAGACCACAAGACACAAGTGTTGGCACAGAATATTTTCCCTGTTTTAAAAAACATCTCTAGTCCAGAGATTCAAGGTCCAGAAACCCAGGTCTCTTCCTCGAAGCCAGTGGGGCCTTCCATTTGCGCTCATTTGCGACTGATCTGAAACGGCTTCAGCTTGAATAATATCACTTGCAATCACGTGCACGTTTGAGGAACAGGCCTTTCAAACAAAGTGATGCAAAATAAAAGAAATCGGCAAACAAAAGAATCATCTTCTACATGTTAATGAGCCAAGGTCACTGACAGAAGCGTTGCAAGGATGAGTTGCATAGCAAAATGTTCTCCATCTATATATAACATGCAGGGTGGTTTTCCTTAACAGGCACGAGCGTTATACTATTTCCCTGGAAACAACACCAATACCACAAATGGTGTTCAAGTTCTCAAAAGCAGGCTTTCTTTATAATCACAAAAAACCCATGGTCAGTAGTATATCAAAACCAAAACCTGGTCTAATTCTGTACTGAAAAAATAGCGTCCCCTGACGACCGCATTCTTCCGAGAGATGTGTAGATCCACGTGGCCAAACATTTGTGACGATGTACCTCTGTGGTGTGCGGCTACCTCCAAAATGTATTTACTCACATTCACTCTGCTTCGCAAAGCCGTTTGCACACCACAGACGGACGTATGTGCGCAAATGGCTTAATCTGTGACCGCAGGTTCATATTTGTACTCACATATTATACATTTACACTCATAAAGGAATTTAATCGTTCTAACCATTACACCACTGTGGTAGGATACGTGTGGGCTAATCTGCCAAGAGGGGAGGGGAGCTATCACCGCAAGGCAGGGATTCGTTTCAAAGTGCGCGCAAAAAACACATAACCGTGGAAGTTTGCAGTAATTCACAATAATTTGCAAAGCACGTTTCCCTTCTGGACACAGTCGGAGATTTACACCCATAACGGACAGTAATGCATCTATCTCTGCCTGTGATATGAAATGGGAATAGGCCCCAAAATTAGTTCTGGAGTAGGGGAAAAGGTTTTCCACAAGTAACAACATATTTCCCGCGTAAAGAAAACAAATACAGTGCAATTGTAATATTGCAAAGTCTTTATCTATGCTCAAATGTAAGCATTTTACATTTACATATACGAAAAAACCTTCCTTTGGATGGAACTTTGAATTCCGACATATTGTATGACCTACTACAGGAAAATAGCTTTTGTTACAGCTTTCCAGACATCCTAGGTGAATTCCACAACAGTCAGAAATTCCCACCAACTGCAGGAATAAATATATGGGAGTACAATTCAGTTTTTTTTATTAATAACCTGGTCCTACGTTTTAGTCACCGGCGTATAGTAGCAATTCTACCAATGTAAAACCACCTACCTGCAGACAGCCCCCTTTTCTGAAACGATTTCACATTTTCCTTCGTTGACACATAGATTGGGTTCAAGCTCGCACAGACTCTGACAGGGCAGTCCATCCATGCTTACATAACCAGGCTTGCAAAGGCAGTCTGCCTCCTTTGTCCATGAATTCATTATGCACTCTGAAAATGCATCACACGCCATGAATTTGCATGGGTCTGCTTGGTCAGCTGTAAGAGAAGAGATAAATTGCTTTAATGGGGCCACTGGCACGCCCCAAAGAACATTTCTAAATGTGCCAGCTGTGGAATAGGGCAAAAAACACTATGCCAAGCAAGCTCTTGCTGAACTGCACACGCATAAGAAAGCAAAGCACATTTCCTCATAATTCAGAAATGTAGTCAGGGGGCCAACATGTGTTATTCTTGCGTCAATTTCATGTGTCCACAACTAACCAATTCCCTCCAGCATGTCAGCAGTAAGGTCACTACTGCGGCCAACACTTCCACAGTCGCGTGAACATTGTGCGCAACTACACCCAGCAATAAGATTCTGATGAAGTACAAACCTGTAAATTAAATCCCGTTTAGATATCTCGAGACATCTCCCCGGCATAGAGCATTGCCATGAAGTGCACGTACTGTTAGCAACACGTAGAAGGTCAAAGCCCTGCACAGGATATTGCCGGGTCATGCAGCGCATAACAATAAACAGAGGAAATTGCCAGAGCGCACAACCGAGCCATGAACGGAACGGGATCATTTCCATATAAAGTGGGACCACCAGTACCGGCGTGTGTTGATACTCACGGGAGTTGCACAGGATATTGCAAAGGCCAGGGCTGAGTTATTGACTGCACGTGGTAGTGCTTCAGCAAACTGTAGTGCAGTGCAGTGATGATGTGCCATGCCCTACAGTATTCAGGCATCACAGTGGGTAAGTCCCATGCCACACACCAATATACTGCATCATGGAGGATGTTGGCAGGCCATGGAGGATGCTGCATTGCATAAGATACTCCAAAGACACCCAGAATGAACATGTACCCACACATGTTTTATACTAGGAAACATTATATTCCCAGACCTGCTAGGCTACTGACATGCAATTCATAGGATAGTGCCATATCGCACAGCAGTGCCATGATCTTCACATGATATCACCAGGATACCCATGCTATGGTCAGGACTCACATGCTATCATACTTTCTCCAGTATTTGTCAGACAGACAGCATTGTGGTGCATTGCACACAATGTTGCCCTATGATGCTACCTTGGTATTTATTGCACAGGGCAAACATCAGTGTCATGCACTGCACAACATAATATCATGATAGCAACAATCACCATCAAGTATTCAACCACTTTGGTCAGAATCATAGATTGAAGAAGTGACAGACAACTTTGAGTAGAAGACACGGAAAATGCCATGTATACCTGAAAAATATCACATGTCCACGTCTTACCTATCAGGAACAATGCCTATTGAAGACAGTTTCGGCTCATCGCCCAAAATGTATTTTGACCAAATTCGAATTTTTCCTAATTTTGTTGCCAGTACATTCTTCGTCAAAAAATGTACTTCCTTCAGTGCCACTCAATCTTACCTCTAACTCATGATCAGTTTCCAGGTGCTGTGTGTTGCAGAAAATATGTTGACCCCTACCTCTCGTCCTCTGAAGTGAATGTAACGAGTGTATGGTGTACACTCAAGTAAAATAGTAATTACGTTCAGACTACAATTTGGGATTGCCAGGCCTCAATAATTTCAATACATAACTGTCCTACAAGACGTAATCACCATTTTAGACATATATTAAATATCCTCGAGATTGAGCCTTTATGATCAACTGTCTAAACTATTGGGACATTTAATGTCTAACAAATCTATAAAACATGAGATAATGAGTGCATCCCATTTAAATCTGTAGATTCTTAGAGGTCTGTATCTGGCAGGCCATTGGTTCTTCACAGTAGCAGCTTCTGTGAAAAAAAGTAGTAGAGGGGGCAGTGCAGGAGGCAGGCTCCCAGGCACCCTACACTAATCCAGACACTCCTCTCATGCTGATAATACCCAGCAGGAGAACAGCACCAGGATTGCTCTGAGCGGCCTGGTTTCCCGCCCAGCCAGGGCCTACGTGCCTGTGCCTGTCTCCAACTGGTTGTGCAATATAGCCCGAGTGGAGCAATCTAAATGAGCATACCGTTAAGGTCGTCCTAATATTGCTGGCTGTTAGACCTGGCACCATTGGCATGGGTCTCCCCTGCATTTTTTGCCTTTGCCTCATGTATTTTGGCTGTGTGTTGGACTTTTGCTGGTCTAGATGCTTTGGGCACTTTGCCACTGCTGTTCCGTGCCAAAGTGCAAGTGCTTCCTTTGTAAATTGTTGTTATGAATTAGTGATCCCAGGATTGGCATATTTGATTTACCAGTCAGACCCTAGTACAGTGCACTGTGTGTGCCCAGGGTCTGTAAATCAAATGCTGCTAGTGGGCTGCAGCACTGATTGTGCCTCCCACAGGAGCTGCCTGTAAAATGTAACTCTGGCCTGCCATTGCAGAGCCTGCGTGCAGTCTAGTATAGCCATGTCGACTTGGCAAGTGCACCCACTTGCTAGGCCTTAACCTTCCCTTTTCTTACATATCAGTCACCCCTAAGGTAGGCCCAAGGTACTCCTGTGGGTCAGGTGCAGTGTATTGTGAAAGGTAGGACATTCCCTGGTGTGTGTGGCATGTCCTGATAGTGAATTACTGTCAATTTCGTTTTTCACTATTGCAAGCCTACCTGTTCCCATAGGACAGACTGGGGAGTTTGTTAATAAAATCTTATAAATTATTTTATTTATTTTATTTTTGGATTTATAAAGCGCGTAGCTACCCAAGGGCGTCCCAGCGCTGATGCTTAGCCTGCTAGATCCAGGAGGGGGCAAAAAGGGGAGTAGGCAAAATGTCAAGATACAGAAAACGTTTAAGGAAATAACCAAGTTTTCAAACGCTTACGGAAGGACAGCAGGTCCATTTCCTTTCGGATGGAAAGGGGAAGGGCATTCCATAGCTTAGGAGCGTTAAATGCGAAGAGACAGCCTCCTGAGCATGCTCTTCTTATTCTAGGGGTGCTGGCCAGGGAGAGAGTATTTGATCTCAGCTGTCTGATGGATTGATGAGGTTTGATGAGAGGTCTCAGTATGGGTGGGCCTCTGCCGTAGAAAATTTTATGCGTGATGCAGAGGGTTTTGAAGGCAATTAGTTCCTGGATTGGAAGCCAGTGAAGTAATTTGAGGGCAGGTTTCGCGGAACTTCTGGATTTTGTCCCGGTAAGGAACCTGGCGGCTGCATTCTGGACTTGCTGCAATTTATTGATAACCGAGGTTGGGGCGCCTAAATACAGGGCATTTCCAAAGTCCAGTCTTGAGATAATCAGGCCTTGGATTAAAAGCTTTCTGGACTGAGGAGGGATTAGGGAGAAAATCTTCCTCGCTGTCCGCATAAGGCCGAAATAGGTGCCAGCGGTATATCTTGCTTGGGCTTTGAAATTGAGATCTTGGTCCAACCACATGCCCAGGCTCTTGATTTCCTTTTTTGAAGTGGGGGGAATCCCCATACAAGGCGGCCATGAGAGAGAAATGGGAAGTTTGCGTGGATCACCAAGTAATAGTATCTCAGATTTCTCTCCGTTAAGTTTAAGGCGAGAATCACACATCCATTTGGATATGCTCTGAAGGCAAGAGGCCAGGTTCTCCATACAGGGGGCTGACTGATTAAATGTAACTACCCATGGGAACAAGGTAGGAAAATAAAGTTTAATATTCCTGAACTCAGAATGTTAAAATGCATCTTTTAGTGAGGGTGATTTTGACATTCTGTGTTTGAAAATACCACTTTTAGAAAGTTGGAATTTTCTTGCTTAAGGATCTAGTGTGCCTCTGCTAGGTTTGTGTATTGCATGTCAGGCTTTTGGATGAAAGGGGCTGGAGAGGGGCAGTGGCTTCAGAGACCCAGATGAGCCAGGGCTGGGCTGAATAGACCTGGTCTGCATTTAGAGTAGGGGGAGGAGATTCTTTCACCTGAATGTGCCTGGTCTGCCTTCAACAATGCTGTCTCCACCTCCTGCCAGGAAGCTGCACCAGTGAGAACAGAACTGATTTTGGCTGGGTACAGACACTCTCTGCCTTCAAGAACAAATTATTTTTTGTGTATAAAAAGAGGGGCCCAGACCCCAAACTTTTAGATCACTTCTGGGAATCAAGAGGAACCTTTGCCAAGGAGAAGAGCCAAAGAGAAGCTGAGGAGGAATTCTGCCTCTGTGCTGTTTGCTGTCTGGGGTTTGTCTGCAGTGGCTACTTGCTGCCAAGGAAAGGAGAAAAGGACTTTGCTGTTTGCTGTATCCCATGCTTGAAAGAAGATCTCCAAGGGCTTGAAATTGAGCTTGGCTCCTGTTCTGAAGTCTCAGGGACATAAAGACTTCATTTCTTCTGTCTTTCTGCAACTGGAACTGCTGTTTCAGCTGCCACAGAAGGGTATTGCAACACCGATGCTGGTGAGCGATGCCATAACCTGCACTGAAGCCGTGGGCACCGCTCGTGAAGAACACGACACACCACCCCGACTTGCACTGTAGGCCCAATGCCTGCTGCCACTGTGCTGCATCGACTCCGAAGCCGTCACTGAGGCCACTGTCTGCACCGGAGCCGAGGACACAGCTCATGACGTCCACGATGCACTGTCCTGACTCGCACCGCAGCCCCGACTTCACCAACGCCGGTGCTTCATCAGCGCGGAGCCCATACTCAACGTGGGTGACTCCTGTATCTATTGACACCGCACCGTCGTAAGGAACCGCCGCCACCGTGACGCCCAACGCCGTGCACCTCGCGATTAGCGACGTACTTTGTGATTTTTATCTGTCACATCGTCGTAATAACTCCAGGTGGAGTTATTTGTTGCTACAAACTTTAACTGAGTGAATAACCTATTTATTAGGATAACTTGATAATTGTATTGTGGATTTCTGTTGTTTGGTCTTGTTTTGGTTTAGATAAAGATTACTTATTTTCTTTCTAAACTGGTGTTGTGTCAATTTGTAGTGTTTTCACTGTATTACTGTATATGTTTACAAATGCTTTACACACTGCCTTTGAGATCAGCCTGTCTGCACGTGCAAGCTACCAAGGGGGTGAGCAAGGGTTATTTTAAAAGTGTATCCCCCTTACCCCAACTAGTAGCAAGGGCCCCTAGTTGGAAAAAGGTACCTACCTCTGCCAACTAGAGACCCCCATTTCTAACACCAGCCAAACTGACATGCGCATTTGCAGCAGTGCCACCACTGCTGCTGCCAACGAAGATGCCCTGGCCCCGCCCTGGACTTGGCTTAGCAAGGAAAAATAAAATGATAACATGTTTTACTATCATTTTATTTTTCCCTTTTTCACTGCGGAGGGCAGTGGGGCGACACTCCTCCGCTTTAGCGGAGGAGCCGTTTCTTGTTGTTTACTTGTTAGAGGTAGCTATCAAGTGTGGCTTGATAAGCAAACTGAATGTTATAGTACATAAAGTTGCTTCATATGAAATGCAATTCACAAACCTACGAGTGTAAACACCCCTTCCACCTCTCCTATCTTTTCTGGGGGGGAGGATCCCACATGTAAGTTTACTACTTAGCAGTGAATTTGGAAGGGACCAGAGGGAGGAGCTGAAAAAGGGAGCATAATTACTACTAAATGGAAGGGTTTGGGGGAGGAAATAGTAGGGGTTAAGGGAGGGACTTACACCTGCTCACAAACAAGTAAACCCATTCCCATTCACAAAGTAAACTTCTAAAGTTACTACAGGCAGAAATGACCCAAAACAGTAGAAAATGTCCTGCAGTTCAGAGCTGGAATATGTTCAGCAACATAAATGGCCAACCACTGGTACTGCAGCGACCTACCATAAATTCCTGTAGGGAATAATGTTAAATTAAGCTACACTATTTAAACCAGGTAAATATAAATACATTTCATTTAATGTTAAATAAAACCTTTATACTGTTTTTGAATTTAAAGAATAATGTAACATTAAATTGAATTAAAATATAACATTTTAGAAATTATTCTATATATCCCTTTTAATAATTATTAATATACAATAAACATGTATATTTTTGTTACTCAAGTCAATATTCTTTTTTTAATTTAAACTTCAGAAAAATAATTTAATTTAATTTAAAATATTCACAATAAATTAAATTGCAAATCTAAATTAAGTTACTAATTTTGTTGTGCCATTAAAATAAATATACAAAATTAATTTATGATAATATTTACCATAAAAAATATTTTTTTTACTTTTCCCAATACATTACCATAGGGAGCTCCCTACCACCAGGTAAGTATAGAGAACATCTTAAAAGCGTGTTAAACTCTGTAAAAGAAGGAGAGTCATGATGTTAGAAAAAATGAGTTCTAAGCACCGGAGTAGGTGGAGTGAGATGTATCATAATGACTAGAGCTTTTGACCTTGAAACTGGAGAATAAGGTTCATGTCCTGGGTTCAGCACAACATCCTGTGGTTCTGGGCAAATCACTTATCCTCCCTGTGCCTAAAAAAGCAAACTAAGAATGTAATCTATTGCTCATGTAAGTGCTCCAATGCTCTTGGGCCTGGATGGTGCTCTATAGCTTTATAAAACTGTTTAAAAAGTGTAGGTTGTTGACTCAGTATAGCTTGGACACTAAGGCTCTTGTCAGTTGTCTCAGTTTCCTACCTCACCAGAACTCCTGTCTAGTGTCTGTAGATTCATTGGGTGATGACTCCTGCTGTGCTGGCTTTACCGTTGATTCCGAAAAATGCCCAATGAAGAGTTATAGAATTCTCAGTGAGATACTGGTGGGGGCAATATGGAAGTGTCAGAGGCCATACCTTTTGTGAGACAAGTCTGAAAAAGGTGGCTAACTCTATGCTCTTTCACACTCTTCTTCACAGAGGCAGCTTCCGGCATTGTGGATGTGATGAGTTTCTTGGTTACTAGATGCTGGGTGAAAGGAAGGATTGTATGTCACAATATTGAGCTCAAGAATATCGAACTCATTATATATTGACTCCCGGGCATTGATCTTAAATATATTCTCAAGGTAAGCATATTCATGGAAGTATATAGGTTCCATTATTAACTCCACAGCTACTTACCTTGATGGCATATTTGTAGTCCATATTCTGTAGCAGTTATAAGTGCAGGTTGATATTTGAACTTTGATAATAGAGTGGAGCACCTCTCATGGTTCAAGAAGATATTTATTGGCTTTACTACTGGTGTATTTGTAGTAACCACTCAACTAACTTGCTAGTTGTACTTGTTTAATGTTTTCACCAGCTGTTAGAAATGGGGGTCTCTAGTTGGCAGAGGTAGGTACCTTTGTCCAAATAGAGACCCTTGCTTCTAGTCAGGGTAAGGGGGATACACACTTTAGATAACCCCTTCCTCGCCCCTTGGTAGCTTGGCACGAGCAGACAGGCTTATCCCAAAGGCAATGTGTAAAGTATTTGTACGCAAAACACACAGTAATACTGTGATAACACCACAAATGGACACCACACCACTTTAAAAAAATAAAGTATCTTTATCTAAACTCAACAAGACCAAAATTACCAAAATCCAACATACATGTAGTAAAGTAGCACTTCAAAATAGTAATTTCAAGAATAAAGCATTTAGAAAACAAATATCCCCACCTGGGGCAATTGAGACATCGTGACAGCAATAAATTCACAGTATGGCGCCAACCCAGAGGGTTGTGTCCACACGGAGGCGACGTGTCGAATCCAGGACAGGGGAAGTAGGTAGAGTCTGCAGTGAGGCACCGGTACCGGTGACAGTACGAAGTTGGCAAGTTCGTGGAGTCACCCTCAGCGGTTATCGGTGCCACGACAACAGGATGCAGGAGCTGGCAATGACGGAGTCAGTGCGAGCACTGGCATTGGAAAATGTCGATAACTGCAGGCGTCAGCAGGCATTGAAGGGTGTTCGAGCTATGGTGCAGGCCGGGCAGTAAGTCGTGCTCTTCACGAGCGGTGCCCCAGGCCTCGGTGCAGGTCACGGCGTCACAGCAGCATTGCTGACAGTGTCAGAGACAGGTTTTCCTGCTTCTTTCAAGTTTCTTCCAGCTCCCAACAGCAGATGCCCAAAACTGGAATAGGCACCTCGTGGCAGGTCAGAACTCTCAGCAAAAGAGTTCAGGGTTGTGGGGGGATGAAGTCTTTGTATCTCTGAGACTTCAGAACAGGAGGCCAGCACACACAGGCCCTTGGAGATTTTTCTTCAAGCAGGTTCACAGCAAAGTTCCAGTCTTTGTCCTTTCCTTGGCAGAGGCAGCAATGGCAGGCTAAACCCACACAGCACAAAGCAAAGGGACAGTACTCCTCCACACAGCAATGCAGCTCTTCTCCTTGGAAAAGGTTCCTCTTGACTCTAGAAGTAATCTAAAGTTCTGGGGTTTGAGATCCACTACTTGTATCCCATTTTGTCTTTGTTCTTCTTTGTGGAATTCACAAGTCCAAGGTAGTTCTGTCCTCACTGGCGCAGTACAACCACAGGGGGTGGAGACAGCATTATGCAAGAGAGACAGGCCCTATTCAGATACAAGGAACACTACTCCCACTACTATAAATGCTGCCAAAGTCTATTTATCTCAGCTCTGAGTCATCCAGGAAGGGCCAGGCACACTTCAACCCCCCGTGGCTGTCTACAATGAATGCACATTCCCAGCCCCTGTCACTCCAAAACCAAACTGTCAATCCACAAACAGGCAGAGGCACACAGAAAGGTTAAACAAGAAAATGCCTACTTTCTTAAAGTGGCATTTTCAAACACATTATTTAAAATGCCATCTGTACTAAAAGAATTGTTATTAAATTCTGAGTCAGAGAGCCTAAACTTTGTTTCTCTATCTTGTCCCAATGGGAAGTTATACTTGTAAGATGTTACAAAGTGTCTCCCATGTTATACCATGGGGCAGATAGCCTTTCAATTGTGAAAAACGAAATACACTTTAATTCACAATCAGGCCATGTCACACTCACCAGTACATGTCCTACCTTTTACATACAATGCACCCTGCCCAGAGCTGGACTGGGAACTGAAACCGGGCCTGGCAAAGAGCTCGCCCTCCCCCCCGGGGGGCTGGATCTTTGTGCCGCTTTTGTTGCTGGGGGCCGATATTGCAGCTAAGCTGCAAAACCGGCCCTGGTAACAAAAACAGCCCCCCAGGGGTCTAAAACCGGCCCCCACCCTGGCGGCACACCAGGGAAACGCCTGGTGCCCGCTTCGGCCATTCCGGCCCTGACCCTGCCCATGGGGATACCTTGGGCCTACCATAGGGGTGCCTTACATGTAAGAAAAGGGAAGGTTATGGCCTGGTGGACATGGCAGTTAAAACTGCACACAGACACTGCAGTGGCAGGTCTGAGATACCTTTACATGGCTACTCATGTGGGTGGCACAATCAGTGCTGCAGGCTAACTAGTAGCTTTTGATTTACAGGACCTGGCACTTTAGTAGGGACCTACCAGTAACTCAAATATGCCAATCAGGGAGAACCAAATCTGATAAAAATTTACACAGGGAGCACTTGCACTTTGACACTGATCTGCAGTGGCAAAGTGCCCAAAACATCTAAGCCAGCGAAAAAGAAATCAGCACAGCATCAAAAATACAGGCGGTAAAGGCAAAAAGTCTGAGAAAACCACGCCAAAGATGCCAAGTCCAACACCAGCCTTGTTAGATATCTGGCGGAACTTTCTGAACTGGTTGCAGCCATAAGCGAGATTTGCTCTTTCCATTCACCTCAGATCTCTGTCTGACAAGACTCCCAGGAAGTGAACATGAAGAGAGGAGATGGCCTAACGGCTAGGGCGCTCGACCTCGGACCTGCGTAACTGGGTTCGAGTCTCGGTAATGACGCTGAACATCCTGTGATTCTGGGCAAATCACTTAATCTCCCCGTGCCTAACAAAAAATGAATGTGTGTCCTCATGTAACGTAACTGGTGCTATGTAAAGCGCTCTGATACCTGATTGGATTCGGGTCAAGTTTGCGCTATATAAAACTCCATCAAGTCAGCAGAGAGCAACATTCTTATCTTTCACCACACTGGACGCACGTGATGTTGTGTTGTTAGCGGGTAGAGTATCAGTAGAGCAACTGGAGACTTGTTTGGATTAGGGGCAAAAGAAAAGACAGGTGTGTTGGGATCACCATCTCCTAAATAGTGAGAGATGGAAATAGACTCGAAGGTGCTGAAATCACAGTCTCCACTGATCACAAGTAGCATCCATCCTTCTCTTATTGATGAAGCAATTTCAGAACACCTACATACAAGGGGATTTCCTGACCATGGTGAGCAAGTTTAGTAACTAGTCAATGAGGCAGAAGCCTAACCTCTGCAGAGCACAGCGACAACTTACATAAGTATAATAAATAATCCATATTTGTAAAGCACGAACATATCGCCCCTTAAGGTTTCAAGGCGTCGGGGGCCATTGAGGAGAATAAGTGAGCTACTGCCCAGAGTCACAGGATGCTGAGCTGAGCTGTCGCCGGCGATCGAACTGTGAGCCCTGCGCTCCGGAGTCACCGCTCTGGTCACTGCGCCACACTTCTCCTCAAGTACACAAGTACTGCCTAGTCTTGTCCTTCCACATAACAATGATCAAAGCAAATGCTGGACCCTCTCGAAATGCAGTGGAATCTGACTGAAAATCACCCAACGGTGATGCCCTAGAGAAGATGTGCCTGCATGGGCAGGAGAAGCAGATTTACTTTAAAACACCTCAAGCACCCTGACATGAAACTGGTAATTTACATTTGGAAATATAACCTACGGAAACTGTCGATGCACGTCACTTTTATTTTTAGAATTGCAAGCTTTATTCCAAGACAAAAACACACTGTACTGTGTATTTCGCTTACACGGCATATTAATGGACGTTGCCATTAGAAAATGCTGCATAAAAATTGTAACCTTAAAATGCTTCTTTTTCAATAATTGGTGTTTTAAAAAAACAATTATCGGAAACGAAGTGGACCAATTAATTGCTAACCTAGTTCTGTCAGATCCAGTTCCAATCAATACCTTAGCCTCGGACCTTTGGTCTCAGCGTTGCAGCTGATTCTGCACTATAATTCATCCTTAGTTTAAAAAACACCCAAAAACTTTTTAATACGATTTCTTTTGTCATTTCAAATATACTGGATATGACGTGACACATATTGCATAACCGAATAGCTATCCTTCATAGTTTCATGTTGAAAAGTCGTCAATGTTCTTTCTTCATATGAACATTTGACAATATATGTAGCCGTTCGACCTGTGGCAAAGCATGGCAAGTCTCCGGGGTGCCCAATGCTTCGTACATTGCAGCAGAAACGAAGAGGGCGCGCGGCGCGCGGCGCTACTGATGAACTGTCAGCGCGACTCCACACCTCATTGATTCTGCGTGAGGCAAATCAAAACATCAAATGACTGCAGTGCGCGAGCGTTAATGCTCATTATACGCAGATGCCTTCCATGCCCTCAGTGCTAACAATCATCTGCTCTTTGCTTGCTTTACAATATGAAAAATTGAGCCAGTGGTTGGGAAATGTCCTTCTTGAACGAGGCTCGGTGCTAACAGGGTTGCAAATACGATACACATTATTGAATGCAGTCACATGAGAACGAGCAACACACGATCAATAACCACCACATTCGAGGCTTAAACTGTCCCGGGTATAATTATGTGCTGTGGACGAAGATGGATGGGATGTGGAGCGGGTAATTGGTTCATGGATAGGTGAATGGATGAATTGTCACTGCCGATAGGCACACACAACGACTCGGTTTTCAGTACCCGAAGGCTCGCCCTCAGCATAGCAGGCCCCAAAATATCCAGAGTGTCATGAACCTACTGGTGCTTAGAGAAATTGTCCTCTTTTATATTTATTTGCGAAGATTTTACTGTACAAAAATGTAACTTGACTTCTTTGTTGTTTCAGAAAATTGCGTGGTGGATCGAGGAAGGTGGCGCCTCAGAGAAATGACCGAGAATGTTTTTTGTCCATATGAAATGAAGTAATGCGGTGATAATGAGGCGGGGAGAACCACCCACTCCCTAATATGTGGTCAAAGACAGCATAGCAATGTACAGATCAACCTCCAGCAAACGCTAACATATAACGTCGATAATAATCATCAAAGAATAGCAAAAGTTCCTTCTGATCGGTTGTAATTCCGTCCCGCTCTTTTAACTTCATAGACATATGATGCTTCTTGTCTCTATGTCGCTATAGGACCCGTAACAAATTATCAGTGTGTAGATTAATCAGTAAAATGCTACATGTGTGAAGAATATTTTTCAGGTTTGTACCCGTTCCGGTACGGTGTATCTCTCTCGGTCTGACCCGCAGCGAGTACCGATCTTAAGGAACTTTTGAAGAGAAAATGGCCCCGAGGGAGGCGCGGGATATGTTCCCTTTGAGCGACGAAACACGTGTTGGCTTATGAGGCTAAAATAGTTCAACAACAGGATAAAAGCATAAAAAAGAAAAAAAAGACTACTGCTATTTTTGGATTATTATTATCGACGTTATATGTTAGCGTGAGCTTGAGGTTGATCTGTACGTGTCTTATTTGTTGTTCATGTACCATTCGACTCACTTACGAACTGGTAAAACACAACATTGTCTTGCATACAGATAAAACAGCAGCAGAGAGGGACTTTAGCTGGAAGCAAGTTATCATGTTGAGGTTATATTTCCAAAAAGTCCATGAGTGCTCTTGCAATAGTAGCTCTGCAACCTTCTCTCCTTTTCAGGTTCCACAGTGAGGAATTTGAATTGGTTGAAACCCTATCTACTAACATTAGTAGACAGGGTTAGCACCACAAATTACCACCACTGAAAACCAGGTGTTAAAAGGAGAAATACTTTCATTTCTCCTTGCTTTTCCGACTTTCATGTGTGCTGCACTGCACAGCATACATACAAAGAGGGAAAACCTTTAAAAACTTTTCCAGCCATGGTATTTTGTACAGGAAGGCTACTCTTCCTGTACAAAACCTATGGTATACTCAGGCACACATCCTAGCACTATGGCACCAGGATGTGTGTCTGGCGCATGGCAGCACAAATCAATGCCACTGCTAGGGAGAGGGAAGGAGAGTGCCATAACAGTGTGAATATGGCACTATCCTGATCTCTCCCTGTCACACAATGCAGAACAGCCTCTTTGGATACTGCGTTGTGTTGCATGACACCTTTGGGAATCTGGGCCCATGTATGCATCCTTGACTCCTTATTCTTGTTCACAGATCTTACTTGTGTCTTGTTTTATTTAATCCCATGTGTTCTCAAGGTGTGAGCTTGCAGTTCTCAGACTTCTGAGACCTTTCTGTCACAACCTTATTTTCACGTCATTGGTCTCTGGTCATTCAGCATAGAGCAAGGTTCTTCCTAGAGTTAACTCTGGGGGGATGTTAGAGCTCAGAAGCAGCTGTATGCTTCTAATCATCCTGGTGCTCAACTTCCTTGAGGAAAGAGGGGCATCTCTGGCATGCTGTGCAGTTACATGGAGGCTTGTGCATCCGAGGCTCTGCCAGGGGCCTTATTTACAAAAGGAACAGATGATGGACGGAAAGCTGAACAAATAAAACATTTGCCCCAGTCACGGATATAGGTTTAATCCATTGTTTTTTGCTCACCACACCACCCCAGTTTGGGCCCAGCCATATGCAAATCCGTCTTGACTCTGCTCTCCATGGGAAAATTCCAGCCTGAACTACCAAACCAGGTTCTCCCAGGACCGGAAACAAGCATTCTGGGACCGGTTTCAGTGGAGCAGGCACTTGGAGGTGTCGCAGGGTGGCATTGGTTAGGCAGTGGGCAGAGCCGTAGAAGATGTGCAGCCCTCAGGAACTGCAATCACACATGTGCTTCCTTCTGGTCCCCATTTCAGTGAGCTCACGAGCTTTCATGACAACACACAGCACACTCTGAGCTACTCACCAACCACTCTGACATGACTAAAGATTGGAGTCCACATCTCTGCTACTTGTGCTTTTATTTGTTTTGTTGCTTTAGGTTTGATTTATTCTGTCAGCATAGATCTCAAAAGGGAATTTGGAGGGCAGAGATCACCTTCTTACAGGAATACTATGCTATGCAATTGTTGGATGCTTAGTTTTTTCTTTTGAGCCCTGCAAAGCAAGTGGCGTTGTAAGGTATTTATACACATGAATGGTGAGCCACACTCTTATGTCTGAGGGAACCAATTGTACAGGCAATTTTAAGGTGTCCTGAAGCACTCGACAAGAGAACTCTCAAGTTGTAGAAGGAAGCACACTAGGGATGCTTGTACCATCTCACTTAGGAGGCATAGCAAATTAGGTAGTATATCAAAGGGAGTAGAACAGGAGACAGTTTTTGCTTTGGAAGGAAATAGCTCCAGCATGCTCAATGACGTCATCCAGGCTTAATTCTCTGTGAGTATTAGACCAATTAGCAGGCAACTTTAGAAGTTGTCAGCCTCCCTAAGTGAGAGGCTTCCACGGCTGTGAATCATCTAATTAGGCATCCTATGAGGAAAAAGAATATCATTCAAACGGAAAGTAGGCATTGTACCTCCTGGCAAGGGCAAGTGCACGTGTAAACCAGCAATACAATGTCTAAAATCCATAGTGTAATCTGGTAGGTGATGTTTACAACTCCTTGGATAGGAATGTTAGCAAAAAAACAAAGGTTTTATAGGGGACATTTTAAATGCCCTGTAAGGTTCAACCATGCAGTAAGACAGTCAAAAAGTTCCCATAGAGATTTGGGCTTCATGGGTTCACATTCACCAGTGGGGAAGAGTGGCCAGAAGAGAATCGGGGCATGATGCTCAAACCACAGGACTAGAGACAACCCAAGCCATTGAAATTGGTTCTGGCAGCTACAAGCACAACTGCATAATCTTGTGCACAAAGAGGACTGATATAATCTGAGAGTGGAGAGCCTGCAACTCTCTGTTAAGGAGAATGTGCTCCTGATTCTTGATATCGGCCTAGGATACTTTTTTTCATGGGGTCATTTACAAAAGCTCATTAGAGGGGAGTTTATCCCTGAGATTATTTTGGAGTTTCGGTGGACTGTCAGAGTTCCACCGGGGGATCGTGTCCCCAAGGGCCCGGTAGTGCCCCGAGAAATAAAGAAGAGTGAAAAAGAAAAGGAAAGAGAATTAACTTGTAGTTCGGCAAACTACATTCTTAGCAGCTAATTAAATACTTTAATCAGTTTGATATCAGCTGAAACAGTTCATGCTCCTTTGCTACATTGTCTAGTAGGTGGAACTTGCCAGTTGCAAAAACCTGCAACTTTGATTGCTGGACGATGGTTGCCTGCTCCCCTTTAGACGTGCAGGAATTAATCATTTGGATGAATTCTCTCCGCCTTTTAGCTGCTATTGCTGACATATCCGAAAATATTTTGGATTGTGCAATTTCTTGTGTGGACGAAGTTGTTTTTCTCGATTGCCTTGGAAATAATTTTTTCCTTGATTCAAAAGTCAGCAAAATTTACTAAAATGGTGCGTGGATATTTTGCGTTATTGGGGCGGTGAAAAGGTACCCGGTGAGCTCTTGTGATCGTTAAATCGCCTGATAGTTCTGGGTTGGCTTTTTTCAGCAGGGACTTGACCCAGTCACGAAACTTTGGCCCCTCTGCTGCTTCTGGAATACCCACTAGCCGTAAATTTAACCACCAATTGTAATTTTCCATGTCTTGCAGGTTTGATTCTAGTACCTCCATATTTTGTCTGATTTGTAATATTTCCTACTCGCGAATTACTGCTTTCTCCTCTAGGCTGGAAACTCGTTCCTCGACTTTAGCTAGGTGCTCTGGGACACTTCCCGTTGCATCCTTTATTTGGGACAATCGTGTATGCAGAGAAGAAATCTGTTGTGTTTGTATCATCTGCGGTTCTTTGATCCCTGTTAAAATCACAGACATATCCTTAACCGAAGGATTCAGATCTTTTCCATTCCCCACTTCCTGGGAGGATTCCTCATTGACTACTATGGTGGCATCAGGTTGAGAAACAGGTTGAGAAACAGATTGAATGTTCGTTGCTGCCTCTTTTGGCCTTACCGCCTGTTGAACTAAGGCTGGTATAGCTAATGTTGTCGTTGTACTTACTGCTTGGTCAGCAGTACTGACAGTGTTGGCAGCTGCTGAGGCCATGTGAGATTTTGAGAACAAAGGGTACTGTTTACAGCAGATAGGGGTGGAGAAGGGTTTGGCAGGCTCAGATATCGGCATCCCATGGAGATCGCCAGCATCCATATTACTGTAAGACTCTTCGGTTCTTCCTAGACTCCTAGAAGAGCTCGCTATTTGTAACTTCTTATTTACATTAACATCACCATTTTCTGTATCTAGCAGAGAGTTTGGCCTGTAGCCTATCGGTTCCAGCAGCTATTGCACCTTAAGATCCATCCTTTGCTGTGCATTACGTTAGGTCTCCACTGTCTTCTCTAGCTCACCCTTATTTTGTAGCTTTTGAGCAGGGGTAGATTGACTGACCAGAAAAGGATTAACAGTTAAAGGATTTTGTCTAAATGTGCGCATGCTTCAAGTTTTTTTATCTTCTGCTGTCCTTTCTGCCCCCGTTTGTACCACTTTGTACCGCTAACCACCCTAACAGTCAGGTACCAAATCTTAAGCAGCAGTACAGGGAGAGGCTTTCAATTTCAAAGGTGAGCTGGCGCCAGATTACCAGGAGAGGGGTAGAAGTAGTTCAAGCGCAGTTTCCCACCATATTGTGCAATCCTATCCTCTGCTTATTGCACCTCTATGGCGCTGTCGCCTAAACCACCATGGGCTGCGTCTGCTGTGCGAAGGCGTTTAGCCAACTGCCAAAAATGGGCTCTCTCCCCCCTCTCTCTTCAAAGAGCTATGTAAAAAAATATATTCCAAAGAGAAACAAAAAGGGATGGGCCCTTTCGAAACCCCCAGCTGTTTAATGCAAGTCACTTCAGTAATTGTCAAAAACGGCCACTAATACATTTCACTTGGTAACTCACCGGACCACACAGTATTTCCAGCCCAGCCAGTCTCCGTTGCTCTCTGATGGGGCCTGGGAGTACCATTAGCGAATTTGATGGGAGAGAGGGGGGAAGCTCTGTTTACCTCAGAGGCAATCACATGGAATCGGGAGTGCAGCGAGTGATGCGATGGCCTTGGTTAGTTATTGCACGAAGGCCTATGCAACCGGCCCCAGTTCTCGTAGGTTTGCTTGTGCGGCTGCATCTTTCTCCAATCTCGGAGAGCCACTTAAAGTTTTTCAAAATGTGCAGCAGGAAAGAAACTTCAAGGAAGCGCAAGGAAAACTGCTTCATTCCGACGATGAGCCCGCCACCACCGCCATAGTCTCATCGTCTTTGTCCTCCCCTGACGGTCCTCATTCCCGGGGAGGTGACCGGTAGTGGAGCACACTAGCCATTACGCATGTGGGCAGCATGTGGGCAGCATGTGGGCAGCGTCCGGCCACATTCCTAGACATGAATGGGGGAAATGAAGATTGTTAATAATTATATGTCTACTATGAAAGTAAGTAAAGATAATGAAGTATAATCCTTGCTGGCATGTCTGCCATTTAATTGTAAGTTTTGTTTTCAATAGCAAGGGCATTTTACATTTCGGTCTGCCAAACTTTAAGTAAAAATGTTGCTGCAAGCGGAGCACTGGTATTGTGCATTCTGCAAGAGTCAGTGGTGTTTTAGTCCTGGAAAGTGTACAACACAACTTTATTTGCTTGGTCCAAGTTGGTAAGATCCACAATGGTTTCTTTTCAGGATCCCTTCTGGAGGCGATTGTATGCTACAGACTCCATACCCCATGTCAATAAAACCTGCTGGAAAGATCATTAAATTTAGGTCATAGATTTTAATTATTGAGTCAGTGGGTTCCAGCCACAAATCTGGCATTGTGAATGAGGGACTTGTTCTGTCGAATGGATGAGCTGTACCAGCAGAATTAGAAAATGACTTTATGGAGAGCCACAGATAAAAATAGGTTACTGCTACATGGTTCCAGGATCAACTGCCTCTGGCAAATAATACAGATAAGGCAAAGATGAGCAATTCCAATACTAAAACCATTCACCAGCCAGATGAAAACTATTGTGCAAAACACTAATATCTTCAAGCTTGAAATCTTAACAACGAATGGGTGAACAAAGGCAACAAAAGTCAACATGCAAACTGTAAAACAAATGCTATAAAAAGTAATATACTTTAAGAAACAATAAAGATGAGTTTAACATATAAGTGAACGAGATAACACTACTCCTCCCAAGGTATAGGCCTTCAACCAGGACTCTTCAGCCACCTCTGTCCACGGCTTTTCTTTCAATCTGACTCCAGGTGTAATCAATCTCCTTGCAGTCAGCCTCCTGGCCGTGGTGACAGGTGTTTCTTGGCTTTCCCCTTTCCCCTTTTCCATTTCCCTTGAAGGTTCCAGATCACATCTTTCCTGGTGATGTTTGATGCAGGAGGTGTGATCTATCAGGCCCAAGCATCTTTACATGATTTCTTAGTTGGCAGGGAGCTGGAAAGTCTTTTGCCATAGCTCATTGTTGCGGATTGTGTTTGGCCAGTGGATTTATAGAATTTTCCTCAGGCAGGTGTTGATGAAGGTGTGGACTTTGTTTGTGGTGGCCACTGTTGTCCTCCAAGTTTCCGCTCAATACTCAAGGACTGATTTTACATTGGTTTTAAAAGCCTGGTCATGGTTTGCAGCATTAGGCCCTTGGAGCACCAGATCTTCTTTAGTTGAATGAAACCAGCCCTTGCTTTGCCGATTCTTGCCTTGACATCGGCATCTGTGCCACTTTGCTTATCTAAGACACTGCACAAGTAGGTAAGCCTCAACCTCTTCCAGTGCTTCACCTGCAAGAGTGACTGCAGCTGTGCTGGCCATGTTAGCCTTCAAGATCTTAATTTTTCCCCTGTGAATGTTGAGGCCACGTTGTGCTGAGGTGGCTGCCACCTTCTTAGTCTTCTCTTTCATCTGCAGATGGGTATCAGAGAGTAGGACCAGGTCTTCTGCAAAGTCCAGGTCATCAAGCTCCATCCAAGATGCCCATTGGATCCTATTTCTTCTACTTGATTTAGATGTCTTCATGATCCAGTCTATAGCCAGCAGGAAGAGAAAAAGTGAGAGCAAAGAACCCTGATGGACTCCGGTCCTCACTTGGAAGGCTTCTGTGATTTGTCCTCCATTGACTGTGTTACAGGTCATTCCCTCATAAGGGTTCCTGATGATTCTTACAAGTTTATCTGGCACACTGTAGTGGTGGAGGAGTTTCCAAAGGGTCTCTCTATCCCTTCCTGTTGAATGGCTTCTCACAGTCTATGAAGTTGACATAGAGGTGAGAGTTCCATTCCATCAACTGCTCAATGAGGATGTGCAGTGTTGCAATCTGGTCGGTACAGGATCGGTATTTGCAGAAGCAAGCTTTCTGATCTTGCAATTGAGCGATGACTTGTTCCTTTATTTTGGTCAGGAAGACTCCGTTAAACACTTTGCCTAGGTTTATTGAAGAGTTAATCCTCTGTAGTTTGTGCATTTACTCTGGTTCCCTTTGTTGGGGATCTTGATGAGATATCCCCCCTTTCAGTTTGACGGCACCTTTCCCTCTTCCTAGCTCCTTCCAAACATGGGGTAAAGCATGTCTACTCATGTTTCAATGCCTGCCTTCACTGCCTCTGCAGGAATGTTGTTGAGTCCTGCTGCCTTCCCATTTCTCAGATGTTTGATGGCTTGCTGTATTTCTTACTTGGTCGGTCTGTTTTTATGGACTTTTATATAGCGCAAACTTGACCTGAAGGTATCGGGTATCAGAGCCCTTTACATAGCACCAGATGCGTTACATGAGGACACATTCATTTTTGTTGGGCACAGGGAGATTAATTGATTTGCCCAGAATCACAGGATGTTCAGTGTCCTTGCTGAGACTCGAACCCGGTTTCCCGGATTTTAGGTCGACCATCCTAGCCATTACGACAACTCCAAGTCCTTCTTAGCTGACTATATGACAGGTGGAGACAGCCGCACAGGCTGGTTCAGCAGTTCTTCAAAGTATTCCCCCATCTTCATTGTTGGAATGAAATAACATGATTGATGTTGAATCCTGAGTCTCAACTGAATTTTTGTGGTTCTGTTCCTGGATTGTAACTCTGTTGAGACAACCACCAATCATGCTCAAACTGTCATCAACCCCTTGCTCCTTTTGCCGGTTTTGGCCGAACTACCTGCTGGAAGGAAGGATCCTTCTAGCATGGTTACCCCAACTTTTTTCTGGTATCAGTATTTTTTTTGACTAATCTGACTGGGATCTTGCTAATCAGGAACTCAGTCACGGTGCTTCCTCCCTAAATTTGACATGGTAAGTACTTCTGTACCTCCCCAATTGGCTACTGGTGTATACCTATAAGTCCCTAGTTTATGTTACTGAGGTACCCAGGGCATAGGAACACCAGGGGTCTCCCATGGACTGCAGCATGTATTGTGTCACCTATGAGAGACCACTCAAACTGTGACTGCAAGCCTGCCATTGATGCATGTGTAAGCTGGTTCTAGCACCACTTAAAACAGATATATGTTTTCTTATATCTGAGGTCACTATACTTAAAACCTATAAGTCACCCCTAAGTCATGCCTTTTAATTCTGAAGGCAGGGTGCTGGGTTATAGGTGTGTGGGTGCCCCTGCATGAGTCAATTCTCCAGGCTTTGTAAGTACAGTCAGCCATTTGAATACATATAGTGGCCATCCGTCATTACGTGATGGATAACTATACAGTAAATGTGCCAAACCTGGGCATGTTTGGTATTGAACAAGTTGGAATCATACCTCAACACTGTTACTGGTGTTGGAGGTATTATTTCATGAACTGGGGGGCTCCCTTGGGAAGCCCCCAGTACTCATGGTAACAGCCTTCCAGGGTCTGCCAGCATGCTAGTGCAGCTGCCGACCTCAGAAACAATTCTACCCTCATGCTGCTGAGCTGAGCTTAAGCAGGGGAATGTAGAACAATAGGTTTCCTCTCACAGGGAGGTGTGACCATCTCCCAGACAGGACTTAGTGTATTGGGCTGGAGTGGGTATCCTTGCCAGCACCACCAGACTGCTTTGAAGGGCACATTTGGTGCAATCCTTGCATACTCCAGTTGGAACCAGTTCTGGGAGCCCTTGGCTCCCGCTCTGGCCCGAAATTGCCAAAGGACATGGGAGTATCCTCCCCTCTGTCCAGCCCATCCTCTGGGAGGGACCCCCGAGTCATCCTAACCCCTTTCTTAGGGTATAAAAGGGCTTACCTGTGGGTGGGTCCTCAGATTCGTCATGAGACAAGACTCAAGCCTGAAACCACATCACTCTTCGACCGTCTGGACACTTGGACTTCGCTGGACTTAGCCTAGAACAGAGACTGCATCAAGAAAGACTCCTGCTGCTCCTGGTCTCACTGTTCTGCAAGTCTTCTTTGTTGTCTGTGTCTTTGCTTCTTCCAGATCTTCAGCAGACCTGTGGGCATCAAGAACACCCTAAGTAATCTCCGTTGGAGTGAAGGAGTCACTCCCCTGCATCTGCAGGGACCACAACGAAGCTTACTGATCTGCTGCTCCTGATGTCCTACAGACTTCTAAAGCCCCAGCAACACAGGTCATGGTCCTGCAACTCCTTCCAGGCCTGACCTGCCCTCCCTGCTATTTTGAGGCCAGTATCACTCATCAGAACTGCTAGAACCGAACCCCTGTGCACCTTGTCGACTTGCCGTTCCCAAGGCTTGTTGGCTCTGCACTTCTAAGATCTTCGGGCTGCAAGAAGCTCCAGCCTCCAGCACCTCTTTCTGCCAAGATCAGCATCCTCACCACATCCTCTGCACTGTGTGCCTTCATCTTTGGTGAGCTGCTTGAGGTCCTCTTGCGACTCCTGTGCCTTTGGCTTGTGGGACTTCTCTAGGGTCCTCTCCTGCTTCAGTTGGCTTCCCTACTTACTCGGGCCTGCTCTGACTCTTCTGCTTGTGGTGAGTCCCTTGGACTTTGCTGTTCCTAAAGTTGCTCCTTCTTTGCACTCCATGCCTGTTGCAGCTGCCAAGGCTTGTTGGTGCTCCTACTGGACACCGACCCCCTGGTTCTCGACTTCTGTTGTGGGACAGCTCATGCACGGTTTCTGGCCTTCCACAGCATCGCCTGGTCCTCTCACCTGCAGCGACAAAGCGCCTCCAACTCTCCTGAGCAATCCATCTTCAGTGGGCATTGCTCTTCCTGGTCACCTCCGAGTGGCATAGACTCTGTCCCCTCTGCTTGCAGGTTCTTGTCTTCAAGAATCCACCCTTGGATTTCACTGAACTCTTACACAGTCTTCGCCAGCGGCATCTTTACTGAAGTCATTCATTATGGTCCACAGCGGTTTCCAAAGTCACTTCACACCTATGCACCCGGCTTCCTTGGTGTAGGTATCCTGGTTCCTGGGGTGTCCACAGGTGGGGTGATTCTCTAACCTTCTGCCTTCCACTGGGTTTATTCAGGGTCCACTGGGAAGGGTCCTTCTTCAAAATTGCAACATCGACTTTCCAGTTGACTTTTCTTGAGCATACGGCTGTGTTTCCACTCTGCACACAGCCTCTGTGGGGTTCCTGGGTACTTACCATGGGTGGTCCTTGGGTCCCCAACTCTCCTGAGTCTCCTGGTCCAAGTCCCAAACTTCGGTCGCAGTTCGCATTCCACTTTTTTAGTACATGGTTTGGTCTCTCCCTGGAGACCACTGTGCATTCTGCTTACTTGTTTTTCACACACAGAGAGTGAGAGAATAAACAACATAGTTGCGTTCTTCCGAATAAACTTTTTTTCACACTCAGCAACTATTGTTAGACTGGTAGAATAACCCGATCTAAGGATGTATTGGGGTATTATTCTACTACCTACTTATCAGGTGGAATATCAAAGATATTGAAGTAAAAGCCTCACTCACATAATAGTGACATGCTTCATCATAGGCAAATAGTCCACACCCAGAGAAGATGGTACTTTCTGGGCGGACTCAACCAAAGATGTAATGGGAGTGCTTAGCTAAATGAGTGACTGGTTAAGCAGGGAACCAGATTTGAGTTAAAAATACCTACGAGTATACCCCTCCTAAGTCCTTTATTCAAGGGTACTCATGGTATCATTAAAAACTTTATCTTGGGGTTATTTTTAACTTGATTCTGTTCAAATGTACCCTCAATTGTATGCCAACATGTTTCGGCCCATATGGGTAGCCCGGTCGGGTCTGCGGGCCTTCGTCAGGGCGTTGTGATTCTGTTCCTTATTTTTAAGGTCCCTGCCATGTAACAGTGCATGTGCTACATGCAACCCAAACGTGAGGCCTTATGCACTCACCTGTACGTATTTGTACTCCAACTTCAGTAGAATTTCTACTGATTGATGCCTACTAGCATCATGCAGCTCTCATGTGTTAGGGTGCTGTCCTGTAGTCAAACATTCGTCAAGGACACCGCACTGCCGATAAACCTCATAGGACACATCGTCTGCCGTTGGCAGACGATGTAGAAATTCTACTGAAGTTGGAGTACAAATACGTACAGGTGAGTGCATTAGGCCTCACGTTTGGGTTGCATGTAGCACATGCACTGTTACACGGCAGGGACCTTAAAAATAAGGAACAGAATCACAACGCCCTGACGAAGGCCCGCAGACCCGACCGGGCTACCCATATGGGCCGACACATGTTGGCATACAATTGAGGGTACATTTGAACAGAATCAAGCTCAAAATAACCCCAAGATAACGTTTTTAATGATACCATGAGTACCCTTGAATAAAGGACTTAGGAGGGGTATACTCGTAGGTATTTTTAACTCAAATCTGGTTCCCTGCTTAACCAGTCACTCATTTATCTAAGCACTCCCATTACATCTTTGGTTGAGTCCGCCCAGAAAGTACCATCTTCTCTGGGTGTGGAGTATTTGCCTATGATGAAGCATGTCACTATTATGTGAGTGAGGCTTTTACTTCAATATCTTTGACATTCCACCTGATAAGTAGGTAGTAGAATAATACCCCAATACATCCTTAGATCGGGTTATTCTACCAGTCTAACAATAGTTGCTGAGTGTGAAAAAAAACATTCTGCTTACTTACCTATTTGCAATTGAAGTTTTGCTGTGTATTTCTGTTGCTATCTCCGGGTAAGAGATATACCATGTGTTGGTGAGTGTTGTGAAATAAATAGACATATTTTTATATATACACCGTGCGGTTCTTTTTTATTTAACCTACACTACATGGTTAGATCTGGTAAAACAAGCTGCTTAGCAGTGCTTCTGGATAAGCCTGAAGGCTGCTCTCCACAGCTACCACTTAGAGAGCCTTCTAAGGTTGTCTAAAACCACTAAAATCACCGTAAGGGTTGTCTGGATTAGTGCAAGGTGCTTCCCTTAAATAGGTGTGCATAATATACTAAACCAGCCGGCTATGCTAGGCATGTTCCACCATTGATTCCTCAGCACACACACAGCATTGCCCTGCACCTGCTGCACACACAGTTTTCATGATTTTTGCCTGACCTTTCCTCCCCAACAATGGTTCCTTAATGCAAACTTAATCTTCCATAAGTATCTTGCACTTTTGAATGCAGAATCTTCCTCATCTAACACTGCTGCTTGATACATCATGTCATTGTCACCTCCGAGGTAGCATGTGGGTGGTTGGCTGCTGACTTTAGGGATCCAGGAATATATATATCTAAGGGATATGTCATAGCTTTTCAAATATATCTTGTGACATTAAGGTCATTACAAGGTTTGAGAGCCATGCTCCTTTTTCAGCGCTTGAACTGAGAAGTACCCATTTTTTTCTTTCACTTGCAACAGAACTTTTGCCAGAAACATAAAAACATTGAACAGGTTTACAGTGACATAGCAATGTTTTCTGACTCTACAATTTCAGCAGTTCACGGTGTCTAGGCATATACGAGTATTAAGAGTACGTATCCGTGATCCCATAGTCTGAGAAGCATGTGTGTCATGAGCCCTGATTCATTCAAGGAAATGGGTGAAGGTACTGCCATTTGAGTACTAAACTACGGCCATAACTGGATTCCAGAGAGCCCCTCCAAAGCCCCGGTGCCACTGCACCTGCTGCATTATTGATAGTTGCACCCCGATGACCGTTTTGTTCCATTGTCTATCTCCCTTTGTACATCTTTCCTCTAAACAACTGAAGTATCCCTGTATCCAGATAGCCAGCTTTCTCAAAGAGGAAATGCCATGGCAGGTTTGAACTCTGGTATGCATGTCACACACAAATATCAGCAGCAGGCTTTGACCCTGTAAGGTCTCCTGCCGGTTTAAAACTGTATCTGTTTGTAAAAGCGCAGACTGCTGTAACTGTGATACAAACTGTATGGAAGTTCCTAATTTCACACCACCTGCACCTTGGCTATCGCTGAGAGAGAGAGAGAGAGAGAAAGCGAAAGACCGAGTGTGTATGTATTTTGTGTACACACACGCACACACACACTTCCTTCCCCCTCCACGGGCGTCTGTGTCCCTTCAAGGCAGGGGCGCATCTCATACAGTTCATAACACACAACGGAGGCTGAAGATGAAATTCTTGGAAACAAATTTGATAGGCACTTCATAGGTTTATGCGATTAAGAGGACATGGCCACGCGTGGAAAGTTCAATGTGCTCCCGTGCGAAGATAAGAAGCTTATGAATGCAGAGAGGCACTGAAATGGAAACATCAGACACCTGTTTCACCCTGGTGCCAAGCACTGCTAGTTCTATTCTACAGTCATGCTTGACGGATTATCACACTGCTGCTCTTGAATCGTGGGCATTTATCTTAAAGATTGTATGCATGCTGTGCTTTTTATTGATTGGATGCAGTCCTCCTCGTCTGCAGTTCCAAAACAGCAACAACAGACTCGATTTTATTTTAGTGATTTACAAATTGGATAGTTCAAACACAGCAGCAAAACAATCTTGATATACTGCATGGACCTAGTTTTAAAACAGCAACAAAACATTACGGGAGTAGATTTTCAAACATTTTGCGCTGAGTTTGCGCCACAAAAGGGATGGTAGCCCGCACAAAATAGATTTTGGGGAACTTACGGTCCAGAGCAAAGCACCCTAAAAGGAGCGTAAAGAAGCGCGAAGCAATGCTTTGCGTTACTTAGCGACAAGGGGGCGTTATATGGGTGGTACATGGGCGTTACCATGCAACCACCGATGCCTTTTGACGGAAAACTCTATCTACAAAGAATTGGAGACAGTGTTTAGCACTAAAAGTTCCCACTCCTACAAAGGGGGCGCTAACAGGAAAAATATTTTTATTTCTCCTTTCTTTTTACAATTTGCATGCGTTCTACACTGTGCAGCACATATACCAAGGGGAAAAAGCTTTGAAACTTGACTAGGCATGGTATTTTGTACAGAAATGGTACCCTTCCTGTGCAAAACTTATGGTAGACTCACACTACGGCACTAAGGTGCGTGCATGGCACACAGCAGCTGAAATCAGCGGTGGAACTAGGGAGAAGGGAAGAGAGAGGCAAATCTCAGTAGCTGCACTGCATTGTGTGAATTTTTAAAAAATCTGTGCCTCAATCTGTTCGAGATACTTTATAGACAGTGTTACATGGATATTTACATAGTGTTTATTACCCCTGAGGGGCACTGAACAGACTGTGGATGGGTAGCAAGTTACTCCGTGTACTACCAACTTTTTTTTATAGCAGGTTTATTTATTTGAGGTTTTTGAAATTTTTACAGCAGAAATACTTACGTTCAACAGAATTACTTTTGCGGGTTGTTTGCACCCCGACACTTGGGTTAGAGGCCTGATAATGTTCAAATTCTGCTGTGGTCACGTGTGTTAGACATGTCAGCCTTAAGGTGATCTTCCCACAAACCTTGTGCCTCTCCTCTGTTTTTATGAACCTATTTTTGTTGGCCTTAGCACTCCGGCACATTACCACTGCAAATCAGTGCTAAAGTGCTCATGCTCTCTTCCCAAAACATGTTAGATTGACTTATACTCAAGTGGCTTTTTTAATTTACTTTTAAGTCCCTGGTAAAGTTGTACCACACATACCCAGGGCCTGTAAATTAAATGCTACTAGTGGGCCTGTAGCACTGATTGTGCCACCCACTTAAGTAGATCTTTAAGCATGTGTCAGGCCTGCCATTGCAGCCTGTGCAGGTGCAGTTTTAAACTGCCACGTTGACAAGCAAAGTTAACCTTTTGCCAAGCCCATTTATTAATTCATATAAGTGACCCCAAGGTAGGCCCTGACAGTCCTAAGGGCAGGGTGCAATTTATTTAAAAAGTTGGACATGTACTTTTAAGTTTTACATGTCCTGGTAGGGAAACACTCTTAAATTCATTTTTCACTACTGCAAGGCCTATCTCTTCGCAGGATAACATTGGAGTTGGTTTATTATATTTTATAAGTGTAATTCCAAATGGGAAGAGATAACCAGTTCATGTATGGTGTCTTTGTAAGTCTGTTTTTTAACACAATTTAAAAAATGCTCCTTTTAGAAAGTTGGCATGTTTCTGCCCTTAGCCCTTTTGTGCCTATAACCTTGCCTGGGTCACATGACTGGGTGAAACTGACAGACTTTGTGAATCCCTCCCAGACAGTCACACAATAGAGCGATTAGATGTGATTGAGTTTGCCATCTGCTGGCAGGATGGGAAGGGCAGAGCTGAGCACAGCCCCACTTATGCCCAAATAGCCTGTGCTCTGCTGTCAAACAAAAGGCCTAACAACCCAGCTCTGTCAATTTAGCCAGCTTGGGGCCAGGGCAGGAGAGGCAGGAAAGTCCATGCACTTCAAAGTCACTGTCTAGAAGTTTCACCCACCTTCCATAACCAGGTCACCAGGGTATAAGAGAAAAACCACAGACACCACCACTTCGGTACACTTCTGGACCTTTTGATACCCTGCCATAAAGAAGGACTGCTGTGTTGCTACACCAACTGCCACTCTACTGGACTCCTGTTCTAAAGATACTTATGCCCTGCTGTGCTGGCATGCTGCCTGTTGGCCTCTTGCCTGGGGTAGAAGAACTGGACCTGCAACTTCATCTTGAAACAAAGAACCCAGAGTGACTCAAAGGACTAGTCTTCTTGCCTCCTGAGCTGAACCTCAGGGACATAAAAGACTCCCCAACCAGCTCCTGGACCTAGCTGTACAGAGTTTCTGACCCCTAATACGTGCATCTTATGTCCTGGACCTTTTTTGTGGCTCACAGGCTCTAAAAAGTAAGCTTTTGGGCTCTTTGCAACCACGAATTGGCACGTTCACACAGGAACTTTGCAGCTTGCACCAAACTTTTTGCCAGCATCTGCCAGCCTGTCTCTTCATGCAGCAAGCATCAATCGCCCACGGAGGACCGCCACCGTGAAGCTCCAGTTCACCCATCCTCTGCACCAGGCCTACTCTTCACGCCATGCTGACCACTGCCTGCGACAATCTCCTTGCTCCCTGTCACACTCTCTAATGTGAATGGGACTCTTGGCACAAAACTTGAGAAGGTAAATGTTCAGCAGGACGAATCTGGGACTGTATGTGACCTGCGCTCCATCGCGGTCAGCCTGAACTTTTGACTTGGCCCAGTGTAACCAGACAGCTGCAGTTGGCGCTTTCTGCTTTTAGGCACCATTTTGCAGTTTATTCTTCAAAACTAATAACTCTGGTTCTATTGATTGGATTTATGTTGTTTTGATCTTGTTTTATTTATTACATTTTTGCCTGCTTTAGTTTTCGAAGATGGTGTTGGAACTTTTTTGTGGGGTGTTTTCACTGCTTTACTCCTTGAAGTGTTGCACAGATACTTTACACATTGTCTCTAAGTTCAGCCTGACTGCTCTGTGCCAAGGTACCAGGAGGTTGAGCATAGGTTAATTGGGCTTTGCTTGTGCCTTACCCTGACTAGGATTGTGGTTGCTGCTTGACAAGGACTCACACCAGAGTCAAACAGCAACCCAATTTCTATAGAGTACAACCACAGTTCTCCAGGGGTTTTCAGTAAGCGAGTGTGGCTTACCCCATGGGTTATTCCTCCAGAGCTGTCTCCCTCCAGGTGCCTTTTCCCACAGGGTGTGGAGAGCAGCAGGCCTCTGAGTCCTTTGCAGATGCAGTCACTGTGCGAGGCTGGAGACCCCTACACTCTAGACCAGCGCAGCTCGGTCATCCCTCTTCTCCCGTGTTCACAGATGGTAAAATCTCAATGGGAGCTCCGCGCCCCATGGCATCCCCGTCTTAGGCAACTCATGTCATAGAGGACTCCCTCCATGATTACACAGCATGGTGCTGTGGCTTGCTGCACCTTGGCTTTGGCAACTCGGTGTTCCAAGATTATGTCAGATTATGGGGCCTGTATCTGGAACTCTCCGACTAAGCATCCACCATGTTACATGGCTCAGTCATTCCACCTGTGTATGTTTCAATGATTTAGTCAAGAATACCACTTACAGTTAGCCATGCTGTTTCTATTCAGAAAAACCCAGGGATGGCTCCTCTGCAATGGCTCAGAGCCAATAGGTGAAAAATAAAACGATGTTCTATCATCATTTTATTTTTCAGTGACCGACACTGAGCCAGCGCTGTAGGGAGGGGCAGGACCAGAGCATGGGAGGGGGAGGAGGAGGGCTATGTGCACTTCTAAGTAGGCAACCCAGGCTGCCCAAACACACATGAACACTTAGGTTTCTCCAACCCGGCTGTATTGAACAGCCGGGCTGGCGAAACAGCACAGACTCCCTGTCCTGAGCGGACCATTTTTCAGCCTGTTCAGGTCAATCCTGGCGCTGCTTTCATAGCATGAGAGCAGCGCAGGCATTGCACAGGAAGTCTATGCTGCCCCTATGCCTTTTGGAACAAGGAAGACCGAGGGACAACGCGGAAGGCAGCTGGCAGCTTCAGGTAAGTGTTTTTTAAAAACAAATTATTAACCCTCTGCGCTTCCCCTCCCGCCTCCCCTGCGCCACGTCCCCCCACCCTACCACCTCTTCATTGTGTCGGTCGCCACTGGTAAAAACTCGAACAAGGAGCAACCTGATATTGTTGGAAACCTGGGTAAACCTGTAATTAGTCAAAAATGTTATTCACATTTATAACCAAAACTACTAATTTGTTTTACACACGAAGTGAAAAAAATCATTGTTATGAGCTACCCTGAATCAATCAGAAAGATGAGACGGAGCAGTGCTGGTGAATGACGACATCATTGTAAGAAGTGCACAGGTGAATAGTGAAAAACAAATAGAATGTTGAATGATTTCATAGACGACTTTGACACACCTTTTCCAATGTTAAATTTGAATTCATATATGGGGCATTAAATGTTAGGCCAACAAAATTATTTATTCAGCATTTCAAACTCATTTCAATTATTTACAGGTGGGGTCTTCATCAGGTCATAGTATGGTAGAATCCTCGGACAGTTTATTTACTGAGTCAGAAAGGATATAATATAATTCAGTCTGCTAGTAAACTTCCTGTAAAAGTACTTCCTTTGGAATTACAGTAATCTGGAAAGAGCCCTTTTACATAGGAGTACAGAGAGTCCTCTTTCCAACTCTTTGTATTTATTTTTCTAAGAGATGCTGCAACCTTTGCCTCTTTTGTTGAAGCCTAATAGTGGTAGTCAAGCCACTCACGCACGCACGCAGATACAGTAGTAAGGGAGGCTAGCATTGAAAAAGGGAGTTGCTCCTCTACTCAATGATTTATCTTCAATAACATTTTCCTACTTGTAAATGATAGCAAGACCTCAGTTCCAATTTTGCTTTCTCAGAGTTAATGTAAAAGTTTGTTGGAAAATAGTCAGTTTTGAAAAACTATTGTCCACCTCTTCTATCCATGTTTTGGAAGCTGCATGCCATCTATTTAATACCTTGTCTGCAATGTTTCTACAAGTAGATCAGGAGGAAGAAAGTGATGACGGGTGAAAAATAATGAACTACAGTAGGGGGCCCCAATGGGGCTGACCTTACCCTGACCAAGATAAAAAATTATCTTTTTCAGCCTATGGTCATTGAGATGGTGCGAGTAACTCAACTCTTCTCCACCAACTCCTCCATTGCAGCTAGGCCAGGTCATCATGCTGTGTATGAGACAGAACCTTCTCTATCTTCTCTATATAATTTACTACAGCTACACAGGAAGGAGTAGAGGAAAGTTTGTTCAGCACTTAAAACCTCACATTTAAAACCAAACATGATTTTGAGAAAAATGTACAGGCCCTTGTATACAATGAACAGCCATCTCAACGATACAGAATCATGCACATCGGGTCTCTCGGAGACTGTGTATGCTACACAAAACTAGGCTGCACAACAGGAGACTAAAATAAAGAACTCTCAAGATGGGAGATACAGAGAATAGAATGCAAAGCAATAATTTGCTAGTTCTCGGCATTCTGGATAATAATTAAGGAGGAGACAGTAGAGCCTACATAATAAATCATTTTAAACAATCATTATCCCAACTTAGTGGCTGGACTTTGACTGCCATATGCAACAAACTTATTGATTTCCTTTTAACAAGTTAGAAATGCTCAACCTCCATGGGCTACAATATTATTTATAGGGAACTATATTCTGTGACGGCTTATACAATAAACAGCCTTATAACGGAGCCCTGTCAAATCTTGTTCTGTCAAGTTCTTTTTGAGGTCTGACTTCTGCTATGTAACAGTCTTGAGAAGATTGGAACTTCACCCACTAACTTTGCCAGTTCATACAATCTATCTAGAAAGCATGCATGACAGCCTTTTTGCTAGAACCTGCCAGTTTGAAGATAGCTCACAAGAGCAAAGTTCAGGAGATACTGCGGCAATGGAGCATTGGACGCATCTCATACAATGATTAAAGTATAAATAAATATGTGAAACTAGCTGGAATAATAGGATTATTATTTCCCTCTTTTTCATCTTTTCTTACTTCCTTCATACAATTGCACAATGCCTGTTTGGTTAAAGGCATCTCCCCGTGGGAATGACCATCTAAGTCTGTAGTTGTTCCTTTTGTAGTACTCAGGGGTGAGGAAAAAGAGGAATGCTAAAGTCCTATCCATCCCCAGGACAAGGGTTGGGGGATAGAAGAGGGCAGACTACTGGGGAGAGGGAGGATGAGAAAAGAGGGTTGGGCTAGGGGTTAGGCTGGGGACTAGTGGCAGTCTAGGGTGTTAGGTCTTGGTTTGTCTATTGCTAATCAGTGTCAAACCAGTATCCAGGACATCCATATATTGTCTTGGAATATAAATTGTATAACAGCTCCCGCCAAAGTCAGATACATTCGGAGAGAACTGCAATGTCTAAATCCCCAAATCGTCTGTCTTCAAGAAACACATCTCCTAAAAATTAAAAGAAAGAAATTAAAATGTCTAGGCTAAATAATACTAGCTTTCTTAGGCCACAACTTGGTGTAGCATTTTTAGTGCAAGACTGGTGGTAGTGGGATACTAGTGTTAAAACACTTAATTCAGCTAGATGGGTTATTGCCAGAGTCGAGAGAGGGTAGGTTCTTTAGAATATGTTCTACATATGCCTCTAGTGTAGATGATGCAGACTTATACTTTTTCTCAGTGGGTGAACTTCACCAGTGGAAGGTCCTGATCTGACTTTGTGGGACTTTAATTTAAAATTGGATACAACTATATATATAACAGGGTTTGGGGCTGCTTGTTGAGTACAAATGGGAAAATCAAGACAACTACTGGATGTTTATACTCTGGAAGATGCATGGTGAATTCGTAGTTCTGAAGAACTAGGGGGCTTATTTACAAGCCCCTTGCGCTGTTGGTACGTCACTTTTTCCCATATTAAAAGTGCCTCCCCGCACTGCACCCACTCTAGAATTCGTATGTTTGCTGATAATGCTTTTCTGCCATATATTTTTATAAAACGAGTTCCCAGAATCACATCTGATCATAATGTCCTCTTACTTCTCATTAAGGAGAATTATTTCTCACCAGAGGTACTACTAAGACGCTGGACACGTGACCGAACACTTTTACAGGATATTAAATAACACACCTACATGAGTATTTATTGCAAACAACGAGGGCTCAGTTTCAGTTAAGATTCTCTGGGGTGCCTTGAAGGCTGCAGACAGTGGGTTTACTCTTATTACACCAATAAACAAGACAGGCATGAGAGGCTTGCCAATGGATGCATACATTTAGAAGTATTTCATACCCATAGTGCTAGAGAAAGCTAGACTGAGAGTATACAAAGTCATATCTTCGAGTAGTTTGAATCCCTACAATGATGTAAAAAGATCTGGTATAAGGCAAGTCAGAGGCTGTTTCGAGAAAAGTGATAATATGGGTTGACTACTTGTCATACAGACCAGGAAAAAGATTAGTATTTCTTCTAATAAATACCTAGAAAATCAGGCTGTGTTGGGACAGAAAGGCATATTACATGAATGCCAATCATACTATTTAACGCTACACGTAGACGACTATTTGGCACCCAAGATAGATAGATGGATCCTAACATGTTGTCAGATCAGCAAAAAATAGTTCTCAACTCTCCAATTAGCCCACTTGAGATAGAAAAGGAAATCAACTTGCATCAGGGAAGGTAGCAAGCCCAGGTATGCTGCCATGGATTTTTTTAAGGCCTTCTCTAATAAATGAGTACTCTTTATTCATAAACATTTCAAGTCTATTGACTTTGAAGATGCAGTGCCTCTATCTTGGAAAGAAACCTATATCTCAGTCATGTAAAAATAAAATAAAGAACCCATGATTTGTGGCTCTTTCTGCCCTAATTAACTGATTAATTCTGTTTAAAGCATATATATATAAAATGTTATCCATTCGCCTTGCTACCATGACAACTGACATGGTAGACTAAATGCAACTTCCCATGTCAATCTGGCAATATCCGCTTTTGACGCAGTCAGGATAACAGCCCATCCTGCAACAATTACCCTCATGGATGAATAAAAGGTATTCACCAGGGTCCCCTGGTGGTTCTTATGGGCAGTCATGACAGCTATGGGCCTACATTCCTCTCGTAGATACAAATACTCTATCAAAACCTGTTGGCACGACTAGTCTGTATGGAAGGCTTGTCAGATGTATTATCTATTATGGGAAAGACAAGGCACGACAATCTCCACAGAACCTACACACATCCCCATCCCCTCAGCATATTGCTTTATATCTTGAACCTTATATCCAAATGCTCAAAATTCTTTAAAAGTACACCGAACAGAATTCTTATCTCTGGCCTACGCAGATGACGTAGCAGTCCTATCTTTTGATCCACTTAAAGCCTTAGATGCTGATGAACAGGCAGTCCTACAGTTTGGTCATGTGTCAGGGTAATAATTAAATACAGTCAAAAACTTAATGAGTAATGTAGCGTTGGATAGCAAAGACACATGGTGTGTTCAGTTACCTCTTTAGAAGTAAAAATGTTGTTTCTTTCTTTCCAAGACATATTTCAAGAGGACTGTAGCTAGCTGGCAATGCTTCATTTGGCAATTTAAAACCGTGGCACCCCATTTGCTATTTGCAGTGTTCTGTTGACTAAAGGGGTATGGTGATTTCTTCACTTTGGCTGCACTTTTTTTTGCTGCTTTCCCTTCATGGCTATCCATGATAACGTGTAGCAACAAATGGCCTCTTGGAAGACTCTACTGAAGCTACCAGCATTATCAGAAAAAAACACAAGTCCCCGAAAGAATATATGAACCCACATGAATATTTTAAAAGGACAAGATTTAAGACCTTGGTTGTGTATAGCAAGACACAGCAGCTAATGCGAATATGTTTTAATATTCCACTGGTCAATTTACGCTCAATGATTTGGTTCAACCCAAATCTACCTGCATTTTCACATGTTGAAAATGCACATACTTGGTATATGGGTCTTTGAAGATGGTTGGCCAGTTGCTCAAAGATTGATTCTTTTTGACTTTTAATGAGGTCCAGAAGCAATACAGCATCCCCAAACAGGGATTTTTTTAGACATCCCCAGCTGAGGATTTTTCTCCAACTCCTGACTAAGTGCTCAATGTGACTCATGATGAGTTTTTGGAATTTCTGATTAATAAACACAGGCGAGGGACTATAAGAATATCATACCTAGTTATGTATAATAACCAAGATTATAATGTTGAGCCATTAGTCAATAAGTGGCCAAAACACTGGACGTAACATTTCAGCCAATTCTATTTTTTAAGTAATTGAAGAGCCTTATGATTCTGAATATTTCCTGTCTTGGAGTTCACCATTTATGGCATTACAGGGTTTGCTTTACACAATGTACTGCTTACATAAATAGGGCCTCAGAAAGCCATGACTGTTTTTTCAACATTCTCACATAGATGGAGATACAGATCATATATTTGCCATAGGCCAAAATAGTATGCAGTACTGGAACCAAGTGTTTGGTGAAATACATCGACTAACAGGCACAAATACTTTGTGAGACCCAAAGATTATACTCTTGGGCTACTCTTTGACTACCCCAGTGGAAAAATCTGGGGTGTTTGTTTGTGCTATAATCACTTCAGAAATTGGCATTGCCTGGGTATGGGTACAAGCAGTACCTCCAGTTGCTAGTGCCTGGTGGAGTGAATGCGTTTTTCTATATGAACTACTATTATAGAGTTCTCTGTACTTCAAAGGGACTTGAGCAGACATAAACCATAGAGAATATGGTCCCTCTTATATACTGGTTAAGCAGATTAAATCCTGGATGCTGTGATGAACTGTGTTAAATCAGAAATTCTGTTAATGACACACTTTTTATTTTTGTGATAATTGAATTCTAAAGCGATCATATTATGAAGTATACCCTTTTCTTCTATTAATGTTTTGATTAATTATAACTCTAATAGTACGCTCATAAATTATGCAATTCTATTAAATATGTTTTCTAATCTAAAAAAATAGTTTCCTGTCATGGGAGGATATTGCAAAAGGATGAAATTCCAACAGGATGCAATGGTATTGGGATCTGCTAGACTATGTGTGATTTTCTCAATACCTTGGTGATCCATGCACCATCTAGATTTGAAACTGGTCATGAGCAGACAGGCAATCATTTCAGCTTCTGGTTTCTATTTGCATTTGTATTTATACTTCTACATTTGTGAA